>NC_092421.1:64494879-65872379 GCF_040894005.1 Engystomops pustulosus
GTATTCTGTAACACAGAATTAATTTTGTCAGACAAAATGCATTTTGTCATACAAAATTCACAAAATGTATTCTGTCACACAGAATTAATTCTGTCTCACAAAATGCATTCTTTCACTGTGAAATTTTTTGTTGCATCAAAAAGTTAGTAAATACAAAATTACCAAATAAATGAAGTAATTAACCCCTTGCTAATACGGCGCTGGCTCCCGGCGATTAACGCTCAGCACTGTTCTAGTATGGCGCAAGTGCACCAGGGCTATCCCGTGCCACCATGTCACGTGATGTGGTGACATCACGATGGGATGCAGGTGACTGAGGCAGTAGAACCTCCAGCCAACGTCACCCAACCAATCGGATCAGTCCCGCCCGCTGATCGCTGCGATTGCAGCGTTTTTGGGCTAAAAAACTTGTTTTTAGCTCCTTCCTCTAGCGGCACCATTTTGGCTTGGTACCGCTGGAGAGATGAGCAGAGCGTTACTGTGTGCACCAAAACACATTTTTCCTATCTTATCCCTATTGATCCCTATCTGTTCCCTCCTGCATCCTTTGTTTTCCCTGTGTGATCACCATGTGTGATCACACTTGTCCTCCGTTTTTCCCATCTCCTGTCTGTCCCTTCTGAACCCAAACGCACTTTTCATTGCCCTGTGGTAGTGTTGTTCTGCACTGGACGCACTTTTCAGTGCGCCGTGTGAATAGCGGTATCTTTAGCGGTAGTTAGTTTGTCTTAGGGCAGCTAGGAGCATCTGTAGCGCAATTTTGCGCGGTGCACATAGGTTTTTTTTTTGGTGCCTGGTATTATTTTTTTCCGGAGCGCCGTAGGTGTACCTGTAGTTGGGTGCACTTATCTATTTTTTGTGTGTGCCATCTGTGCGGCTTGTCCGTGTACGTTCTCTAGTTTTTTTTCTGGTGCACACTTATTTATTTGTGTGCAGTGTCTCAGAAGACGTGCACCGTGCTGGACCCCGAGAAGGCGCCGTAGGGTTCCTGTGCCTGGGACTTCTGCGATTAACGTGTCTGCGGCTTCCACTGACCCCACATGGGTAGCCCCAGATAATTATACCCCTCAGGTCCCCGACTTTTTGGGCCAACCTGGAATTATATTTGACACGTCAGGGCTCAAAGCTGCGGACTTTTTAAAGTTTTCTTTTTGATGAGGAGCTGTTGAATTTAATTGTAGTAAAGACCAATCTCTACGCTGCACAGCATGTGCCCAAAACCCCCTTCATTTTATGCACAACCCTAGAGGTGGACCCCTGTCACTGCAGCAGAGAGAAGTGTTGGGGCATAATACTTCTTATGGGGATTATAAAGAAGCCATCGATCAGGGACTACTGGAGCACAGATACCACATTTCGATGTTCCGCGCGGCGATGAGCAGGTTTTGCTTTGAAGCCATCCATAAGTTTTTGCACTACACTGACAACACACAGTGCCCACCCAGAGACGACCCCAGTTATGATCGGTTATTTAAGGTCAGGCCCATATTAGATAATTTTAGTGCCAAGCTTGCCCGGGCATATACTCCCGCCAAACATGTGAGCATAGACGAGTCCCTGGTACAATGCAAATTCAATTCTGACCAATCACAATCCTTGTAATATAAACAATGCAATCTCTAGGGGGGAAAGGGAAATGCATATTTATTATAGCCTTTCTAGGAACGGTTTAAGGCTACATTCACTCGAAGGTATGGAGGACGTATATACAGCCGATGTATATACATCACATATATACGTTCCCCATACATTTGAAACGCCTCACGTATGGGAGCAGTCTGTGCGGCACTGTACCGTTCTATAGTCCGTAGAAAGCAAGGACAGGTCCTATCTTTCTCCAGAATACGGTGCTGTGCGCTGTGTATTCCTATGGAGAGGGGCAGACGCCAGCGCTCATCTCACGCTCCTCTCCCCGGCACTGACAACTAGGAGTGAGAGGATCCACACTGACAACTAGGAGTGAGAGGATCCACACTGACAACTAGGAGTGACAGGATCCACACTGACAACTAGGAGTGACAGGATCCACACTGACAACTAGGAGTGACAGGATCCACACTGACAACTAGGAGTAAGAGGATCCACACTGACAACTGTGAGAGGATCCACACTGACAACTAGGAGTGAGAGGATCCATTTAGAGATAAGTCACTCGGGGACAGCTATTACTGGTCTGGGTCGTATTCTTTGTAATCTGCTAATGTGATACCAAGTATTAAATATCTAAATACAGGATTTTGGCCTATTTTTTTTTGGGGGGGGGGGGTCTGTGTATGTTTCTATTGAAGCACGTTCTTTTTTTCTGGGGGGTACGGTACGGTGATACATGTGTGTCCGTGCACTCCGCACTTTTATGGTGGCCGTATTCTGGCTGAGATTCGTTAAAGGAAACCTACCATAATAGATCTACCTAAAAAGATCTTTATCAAGGGGAGGGGAAGCATATAGCAGAGCTGACTGTGTGTGTGAGATGTAGCAGAGCTGAGAGTGTCATTGGGGAAGATTTATTGAGCTGTCTAAAAGTCAGAATATTCCTATCACAGCTCCCCTTTAAAATATTCATGAGCACTGGTGAAATGAAAGCTGAGCTATAATTGGTTGTCCTGGGCAACTAGGAATATTCTGACTTTTAGACAGCTTGATAAATCAGCCCCATTGTGTGTAATAGGCATCTCATGGATCTCATCATCTCTGATCTGTCTCATCTCTTTCTATGTGTCAGATACTAGTGAATGCTCAGAAGGTAAATGAAAGTGTAGATAAACCCTGTACCCTTATAATCTAAGCACATTGTGAGCTCACAGGAACTCACAGCACAGAGGAATCATGAAGTGTCTGCTCAGAGAGTCCCTGCTCACAGCACAGAGGGATCATGAAGTGTCTGCTCAGAGAGTCCACGCTCACAGCACAGAGGAATCATGAAGTGTCTGCTCAGAGAGTCCACGCTCACAGCACAGAGGGATCATGAAGTGTCTGCTCAAAGAGTCCCTGCTCATAGCACAGAGGGATCATGAAGTGTCTGCTCAGAGAGTCCCCGCTCACAGCACAGAGGAATCATGAAGTGTCTGCTCAGAGAGTCCCCGCTCACAGCACAGAGGAATCATGAAGTGTCTGCTCAGAGAGTCCCCGCTCACAGCACAGAGGAATCATGAAGTGTCTGCTCAGAGAGTCCACGCTCACAGCACAGAGGGATCATGAAGTGTCTGCTCAGAGAGTCCACGCTCACAGCACAAAGGAATCATGAAGTGTCTGCTCAGAGAGTCCCCCCTCACAGCACAGAGGGATCATGAAGTGTCTGCTCAGAGAGTCCCCCCTCACAGCACAGAGGGATCATGAAGTGTCTGCTCAGAGAGTCCCCGCTCACAGCACAGAGGGATCATGAAGTGTCTGCTCAAAGAGTCCCCGCTCACAGTACAGAGGAATCATGAAGTGTCTGCTCAGAGAGTCCCTGCTCACAGCACAGAGGGATCATGAAGTGTCTGCTCAGAGAGTCCCCGCTCACAGCACAGAGGAATCATGAAGTGTCTGCTCAGAGAGTCCCCGCTCACAGCACCGAGGGATCATGAATTGTCTGCTCAAAGAGTCCCTGCTCATAGCACAGAGGGATCATGAAGTGTCTGCTCAGAGAGTCCCCGCTCACAGCACAGAGGAATCATGAAGTGTCTGCTCAGAGAGTCCCCGCTCACAGCACAGAGGAATCATGAAGTGTCTGCTCAGAGAGTCCCCGCTCACAGCACAGAGGGATCATGAAGTGTCTGCTCAGAGAGTCCCCGCTCACAGCACAGAGGAATCATGAAGTGTCTGCTCAGAGAGTCCCCGCTCACAGCACAGAGGAATCATGAAGTGTCTGCTCAGAGAGTCCACGCTCACAGCACAGAGGGATCATGAAGTGTCTGCTCAGAGAGTCCACGCTCACAGCACAAAGGAATCATGAAGTGTCTGCTCAGAGAGTCCCCCCTCACAGCACAGAGGGATCATGAAGTGTCTGCTCAGAGAGTCCCCGCTCACAGCACAGAGGGATCATGAAGTGTCTGCTCAGAGAGTCCCCGCTCACAGCACAGAGGGATCATGAAGTGTCTGCTCAGAGAGTCCCCGCTCACAGCACAGAGGAATCACGAAGTGTCTGCTCAGAGAGTCCCCGCTCACAGCACAGAGGAATCATGAAGTGTCTGCTCAGAAAGTCCCCGATCACAGCACAGAGGGATCATGAAGTGTCTGCTCAGAGAATCCCCGCTCACAGCACAGAGGGATCATGAAGTATCTGCTCAGAGAGTCCCCGCTCACAGCACAGAGGGATCATGAAGTGTCTGCTCAGAGAGTCCCCGCTCACAGCACAGAGGGATCAAGAAGTGTCTGCTCAGAGAGTCCCTGCTCACAGCACAGAGGAATCATGAAGTGTCTGCTCAGAGAGTCCCCGCTCACAGCACAGAGGAATCATGAAGTGTCTGCTCAGAGAGTTCCCGCTCACAGCACCGAGGGATCATGAATTGTCTGCTCAGAGAGTCCCTGCTCACAGTACAGAGGAATCATGAAGTGTCTGCTCAGAGAGTCCCCGCTCACAGCACAGAGGGATCATGAAGTGTCTGCTCAGAGAGTCCCCGCTCACAGCACAGAGGAATCATGAAGTGTCTGCTCAGAGAGTCCCCGCTCACAGCACAGAGGAATCATGAAGTGTCTGCTCAGAAAGTCCCCGATCACAGCACAGAGGGATCATAAAGTGTCTGCTCAGAGAATCCCCGCTCACAGCACAGAGGGATCATGAAGTGTCTGCTCAGAGAGTCCCCGCTCACAGCACAGAGGAATCATGAAGTGTCTGCTCAGAAAGTCCCCGATCACAGCACAGAGGGATCATGAATAGAGATGAGCGAGCACTAAAATGCTCGAGTGCTCGTTATTCGAGACGAACTTTTCCAGATGCTCGAGTGCTCGTCTCGAATAACGAGCCCCATTGAAGTCAATGGGAGACTCGAGCATTTTTCAAAGGGACCATGGTTCGGGAATAAAATGTGTTAATTAATTGAAAAAGAATGTCTTCTGATAAGTGATCAGATGTATGCAAACATCTGCAATCTATTCTTCACTGTTCCGCGCGTATATTATCTCCCGACAAGTTAACAGATGTGAAGAACAGTGAAGAATAGAATAAAAACAGTGAACACAGGATCATTTAAGTGAAAAACACAGTGAAGAATAGATTGCAGATGTTCTGCACATCTGCTTACTTGTCGGGAGATACGCTGTCCCGGGATCCGCTGCTCTTCTTCCACTGAAGTCTCCCCGATGTCTCCCCGTGCCCCTCGATGTCTCCCCGTGCCCCTCGATGTCTCCGTGCCCCTCGATGTCTCCCCGTGCCCCTCGATGTCTCCGTGCCCCTCGATGTCTCCGTGCCCCTCGATGTCTCCGTGCCCCTCGATGTCTCCGTGCCCCTCGATGTCTCCGTGCCCCTCGATGTCTCCCCGTGCCCCTCGATGTCTCCGTGCCCCTCGATGTCTCCGTGCCCCTCGATGTCTCCGTGCCCCTCGATGTCTCCGTGCCCCTCGATGTCTCCCCGTGCCCCTCGATGTCTCCGTGCCCCTCGATGTCTCCGTGCCCCTCGATGTCTCCGTGCCCCTCGATGTCTCCGTGCCCCTCGATGTCTCCGTGCCCCTCGATGTCTCCGTGCCCCGATGTCTCCGTGCCCGTCGATGTCTCCCCGTGCCCCTCGATGTCTCCGTGCCCCTCGATGTCTCCGTGCCCCTCGATGTCTCCGTGCCCCTCGATGTCTCCCCGTGCCCCTCGATGTCTCCGTGCCCCTCGATGTCTCCGTGCCCCTCGATGTCTCCGTGCCCCTCGATGTCTCCGTGCCCCTCGATGTCTCCGTGCCCCTCGATGTCTCCGTGCCCCGATGTCTCCGTGTCCCTCGATGTCTCCCCGTGCCCCTCGATGTCTCCGTGCCCCTCGATGTCTCCGTGCCCCTCGATGTCTCCGTGCCCCTCGATGTCTCCCCGTGCCCCTCGATGTCTCCGTGCCCCTCGATGTCTCCGTGCCCCTCGATGTCTCCGTGCCCCTCGATGTCTCCCCGTGCCACTCGATGTCTCCGTGCCCCTCGATGTCTCCCCGTGCCACTCGATGTCTCCGTGCCCCTCGATGTCTCCGTGCCCCGATGTCTCCGTGCCCCTCGATGTCTCCGTGCCCCGATGTCTCCGTGCCGCTCCCTGATGTCTCCGTGCTGCCGCTGCCCCATGTCTCTGTGCTGCTCACCATGTTCATCACACATATATATTGTTCTTCACATACTATTTTGTTCGCACCGTTCCGCGCGTATCTCCCGACAAGTAAGCAGATGTGCCGAACATCTGTAATCTATTCTTCACTGTGTTCTGCACTGTGTTTTTCTCTTAAATGATCCTGTGTTCACTGTGTTCACTGTTTTTATTCTATTCTTCATTGTTCTTCACTGTGTTTTTTTAATTAAATGCTCGATCTCGAGCAGGGGAAATACTCGTCCGAGCAACGAGCCGTCTCGAGTACCTTAATACTCGAACGAGCATCAAGCTCGGACGAGTATACTCGCTCATCTCTAATCATGAAGTATCTGCTCACAGAGTCCCCACTCACAGCACAGAGGGATCATGTAGTGTCTGCTCAGAGAGTCCCCGCTCACAGCACAGAGGGATCATGAAGTGTCTGCTCAGAGAGTCCCCGCTCACAGCACAGAGGGATCAAGAAGTGTCTGCTCAGAGAGTCCCCGCTCACAGTACAGAGGAATCATGAAGTGTCTGCTCAGAGAGTCCCCCCTCACACTGAGTCTTACACCGACCATCACTGAGTGATAGGAGCTAAAACACCAATAACACTGAGTAACATTGTACAGTAAGGGGTTAAGCATGATCTTTATTGTGTAAACATTGAGATGTGAGAACTTTATTTCATGGGAAAACCCCTTTAAGGAGATCTCTTACTACCCAAAACCTTGTGGGCTCAGGGACCCGGTTTTGCCATCCAGCATTTAGTTTGCTTTATATAAAGGATGCTAAATCCTAATGGGCTAAAGGAGCGGCTCCCCCTATCCACCAGGACCTACCTGCACCCCACATTACATCCATGTCACCCTGCACCCCCACATTACATCCATGTCCCTCTGCACCCCTCTCCCTGACTCCCCACCTTCTCCTCTCCCTGCTCCCCACCTCCTCCTCTCCCTGCACCCCCACCTCCTCCTCTCTCTGCACCCCACCTCCTCCTCTCCCTGCTCCCCATCTTCTCCTCTGCCTGCACTCCACCTCCTCCTCTGCCTGCACTCCACCTCCTCCTCTCTCTGCACCCCACCTTTTCCTCTCCCTGCACCCCACCTCCCCCTCTCCCTGCACTCCACCTCCTCCTCTGCCTGCACTCCACCTCCTCCTCTCCCTGCACCCCACCTTCTCCTCTCCCTGCACCCCACCTCCTCCTCGCCCTGCACCCACCTCCTCCTCTCCCTGCTCCCCACCTTCTCCTCTCCCTGCTCCCTACCTCCTCCTCTCCCTGCACCCTACCTCCTCCTCTCCCTGCACCCCACCTCCTCCTCTCCCTGCTCCCCACCTCCTCCTCTCCCTGCACTCCACCTCCTCCTCTCCCTGCTGCCCACCTTCTCCTCTCCCTGCTCCCCACCTTATCCTCTCCCTGCACTCCACCTCCTCCTCTCTCTGCTCCCCACCTTCTCCTCTCCCTGCTCCCTACCTCCTCCTCTCCCTGCACCCTACCTCCTCCTCTCCCTGCACCCCACCTCCTCCTCTCCCTGCTCCCCACCTCGTCCTCTCCCTGCACTCCACCTCCTCCTCTCCCTGCTGCCCACCTTCTCCTCTCCCTGCTCCCCACCTTCTCCTCTCCCTGCACCCTACCTCCTCCTCTCCCTGCTGCCCACCTTCTCCTCTCCCTGCACCCCACCTCCTCCTCTCCCTGCTCCCCACCTCCTCCTCCTCTCCCTGCTCCCCACCTCCTCCTCCTCTCCCTGCTCCCCACCTCCTCCTCTCCCTGCTCCCCACCTCCTCCTCTCCCTGCACTCCACCTCCTCCTCTCCCTGCTGCCCACCTTCTCCTCTCCCTGCTCCCCACCTTCTCCTCTCCCTGCACCCTACCTCCTCCTCTCCCTGCTGCCCACCTTCTCCTCTCCCTGCTCCACCACCTTCTCCTCTCCCTGCTCCCCACCTTCTCCTCTCCCTGCACCCCACCTCCTCCTCTCCCTGCACCCTACCTCCTCCTCTCCCTGCACCCCACCTCCTCCTCTCCCTGCTCCCCACCTCCTCCTCTCCCTGCACTCCACCTCCTCCTCTCCCTGCTGCCCACCTTCTCCTCTCCCTGCTCCCCACCTTCTCCTCTCCCTGCACCCTACCTCCTCCTCTCCCTGCTGCCCACCTTCTCCTCTCCCTGCACCCCACCTCCTCCTCTCCCTGCTCCCCACCTCCTCCTCCTCTCCCTGCTCCCCAACTCCTCCTCTCCCTGCTCCCCACCTCCTCCTCTCCCTGCACTCCACCTCCTCCTCTCCCTGCTGCCCACCTTCTCCTCTCCCTGCTCCCCACCTTCTCCTCTCACTGCACCCTACCTCCTCCTCTCCCTGCTGCCCACCTTCTCCTCTCCCTGCTCCTCACCTTCTCCTCTCCCTGCTCCCCACCTTATCCTCTCCCTGCACTCCACCTCCTCCTCTCCCTGCTCCCCACCTTCTCCTCCTCTCCCTGCTCCCCACCTCCTCCTCTCCCTGCTCCCCACCTCCTCCTCTCCCTGCTCCCCACCTCCTCCTCCTGTCCTGCTCCCCACCTTCTGCTCTCTCTGCTCGCCACCTCCTCCTCTCCCTGCTCCCCACCTTCTCCTCTCCCTGCACCCCACCTCCTCCTCTCCCTGCTGCCCACCTTCTCCTCTCCCTGCTCCCCACCTTCTCCTCTCCCTGCTCCCCACCTCCTCCTCTCCCTGCTGCCCACCTTCTCCTCTCCCTGCTCCCCACCTTCTCCTCTCCCTGCTCCCCACCTCCTCCTCTGCCTCCATTGCTCCTCTATCCCTCAGGGCTGTAGCTTCTACCAGGGATCTCCAAGGTTTCTGTGTAACTCTAGAGTTGCTCCTCCCACACAAGTCACATGGCGATGACATCATCAAAGGTCCTTTACACCACAAGGAAATATCATGTACAGTAACTTCTTAGAGCAGACACTTTCCTGTGAATATACAATGTGCAGGAGATCAACACAATCCAGTCCCTGCCCTATCTATAGACCACAACCAGGGCAGACCAGGAGACCTCACAACTCCTGCCTGAGAGCAGAGCTGGGGCTTCACTGCTGTCTCCAGGACCTGGCAATAAAGGAAGCATTTGATTGGTTGGCTGGTCTGTTTGACTGACAGATATTTCTCACAGAATAAGAATTCTGTCTCACAGAATAGTATTTTGTAGTACAGAAGTAGAATTCTGTCGCACATAATGCCATTTTGTAGTACAAAAGAAGAATTCTGTGGCAGAGAATGGTATTTTGTAGTACAGAAGTAGAATTCTGTCGCACAGAATAGTATTTTGTTGTACAGAAGTAGAATTCTGTCGCACAGAATAGTATTTTGTAGTACAGTAGTAGAATTCGGTCGCACAGAATAGTATTTTGTAGTACAGAAGTAGAATTCTGTCGCATAGAATAGTATTTTGTAGTACAGTAGTAGAATTCGGTCGCACAGAATAATATTTTGTAGTACAGAAGTAGAATTCTGTCGCACAGAATGGTATTTTGTAGTACAGAAGTAGAATTCTGTCGCACAGAATGGCATTTTGTAGTACAGAAGTAGAATTCTGTCGCACAGAATAGTATTTTGTAGTACAGAAGTAGAATTCTGTCGCACAGAATAGTATTTTGTAGTACAGAAGTAGAATTCTGTCGCACAGAATAGTATTTTGTAGTACAGAAGTAGAATTCTGTCGCACAGAATAGTATTTTGTAGTACAGAAGTAGAATTCTGTCGCACAGAATAGTATTTTGTAGTACAGAAGTAGAATTCTGTCGCACAGAATAGTATTTTGTAGTACAGAAGTAGAATTCTGTCGCACAGAATAGTATTTTGTAGTACAGAAGTAGAATTCTGTCGCACAGAATGGTATTTTGTAGTACAGAAGTAGAATTCTGTCGCACAGAATGGCATTTTGTAGTACAGAAGTAGAATTCTGTCGCACAGAATAGTATTTTGTAGTACAGAAGTAGAATTCTGTCGCACAGAATAGTATTTTGTAGTACAGAAGTAGAATTCTGTCGCACAGAATAGTATTTTGTAGTACAGAAGTAGAATTCTGTCGCACAGAATAGTATTTTGTAGTACAGAAGTAGAATTCTGTCGCACAGAATAGTATTTTGTAGTACAGAAGTAGAATTCTGTCGCACAGAATAGTATTTTGTAGTACAGAAGTAGAATTCTGTCGCACAGAATAGTATTTTGTAGTGCAGAAGTAGAATTCTGTCGCACAGAATGGCATTTTGTAGTACAAAAGTAGAATTCTGTCGCACAGAATGGCATTTTGTGGTACAGAAGTAGAATTCTGTCGCACAGAATAGTATTTTGTAGTACAGAAGTAGAATTCTGTCGCACAGAATAGTATTTTGTAGTACAGAAGAAGAATTTTGTCAAACAGAATGGCATTTTGTAGTACAGAAGTAGAATTCTGTCACACAGAATAAGAATTCTGTCACACAGAATGGTATTTTGTAGTACAGAAGTAGAATTCTGTCGCACAGAATAGTATTTTGTAGTACAGAAGTAGAATTCTGTTACACAAAATGATATTTTGTATCACAGAAATAGTTTTTGTTGTACACAAAAAGAGTTTTGTCTCACAGAATGGCATTTTGTAGTACAGAAATGTAATTTTGAAAAGACTCTTATACAAAAGTCATTTTGTTAAAAAAAAATATTCTGTGCCACAAAATAAAAAATCTGTGTCACAGAACAAGTTTTGTGTCTACAAAATTTAATTCTGTGCTACAAAAAATTATTCTGTAAACACAAAATCGTTTTTTTGTTCACATAATCTATTATGTAAGCACAAAATAAATTTGGTGTTCACTAAAAGTAGATGTGTAGTTTTGTGCAAGTGTAATGTATTTTGTCTTCAAGCAGAATATTTTGTGAACACAAAATTATTCTGTGCTTACAAAATGGATTCTGTGTCACAAAATGCACTGTGAACAAACGGCGCCCCATAAGCTTTCCCATGCTTTTATATGGTTATATTCACTTCAATGAAGCTTGTCTGAAATACCCCTAATAACTTGTAAACCAAGATGGCCTCAATTCTGTACAACCCCTTTAAATAACTTAGCTATGAGCTATTATACCTCCTCCAGCTTTCCTAGAGGCAGATATAGTGAAGAAATGACTGAAGAAGACCTGCTGGAGCGGAGAGGTGATGGCTGGAATCTTCCAGGTCCTCTCTGGCCGTCCGGCTTTTGTTCTGTCTAAACAAGATGATTCAATGACAAAGACAAGATCCTGAATCCTCTGCCAGTGAGAATGTGGAGCAGATGAGCCGCGGGTCCGGCCAATATTCCCAGGACACAAAGACGCGGGAAGAGCCGGGCCTGATCTTCCACCTATGGCAGGATTTGGGGGATGGAAACTAAACAGATCTATGCCTCCGCAGCGTAATCTGCTTCATTTCACGTTGATTCAGATTTTTATGCGACTCCTGTTTATAGTTTCACACATTTGTCTGTTTAAAGTTTGTGCTGTGAGTGCGAAAACACAGAAATCCTCATCAGCGCGGAGGACGTCAGCAGAAAGGAGCAAGAAATCGTGGATCTGATCACTACCACAATATCACAGCCAGAAATAAATAACCACATGTTCATCCTACGCTTCCTGGATAATGAATAGAATGCCAGAACTACAGTAAAGACTGACACTTACCAAGAAGGAGTCTCTGGAAAGCTGTGTGACCACCTCCATAGGCAAATTTATCACAGTCATTGGCACCCAATGGGGGATATGTGTCACTTTTTAAAACACTTCAGCCACACCATGGTGTAGAACAAGAATCCAAATACACAGTGGTGTACAGTCATGGCCATAAGTTTTGAGAATGACACAAATATTATATTTTCACATTATGTGTTGCCCTCTGGTTTGTCAGATGTTTTTATCACATACAGAAATACAAGTGCAATCATATTATGAGTAACAGAAGCTTTTATAGACAGTTACAATGAGTTACTGCAGCAAGTCAGTATTTGCAGTGCTGACCCTTCTTCTTCAGGACCTCTGCAATTCTCCCTGGCAGCTCTCAATCACCTCCTGGACCAAATCCTGACCGATAGCCGTCCATTCCGCACAATCACTGCTTGCGTTTTGTCACAATTTGTTGGTTTTTGTTTGTCTCTTGATGATTGACCACAAGTTCTCAATGGGATTAAGATCTGGGGAGTTTCCAGGCCATGGACCCAAAATCTCTATGTTTTGTTCCCTGAGCCATTTAGTTATCCCCTTTGCTTTATGGCAAGGTGCTCCATCATGCTGGAAAAGGCATTGTTATCACCAAACTGCTCCTGGACGGTTGGGAGAAGTTGCTCTTGGAGGACATTCTGGTGCCATTCTTTATTCATGGATGTGATTTTAGGCAAAACTGTGAGAGAACCGATTCCCTTGGCTGAGAAGCCGCCTCACACATGAATGGTTGCAGGAGGCTTTACAGGTGACATGAGACAAGACTGGTGGTATCGCTCACCTTGTCTTCTCCCAACAAGCTGTTTTCCAGATGTTCCAAACAATCGGAAAGGGGATTCATCAGAGCAAATGACTTTCCCCCAGTCCTCAGCAGTCCACTCCCTGTATCTCCTGCAGAATATCAGTCTGTCCCTGGTGTTTTTCTGGAGAGAAGTGGCTTCTTTGCTGCCCTCCTGGACACCAGGCCTTGCTCCAAGAGTCTCCGCAGTCTCACAGTGCGTGCAGATGCCTCACACCTGCCTGCTGCCATTCCTGAGCAAGCTCTGCACTGCTGGGAGCCCCATCCCCAAGCTGAAACACTTTTAAGAGACGGTCCTGGCTCTTGCTAGTCCTTCTTGGGCGCCCTGGAGCCTTTTTGGCAACAATCAAACCTCTCTCCTTGAATTCCTTGATGATGCGATAGATTGGTGACTGAGGTGCAATGTTTCTAGCTGACATTTAGCTGATTAACATTTGTATCATTCGCAAAACTTTTGGCCATGACTGCAGAACCAGGCTGCCGCCACACTACCAGTAACCACAGTGGGTGCAGACCATGGACTTAATCAATCGATAAGTAAATAGAATCAGAAAGACAGCAGCACACCAATAGTTCAGTAGAAAAATATAAGAATACTTTATTCATGAGTGCAAAAGGCAAAATTTCAATTCCTATTCAGGAACCTTTGTCAAGTGTTGAAGAAAGTAAAATATACTAACCCAAATCCTTCACTAATCCCAGCACAACTCTTACTCTTCTTCCATCCTAACTTCTGTTCACCTTCTGTTCTCATGGGGTTCCATGCACGGGAGGGAAGCGTTCATCAGGCTTCTTTTACTTAACACGACTAAGCATCCGAAGGGTCAGAAATGCTCAGACTCTCGGTACCATTACCACTATTCTGCTGCTTTATGTTGTCAATCTCATGACAAAGCTTTTGCTGACATTTTAAGGAGTGCGGATCTCTTCTGTGCAGAATTGTTTCGATGTAGGGACATAGAGGAGACTGTAATTTCAAATATTGTGCACCACGGAGGAGAGCTGGGTTCTCTTACTTATATATTATACTTATATACTTGATCCACGTAGATCATGCGTCCGAGATCCTGCATATGAGGCTCCCCGCTCAGGTCCGCCGGAGTTCACCTTCTTCTTCCTGCTGCATGTAAGTGCTTGGCTTGCGACACAAATTTAAATGTTAAATCCCGCTCTCAGTCCGAATCCGTCGGACCGTCCGATGACCTGCCCCCCTGATTTGTGACGCGTGAAAGCCGGCGCAATTGCAACACAATCCGATTGTGTGCGACACAATCACCGGCGTGATCCCCGAAAAGTCAGGAAACCCGATAAAAATGCAGCCGAGTTACCCTTAGTAAATAAGTCCCATTGAGTATAACAAATGCACCATAAAAACCAGAAAACGGTTGTAATGTTACATCTTCTAGTGAACTATGTGCCATCACCACAACTATCTCACTGCACGTCGAATGCCAATAACAACAACCCAAAATTGACTTTTTTCCATTTACCCCCTCCTGGAATCTGAATAACATGAATGAAAAATTAATTATTTAAATGATCAATCCCTTAGTGCCTTTAACGATTCTAATGAATACTGCATCTAGTTGTGCACGTACTAGGAAGTGGAAGGGTCGCAGTGTTACTGCTGGGGCTCTGAAAATGGACAACAGGTGGCATTTATGGGGGTGGCAGAGACTCCTGGGGTGACACAGAGAGGCACTTTGGGGGTGCAGGTAGCAGTGGTGGCAGGAACTGGGGGCATAAAGGGAGACAGTTGGTGCATAAAGGTAATGGAGAGGGCAGATAAATCCTTCCATTGTAGGAGCTGCTGGACTTTCCCTGAGTTACCTGTTCTGTGTTCTGGTGGAGATTTTCTGGCAGTCTCTTCTAGAGAGGGAAGGAGGAATGATAATGGTGGATTTCCCTCCTCCTCTTCTCCTCTGCCCTGCTGCAGTCGGGGTCAGCTCCTGTACAGAGCTGCTTACACTAGCAGGAGGCAGCAGCAAGGAGTGATGCTGCCACCTACTGGCCACAATAATAATCTCTTACCTTGCAGTAAAGGTTATTGTAATTTCTGAATGGACCAGCACCCCTTGGGTATTGGGGAGCCCCTCTAGCTGTTCCTGCTCGTTACATGTGTGTTCCTTCCATTTGTTCCTTGCTTTCTTCTTCCATGGATTTGGAAGGAAATAGACAGAAGTCTTTGTAAATTACCTTTAGTTTTCTTGATGACTTTATTGTCTGCAGTAGAAGGGTTAATACAAAGTATCGACACTTAAAGGGAAAGATAGATGAAGGTGTACAGTCTCCAGAAGCCGCCATGTCTGGATATTGTACATCACAGCAATAACCGGAGATGAAGGATGAGCATGTGGCCGCAGATAAATCAGCGATGGCAGCTGACACAGAACTGATGAGCTGCGTCCACACATCTTTAAAGGGACGTAGTCCATGGTTATGTAAATGAAGCAGATAAATTATACACTACAACTTCCTAATGGACTTTGTGCTTCTATTGTTCACAATTTTCAGTATCGCTGCTTGCTGTCAGTGAGTGGCGTCCTGTGTATACCTGTATCCAGGTGATAAATAACTGCAGCCTGGAGTGAGACATTTTACCTGCACTGTGCTGCTGATGAGTTCAATTCACTTAATATTTCTACACTGACACATTGTAACAAACCCTTATGTCATCACATGAGGATATGGCAATCTTTTAGTATAATATCTCAGAAGATCTAGTCAGGCCCCTGATCCGCATCATTCCCCTGAGTATAATACAGATGGATCTGCAGGAGGCCAAGAGCTTGGAGGTTCCAGTGCATTTGGCAAAAATGTTCCGTACAAGAAACCAAGAGCCAGATCCTGATTACTGAGGAAAGTGCAGAACATGAACCTCCAGATCACTGCCAGATCTCTCAGATCATGACCCAGGAGATACAGCAAAGTAACACAGCGTTACCTGATGGAAGGAGGTTAGATACAGAGAAAGTAGGAGATAGATAGATTGTATATAGATAAAAAGAAAGACAAGAGATAGCGCCATAAATAGATAAACAGGTAGATAGATAAAAAACAAGCAGCACTCAAACTTTAGGAAAGTGGAAACATGTCGGTTTATTCAACCGTATAGCAACGTATCAGTTGAGAAATATAACCATTCTCAAGACTTGAGAAACGTTGTCTTGCTCTGTCGAAACTTTGCTATATGGGTATATGGCCCCTGGTGATAAGTATCCAGTACTCAGCCCCTTTGCTCAGTGTTGAGTTGAAGCAGCTTTGGAGCTGGTGCAGCCAGGAGTCTTCTTGGGAAGATGCTACAAGTTTCTTACACCTGCATTTGGTGATCTTCTGCCTTATCCTTGCAGATCCTCTCCAGGTCCCTCAGGTTGGGTGGTGAACGTTGGTGGAGGCCATTTTCAAGTCTCTCCAGAGATGCTCAATTGGGTTCAGGTCCGAGCTCTGCTTGGGCCAGTCAGGAAAGGTCACAGAGATGTCCTGAAGCTTCTGCTGTGTTATTTTAGCTGTGTGCTTAGGATCATGGTCTTGTTGGAAGGTTCAGCACAGTCTGAAGTCCATCTGGAAGAGGTTTTCCTCCAGGATACCTCTGTCCTTGGACTCATTCATCTTTCCTTCCATTACAACCAGTGGTCCTGTCCCTGCCACCAAAGCATGTTCTGCCACCACCATGTGTCACTGCTGGGATTGTATTTGGCCGGTGAACCAAAACTTTCAATCTCCGTCTCATCAGACCAGAGAATCGTATTTCTCATAGTCGGGGAGTCCTTCATGTGTTTTGCAATTCTTTTGTCACCTTGGCCAGATTTGTGTCTTGCAACAATTCTGTTTCTGACCTTCTTGGGCAGTTCCTTAGACCTCATGATTCTCGTGTGCTCGGACATGCTCTGTGAGCTGTGAGGTCTTATATAGGTGTGTGCCTTTCCTTATCAAGTCCAATCAGTTTAATTAAACACATCTGGACTTCAATAAAGGTGTAGAACCCCCCCCCCCCCCCACACACACACACACACACAGGTCCTCTTCCACACAACACTGCTCTGGCATCAGCTCCCTGTTCCCACGCAGTCCGTCACAGACATTGTGATGTCAGTGGCTCGTTGACAATATAGTGTGTGACGTTGTGATGCCTGCGACGGACGTGTGCGAACACGGAGCTGATGCTGAAGCCACGATGGATAGAAGAGGACCCCTGTATACTGGCAGGCTGAATACTACACGGGCTGGCAGGCTATATACTACAGTGGGATGGCAGGCTCTATACTACATGGGGCTGGCAGGCTATATACTACAGGGGGATGGCAGGCTCTATACTACATGGGGCTGGCAGGCTATATACTACAGGGGGCTGGCAGGCTATATACTACAGGGGGTTGGCAGGCTATATACTACAGAGGGCTGGCTATATACTACAGTGGCTGGCAAGCTATATACTACAGGGGCAGACAGGCTATATACTGAGGGGCCGTGACCAATGCATTTCCCACCCTTTTTTTTAGAGTCAATATATTTTTCCAGTTTTTTGTGTTAGGGGTCTCGGCTTATACTCAAGTATGTACGATAAAAAGATTGGAGATAGAAAGGAAGATAGGAGATGGATAGGAGGTATACAGGTGGTCCCTGACTTACAGATGACCCCTAGTTACAAACAGACCTCTAGATGTTGGTAATTCACTGTACTTTATTTTGTATGTAACCTGGTGATTTCCTGTATAGATAAAAAGATAGATAGAAAATAGATAGATATGAGACAGACAGATAGAGAAAGATACTGTAGATAGTGGACAGATATTAGCAGATGGTTTCTGGGATGTAATAGTTAAAATTGGCCTAATTTATATAAAGAAGTAAAGTCGCCCCCGCAGCAAACATGAAGGTTGTTTCTGCAGATATGTGCATTTCTTCAGTGGAAACATCTGAGGATCTCACAAGATTGTGCGCGGGGTCATCCGTGTAGCCAGGAGATAGAACGTTGCGCTCCCCTCATTACTGTCTGCAGACGCTGGGCTTTGGTTGCGGATCTTTGCCTGTGGCCAGACTTCTAACACTGAGCACAGAGTCGTTTGCATTCACCTATCGAGTTTATGGTGTAAAAGGCAATATTGACACATCCTGCGTGCGGCTCCCCGGGCGTCCTTATCGCGGGCCAGGATTCCAAGCACGTTAATGTGTTTTCTTATGACCACGCGGAAAACGATAGACGTTGTGTTACAATCGCCACAAGACTCAGGACCCCAGTGTCTCGCCATAAAACGGATAAATCCACCAACAACGAGAACAGTGAGGAGTGACATAGTGAGCAGAACAGTGTGGACCAGGCCGGAGCTGCACACTGTGACAAAGGTAGACGGGCCTACCTACCATAGGCCAGAGGGTGCAACTGCATTGGGCTCCATAATAGCAGAGGGGCCCAACAGTCCCAACTGCAACTTTATCTGCATCCTCAGGACACTGATGCAGAGTGTAGAGAAGATAACAGAACTATGTATATATTCTCTGTGTGTTTTCTCTTATCCGGCATATACAGTATGGTCACAGCACAGTACTATTACTCCTATCCTGTATATATATGAGCACAGCATAGTACTACTACTCCTATCCTGTATATATGGTCACAGCACAGTACTACTACTCCTATCCTGTATATATGAGCACAGCACAGTACTACTACTCCTATCCTGTATATATATGAGCACAGCATAGTACTACTACTCCTATCCTGTATATATGAGCACAGCACAGTACTACTACTCCTATCCTGTATATATGAGCACAGCACAGTACTACTACTCCTATCCTGTATATATATGATCACAGCATAGTACTACTACTCCTATCCTGTATATATGAGCACAGCACAGTACTACTACTCCTATCCTGTATATAGGGGCACAGCACAGTACTACTACCCCATCCTGTATATACGGGCACAGCACAGTACTACTCCTCCTATCCTGTATATATGGGCACAGCACAGTACTACTACTCCTATCCTGTATATATATGGGCACAGCACAGTACTACTACCCCATCCTGTATATACGGGCACAGCACAGTACTACTCCTCCTATCCTGTATATATGGGCACAGCACAGACTACTACTCCTATCCTGTATATATATGGGCACAGCACAGTACTACTACTCCTATCCTGCATATATATGGGCACAGCACAGTACTACTACTCCTATCCTGTATATATGGGCACAGCGCAGTACTACCCCATCCTGTATATACGGGCACAGCACAGTACTACTCCTCCTATCCTGTATATATGGGCACAGCACAGTACTACTACTCCTATCCTGTATATATGGGCACAGCACAGTACTACTCTTCCTATCCTGTATATATAGGCACAGTACTACTACTCCTATCCTGTATATATGGGCACAGTACTACTACTCCTATTATGTATATATGAGCAAAGCACAGTACTACTACTCCTATCCTGTATATATGGGCACAGTACAGTACTCCTATCCTGTATATATGGTCACAGCACGGTACTACTACACCTACCCTGTATATATGGGCACAGCACAGTACTACTACTCCTAACCTTTATATATGGGCACGGCACAGTACTACCCCATCCTGTATATACGGGCACAGCACAGTACTACTCCTCCTATCCTGTATATATGGGCACAGCACAGTACTACTCTTCCTATCCTGTATATATGGGCACAGCACAGTACTACTACTCCTATCCTGTATATATGGGCACAGCACAATACTACTACTCCTATCCTGTATATATGGGCACAGCACAATACTACTACTGCTATCCTGTATATATGGACAGTGTATAGTACTACTCCTCCTCTCCTGTAAATATGGGCACAGCACGGTACTACTACTCCTATCTTGTATATATGGTCACGGCACAGTACTACTCCTCCTATTCTCTATATATGAGCACAGCACAGTACTACTACTCCTATCCTGTATATATGGGCACAGCACAGTACTACTACTCCTGTCCTGTACATATGGGCAGAGCACAGAACTACTACTCCTATCCTTTATCTGTGGGCACAGCACTGCACTGCTACTCCTATCCTGTATGTATGGGCCCAGCACAGTACTGCTACTTCTATCCTGTGTATATGGACACTGCACAGTACTACTACTCTTATCCTCTATATATGGGTACAGTATAGCGCTGATACTCCTATCCTGTATGTATAGGTTCAGTGGTGGAGTACTACTATGCCTATTCTGTATATATGGGCACAGCACAGGACTATTACTCCTGTCCTGTACTATGGGCACAGCACAATACTACTACTCACATCCTTTATACATAAGGCGATGACAGTACTACTCCTCCTATCCTCTATATATTGGCAGAGCTCTACCTAGAGGTAGGTGTATACACAACATGTAGTATTATCCTGAGTTCCCCCTAGTGGTGGCTGTATCTATGGTATATAGCAGTGGTGGCAAACCTATGGCACGGGTGCCAGAGGTGGCACTCAGAGTCATTTCTGTGGGCACTCAGGCTATCACCCCAGGACACCAGAAAGGAACAAATCCACCAAATCTTTCTGCAGTTCCAGGCAACTTTAGAGATGCTGCTCCCAGCGCTATTTTTAAGCGACACTTCATTGGCTGCTTGGAACTGCGGGAAAAGTGAGAAGGTGTGGACAGGGCTGCATTATCTTTTTGAGGTCCGTCTGCTGGACCCTCCATTCTTTCTCTACAGAGAGAACATGGTGAGAAGCTACAATGAGAGTCTGAATTTGCTCTCTTTCTTTCAACTGTATTGGTGGCCTCAGGCAGCCGATACGATTGAAAGATGTGAAAGAACAGGGAGCAATAAGTTACTTCTTAAAATGCCATGTGGGCACTTCACGGTAAATAAGTGGATTTTGGTTGTAGCTTGGGCACTTGGTCTCTAAAAGGTTCACCATCACTGTATATAGTAATCCCCTGAGCTCCCTCTAGTGGTGGCTGTATATACAGCATGAAGTAATCAAGTTAGCTCCCCTTAGTGGTGGATGTATAATATACAGCATGTAGTAATATCCTGAGCTCCCCCTAGTGGTGGCTGTATGTATATATATATATATATATATATATATATATATATATATATATATATATAGTATATAGAAATCACCTAAACTCCCTCTAGTGGCTGTATACAGCATGAAGTAATCTGGTAAAAAATTAGAAAACCCTTAAAGGGGATTGCAGGAGAATATGCTGCAGAATGTAGGCCACGCTATAACATCTTACCGTGTGTTTCTCCAGTCTTATAGGAGTTGCATCAAATTCTTGAACACAATTTGACTTAGGGTTGTTTCATTAAAGGGGTTGTCCAGGTTTATACTTTTTAAATATGTGTGTTTATTATTTAACCCCCCAGCCCCCAAAGACATACATTAAAAAAAGTAAAAACCTGGACAACCCCTTTCCTATCCTTGAGGTTTAAAAAAATTACTTGTTGCTTCAAATTCTTCTTCTTCTTCTTCTTCTTCTTATTCTTATTATTATCATTTTGTAAATAGTTTCAGATTCTAATATGATTATAATTGAATCATTTTATTTTGCATGATTTTTTTGTGGTTCATTCATCCTTTGTTGCTTGAAATTTAAAGTAATTATTATTATTACTATTCATTTACGTTATTATTAATTATTATTTTGATATAAATGGCATCTGCATTTTAGTTTAGTTGTATGTTTTGTTTTGATGTCCGCGTTATTCCTTGATGCTTTCATTTGAATGTATTTATTTATTTATTGTTATTTTATTACAGATTTTCTCATTCTGTATGAAGATGATTTTCTCTTCTATTATACTGATGATGTCTGACCCTGAACGATGAGAGGAGTTACAATGTATGTGGCTGAATCGCTATGTGTAGCTCCAGGCCGGTTACATGGTGACACATTTCTTCCTGTTTTCTTTCCTGTGTTCTAACTTCCTTGGGAGGAAAGTAATGGAAGGAGGAGGCAGCGATGTCCTCCCGTTGTTAAAGGGTTAATGAAAAGTGAACTTCTCTCGCCTGGAACATGTTCTGTGTGTGTTATATATTCCCTCTAAATCACACACAGTAGATGCTCGGAGCCTCGGGCTAAATTACAAACCATATGAAAGAGCTTGAAAGTTAAAAAATAAAATCGAAAAAGTTCTAAAGATTTCTTATGTTGTAAGAGGAATAGACCTGCGGGATGTCAGGGGAACAAATTATTGCAAAACAGGGCAAATTTATTCATGTTGTCTTTTCTTATTTCCAGCTCTGGATAAATTTGTTTCCATTTTTCTTGCTAAACTGAGTGGTTTCGGCGAGTAGGATATTTGCGCAGAACATTGCTGTGTGGATGTGTCTGCTATTAGACATGTGCACAGCTCTCCTGCCTGTCACCTGCAGGAAAAGTAACAAAAACTGCAAAATACACAAAGTAAGTGATTACACAACCCCCATAGCGTGTTCAGACACATCCACACAGGATATATAGGCAGGGGGCGGGGCTGTGACTACCTCTCACACAGGATATACAGGCAGGGGGCGGGGCTGTGACTACCTCTCACACAGGATATACAGGCAGGGGGCGGGGCTGTGACTACCTCTCACACAGGATATACAGGCAGGGGGCGAGGCTGTGACTACCTCTCACACAGGATATACAGGCAGGGGGCGGGGCTGTGACTACCTCTCACACAGGATATACAGGCAGGGGGCGGGGCTGTGACTACCTCTCACACAGGATATATAGGCAGGGGGCGGGGCTGTGACTACCTCTCACACAGGATATACAGACAGAGGGAGGGGCTGTGACTACCTCTCACACAGGATGAGTAGCTGATCCTGTAGTACATGACGTGTTTTTCTGTGTCCTGCGCTCTCTATGAAGTGATCGGGTGAAGTGTTGGTGCCCTCTCTGCCGCACTGTTTTATGACATTGAAGAAAATCCTCTTTTGAAATTCGTGTGTTCGCCAATAACTCGCCGCGTTTCATTCCCTGGTTGTATATATTTATAATGGCAAAGTGTTGGGTCGTGACCTCTGCAGCAGGACGGGCCAGGCAGCCGAAGTGTTAAAGGCGCGGTCACAGCGAGTTAATAAAAACAATATTTACCCTGTAGGGTTCAGTGCAAACAACTGGAAATCTCCAAGAGGCCCCTCCCCCTCGCCCCGGGGGCTTATAGGAGGCCGTGGTGGCCGGTGATGTCACCGCTGGCCCCCGGTGAAGCGCGTGCAGCACATGTTACTATTTTTAGTCTCCCTCTGGGACGTTTTTTCTCCTCTTTTTCCTGATTTCTTCTGTATTTATGTAACCTGCAATCCAAGCTCCGGTAATTTGGAACAGATGTGGCGCTCCTCGCCGCTGCTGCGCTTCGTCCTGGTTTTGTAATATTTCTCTCTTTTTTTCTTCAGGACTCGCTTCATTGTAGAAATGTTCACACCCTCACAAGCTGCCATGTGCTGCTCATTAACTACAAGTCCCAGCATGCACCACACAATCAGACCTGACTGAGCGATATCCGAGTGTCCAAGCTAAAACTATTCTTTTTTTCCCCATAGAAACCAATCAGAGCTCAGCTTTAATATTATAAACAGCTGTGGGATACTGAAAGCTGAGCTCTGATTGGTTGCAGTGGGCCCGTTTTTAAGCAGTCTGTGGTTTTTTAACGCATGCGTTTTTTGATGGACTGCTTAAAAACGGCCCAAAAACGGGTTCAAAACTCCATGTGTGGCATCACCCTAAGGGTGATGCCACACATGGCTTTTTGCACCCGTTTTTGGTCCCTTTTTAAGCAGTCCATCAAAAAAACGCATGCGTTAAAAGACTCCGTTTTTTGAAAATGTATCTGTTTTTCACAGGTTTTACCAATTATCTTAATTAAAACTGATCAAAAATGCATGCTTTTTTTGAAGGACAGCTTAAAAACGGCCCAAAAATGCCATGTGTGCCATCACCCTGAGGGTGAAGACACACATGGCGTTTTTGGGCCGTTTTTACTAAGTGCGTTTTCAGATCGTAAAAAACGCATGCGTTTTTTAAAAACGCATTCGTTTTTTGTAACTGCATGCGTTTTTGTCCGTTTTTCCGAAATTGCGCAATGAAAAACGGACAAAACCGCATGCATTTTCAAAAACCGCATGCGCTTTTACAAAACAGATGCGTTTTTTAACGATCTGAAAACGGCCCAAAAACGCCACGTGTGTCTTCACCCTAAGGGTGAAGACACAAGACACACGTGGCGTCTTTGGGCCGTTTTTGGGCCGTTTTTAGTTTTCAGATCGTTTTCAGATCGTTTTTGAATAACGCATGCGTTTTTGACCAGTTTCAATTAAGATAATTAGTCAAACCTGTCAAAAACGCATGCGTTTTTTACGATCTGAAAATGCACTAACTAAAAACGGCCCAAAAACGGCCTAAAAACGCCACGTGTGTCTTCACCCTAAGGGCGCGTTCACACGTTCCGCTAGCGCCGCTTTCATAAAGCGACGCTAGCGCACAGGGGGCGGAGTTTGGGGCGATCGCATATGCGTTTCCAGAGAAACGCACGCGATCGGGTTATTAATCGCATGCGTTTCCTGGGAAACCCATATGCGATCGGCCCGAGCCCCGCCCACTGTGCGCTAGCGTCGCGTTATGAATGTGACGATAGTGGAACGTGTGAACGGGCCCTAAGGCCTAAGCTTTACCTAGCTTCTCCACCAATCAGTGTCCAGATCATCACTATCGCAGTCTACTCTGTACAGCGCCACTTGTTGTATAGTGGCTGTGCCTGGTATTCACTTGAACTACAAGCAGATCATGTGGCCAACATATCACAGGCCTGGCAAGCAGGAGAGGCACTGTGACCCCTTATATCACCTTATAGGTGGGGGTGCCAGGCGTGAGATCCCACCATTCTCATATTGATGAGCTATCCTATACAGGGGCATAATTTGAGGGGGTGCAGAGGTTGTGATGGCACCCGGGCCCAAGAGGTTTAGGGGGCCCTTATGGTGTCACTTTCCCATATGAGAAGCCTAGTACTACATACCACACATTATAGTCGGGGGCCTGCCACAGACTTTGCATCAGCCTCTAGTTACACCACTGATCCTATAAAAATATTTCCAGAATACCCCTTTAATTTTTACCCTATTTCTAACTTTGCAATAAATTTGGCGCTGCTCCAAAAGTGAATCTAAAATTAAGATGACAGTAATACAAATATTCCTACAGTAAACCAATGTAAACCGATCTCCATTGCAACAGACAACAACTGCTCCCCGTGTAGTCTGATACTGCAGTCGTATGCTTCTATCTATTCCTATCTTCTAGCTAATGAGCAAAGCAGACTGATGGGTAAGACTACACAGGTGTTGTTTGTTGTCTGTTACCATGGAGATGCATTGCCCTGTGTGGGAACAGTGAACACAAAACAGAGATTTTGAGATAAGTTGCTTTGTTGAATTTTGAATTTTGACACTAGTATAAATTCCGTAACCAGCTCCAATATCCTAAAATCATCGCTGGAGTCTTAAAGGGATGAAGACAGGAAAAATATAAAAGATACAAAGCTTAAAAAATCTGACACTTTCCCAAAAAGAAATGCGAATTTTTTATATGTATTTTTACATCAAGGAAGATCTGAGATCAGGGACCTACAGCTCCTGGGTCCTCACTTAGCATATGTCATATGTGATATTAGGATAATTTTTGGGGTCCCCCACCTACCATATGTCATATGTGGTATTAGGGTAATCTTGGGGTCCCCCTCTACCATGTCCCATATGTGATATTAGGGTAATCTTTGGGGTCCACCCTACCAGGTCCCATATTTGATATTAGGGTAATCTTTCGGGTCCCCCACCTACTATATGTCATATATGATATGAGGGTAATCTTGGGGTCCCCCCCTACCATGTCCCATATGTGATATTAGGGTAATATTAGGGTCCCCCACCTACCATGTACCATATGTGATATTAGAGTAAAATTGGGGGCCCCAACCTACCATGTACCATATGTGATATTAGAGTAAAATTGGGGGCCCCAACCTACCATGTACCATATGTTATATTAGGGTAATCTTGGGGTCGCCCAACTACTAAATGTGATATGTCTGGTAATATATTGGGGGCCCCTGGGACACCAAGGCCCAGGGGTGACCGCTACTTCTGTAGATTATACCATTATGATCCCGGGGTCACTTCCGACCCCCCCTCTCTGGCTCGTTAGGGCTGATTTGCCTATTGCCCCCTCCCCCTTGTCACACTTGGCCCCTGTGCTGCAGGAAGTAACATCTGTTTTGGAAGTGCCTGTGTGTCAGGCTGCGGCTGCCCCCTGCTGAGCCTCTGCTCTCTGATGCCAGCCGGGCTCTGTAAGGCGCTGGCAATGGCTGCCTGGAGCAGTGAATGAAAGACGTTCTTTTATCACGCTGCACTTTCCTTTTCAATTTTTTATCATCTATTAAGGCTCAAGACACGAGCAGCTTATTCTTCAAAGAGCCCGAATATTAGTCAAAACAAAGCGCAGCCTTCTCCTGGAACAGCGGATCTTCACTGCTGCCAGACTCGTCACAATGTATCAGGAAAGGAAAAGACGCAGCAAACTTGTGCAGGTGCGAAGTCAGAACCGGGTCCAATGAGGTCCATGGTGGCTCTGCGTAAATACCAGTAATTAGTATTTTAAGCTTATTTCATAAATTGTAATTTAGATAATTGCAGAAGAAACTGTGGTCACACGTTGTGTTTAACGCATGTGTTTAAAAACGCACTGCAACAGCTGAAGGGAGATTTGCCAAATTATACAGCTTTTAACACTTGCGTTTACAAAACGCAAATGTTAACGCTTGCATTAACGCATGTGTTAACATTGCATTAACAAATGCATGTGTTAACAGCTGTTTAATTAGGTAAATCTCTCTTCAGCTGTTGCAGTGTTTTTTTAAACGTGTGACCGCATCCTAAGAGACACTATCAGATACCCGCAAGTTATTGGTGTTAATTTGGCACCTGGTGCTAATTTCATTCATTATCTGACAAAACCGATGTAAATGGTGCTAAACATTCCAGTATTCACTGACTTTACAACATCACAAACTCATTCAAGTCCCCCAAGAAGACTGGTCACCGCCGAAAGACAAATGCAAGAGAGGACTGGATAATGCGGAGAATCTCCATGGGTAATCATTTTATCACCGCAGCTGGAAATTCTACCAGTACAGCACTGAACAGGGTAAGGATCTGTCTCCTCATACAGACTCTGCAAGACTTTAGACTACACTAACCTTTACTGAGGACCATGAGGTGTAGACAGAGGAGAAGTGTCCACACATTTTAGTGATGAAAGCAAGTTTAATTTATTTAGATCTGATGGGAAACATTAAGTTCATTGAGAAAGATGGGAAAAACTGAACCTGAAGTGTTTAAAGAAGTCAGTGAAAGTTGTTGGAAGAAGTTTCATGGTTTGGGTAATGTTTTCTGCAGCAGGATTGGACCTTTCATACAACGCTACATGGCTGAATGAATGCAAGTGTGTATCAGAACCTTCTTCCACACATGGTTCCTTCCTTGCGTTCTACACTCATTCAGCAGGAATTTTCATGTGGTCTTTGACCGGTCATACGTGTCATGGCTTTGCTGCAAGTATGAAAACACCAGCAGAAAATAGGCGATATTGGCTACTGTATTTGCACTGTGACAACATTGGCTAATCTGGGGGTACTGTTACTACATTGGCTAATGTGGGGGTACTGTTACTACATTGGCTAATGTGGGGAAATAATAGTGATCTCTAGGGCAGCAAGAAAACAGTATAAAGTTTGGGTTAAGAAGATGGAGGAAATAATGATGAAATAAAATTTGTTTCAAAATTGTGGCTGGAAGAAGCTGACGTGACGCCAGGTAAAAGAAGAAGATGAAAGAGACACTTCCAATCAAAGATTTGGTGTATGAGTCACGAGGTTTACAGTAAGAGCTGGTATACCCATGAGCTCACAGCACTGCAGCATCTCCCTGTGCTGTTATCCTTTCCGATGATAGGAGCTACATGGATAATGTCTTGTACTACATCAGATTTATCATCCAGCATCTGACATTGGGGCATATTTACTAAGTACCTTGCGACAGTTTTGTGTCAGACTCTGCACATTCTTTTATGTGCAAAATGATTGCACAGATATTTAAGAAGTGACCGTGCCACGTATGTCTCGTGGCTGCACTAAAACTAACGCAATACAAATCTCTGCACTGAAGGGGACGCTCCGGTGCTCAGTCAGTCCGTGCACCAGATATAACATGCAAAGTCTGACAGAAGTGTGTCGCACACCCCCTGTTCAAGGTGCACCAAAAAAAAGTGGTGCACTCTGTCAGGGCAGTGCAGGGGGTACTAGATTCATGAACAACGTGCGTCACAAATCCTGAATCTAGTGCCCCCTGCACACTACACAGGGCACTACACATAGCACAGACTCCATGGTTTTTGATTAGTGTTCCCCACTGTGATCAATCTGATGCAGTATAAGGCTGCAATCTCACTCTGCTTAGTTCTGGACCTACATCTTTATAGCAAGTTTGGTTCTGGTGCTATTTCTATGTACTTAGCATGATTCAGGTAACCGATCTATGTAGTAATTTTGGTTTTTGAAATGTATCTATGTAGTATATGTCCCCCTGTAATTTGTTTAGTTATGTTATAGTTTCAGTGTAACAAGTTTTGTTATCACTGTCTTTGTAGACTAAACATCAGATCATCCAAAAACTCCTGGGGAGACCAGTGGGGAGGCCAAAATCTCTTTACAGCCCAGGGTCTCAATGGCTTTTGCCTTGCGTTTGGAAAACTCAAGGTAGTGCTCGGCCCGATTGCCCATGTGTTTCCATGAAACCATGTGATCAGGCCGAGCATGGCCCACAGGGATTTACCTTGTGTTTCTAAATGAAAGGCAAATGCAACGTGTGAATGCAGCCTAATGGTCTTAAACATGTATTGCAATGTTTTGTAGAAGTACAAGATGGGGAAACTCAAATATACTAGTCATTGGCCACAATATTCCTAGTGGCAGCTCTGGTCTAATCAGCATGTTGATATATATCTGACCTGTGAGAGGCAGGGTTGGCATTAGGGGGCTGCAACCTGGGCACCTGCCCAGGGCTCCCTGCACTTAAGGGGCCCTTACATGTGGACTTTTGTGGGCAGAGGATGTGTTGCTCCTTTAATACTCCTTGGTTGAATGCCTGGGTGAAGAAGCTTATCATCTGTCTCCTTTCTATATATCTATCATCTATCTGTGTAGTTATCTATCTCCTGTCTATACATCTATCTGTCTATACATCTATATCCTATAATCTGTATATTTCTATATGTCTGTCTATGTAACTATTTATCTATCTAGCTTTTTGTCTGTTTATCTATATACCTCCTATCTACCTATCTATCTCCTATCTATTTATCTATTGATCAATCTATGGGACTGTAGGAGAATTTTATAGGAGATAGACAGATGATAGAGAGATGGATGATAGAAGATGAATATGAAAGATGATATAGATTTATAGATGCAAAAATATAAAGTAGATTATCAATAGATAGCGAGATAGATTAATCAATCTTCTATCTATCTTCTATTATATATCTCGCTATCTATTTATAATCTACTTTATATTTCTGCTTCTATAAATCTATATGATTTTTCATATTTACCTTCTATCATCCATCTACCTATCATCTGTCTAATTCCTATAAAATTCCCCTTCAGTTCCATATTACAGATACTTAGATATATTTAGGTGCAAAAACACTCCAGGCTGAACGTGGCGTAAACTGAGAAGCAACAGCTACAGACACTATATGCAGCCTCTGTTTACAGTTCATGACCTTCTGTTTACAAACAATCTGCAAAAGCAGCAGCTCAGAGCAGGACAGAAGAGACGTACCGTATATACTCGAGTATAAGCCGACCCGAGTATAAGCCGAGACCCCTAATTTCAACACAAAAAATTGGGAAAACCTATTGACTCGAGTATAAGCCGAGGGTGGGATATGCATTGGTTACAGCCTCCCAGTATATAGTCTGCCAGCCCCTGTAGCATACAGCCTGCCCAACCCCTGTAGTAGGAAAAAAACTAACACTGTACTCATCTTTCCGACGTCTCCCATAGGTCCTCTTCTGTCTCAGACAGAAGAGGACCTACGGGTGACGTCAAAAAGGTGAGTTTTGTCTTTATTTTTTTAGTTGACTCGAGTATAAGCCGAGTTAGAGTTTTTGAGCACAAATTTTGTGCTGAAAAACTAGGCTTATACTCGAGTATATAAGGTATGTAGAATTTTGCAGATACTACAGAGAAGTATTGTGTGAGGATAAATGAGCCTCTTACTGACTGTTCATTAGATAGTTTTATTTTGGGGCCCCACTTTTAGTTTTGCCCAGGGCCCCACTTTTAGTTTTGCCCAGGGCCCCATTTTTTCTAAAACCGGTCCTGGTGAGGGGGATAGATTATCTCCAAAAACGTGAACTGCCTGACAATATATGGCTGCGTTCACATATTGCAATAATGTTACATTTACGTAAATGCGATGTATAAAAAGTACAGATAGGTAAATGTATAGATGGTAGATAGATATGAGATAGATAAATAAATTGATAAATGATTATAGTAATGGAAAAGACGCAGACAGCAGTCCAACAATCTGGAAAAGTTTAAAGTGTGATGTACCTTGATTTGAACTTTTCTGGATTGTTGGACTGCTGCCTGTGTCTTTTTCATTACTACAACTATCTAAGAACTCTGCCTGGACCTGTGCAGGCTTTGCACCCCCCCCCCCCCTTTTAAACAAAGGAGTAATTTTACACTGTGCGGATAGATGGATACTGTACTATACTATTTCTATAATCAGATTCACTTCTGATACATGTGACATAACAATGATATGTTCCGGATGTGGGGCCCCTGGTAATGATTGGGTTAATATTAATCATTTCTTTGTTGTGTATTAATTGGCTGCGGGGCGCTGTGATTTGGGGGCGCTCTGTGCAGTGGGGGCTGGGTGGCGGGTGCGGTACATGTGCCTATAATTGGGTAATTACAATGGCGCTCTCCTGCTCCTCTCGCCCCTTTGAAGGCTGTCACAGCAAACAGATATTGAAAGTGACATTGAGCGCTGAGGCGGTGGCGGTGCGGAGCTGACATCGTCTCGGCACAGCCGCTCTCTCTCTTCCTGCCCTTGAAGTGCCTCCCGTGTGCCGCAGTCTGTCTACCCCCTGGGAAACACAAGATTCTTATCACATTTCAGGGGAGAAAAAAGGAAATTTACTATGAAAAGGAAAAGTTTCACTCCAAGATCTCGGGATGATGATTAAAGTGTCATTTGCGGAGTCCGATAATGAGCCTCATGATGGGGCGGACCTCGCTGCAGACCCCTTGGGGGCGTAATTAAAGGCAATGCAGGTTCTTCTTAATAAAGGTAATATCGGAACAAAAGTGCGTTTTGTAACCTGACGCTGCAGAATAATAATCGGATTGGAAATAATGTATCTCTTGCTACGGAACCACAACTTTTACATCTTTCTTCTATTTTTTGGGGCAGATTCTTCAGGGCTTGTGTAACCCCCTTGTGTCACCTCTATGAAGGGGGTGTCCCGCTCTGGCGCACTACCTCTAGCCTGTGCCGGGTCCTCCAGCCCCCCTGATGTTCACTTTGTGCCTTTTTTAAGCTTTCCACTTGCTGTCAGCAAATGAAAACACTTCCGCTTTCCATTCACAGGCAGTAAAACACCTGCACACAAGGATATATTCTCTACCATGGGCTCATGCACACCACGGGGGATTTCAGATCCTCCTGTAAGAGACAACTGCCCAAGAACCAAAAGATAGAGCAAGTCTTGTTCCTGTTCGTTTTTGCAAGCTGTGCTGAAAGTTTTTAATAGTCATCAGTGTGTGAGAGGAGCTCACGGATGACTCACGGCGAGGTCCACGTATAACAGCACACATCCAGGCACATTTACTTACCGGGTCAGCGGAGTTCACAGAAAGTGCATTGTCCGACAATAATGCACTGAGCCACGTTTCACTAAGATTCGGTGCCCGATATCCTGCATGTGTCACTTCCCCGCTCAGTCTCAACCCTAAAGGCTCATCAAAACTGATTATGATGCAAGTGAGAAAGGGTGCCAAGGGTGCGGTCACACATTCCGCTTTTATTCCGTTTTGACGCAGGATTAAAAGCGCAAAGTGTGGAAATGCATGTGATCAGTAACCGCCACCTGGTGTCTTGCATTTCATCACCCCCGTGCTCTTTAATTCTGCTTCTAAAAAGAATCAAAGCGGTACGTGTGACAACACCAAAAGCAAGGCTTCCCTCTGCGATAACATGTAGCGGTAACATTGAATTCCATCACATTAACTCCATCCTGATTGCCCACTGACTATAGACATTATTGGGTGCGTGGGTCTATGCTGGAGCGTGGTTTTGCAATGTATCTACAGTTTCTCCTGCTCCTGCACTAATCGCAGGAGCAGGACCGAGTCCCTAGGGTGAAGGTAGAAGTGGTTTATTACCGCTTTTGCCTTCTCCTTTATTGCATAGTACTGAAGCAGTGATTGCAGGAGCCGGGCCTCTTGCTTCGCTATAGACCTGCCGGTCACATGATCAAAGGGTCCGAAATGGTTGAGTAAAGCTGCTGGGTCAGCACAGTTCTTCCCCTGACATTTGCTCCCCTAGGCACAAAGCTAGAAAGTAGAAAAAATTAAAACAGTGGAAATGTCCCCTAGGGGGCTTTTATGACCTCATGCGGGACATAATGGGGCTCATTTACTAAGGGTCCGCGGAGTGAATTTTCGTCGGGTTTCCCGCCGATTTCCAGTTTGCGCCACATTTAACAGGGGATTTTGGCACACGCAATCGGATTTTGGCGCATCGGACAACCCGATGGATTCGGACTACGCGCAGGATTTAACATTTCGAATTGTGTCACAAGACACGCACTTACAAGCACCAGGAAGAAGAAGGGGAACTCCGGCAGACCACGGCGGGGAAGCAACGGATGCAGGAACTCATCTTCATCGGATCGTCCGAATCGGGATCGCGACAGGACTGGGTAAGTAAATTTGGCCCATAAAGTAAAAAAAACACACATCAAATAATAATTAATATTTAAAAATAAACTTTGCAATAAATCTCTTTTACATTATGAGAAACATCGCCCGGTGTTTGCCCGAGACTCTACATCTATAGAATGTGATGTGTCAGGTTGTCACTGAGCTCCTCATCCTGCGCACACCCAGCGCTCTCACATCTGTCACCCAAGTGATCTTCTCCGACACCGCTTGGACAACCCGACCACAGCTGCTGACAACCACATCAGGGACTATAAGGAGACAGATCCCTGCACAGTGACCCTGTCCTCTGCAGGTCGCCAGGATGACACATTGTAACGCTACCACCTCCATGTGAGAACATAACTGCAAGTGTTCATGAATCTGAATGCAGGATAATACAGGATGTAACTCAGGATCAGTACAGGATAAGTAATGTCATGTATGTACACAGTGACTGCACCAGCAGCAGAATAGTGAGTGCAGCTCTGGGGTATAATACAGGATGTAACTCAGGATCAGTACAGGATAAGTAATGCCATGTATGTACACAGTGACTGCACCATCAGCAGAATAGTGAGTGCAGCTCTGGAGTATAATACAGGATGTAACATGGACCACTTCCTGCTTCAGTGCCCCTTTAACACAGAGGTGTACAACTGAGTGGGCGCTTCCATCCATTGGCCCGGGTTGGCCGGTCTCTCCTATGCGGAGTGGGCCTATGGAGCATTCAGAGGCCTGGGTGGCCGGGACCGCTGCACGTTATTCCTAGTTAGTCTAGTGGTCAGGTACCACACGTGGAACGCACGGTGTTAAGTATCGACGCAGCGTAAAATCCTCCCGGTGGATGAGGTGGTTAGGAACATTCTGGGTGACCTGGTGAAGGTGCGCTCTCTGGAGTATGAGAGGCTGGGCACGGGGAGGGCCTCTCTCCTTTGGAGGGGGTTCTCCTTTAGTGTCCCTTAGTCTGTCATCTCCGCTCCTGGTGTTGGGCTGATGCTGCACAGTAGATTTTTGTTTTGTGTTCTGGGCATGTAGTGATGTAGGGCTTGCAGGCGCCGAACCTGGGCTTTATGTGGTTTGGATTGATGTTGTTCAGGTTTTATTTGTATTCTGTTTTCTTTATGTTATGTTGTAAATACTGTATATATTGTATATATTGTATATAGTGGGGTTTTGGGTTCTAGTGTTAGGTTGGGAGGGGGGTGATGGTGGTGGGATTTTTGGATTTATGAACTGACCTTGGGCACTGGTCTGGACTACTTAACGCAAACTTTGGACGTTAGACCAGTGTCTGAGGGGAAGGGGAGGGTACGGGCGAGGGATTTAGTTTAGTGTAGTGTTATGTGTATTCTGTGTTTGTTATTATACATTTAAAAAAAAAAAATGGGTGTGGGGTGGTTTGTTATTAGATGGTGTGGGGTGGGTTTATGTATATTTATGGTCATTTATGTTTATTAGTGGGTGTGGCTTGTCTTTGTTTATTGGTTTGGTTTAGAATGTGATAATCGGTTGGGTGGAGGTTGTGGTATTTAGTGTATATTCATTTTGGTGTATTGTAAGTTATTGTTTTTGCTAGGTGTGAATGTGGCTGGACCAGCAGGTAAGATATTGTATATGTTGTATATTATGTTTTGTTTGTATTGTTATGTTTTTTACTTTTATATAAAATAAAAGATCTACAGGATGTAACTCAGGATCAGTACAGGAAAAGTAATGTCATGTATGTACACAGTGACTACACCAGCAGCAGAATAGTGAGTGCAGCTCTGGAGTATAATACAGAATAAGTAATGTCATGTATGTACACAGTGACCGCACCAGCAGCAGAATAGCGAGTGCAGCTCTGGGGTATAATACAGGATGTAACTCAGGATCAGTACAGGATAAGTAATGTCATGTATGTACACAGTGACTGCACCAGCAGCAGAATAGTGAGTGCAGCTCTGGAGTATAATACAGGTTGTAACTCAGGATCAGTACAGGATAAGTAATGTCATGTATGTACACAGTGACTCCACCAGCAGCAGAATAGTGAGTGCAGCTCTGGAGTATAATACAGGAGGTAACTCAGGATCAGTACAGGATAAGTAATGTCATGTATGTACACAGTGACTGCACCAGCAGCAGAATAGTGAGTGCAGCTCTGGAGTATAATACAGAATAAGTAATGTCATGTATGTACACAGTGACCGCACCAGCAGCAGAATAGCGAGTGCAGCTCTGGGGTATAATACAGGATGTAACTCAGGATCAGTACAGGATAAGTAATGTCATGTATGTACACAGTGACTGCACCAGCAGCAGAATAGTGAGTGCAGCTCTGGAGTATAATACAGGTTGTAACTCAGGATCAGTACAGGATAAGTAATGTCATGTATGTACACAGTGACTCCACCAGCAGCAGAATAGTGAGTGCAGCTCTGGAGTATAATACAGGATGTAACTCAGGATCAGTACAGGATAAGTAATGTCATTTTTGTACCTAGCACAAATATATAAACCTGCAATCAATATATTGTACATTCAAATATATACCGACAAGTAATATATTGAAAAGGAAAATAAAAATCAGTCATTATTATAGTGTACACATACATAAGTGCAACACCCCTGCCAATGTGTAGCCAAGGGAGTGCTTGCGAATGAGGCCCTCCATCTGTAGTATCCCTCTAGAGGAGTCTGATCAGCTCACTTTTAGGGTAATACAGTCTATTAGAGTCAATTAGCAGTAGTAGATTCTGCCTGGAGAGGCAAGGGTTAAAACTATGTAATTCTTGTTATACAATGATGTTCCAATCTGTAAACTGGATTGTGATTGACAGAGTGAGCACCACCTGACCAGGGAGTAACAAAACCCCTGGACAGGAGGTGACAAGTCCTCTTAGACCCCAGCTCCTGACTGGGGACTAAGCGAGCAAGACCTTAGAGCACATGCTCTTGCTACAGGTCTGCTAGGCCTCAGCTCATCTTCTAGAACACACACTGAGTGACCAGAGACAGAGTGTCAGTGCACCACTAGTACAGACACACAGAACACCCAGGACAAAGCAGCAGCTTCCATACCTGGACACAGCTACCTTCCAGCCTGCACCTACTACCGGGCTGGTGAATCTACTCCTGAGGATTACTCTCCATGACTACTCCAGTAATCCGTAATCCTTCCAGTAATCCGGCATCTGTTCTGAATTTGTTTGGCTCGTTGTCTGCAGTTGTTCCACTAAAGAACCGTGAGTTACTTTTGCACAACGTTGCCTCCGTCTGGTCCCTGAATATGGCCGTACCATCAAGGGCTTCCCCATCCATTACCCAGGGACATATACTACGGACACTAAGGGGTTGCTCCAGGGAGAACCAGTACAGCCTCTCCCTCGACATTTTCTTGCACACACCACCTCCTGGAGACCTGCCAGGCTGTAGGACAGCCCTCCGGTCCCTGTACCAAGCACCGTGACCACAGCATGCCCTAGGCCGTAACCGCCAGCCACTGCGGTATTCTGGGCCCCGCCTGCCTCCAGGCCCCAAGAAAAGACTAGACCCCGGTGGGGGATGTTGCATATGCAAAAGCCTTAAATATTCCATACACAAAATAAATAACAGAATTGAACAAACTGCACTCATAACTATATGTACCAGTAGATAAAGTATGACCAGAATTCCTCCAGAAATCATTAATTTAAAGTGTACTCGTCATGATTTTTTTATATTGCGTGTGGGGGGTGGACGGGGAGTGTTGCAAACATTTTCTAATATACTTTGTTAAGAAATTCTTCTTAGTTTGTAAAGAAACAGACTGCAAAATGTCCCTTGATGTTACTTCTACGTTGCTATGACACATCTGATTGAAGACAGGTCTCTCTTTTCTCTCCTGTTGGTTACACAGCTGTGAGTGTTAACCCTTCCTGCTCTCTATCTGGCTGTAGTATGCCTTGAGCACTGTTTTCAGACATCATGCTGAATGTCAAGGTATTAATCCTCCCTTTTCAGAGCTGTTTAACCAAACACAGGGAGGTTAGATGTGACCTCCATAGACATACACTGTACAGGTGGGAATACGCACCTCTATAGGAGAGAGGAGCTTAATGTTTTTTACATACTTGACAGAATATGCTAATGAAGTCTATAAGAAAAATGTTCACCACATCCCCCCACACACACAATATAAAAGATTATCTCAAATGATGGTCATAAGACGGTTAAGAAAAGTGTTACAAAAGGAACAGAAAGCTCAGGTGTAGAGATGAGCGAACATACTCGTCCGAGCTTGATGCTCGTTCGAGCATTAGCGTACTCGAAACTGCTCGTTGCTCGGACGAATACTTCGCCCGCTCGAGAAAATGGCAGCTCCCGCCGTTTTGCTTTTTGGCGGCCAGAAACAGAGCCAATCACAAGCCAGGAGACTCTGCACTCCACCCAGCATGACGTGGTACCCTTACACGTCGATAGCAGTGGTTGGCTGGCCAGATCAGGTGACCCTGGGATAGACTAGCCGCTGCCCGCGCTGCTCGGATCATTCTGTGTCTGGATGCCGCTAGGGAGAGAGCTGCTGCTGGTCAGGGAAAGCGTTAGGGTGTTCTATTAGCTTACTGTTAGGCAGGAGTGATTCTCCAAGAACGCAACAGCCCTTCTTAGGGCTACAATAACGTTATACTTTTTTTTTTTTATTTGCAGCTAGTACCATATTGTGAGGAATTAGCAGGGGGACTTGCTACCGTTGTGTTTAGCTCTTAGTGACGCACATATCCATCGCAAAGACCGAAGTGGGAAAATTTATTAGGGGTTGGATTTCAATTAGGCACAGTCTGCCATTTCCTTTTTTATTTTACGTTTATTTTGTTTAATAACTCAGCGTCATCTCATCTGGCATAGTAGTGTGCTTTCATACTTGGCTAGAAAATAGCCATAGGAGAATCCAAACGGCTTACTTACGCCTACAGTAGCGTTATATATATTTGATTTATGGTTGATCTGCTGGTGGCTGTACTTGCTGCAGTGCATCTACTAGCAAATTGTGAGCAATTTGTAGTGAGACTTGCGACCGCTGTGTTTTGCGCTTAGTGACGCACATATCCATCGCAAAGACCGAAGTGGGAAAATTTATTAGGGGTTGGATTTCAATTAGGCACAGTCTGCCATTTCCTTTTTTATTTTACATTTATTTTTTTAATAACTCAGCGTCATCTCATCTTGCATAGTAGTGTGCTTTCATACTTGGCTAGAAAATAGCCATAGCAATAGGATAGCATCGTTTGGTTTTAAAAACTAAAAAACACAAAAAAAAACAAAAAACACAAAAAAAAGTTAAAAAAAAATTAAAGTTATAACTCTCATTTTCAAAATGTTTAACCCGAGGGCTAGGGGTAGAGGACGAGGGCGGGGACGTGGGCGTCCAACTACTGCAGGGGTAAGAGGCCGTGGTCCTGGGCGGGGTGAGACACCACCTGCTTATGAGGGAGCAGGGGAACGCCGCAGAGCTACACTCCCTAGGTTCATGTCTGAAGTTACTGGGACTCGTGGTAGAGCACTGTTGAGGCCAGAACAGTGCGAACAGGTGATGTCGTGGATTGCCGACAATGCTTCGAGCAATTTGTCCACCAGTCAGTCTTCCACGCAGTCCACCCATGTCACCGAAATCGCCACTCCTCCAGCTCCTGCACCTCAGCCTCCTCCCCCCCAGTCTGCCCCCTCCCAGGAAAATTTGGCCTTTGAACCGGCATACTCTGAGGAACTGTTTTCTGGACCCTTCCCACACTCACAAACCACTTGTCTGGTTGCTGCTGAGCAATTTTCCGATGCCCAGGTTTTCCACCAGTCACAGTCTGTGGGTGATGATGACCTTCTTGACGTAGTGGAAGAAGTGTGTAAAGAGGTGTCCGACGATGAGGAGACACGGTTGTCCGACAGTGGGGAAGTTGTTGTCAGGGCAGGAAGTCCGAGGGGGGAGCAGACTGAGGGATCGGAGGATGATGAGGTGACAGACCCAAGCTGGGTTGATAGGCCGGGTGAACACAGTGCTTCTGAGACGGAGGAGAGTCCTCGACCAGAACAGGTTGGAAGAGGCAGTGGTGGGGCCAGACGGAGAGGCAGGGCCAGAGCTGGTGCATCAACGCCAAATGTGTCAACTAGTTAAGCTCCCGTGGCGAGGGCTCTTGCGGCGAGGGCTAGATTTTCAGAAGTCTGGAGGTTCTTTAAGGAAACACCGGATGACCGACGGACTGTGGTGTGCAACATTTGCCAAACCAGGCTCAGCAGGGGTTCCACCACTACTAGCTTAACTACCACCAGTATGCGCAGGCATATGAATGCTAAACACCCCACTCAGTGGCAACAAGCCCGTTCACCTCCGGCCGTGCACACCACTGCTCCTTCCCCTATGTCAGCTGATAGTCAGCCCCCTGCCCAGGACCCTGCCACAAAAACCCCATCGTCGCCTCCACGATCCTCCACAGCATCCACCAGCGTTCAGCTCTCCATACCCCAGACGCTGGAGCGGAAACGCAATATAGTGCAACCCACCCGCACGCCCAAGCCCTTAATGTCCACATCTCCAGATTGCTTAGCCTGGAGATGCTGCCCTATAGGCTAGTAGAGACCGAGGCCTTTCGCAACCTCATGGCGGCGGCCGCCCCTCGGTATTCGGTCCCCAGCCGCCACTACTTTTCCCGATGTGCCGTCCCAGCCCTGCACCAGCACGTGTCAGACAACATCATCCGTGCCCTGACCAACGCCGTTTCTGTCAAGGTCCACCTGACCACGGACACGTGGACGAGTGCTGCCGGGCAGTGCCACTATATATCGCTGACGACACATTGGGTTAACTTGGTGGAGGCTGGGACCGAGTCTGACCCTGCGGCTGGTCATATACTGCCGACGCCGAGGATTGCGGGGCCTACCTCGGTCCAGGTGTTTCAGGCCTACTATGCCTCCTCCTCCTCCCACCCCTCCTCCACCTCCTCCTCCGAACTACCATCCGTGGGCATGGCGCCATCAGTCGCTAGCTCTAAGCGACAGCAGGCGGTGCTCAAACTGCTGAGCCTAGGCGATAAAAGGCACACCACCCAAGAGCTATTACAGGGCATCACGGCGCAGACTGATCTGTGGCTGGCACCGCTGAACCTGAAGCCAGGCATGGTTGTGTGTGACAACGGCCGTAACCTGGTGGCGGCTCTGCAACTCGGCAGACTGACACATGAGCCATGCCTGGCCCATGTGTTAAATCTGATAGTTCAGCGTTTCCTCAAGACGTACCCCAATCTGTCTGATTTGCTCACGAAGGTGCGCCGCATCTGTGCGCATTTCAGGAAGTCCAGCACAGATGCTGCCACTCTCAGGGCAGCGCAGCGCCGCCTCCAACTGCCCGCTCACCGACTGTTGTGCGACGTGCCCACGAGGTGGAATTCAACACTGACCATGTTATCCAGAGTTTACCAGCAGCGCAGAGCGATTGTAGACTGCCAGATGTCAACTTCCACCAGAACTGGTAGTCAGGTCAGTCAGCTTCCTCAAGTCTACAATGAGGAGTGGACGTGGATGTCTGATATCTGTCAGGTGCTGAGTAACTTTGAGGAGTCAACACAGATGGTCAGTGGCGATGCCGCCATCATCAGCCTCACCATCCCGCTGCTTGGCCTGTTGAAAAACTCTCTGATCAGCATGAAGTCGGAAGCTTTGCGCTCGTCACAAGAGACGGGGGAAGAAGATTCCCTTGTTGATAGCCAAAGCACCCTTAGGTCTGTTTCTCAGCGCATATCGGAGGAGGTGGAGGTGGAGGAGGATGAGGAGGAAGAGGAGGAGAATGTTGGCGAGACACAAGAGGGGACCATTGTTGAGTCCTTCACTGTTCAGCGTGTATGGGCAGAAGAAGAGGAGTTGGAGGAGTTGGAGGAGGAGGAAATGGACAGTCAGGCCAGTGAGGGGAGTGAATTCTTACGCGTTGGTACTCTGGCGCATATGGCAGATTTCATGCTAAGCTGCCTATCCCGTGACCCTCGCGTTCAAAGAATTTATTCCAGCACCGATTACTGGGTATTCACTCTCCTGGACCCACGGTACAAGCAAAATCTTTCCACTCTCATCCCTGGAGAGGAAAGGAGTGTGAGAATGCATGAATACCAGCAGGCCCTGGTTCACAAGCTGAAACAGTATTTCCCTTCTGACAGCGCTAGCGGCAGAGTGCGTAGTTCTGCGGGACAAGTAGCGAGGGAGAGTAGGCGAGCAGGCAGCTTGTCCAGCACTGGCAAGGGTACGCTTTACAAGGCTTTTGCCAGCTTTATGTCACCCCAGCAAGACACTGTCACCTGTCCCCAGTCTCGGCAGAGTAGGGCTGATCTTTACAGAAAGATGGTGAGGGAGTACGTAGCTGACCATACCATCGTCCTAAATGATCACACAGCTCCCTACAACTACTGGGTTTCAAAGCTGGACATGTGGCACGAACTGGCGCTGTACGCCTTGGAGGTTCTTGCCTGCCCTGCCGCTAGCGTCTTGTCCGAGCGGGTTTTCAGTGCAGCTGGTGGCATCATCACCGATAAGCGTACACGCCTGTCGACTGACAGCGCTGACAGGCTGACGCTTATTAAGATGAATAAAGCCTGGATTTCTCATAATTTCCAATCTCCACCAGGTGAAGGAAGCTCAACCTGAATAATTTATCCACTCCTCCTCCTCCTCATTTTCCTCCTTCTCCTCCTCTTTGTACAGTAAAGCAGAGGAAACTGGCTATTTTTTGACAGGGCCCACTGGCTCTAGCTATAGTACTTTATGCATTTAATTTTTCTGGAGGGCCACCGACCCGGTCCTCTGTTTTAAACAATTTTTGGGAGTGCCACATACAGGCACTCAATCTATTCAATTTTTCTGCAGGGCCACCTACCTGCTCCTCTGGTTTGAAAACTTTTTTGGACTGCCACATACAGTCACTCAATCTATTCCATTTTTCTGGAGGGCCACCTACCTGCTCCTCTGGTTTGAAAACTTTTTTGGACTGCCACATACAGGCACTCAATCTATTCCATTTTCTGGAGGGCCACCTACCTGCTCCTCTGGTTTGAAAACTTTTTTGGACTGCCACATACAGGCACTCAATCTATTCCATTTTTCTGGAGGGCCACCTACCTGCTCCTCTGGTTTGAAAACTTTTTTGGACTGCCACATACAGGCACTCAATCTATTCCATTTTTCTGGAGGGCCACCTACCTGCTCCTCTGGTTTGAAAACTTTTTTGGACTGCCACATACAGGCACTCAATCTATTTCATTTTTCTGGAGGGCCACCTACCTGCTCCTCTGGTTTGAAAACTTTTTTGGACTGCCACATACAGGCACTCAATCTATTTCATTTTTCTGGAGGGCCACCTACCTGCTCCTCTGGTTTGAAAACGTTTTTGGACTGCCACATACAGGCACTATCCAAAATAAATTGTCTCCATAGCAGCCTCCACACGTTGTCTCCATTGCTACCTCCAAAAGTCGTCCATATAGCTGCCTCCATACATCGTCCCTTTATCAAACGAGGTGTGTCAGGCCGAAATTTGGGTTGTTTTCATGGATTCCACATCAAAGTTGTTAACTTTGTCGCCACCCAGCTGTGTTATCCACAAAATATACTGGCAAACTTTTATCATTTACCAATATTATTTCAGCGCTTCTTGCGCTTCTGTTTACATTCCCCTCACCCGCCATATCCTAAACTTATAAGAACGCTACTACACTTGATCTTATACAAAAGGTTCTTAGAAGTGCTGTTTGGGGAGTAGCCTAGAGACAGGGGCGTGGATTGGCGAAAGCTCGCCTGGCAGCGGAGCGCCAGCTCCATGCCAAGATCCAACTAACATAGTTTTAACTGCAGCACCTTTAATCTACTACTAGTTCACTGCCTCCATACATGGTCCCCTTATCAAACGAGCTGTGTCAGGCAGAATTTTGGGTTGTTTTCATGGCTTCCATGTTAACTTTGTCGCCACCCTGCTGTGTAATCCACAAAATATACTGGCAAACTTTTATCATGTACCGATATTATTTGAGCGCTTCTTGCTCACCTCCTTTGGTTCCTCTCTGCCACCCATTGGTTTGAAGCCTGAGTCCATTTAGGGTATGTCGCCATGCCACTCACTAGCCTGCCGCTGCTGCCGCTGCCTCTGCATGCCGTCCCCTATAGTGTCAGGGTCAATTATTGGATGTTTTAGATGCTATCTAGCTTCATTCTGTCACTCTGTCATGGCCATGCTGTTGCCCATAATTTTGGCATAATGGTGCGATTAAGCAGCCTCAGAGGCATCCATGCATGCTGCCCCTGCTGTTTCCTGTCCATTTCCGTGGTGTTTCCATCCTTTTCTGTGGTTCCCAGGTGTTTGGCCAAGCTTCCCTGTGCAGAGCCTTGGTCCCCTTGAAAAATGCTCGAGTCTCCCATTGACTTCAATGGGGCTCGTTATTCGAGACGAGCACTCGAGCATCGGGAAAAGTTCGTCTCGAATAACGAGTACGCGAGCATTTTAGTGCTCGCTCATCTCTACTCAGGTGTCATCACTTTAACACTGTTCATCTACTTGACTTCTTATGCTTCTACTAATTGCAGCACAAGGTGCATTGGCCAAACTATACACCTGTCCTGAATATTCTGTGCTCATAAATATAGAACAGCAATGAATATACCCCAAACAGTAATATATATATATACCCAAAATTATATACCAGCAGTGGACACCCCCTTTACAAGTGTCAACCCCTTTAAGTCTCGCCCCTGATTAGCTAGGAGCACCCATGAATAATCTCAGAACCCCCTACTATAGGGCAGATATACATATACCGACTGTATGGTATGGGTAGTAATAGTAGAATCAGACCTAGCCCAATGAACATTATTAATAGTTGCATTATCTGTAGAAACTTCTTTAAAAATAAGTATTTTTCAGGTTTCTTCACGGAATAAGGACAGAAATGATAGCAATGATTCAGACGTTACCTCTCATTATACAGAGAAGATGTTTAGACGCGTTTGTCATGTAGGTGACTCCGTTTCATTGTCTCAGTATTAAAGAAGACCCTTCATTCTTTTATAAATGTTCCATAAATAATAAAAAAAATTACATAAAAAAAACCTACTTTACCCTGAGCAGCGATTCTTACAATTCAACATATTTGCCAACATGAATGGAGTTTACCGCCGAGCTTGTTGAGACAATAGAAAATCAAACATCTCTTAAAAGTTCCAACAACGTAGCGATGCAAATTATCCCCACAAACAGCAGGTTGTTTTCTCAGGTATTATAGAGAAAAACCGTATCTACAAAGCAGAGCTCTCCAGGAAGGGGGAAATATCAGCAGCTATAAAAGCCACGCAAATCAGCAACTCTCTGTGATAGGCGTTTAATATCGGTGGGAAAAATTAAAGAAGAAAACCAAATAAAAATGAATAGTAAAAAAAGAAAACAGTAAATAAAATAAAAATGTTTAAAAAATTGGTAAATAAAATAAAAACAAGGTAAACATTGAATATGTTCGAGAGAAGCAAAATGAAATACACTTAAGAAGGCAAAAAAAAAATCTAGTCACATTCAAAAGAAATAAAAATAAGAAATAATTGAATAATAATTTTCCATAATAAAAAAAAAACTGGTTAATAAACATAATACAGACAGTCCCCGGGTTATGTACAAGATAGGCTCCGGAGGTTTGTTCTTAAGTTGAATTTGCATGTAAGTCGAAACTGTATATTTTGTCATTGTAGATCCAGACCAAAATTTTTTTTGTCCCAGTGACAATTGGAGTTTAACATTTTTTTTCTGTAATGGGACCAAGGATTATCTATAAAGCTTCATTACAGACACTTTACAGCTGATCATTACAGTCTGGGACTATAGTAACATCCAGAGAGCTTCACCAGAAGTCACAGGGGGCAGAGGGGTCTGTCTGTAACTATGGGTCATCTGTAAGTCGGGTGTCCTTAAGTAGGGGAGCGCCTGTAAACAATTGTAACAAATGAAAAGATGTGATGAAAATCAAAATGAAATGAAGCTAATAGCAAGGAAAAAAAAAAAAGTAATTCACAATTAAAAATTAAGGAAACAAAAAAAAACTTATGAAATGATATAAAATATTTTTTTTATTATCAATAATTTTTTATTATTAACTTCATTGTATATTTTAGAAAAATCATATTATCCTGTACAATATTATATCTGATAAATAAATCATGATAAGCAGCAGGTTGTTTGTACCTGGCAGCAGCATTTTTTTTTTTTTTTTATGTTTTTTTTTTAAAATTGCACATCTTCTGTAATCCTCAATTCTTTACGCTACAACTAAAATACTAAATAAAGTTAGTGAAAATAAAATTTTATAAGAGGAAAAGAATTGATGGGGATCTAAGAATTTTTTTTTAATAAATATTGAAATTAAATAACGTTATATTAGAAGAATTTTAACTTTTTTTTTTTTTTTTTTTTTTTTTTAGAAAACATGGAAATGGAAGCATAAAGCTCAACATAAAAATTGGGAATTTTTCTTAGTGTGTTTGATATGTTGTGTGTTACTAGTGATGCTTTAGCGCGGTGGTCGAATCTCCAGGATCTGTTGCCGGCGCCTGAATTTTCTGCCTGCTATAAAAATAAGAATAGTAATTTGTGAATACTGAGAAGCCGAGTATAAAAGGAATACGGGATGACTTCCCGCCGCTCGGCTTGTGTGTCTGTTTGGTTGGGGAGTCGTACACAAGTCCCATCACCCTGGTGAGCTCATTACCTGCATCATTTGGCCACTCACGGGACACTTTCCTGGCGTCAGATATCATCCGGCATTGGATTCTTTGTAACTTCCCCACAACAATGATGATTTTATGCTTATCAGGTCCTAACGAGGCGCCTCGGCTTTGCATACAACCTGTCAAACTCCGCTACCGTTTTTTTTTCTTGAAATATATTTCGTTTTTTTATTTGCTGCAGTAATTTTTTTTTGGTCTTGTGGATAAAAAGTGATTATTAAAATATCTACTTTATAAAATAAATATTTTGAGTAAAAAAAAAATTAGAAATTTTAGAATGGACATGAACTTGTTTATACATTGTAGCTAAAAATAACTTGTACCTAGTATATATTGGTTATAAGGGATTAGATGCAATAATTTGCTTGTTTTACAAATTCAGCCCCAAGTGTTGCAGCTGGTATTCATTTGAGGTGCAGTACCAGGTACAGCCATGAGTAACAGTGGCGCTATTTTGCACATAAACCAAACAAATTAGCCACACATCTTTTAGATATTGATCATTTATCCCACAGACTGCTTATCCTTTTTAGGGACTGTCTCCTCTTGGCACTCTCACACTGCTCCTGAGATCCCTATAAAAATGTTAATGTGCCTGTAATGTAGGATTTAAGGCTAAAAAAAATCCTCACTTTACAAACAGGTAAGTTTGTGGCTCATTTTTTCGTGTGATACTAAGGATACCTGAGCTCAGGTATTATAAAAACTGTGTATAACATTGACAGGAATCTCAGTAGCCGGATGAGAGTGCTGAAAGGAGACTGTCCCTGGGTTTAGAAGAGAGGAGGAGCAGTGTAAGAGTTCTAAGAGGAGACTGTCCCTGGGTGCTGAAGAGAGGAAGAGCAGTGTGAGAGTGCCAAGAGGAGACTGTCCCTGGGTACAGAAGAGAGGTTGAGCAGTGTGAGAGTGCCAAGAGGAGACTGTCCATGGGTACAGGAGAGAGATGGAGCAGTGTGTGAGAGCTGAGATGAGACTGTCCCTGGATACAGAAGGGAGGTGGAGCAGAGTGAGAGTGCTGAGAGGAGACTGTCCCTGGGTATAGAAGGAATTGGGAGCAGTGTGAGAGTGCTGGAAAGAAACTGTCCCTGGATCAGAAGATAAGAGCAGTAGTGTGAGAGTGCTGAGAGGAGACTGTCGCTGGCTACAGAAAGGATTGGGAGCAGTGTGAGAGTGCTGGAAAGAGACTGTCCCTGGGTCAGAAGATAAGAGCAGTAGTGTGAGAGTGCTGAGAGAAGACTGTCGCTGGCTACAGAAAGGATTGGGAGCAGTGTGAGAGTGCTGATAGGAGGCCGTCCATGAGAATAGAAGAGAGGGGAGCAGTGTGAGAGCGCTGACAGGAGACTATCCCCCTGGAACAGAAGGGTGAGCAGCACGAGATTGCTGAAGGGGAGGGGAGGGGAGAGCTTGACTTTAGTAATTAAATCTTCACCTCCTTGACATTATACGTCCAATTTACATCTCACTTCAATATTGATTTTCTGGATAATGGCAGCACGCTGGTTGATGAAATAAACATGAGCTAAAATTGGCAACACACTGGTTTATTAGGTCAATTTCTTCTGACAGGTTCCCTTTAAATATACACTCAGCATTTAGAGTGTGCACAGGTTTTCTATGTAGAAAATACATAGGTATATATAGAGTATATAGCCAGGTAGTCACACAAGCCTTGTACGTAGGTGACCAATTAACCCTACACTACATTGTAACAAACTACTAGGACAGGACCTTTTTTCTAGATATACAAGTTAAACATTTTGATACATTTTCTATTTAAATTTGTGCAGAAAATTGAAACCTTTTGAAACTTAATTGATTGCTGTTGAAAAGTGGGTGGGATTATGCGAGATGGGGGCACGGCCTTACCATCGAAATTTCTCTGATGTATTTACTCTAGTCAAAGCTGTGGTCAGGGATGAATCTAAACTCTCTTCCGCCTGAGGCGATCTATACAATGGTGCTCCTTCCACCACATTCAGAAGTAATATATTAATTATTTTTTTTTAGTAATTGGGCTTTTCATGCAGTGTCTCACCCATTTAAATATCAAGAGTGAAAAGACGCTGTTTTAGGTGTCAGGTCCTGCTTTGTAACAGGTGACTGTGCCCCTGATGCCCCCCATCTTGCTGCAGGGAGTGCCTGGGGCAAGAGGTTCAATGGTGCCCCCTGCCCTAGCTGTAGTCATATCCATTGAATTGTCAGTGCAGCCCCCAGTGGTTGTGTCTGTGGAGGTCGTGCTGTAAAGTCTGCCGGAGTTCACCTTCTGGTGCATTCAAATTGTGCGACACGATTTTAAAAGTTAAATCCTGCGCTCAGTCCGAATCATCAGACGGCACGCCCCCGAATTTGTGTCCCATGGAAGACAGCGCAGCCGCACCACAATCCAATTGCATGCGTCACAATCCCAGCGTAGACACCTGTTAAATACCTGGCAAAGCTGTGCACAACCCAAAAAGGGCAAACAGTCCGACGAAAGTGCGATCCATGACCCTTAGTAAATGAGCCCCAATGTTCTGTAGCCCTGTGTCAGTCCTCACTGAGGTTCTAGCATTCTACTCTCCAGTCTCTGTCACTTTTCAGATACTTGGTTGATTTTTTTTCCCAACAACTTATATTTTTGTCTCTGTATCTTTCAAGCAGCTGCTTCCAATGTCACAGAGGTAATTTTTTAGTGTCTCCTCTTCTGCTGCTTCCTAAACTTCTGATCTTGTCTTTAATTTATTCCTCTTTCCCGGTGACCTTCCCACGGAGCGGAAAACACAAACAAGCCTCCGACGGCCGATCAGCATCTTTATTCTTGACCTAAAAGTGTGAGATGCAAATATGAAACAAGCATCTCATCTGGCGGCGGCGTGTGAAGATGGCGGAATAAATGGCATGGCAGATCATACGCCGCGGCTCAGTATGCGCCATGTTCGTCTTTCTTCCCTGACGCCGACGCTGATACCTCATCGCTTGAATGATAAGGACACTGAAAGTCGCACTAGTTCTGGCAAATACTTCTCTACCTGCCAAACTATGACAACTCTGGACGTTAACCAGAACATAACTTTATGGCTATCAAAGTTAAAGGGTTATTACAGGAATAAGAACTTCTGATACAAATCAAGCTATAAATAAATGAATATAACAAAACGCAATGTCATTAGTCACAAAATGGAGCTTAAATAGTTTGCTTTTATGATTCTTAATCTTCTATGGGCTTTCTAAAGTAGGCAGAATTATCTACAAGATGACCGCCATCTACAACTACAACTCCCATGATCTCTCAGTTCTCAGTAACTCCTCCTCCCTCTGATGCTCTGCCCCCAGTGATGATGTAACAGACTGCTCTGCTCTGTTACCATAGTAATGAAGTGAAACTGCCATCACTGCACATTACATCACTGAGATGACGTCACACCACATCACTGACCATACTGGGTGCACTTTAAGCTCTGCCCTTGGGTCTTTCTCATTCTTATTGAGTTGTCAATTGTCATCTTCTTTACTTGGCATAATGAAAATCTAGTGACTTCCTGCTTTGTAGAATAGCTGCAGTGTAAAGCAGGGAGGACAAAATAGAGCAAATGGATTCACATATACTGTGTTACTACATAGCTGTACCCTAATGTATTTGAGCCTATCTAATGGATGGGATGGGGGAGTAAACAGCAGCCTACACTAGGGCAGAGTCCTATAGACAGTGCAGCAAAGCTGGAGTCACTAATTCAATGGAGACCTCCAGACCCCCCAGAAACAATGCAGCATAGCCAGAGTCTTCCACTATAGGAGCATCGCAAACTAAGACTAAGCTGTTTAAAGGGTCGTTCTCATTTCAGCAAATAATTGATGCATACACAATTGTCCAATAGACTTTCTGTATCAATTCCTCATGGTTTCTCAGGTCCGGAATATGCAGCGACGTCTTTAGATGCGACCCATGACCCGGTCCCTGGCACCCGGAGACACTAGGGAGACACTAGGGAGAAGGGAGATGTTGTTTGTTACTATAGAGGCCTCAGTTACAGAGGAAAACTTGTAAAAGAAAATAAATATAGTAAAATTTAAAAAAACAAGTGAACTTATAAAGTAAAAACACACACACACAAAATATTAATTATTTTTAATATTAATATTGTAATAAAATTACAATGACATTTCCCCATATAATAAAAAAAATCCCCCTCTACACTACAAAAACTATCGGCATAGTCGCCCCGTTTGCCCAAGACTATGCATATTATATATCAAGACGACCAAATTCATTAATAATGTACATTTTGAGCTCATTTTGAGCTATAAATTACACAAAAAAACATTTTTACTACTTTTAACCTAAATTAAAATTAAAAAAAATGTTCAAACTTTTAACTAGCTCTATTTTTTGTGAAAAAAAAAAAAATGTTATGGCCCTTAAACCAGTGCAAACGAAAATTCTCTAAAAATGCCCAGTCAGTAGCCCCTTTTCAGGATGCGTCACTAAGGAGTTAAAGACTTTAAAAGTCTCTGTTTTCTGTTTTCAAAACACAGAGACATAACAAATAAACAAAACAGTAGAACAGAAGAATAACGAGCAGTGCATCTGTGTGACATCACATGACCAGGGATATAACGAGCAGTGCACCTGTGTGACATCACTTGACCAGGGATATAAGGTGCCGTGCACCTGTGTGACATCAAATGACCAGGGATATAACGAGCCAGGGATATAACGAGCCGTGCACCTGTGTGACATCACATGGCCAGGGATATAACGAGCCATGCACCTGTGTGAAATCACATGACCAGGGATATAATGAACCGTGCACCTGTGTGACATCACATGACCAGGGATATAATGAGCAGTGCACCTGTGTGACATCACTTGACCGGGGATAAAATGAGCCTTGCACCTGTGTGACATCACATGACCAGGGATATAATGAACCGTGCACCTGTGTGACATCACATGACCAGGGATATAACGAGTCATGCACCTGTGTGACATCACTTGACCGGGGATAAAACGAACTGGGCACCTGTGTGACATCACATGACCATGAATAAAACAAGCTGTGCACCTGTGTGACATCACATGATCAGGATAGATATAACGAGCCAAGCACCTGTGTTACATCACATGACTACGGATATAACAAGCCTGAAAAGTGCAGAAAGTGAAGTGAACTCCTAACCCTGGAAGGAAAGAAGTAGCTTTAGATTAAGGCAAAGAACTAGATTAGAAATATCAGACAATTTACATCCATAAAGTGCAACAGAGAGAAACAAGAGCCTCATTGCATGGAAACCAAGATTCTATATGTCACTGTATACATCCCCTTATATTCTTGCACATGGGGGGCAGTATTATAGTATTTATATTGTTGTACATAGGGGCCAGTATTATAGTAGTTATATTCTTGTACATAGGGGGCAGTATTATAGTAGCTATATTCCTGTACATAGGGGGCAGTATTATAGTAGTTATATTCCTGTACATAGGGGGCAGTATTATAGTAGTTATATTCTTGTACTTAGGGGGGTAGTATTATAGTAGTTATATTCTTGTACATAGGGAGCAGTATTATAGTAGTTATATTCTTGTACATAGGGGGGTAGTATTATAGTAGTTATATTCTTGTACATAGGGAGCAGTATTATAGTAGTTATATTCTTGTACATAGGGGGCAGTATTATAGTAGATATATTCCTGTACATAGGGGACAGTATTATAGTAGTAATATTCTTGTACATAGGGGGCAGTATTATAGTAGTTATATTCTTGTGCATAGGGGGCAGTATTATAGTAGTTATATTCCTCTACATAGTAGGCAGTATTATAGTAGTTATAGTCTTGTATATAGGGGCCAGTATTATGGTAGTTATATTTTTGTACATAGAGGGCAGTATTATAGTAGTTATATTTCTCTACATAGTAGGCAGTATTATAGTAGTTATATTCTTGTATATAGGGGACAATATTATAGTAGTTATATTCTTTTACATAGGGGGCAGTATTATAGTAGTTATATTCTTGTACATAGGGGGCAGTATTATAGTAGTTATATTCTTGTACATTGGGGGCAGTATTATGGTAGTTATATTCTTTTACATAGGGGGCAGTATTATAGTAGTTATATTCTTGTACATAGGGGGCAGTATTATAGTAGTTATATTCTTATACATACGGGGCAGTATTATAGTAGTTATATTCTTGTACATAGGGGGCAGTATTATAGTAGTTATATTCTTGTACATAGGGGCAGTATTATAGTAGTTATATTCCTGTACATAGGGAGCAGTATTATAGTAGATATTTTCTTGTACATAGGGGCCAATATTATAGTAGTTATATTCTTGTACATAAGGGGCAGTATTATAGTAGTTATATTCTTATACATACGGGGCAGTATTATAGTAGTTATATTTTTGTACATAGGGGAAAGTATTATAGTAGTTATATTCTTGTACATAGGGGGCAGTATTATAGTAGCTATATTTTTGTACATAGGGGGGCTGTATTATAGTAGTTATATTCTTGTACATAGGATGCAGTATTATAGTAGTTATATTCTTGTACATAGGGAGCAGTATTATAGTAGTTATATTCTTGTACATAGGGGGCAGTATTATAGTAGTTATATTCTTGTACATAGGGGGCAGTATTATAGTAGTTATATTCCTGTACATAGGGGGCAGTATTATAGTAGTTGTATTCTTGTACATAGGAGCAGTATTATAGTAGTTATATTCTTGTACATAGGGGGCAGTATTATAGTAGTTATATTCTTATACATACGGGGCAGTATTATAGTAGTTATATTCTTGTACATAGGGGGCAGTATTATAGTAGTTATATTCTTGTACATAGGGGCAGTATTATAGTAGTTATATTCCTGTACATAGGGAGCAGTATTATAGTAGTTATATTCTTGTACATAGGGGGCAGTATTATAGTAGTTATATTCTTGTACATAGGGGCAGTATTATAGTAGTTATATTCTTGTACATAGGGGGCAGTATTATAGTAGTTATATTCTTGTACATAGGGGGCAGTATTATAGTAGTTATATTCTTGTACATAGGAGGCAGTATTATAGTAGTTATATTCTTGTACATGGGGGGCAGTATTATAGAAGTTATATTCCTGTACATAGGGGGCAGTATTATAGTAGTTATATTCTTGTACATAGGGGGCAGTATTATAGTAGTTATATTTTTATGTACACTGGGAAAAGTATTATAGCATTTTCTAGTACATTCCTGTGTCAATGACTATAGTGAGGGGAGCAGTTCTTTGGTGAATAGACCTGGAGTGGGTCTTATTTGCTCTCCCTCTTGGCGCTGGCTGTGCACATGTAACCTTTGTGCAGTTTGTTTCCTCGGACAAAGCTGAAGCAGTTTCTCAGGTATTTGATTGACTTGTGCTGAATGCTGAGTACTTGAGTCTTTGTATTTCCCTTGGGTGACATCAGTTTTGCTCATTGTTAAGTTATGGCCTCATTCATCCTGAATAATGATCTCCTCCCCATTGAAGCCCCTCTGTCCCATACTTGCTTTACAGAAACTATGCAGCGGCTGCAGGTGGCCTGCTGGCAATAATGTCTCTGAGCCAAAGTGCAGGACGGCTCAAAGCCAGAAGGAGACACTTAACAAACTGAGAAACATCTGTAAGGAGTAAAGACAAGACACAAAGAAATGGAGAAGATTCCGGAGAAGAGCAAGTGCTTCATACCTGTGCACAAAAGCAGCGCAGATCTACAGCCATAACTCACAGTGTACATACTTGACATTACTGAATTACATGACATTACTTATCCTGTACTGATCCCGAGTTACATCCTGTAGATCTTTTATTTAATATAAAAGTTAAAAAAAACCCAATATATAACACAAACCAAACATAATATACTATATTTACAGAATATATACAGTAACTTAGCTGCTGGTCCAGCCCCATTCACACCTAGCAAAAACAATAACTTACAATACACCAAAATGAATAAACACTAAATACCACAACCCCCACCCAACCGATTATCACATCCTAAACCAAACCAATAAACACAGTCACACCCACAAATAAACATAAATGACCATAAATATACAACCCAATATAAACCCACCCCACAACCTCCAATAACAAACCTTACATTAAACTAATTCCCACACAAACCCCCCCCCCCCCCCCCAGAAACTTGTCTAACGTGTTGTGTTAAGAAGTCCAGACCAGTGTCCAAGGTCAGTTCATAAATCCCACCACCATCACCCCCCTCCCACCACCATCACCCTCCTCCCAAGCTAACACTATGTGCAAAACTCCAATATATACAATATGTACGGTATATACAATATATACAACATAACATGAAGGAAATATAGTATAAAACAAAATCTGAACATCAATCAAAACCGCATAAGGTTCGGCGCCTGCAAGCCTCTACATCACTACATACTCAGAACACAAAACAAAAATCTACTGTGCAGCATCAGCCCAACACCAGGAGAGGAGATGACAGACTAAGGGACACTAAAGGAGAAGCCCCTCCAAAGGAGAGAGGCCCTCCCCGTGCCCAGCCTCTCATACTCCAGAGAGCGCACCTTCACCAGCTCACCCAGAATGTTCCTAACCACCTCATCCACCGGGAGGATTTTACGCTGCGTCGACACTAAGCACCGTGCGTTCCACGTGTGGTACCTGACCACTAGACTGACTAGAAATAACGTGCAGCGGTCCCGGCCACCCAGGCCTCTGAATGCTCCATAGGCCCACTCCGCATAGGAGAGACCGGCCAACCCGGGCCAATGGATGGAAGTGCCCACCCGGTTGTACACCTCTGTGTTATAGGGGCACTGAAGCAGAAAGTGGTCCATGCTCTCCAGCAGGCCACCAGACTCCGACCGGGGACAACCCCTTTCCTCAGAGATTCTACACTGCAGATTGTCCCTCACACACAGCTTTCCATGGAAGCAGCGCCAAGTCACGTCCCAAAACTTCAAGGGGATCCTGAAGGAATTCAACAGACTCAAACCAACCCTCAGATCCTGACTTGGGCAATCCCTGAGGTCCAGAGGCTTCTGGAAATGGGTCAACAGAACCCTCTTGTCGAGAACGTTCCTCGACGTGGTCCTGATCTCCCACATTCCCTGACTCCCCCGACGAATCACCTTCAGAACCGGGGTAGTGTAAGCCGGAAGATGCCCATGCGGTGTACGAAGATCCTTCACTTGCCCTCCTGTCTCCCATTCCTGGAAGAAAGGCCGAAACCATCCCCTACAGCAGTATACCCACGGAGGAGCCCTCTCTTTCCAGAGGTTTGCGATATTGATCTGAAGAAAGGTATTCACTAGGAACACCACAGGGTTGACCATACACAACCCTCCTTGTCTCCTCGTGCGGTGAGTAACCTCCCTCTTGATTAGGTTCAGCCTATTCCCCCATAACAGCTGGAAGAACAGACTGTACACCCGAGTCCAGAGGAGCTCTGGCAACATGCACACACTGCCCAGATAAATCAGCAATGGGAGCAGGTAAGTTTTAATCAGGTTAACCCTTTCTCTGAGGGTCAAAGACCAACCATTCCACTGATCCACCTTCTGAGCGGCGATCTTAAGCCTGCCGTCCCAGTTTTTCATGGGGAAATCCCCCTGGCTAAATTTGATGCCAAGAACTTTGAGTGGCCCTGGAAGAGTGTCAGGAAGATCAAAGCCTGGATCCCCCTCTCCCAGCCAGAGACTCTCACACTTATCCCGGTTGATCTTGGACCCAGAAGCCTCTGAGTAGCGGTCAACCTCTGACATCACCCATTGAGCCTCTCCTCCCGAGGACACAAAAATGGTGACATCATCGGCATACGCTACTACTCTAAGAGCGGCTTCCGGTACTGCCCGATCCATCCCGACTATCACAAATGGGCCACGATCAACCCTCCTAAGGAATGGGTCGATCACGAACACGTACAGTAGTGGGCTCAGAGGACAACCCTGGGGAACACCAGACCCGACCTCAAAAGAGCGGCCAATCCAACCGTTCACAAACGGGAAACTTTCTGCCCCTGCATACAAAACTTTCAGCCAATCAACAAATTCCCCCGGCAGGCCAGACCTCAGAGGGACAGACCAGAGGTACTCGTGGTTAACCCGATCAAACGCTTTTGCCTGATCCAAGAACAGCAAGTACCCCTTCCAGTTACCAGCCCTGCCCTGCTCCACTGCCTACCGGACACAGAGCACAGCACTAAATGTACTGCGGCCTGGAACAGAGCAGTGCTGGGTCCCCGAAAGGAGCCGGGGTGCAAACTGCACCAGCCGATTAAACAGCACCTTTGCCAAAACCTTTCTGTCCATATTGAGAAGTGCTATAGGACGCCAGTTCTCAATATGAGATTGGTCCTTACCCTTTGACAGGATGATCAGGGCAGACCTCCTCATTGACTTCGGCAGAGCGCCCGAGGAAAGACACTCATTGAATACCTCAGTCAAGAGGGGAACTAAGGCATGCTTAAAGGTCTCATACAACTTGCATGTTAAGCCATCCAGACCTGGTGAATTCTTGAAGGTGAGCCCATTAATTGCCAGGCTGACTTCCCTGATCATCTCTGTCGAAACATCAAGAGAGTGGTCTACTCCTGGCTCAGGCACAGTTTCCGCCAGGAAAGCCAACATCACATCTTGATCTAGATCCTTCCTGCCCAAGAGGTGTGAGTAGAAGGATCTGACGACCCCCAGAATCCCTGATCTGGACCTTTTCAGGGATCCCGTACTGTCAACCAGTCCTGTGACAACTTTACCATTCACTGACATCTTGCAGTTTCTGTAAGGGTCGGGCAACGGTATTTCTCGTAATCCCTCTCAACAACCAAAGGATTTCACTCTGGAGATGTCCTCACGACTACCTCCAGTCAAGACGAGATGCTCGAGTTTCCTCCTCAGGCCCTGATACAGGCGGTACCTGTCCAGGCTCCTGAGGCTCGAGAGCTGGCGGAAGAATCTCGCCACCCTCTTCTTGAGCATCTCCCACCACTCTGACTTACTGCTACAAAGGCCCAGCAAAGGTACCTGGCTCTGAAGAAAGTCCTCAAAGGATTGTCTTATCTCTGCTTCTTCTAGAGACGAATTGAGCTTCCAGTAGCCTCTTCCCATCTGGGGGGTCTCTGTAACATTCAGAGAAAACAAAATTAGACAGTGGTTGGAGAGTTCCACCTCAACAACAGAAACTGGTGAAGAAATGGCTTCCTCCTTTAAATAAAACCTGTCTATTCTAGACCTACAGCTACCCCTATAATATGTGCCGGATGTGGATATCCACCAGACGAGCCTCACTAGCTATGCTATTAAGAGCGACGCTATCATAAGTCAGCTTGTCTCTGGAACCTCCCCTATCCTGGGACCTCGTGACAGCATTGAAGTCCCCTCCAAAGACCACCTGCCGACTTGTAAAAAGGTAGGGCTTGATCCTCATAAAGAGACACTTTCTGTCCCACTTGGACTGGGGACCATAGATGTTAATAACATGAAGCTCTTGTCCCTTCATGAGGACATCCAGGATCAGGCACCTCCCCATTTCTAACTCAATAACCTGTCGGCATTCTACCAGCTGCAAGAGACCAATAGGAAGGCCCGTGTCTCCGTGTCGCCAAATCTGGCAGCCTGGTCTCCTGCAAAAATAAAAGGTTCGCTTCAACGCGGCCGCAAATCTAGCCGCATCAGATTTAATGCTGGCCACATCACTGCAATGCCACCGAAGACGGACCACATTCCTACGGTTAGCACCCGGCCCGGTTGTCGGGAGCGACCATGATGTCTCCCTGCCTCTTTGCTCTCTGAAAGCAGACAGGCCATGCCTCTCTATCCAAAACGACAAATCATCCTCCTGCCCCGCTACATTGATCGTCCTTTCCCCCTTCTGTAAGGCCTGCAGGAGTCGCTGTTGCAAAAAGCCGTCCCCAGAGCCCAGAGATGAGGATGATGGAACCCTACTTCCCCCAGCAGCGACACTGGCATAGCTCTTAACAGGGGCCGCCACCGGGGGAACAACCGGACCAACCCCTGTACCCACCACATTAACAATACCCACCTCCATGTTACACGCAGCCGCGCCACCCGCACCACCAGTCACTCCATCACTCACTCCCAAAGCTGGCAAAGGTTCTGCAACATTCAGTCCACTTGCATTAACCACCACAACATTACTGACACCATTCACACTGGCTGGACCAGCACCAACATCAGGGGACATGACCACCTCTGCATCTTCAGGCACAAGGGACGGGGGGGACCCCAACTCTTGTCACACTTGTGCCTCTGCATCATCAGTAGCAGATGCTATTTTGCTTTTTTTGGGACTTGGTAACATTCACCTCTTTAGCCGGTGTGAGGCGCCGCTGATCTCCAGTCTCCACAGAATGTGCATTATCCCCAACACGACACAAAACAGTACTTTTTGTCTGGGAGGTCTGGAGCCCTCAGCCTCAGCAACCCCTCCACACTGCCACCGCCCCTCAACTGGGTGATCAGTGGTGACAGCATGAAGAGGCACCGAGGCACCGGAAGCTGCCACCAGTGCCGGGCTATCCCCTCACCCACTAGGAGTCACACCACAGCACTGGATTTTGATGGTAAAGCCACTGCCAAGCCACCCTTACTGCCCGGCCTTCTGGCTGATGCCTCCCCTGCTCCCCAATGTTACCACGGAGCCCATCGCCACATCAGATGTCACACCTGTAATCTCCTTGCACCCTTGCACTGGGTCCACAGCAGAACTCGGGGGGGGAGGGGTTTGGGTAGCAGGGCTTTCACAGTGAGCTGACCCTACGCTTTGTCCGGGGGGGTTTACAGGGAGGGGGGTAAAGACGAATCGTACCTCTTCTTGCTGCTTTGGCCTGGTCTTCTTACTCTTCCTCTGGCTGCTCCCCCCAGCGGCTTCCTCTGGGAGCTCATCACCAAAAGAAAAGTTCTCCATGCGCACTGGGGACTCGAGCAGCCAGATCTTCGCCATGACCACCCCTCCCTGGCTGCCGGTGTCACTGTCCTCCCCCGATCGAGGTGTTACTGCTGGCTGTCCTGCAGGGGGCCCACCGCACGAGGCTTGCTGATCTTCCTGCAGGCCGCCAGGAGTGTCCTGCTGCTTGTCATCATAATCATCCTCCTCCACTTGGCCCTCAGGCTGCAACCCAAATAGCCTTTGCTCTCTGTTATCAGCCATTTGTGAAAATTGGTTGTCATTTAAAAGTTTTTCCTTAAATGGTCCACTATTCTCACATATGAATCTCTGCCTTAAGGTGATTGATCTCTCCTTTCACCTCCAACTTACGCTTCTTTTGCGCTGTTTTTGCCCTGGCGCGGGCACATCACAGCTCCTCTTGGAGCCTCCTGACGGTCTTAGTCGCCTTTTAGTACTCACAGAGGTGGCTTTGCTTCACACGTCCAGCACCGGAAGGACCGCTCTCACCCCCACCGACATGGACATCCAGCTTCTGGCCTTGTTGCTTCACATTAGACCCAGGGGGAGTAGGAGCCGCATGGTGGAACGTCTCAACCCTGAGTCCTCCATAGCGCTGGCCAGCTGCTGTCCTCTCCTGCCTCCCGCAGGCCTGGCCCGGGAAGCAGGAGCCTGGGAGTCGGCTCCCTCGCTCATTCCCAGGAACCTAACTCCCTCCCTGGGAGAGGAAAGAGCAGGCCCTGGGTGGATAGATGGATCTCCAGGAGCTCAGGAGCACAAACACACAGCAGCTCCATACACAGCCACACCCTATCCGCCTCCAGAGCTGCTCTCACTATTCTGCTGCTGGTGCAGTCGCTGTGTACATACATGACATTACTTATCCTGTACTGATCCTGAGTCACATCCTGTATTATACCCCAGAGCTGCACTCACTATTCTGCTGCTGGTGCAGTCACTGTGTACATACATGACATTACTTATCCTGTACTGATCCTGAGTTACATCCTGTATTATACTCCAGAGCTGCACTCACTATTCTGCTGCTGGTGCAGTCACTGTGTACATACATGACGTTACTTATCCTGTACTGATTCTGAGTTACATCCTGTATTATACCCCAGAGCTGCACTCACTATTCTGCTGCTGGTGCAGTCACTGTGTACACACATGACATTACTTATCCTGTACTGATCCTGAGTTACATCCTGTATTATGCTCCAGAGCGGCACTCACTATTCTGCTGCTGGTGCAATCACTGTGTACATACATGACATTACTTATCCTGTACTAATCCTGAGTTACATCCTGTATTATACTCCAGAGCTGCACTCACTATTCTACTGCTGGTGCAATCACTGTGTACATACATGACATTACTTATCCTGTACTGATCCTGAGTCACATCCTGTATTATACCCCAGAGCTGCACTATTACTAGATTTATAGGAGATATCATAGAGTTTTCCTCTGGTTTCAGTCCTTATGCAGTATATGATCTGGGTTTACGTTGTACAAATTATTATGGATTACAGTTATCAACATTGTAAGACAACCATCTGTGTCACAGCAATTAGCTCTATGACCCCTGGGTTCGCATGACTTCGCCTCTCCCGCATTATGGCCAATCTTATCATTCCGGTTGGTTGGTAGATTACAAGTCGCGGTTGTTCGTGGATGGGTGGGGGGGGGGGTGGTCTTGGCGCTGCACCGTTTGGTTTCCTCCCTGCACTGATGACATGAGGTAATGTCTGCAGTGGTTTTCAGTGGTCCATCACAGGTACGTCTCTGGTAATACTGATCACAATGAGCGGGGTCCACACATCTGTGATTAATTACCAGTAATTAGGAAGAGTTACTATGTAAAATTACAAGTAACGAGGGAGGAAGGGTGGAGTAATCAGTGTCTGGGAGGAGCCACACTCCACAAAGAATGGAGCCCTATGTATGATTATTACCTGACGAGAGGGTTGAGGTTGTGATAACTCTCAGGCTCACACTGTACATATATGGATATTACACTTTTGATGTGAGTATTGTTTTTCCTCTGTGACATCAAGGACTCAAACACCTCTGTGCTTAGAGTAATTTCTCAGAATTTCAAGATGTTCTGTCTCGGAATTCGGTCAGCGTTAGTTGTAGAAATGACTATAAGAAGGTTTGTAATATATTGTTAGAGGCATCTTCTCCATCTATCAGACTACCTTGTCTGGAGAGGATAAACTAAAGAGAAGAGGAGACATTAGTGGATTAGAGGAGAGAAGAGTGGATATTGCAGACAATAGGAGGGATTACAGGAAAAGAAAGAAGAGGGGAGAGGAGGAGAGATTACAGGAGTCAAGAGGAAAGATTACAGGAAAGTAGAGATCATATTACAGGACAGAAAATGAGAGATTACAGAAAAGAAGAGGAGTATATTACGGGAGTCAATAGGAGGGATTAGAGAACAGGAGAGAAGAGGATAGATTACAGGAAAAAGAGGGGAGATTACAGGAGTCAAGAGGAAAGATTAGAGGAGAGGAGACAAGAAGAGAGATTACAGGAAAGAAGAGGGGAGATTAGAGGAGAGGGGGAAGATATTACAGAAAAGAAGAAGAGAAATTACAGAAAAGAAGAGATTACAGGAGAGAAGAGGAGAGACTATAGACGATGGAATATTACAGGAGTCAAGAGGAGGGATTACATGAAAAGAAAGAAGAAGAAGAGAGATGTCAGGAGAGGAAAAAAAGGACAGATTACAGAAGAGAAAATTAAAGATTACAGGGGAGAAAAGGAGATATTACAGGAGAGGAGAGATTACAAGAAAAGAAATAAAATGAGATTAAAGGAGAAAAGAGGAGAGATTACAGGAAAGAAAAGAATAGATCACAGGAGAGAAGAAGAGACATTTAAGGAGTATAAAGAAAAGAAGAGAAGAGAATACAGGAAAGAAGATGAGAGAATACAGAAACAGAAAGAAGAGGAGAAATTATAGGAGAGGCAAAAGGAGATTACAGGAGAGAAAATGCGAGATTACTGGAAAGAAGAGGTGAGGTTACAGGAGAGGAGAGAAAATGAGAGATTACATGAGAGGAAAGAAGAGGAGAGATTACAGGAGAGGATATGAGAGATTATATGAGAGGAAAGAAGAGGAGAGATTACAGGAGAGGGGATGAGAGATTACAAGAGGGAAGAGGAGAAATTACAGGAGAGAAGAGGTAATATTACAGGAGAGAAAGAGAGAAGTAATGGTAAAGGGAGAGAGGTGCTGATAGTAGAGAGCAGAAGAGAGGAAAGAAACTACTACAGAAGAAAGGGAAGAGTACAAATGGGGAGATAAGAGAGAACAGAAGAAGACAGGTGAGTACAGGATTAAGAAGGATGACAGTGGAGAGAACAATAGAAAGCACAGGAGGAGGAGAAAGTAAAGGTTATGATAATGGGGAGGGATGTAATGGACTTTTCTGGAGGCTTTATTAATGGTGATCTAGATATAAATCATCATCTCTATCAATCACATGGTGTTTCTGTAGCTTATCTCTTCTCTGCTCCTATACTCTCTCCTATTCTAACGTCTCCAGGACTTCTCCTGAGCTGCACCAATTCTGCAGAATGCCCTACCCTGGTGTATCAGACTAATACCCAACCTCCAATGCTACAAACATGCTCTTAAAACGCATTTATTTAGGCAGATCAGTCACACTCACTAACTGCATGTAGCTTCAACTCTCCCTTTATTAACTAATTTTGTGTTGTCCTCCCATCTGTTATCAGGCAGATACCAAGCTACAGATTTTCTACAGTCCCATTAATCTTGGACTTTGTAAATAAGATGGCGGCTGATGGCTGGTTCAAGGAGCAGCATCTTTATTTATTAAACTATTTTTATTCCATTCCCTTAAAAAGAATAACTAGACCTCTTATACCTCTTGTGTCACTCCCTCATCATCATAGACTGTAAGCTCTTGTGTCACTCCCTCATCATCATAGACTGTAAGCTCTTGTGTCACTCCCTCATCATCATAGACTGTAAGCTCTTGTGTCACTCCCTCATCATCATAGACTGTAAGCTCTTGTGTCACTCCCTCATCATCATAGACTGTAAGCTCTTGTGTCACCCCCTCATCCTCATAGACTGTAAGCTCTTGTGTCACTCCCTCATCATCATAGACTGTAAGCTCTTGTGTCACCCCCTCATCATCATAGACTGTAAGCTCTTGTGTCACCCCCTCATCCTCATAGACTGTATGCTCTTGTGTCACCCCCTCATCCTCATAGACTGTAAGCTCTTGTGTCACCACCCTCATCCTCATAGACTGTAAGCTCTTGTGTCACCACCCTCATCCTTATAGACTGTATGCTCTTGTGTCACCCCCTCATCCTCATAGACTGTAAGCTCTTGTGTCACCACCCTCATCCTCATAGACTGTAAGCTCTTGTGTCACCACCCTCATCCTCATAGACTGTAAGCTCTTGTGTCACCACCCTCATCCTCATAGACTGTAAGCTCTTGTGTCACCACCCTCATCCTCATAGACTGTAAGCTCTTGTGTCACCCCCTCATCCTCATAGACTGTAAGCTCTTGTGTCACCACCCTCATCCTCATAGACTGTAAGCTCTTGTGTCACCACCTTCATCCTCATAGACTGTAAGCTCTTGTGTCACTTCCTCATCCTCATAGACTGTAAGCTCTTGTGTCACCCCCTCACCATCATAGACTGTAAGCTCTTGTGTCACCCCCTCATCCTCATAGACTGTATGCTCTTGTGTCACCCCCTCATAGACTGTAAGCTCTTGTGTCACCACCCTCATCCTCATAGACTGTAAGCTCTTGTGTCACCACCCTCATCCTCATAGACTGTAAGCTCTTGTGTCACCCCCTCATCCTCGTAGACTGTAAGCTCTTGTGTCACCACCCTCATCCTCATAGACTGTAAGCTCTTGTGTCACCACCCTCATCCTCATAGACTGTAAGCTCTTGTGTCACCCCCTCATCATCATAGACTGTAAGCTCTTGTGTCACCCCCTCATCATCATAGACTGTAAGCTCTTGTGTCACCCCCTCATCCTCATAGACTGTAAGCTCTTGTGTTACCCCCACATCCTCATAGACTGTAAGCTCTTGTGTCCCCCCTCATCCTCATAGACTGTAAGCTCTTGTGTCACCCCCTCATCCTCATACACTGTAAGCTCTTGTGTCACCCGCTCATCCTCATAGACTGTAAGCTCGTGTCACCCTCTCATCCTCATAGACTGTAAGCTCTTGTGTCACCCCCTCATCCTCATAGACTGTAAGCTCTTGTGTCACCCCCTCATCCTCATAGACTGTAAGCTCTTGTATCACCCCCTCATCCTCATAGACTGTGAGCTCTTGTGTAACCCCTCATCCTCATAGACTGTAAGCTCTTGTGTCACCCCCTCATCCTCATAGACTGTAAGCTCTTGTGTCTTCCCTCATGCTCATAGACTGTAAGCTCTTGTGTCACCTCCTCATCCTCATAGACTGTAAGCTCTTGTGTCTTCCCTCATGCTCATAGACTGTAAGCTCTTGTGTCACCCGCTCATTCTCATAGACTGTAAGCTCTTGTGTCACCCCCTCATCCTCATAGACTGTAAGCTCTTGTGTCACCTCCTCATCCTCATAGACTGTAAGCTCTTGTGTCTTCCCTCATGCTCATAGACTGTAAGCTCTTGTGTCACCCGCTCATCCTCATAGACTGTAAGCTCTTGTGTCACCCCCTCATCCTCATAGACTGTAAGCTCTTGTGTCACCCCCTCATCCTCATAGACTGTAAGCTCTTGTGTTACCCCCTCATCCTCATAGACTGTTAGCTCTTGTGTCACCTCCTCATCCTCATAGTCTGTAAGCTCTTGTGTCACCCCCTCATCCTCATAGACTGTAAGCTCTTGTGTCATCCGCTCATCCTCATAGACTGTAAGCTCTTGTGTCACCCCCACATCCTCATATGACTGTTATTACTCTGTAATGTCTTATTTTATTTGTATATGTTCCCCAAAATCTGTAAGGTGCTATGGAATTTGATGCCTTTATATAAATAAAGATTATTATTACTATACACTGTCACATTCACTCTTCTATTCTTTTTTCCTCTTGTGTACTCTCCCATATTCTCTCTCACATTCTCTGCTGTACTCTCTTCTTCCCTCTTTTCTCCTCTTCTGCACTCTCTTCTATCCTCTATCATATTCTCTGCTGTACTCTCTTCTTCCCTCTTTTCTCCTCTTCTGCACTCTCTTCTATTCTCTCTCACATTCTCTGCTGTACTCTCTTCTTCCCTCTTTTCTCCTCTTCTGCACTCTCTTCTATTCTCTCTCACATTCTCTGCTGTACTCTCTTCTTCCCTCTTTTCTCCTCTTCTGCACTCTCTTCTATTCTCTCTCACATTCTCTGCTGTACTCTCTTCTTCCCTCTTTTCTCCTCTTCTGCACTCTCTTCTATTCTCTCTCACATTCTCTGCTGTACTCTCTTCTTCCCTCTTTTCTCCTCTTCTGCACTCTCTTCTATTCTCTCTCACATTCTCTGCTGTACTCTCTTCTTCCCTCTTTTCTCCTCTTCTGCACTCTCTTCTATTCTCTCTCACATTCTCTGCTGTACTCTCTTCTTCCCTCTTTTCTCCTCTTCTGCACTCTCTTCTATTCTCTCTCACATTCTCTGCTGTACTCTCTTCTTCCAGCTTGCACACGACAGAAATTGGGGCCATGGCCGGCAGACAACCTGAGAGATTCGGACAAACTGCGGAATTTAAAAAAGATTTTGTGTCGCAATCACTCACATGCACCGAGAATAAGCAGGTGAACTCCGGCGGACCTCGGCGCAGCAGCGACACAGGAAGGAACTCGGATGCACGATCTTAGTGAATCGCGCCGGACCTGAATCCGCGCCGGACAATGCACCGGGGGATCGCAACGGGACCGGGTAAGTAAATCTGCCCCATTCTCTCTTGTACTGTCTTCTTCCCTCTCTTCTCCTCTTCTGCACTCTCTTCTATCTTCTATCATATTCTCTGCTGTATTCTCTTCCTTTCTCTCCTCTCCTCTTCTGTACTCTCCTCTATTCTCTCTCACATTCTTTCTTTTCCTCTCTTGTATTCTCTCCTCTCTTAGTGCCCACTCTTAGTCAGCTCACAGCTATTGGGGTTTTCCTTTCAGGTGTCAGGAAGAGCTGGGTGACCAGCCTTGTTTGAGTTGTAAACATTCTACACAACTTTCCCCAAAACTGATAAAAGTAAAAAGAATCAAGTATTTGGGAATTTGGCAGATTTTTTTGTAATTTTTTTTGCTTTCTTGTCGCTGTGGGACAGATGCAGAGAGTCAAGTGTCTCCCGCGGGCAGTGCCGAGAGCTGCCATCCTGCCGTTATCCCGACTCTCCGCAGACTCCTGCTGCAGCAAGTTGTACTGATGAAAATACTTCAGAAGATGAGACGATACTCCAGCGGATGTGAAGTCACCGTACAGGAGAGTTCTTTTTTATGACTTATTACTTTTTTATGCAATTAAATAACAAATGAGGTTTTGCCATCACCAGAAGTAGCCCTTTAAAGGGAACCTGTCAGCAGACTGCAGCCAGTGTTATATATTGTCCCTGTAATCAGACCGCTGTGTATGTTGCAAGCAGCAGCAGGACTGTGATACATGGATTTATAATCCAGAATTGTAGCTTCTCCAAGTGTACAGGGGAAGAGGGTGTTCCTCACACTGCTGTGCTCTGTACTCCCCGAAGCCGGTGCTATGTATTGTCCCTGGACAGATTTGTTATCAGACCCTTCTGTATGTTGTTAGTAGCAGCAGGACTGTGATATATGGATTTATATTCCAGGATTGTAGCTGTTCCAAGTGCACTGGGGGTTTTTCCGCACAATAATAATAATAATTCCTTTATTTATATAGCGCACACAGATTACACAGCGCTGCACAGAGCTCGCCAAATCAGTCCAATCTGTGCTCTCTGCAACCAGTGTTATGCACAGCCCCTAGAAAGATTTGTAATAAGACCTTTGTAAATGTTTAAAGTAGCAGCAGAAATAGAACTGGTGTAATGGTGGCATATCCTCACACTGCTGTGCTCTTACCCTGAGCTGATCTCATCTGATCTATACCTCTCGTCATACTGCTTTTAATCAGAGCAGATAAGAGGAACTGTGTAGCAGCTCACTTGGCAATGCACCTGGCGCAACAGTGTGAGAAAAGTTCCCTGTGCAATCCGAGAATAAAAATCCATAAAAATCACAGTCCTGCTGCTACTAACAAGATAAACAGAGGTCTGATTACACATCTCTCCAGGGACAATACCTAACACTAGCTTCAGAGAGCACAGAGCACAGCAGTTTGATGACACACACCCAGTGCACTTGGAGAAGCTACAATCCTGGAATCTAAATCTATATATCACAGTCCTGCTGCTACTAATACAATACACAAAGGTCTGATTACACATCTTTGTATTCTTCATTAAGTAAAGCAGCTCTTCTGTGCCTTTATCTGCTCTTCCTCCTGTACTGAGCACTGTATTTCAAAGCCTTCAGAGCTACATCCACCTCAGACAGATAAGGAGGCTAATGATTAACTCTTCCCATACCTAGAGCTCATGATTCTGCTCTCTGAAGTGATTAGACTATTCTGCAATGGCCTGCGATGAGTCATAGGACACTTTATTAGCTTCTCTTAATCTCTCATCTGTCATTGGTTAATGGGAAGAGGGAATAAGGAAGAAATGCAGAGGAAAAAGCTTTAATGCAGTTTATTACAAAGTTCATTATTATCATTTACGTTTATGAAAAAATGTGCTTGAAACTTTAGTTACGCTTTAGAGAATTAGATTGAAACATTTACCTGCACCAATACATTGTAACAAACCATCAGCACAGGAGGGAGGTTCTTTATGCTGTTGAGGATTCTGTACATGACATAAATTTGTAGCAAACCCTCAGCTGTGAGATTTATTATGGGAATGGTTACATCTGAAAACTTCTAATTAAAGAGGAACAACCGGTGAATAGTTGGGTCAGGGGGTATAACAGACGGGGTCTCGTGTGAGAGTCTGCAACAGGACATTGCACAATGCAGGGGATTTCTCAAATTTCGCTCCTATTCACACGCAAGTCGTAAAGTCTTCGGAACGTTTTAGCGATTAATTGTACTATTGGGGATGGGGGTCACACTGGAGCAGTATTATCCGTATAAGGGTCCCTCTGGGGGCTCATTGTTACTATTGGGCACATAATCAGTAATGGGGTCACACTGGGGGGCATTGTTACTATTGGGCACATAATCAGTAATGGGGGTCACACTTGGGGCCATTGTTACTATTGGGGCCCTGTCAGTAATGGGGGTTACACTGGAGCAGTGTCATCACTATACGGGTCCATCTGGGGGCTCATTGTTACTATTGGGAACACTATCAGAAATGGGGATCACACTGGGGGGCATTGTTAGTATTGGGGCCCTGTGATTAATGGAGGTCACACTGGGGGGCATTGTTACTATTGGAGACATGTGAGTAATGAGGATCACACTGAAGCAGTGTCATGGCTATAAGGGACCCTCTGGGGGGCTCATTTATACGATTGGGTATACTATTGGTAATTGGGGTCACACTCGTGGGCATTGTTACTATTGTGGCCCTGTTTGTAATGGGGGTTACACTGGAGCAGTGTCATCACTATAGGGGACCCTTGTGGGGCTCATTGTTACTATTGGGTACACTATTAGTAATGGGGGTTGCACTGGGGGGCATTGTGACTTTTGGGGTCCTGATAGTAATGGAGGTTATGCTAGAGTGGTGTCATCACTATAGGGGTCCCTGTGAGGGCTCATTGTTACTATAGGAGGCACTATTAGTAATGAGGGTCACTTTGGAAGCATTGATACTAAAGGGGTCACTGTGACTAATTGGGGGCACACACTTTCTGATCTGGGTGACCCCCTGACCTGGCAGCCTTTGAATCTGGTGGAACTCTCATCATCCAGCGGTCAGAGGAGTTCGGGTCGTATTGGGGTCCTTCTCCCCAGATGTAATGATCATTGCTCCTAATGGCGCCCGGCGGAGCGACTTCTTACGCTTTGTATCCTCCTCACCTGTCACCGGGCTCTTCATCAGGTCTATTTATTACAATCAGGTCCTGTCAGCTGTCAGCTCCGACATCTCGGCTGCTGGTAAATATGTCTTTCCTATCATTAGCCGTTCCTTGCAGTCACCTTGGGATTTCCACCTTGTCTGTCTCTCTCCACAACAAGTTTTTTTTTCACAAGTATTAGACTCCCACAGAGCGGAGCCAGCTCGGGGCCATTACTGGAGGAAGTGACAGAAAACAGCCGCTTGTCACTCATTAGAATCCTTCTTTTTTGCCAAAATTGATGTAAGTCTGACTTTGCCCCAAAACGAATCATGATTTATTTAATATATTTGCGTCGACAAGTGTCAGCTCATCAGCTTAAAGTGTCTCTCCTTTTACTCTATCGAGGCCTCGGCAGAAAGTCGCCTTTGAAGGCGTTTTTATTGCTCTAAGGCCTAATAATTAAATCAGAGGCACGCGGAGGTGCGGAGATTCGCCATGGTGGCCTCTCGGATTACAGCGACGAGTACAAAGTATCCGCATTAAAATACAAAGAAATCTGCCGCTTTCTTCATTCATTTAGTGGGAGAAAATTATGTAATGCCGGGGCTTCTAGGTGACTGTTGTCAGGTTTGACGGCTAAGACAAAACACAAGATTTAATAAGACTTCGCTGTGATCAAAGCCGAGGAGGGAAGACGACGGCCTCTTTCAAGACTCCATACTGGGGTTTCAAAGAAGAAGCAACCTACTTTCCAAAAGACAATCCTGCGTCGTTCCCACAATGGGAATTTGTTCACTGCTGGATTCAGATACAGCAAGCGGTGGTGGAGGCACAGATGTGCCCAGGATCCAGATGTGTCCAAATAAGGGGTTAATAATGATTTGATTTTTTTAAATGATTATTTATTTATTATTCTCCATTTTATAACTTTCTTATTGTTATAATCTCAGGTGTATATGTCCCCCCCCCCCCCCCCGGATGACTGTAGTAACAGTGTGATAACATTCTGCAGGGCGGCCCGGAAACATAGCCCCCACCTGAGCGCCTGGCAGCACATTGCAGGCTATGGCGCTGTACAATGTACGTCGGGGGAGCTGAATAAATTCTACAATGGAAACTTCTGTAACTTTATAATTGACTGGATATTTTATCAGTTTTGTGCTGTACAAGGTGAGCAAAAAGTTACAAAGAAAATTACTTTTTGGCATTTTGCATCCCTACTGCCACCTAGAAGCGGGATTACGGCGTCCAGAATATTAGATTTATTACAACTTGCACCCAAATCACAGCACAGGTCATGGATAGGATCTGAAGGGGGCCCCTTCATACATTTTATTCTGGTGATGATGGATTAACCTCCTAGATGCTGCCGGTAACTGTGACCACAGCATCTACACCGGCCACCAGGACAACAATATACTGCAATACTAAATATCACTGTATCAGTGATCAGAACCCAAAAGACAGATGTGTAAAATATTGAATGGCTATTAGAATGATTCCTATTAACCTCCAAGATGCTGCGGGCAACTGTGACCACAGCATCTACACCGGCCACCAAGACAACAATATACTACAATACTAAAGATCACTGTATCAGTGATCAGAACCCACTAGACCAGTGATGGCAAACCTTTTAGAGACCGAGTGCCCAAACTACAACAAAGACCCGCTTATTTATTGCAAAGTGCCAACACAGAAATTTAATTTGTGATTTATACTCCCTTCTCCGTCACAGTTTTCATTGATACCAGCACCATGAGGCACCAATAAAGCAGAAAATAGTCCCAGGTACAGTTGTTACTTTAATATACCTCTGTGCACAGCAAGTCCTGGGCTGTCTGGGACTGCAGGAAGATACCTGGAGTCATCTCTGGTGAAGGCCTGGGTGCCCACAGAAAGGGCTCAGAGTGCCACCTCTGGCACCAGTGCCATAGGTTAGCCATCACTGCACTAGACAGATGTGTAGAATATTTTAAATAGATTTTTTTTTTTTTAAATCGCTAAAAATTTGAATTAACCCCAAGCCATTTCCCTAATACACACATAACAGTGCACAAAAAATATTAGTTTTACCCACAAATAAAATTCAGGGACCAGTACAATGAAGAGAGCACAGCGCTGTACAGTGTATAGTGGTTGTGCTTGGTATTGCTGCTCACATGTGATGAATGAAGGGACGTCAGAGAATTAGGAAGCGACACAGACGCTCACAGTCGGGCGACCACCATCTCCAATTGCTGACCAGCATGGGGGAAGTCACAGACCACCACTGAACTAATATTTACCATTTATCCTATTGAATACCGCAAAAACACAAAATGACTGTGGCAGGAAAAGGTTAAGACCAGAGCACAAGGCACAAATAATCCGACCATTGTATTGTCATTTTTCACCATTATGCTTGCTGTCGCTGAATGGAAGCATTCTTGTTACATCCAGGGGCTGACCTTATAAATCCCACACATTGTTACAATTGTATCGAGTCTAGACAATCCTGTGTGACCTCCAGACTGATACATTGTAAATGCACGGATACATTGTATCCGAATCATAACTACAGATTTTTACCTTTCAATGAATGATACAAATTCAAGGTTTGTGGAGGCGGCAGGAGTGCGTTCATTCCCCCTGCCTCTATATTTCTGGAGATATGAGGTGTAAGATTGACAGAATAATACTGTCATATCGTGCCTCAATAATACTCCCAATACTGTACCTGATAACACAGAGGACGACCAAGTAACCCACATTGTATGGGTCTCATTTACAAAGGGCCCTGTACCAGTTTTTTTCTGCACAATTCTTCATGCAACAAATTTCTGCACTGAAAGGGGCGTTCCGGTGCTTTGCGCCAAATTTAACAGGTAAAGTTTGACAGGATTGTGTCACACGCCCCATCCATGTTAAAAGCGCACCAAAAAAAAAAGTGGTGCACTCTGTCGGGGCAGTGCAGGGGGTTCCAGATTCATGAAGAATGTGCGGCAGAAATCCTGAATCTGGTGCCCCCTGCCCTATACACAGGCAAACTGCACATAGGGGGCACATTTACTTACCCGGTCCTGTTGCGATCCAGCGGCGCGTTCTCCGTCGAGGATTTGGGTCTTCTGGCGATTCACTAAGGTCATGCACCCGATGTCCACCAGGTGTCACTGCTGCGCTGAAGTCCGCCGTAGTTCGCCAAAGTTCACCATACACTTTAATTCCTCAATATTGTCCCCCCTCTTCACATATTAATATCCCTAATATTGAGACCCCCCCCACCAATCACCCATATTCTGGCTATACTATGTGAGGAGATATAAGGCTCTATGGTTCTGATCCGATTTCCTATCACATAGGGAATAGAGATGAGCGAACATACTCGTCCGAGCTTGATGCTCGTTCGAGCATTAGCATACTCGAAACTGCTCGTTGCTCGGACGAGTATTTCGCCAGCTCGAGAAAATGGCATCTCCCGCCGTTTTGCTTTTTGGCGGCCAGAAACAGAGCCAATCACAAGCCAGGAAACTCTGCACTCCACCCAGCATGATGTGGTACCCTTACACGTCGATAGCAGTGGTTGGCTGGCCAGATCAGGTGACCCAGGAATAGACTAGCCCCTGCCTGCGCTGCTCGCGTCATTCTGTGTCTGGATGCCGCTAGGGAGAGAGCTGCTGCTGGTCAGGGAAAGCGTTAGGGTGTTCTATTAGAATAGTGTTAGGCAGGAGTGATTCTACAAGAACCCAACAGCCCTTCTTAGGCCTACAATAACGTTTTATTTTACTTTTTTTGGTTTGCCTGTGGCTGGGCTTGCTGGCATTAGTAGTGCAGCTAGTACCATACTGTGAGGAATTTGCTGGGAGACTTGCGACCGTTGTGTTTAGCTCTTAGTGACACACATATCCACCTCAAACACCGAAGTGGGACAATTTATTAGGGGTTTGATTTCAATTAGGCACAGTCTGCTGATTTATTTTTTTTTACCTTTATTTCTTTTTATAGCTCAAAGTCATCAGGCACAGCACAAAATCCAGTTGTGTGCTGTCAGTGTAGGTTAGAAACTAGCCATAGCAATAGGATAGCATCGTTTTGTTTAAAAATAAATAAATAAAAACACAAAAAAAAAAAAATTAAAAGTTTACACTTAACCCGAGGGCTAGGGGTAGAGGACGAGGGCGTGGACGTGGGCATCCAACTACTGCAGGGGTCAGACGCCGTGGTCCTGGGCGGGGTGAGACACCACCTGCTGATGAGGGAGCAGGGGAACGACGCAGAGCTACACTCCCTAGGTTCATCATGTCTCAAGTTACTGGGACTCGTGGTAGAGCACTGTTGAGGCCAGAACAGTGTGAACAGGTGATGTCGTGGATTGCGGACAATGCTTCTAGCCATTTGTCCACCAGTCAGTCTTCCACGCAGTCCACCCATGTCACCGAAATCAGCACTCCTCCAGCTCCTCCACCTCAGCCTCCTTCCCCCCAGTCTGCCCCCTCCCAGCAAAATTTGGCATTTGAACCGGCATACTCTGAGGAACTGTTTTCTGGACCATTCCCACAGTCACAAACCACTTGTCCGGTTGCTGCTGAGCAATTTTCCGATGCCCAGGTTTTCCACCGGTCGCAGTCTGTGGGTGATGATGACATTATTGACGTAATGGAAGAAGTGTGTAAAGAGGTGTCCGACGATGAGGAGACACGGTTGTCAGACAGTGGTGAAGTTGTTGTCAGGGCAGGAAGTCCGAGGGGGGAGCAGACTGAGGGATCGGAGGATGAGGTGACAGACCCAAGCTGGGTTGATAGGCCGGGTGAACACAGTGCTTCTGAGACAAAGGCAAGTCCTATAGCAGAACAGGTTGGAAGAGGCAGTGGTGGGGCCAGACGGACAGGCAGGGCCAGAGCTGGTGCATCAGCGCCAAATGTTGCGCGTAGTCAAGCTCCCGTGGCGAGTGCTAGATTTTCAGAAGTCTGGAGGTTCTTTAAAGAAACACCGGATGACCGACGGACTGTGGTGTGCAACCTTTGCCAAACCAGGATCAGCAGGGGTTCCACCACTACTAGCTTAACTACCACCAGTATGCGCAGGCATATGAATGCTAAACACCCCACTCAATGGCACCAAGCCCGTTCACCTCCGGCCGGGCACACCACTGCTCCTTCCCCTGTGTCATCTGCTAGTCAGCCCCCTGCCCAGGACCACGGCCCAAACACCTCCCGTGCGAAAACCCCATCTTCGCCTCCACGATCCTCCACAGCATCCACCAGCGTTCAGCTCTCCATACCCCAGACGCTGGAGTGCAAAAGGAAGTATAGCGCAACCCACCCACACGCCCAAGCCCTCAACGTCCACATCTCCAAGTTGATTAGCCTGGAGATGCTGCCCTATAGGCTGGTAGAGACCGAGGCCTTTCGAAACCTCATGGCGGCGGCCGCCCCTCGGTATTCGGTCCCCAGCCTCCACTACTTTTCCCGATGTGCCGTCCCAGCCCTGCACCAGCACGTGTCAGACTACATCATCCGTGCCCTGACCAACGCCGTTTCTGACAAGGTCCACCTGACCACGGACACGCGGACGAGTGCTGCTGGGCAGGGCCACTATATATCGCTGACGGCACATTGGGTTAACTTGGTGGAGGCTGGGACCGAGTCTGACCCTGGGGCTGCTCATATACTGCCGACGCCGAGGATTGCGGGGCCTACCTCGGTCCAGGTCTCAAAGGCCTACTATGCCTCCTCCTCCTCCCACCCCTCCTCCACCTCCTCCTCCGAATTACCATCCGTGGGCATGGCGCCATCAGTCGGTAGCTCTAGGCACAGCAGCAGTGCCGTCGCTAAGCGACAGCAGGCGGTGCTCAAACTGCTGAGCCTAGGCGATAAAAGGCACACCGCCCAAGAGCTATTACAGGGCATCACGGCGCAGACTGATCTGTGGCTGGCACCGCTGAACCTGAAGCCAGGCATGGTTGTGTGTGACAACGGCCGTAACCTGGTGGCGGCTCTGCAACTCGGCAGACTGACACATGTGCCATGCCTGGCCCATGTGTTAAATCTCATAGTTCAGCATTTCCTCAAGACATACCCCAATCTGTCTGATTTGCTCATGAAGGTGCGCTGCATCTGTGCGCATTTCAGGAAGTCCAGCAGAGATGCTGCCACTCTCAGGGCAGCGCAGCGCCGCCTCCAACTGCCTGCTCACCGACTGTTGTGTGACGTGCCCACGAGGTGGAATTCAACATTAACCATGTTATCCAGAGTTTACCAGCAGCGCAGAGCGATTGTAGACTGCCAGATGTCAACTTCCACCAGAACTGGTAGTCAGGTCAGTCAGCTTCCTCAAGTCTACAATGAGGAGTGGACGTGGATGTCTGATATCTGTCAGGTGCTGAGTAACTTTGAGGAGTCAACCCAGATGGTCAGTGGCGATTCCGCTATCATCAGCCTCACCATCTGCTTGGCCTGTTGAAAAACTCTCTGGTCAGCATGAAGTCTGAAGCTTTGCGCTCGTCACAAGAGACGGGGGAAGAAGATTCCCTTGTTGATAGCCAAAGCACCCTTAGGTCTGTTTCTCAGCGCATATCGGAGGAGGTGGAGGAGGTTGAGGAGGAAGAGGAGGAGAATGTTGGCGAGACAGAAGAGGGGACCATTGTTCAGTCCTTCACTGTTCAGCGTGTATGGGCAGAAGAAGAGGAGTTGGAGGAGGAGGAAATGGGCAGTCAGGCCAGTGAGGGGAGTGAATTCTTGCGCGTTGGGACTCTGGCGCATATGGCAGATTTCATGCTAGGCTGCCTATCCCGTGACCCTCGCGTTCAAAGAATTTATTCCAGCACCGATTACTGGGTATTCACTCTCCTGGACCCACGGTACAAGCAAAATCTTTCCACTCTCATCCCTGGAGAGGAAAGGATTGTGAGAATGCATGAATACCAGCAGGCCCTGGTGCACAAGCTGAAACAGTATTTCCCTTCTGACAGCGCTAGCGGCAGAGGGCGTACTTCTGCGGGACAAGTAACGAGGGAGAGTAGGCGAGCAGGCAGCTTTTCCAGCACTGGCAGGGGTACACTTTACAAGGCCTTTGCCAGTTTTATGTCACCCCAGCAAGACACTGTCACCTGTCCCCAGTCTCGGCAGAGTAGGGCTGATCTTTACAGAAAGATGGTGAGGGAGTACGTAGCTGACCATACCATCGTCCTAAATGATCACACAGCTCCCTACAACTACTGGGTTTCAAAGCTGGACATGTGGCACGAACTGGCGCTGTACACCTTGGAGGTTCTTGCCTGCCCTGCCGCTAGCGTGTTGTCCGAGCGGGTTTTCAGTGCAGCTGGTGGCATCATCACCGATAAGCGTACACGCCTGTCGACTGACAGCGCTGACACGCTGACGCTTATCAAGATGAATAAAGCCTGGATCTCTCCGGATTTTCAATCTCCACCAGGTGAAAGAAGCTCAACCTGAATAATGTATGCACTCCTCCTCCTCATTGTCCTCCTTCTCCTCCTCTTTGTACAGTAAAGCAGAGGAAACTGGCTATTTTTTTGCAAGGGCCAACTGGCTCTAGCTATAGTACTCTATGTATTTAATTTTTCTGGAGGGCCACCTACCCGGTCCTCTGTTTTAAGCAATTTTTGGGAGTGCCAAATACAGGCACTCAATCTGTTTAATTTTTCTGGAGGACCACCTACCTGCTCCTCTGGTTTGAAAACTTTTTTTTGACTGCCACATACAGGCACTCAATTTATTTAATTTTTCTGGAGGACCACCTACCTGCTCCTCTGGTTTGAAAACTTTTTTGGACTGCCACATACAGGCACTCAATTTATTAAATTTTTCTGGAGGACCACCTACCTGCTCCTCTGGTTTGAAAACTTTTTTGGACTGCCACATACAGGCATTATCCAAATTAAATTGTCTCCATAGCAGCCTCTACATGTCGTCTTTTTAGCTGGCTCCACACGTTGTCTCCATTGCTACCTCCACACGTCATCGCCATAGCTGCCTCCAAAAGTAGTCCATATAGCTGCCTCCATACATGGTCTCCTTATCAAACGAACTGTGTCAGGCAGAATTTTGGGTTGTTTTCATGGCTTCCACATCAAACTTGTTAACTTTGTCACCACCCTGCTGTGTAATCCACAAAATATACTGGCAAACTTTTATCATTTACCGATATTATTTCAGCGCTTCTTGCGCATCTGTTTACATTCCCCTCACCCGCCATATCCCAAACTTATAAGAACGCTACTACACTTGATCTTATACAAAATGTTCTTAGAAGTGCTGTTTGGGGAGTAGCCTAGAGACAGGGGCTTGGATTGGCGAAAGCTGGACCGCCAGCTCCATCTCAAGATCCAACTAACATAGTTTTAACTGCAGCACCTTTAATCTACTACTAGTTCACTGCCTCCATACATCGTCCCCTTATCAAACGAGCTGTGTCAGGCAGAATTTTCAGGTGTTTCACCAGATACATAGTGGAGATCGGCCCATCTGTCGCCGCCATGCTGGAGATCTGAAGTTGCAATCATAGCAGCGCAATATGGATGCCCCACACTGTCGCTCTTAATTATGGAACCATTTCCGAAAAAACAATTAAAAATAGAACCGCTATGCTATTCCATTATTCCTAGGTGAAATATTCAAACGACCCGGCCTGCTTTGAAAATTATAATTTTTTCAAAGTAAACGCTTCTGGCCCCCAGGCCCATTTTGGGTGGGGAGGAGCCGAGAGACAGGGGCTTGGACAGGCGAAATCTCGCCTGGCAGTGGACCTCCAGCTCCGTCCCAAGATTAGGCAGCCTCAGAGGCATCCATGCATGCTGCCCCTGCTGTTTCCTGTCCATTTTGCCTCCACGATCCTCCACAGCGTCCACCAATGTCTCATTTCAACTCTCTATACCCCAGACGCTGGAGCACGAGAGGATATGCAGCACATCATCCCCTTATCAAACGAGCTGTGTCAGGCAGAATTTTCAGGTGTTTCACCAGATACATAGTGGAACTCGGCCCATCTGTCGCCGCCATGCTGGAGACCTGAAGTTGCAATCATAGCAGCGCAATATGAATGCCCCATACTGTCGCTCTTAATCATGGAAGTCGTCTCCATGGCTGCCTCCACATGTCGTCCCCTTATCAAAAGAGCTGTGTCAGGCTCATTTTTCGGGTGTTTCACCAGATACGTTATGGAACTTGGTCACTTTGTCGCCACCATGCTGTTTTATCGACTAAATATACCGTCAACCTTTTGTTCACATAGGAAATCATTTCACCTCCTTTGGTGAAACCTGAGTCCATTTAGGGTATGTCGCCATGAGACTCTCTAGCCTGCCACTGCTGCCGCTGCCTCTGCATGCCGTCCCTTATAGTGTCAGGGTCAATTATTGGATGTTTTAGATGCTATCTAGCCTCATTCGGTCACTCTGTCATGGCCATGCTGTTGCCCATAATTTTGGCATAATGGTGCGATTAAGCAGCCTCAGAGGCATCCATGCATGCTGCCCCTGCTGTTTCCTGTCCATTTCCGTGGTGTTTCCATCCTTTTCTGAGGTTCCCAGGTGTTTGGCCAAGCTTCCCTTGGTCCCCTTGAAAAATGCTCGAGTCTCCCATTGACTTCAATGGGGCTCGTTATTCGAGACGAGCACTCGAGCATCGGGAAAAGTTTGTCTCGAATAACGAGTACCCGAGCATTTTAGTGCTCGCTCATCTCTAATAGGGAACTTTCTGATCAGTGAAGTTGCAGTCCCCTGGTGGGGAGCAGATGTCTGGCCCACCACTCGTAATGATGAATATCCCAATAGCAGCTAATCCTAATATTTGCTTCTCATTGTTTTCATTAAAACCAATTGTTCTTCTCAATGTTTCACATTCACATTGAACCAATTATTGCAGAAATTTGTCATCTGGACTAAAAGAATTTTTTCTTATTACTTGTGGATGTGAAAGGATATTATGACACAAACGAGGGGATTATTAATTACATTACAACTAGCCTACAGGAGCCAAAAGATGAAGCAGGAACAGAAGAAATCCTTCCAAACCTAAATATTACAGAAACTGAGACCCTGAGCCAAAAAGACAACTAAAAAAATGTTTTAAATAAAAGTCCATTAAAAATCCATCCCGTTATTCTCCAAGAATAATATACAGGAGCCACGTCAACTATCATACAATAATAATAATGCCCCTATGTACAAGAATATAACGACGATAATACTGCCCCTATGTACAAGAATATAACTACTATAATACTGCCCCCCTATGTACAAGAATATAACGACTATAATACTGCCCCTAAGTCTATTTAGTGTTTTCCTTTTCTTACATTTTTATGACTCTTATGTACATTTACAATTGTCTATGTAAAAGGAAAGTCCGTCTAAGTGCCCCCCTAATAGCAGAGAAACATGTGCTATACCAAAATACAATCTTTATTAATACATACACAAATCACACCAAAAATGAAATAAAAACATTTAAAAAGGATCACAATCCTCTATACAAAAACACAGGGAGGGTAGGGCATATGATAAATACCCATCAAGACAACACCTCCCTGTACAGCCCCCAAACCTTAAACCTGTCCAGCTATTGCAATACAAAAATTAGCAAAGAGAAGATGTCAAAAGTAACACAAGGATATACTACAACAATATGGCAAAAAAAAATATATATAGCCAGTATGCAAAACATGGTGAAGCAGTATCTAGTAATAGTTACCAATAGACGCTGGGCTGGCAGGCAAAAAGGGAAAGGGGGGGCTGGAAGAGGCCCCACGCGTATCGCCACTCACAGTGGCTTCCTCAGGGGTGACCCCTGAGGAAGCCACTGTGAGTGGCGATACGCGTGGGGCCTCTTCCAGCCCCCCCTTTCCCTTTTTGCCTGCCAGCCCAGCGTCTATTGGTAACTATTACTAGATACTGCTTCACCATGTTTTGCATACTGGCTATATATATTTATTTTTTATTTTTATTTTTATTTTTTTGCCATATTGTTGTAGTATATCCTTGTGTTACTTTTGACATCTTCTCTTTGCTAATTTTTGTATTGCAATAGCTGGACAGGTTTAAGGTTTGGGGGCTGTACAGGGAGGTGTTGTCTTGATGGGTATTTATCATATGCCCTACCCTCCCTGTGTTTTTGTAGAGGATTGTGATCCTTTTTAAATGTTTTTATTTCATTTTTGGTGTGATTTGTGTATGTATTAATAAAGATTGTATTTTGGTATAGCACATGTTTCTTTTTGTTTTATTTCATTAGCTTTTTTCATGTGCCCATATGGAGCATTTTTTTGCATGTTCCCCCTCTGGGTTCCCCCTAATAGCAGAGAACATGGTACCAACCAGAACTGGGCCAGGAAGCAGCTGTAGGATCTTCCTCTTTGGCACATTTTACTCTGATGGATTGAAGACATTTTCCAATATCTTTATCTTTCTGTAATATTTTCCTTTTGTTATTTTATATAAGAAAAAAATAACATAAAAATAACAAACAATAAAGTGTCAATATTAATAAAATAACATAAAATAGGACAACACTACACATTGATTGTGTCCTCCCTTGTAAGATGTTACCCCGCAGATGACGGAGTCTTCCTTTACCTGCTACATTGTTGCATCTGGTTCTATACAATTGCCACTCGCTTTTGTCCTGATTTGCTACAATTTGCATATTATAAGAGATCAGGTCTAAGAAGAAGAAGACCCACTGCCATCTGGAGAGACGCGCTGCTGCTTTCAAGATCCCCCCATCTGTTCACCCCAAGAATAGGAGCAAAAGTGGGGGAAAACAAAGCAAATTTCAATGTAATATTATTGTTATTCTGCAGAAAAACATCCAGCGAGCAACAAAGGAATTCAAAGCTGCGGCAGGTAGGAGCGCGCAGAACCTGTAGGAAGCCTCAAGGTTAAGTGAGCAATAGGACAGAAGACAAAACCGTGCACCGATAAGAAAGGGGTCCTTCAGAGGCGGGTGAAAGGAGCGGGGTGTTGTGCAGGTGTACTGTAAGTGCCTCGCTGTATTATTCACTACCGTGCTCCGACACTCAGCCGCTTTGTCAGAAGGTCTTTGATTGAAAAGACGGCGGCGTCCCCGAAAGAGAAAAGAGCGAGGGGTGAAATGGAGCGGAAATGGCTCCATTGGTGAAGAAGGAAGAAAAGCACTAAGTAACGCAGATCCACAATGGAAGACAATGGGAGGATGATTTAGCCCTGGCACAGGTGTACGGGCGAGAAGCGCTAAGAGAGGATCACGTATATTACAGCCATTCTCTATGGGGTGTACTGGACGCTAATGGTCGGCAACCTTAATCCAGTGTCACAGAAACTGCACTGCTGCAGCCCTATTATGTCATAGCCAATGGATAAAGGCAGCAGCCCATAAAGCAAGACATGCAACTGCTGGTGGTCCTAGAACCATAGGGGCCCCACTAAGTGTTGGGGTGCAGTCAGTACTCAGGGAAGGGTTTCTAATTCCCCAATCTTTGGGATGCAGAATTCCACCCTACATCTTCCTTTACCGCAATATAAGCACTATAGGGCGTATGATATAAGCACTGTTGGGCAGTAGAAAGCACTTTAGATGTAGGTAAATTCTGCCTAATAAGACAAGTTCATCCAATACATAATAACATTGATGATTTTTTTTTTTTATACATAATTTACTTATAGACCTTCTATGTTTTCAAGATATTATAGAACATGACTCAATCAGGACTAATCCTCCAGATATCAGATCTTGTCATGAGAAGCTTCTGAGAAGTCGGTGCGGGCTGGTTTCCCGTAGAGCGGTGGGTTGTGCTCAGTATGGCGGTATAGTTATCACCTGGAACACAGCATACGTGACCTCTCACGACCCCGGCCATTCCTGTAATTATCCAGGATTTATTACATAGGAAATAATACTGCATTACATACTGGAACACTGCCCCGACACTTCAGAAGTGACCTTCACTGACAGACACGAGCTGTGTTAGATTTCACTATTAATGGACACGATCCGGGATGAGTTTCCGACCCAGAGGCTTCTGGATGTGAAAAAGCAGCCGGAAATCGCTTATAAACAGCAAAATAATAATATTATTCACAAAAATAATAATTATAATAATGATAAAATAAAATCTATAATAATGCCAAACATTGTGTAATAATAATGATATAATAATAATAAAATAATAAAAAAAATAAATAAAATAAGACTGATTGTATACAGCTTGTACAAGTAGAACGTTATTATTATTAATAGTAAATGACGGGGCTTATTATTCTATATACAAAATCGGATGGTGAAATATCTTGCAAAATACACATCGAATTGAAAACATAAAATTCTATATGCCAAATATTTTTCAAAAATCTATCCAATGATATCAAACCTCTATCCAAAAATGGGGATATCATGAAAAATACTAATCCGGTCAAAAAACAAACAAAAAGTGTGACAAATATTTCTTACAAATCTATCCAGTGATCCAGAATTTTCACCCCGGTGGTAGCAGTAGGGGGAGTCTAGCTTTTATTTTTATGTAGAAACTACATTCAGCGTAATGCAGGAACAACGATGTGGACATAGCAGTTTTCTGTTCAGAGTCTGGTGTAATGTGAGTCCCCACCTCTCGCACATCAAGGGCTGGTGTAATGTGAGTCCCTGCCTCTCACACATCGGGGGCGGGTGTAATGTGAGTCCCTGCCTCTCACACATCAGGGGCGGGTGTAATGTGAGTCCCCACCTCTCACACATCAGGGACTGGTGTAATGTGAGTCCGCGCCTCTCACACATCGGGGACTGGTGTAATGTGAGTCCCCTCCTCTCACACATCGGGGGCGGGTGTAATGTGAGTCCCTGCCTCTCACACATCAGGGGCGGGTGTAATGTGAGTCCCCACCTCTCACACATCAGGGACTGGTGTAATGTGAGTCCGCGCCTCTCACACATCGGGGACTGGTGTAATGTGAGTCCCCGCCTCTCACACATCAGGGGCAGGTGTGATGGGAGTCCTCACCTCTCACACATCAGGGGCTGGTGTAAAGTGTGTCCCCACCTCTCACACATCGGGGGTTGATGTAATGTAAGTCCCCAACTCTCACACATCAGGGGCTGGTGTAATGTGAGTCTCCGCCCCTCACACATTGGGGGCTGGTGTAATGTGATTCCCTGCCTCTCACACATCGGGGGCTGGTGTAATGTGAGTCTCCGCCTCTCACACATCGGGGGCTGGTGTAACGTGAGTCCCCACCTCTCACACATCGGGGGCTGGTGTAATGTGAGTCTCCACCTCTCATACATCGGGGGCTGGTGTAATGTAAGTCCCGGCCTCTCACACACCAGGGCTAGTGTAATGTGAGTCCCCACCTCTCACACATAGGGGGCTGGTGTAATGGGAGTCCCCGCCTCTCACGCATCGGGGGCTGGTGTAATGTGTGTCCCATCCTCTCACACATCGGGGATAGTGTAATGGGAGTCTCCGCCTCTCACACATTGGGGCGGGTGTAATGTGAGTCCCCACCTCTCACACATCGGGGGCTGGTGTAATGTGAGTCTCCGCCTCTCACACATCGGGGGCTGGTGTAACGTGAGTCCCCACCTCTCACACATCGGGGGCTGGTGTAATGTGAGTCTCCACCTCTCATACATCGGGGGCTGGTGTAATGTAAGTCCCGGCCTCTCACACACCAGGGCTAGTGTAATGTGAGTCCCCACCTCTCACACATAGGGGGCTGGTGTAATGGGAGTCCCCGCCTCTCACGCATCGGGGGCTGGTGTAATGTGTGTCCCATCCTCTCACACATCGGGGATAGTGTAATGGGAGTCTCCGCCTCTCACACATTGGGGCGGGTGTAATGTGAGTCCCCACCTCTCACACACTGGGGGCTGGTGTAATGTGAGTCCCCACCTCTCACACACCGGGGGCTGGTGTAATGTGAGTCCCAACCTCTCACACACAGGGGCTGGTGTAATGGGAGTCCCTGCCTATCACACATGAGGGGCTGTTATAATGTGAGTCTCCGCCTCTCACACATTGGGGGCTGGTGTAATGGGAGTCTCCGCCTCTCACACATTGGGGCGGGTGTAATGTGAGTCCCCGCCTCTCACACATCGGGGGCTGGTGTAATGTGAGTGCCTGCCTTTCACACATCGGGGGCTGGTGTAATGTGAGTCTTCAACTCTCACACATCGGGGGCTGGTTTAATGTGAGTCCCCACCTCTCGCACATCAGGGGCTGGTGTAATGTGAGTTCCCGCCTCTCACACATCAGGGGCAGGTGTGATGGAAGTCCCCGCCTCTCACATATCGGGGGCTGGTGTAATGTGAGTTCACACCTCTCACACATTGGGGGATGGTGTAATGTGAGTCCCTGCCTCTCACACATCGGGGACTGGTGTAATGGGAGTCGCCGCCTCTCACACATCAGGGGCTGGTGTAATGTGAGTCCCTGCCTCTCAAACACCAGGGCTGGTATAATGGGAGTCGCCGCCTCTCACACATCAGGGGCTGGTATAATGTGAGTCCCCGCCTCTCACACATCAGGGGCAGGTGTGATGGGAGTCCCCGCCTCTCACACTTTGGGGGATGGTGTAATGTGAGTCCCCAACTCTCACACATCAGGGGCTGGTGTAATGTGAGTCTCCGTCTCTCACACATTGGGGGCTGGTGTAATGTGATTCCCTGCCTCTCACACATCGGGGCTGGTGTAATGTGAGTCTCCGCCTCTCACATATCGGGGGCTGGTGTAACTTGAGTCCCCACCTCTCACACATCGGGGGCTGGTGTAATGTGAGTCTCCACCTCTCATACATCGGGGGCTGGTGTAATGTGAGTCCCCGCCTCTCACACACCAGGGCTAGTGTAATGTGAGTCCCCACCTCTCACACATAGGGGGCTGGTGTAATGGGAGTCCCCGCATCTCAAACATCGGGGGCTGGTGTAATGTGTGTCCCAATCTCTCACACATCGGGGCTAGTGTAATGTGAGTCCTTACCTCTCACACATCGGGGGCCGGTGTAAAGTGTGTCCCCACCGCTCACAAATCGGGGGCTGGTGTAATGTGAGTCTCCGCCTCTCACACATTGGGGGCTGGTGTAATGTGATTCCCTGCCTCTCACACATCGGGGCTGGTGTAATGTGAGTCTCCGCCTCTCACATATCGGGGGCTGGTGTAACTTGAGTCCCCACCTCTCACACATCGGGGGCTGGTGTAATGTGAGTCTCCACCTCTCATACATCGGGGGCTGGTGTAATGTGAGTCCCCGCCTCTCACACACCAGGGCTAGTGTAATGTGAGTCCCCACCTCTCACACATAGGGGGCTGGTGTAATGGGAGTCCCCGCATCTCAAACATCGGGGGCTGGTGTAATGTGTGTCCCAATCTCTCACACATCGGGGCTAGTGTAATGTGAGTCCTTACCTCTCACACATCGGGGGCCGGTGTAAAGTGTGTCCCCACCGCTCACAAATCGGGGGCTGGTGTAATGTGAGTCTCCGCCTCTCACACATTGGGGGCTGGTGTAATGTGAGTCCCCACCTCTCACAAATCAGGGGCTGGTGTAATGTGAGTCTCCGCCTCTCACACATTGGGGGCTGGTGTAATGTGAGTCCCCAACTCTCACATATCAGGGGCTGGTGTAATGTGAGTCTCTGCCTCTCACACATTGGGGGCAGATGTAATGTGAATCCCTACCTCTCACACATCGGTGGCTGGTGTAATGTGAGTCTCCACCTCTCACACCTCGGGGGCTGGTGTAATGTGAGTCCCCGCCTCTCAAACACCAGGGCTGGTGTAATGTGAGTCCCCACCTCTCACACATCGGGGGCTGGTGTAATGGGAGTCCCCACCTCTCACGCATCGGGGGCTGGTGTAATGTGTGTCCCATCCTCTAACACATCGGGGCTAGTGTAATGTGAGTCCCCGCCTCTCACACATCGGGGGCTGGTGTAATGGCAGTCTCCGCCTCTCACACATTGGAGCGGGTGTAATGTGAGTCCCCGCCTCTCACACACCGGGGGCTGGTGTAATGTGAGTCCCCACCTCTCACACACAGGGCCTGGTGTAATGGGAGTCCCTGCCTCTCACACATGAGGGGCTGTTATAATGTGAGTCTCCGCCTCTCACACATTGGGGCGGGTGTAATGTGAGTCCCCGCCTCTCACACACCGGGGGTTGGTGTGATGTGAGTCCCCACCTCTCACACATCGGGGGCTGGTGTAATGTGAGTCCCTGCCTTTCACACATCGGGGGCTGGTGTAATGTGAGTCTTCAACTCTCACACATCGGGGGCTGGTTTAATGTGAGTCCCCACCTCTCGCACATCAGGGGCTGGTGTAATGTGAGTTCCCGCCTCTCACACATCAGGGGCAGGTGTGATGGGAGTCCCCGCCTCTCACATATCGGGGGCTGGTGTAATGTGAGTACACACCTCTCACACATTGGGGGATGGTGTAATGTGAGTCCCTGCCTCTCACACATCGGGGACTGGTGTAATGGGAGTCGCCGCCTCTCACACATCAGGGGCTGGTATAATGTGAGTCTCCGCCTCTCACACATCAGAGGCTGGTGTAATGTGAGTCCCTGCCTCTCACACACCAGGGCTGGTATAATGGGAGTCGCCGCCTCTCACACATCAGGGGCTGTTATAATGTGAGTCCCCGCCTCTCACACATCAGGGGCACGTGTGATGGGAGTCCCCGCCTTTCACATATCGGGGGCTGGTGTAATGTGAGTTCCCGCCTCTCACACTTTGGGGGATGGTGTAATGTGAGTCCCTGCCTCTCACACACCAGGACTGGTGTAAAGGGAGTCGCTGCCTCTCACACATCAGGGGCTGGTATAATGTGAGTCTCCGCCTCTCACACATCGAGGGCTGGTGTAATGTGAGTCCTCAACTCTCACACATCTGGGCTTGGTTTAATGTGAGTCCCCAGCTCTCACACATCAGCGGCTGGTGTAATGTGTGTTCCCGCCTCTCACACACCGGGGGCTGGTGTAATGTTAGTCCCTGCCTCTCACACATCGTGGGCTGGTGTAATGTGAGTCCCCGCTTCTCACACATCTGGGGCTGGTATAATGTGAGTCTTCGCCTCTCACACATCGGGGCTGGTGTAATGTGAGTCCCCAACTCTCACATATCGGGGGCTGGTGTAAAGTGAGTCCCCACCTCTAACACATTGCGGGCTGGTGTAACGTGAGTCCCCACCTCTCACACATCGGGGGCTGGTGTAATGTCTGTCCACACCTCCTACACATCGGGGGTTGGTGTAATGTGATTCCCCGCCTCTCACACATCGGGGGCTGGTGTAATGTGAGTTCCCGCCTCTCACACATCGGGGCTTGGTGTAATGTGAGTCCTCACCTCTCACACATTGGGGGCTAGTGTAATGTGAGTCCCCACCTCTCACACATCGGGGGCTGGTGAAATCTGAGTCCCAGCCTCTCACACATCAGGGGCAGGTGTAATGTGAGTCTCTGCCTCTCACATCAGGGGCTAGTGTAATGTGAGTACCCACCTCTCACACATCGGGGGCTGGTGTAATGTGAGTCCCTGCCTCTCAAACATCAGGGGCTGATGTAATGTGAGTCCCTGCCTCTCCCACATCAAGGGCTGGTGTAATGTGAGTCCCCACCTCTCACACATAGGGGGCGGGTGTAATGGGAGTCCCCGCCTCTCACGCATCGGGGGCTGGTGTAATGTGTGTCCCATCCTCTCACACATCGGGGATAGTGTAATGGGAGTCTCCGCCTCTCACACATTGGGGCGGGTGTAATGTGAGTCCCCACCTCTCACACATCGGGGGCTGGTGTAATGTGAGTCTCCGCCTCTCACACATCGGGGGCTGGTGTAACGTGAGTCCCCACCTCTCACACATCGGGGGCTGGTGTAATGTGAGTCTCCACCTCTCATACATCGGGGGCTGGTGTAATGTAAGTCCCGGCCTCTCACACACCAGGGCTAGTGTAATGTGAGTCCCCACCTCTCACACATAGGGGGCTGGTGTAATGGGAGTCCCCGCCTCTCACGCATCGGGGGCTGGTGTAATGTGTGTCCCATCCTCTCACACATCGGGGATAGTGTAATGGGAGTCTCCGCCTCTCACACATTGGGGCGGGTGTAATGTGAGTCCCCACCTCTCACACACTGGGGGCTGGTGTAATGTGAGTCCCCACCTCTCACACACCGGGGGCTGGTGTAATGTGAGTCCCAACCTCTCACACACAGGGGCTGGTGTAATGGGAGTCTCCGCCTCTCACACATTGGGGCGGGTGTAATGTGAGTCCCCACCTCTCACACACTGGGGGCTCGTGTAATGTGAGTTCCCGCCTCTCACACATCAGGGGCAGGTGTGATGGGAGTCCCCGCCTCTCACATATCGGGGGCTGGTGTAATGTGAGTACACACCTCTCACACATTGGGGGATGGTGTAATGTGAGTCCCTGCCTCTCACACATCGGGGACTGGTGTAATGGGAGTCGCCGCCTCTCACACATCAGGGGCTGGTATAATGTGAGTCTCCGCCTCTCACACATCAGAGGCTGGTGTAATGTGAGTCCCTGCCTCTCACACACCAGGGCTGGTATAATGGGAGTCGCCGCCTCTCACACATCAGGGGCTGTTATAATGTGAGTCCCCGCCTCTCACACATCAGGGGCACGTGTGATGGGAGTCCCCGCCTTTCACATATCGGGGGCTGGTGTAATGTGAGTTCCCGCCTCTCACACTTTGGGGGATGGTGTAATGTGAGTCCCTGCCTCTCACACACCAGGACTGGTGTAAAGGGAGTCGCTGCCTCTCACACATCAGGGGCTGGTATAATGTGAGTCTCCGCCTCTCACACATCGAGGGCTGGTGTAATGTGAGTCCTCAACTCTCACACATCTGGGCTTGGTTTAATGTGAGTCCCCAGCTCTCACACATCAGCGGCTGGTGTAATGTGTGTTCCCGCCTCTCACACACCGGGGGCTGGTGTAATGTTAGTCCCTGCCTCTCACACATCGTGGGCTGGTGTAATGTGAGTCCCCGCTTCTCACACATCTGGGGCTGGTATAATGTGAGTCTTCGCCTCTCACACATCGGGGCTGGTGTAATGTGAGTCCCCAACTCTCACATATCGGGGGCTGGTGTAAAGTGAGTCCCCACCTCTAACACATTGCGGGCTGGTGTAACGTGAGTCCCCACCTCTCACACATCGGGGGCTGGTGTAATGTCTGTCCACACCTCCTACACATCGGGGGTTGGTGTAATGTGATTCCCCGCCTCTCACACATCGGGGGCTGGTGTAATGTGAGTTCCCGCCTCTCACACATCGGGGCTTGGTGTAATGTGAGTCCTCACCTCTCACACATTGGGGGCTAGTGTAATGTGAGTCCCCACCTCTCACACATCGGGGGCTGGTGAAATCTGAGTCCCAGCCTCTCACACATCAGGGGCAGGTGTAATGTGAGTCTCTGCCTCTCACATCAGGGGCTAGTGTAATGTGAGTACCCACCTCTCACACATCGGGGGCTGGTGTAATGTGAGTCCCTGCCTCTCAAACATCAGGGGCTGATGTAATGTGAGTCCCTGCCTCTCCCACATCAAGGGCTGGTGTAATGTGAGTCCCCACCTCTCACACATAGGGGGCTGGTGTAATGGGAGTCCCCGCCTCTCACGCATCGGGGGCTGGTGTAATGTGTGTCCCATCCTCTCACACATCGGGGATAGTGTAATGGGAGTCTCCGCCTCTCACACATTGGGGCGGGTGTAATGTGAGTCCCCACCTCTCACACATCGGGGGCTGGTGTAATGTGAGTCTCCGCCTCTCACACATCGGGGGCTGGTGTAACGTGAGTCCCCACCTCTCACACATCGGGGGCTGGTGTAATGTGAGTCTCCACCTCTCATACATCGGGGGCTGGTGTAATGTAAGTCCCGGCCTCTCACACACCAGGGCTAGTGTAATGTGAGTCCCCACCTCTCACACATAGGGGGCTGGTGTAATGGGAGTCCCCGCCTCTCACGCATCGGGGGCTGGTGTAATGTGTGTCCCATCCTCTCACACATCGGGGATAGTGTAATGGGAGTCTCCGCCTCTCACACATTGGGGCGGGTGTAATGTGAGTCCCCACCTCTCACACACTGGGGGCTGGTGTAATGTGAGTCCCCACCTCTCACACACCGGGGGCTGGTGTAATGTGAGTCCCAACCTCTCACACACAGGGGCTGGTGTAATGGGAGTCCCTGCCTATCACACATGAGGGGCTGTTATAATGTGAGTCTCCGCCTCTCACACATTGGGGGCTGGTGTAATGGGAGTCTCCGCCTCTCACACATTGGGGCGGGTGTAATGTGAGTCCCCGCCTCTCACACATCGGGGGCTGGTGTAATGTGAGTGCCTGCCTTTCACACATCGGGGGCTGGTGTAATGTGAGTCTTCAACTCTCACACATCGGGGGCTGGTTTAATGTGAGTCCCCACCTCTCGCACATCAGGGGCTGGTGTAATGTGAGTTCCCGCCTCTCACACATCAGGGGCAGGTGTGATGGAAGTCCCCGCCTCTCACATATCGGGGGCTGGTGTAATGTGAGTTCACACCTCTCACACATTGGGGGATGGTGTAATGTGAGTCCCTGCCTCTCACACATCGGGGACTGGTGTAATGGGAGTCGCCGCCTCTCACACATCAGGGGCTGGTGTAATGTGAGTCCCTGCCTCTCAAACACCAGGGCTGGTATAATGGGAGTCGCCGCCTCTCACACATCAGGGGCTGGTATAATGTGAGTCCCCGCCTCTCACACATCAGGGGCAGGTGTGATGGGAGTCCCCGCCTCTCACACTTTGGGGGATGGTGTAATGTGAGTCCCCAACTCTCACACATCAGGGGCTGGTGTAATGTGAGTCTCCGTCTCTCACACATTGGGGGCTGGTGTAATGTGATTCCCTGCCTCTCACACATCGGGGCTGGTGTAATGTGAGTCTCCGCCTCTCACATATCGGGGGCTGGTGTAACTTGAGTCCCCACCTCTCACACATCGGGGGCTGGTGTAATGTGAGTCTCCACCTCTCATACATCGGGGGCTGGTGTAATGTGAGTCCCCGCCTCTCACACACCAGGGCTAGTGTAATGTGAGTCCCCACCTCTCACACATAGGGGGCTGGTGTAATGGGAGTCCCCGCATCTCAAACATCGGGGGCTGGTGTAATGTGTGTCCCAATCTCTCACACATCGGGGCTAGTGTAATGTGAGTCCTTACCTCTCACACATCGGGGGCCGGTGTAAAGTGTGTCCCCACCGCTCACAAATCGGGGGCTGGTGTAATGTGAGTCTCCGCCTCTCACACATTGGGGGCTGGTGTAATGTGATTCCCTGCCTCTCACACATCGGGGCTGGTGTAATGTGAGTCTCCGCCTCTCACATATCGGGGGCTGGTGTAACTTGAGTCCCCACCTCTCACTCATCGGGGGCTGGTGTAATGTGAGTCTCCACCTCTCATACATCGGGGGCTGGTGTAATGTGAGTCCCCGCCTCTCACACACCAGGGCTAGTGTAATGTGAGTCCCCACCTCTCACACATAGGGGGCTGGTGTAATGGGAGTCCCCGCATCTCAAACATCGGGGGCTGGTGTAATGTGTGTCCCAATCTCTCACACATCGGGGCTAGTGTAATGTGAGTCCTTACCTCTCACACATCGGGGGCCGGTGTAAAGTGTGTCCCCACCGCTCACAAATCGGGGGCTGGTGTAATGTGAGTCTCCGCCTCTCACACATTGGGGGCTGGTGTAATGTGAGTCCCCACCTCTCACAAATCAGGGGCTGGTGTAAAGTGAGTCTCCGCCTCTCACACATTGGGGGCTGGTGTAATGTGAGTCCCCAACTCTCACATATCAGGGGCTGGTGTAATGTGAGTCTCTGCCTCTCACACATTGGGGGCAGATGTAATGTGAATCCCTACCTCTCACACATCGGTGGCTGGTGTAATGTGAGTCTCCACCTCTCACACCTCGGGGGCTGGTGTAATGTGAGTCCCCGCCTCTCAAACACCAGGGCTGGTGTAATGTGAGTCCCCACCTCTCACACATCGGGGCTGGTGTAATGGGAGTCCCCACCTCTCACGCATCGGGGGCTGGTGTAATGTGTGTCCCATCCTCTAACACATCGGGGCTAGTGTAATGTGAGTCCCCGCCTCTCACACATCGGGGGCTGGTGTAATGGCAGTCTCCGCCTCTCACACATTGGAGCGGGTGTAATGTGAGTCCCCGCCTCTCACACACCGGGGGCTGGTGTAATGTGAGTCCCCACCTCTCACACACAGGGCCTGGTGTAATGGGAGTCCCTGCCTCTCACACATGAGGGGCTGTTATAATGTGAGTCTCCGCCTCTCACACATTGGGGCGGGTGTAATGTGAGTCCCCGCCTCTCACACACCGGGGGTTGGTGTGATGTGAGTCCCCACCTCTCACACATCGGGGGCTGGTGTAATGTGAGTCCCTGCCTTTCACACATCGGGGGCTGGTGTAATGTGAGTCTTCAACTCTCACACATCGGGGGCTGGTTTAATGTGAGTCCCCACCTCTCGCACATCAGGGGCTGGTGTAATGTGAGTTCCCGCCTCTCACACATCAGGGGCAGGTGTGATGGGAGTCCCCGCCTCTCACATATCGGGGGCTGGTGTAATGTGAGTACACACCTCTCACACATTGGGGGATGGTGTAATGTGAGTCCCTGCCTCTCACACATCGGGAATGGTGTAATGGGAGTCGCCGCCTCTCACACATCAGGGGCTGGTATAATGTGAGTCTCCGCCTCTCACACATCAGAGGCTGGTGTAATGTGAGTCCCTGCCTCTCACACACCAGGGCTGGTATAATGGGAGTCCCATCCTCTCACACATCAGGGGCTGTTATAATGTGAGTCCCCGCCTCTCACACATCAGGGGCACGTGTGATGGGAGTCCCCGCCTTTCACATATCGGGGGCTGGTGTAATGTGAGTTCCCGCCTCTCACACTTTGGGGGATGGTGTAATGTGAGTCCCTGCCTCTCACACACCAGGACTGGTGTAAAGGGAGTCGCTGCCTCTCACACATCAGGGGCTGGTATAATGTGAGTCTCCGCCTCTCACACATCGAGGGCTGGTGTAATGTGAGTCCTCAACTCTCACACATCTGGGCTTGGTTTAATGTGAGTCCCCAGCTCTCACACATCAGCGGCTGGTGTAATGTGTGTTCCCGCCTCTCACACACCGGGGGCTGGTGTAATGTTAGTCCCTGCCTCTCACACATCGTGGGCTGGTGTAATGTGAGTCCCCGCTTCTCACACATCTGGGGCTGGTATAATGTGAGTCTTCGCCTCTCACACATCGGGGCTGGTGTAATGTGAGTCCCCAACTCTCACATATCGGGGGCTGGTGTAAAGTGAGTCCCCACCTCTAACACATTGTGGGCTGGTGTAACGTGAGTCCCCACCTCTCACACATCGGGGGCTGGTGTAATGTCTGTCCACACCTCCTACACATCGGGGGTTGGTGTAATGTGATTCCCCGCCTCTCACACATCGGGGGCTGGTGTAATGTGAGTTCCCGCCTCTCACACATCGGGGCTTGGTGTAATGTGAGTCCTCACCTCTCACACATTGGGGGCTAGTGTAATGTGAGTCCCCACCTCTCACACATCGGGGGCTGGTGAAATCTGAGTCCCAGCCTCTCACACATCAGGGGCAGGTGTAATGTGAGTCTCTGCCTCTCACATCAGGGGCTAGTGTAATGTGAGTACCCACCTCTCACACATCGGGGGCTGGTGTAATGTGAGTCCCTGCCTCTCAAACATCAGGGGCTGATGTAATGTGAGTCCCTGCCTCTCCCACATCAAGGGCTGGTGTAATGTGAGTCCCCGCCTCTCTCTCTTCGGGGGCTGGTGTAATGGGAGTCTCCGCCTCTCACACATTGGGGCGGGTGTAATGTGAGTCCCCGCCTCTCACACACCGGGGGCTGGTGTAATGGGAGTCCCCACGTCTCACACACAGGGGCTGGTGTAATGTGAGTCCCTGCCTTTCACACATCGGGGGCTGGTGTAATGTGAGTCTTCAACTCTCACACATCGGGGGCTGGTTTAATGTGAGTCCCCACCTCTCGCACATCAGGGGCTGGTGTAATGTGAGTTCCCGCCTCTCACACATCAGGGGCAGGTGTGATGGGAGTCCCCGCCTCTCACATATCGGGGGCTGGTGTAATGTGAGATCACGCCTCTCACACATTGGGGTATGGTGTAATGTGAGTCCCTGCCTCTCACACATCAGGGACTGGTGTAATGGGAGTCGCCGCCTCTCACACATCAGGGGCTGGTATAATGTGAGTCTCCGCCTCCCACACAACGGGGGCTGGTGTAATGTGAGTAACTGCCTCTCACACACCAGGGCTGGTATAATGAGAGTCGCCGCCTCTCACACATCAGGGGCTGGTATAATGTGAGTCCCCGCCTCTCACACATCAGGAGCAGGTGTGATGGGAGTCCCCGCCTCTCTCATATCGGGGGCTGGTGTAATGTGAGTTCCCGCCTCTCACACTTTGGGGGATGGTGTAATGTGAGTCCCTGCCTTTCACACATCAGGGGCTGGTGTAATGTGAGTCCCCGCCTCTCACACATCGGGGGCTGGTGTAATGGGAGTCCCCGCCTCTAACACATTGGGGCGGTTGTAATGTGAGTCCCCACCTCTCACACATCGGGGGCTGGTGTAATGTCTGTCCCCACCTCCTACACATCGAGGGTTGGTGTAATGTGATTCCCCGCCTCTCACACATCGGGAGCTGGTGTAATGTGAGTTCCCGCCTCTCACACATCGGGGATTGGTGTAATGTGAGTCCTCACCTCTCACACATTGGGGGCTGGTGTAATGTGAGTCCCCACCTCTTACACATTGCGGGCTGGTGTAATGTGAGTCTCTGCCTTTCACATCAGGGGCTGGTGTAATGTGAGTCCCCACCTCTCGCACATCAGCGGCTGGTGTAATGTGTGTTCCCGCCTCTCACACACCGGGGGCTGCTGTAATGTTAGTCCCTGCCTCTCACACATCGTGGGCTGGTGTAATGTGAGTCCCCGCTTCTCACACATCTGGGGCTGGTATAATGTGAGTCTTCGCCTCTCACACATCGGGGCTGGTGTAATGTGAGTCCCCAACTCTCACATATCGGGGGCTGGTGTAAAGTGAGTCCCCACCTCTAACACCTTGCGGGCTGGTGTAACGTGAGTCCCCACCTCTCACACATCGGGGGCTGGTGTAATGTCTGTCCACACCTCCTACACATCGGGGGTTGGTGTAATGTGATTCCCCGCCTCTCACACATCGGGGGCTGGTGTAATGTGAGTTCCCGCCTCTCACACATCGGGGCTTGGTGTAATGTGAGTCCTCACCTCTCACACATTGGGGGCTGGTGTAATGTGAGTCCCCACCTCTCACACATCGGGGGCTGGTGAAATCTGAGTCCCAGCCTCTCACACATCAGGGGCAGGTGTAATGTGAGTCTCTGCCTCTCACATCAGGGGCTAGTGTAATGTGAGTACCCACCTCTCACACATCGGGGGCTGGTGTAATGTGAGTCCCTGCCTCTCACACATCGGGGGATAGCGTAATGTGAGTCCCCGCCTCTCAAACATCAGGGGCTGATGTAATGTGAGTCCCTGCCTCTCCCACATCAAGGGCTGGTGTAATGTGAGTCCCCGCCTCTCACTCATCGGGGGCTGGTGTAATGGGAGTCTCCGCCTCTCACACATTGGGGCGGGTGTAATGTGAGTCCCCGCCTCTCACACACCGGGGGCTGGTGTAATGGGAGTCCCCACGTCTCACACACAGGGGCTGGTGTAATGTGAGTCCCTGCCTTTCACACATCGGGGGCTGGTGTAATGTGAGTCTTCAACTCTCACACATCGGGGGCTGGTTTAATGTGAGTCCCCACCTCTCGCACATCAGGGGCTGGTGTAATGTGAGTTCCCGCCTCTCACACATCAGGGGCAGGTGTGATGGGAGTCCCCGCCTCTCACATATCGGGGGCTGGTGTAATGTGAGATCACGCCTCTCACACATTGGGGTATGGTGTAATGTGAGTCCCTGCCTCTCACACATCAGGGACTGGTGTAATGGGAGTCGCCGCCTCTCACACATCAGGGGCTGGTACAGGGCCGCATCTGCCATGAGGCGAGATGAAAATCTCGCCTCAGGCGGCAGAATGTGGATCCCTGTAAAGGGCGGCGAAATTCGCCGCTCTAAAGTGGGCGATTCGGGCGCCGTTAACGCCCGAATCGCCCACCTGCTAAATAAATCGCGCCTGTCTCTTTAAGACACAGGCGCGATTTATATGCGGAGCGACGCAGCGCCTTTCTGGCAGCTGCGTCGCTCCGTTCCAATCAGCGACACAGGCGTCATGGCGTAATGCCGCCTGTGTCGCTGTGCGGAGCCGGGGCTCACAGGAGAGCCGCGTGAAGACGGGACCCGCGCGCCGAGGGAGCAGCTGCCTGCAGGTGAGTATGATTATTATTATTTTTCATGTATTTTCATTAATTAAATGTGGCCAATAAGGGGGAGTGGGGAGGTGTCATTATCGTGGGAGGGGGGGAGTACTGTATACATTCTATGTGGCCATATTTGTTGCATACTGTGTGTGTGTGTGGGGGGGGGATGCTGTATACATTATATGGATATTATGGGGCCAGAATTGTGTTATACTGGGGGGGGGGGGGAGGGGGTACTGTATATATTTTATGGGGCCAGAATTGTTTTATACTGGGGGAGGGGGGACTGTATATATTTTATGGGGCCAGAATTGTTTTATACTGGGGGAGGGGGGACTGTATATATTTTATGGGGCCAGAATTGTTTTATACTGGGGGAGGGGGGACTGTATATATTTTATGGGGTCAGAATTGTTTTATACTGGGGGAGGGGGGACTGTATATATTTTATGGGGCCAGAATTGTTTTATACTGGGGGGGAGGGTACTGTATATATTTTATGGGGCCAGAATTGTTTTATACTGGGGGGGGGGGTACTGTATATATTTTATGGGGCCAGAATTGTTTTATACTGGGGGAGGGGGGACTGTATATATTTTATGGGGCCAGAATTGTTTTATACTGGGGGGGGGGGACTGTATATATTTTATGGGGCCAGAATTGTTTTATACTGGGGGGGGGGGTACTGTATATATTTTATGGGGCCAGAATTGTTTTATACTGGGGGGGGGGGGGTACTGTATATATTTTATGGGGCCAGAATTGTTTTATACTGGGGGGGGGGTACTGTATATATTTTATGGGGCCAGAATTGTTTTATACTGGGGGAGGGGGGACTGTATATATTTTATGGGGCCAGAATTGTTTTATACTGGGGGGGGGGGACTGTATATATTTTATGGGGCCAGAATTGTTTTATACTGGGGGGGGGGGTACTGTATATATTTTATGGGGCCAGAATTGTTTTATACTGGGGGAGGGGGGACTGTATATATTTTATGGGGCCAGAATTGTTTTATACTGGGGGAGGGGGGACTGTATATATTTTATGGGGCCAGAATTGTTTTATACTGGGGGGAGGGTACTGTATATATTTTATGGGGCCAGAATTGTTTTATACTGGGGGGGGGGTACTGTATATATTTTATGGGGCCAGAATTGTTTTATACTGGGGGAGGGGGGACTGTATATATTTTATGGGGCCAGAATTGTTTTATACTGGGGGGGGGGGGTACTGTATATATTTTATGGGGCCAGAATTGTTTTATACTGGGGGGGGGGTACTGTATATATTTTATGGGGCCAGAATTGTCTTATACTGGGGGGGGGTGCAGTATATATTATATGGGGCCAGATTTCAGCTGGGGGGGCTGTATATGGGATACAGTACATTACTAAGCTGGGGGGGCTGTATATAAGAGGGTGCTATATATTCACATTGGTCAGGGTAGCACTGTATGTAAAATCATGTAACATAATAACAGAGTGGGATATATTAGTTATAGGATACATTTGATTACTTTGCATCATTTAAACCAAATGTTAGGGGGTCTGTATTAATAAATTGGGGGTGTTGTATATTGATTGGTGCTGTGCCTGCTATAATTCCAATAGAAATATATATAATGAAGGGATATTTTATTTGTGGGGAGAGTGAGATCAGTTGTGCTGTGAGGGGTATATAATATTTAGGAGCGCAGTGTTGTTATCCAGGAGACTTTATACTGTAAGTGACTGTGGTATTTTTAGGGACGCCGGGTGGAGATGCTGCACGGAGCTGAAGATATCTGGCCGTGAATTCAGCAGTGATACGTCATGGATTGAAGAAATTGAAGAACCCGGAATGAAGTCCTCCTGATGGAAGAGATTGTCATCTATAAGGTACTAGAGGACACTAATGACTCCCAAAACCTGTAGTCAGTAACACAGTGTCAGGGAGCTGCCTGTGGCGATGTTAGTTGTTAGTAAAGTTTTCAACATTTACTTAACAGGGAGCGGGGGGGGGGGGCAGCATTTTAATATTCGCCTCAGGCAGCAAATATGCTAGAATCGGCCCTGGGCTGGTATAATGTGAGTCTCCGCCTCCCACACAACGGGGGCTGGTGTAATGTGAGTAACTGCCTCTCACACACCAGGGCTGGTATAATGAGAGTCGCCGCCTCTCACACATCAGGGGCTGGTATAATGTGAGTCCCCGCCTCTCACACATCAGGAGCAGGTGTGATGGGAGTCCCCGCCTCTCTCATATCGGGGGCTGGTGTAATGTGAGTTCCCGCCTCTCACACTTTGGGGGATGGTGTAATGTGAGTCCCTGCCTTTCACACATCAGGGGCTGGTGTAATGTGAGTCCCCGCCTCTCACACATCGGGGGCTGGTGTAATGGGAGTCCCCGCCTCTAACACATTGTGGCGGGTGTAATGTGAGTCCCCACCTCTCACACATCGGGGGCTGGTGTAATGTCTGTCCCCACCTCCTACACATCGAGGGTTGGTGTAATGTGATTCCCCGCCTCTCACACATCGGGGGCTGGTGTAATGTGAGTTCCCGCCTCTCACACATCGGGGATTGGTGTAATGTGAGTCCTCACCTCTCACACATTGGGGGCTGGTGTAATGTGAGTCCCCACCTCTTACACATTGCGGGCTGGTGTAATGTGAGTCTCTGCCTTTCACATCAGGGGCTGGTGTAATGTGAGTCCCCAGCTCTCACACATCGGGGGCTGGTGTAATGTGAGTCCCTGCCTCTTACACATCGGGGGTAAGCGTATTGTGAGTTCCCGCCTCTCAAACATCAGGGGCTGATGCAATGTGAGTCCCTGACTCTCACACATCGGGGGCTGGTGTAATATGAGTTTCCGCCTCTCACACATCGGGGGCTGGTGTAATGTGAGTCCCCACCTCTTACACATCAGGACCTGGTGTAATGTGAGTTCCCGCCTCTCACACCTCGGGGGCTGGTGTAATGTAAGTCCACACCTCTCACACATCGGGGGCTGGTGTAATGTGAGTCACTGCCTCTCACACATCGGGGGCTGGTGTAATGTGATTCCTCACCTCTCATACATCAGGGGCTGGAGTAATTTGAGTCCCCGCTTCTCACACATTGGGGGCTGGTGTAATGTGAGTCCCTACCTCTCCCATTTTGGGGGCTGGTGTAATGTTAGTCCCGGCCTCTCACAATTCGGGGCTGGAGTAATGTGAGTCCCCGCCTCTCACACATCGGGGGCTAGTGTAATTTGAGTCCCGGCCTCTCACACATCGGAGGCTGGTGTAATGGGAGTCCCCGCCTCTCACACATTGGGGGCTGGTGTAATGTGAGTCTCCGCCTCTCACACATCAGGGGCTGGTGTAATGGAAGTCCTCGTCTCTCACACATCGGGGGCTGGTGTAATGTGAGTCCTCGCCTCTCACACATTGGGGGCTGATGTAATGCAGGTCCCGCCTCTCAAGCATCGGGGGCTGGTGTAATGTGAGTCTCCACCTCTCACACATCGGGCGCTGGTGTGATGTGAGTCCCCACCTCTCACACATCGGGGGCTGGTGTAATGTGAGTCCCCGCCTCTCACACATCGGGGGCTTGTGTAATGTGAGCCCCTGCCTTTCACACATCAGGGGCTGGTGTAATATGAGTCCCCGCCTCTCACACATCGGGGGCTAGTGTAATATGAGTTTCCGCCTCTCACACATCGGGGGCTGGTGTAATATGAGTTTCCGCCTCTCACACATCGGGGGCTGGTGTAATGTGAGTCCCCACCTCTTACACATCAGGACCTGGTGTAATGTGAGTTCCCGCCTCTCACACCTCGGGGGCTGGTGTAATGTAAGTCCACACCTCTCACACATCGGGGGCTGGTGTAATGTGAGTCACTGCCTCTCACACATCTGGGGCTGGTGTAATGTGATTCCTCACCTCTCATACATAAGGGGCTGGAGTAATTTGAGTCCCCACTTCTCACACATCGGGGGCTAGTGTAATTTGAGTCCCGGCCTCTCACACATCGGAGGCTGGTGTAATGGGAGTCCCCGCCTCTCCACCATTTTGGGGGCTGGAGTAATGTGAGTCCCCGCCTCTCACACATCAGGGGCTGGTGTAATGGAAGTCCTCGTCTCTCACACATCGGGGGCTGGTGTAATGTGAGTCCTCGCCTCTCACACATTGGGGGCTGATGTAATGCAAGTCCCGCCTCTCAAACATCGGGGGCTGGTGTAATGTGAGTCTCCACCTCTCACACTTCGGGCGCTGGTGTGATGTGAGTCCCCACCTCTCACACATCGGGGGCTGGTGTAATGTGAGTCCCCGCCTCTCACACATCGGGGGCTTGTGTAATGTGAGCCCGTGCCTTTCACACATCAGGGGCTGGTGTAATATGAGTCCCCGCCTCTCACACATCGGGGGCTGGTGTAATATGAGTTTCTGCCTCTCACACATCGGGGGCTGGCATAATGTGAGTCCCCACCTCTTACACATCAGGGGCTGGTGTAATGTGAGTTCCCGCCTCTCACACCTTGGGGGCTGGTGTAATGTAAGTCCACACCTCTCACACATCGGGGGCTGGTGTAATGTGAGTCTCCGCCCCTCACACATTGGGGGCTGGTGTAATGTGATTCCTCACCTCTCATACATCAGGGGCTGGAGTAATTTGAGTCCCCGCTTCTCACACATTGGGGGCTGGTGTAATGTGAGTCCCCACCTCTCCCATTTTGGGGGCTGGTGTAATGTTAGTTCCAGCCTCTCACAATTCGGGGCTGGAGTAATGTGAGTCCCCGCCTCTCACACATCGGGGGCTAGTGTAATTTGAGTCCCGGCCTCTAACACATCGGAGGCTGGTGTAATGGGAGTCCCCGCCTCTCACACATTGGGGGCTGGTGTAATGCGAGTCTCCGCCTCTCACACATCAGGGGCTGGTGTAATGGAAGTCCTCGTCTCTCACACATCGGGGGCTGGTGTAATGTGAGTCCTCGCCTCTCACACATTGGGGGCTGATGTAATGCAAGTCCCGCCTCTCACACATCGGGGGCTGGTGTAATGTGAGTCTCCTCCTCTCACACATCGGGCGCTGGTGTGATGTGAGTCCCCACCTCTCACACATCAGGCGCTGGTGTAATGTGAGTCCCCACCTCTTACAAATCGGGGACTTGTGTAACGTGAGTCCCCACCTCTTACACATCGGGGGCTGGTAAGAGGTGGCATCTCAGATTATCAGAGCAATTAGGTAATTAATAAATTGTAGTTTCCTCACTTTCCCACCATCCACCAAATCTGATGACCCCACCCTCTAATGATAATGAGATGATCCTACACATGAGCAAGGGATGTGCTGACCCCTAATGACCATAGTGTCCAGTGATAATAATAAGACTTTACTGACACCACCATATTAACTTTCTGTGGTAGAAGCAAAATATTAAAAAATCTGGAATGAAATTCTCATGTAAATAATCCCTTTCTGTATAATAGGGGGTGGTCCTTATTGGTGCCAGCCCCACCCTCATTGTCCTCATCATTGCCACCACCCTCACCAACCACTATCCTCAACATCCTCACTGCCGCCATCCCAGCCTCTGCCACAAACTCCTCCACCCTCACCCCTCCCACCAGTCTTACCATCCTCAACAGACTCACATCCAACACCAGACCCTTCATCCTCGCCATCATGTCCACCACCACCCTAACCCCTGCCACCAACCACATCCTCCACTATCTACATTCTCACCTCCACCGTCCTCTTCCACACTCCCACCATTCTCTCCATCTTCCCTCCAGGCAATGTAGATTACACAGCTACAATTCTTGCCTGAAATCACCCCTGACCCCACCACCCCCATGGGAATGGCGCTTGGTTCTGCCCTTGGTGCCAAGAACATCTTGCACATCAGGTGGTTCTCTCCGTGGGGATGGAGTTGGCAGCTGTGGACGTGTTCTGTTATAGAGAAGTGACATTACTGCCGCCCGAGCAGCGGAGAAACACATTTCAGGCTCAGGTTACGGGGTCTTAGCAGAGCGGATGGCACAAAACTGGCGCAACCGCAGCATCTGGAGCCCGGAAATATCCCACGAAATATCCCATTGTACATTCACTGCCCACAGGTGTCCACATCTGGAGTCACTGACCGGCCGACATCAGCTGTGGACAAGGAACCCCCACAGGACCCCCCTAGTGACCGCAGCATGGAAGATATAGAACAAGCTGATCCTGTGCATCCCTAATCTTACCAGTACCACACATGATAGGACTAGATACACAGCTCAGCAGACTGTATCACGCAGGATAGGATTAGATACACAGCTCAGCAGGCAGTATCACCCAGGATAGGGTTAGACACACAATTCAGCAGACAGTATCACACATGATAGGATTAGATACACAGCTCAGCAGACAGTATCACACAGGATAGGATTAGATACACAGATCAGCAGACAGTATCACACATGATGGGATTAGATACACAGCTCAGCAGACTGTATGACACAGGATAGGATTAGATACACCGCTCAGCAGACAGTATCACACATGTTAGGGTAAGATACACAGCTCAGCAGGCAGTATCACACATGTTAGGATAAGATACACAGCTCAGCAGGCAGTATCACACAGGATAGGGTTAGACACACAATTCAGCAGACAGTATCACACATGATAGGATAAGATACACAGCTCAGCAGTCAGTATCACATAGGATAGGACTAGATACACAGCTCAGCAGACAGTATCACATAGGATAGGACTAGATACACAGCTCAGCAGACAGTATCACACAGGATAGGATAAGATACACAGCTCAGCAGACAGTATCACACATGTTAGGATAAGATACACAATTCAGCAGACAGTATCACACATGTTAGCATAAGATACACAGATCAGCAGACAGTATCACACAGGATAGGACTAGATACACAGCTCAACAGACAGTATCACACAGGATAGGATAAGATACACAGCTCAGCAGACAGTATCACACATGTTAGGATAAGATACACAGCTCAGCAGCCAGTATCACACCTAATAGGATTAGATACACAGCTCAGCAGACAGTATCACACAGGATAGGACTAGATACACAGCTCAGCAGACAGTATCACACGGGATGGGATTAGATACACAGCTCAGCAGACAGTATCGCACGGGATGGGATTAGATACACTGCTCAGCAGACAGTTTCACACCTGATAGGATTAGATACACAGCTCAGCAGACAGTATCACACATGATGGGATTAGATACACAGCTCAGCAGACAGTATCACAAATAATAGGACTAGATACACAGCTCTGCAGACAGTATCACACAGGATAGTATTATAAATTCAAACAGGAGAGGCGATACGGGCGCCACATGTGTAAAAAACGTTTTTAGGTACAACAAGGTGTTTTTAGAATAATGCTCACCTTTCTAGGTTGTACGGGCGGTACAACACGTTTGAGCGCAGTGGTTGGTTGGGTTTTTTCGGCGGCCTCCTGGGTATCGAGGTGGAAGATTGTTCACCCCGTCTTGTCTTATCTTTTAGTAGTGGTGTCTTCCAGGTTGTCGGCGCCAATAACTCCGTTTGATCGTAATTGTTATAAATTATTTTTATTTATAAGCTGTGTAATACGCGTTTCGAGCCCGTACTAGGCTCTTCCTCAGTTACATATAGGAAGCTATATGTAACTGAGGAAGAGCCTAGTACGGGCTCGAAACGCGTATTACACAGCTTATAAATAAAAATAATTTATAACAATTACGATCAAACGGAGTTATTGGCGCCGACAACCTGGAAGACACCACTACTAAAAGACAGGATAGTATTAGATACATAGCTCAGCAGACAGTATCACACATGATGGGATTAGATACACAGCTCAGCAGACAGTATCACAAATAATAGGACTAGATACACAGCTCTGCAGACAGTATCACACAGGATAGTATTAGATACATAGCACAGCAGACAGTATCACACATGATGGGATTAGATACACAGGTCAGCAGGCAGTATCACATATCATTGGCTTAGATAAAGTGTCTCTTTGTGATGTCCCATGACCCCCATATTCCATGGTTTTCCGATCTTGGATGTGTTGGGATCTGGGATGTGACATGATGGGGGTAGTGATCTCATCATTGTCCTCATCAGATCAGACCTTGTTCCATCCTGAACAGAGCTTGTTCCTAAATTTCTGTCTCTGTGTGTGAGCACTGCATTGGCGTTATATTTTTTTGGCGGTGCTCGTCCTGACACAGTGACCCCGGTGACACGGCGTTGCCTGTCCCTTTAATGTCTGTAACCGCTGTGAACCGATCACGCTGGCGAATTCTTCTCGTCTGCTGAAATAAGGTCCTCACCTCCTCCTCTCATTCTCTCTCTTCCCTGTTACCTATAATCTTGATTTTGACTCACACAAAAGTGTCACAGCTAGAATCTCCGTCCGCGAGACTTTCATGGGAACAATGGGAAAAGAGAGCGGCCTACACGGCGGCATTTAAAGGGGAGGTGGCGGGGGGAGCTGGAAATCTATTAAAATTTAAAGAGGCGGCGTCCGTTACCAGGTGGATGTGGAGTCTTTATGCGGCAGCACAATGACACAGTTCTGTTTGTTACGGCAGAAAGGTAAAATAAAGTCCTTTTCATCCGCGCTCCGGCGGCCATAACAAGCTCCGCTCCTCTGCGCTCCGAAAATTCTGTGGGGGTTTAGATAATTCTTCAATAGTCCTACGTGCGGCACAATAACTCCGACAGGACTACAGTGCTCCGGGATGACTGGCTGGGCCGACATGAATGGGCTGCAGAATCAAAGGGAACATTAGTGCTGAGATCACAGCCGGACAAGATAAATAAATCTCCGCTTTTGTTGCGGAGGTGAACGGGGTTAACTTACAGCCGACACAACCATCGGCCGCGCATTCACCGCTCCCCAATTATCCAGTCCGGCCAACAAGAGTGACGGGAGGTGCGCTGCCCATGGACAGCAGGGAGGGGGCAGGGTGCACTATTGTCCTGTTTATATGTCAAGGGAAAAAAAAAACTTAAAGTGGAACTCCACCCGGAACAAACACACCTGTACAGGTTCCACAGTCTATACTCTGTGTCTACATTTGTAGGTTTTGAGTTAGAATATTTTTACGGGGTGAATTTTGTAGCAGTGAATATCCCAATCTTCCTTCAAGCCCCGCCCATGTGACACATTAGCTTGTGTTTAAAGTGACCTGTCAGTAGGTGTGACCATAAAGTTTACAGCCAGTGTTATGTATTGTCCCTGGAAAGATGTGGAATCAGAACTTTGTGTATGTTGTTAGTAGCAGCAGGACTGTGAAATATGGATATATATTCCAGGATTGTAGCTTTGCCAATTGCAGTGAGGGTATTTCCTCACACTGTTTTAACTGTGGTCTCTACAGCCGGTGTTATGTATTTTCCTTGGAAAGATGTGTAACCAGACCTTTGTATATGTTGTTGTTAGTAGCCGCAGGACTGTGTAAAATTGATTTATTCTAGGATTGTAATTTTGCCAAATGCACTAGGTGAATATCCCTACACTGATGTGCTCTGTGCTCTCTGAAGACAGTGTTAGGTATTGTCCCTGGAGAGATGTGTAATCAAACCTTTTTGTATGCTGTTAGTAGAAGCAGGACTGTAAAACATGGATTTATATACCAGGATTGTAACTGCTCCAAAACCACCAGCAGAATCTTGGAATATAAATCCATATTTTACAGTCCTGCTTCTACAAAACATATACACAAATGTCTGATTACACATCTCTCCAGGGACAAAACATAACACTTGATGCAGAGAGAACTGAGCACAGCCGTGTTAGGACACACCCCCTGAGCACTTGAAGTGTTTTTCTTGGAGAGATGTACAATCATACCTTTGTGTATGTTGCTAGTAGCAGCAGGAATTATTCTTTTTTATCCCAGGACAGGAGTTTCTGAAACTGCTTATAGCGTTATAACTATAGCATCAAATTGTTTTAGGTCATATTTATGTCAATTACTCTGCATGTATTATCTGGAAAAATTAAAGCATATACTGAACTAAGAGAACAAAAGATCAACCTTTCTCTATGACGTCCTATATGATCCTGATGATGCAGGAGATACACAGGCACATACAGAGATAACAGTAAGCTTCTATCTCACCCCAAGTGCTTTTTTTCCAACCACTACAGGTCATTACTTCTATATGATCCTGCTGAACCGGAGTGATGGATGAGAGACAGAGGAAAAGGCAGAGGCTGGAGATAATAGTAGGTTTCTATAATACCCCAAGTGCTTTACAGGTTGTTTCCTCTGTCTAATATCCTATATGATCTTGCTGATGCTTCTTAGACATAGAGTAATAGGGCAGATGTTCCTGTCTGTTCTGGGTTCAGTGTATGGGGGACATCATAGCAGCTAGTCTGCAGCCACCAGCTCTGAGACACCTCAGAATAAGAGATTAGAGGCTGCAGAGGGGAAAACTGCTAAACACTGCGGAAGACAGTGTTTAAAATCTATAAAAAGAACCAGTTAGTTGACTTGGGATTAGTCTTGAAACAATTGCAACAAACCTTAATATTCCGAAACTGGGTACCGCTAAATTTCTACTGACCAATGGGAAAACAGAGATAATACATAATAACAGTAGTGTTTGAATAAGTCAGAATGTGCTGAAACTGTCAGTAACTTTTTAATAAACTTTGTATAAGTTAATGAGCTCAAGAAATTGTGTATTAATCTTATCATAGCGGATGCTACCTTCTCCATTTTCACCAGCTTGTATTATCCTCCTCCTCTCCTCCTAATCTGCCTCAAAAGCTGAAATCTCTGCTGAATTCCATCTTGCTGGTAAGAAGCCAACAGAGAATATAGAAATCTATGGAGGGGGGAGGCTGTAAAGACATCACTGCTGGAAAATGTGCACTACAAATAACGCAATGACCAGACACCATGTGACTCTGCATCAACATGCAACAGATTACTGACTGCTGCAAAGATTATTGAACTTTACAATTAATCGATGGTTCGACATGTCATGAACTCATTCCGTGACTCTGTATTTTTTAAAGTTTTTGTTGCAAGATTGTAACTCCTTGGCCACAGCCCCTCTTAACCCATTAAGATGTACATGTATGCCCTTATCTCATTAATGTTGGGCGGCACGGTGGCTGAGTTGGTAGCACTACAGTCTTGCAGCGCTGGGGTCCTGGGTTCAAATCCCACCCAGGTCAACATCTGCAAAGAGTTTGAATGTTCTCTCCATGTTTGTGTGGGTTTCCACCGGTTTCCTCTCACACTCCCACAAACATACTGTTAGGTTGTTGTGAGCCCCATGGGGACAGGGACCAATTTCACATGATTTGTGCAGCGCTGCGTAATCTGTAGGCGCTATATAAATAAAGAATTATTATTATTATGATGTATGAAGGGGGATCACAACATGGTGGGTGCTGGCTGCATTATGCAGACAACACCCACTGCTGACACCCTTGATCGGTGTCGGCACCGATAGCGTGTGTTAACTATTTACCTGTCACTGGCAAAGTTGACGGGAAATGCTTTGGGGCGTGGGCAGCGCCATCTTTGATTAGATCGTTGCTCCTCAGGACGTCATCGGGGACCTTTGATCCGATTCCATGGCAGCCACAAGTCTGTATGAGACTCCAGGAAATTCTCGCCTAGCAAATTCTCCATACACTGCAATACTGTAGCATTGAAGTATATGGTAGGAAGGATCAAACCCCCCAAGGGTTAAAGTACCCTTGGGGGTCTAAAAAGTAGTAAATTAAAAAAAAAAACTAAAAATTAAAATCAATCCCTTTCCCTAAAACTGATATAAAAATAAACAAATAAAATAAAAATAAATAATATCATAAATATATGTTAGGTATCCTAGAGTCCCAAAAGTCCCGATCTATCAACATATAAAAATGGTTATTCCTGATGATGAACCCGTAACGGAAATAAGTGCCCAAATGCCACGTTTTCTCCATTTTGCAACAGCAAAAAATTTTATAAAAAGTGACCAAAAGGTCATACAGTCCCCAAAATGGTAGCAATGGTAACGCCATCACATCCCGCAAAAAATGACACCTTATAAAGATCCGTTACACATGAAAAAGTATGAAAAAGTTATTAGCATCAGAATAGGGCAAAAGGAAAACAAAATATTTTTTCCGCAAAAGGTTTTAATTTTTAAAAAATCTATTGAAACTTCATAAAACCTGTGTATATTTGATACCCGGTGATCGTACCGACCTAAGGAATGAAGGAGCAGTGTCACTTGCCGTTTACAGTGCAATCCATAAAAACTGTGGCTTAAATGCGTTTTTTCTACAATTTCATCGCATTTGGAGTTTTCTTTCTCAGCAACCGGCATGGAATAGGAAATGCTGTCACTAGGAAGTAACATTTGTTACACAGAAAACAAGCCTCATACAGCTTCATAAACAGCAAAGTATAAAAGCTATGGGTTTTTAAAGATGGGGAAGGAAAAAATGAAAGCGCAAAAAAATATGGCGTGGACATTAAGGGGTTAATCTTATCGCAGCCAGCGCTATCTATACTGGTAGACATTGCTCTGTATATCACATTCACATCCTCTCGTTGCCACATCTTTACTTTCTCGCTTTCTCTTTCGCAACAGATTTGATAAAACCTTCGATAAACATAAACTCGTCTTGTTTTACGTTCCGCTCAATTACCTGTTAATGAAAAAAACCTGGCAGAGGGCGCGGAGCGGGAAGCATGAGATCACCGCTGCCGCTCAGACAAGTAACACATTATCACAGGTTTCTAAGAAGCTTTTCAGGCTCAGCCTCGTATGAACATAAGATTCCGATGAATTTGGAATCTGCTCCAGGTCTCAGGGTCCCTGGGGAGGGGGTACATGACTATTGGCAAGTCCTTCTGGCTCCATGTCCGCTCCCTTGGCTCTGTGAGTAAGGAATCTGTCGATAATTACATATCACGGCTGCTGGGGGTGGTGAAAACATGAATCTTCAGATGTTAGTATCACCAACTTATAGGGCTACGATATTGAGATATATCCAAAATCTTCTCCATATTGATCCCAGCAACATTGATATAAGTATAACGCTCCATGTAGTGATGTAATAGTTGTATAGAGACCTAAGAGACCATAGACCTGGGGCCTGCGCCTCTCACTGTAGAACCTATGGCCATAGATCTGGATGATTGGTTACTCACTGATCACCTCCACCACAGGGCACATTAAGCATTACATGGAGCTCAATGTGTGCACCTGTGATGCTTGGATGTGTTTATTTCTGCAGGGTTTGGGTGTTCCGATTGCTTAACACCCAAAAAGACATTCTAGGAGACCATCCCTTCAAAATGTGAAGCCTCGGATGCTGCAGATATCACAGCGAGCAAGCTCTGCCATGCACCATGCTGCAGTGATCACAGGGAGCTTGCTCTGCCATGCACTATGCTGCAGTGATCACAGGGAGCTTGCTCTGCCATGCACTATGCTGCAGTGATCACAGGGAGCTTGCTCTGCCATGCACTATGCTGCAGTGATCACAGGGAGCTTGCTCTGCCATGCACTATGCTATAGGGATCACAGGGAGCTTGCTCTGCCATGCACTATGCTGCAGTGATCACAGGGAGCTTGCTCTGCCATGCACTATGCTGCAGTGATCACAGGGAGCTTGCTCTGCCATGCAATATGCTGCAGTGATCACAGGGAGCTTGCTCTGCCATGCACTATGCTGCAGTGATCACAGGGAGCTTGCTCTGCCATGCACTATGCTGTAGGGATCACAGGGAGCTCCCTTTGCCATGCACTATACTGCATCTCCATGCTGCACAGGCTAACTTTATTTCTCTCTATCTATCACATGACTACCAGTCCATGTGACAATCACTTTCAGAGTTTGAAGCTTTAGGAAGCCTGCTCTGCTATGCACCTTACTGCAGGGATCACAGGGAGGACTCTCGGCCATGCACTATGCTGCAGGGTTCACAGGGAGCTAGCTCCGCTATGCACTGTGGCAGTGATTATCCAGTTTGCTTTATGTTGCAGAAATCACAGGGAGTTAACTCCGCCATGCAATAGCCTACTACTCCCCACTTCAGAGAGTAACATCATTTCTCTCTATCACATGACTTCCTATATAGGTGGACATCCCTTCAGGGTGTGAAGCCTCCGATGCTACAGGAATCACAGGAGCTCACTCTGCCATGCACTATGCTGCAGGGATCTCTGGGAGCTCCCTGTGACATTCACTATGCTGTTCCTCCATGCTGCACAGACTAAATTAACCTCACTTCTTTTATCTCTATGTCACTTGATTTCCTATGTAGGTGACCATCACTTCATAGTGTGATCCCTCCTATGCAAAGAAGCTCATTCTGTCATGCACTATTCCGAACGGATCAGAGGGAACTCCCTTCACCATGCACTATGCTGCAGGGATCACAGGGAGTTCACTTTGCCATGCACTATACTGCATCTCCATGCTGCCCAGACTAACTATATCTTCATCTAGTCATCTATCACATGACTACCAGTCCAGGTGGCCATTACTTTCAGATATGAAGCTTCAGGGAGCCTTCTCTGCCATGCACCATGCTGTATGGATCACAGGGAGCTAGCTCTGCCATGCACCATGCTGCAGGGATCTCAGGGAGCTTGTTCTGCCATCACATGGAGTTTGGTCTGTCATACATTATGCTGCAGGGAACACAGGGAGCTCGCTCTGCCATGCACCATGATGAAGTGGTCACAAGAAGCTGAATCTGCCATGCACTATGCTGCAGGGATCACAGGGAGCTCAATCTGCCATGCACTATGCTGCAGGGATCACAGGGAGTTTAATCTGCCATGCACTATGCTGCAGGGATCACAGGGAGCTCAATCTGCCATGCACTATGCTGCAGGGATCACAGGGAGCTCAATCTGCCATGCACTATGCTGCAGGGATCACAGGGAGCTCAATCTGCCATGCACTATGCTGCAGGGATCACAGGGAGCTCAATCTGCCATGCACTATGCTGCAGGGATCACAGGGAGCTCAATCTGCCATACACTATGCTGCAGAGATCACAGGGAGCTCGCTCTGCCATGCACCATACTGAAGGGATCACAGGGAGCTCAATCTGCCATAAACTATGCTGCAGGGATCACAGGGAGCTCAATCTGCCATACACTATGCTGCAGGGATCACAGGGAGCTCAATCTGCCATACACTATGCTGCAGGGATCACAGGGAGCTCAATCTGCCATGCACTATGCTGCAGAGATCACAGGGAGCTCGCTCTGCCATGTACCATGCTAAAGCGATCACAGGGAGCTCACGTTGCCATACACTATGCTGAAGGGTCACAGGGAGCAGCTCTGCCACACACTATGCTGCAGGGATCACATGGAGCTTAACCTGCCATACATTATGCTGCAGGAATCACATGGAGCGCCATCTGCCATGCGCTAGGCTACAATTCTCTTTCAAACTCTCATCTTTAAGATAAAAAAAGAAAGAATTGGGGGATCCTTTACTACTGTCCATTACCGATCTGTTACAGAACACTTACCTGGATAACATCCAGCTCTGTAGATCCTGACATAAGCAATAGCATCTGCAGCCACTTTCCATTTCTATTTTAGCAAATTAAAGAAAAGTTCCAAAAGTCTCCACATCCTGTAATCTGTGATAATGATACATTTCTTCTGCTCCATGAATTAGAGGGGAGACAGGTGATGATGAAACCCCCCCATATTCACAGATGAGGCAGGACACGGTGCACATACTAAGTTGCTTTTATTAATCCAGAACTGCATGCTACAGATACTGTACAGCATGAACATGTATTCATTACAAAAAAAAAAATTTTTGCATGTTTTTTTTTTTTTTTTTTTACTTTTTATTTTTAAATACCATTTTGAAATAAAATCGGAATAAGAGCATAGAACTGAACGGTAACATCACAGCCGTAAGGAAACATTCAAAGTATTCACAAAAAATGTTATAGTTATTTAATCAGAATAAACCAGAGGAAACCAGAGACAGGTCTACGATTGCGTCATGTCAAATACAATGGCACTCCATGAACGGATGAAGAGTTTCTTGGTTTTGTTCAAAGGTTTTTTTTTCCGTTTTTGTTTTTCGCTTTTTTTTTTTCTCAACATTTTTTTTTTTACTCAACATCAACATGCCCGCGAGTTTTATTTCCTTTTAGTTGCTGCTGCCTATAGGTGGCGACAAGCAAAAATAAAAATGGCAGTCTTTATTTTTATTTTTTTTTTGTAAGTAATCTAATATACAGGATTTGGCCCATTGGGGGGGGGGATTTTTTATTTTTGTGTACCTCATTGTTTTTTAATGCTGCCCAGTCACCCTCCTACCAAATATACCTGTTATAGATGACAGAAACTACATACAAAGCTACCTATGTAACATCACATCAGAACATGAGGAACAAAAATACAGCATCAAAAACAAGGGGGGGATTATTCACCGGGAATTTTGGCACATCAATTGTATCCACAGTCTACAGTCCTATTGGCGCAGGCTGGTCTCCTGTTCCTTTAAGTAAATTTACAAGTCGCCGTTACCAAAAAAAAAAAAAAAAAAACGGCGAAAAAAGGGTTATTTTCCCCTTGTGAATTTCAAGTCTTCTTTTAATGGCTTTTATAGCAATTGTTTTATTTTTGTACAATATTGATCCTTTATATGCAGCTAGAAATGTCCATTTGGTGGCAACTGAGTTTCGTACAGCAAAAAAAAAAAAAAAAAAATTGAAAAAAAAAATAAACAAAAAAATATATATAAATTTATATATAAACTTAAAAACCTTGTACAAATGATATATATTTATAAGATGCTTACACAAAGAAAAAAAAATTTGTACAATGTGTCGGGAGAAAACGAGGGGGGGAGACAGAAAAGAGACGACAAATAGGACACAAGCAATTCCTAGGCAATAAATACTACTTACTGGTCCAATGGCTCTGAAATACTCAACGCACCCACCCGAAATTTCCACATAGCATCCCTTCCCCTCCCGCCCAGAGGAAAATAAAAATAAACAAAAATAATTCTTACAAAAAAATGGAGCGACCACCACCATGGAGAACAAGGCTTATTAACACATTTGTTCATCTTTTTCTGTACATTTCAACAATAACAACATAACATCACAATAAAAGTTGTTTCACAAGAGGGCGCTGCATTCCTGGAGCCCCGTGGGGTAAAAACTGGATGTAAAATGATTGGTTCGCAAGCTCGTATTTAATACAAATAATCAAGAACCAACTCCTTCCGCGAGGGCGGCTTCAAAATTGCTTCATTGTTTTTTTCTTAATTTTTTTTTTTTTAATTCTTCTTTAAATCAGTCTTTTTCAAAGGAACCAGAATCAGAACTACGACAGTTATGCATTTTTTTTTTCATATATTTATATATATATATTTATATCATTTCCCCCTTCTTCCGATGCTAAAAAGACTTTTATTTATTTATTTTTTTATTTAACGTTGATGATACAAATTTTCGGACCAGGACCTCCAGGCTCATAGAAGGTCTCTGCTCAGTCAAATCGGAAAGGCGGAGATAAAAAGACGGGTCAAATATTGACCAATGAACTTCATAAAACATCTACTAAAGTAGCCACTTGGCACAAATTAATAATAATAATAATAATAAAAAAAAAATCATCGTAAAACGAGGAAATAATAACTAATATTTAAAAAAATGAGGCGTCAGTGTTGGGAGCATCTACTCTAGTGACTTGGTGACGAGTGAAAGGGGCTGAAGTTGAGTTCCAGCCAAGGACCGATGTGGAGGCGGGAAGGAGGTTGACGGCTGAGTTAGTGACAAGGAGTAAGGAACTGAAGACTGTAATGGACTTGCTTGGTGGTTGTGGTCTGTTCCGTTCTGACATATTGTGGTTGTCAGGTTGCTGGACTTTCTTGCCGGACTTTCAGTCAGAGGTGACTGTGGCATGCACAGCCGGGCCAGAGGGTCAGGCTTCAACGAGAGAGATAGAGGTTGTGTTTGTTCAGTATGTGGTGTGGAGTCTCTTGGTGGGGTGTCTAGCATGGTGGGAGAAGAAGGAGGAGAGTCTAGTAAGCTTCCGTCTGAAGAGGGCGGGCTGACGCAGCTGCCTTCACCTTGTATGTAGCGAATGCACTTTTTTTTTCTCCTGCAAACGGGAAAAGAGGCGCGGGATATATTACAAGGCAAAACACCAACATAGCACATCACCTAGAGGAGATCAATGATCAAGTCTGCTCGGGGCTCTGATATACGGGGGGCATCTAGCAGTCCCTACATGTCAACGTCAGGTTATGATTCCAATTCTTAGAAATTTATCAGCTAAATGCTCCAAAACTAAACTTCCTAATCCATCAGGGACGTGAGGAATTAGATGGTGGTGGAATTAGATAAAAGTTTCACAAAATACTGTAATTGATCTAAGCTCCTCTAGTGACCAGAGGTGACCGGTGGGAATTCATTCTATAGTATTGGGGTTCTGATTATACTGTCTTCTAGTGCTGTATCTAATCTGTTTCTAGCTCTTGAGCAGGGGCCACAGGCTGGAGTTCAAGGACCTTAAGCTATGGGCTCTGGGGTGTGGTATCATTGGCCATGGCTGGGGACCAGAGTCACCCCATTGAACCTTGCATAAACCAGGAAAAGTTGAACTTTCTGGCTACAACATGACAACTCTGCAAATTCTTTCTACCCATCCAAGTCCCATTGTTGTGGCAACAGTATTGGTTCCCAATCTGCCTATCCAGGATCACGGATATCTGCCCCACCCTGCAGGACTTTACAGTCAATGGTGACTTGTGCAGGATGAATACAAAAAGTCCGAAATGATAAATTCTTGGGAAATGTATAAAAATTGATTCAATCATAGCACTAATACAAATTTCACATCTCGCTGTGGCTTGTAATTGATCTAAACTCGCAAAGTCACCAGAGTTGTCACATATTTCATAGTGTCTTAAGTCTTAAGTGTAACTGTCATTTGAGATAATGTTTTATATTGCGGGTGGGGTGGTGGTGAACATTTTTCTAATATACTTTAATAACAAATCCTGCTTAGTTTTTAAAAGAAATAAGCTCCTCTCTCCCATAGAGGTGCATATTCCGGCCTGTACAATGTATGTCTACGTAGGCTGCCTGAGCTCACATCTCATCTCCTTGTGTTTGGTTAAACAGCTGTGAGGAGGGAGGATTGACCCCTTGATTTTCAGCTTGATGTTTGTAAATAGTGCTCATAGCATATTACAGCAAAATAGAGAGCAGGAAGGGTTAACACTCACAGTTGTGTAACCAACAGGAGAAAAATGGCACTAAACTCCCCACCACACAACATCAAAAATCATCTAAAGTGATGGCTACTCTTCAATTCAGTTGCTATAAAAGCTCTCGCCAGAGGTGGTTTAGGGACTGAACATCAACCAATGTCATCATACTGAGCTCTATATGTAACTGTGGCCACTGAAAGTTGGTCCCACCAGAACCCACCAACGAACTGAGCTCTGCAAACTACTATGGGGATTTTCCTTTAGATACAGAGGCGGAATAAATATATTTAACGTTCCAGACTATAAGGGATCTTGTAAGTAATATCAGATATGAGACTCGTCTCCACAAGGCACCAGTGGTGGGTCTGGGGTCATTATAGATGAGCAACTCCACCACTGGCTAAGGGTGGCCCAAATACCATCTAAGCTACCTAACCTATAGATAGGAACATCTACTCCAACAACCCCTGTGACGAAGCATGCAGGGCTGAAATGCTAATGGCAGAAGATGAAGGATGGCATGAAACAGAAGACATAAGCAATGACTTTATAACATTGTGTGCTGAGACTTTCTTGTTAGTGGTTAGAAGGATTTGCAGTAAATACTCTGAAATTGTATCTCGTATTTATCTGTAGGTTTATACACAACTTGCAGTTCCTTGTATAACTAAGGACAAAACCACAAGCGCTAGTGTGAGCCAAAGATGTGGTGGACAAAACTGGCACAGAAGCCACCAACAAGTTCATTGGGGTCTTAATGGATGGAGCAGTAGAGCAGAAGCTATGGAATTGTCCTGCCCTGGTCAAAAATCTAATGTAGAAGATGATCATGTGTGTAATGGAAGGCAATGAACATCCTCTTTATTCAAAGTCTGACGCCCTCTATACATTCCCAGTGAATGATACTTGGAGGTCTTGGGTCTACATACTAAGACCATGAGACAGGAGATGAAGAGACATTACACACAGAGAGGGAGAAAACAAATACCTACCATTGTTACATTCCATATTCAAAGACTGCTTGCATCAGAATAAAGAAATAACAGAATTTAACCAAAGGATCAACAAGAGAGAAGTTAGAAAGCTTAGACCCTCCACCAAGGTTTCTCCAAAGGTCTGAACCCCCTTCAATTATCACATTTGTTACACAAGCTCCACTAGTGGATGTCATATTAAGGTGCTATAATATAATAAGACATTGTGCTCACGATGCAACATTGTGCCTGGATTATCCATGGCCAAACTGGTCCAATGAAGATGACTGCTGCAAACCTGGGGCATCCTACAGTATGAGGAGAAGTACTAGACAAATATTGTCTAGTACAATCACCTAAAGCTCAGCTCTACTGAGCTACATTTTAATATGGATTAAACAAAATTAGGAAAAACTTCTCTGCCCAGAAATGTCCTCAAGAGGGGTTAGACTACAGGCTGGAAGCCAAGCTTCAAGCATTTTCTCCTCTCCCTAGATATCAATATGGAAGGTAGAATCCTCTCATCTCCACTTACAAGAAGTTTATTGGGTGATCTCCAATCTCCATGGAAACACTACATTTGGGGTTGTGAATAATTATTGTTTATATTTAGGTGATTAATGTCTTGACACTTTCTTACTCATTGACTGGGAGGTACAATAGGGTGTCCGTCACCCTACTCAATGGACATGAGAAGATGTATCTCAAGAACATGCTAAGAATTTTGGCTAGATAGATTGGTTTATGGGGTATTTTACTATTGAGTTCCTTAGAGCTATTGATTATAGGAAGACCTGTCCATCTAGTGGGTGGAGGATACTAAATTCTTTGGTTCATGTCATTGTTCAGGAGAATTTTGAATAGAGATTCCACCAGAAATTCTGAGAATATACATGAATAGTGTAAAGACCACCACCAGTAATGACCAGAGGACAGGAAGAGGGAGAATCATTGGAAAGATTTAGGGGTAGATTCATAAGACAAGATGTTGGAAGGACAGAAGGAATTGAATTATTCCCCATGGGCCTTGTAATATAATATACCTGCATGGTTTGCACCATAGATTCTGTCGGTCAAGTCCAAACAATGCTCGACACTTCTTAGGAGCATTTGCATCTGTTAGCACAATGTAAACACACAAAAAATACAACAAAATGGTGGATACTGCTCGGTTGCAGACACGTTTCTTAGCTATGGTTACCTACAGTATATGCAGTGCTGTTTTTATTTGGTAATTCCCCCTTCGGTCCATGGCTAACATGCACAATGTTCAGAATAATCAAGAAGACCTATGGTATGTGATGCTAGATACAAGGCCAAATGGATGGAGACAGGCATGGATCTGCTCTACTACACGTGGGATGCATACAACAGCCAGTGTCAGTCAATCAAATCCACAGCGTAGGGTAAGACGGGGGTTCAGCTCAGCTATGATGTTGATAGAGAATGACTGGTGACTTATGGAGAGAAAGAGCGAGAAGCCACCGGTCTATAGAATGTACAAGGACAGACCGGTGACTGCTCGTGAGGCCAATGGATGTCCAACATCAATATGGTCAAGACAAATGGTCCATACAAAAATAACAATCAATGGAAAGTAAAGAGGATGGGAAGGAAATCTCACAAGCTCTCGTCTTGCACAGTCAACAACTAGAAACCAATGAGCCGATTCTGCAGCAACTGTGTATTGTTCAAGTGTATTCACTGCAACAGGAATGCCCGGTGTATCGGGGGTCGTTAATGAGATTATCAATGAAGATGAGGAGTAGGCAGCAATGGTCGTCAGTGAGATTGTTATGTACTGTGATGGACAAGAGGCTGGAGATCAAAGAATGAGAAAAATGTGGGGGAGGGGCATTGGATTTACTTCCGCTACCTCTACATTCCCTGGGATGGGTCATTGGTGGAAAGATTGAAAAACGTGACTCTTATTTCACTATTCTGACCTTCTCCTGGCTGCCTGACGTTGGTGTGTAGTCAACCTGTAGGACTATGTTATCATAGGGACATAGCTGCCACAATCATCAGAGCTCCCTCAAGGGGAACCAAGTCCAAAAAATATCTGACACTGACCCTGAAGTCCCAGCTATTCCGCCTTGTGGAGCCCATATCCAGGGTCCAGCCACCGCTTCATGGACTAGCCGTTAGCTTAAGACACAGAGCGGGAAATTACCAGATAAAAAAAAAATCATAGAAAAAATAAAACAAACAAAATGGGTAAAAACCAGCCGTATCTAAATCTGGATTAACCATACACACCTGCAAGGGCCGCACCAGTTATTCTGCTGATCAAGGCCAAAGCGCGCTCGGCATTTCTTAGGGGCGCTGAGGTCTGAATGGGTTCAGGACAGAAGCGAGCAGAAATAGGAACAGAAAAGATAATAATAAAAAAAAAAAAAATCAATGAACCGTTTACTAAAAAGCGCAGAACGTCATCATTATTATTAATAATATTTGTTTAATCACAAGTTCATAGAAGGAAACTGATTCTTGCATAATTTGTGAATCATTGGCCGATAAAACTAAAGCTGCAGTATCCCCACATGTAGAGAAGACCTACAGGACCTACTGATAGAATACAGGACCTACAGATATTAAGATAGAACCTACAGATAGAATATAGGACCTACAGATAGAATATAGGACCTACAGATATTAAGATAGAACCTACAGATAGAATATAGGACCTACAGATAGAATACAGAGCCTACAGACAGTATACAGGACCTACAGATAGAATATGGAACCTTCAGATAGAATATAGAATTTACAGATAGAATAAGGGACTTACAGACAGAAGACAGAGCCTACAGATACAAGGAACAATACAGAACCTACAGATAGAATACAGAACATACAGATAGAATATCGAACCTACAGATAGAAGACAGAGCCTACAAATAGAATACAGAGCCTACAGATAGAAGACGGAGCCTACAGATAGAATACAGAGCCTACAGACAGTATACAGGACCTACAGATAGAATATGGAACCTTCAGATAGAATATAGAATTTACAGATAGAATAAGGGACTTACAGACAGAAGACAGAGCCTACAGATACAAGGAACAATACAGAACCTACAGATAGAATACAGAACATACAGATAGAATATCGAACCTACAGATAGAAGACAGAGCCTACAAATAGAATACAGAGCCTACAGATAGAAGACGGAGCCTACAGATAGAATACAGAGCCTACAGATAGAATACAGAGCCTACAGAGATACAAGTAAGAATACAGAACCTACAGATAGAATAAAGGACCTACAAATAGAAGGCAGAGTCTACAGATACGAGGAAGAATCTACAGATAGAATAAAGGACCTACAGATAGAAGACAGAGCCTACAGATACAAGGAAGAATCTACAGATAGAATATAGGACCTACAGATAGATGGCAGAGCCTACAGATACAAGGTAGAGCCTACAGATAGAATATAGGACCTACAGATAGAAGGCAGAGTCTACAGATACAAGGTAGAACCTACAGATAGAATATAGGACCTACAGATAGAAGGCAGAGCCTACAGATACAAGGTAGAACCTACAGATAGAATATAGGACCTACAGATAGAAGGCAGAGTCTACACATACAAGGTAGAACCTACAGATAGAATATAGGACCTACAGATAGAAGGCAGAGTCTACAGATACAAGGAAGAACCTACAGATAGAATATAGGACCTACAGATAGAAGGAAGAACCTACAGATACAAGGTAGAACCTACAGATAGAATACAGAACCTACAGATAGAATATAGGACCTACAGATAGAATATAGGACCTACAGATAGAAGGCAGAACCTACAGATACAAGTAGGAATCTACATATAGAATAAAGGACCTACAGATAGAAGGCAGAGCCTAAAGATACACTGTAGAACCTACAGATAGAATATAGGACCTACAGATAGAAGGCAGAGTCTACAGATACAAGGAAGGACCTACAGATAGAATATAGGACCTACAGATAGAAGGCAGAGTCTACAGATACAAGTAAGAATACAGAACCTACAGATAGAATATAGGACCTATAGATAGAGCACAGAGTCTACAGATACAAGGAAGAACCTACAGATAGAATATAGGACCTACAGATAGAAGAAAAAACCTAAAGATACAAGGCAGAATACAGGACCTGTAGATACAAAGCCCGGGGTAATGTCTGATGGACGACTCTTCGAGCATCAATTATTCATATATTTCCATTTAATGTTTTGTTGTTACATATCATTTTAATTTGTCAATGATAACTAACAGTGCACGGAGAGGGGAGAATATATGTTTATATTCATATATTTTATACATATTTTTATTTCTTTTATTTGTAATCTAACCAATTTTTACTTTTAATTTTTTTTTTATATTCTCGTACCTATATACAATTTCTATTTTCTTAATTTATTTAGATTTAGATCTTAATTCTCTTAATATGAACGTTTCAAAAATATTAACATTATTTTCTGAATAAAAATGGCTTCTTCTTTGTATCTATACATTAAAAAATACCTCTCTTAGTAATATAGGGAAAAAGTTTTGTGCGTTTTATGTTTTATTTATCTATAATAATTATTGCTATTCTTCTTCATTTGATTATAATTTGCTGTAGCTATAAAGCCATTTTCAGCACCAAATATCAATCAGATGCAATACATATAGTTTGCCTCTTCCTACCCTATTATGTTATAGGGGGTTATTTTGGGAGTGGGATTAGAATGGACTAAATAACAATGTGGTGATAGACTACTCCTTGCAGGGTCATATCGGGGTTGAAGTTTTGCAGCAGATGTTGTAAACTGCTTTATGGCAATGGGTTAAACGTGACAAAGTAAGTAATATTCCGACATTTAGATTAACGTTTCTATGTGTCCTCAGAGACATTACCCATATTTATGTAAATGTGCCCCCCCCCCACACATTAAAAAATTCATCCTAATTCTTATAGGAAGTGTAAAGTATCCCCCCTCCCCAATACTAACAAAAATATATGCACCCCTAATAATATAGGGAGTGCATCCTCAGTCCTATAGAAGTATGTGCCCCCATCCCAATGCTGAGGAGTATAAAGTATGTGCCCCCATCCCAGTGCTGAGGAGTATAAAGTATGTGCCCCCATCCCAATGCTGGGGAGTATAAAGCATGTGCCCCCATCCCAATGCTGAGGAGTATAAAGTATGTGCCCCCATCCCAATGCTGGGGAGTATAAAGTATGTGCCCCCATCCCAATGCTGGGGAGTATAAAGTATGTGCCCCGATCCCAGTGCTGAGGAGTATAAAGCATGTGCCCCCATCCCAATGCTGGGGAGTATAAAGCATGTGCCCCCATCCCAATGCTGGGGAGTATAAAGTATGTGCCCCCATCCCAATGCTGGGGAGTATAAAGTATGTGCCCCCATCCCAGTGCTGACGAGTATAAAGTATGTGCCCCCATCCCAGTGCTGAGAAGTATAAAGTATGTGCCCCCATCCCAGTGCTGAGGTGTATAAAGTATGTGCCCCCACCCCAATGCTAAGAAGTATAAAGTATGTGCCCCCCATCCCAGTGCTGAGGTGTATAAAGTATGTGCCCCCACCCCAATGCTGAGGAGTATAAAGTTTGTGCCCCCCATCCCAGTGCTGAGGAGTATAAAGTATGTGCCCCCCATCCCAATGCTGAGGTGTATAAAGTAAGTGCCCCCCATCCCAGTGCTGAGAAGTATAAAGTATGTGCCCCCCATCCCAATGCTGAGGAGTATAAAGTATGTGCCCCCATCCCAGTGCTGAGGTGTATAAAATATGTGCCCCCATCCCAGTGCTGACGAGTATAAAGTATGTGCCCCCATCCCAGTGCTGAGGAGTATAAAGTATGTGCCCCCTCCATTAGGCTGAGCTTGTAGCTGTGTACACGGCCCGGGGATAGTGCAGCTTTATAAAGAGCTTATCAGTCAATGGATTTATCTGTAAGTCACAACTTATGTAAAGAAAGAAAGAGAGAAAGATGGAGCAGACAGCGGATGAGCGGCGGCTCGGGCTATGAGGCATGCCTTTGAAGCAATGTGCAGCATGATCGGGGGGAGCACACACACGCGGGGGGTTCAGCATGCTGGAGTGAAAACACTTCTGGAAGCAACAACATAAAATAATTAGATTAAGGAGGTTTTTCTAGGAAATCCTTTTTTGGAAGAGTCTCTTATTTTCCCCACTGTCATAGTTGTAGGTGTGGGCAGCGCTCTGGAAACAGACTGTTATGAGGGACACGGGGAACATACAGACAAATAATTAGGATGCATTATAGAACGTGCTGGAAGCTGAGGCATGGAACTTTTAGAAAGATGACAGGAAACAGAGAAGGACCAGACGGCACCTGTCGTCATCTAGTATACCCAGCATGCACTGGGGTTTATGGCCAGGATGAGGGTACGCATCACCTCCCCGCACATGGACGCTCTGGCTTCAAGCGTGTGACCACATCATGTATGACCGCTCTTAAATACACTCTATTTCTCATGGCAGCTACAGCAGATCCCTTTAATAACTTTCCCCCCTCTTAATTATCTCAGAATGCTTCCTTCTCTTAAGACCCAATATGTATGGACAGGAAACCATCAGCATGTAGTGGTCTAATATGTGGAGTATCCGTCTATTTCCAAAGAATTGCAATTGAAACGAAACAAAAAACTGCACTGGTCCAGTCCTGGGAATATCGGCTACAGATACAACATAGCCACATAGTGAAACTGAAGTAATCTATCACCAGGATAAAGAGACTGTATGCAAATGAGCCTAAAGGGCTCCAGGCTCCATAAACTCCTATAGAGCCTGGAGCCCCTCAGGCTCATTTGCATACAGTCTCTTTATCCTGGTGGCAGATGTCCTTTAAGCTTGATGTCAGTGAATAACCCAGAAACTATTTCCTACAGAACACTGTCTCAATCTACACCAAAATTCTGATGGTATTAGATGCATTTTGTATAGATTTGTCAACATTGAGACACTGTAAGAGTAGAGGGGGCAGAGACAGTTCTGTGTATGTAGAAGAATGTCGCCATTCACTGACTGCAATCAGAGATATAAAACACAAATCTAAGATGCTATATCATTATATATCATACATTGTACATTATATTCATATATTAATATAAATGACTACATTCTCCATTGTAATCCTGCACAGGAAAATGGTGCAAATTCTGTAATAGGAGACAGTCTGATGGCGAATGGTGTCTGGTAAAAGTATTGTCCCTCATGTTTGTTTTCTTACTGAAGATGGGGATTGAAATATAACCATCGCATCTACTGTTAGCAACCAGACTGGATCATGTCCTTCACAAAGGACCACATTTCATGATGGAGGTGAGAGCTATCATGTAAGCAGGGGCGGAACCACCAATTCTCAAAGCAAAAATGACAACAATAACTCCCATTATGAAAGCTATAGGCCTTTTAAAGGGAGTGGATAAGCAGGGGGGAGGAGGACTACCAATAGTCCAAGCAAAAATTACAACAATAACTCCCATCATGAAAGCTATAGGCATTTTTACAGGGAGTGGTTAAGCAGTGGTTAAGCTACAGATCCAATTTCCTGTCCTGTACAAAGCACACTCACTAAAGCAGCAGAGAAGTTGCTATAAGTACAATCTATCACATAAGTTGAGGGCCTCAAATAGTCAAAATAGCAGCTATCTGATCACATTCACATTATCTTCTGATAGATCGAAATCACACCCTGCTGCACATAAATACATTCCATCTGTTGAAAATTTACCAATAAAATCATAGATGACCTTTAGATTTATCCATTTAAGAGCTGAAGTCATGGATCACATGTGGATATGAGCACATATGTCTGTAGTTTCAGTAAGGGGTGTGCATTCTCTGCTTCTTCCTCTTTTACTAAGCTAGGGCGGAGCCAATATTACCAAGTAACTCCCATGAGGAGCAGATGCCATTAAAAGTGCTCTTTCCTAGGGTCACTGAAGCAATTTGTACCCCACACATGGTAAATTCCCAAATCTTATAGACTTCCATTACATGACCACCCCTGTTTTTGTAGTTTTTTTGAACGGGTTGTGATTTTCAACGCTGTACTGAATCATTCAGCTGGAGATCCCAGTAAGTGCTCACAAGCCCTTCCCAGCCTGAATACTGAACAAGTCTAAGATTAAGGAGGACATGAGACCCTATATTGGGACACATTCTCTCCATGGACCCCCACTGTAGCTGTTGGTGCTTTCCTTATGAACGGTCCACGGTAGGAGGGGTAGTAAAATTGCAAAGAAACAGCATGGGGTTAATAATTAGTGCATCAGAAAAGAAACTACATATAGTAAAGACCATAGCCATCCCAGGCCCTAGTATTCTGAGCTAAGTAACTACAACTCTCAGCATTCTAAGGACCCACCCCTCCCCCTTTTACCAAAAGCTTAAAGCCAGAGCAGCAATGTATGGGGGCGGTGATGATAATGGCTACAATGTGTAGGGTTCTTTCTCTTTCTCGTCCTCTCTCACAAGAAGTGGTTTATGTTAATAAAATTATGATGGCAATAAAATGCATTGTCAGGGAAAAGTCAAACATCAAATAATAAGAATAAGAATAATAAAATTAGAGGAATAAGTCCAAAAAATGGCTTAGCACCTGTAATCGGAGGAAGTGAAAGGCAAGGGTTTAGGTAACATTCGTTGTGTTCTGAAAAATAAGAACAAATTATACAATAGTCTGGACACTGGTATATAATATATTATAGCGCTATATGATAGATGCGGTAGGTTCAAACCTCCTTAATGCCTGGATTACACATGAGTGTGGACAGGGAATTACCCCAGTGAAGCATGCAGCAAAGACCCCCGGCACAGACCTCACACCCGCACACAGACGCACACATGCTCGCACACGTATGAGAACACCACACGGTTATGTCATCATTAAACTACAGGCTGGTACTTAATTATATCGTTATACAACATCTCTAGCATGGCATGCAAAGACACCAAGTCTACACCTTACTCCAATGACATTGGGAACAATAGGGAGGGGAGGGGGGAGTCACAAAGGAAATATACACAGGGTTCACTAATCACCAGTGCAGGGGTGTACAGTCTGGAGGTCAATGCTGGACACTGATACCAGAGTGTAGGCACCACTTACCCCCCAGGAGGCTATTGGGTGAGTCTGGGTGGGCTGGGGGTGGGATAGGTGATAGGGGAGGGGCAATATTGTGGGGTACTACTTACCGTTACTCTCTCCTGGCTGCTTGTCTCTTTTCCTCTTCTTCTTTTTGCCCTACAGAGGGAACATAAGGAACAGGCACAATTTATACAATGGGAAGAAACCTGGTGTAATGTGAACACTGGACTAGAGCATCGTATATAAACAGGTGAGTTCTCCATCAGTCACTACTATGGCCCCTCAGGTGTCTTGTGGAGGATACATTGTATACAGAAATGTCAGCGGAAGACTGATACACTAAGGAAATGATGTCCCAGTGACAGGACCATATTATATATGATGAGATGCTGAACTACAACTCCCATCATGGAGGACAACATTCAGAGCAACGAAGAGACAATGAGAAAAAGAGACATCTGGATAGAATTATTCTACATCTATTAGAGTGCAAACATATTATTTATGGGAGACAGGAATGAAGGAAAAAGAAGAGAAGATGGGAAGAAAGTGGGAAGAACAAGATGAAAAAAGAAGAATAAAAGTAAGAGGAAAGAAGGAGAGAACAAGAAACAGAGCAAGAGAAGAAGAGGAAGATGAGAACAAGGAGGCAAAAATAAGTGACATAGGAAGAAGAAAAAGAGGAATTTAAGAAGAAACACAGAAGAAAAGGGGAAAAGATAATGGAACACTAGAAAGAAAGAAGAAGGTAAGAATGAGGGGAAAAAGAATGGGAGAAGAGAAGAACAAGGGAAGATGAAGGAAAAACATAAGGAAAAAAACAAGGGAAGAAGAAATGAACAGAAAGAAGAGAAAAGAAAGAAGTTGATGAAGAAAGAAATGGAAGAAAGCAGAAGAAAATACCAAGATAGATAGAGAAAAGATTAAGGGGCAAAAATCATGAACACGAGAAGAAAATAAACAGAAAGGAAAAAATAGAACAGAGGGAGAAAAGGAAAAGAAAGAAAGAATAGGATGTAATCGACTCCAATTTGGGATGGAGGAACAATTTACCTATAAGTGCAGTTACTGTGGGTTATGGGAGGGCTCTGTCTGATGGTTTAAGGGGATTCAACCTTCACACAACTTTAACACATTGATCTGCATGCGGCGTCCTGCAACTTTGACTGCCTACATTGTATGTATATCGGAACCACCTAGAGGTGACGGTAACTCAGAGCAGAGAAAAGCTGCAGCAAGCCACATACTAAGCAATAAGTCTGTGTCATCCGGACAAATCCTGCAATAATACATTGTAAAGTTCTAGAGAAGGGGAATAAATACCACCTACATAGGAACCTACATAGTTATCCCTTGCCGACCAGCCGGGGTAGAGCTGCATGTGCAGCTGTCGTTCCTTCCGTGCCAACTCGTAGTATTTTGCTTGTTCCTCCCTTGATAACGCGTGCCACTGTATGGAGAGAAGAGGAGCGGATGTTACTAATCATATTACAGGGAAAATCTATCCATCCATCTATCTATCTCTATCCATCCATTATCTATCTATCCATCTATCTAATATCTATCCATCATCTATCTATCTATCCATCTATCATATATCCATCTATCTATTATCACTATTCTAAATATCTGTAAAAGGAAATATTCTAATATCTATCTATCTATCTATTATCTATCTATTTCCTATCTATCTATATGAATGACTACAGACCTCAACATCTTAGTCTATCAGTTCCATCTAGTGAATGCCCATAGCAGTCATGTGGAGGCACTTACCCTCCGGCCGAGGATCTGGTTGATGGCGGCGCTCTCCTTTAATGTGCATTCCGCAACCACTTTTGCTCGCATTTCCTTCATATATAACATAAATGCATTTAGAGGCTTTTTTATATGAGGTTTCTTCTTTTCTTCTTCCTTTTTGGAATCCTGATGTTTTCTGTATTAAAAAAAGGAAGAAATAAAACAGAAATCTTAGCTTTGTCCTGCGGGTGGCGCTAGGCGAGGGCAGGGTGGGCAGCGTGCAGTAAGGCAGGAAGGGTAAACTCACGAGCTGTGCAGGGATCCCACGTCACTCTGGGAAGATTCCTGTTTGACGGTTGGGTTCACTATAGCGGGATGAGGGATTCCAGTTGTGTGTAAACTGTGATGTGGCGGTACCATGTGTGGGGGGAATCTGGAGGACAGAAAGCTGTGTAAATTGTCAGAATAAACATGAAAGAAAGGGGAGGGGTGATTCATCACATGACAGTCATTACATGGCACAATCATATACTGTGGCGCTGTATACACAATACATATCAGTCCCATAATGGGATAGAATCTAATACAAGATCCTAACCCCCCAAAACATTACAACCCCTTCCCCAACAATGTCACATATCAAATATATGATGCTGCTCCTGCAACCCCTAATATTCTGACACATTGGCCAAACTGCAGCCCCCCAACCATAAGCCATACATCTCAGGATGCGGTAAAGGCTCTGGAGAGGAATTTATGGCGGTCTTTCTTCTGCACTTTAGTTACAATTATGTGACTATCAGTGTAAATATGTTTCTGTAGGTAACAAAGTGTTGGTGTTACTGCAAATATTTCTAAGCATAATAAGCAAATACAATAAGTTATTCCCCCCCCAGATGAAATGACTGATAACAAAGAGTAATAGATTGTATCCCCCCCTGTACAGTCCCCTCTCCCCAGGATGAAATGGCTGATAACAGAGAGTAATAGATTGTATCCCCCCTGTACAGTCCCCTCTCCCCAGGATGATATGGCTGATAACAGAGAGTAATAGATTGTATCTCCCCCTGTACTGTCACCTCTTCCTGGGATTAAATGGCTGATAACAGAGAGTAACAGACTGTATCCCACGCAGGAAACTGACGCCTGACAGCCCCTCAATCATACATCTATAAACCCCTTCACAGACTGTAACAGAAAACATGGCTACTTATTAGTGACCGCTCTGTAATCTGTCTGCAGCTCCTATGCTGGGTGAGATTTGGCAGATTAACATTCCTCAGGGGAACCCCACTATAAAACTGGATTTTAATTATAATGCATCATGGGGGGCTGAGAACAGGACTGGAGAATTTAGAGAGGATGCTACCTGAAAGAGAACACAATTGTAACAAACCCTCATCTGTGTAAAGCACCAGGTCTGTAAAGGTTTTTGGCCTCAGGTTTTCAAGAACAATATACATAGTAACAGCGGGGGCCCCACTACAAAATGTGGCCCCTCTATTAGTTACATATGAATAGGACATCAATATATTTTTATCCCCAGTTTTACAATAAATTCTGACTGTTACATGGAACTATTTTGTGTGTTACATTTTGTTTCATTCCTAATCCACGTCCCATTAGGTTCCCCCTATTACATAGACGTTATCCGTGTTACATTGGGGCAGACATTGGGAATGAGACAAATATGTTCCCCCTGTTACATGGACATTATCCATGTAAAACATTGTGAGGGAGATTTATCATCAAGTTTCTGAGGTAAAACTGGAAACCAATCAGAACTCAGCTTTAATTTTATAAACAGCTGTGGGAAAATGGAAGCTGAGCTCTGGTTGGTTGCCATGGGCAATTAAAACAGTTCTGCTCTAAGAGACTTATGATAAAGCTCATAAGTCTTCATCCCATTGTGATCCATACAATAAATTCTGACTGTTACATGGAACTATTTTGTGTGTTACATTGGTACAGGCATTGAGAATGAAACATTCTGATTCTGTCCCTCTTTTACATGGAAGTTATCAGTGTTACATTATATTTTTATCCATAATATTCATCCCATTCTGATTCAAACAATATGTTACATGGACGTTATCCGTGTATTACATGGTATTTTAATCCCCCGTCTTCATCCCATCCTGATCCATACAATATGTTCTCACTGTTACATGGACCTTATCCGTGTATTACATGGTATTTTTAGCCCCCAGTCCTCATCCCATTCTGATCCATACAATATGTTCCTCCTGTTACATGGACGTTATCCGTGTATTACATAGTATTTTTATCCCCCAGTCTTCATCCCATTCTGATCCATACAATAGGTGCATTGAATTCGGCTTGTTACATTGTATCCTCCTTTTCAAGGTGAGACGACTCCCCACAAAACGCCCTGAAAAAATCCACCTCATTAGATGCCCGTCACCTTTCATGGCTCGGAGCCAGGAGATAATGATGAGACGACTTATTAGGGACAACTAATTTTTTTTTTGTTGCCGTCGTCTCTGGGGCTTGTGGGGATTTTTTTGAGGCGTTGTTGACACGGTTCTCCCGAGCGTGTGTCATCTTGTCGTCTTGATTTCATGCATAAGCAGTGGGACGCATCTCTTTATGGGCTGCAGCCGCTCTGCCGCCGCTTGCATGGAATCTATCATTATCTTCTGGTAACATTTCATCTCTTCCTGCCTGGAATTTTTTTTTTCTCTCCTTTTTTTTCGCCAGCCCGTTGCGCCCACTTTATGGTTTATACATGATGTGGCTTCTCTTTGAAGCTAGACGGTTTGAGAGATGCCCTCGTCAGGAGAAGTGCCTTTCACCAATTTAACATGCTGAGGGCCCCAAGCTCCAACATCTCAATCGAAAGGGGGTCACCGGGTGGCACCGGCGAGTGTCAGCAAGTGCTGTTTAATTGCCAATCTAGGTTTCTCCACGGTGTTTAAAGTATAATGACCCTTCACTTAATTCTGAGAATCCCTGGCCCTGGCGCTGCATTGAATGAATATCAAAGGCTACGACAGAACAGGGTGCAGCGCCTGCATTCCCATAACTGTCATCCGTCTAATGGACCTGTACTTGTGTCAGCCCATTATCACAATAATCTATTTAATTTGCTGTATACTCTTTTTAACCAGACACCTTTCATTCTGCCAACTTTGGATAGAAGCCCAAAACGGAGGGAAAAAAAAGAATCCCAAGGTGTCCCGCTAATCATAATCCAACTAGCAACATACATCCGCTGCTACGCTCAGTGCATTAACCCCACAGCTGCCAGGAGATGCCAGAGCTATGCAGACACTAGAGAGTACATGCAGGCCCTGGGGAGTCCATAACAGTCCAATACAGGGGTCATTTATTTTAGTCTGATGCACCTTTTTTGGTTCTACTTTAGTAACTTTTTCACCTGAGTTCGCCACGTAGCAGTGATCCTGGTTTGCGCCTAATTTGTCTTTGTATTTCCCTTGCTTCCAGGTATTTGAGCCTTATTTAAATTTGATTTGCGCCTATAAGGGTGCAAATAATTGTGCAATAACATGCCAATCCTGACCATGCTTAGGAAAAGCAATGGTATGATTTGAGCAACAAAATTTGTGCCTAATGAAGCACACAAAACTTTATAAGACAAAGACAAATCAGGTGCAAAAAATAGACTCACGAAAGGCGCAAAAAGAACTTAGGGAAGGGGGTAATAAGATAAATGACCCACATAGAGTACACATAGGTCCCACAGAGTCCAGACAGGTCATATAGAGCCAACATCTTACAGCATCTATACAGGTCCTACAGAGTCATAAAGGTCCAGCAGTTTCATACATGTCATTCAGAATTCAATATACTCTACAGAGTCTATATAGATCCCACAGATTCCATCCAACTCTTACAAATCTCATAAAGAGTCCACATAGACCTTATAAAATCCATATAGGTCCTATAGTTTTAAAAACCATACAGATTCTCTAAATGTTCTATATGGTCAATGCAGATGTCTCTGTTATCCCTATATTGGCCTGACTGCATATTTGGATGAGAACACCCTGGTCTGTCAGTATCAAGGGGTTGACTTACACACTGTATCTCTTGTGTTCAGCATTTGTCTATGGCCCCTGAACTGATACCCTAGAGGTCAGTGACCCTGCCATGTACTAAGCTACAAGTGTGGCCAATCCCACTCCATATGGATTATTCAGGTGCTTTCCCAGTATAACATGATAATGAGGACATCATATCTGAGGGTAGTGGAGACTATATGTAGATCATGACCTTTACTGACTACTCTAACCCTACCAGACATAGAAGGGTCCATAATACCAAGGATTCCCAAGGAACAGCCGCTATAACACCCAAAATGGAACAAGGATTGTATCATCACAACAAATGTATCAGGCCCATGAAAGTGCAGATTCCCACCCCAAAAACATACAAGGAGATATTTTCCCCAGGATTTTTCTTTCCCCAACAATAGGACATTGTGATGTATTAGAATCAATCGATCCAATGATTCCACATATATATAATAAATACAATAATATTTATAAAGTATAATAAACAATAAGACAATATCAAGATAAACCTGTAACAGGCAGATTCCAAGACCAAATACCCCTGGATATGGACTAAACACTAACGTCGAGGGATGTTTTTGGTATACTTTTTAGTTTTGCAAATATTAAAGGAAAAATGTAAAATGATGCACGACTCTCCCTCATCTCTATGGAGTGTAGTTCCTCTTATAACCTGAAGGTGTCACAATAGGAAATGAGACATTAACCTCCAATTATAAGTGACTTCTAATTAGGTAATATCTGATTATTAACATTACGGAACTAACAAATCAGAAAAATCTGCATGAAAAATAGAAGTTTTGTCAGCAAATTTTGCAAAGCTGATTGCAATGTTATGGGGTCTGTATCTGGTGTAGGTTTACAGTATCAGATCCTGCATTATTACCCTATAACATCGCCCATATTTGGGGTACAGGGGTTCAGGCCCTTACAATACTAGAACCAGGATGAGAAGTAGCACTCACCTTGACATGGAAGCATTGACTGTAAGAGCGGTGGGGTAGGGATGTCGGAAGCCCCCTGTTGTGATTGGGTACACCGGCTGACCTTGCCTTGGGAGGAAAGACAAAAAAAAGTGAAGAAACTGAGTGTAAAAAGGTGAAAAAGAAGTAAATGAAATTCCAGCATTCTCATTTAATCAAGACAAAAATCTTGGGGATTGTACGGCACAGATCAAAGCCGACAATATGAATGCCATAAATTTGATACGAGCGGCTAATTAAATTTTCTAACCTCAGCTTATGTCAATATAGGGGCTCTCGGCGGCCGCCACGAGGTGTTTTGTTGTGATAATTAAAGGCGAAGCCTCTGCCTCTTTAATGGAGCCATCACACTAATTGAGGGCTACGGCGGCAAAGAAAATAATAATGAATGGAAATTTATACCAAAATAAAGTGCAGGGAATCAAAGGCGCTCAGCCGCGCTCCGGGTCCCTTCCGCTATTTAGATCTTGGTGAGAAAACATTAAATTAACAGATCTTAATTTGTAGCCTTTTGTCACATTAATGAGAGTTGACAAGATTTACCGGGGGAGAGTCCCCAAATACTATTGTGGGCAACCAATCGACAGTCACAGCTCGTTACAATAATTAATTATTACAACAACTTGCACTGGGGGAGATCTGGAGAAAGACTCAGCCGCTCCTGAATAAATTATTGGTCCCTTAACCGTAAGAAGACAGAGACTGCGTAATGACTGTGAGGAGCGGGCGGGGGAGGGGGCAAGATTTATTTTCTTGTCATTTTTTTTTTTTTTGCAACCTCCATTTACATTCTTATTTATTCCAGAATATAAAAGGGGAGGGGGGGGGGCTTAGACTGAACCCCAATATATAAAGCAATGGATGGTAAATAGGGCCTCTAAATAAAGGGGAGGGTACTTAGCATTTTCTGGTTATAGAGGGGAGGTATATAGACCCACAAGGTATAGGGGAAAGGTAACCCAGATAGGCCAAGGTATATAAGGTCACTATATACAGGAGAATGGTAAGTCCAATGTGTTCCAGAAATGCACCTTGGATGGGGCCACTACAGGGGAAATACAGCCTGGATAGGACCATATATTGGGGAAATATTCTTCAGATTCAGGCCCACTGGATATAATAAGCTCACTAGGTCCATTGCTTTCATGAACCCCAGATATACCCCCACATACAGTAAGTTCCTCAGTCCTCTGTATACATCGGATACCAGGAGGTTGGAGGTGAGTGGTACCCCAGGCATACCCCCCACATGCAATAAGCTCTTTAGTCCACCTTATGCATCAGGTCGGGGTTGAGGGGTGATTGTTACCCCAGACAGAGCCTTCACATGCAGTCAGCTTATGCATTATATTGTGTTGGGGGTGGTGAGTATGAGTGGTACCCCAGATAGTGCCCCCGACATGGTGAAGGTTCTTCAGTTTGCCGCATGCATCTCATCGGGATAATCGGTGAGGGTGTTTGTTATCCCAGATACTGCCCTCCACATGGTGAAAGATCCTCAGACCAAAGCCCACATCAGATCGGGATGAGGGGTGAGGGTGGTTGGTATCCCAGGTAGTGCCCCCCCATGATGAAGGTTCATCAGTTTGCCACATGCATCACATCCACTTTACACTGAAACATAAAATAAATGTAAAAATTGTGGAACTGCTTACTGTGGTACTAACCATCCTAGCGGATGGGGGATCTGTCCTACGGTGCCCGGTGATAACGGATAATAGGGTGATATGTCTGGAGGGTGAGGAGGCCGAGGGATTCCTGCGGAAAAACAAAAGATGCAAACATCAAAAATCTCAGAATGTCAGACAGTACTTAGGTATAATAATATAGTAAATCCTGGCAAACATAGAAGAAGGCCCTAGTGAGGACTGAAATGAACCCCATATTAATGGGTTACTCACCGCAGGACCGGTCCCCCTTCCCCCTTGAGCGTGCAATGTGATTCTTAATAAATAATAATAATAATTCTTATATTCTATTATAATTCTTATAATAATTACGCAGCGCTGCACGGAGCTTGACAACTCAGTCCCTGTCCTTATGGGGCTCACAATCTAATCAACCTACTAGTATGTTTTGGAGTGTGGGAGGAAACCCGAGGACCTGGAGAAAACCCACACAAACACGGAGAGAACATCTTTGCAGATGTTGACCTGGATGGGACTGGAACCCAGGACACCAGCGTTGTTCTGGGGAGTCCAGGCAAAAGCAGAGGTGATGGCCAGGTCCCTACGATCTATGGGCCCCATAGCAGCAGTATCGTCTTCCAGATGTGGTGTTATCCTAATTAGATCCAATTATTGTATTATACTGTGCATAGGCGTCCTCCGCACCCACAGCGTATAAAAGACAATTGCTGGAATAATAATCCCATACAGAATTCATACACTTGTATTGGAGACTAGCAATATATAGGGATTGCTAGTCCAGCGATTGCCCAATGTCTTCTGTAGAGTTTTACTTTCAGCATGAACTTTACAGCAAAGGCAAGTGCAGTGAACAAGTAACTGGAGCAGTGGGTAAATGTCCCGGGATGTGTATGTTGTAATGAATCAGCAGTAACCTGCCATAATCTTCTTCCCTGTGAGGTCACTTCTCTGCACTGAGATAACACATGAATAAAACAGACAAGGCTGCAGGGAGAAGAGATGTAAAACAGGGAGGAGGCGGATCGCCAATATCATGTATAAATCATCCCGCAAAGACAAAAGACAGGTGGACGGCCCAGTCCTCCGCTGAAAACATCATTTGTAGAGCTCTGCGGCTGAGGAATGAACAGAGGGTGGGCAGACAACATATTACACTGGTGGTGGTCCCTATGTGACTATAAACCACATGGCGGGGAGTAAATAAAGTAACATTTTATCTGATTATTATCATTATCATGGAACACCCAGAATCCTCTACTCAGACAATGGGGCGGGAATTTGGAATGGTAACAAAAGTATCTGCTGGAGCCCATTGATAAAAAGGACTAATACAATGTAAAACTTTCTAGCATTGTCCTTCCAATAACTTCAATCCTCTAATCCGTCCTAGGGTTTCAGTTTTGCCATTCATACCCTAAAAAAAATGAAATACTAGAAATGTGCCCATAGGCGGATGATGATGTCATATTCCATTCCTGATCACCTGGGTCTCTTCAGGTAGTTCACAGTTATCTGAGGCTTCCATTATGCAGTAACTAATATCTACCAATGTGGATCCAGTATAAGACAAGGGTCCGGCCACACCAGGAGGTGTATTAGGAGGGGCCTGGATTATAGCCAATGATGACATCACACATCATTCCATGTCACACAGGTGAGTACATACCTGTTTTGGGGTCCACATCCGCCTGTAAGTGTGGTGGGGGGTTCCCAGGTGTAAAGTGCTCATTACTGTAGGTGATAAGCGGTGTGAGAGGGTGGACATGATGAGGGTGTTGTACTACTGGCACTTTATTAGACTGTGGAGACAAAAAGGGAAGATATTTAATTAGCAAAGGTCCTAAAAAATAAGATGGTGAAACAAAATCAATTTTCTAAAAGCCCTAAAATGGTCTTTACCCCAGAAAGTTGGGTGAAGGCGTATAGCAGCGATATGGCTACATTATTAGAGCAATGTGTCCCAGTATCGGCAGTAACACATTTTTAGATTTCACCATGAGGTCATACAATAAAATTGAAGGATATTTAGACTTCATGGAGTACTTATGTTCCAGTGTCTCAGCAACAAGTCCATGGTCTTACTTTCCTGTCCACCACCATCTGCTTAGTCATCATCTTCCTTGTCCTTCCATGTCTCTCCTGTCTGTAAACCATCTTCCTTCACAGGCAATTGTCTCCCCATGTCTGTCCACTGTCTCCGTTTCCGTCCATCATTTCCCCTACTAATCCAATGTCTCCCCTGCCTGTCTACCATCCATAATGCTTCCTTGTCCATCCACTGTCTCCTCTATCTGTCCACCATCTCCCTACCCAGGTCAATGTCTTTCCCCCTATTCCCCCGTCTCTTCTATTAATCCACTGTCAGCCATCTCCCCTACTTCTCCCATCCATCCATCCTGCTCAGCCAATGCCTTCCTTGTCCATCCACTGTCTCATCTGCATGCCCAAATACTAAGCTGTCACCGCAAATTCTGTAAGAAGTCACATGACCATGTTACATAGAAGCAGTTTCACCAAACGTTGCCTTTGATCTAGGACAAAGTTTAGAACGGAGGCGATCCGGTAAAAGTACATAAATAAAGTTTTCTTCACTTTGTATAATACTGGTAACATCTTGTTATAAAAATGTCTCTTTTTTCTTTTCTTCAAAAATATTTATAGAACGTCCCTGGTTTTTGCCCCGGCCATGTGGGTCACTGTCTCATTTTGTCCCAGCAGAGCCAGGCATCATATATTGGACCCTTCCTCTCCGTGACAGGACCCACCTCCTCTTCCCCCCTAGCAATTTTCTGCTGTGATGGCATAAAGGTTTGGCATGCTGAGGCACGAGCCCCCCATCCTCCCAGCTGACTCCCTCCGATTCACACCCTTTTGTGATGTAAGTCGGCACAGCGGGGTACCCTGCCTTTAATAGCGTCCGAGGCCAGCCCTGCACAACCTCCGGATTTGTTAACGCACACTGTATCCCGCTCCCGGAGTTAGTAGCCCCCTTTATACAGCCTGGATCTAAGGACCTGCCTTGTCTATTCCCTGACATTGGCTTCGCCCGTTATTCACTTCTCAAAGACTTTTATTCCAGAAGTAAATGGCGGCGAGGAGGCACAGTATCCCCTGTCGGCAGAGGCGCCTCCCCATAAACACAGGGGCCTGCACGCCAGGGCCAGGTTCACGCTTTCATCCACAAAAACGTAGCACGGATTCCCAACATGGGAAGCACTCAGACCGAAAATCCATATTCCCCAAGGTGGAGTTGAGCGGCGCTGGTACAAGGCAGAACATTTAACCAGATTATGTGGCGGCTGATAAAGACGCACTCGTCATAATGGCCGGACAGATTACAGCCGCGATAGCGCCTCATTTCCATAAGCAGCTTGTATTAATACCCAGGGAGCGGCAGCCGCGCGACCTGACAAGAGTTAAACGCTTATTACATCACGTTCTTCTTGTTCCCCTCCACAATCCAGGACAAGGCTCCTCTGCAACGTCTTAAAACCTCAGGAGATCCTGTCAATGGCCAAAAATACAATAGGAGTCATTGTAAGAGTCTGCACTGGGGGGCTGGGGGCCGAGACCGGGAATGAATTTTTATTTATTATAATAAAACCTTCCTGCACATTTGTCTGGTTGTGTCCAGGAAGTGGGTGATAAACCCTATGAATATGAACTATTATCATTACAATTATAAAAATTATCATTGTAAAATGATAAAAGACTCAAAAATACTTCTGATGTATTAAAAATAATAAAATTGTCACGAACAAAAATTGACAATGAAATAATCATTATTAAAAAATATGACGACGAATACAACTAATAATAATAATATAAATAATAAAATAATACAGATAGAGGAATAAAAAAAAAAAGATTTAAAAAGAATTCAATTAAAATATAAATACAAAAAAAAAATCCAAGTCAAATAAAATAATCATAAGAGAACAAGAATAATAATGCCATGAACAGATTAGGAATAAAATTATTCTAATAATAATAAATAATAATTATACAAATAATAAAAGAATGGAAGGTTATAATATTAATAATAAAACATTAGATATTAATCAAAATATTAATGAGGATAAAATAATCACAGAAAAAATACAAAAAAAATACAAAAAAATAAGAAAAACCGCTAAATGAAAACAACAGCAGGATAAAATATTGATAAATATTGATCATGTGGTTGTATTATTATATGGTTTTACCTAATTATGATAAAAAGAGAAAGTTCCTTTATAATAATGAATGTAGATTTCTAGGCCGAATTGTTTAGATAAAAAAATGAGTAAAATAATTATAAATAGGATAGTAAAATATAATATGTAATCTATCAATATTATATAAGTGTGTAATAGGAACAAAAAAAATACTAGTAATAATTATAGAACTGAACTACTATAAATTTGCCCCAATTTTAGAAGTCGGGGGTTGGCTCTCTGTGATTTGGGCCCGGGCTCCTCTATCAGCCCTGATTACAATTTAGCATTTTGTTAATTTTTGTGTTTATTGCTCCCCCGTTCCAGCCTTTTGCTTCCAGTCCTTCTAATCAGTGGTAAAAGGCAATTAGGAAACATGAATAATTTAGTTGAGCGGCGCCCCTAGAGGATCTGTAGCCTAAGTTCACGGGACGAGTCTGGCAATGGATGCAGCAGGTGTGTATTACTGTATATTATAATCTAGCATAGTCATGTGATCCCGGGTCACCGTCGCTATCCATTGTAACCCTGCAGTCAGATTATGGGGTCAAATACATAAAATATGGCAAGAGACAGGAAAAATATGATACATAGAAGGATAAATGTGACATCTTTACATTGAAAATCAGAATGTGTTGGACAAAATTGCAGAGCAGGATAGTAATACAATGATAACTATTAATAATCTTCATGTGCATGAGCGACTTTTACAAGAAGTACGGCTACTTATAGCTAAAGGTAACATAAAGAGGGCACCTATAAGGATCTATACAGATAAGTCACCGGGTCCTGTATCCACTGCCATAATTGAGATCAACAAATCCAATACAAACCTATTATTTTTAAGTTGCGTTGATCGTGAAGAAACAAAATATGGGCCTAATAATGGAGATGGTAATTTAAGGTAAATCTGAAAAACAGGAATAATAGTATAGAGCCTTATTGGGTGATCTGGGCCAATACTAATAGGCCGTAATCCGGTGGGTGCACCCTATTAGACAATGTAGCTCCCTAACCCATAACGAATTGACCATTTCTGAAGCTGATGATAGGTTTCCTTGGGGTGGACAGACCTGGAGTCCAGTGTGTAGTTTCTAGAGTGCATATACAGGCGGCCCCAAACTTAAGTACACCCGACTTATAGACAACCCCTAGTTACAAACAGATCTCTGGTAATTGGTCATTTACTGTACTGCAGTCCCAGGCTAAAATAAACAGCTATAACGGTTATTAAAGGTGTAATTAAGATGTATTGTTAATCCTGGTTCTTATGACAACCCAACATTTTTAAAACCCAGTAGTCATAGAGACCAAAAAAAATTATACAGTTCAAAGTCTATAAAAAGGTCACTTAATAAGATAAACTCTGTGGTAGATTGTTCTCAAATATGTTGGAAATTCTCAAAGTGATTTACAAAATTAGGGACAGTAATGGGCTCAAACTTCACCCCTCCGCAATCTATCAGGGGGGATTAATGGCTTGGGCCCTGTGAATGAAGTGATACAGGTTTTCTTAAAGAAAAGGAAAGTAATTAAGAACATAAAAGTTAGGACCACCAAGACAAGACAGGATTCCTTATGCTCCATTTGCAGATGTTCTGTGTGTGGCGCATATTATATATGGATCCTGCAGTCTGTTATGTCATACACCTTATCCTATAGCAGCACTGGGCCCTATATATCTCATCCCAGCACCCGCTACATAGCAGTTACATCCAATGTAAGGACTTGCAGGTGAAAATAATGATACAGCCCATATGACCCCTCTACATGCACTTGTACTATATACTGTTGGCCGTAGAGCGCCCACCCACCTGTATATAACCTGTATAATGCTGTATGGGTCCTGAACCCCTATATTCACTCTATATTTGTCCTCTAATATATAACCTATATAGTGGCTATAGACGTCCTGTCCCTGTACAGTACACAAGGATGATGTAGGGGGTTGGCGCTATAGGGCCTTCACTTATTTGCTGCTTCAGCCACAAGACAAAGGCCTATGGTGACCATTAAGACCCTACGATAGTAAGGAGCCCCTCACACTTGACCAGACTCCACAATAGACCCCTGTCCATATGCCACCCTATACCATGCATAGAGGGCATGAAAAACCTTGACCTGCAGATGATCCCCCAGACCCATCATTGATTCTTCTGCACATGAACCTTATGGCCAGTCACCTATACAAACAATAGTAACAACATATATTACACCTAAACATCAGTGTCTGTCTTGGCTTCTACATATAAAAAATGGAACTGGGGTCAGTTATTTGGAGACTTTCCGCCATGTATTGCTGGTATTAGCATCATAAGTGCCCCCCCATACCAAAAATACCAGACATAGAGCATTATGTCATCACTTCAGTCCTAAAAAGCTTTTCTTTAGCAATAGAACCGACACATGACGTACAGCATATGACAGCGACATGACAGCGATAGATATGGGATCGAAAGATGGATAGATAATAGATGGATATTAGACAGATATATAGGATGGATAAATAACATAACATATGGCCTCTCCCTAGGCCTGGTGCATTATCTGGACCAGACCTGCTCTGTACCCACTGTCCACAATGTTATGTATTATACAGAATGGGAATATTGTCCTATTAGAGCAGTAGGGTCCGGACAGGTGGCAGCCAGTGACAGCAGTGCCACCACTTTGTAGTGAATTAATTAGCACATCTAGTGACAGCCGCTGACACCTCTTATTTCCCCTTCAATTTGCCCGGGATGAGAGGCCGAAACAATTAGATATTGTCACTAAGTAATCTCTGACCCGACCTTTCTTCTCCCCATTAGACGGCCTGACATGGGTGATAATGAGAACAGTGGTCGTCTCTGCGGAGCCCATCGCTGTCCTCCCCATCACTGAGGCAGAGGAGCTGCGTAGCTCCTGACCAATCCTACTGGAGATGACCGACAGATGTGGAGTATTAGGGGTCAACAGAAACATTCATGAGTGAACCTTAGAGTTAGGTAGAAATGTTATGTAGTTTGGAATCAGCATTGCAAGGGTTAAATAATTTGGCAACATGCAGGAGGAGGAGGGGAACTATGTTTACCCATCCCAAAATCAAGCATAAGAGGAGATTACTCACCCAGCAGTTGAGATTGGCATGCCAGCTACCAAGCTCCTGCAGCAAAGTTAATCCACAGCCTGGCATGGTCTTCTTATCACTTGCCCTGTCCAGACCGACCATGACGGCATCCCTGGTATACATGCCTGCTGTCCCCTGCCCACCCAAGCTCTGCAGCACCCAGTCGATGCTTCCCCGGCCAAGCTATGTCCACTTATATCCAAAGGTCTCAGAAACATTCAGTAAGTCCCCAACTAAACAAATCCCACCAGTCTTGCCGGTGCACGTTCCACTTTGTATGTTGACCCAAATGAACCAGTCATCGCCCCTGCCTAGTGACTACCACCAGATCCCGTCATGGTTAAAAAAAAAATCACTGCAAAAAAAATTAAAAATGGAAAAATCTGATGTTCAGGTGAGGGGTTCTTAGTAGTGACCAGTGCGGCATAACCACTAATGGGGGGCAGTAATATGCAGCAGCTCAGGAGAAGCCGCTGTAGGAAAGTTTATCCAACACAAGATCTCTGCTCCCCGGATAAATTCTGCAAAGAAATTCCTTGGAGGAGAAAAAAAAACTGCTGTCAGGGAATGAAGGAGTGACAAGACGTGTGTGGCCTGTGCCGCTCTTCGCTCCGCAGCCTTCACTCTGCATTAAATATCAATTTGGTTTTCGAGGAGCAGGAGACACAATACATAAGAGCTTTTGTTAGCCGGAGCTCCCAGTGGCCAAACAGCAGCTCTAAGCCCGAACCCACAAACAAGCCCCTCAATGGCCAAGGCAGGGGGATTCTCTAGCACATTGCTCCATCCTAGCCCTCACACACCAAGGCCATTGACTTTAAGTGCCACAAACTAACACAAAATTTTTAATGCAGATTCTTCCGGAAACCCCTTGCCACTTGACATTAAAGGGACCTATTCAATAAACTTTGCCACATGGGTCTTAAGAGCAGCATTGTGTCAGCAGACTCCTACCAGCTGCCTGGTGCTGACAATACGGGGAAGAGGCCATGAAGATTCCCCCTCTCCTAGATATTCAAGACCCTCACACGCTCCACTTACCCCCCCTCAAGACTTTATAAAAAATGATGAACTGCACCAGTGCTCCGCACATCCGCCCGGCCCCCGGGAGCCTCAGCCAGGAATCTTTAAGGCTCTTAATACCGAAACAAAACCCAGTGATTTCCCTTTACAAGGCAGTGACAAAAGCAATGAGGCTTCTGTCCGACAAGTAAAAGGACCCAACAACGGGGCAGCTAATTGCCTCCCCTCCCTCTATTCAGAGCGGCCACCACACTCCAGCGTCCGCTTTTCATACACGTGCAATTTCCTAAGTAAACTCCAATGATGGACAGGTCCCAATAGTTCAGCAACAATAACTGGTAACCCGGACAGGCAATCCCAGCTGGGAATTATTTACCCTGCGTTCCCCAGCTGAGGCGATAACAAAACACAAGGAAACTAAGCAGGGGAGGGGAGGGGGTCGACAACCAAAAAAATCCCACAAAAACTGGGATGAGTCCGGAATCATTCCAAGCAAAAACCAAGTAGCTGTGGAATGTAGCTGAAGCCGGAGACTGATGTCTGTCTTACAGCTCCAGCACTCAGGAAGCAATCTCAGGAGAATGACGGAGCTTCACACCAATCCCTTGACTCTTGTGACACGAAACCAAGGCGAATTAGCACGTAAAATGTTGCAAAAACTACACAAAAAAACAAAGACGTTCCAAAAAAACCAATATAGTTACCCCCATAAAAATTAAATTATTAAATTTAAATTAACATCAAAAGACAGAAAAAATTCAAAAAATTCAAAAATGACACAAAAAATGTTCAATCATCAAAGTAAGAACTAAGCACAGAGACATGAGGAATACAGATCTGGAAAATCAGGAATCTCAGACATGCAAGACACAAGGAGTATCGTAAGACGAGGTGCAGGCTTACCATTTACAAGTTTTACTTTGCTTCCTCTATAGTGCCGGGCTAGGACCATGCTTCCGATTAAAGTATTCCACACACCGTCATGATAAGGCTAGTGAATAGACAGAGGTCTCATGATCCGCTGGAGGGCAGCACTCTACACTACAAGCAGCAGCTGAATCCGTCAGTGGGAGCTTTCCCAGGCAGATCCTCAGTTAAGATGCTCAAGTTGAGGCATTCAAAGAATTATCTCAGTTGGTCGGGAAGAATAAAATTATTAAGATCTCCCCAATTCAATGACGGTCGTCTAATAAAAGCTCCAGTTTTTGTGTTACGCTCTCCTAGCCCCCCTCCCCACCATCCCCAATCCTCCGTTCAATGACAGGAACAAAAGACAATACTTTGCTTCCCGACTTGGCAAATATAAAAGACAAATCCCCTTCTCTAGAAAGTTCCTCAAGCTTAGCGAGGAGATACAGTGTCTCTATCGAAAAGAGTGAACCACAGACATTCGAGAGAGAAAACAAAAAGCAAAAAAAAAAAAACTGCAAAAATCACCATAAAAGATTTTACAAAAATCTCTAAAAATACAAAAATATCAACCCTAAAAACCAGATCCCCCCCAATGCAGTGCCGGCGCTCGCAGGTGACTCCTGGTGTGGGATGAGTAGGTACAGGGAGACCTTGCATTGGGTAAACTCTCTCCCAGCTGCGAATAGCAAAAAAATAAGGAAAGGCAAAGAAGCGAGAAACTTGAGAATATCTTCTCTAAAAAGCGATGGGTATCCTGGCAAAAACTATACCCGCCGCCGCGCCTTGAAGCAGAGGGGGGAAAGAGAAATGACTATTGATCTTCAAATAGCGATAATTGAAAAGATCAAAAAGATTAAACAAAATCAAAAAATGTGCTGACTTACCATGCTAGGCTTTTTTGTTGCAACTTTGTAGAAATTTTGCTCAAAGAAGCTGCATCGGATGTGTCAAATTTTTTCGCGGGCTGTGATCGTATTATTTCCGCAGCCCTGCCTTCCAATGCCTTCAGAACTTTCCCCCCTTAGTCTTTTTAGTTTCTGGTACCTAGGTTTTTTTTGCGAAAGACTTTAAAAGCCTTCAGCTCAGCAAACCAGCACAAATTATCCTGCCACCTTGCGCAGCTCTAAAGCTTTTGGCCGCTAAGTTTGGAAGGGCCTTTACTAGTGCATCAAAATTAGCATTGTCAAAGCACTTAATGAATATTAATATTGTATTTGTCATTGGAGAGAGTCCGTAGCTGAACTCCGAGTCATCCATCAGGGACAAGATTAAGAACACAATTATTTCTGACTGACAGGGACCAAATCTGCTACATTTTTTTTTTTTTTTTAACAATTCGGGGGGGAAAAAAAAATACAATATCATCATCTTAAAGGTGTCTCCCAGGGGAGCAGGGAACAGATTAATATGCTTTTAATGAAGTAGAAATCGTTATGTGTGAAGTGCTACGAAGAAAATCAACCATTTCGTTACGGTTATTTTTGTGCGGATTGGGGAAAAATTGCAATTTTTTTTTAAAAAGATACCTGGAGTTCGCCAGTTCGTGCTGCGATTTTGTTGTGGATTTTTTTTTTATTATTTGTTTGGATTTTTTTTCTATCATTTTTATTTTTTTGTACCAACATCATAGATGGAGAATAAGAGGGATAGAGAGAAGTCCCATCTGGGTTCATTTTCTCTGTCCTCACTTTTCTGATAAGAAGGCACAGTAAATAATTCCTACACAAATTTGACAAGAAACACCTTTATCAGCTCCAATTCTTTGCCCTCTCATCTGCAAGTTCCCAAGTGGGGTCTATCAGACTTTGCCTCTAGATGAAGCGCTACATTTAAAGAACTCTAAAAAAAAAACAATAAAAACTATCTCTTACTAAACATCGCACCGCACTCACCACACAACAAGTCCATTTCTGTGGGTGGAGTAAAATAAAAGAAATTTAACCACAAAAGACAAATAACCACAACCACGAGTTTTAATGTAAGATTCGGATAATTTTTTTTTACATTTTTTTTAATTTTTGAGACCAGTAAACAATATATGACGCTCGGAAGCCAAACACAAGAACAGCAGCGACAAAAGGGACCACGTACGGTCCCAGGGGTCATTGTTTTTCTTATAAAACTCTCAAATTCATCAAATCAGACGACATTTATCGACTGATCATTGTGTTTTTTTTTTACTATTTTTACATTTCAAAAGTATTAGGAAAAAAACCCAAGGATTTGAAATAACAGATGCGAGCGCAGATCTACCGGGTGAATCGCCTCTCTAAGGCTTCTGTGCCTAATCTGCAGCTCCCACTGTCCACCCCAAAAGCCTATAATACCATTAAGAACCCTTAGATGAACATTCTAAATTAGAGGTTTGTTCCAAAAGGGTGTGAATCTGACCCCTGGAAAAAAAAAAATAAAATCCCAACAAACCCCCCCCCCCCCTTTACTTCTGCCGCACGTACAGATGGTTTTAAGTCGATAATAAAAAAAAGAGAATCCACAAACAGAATGAAAAGCTTTGCCATTATCTCTTGTTTTCAGACCTTTTTGGGAGACATATTGTGTTTTTTTAACACTTTTGCAACAATTTAAACAAAAAAAAAAAAATCACAAACGCGAAGTGAGCGGCGTCTCCGGACGGACGGTTTACGGGATTATTATATTATAGCCCAACAAAATGTCTGTCCATAGTGAAATGGAGGAAAAAACGTGTTTCTATTTTTATCCCAATACATCAAAATATATGGAAACCAATAAAAATAAAAAAACAAAAACATTCATGTGAGATAAAGAAGTCAAGAGAAAAACAATATAAATGCACTGATTTTTCCAACAATTCAATGTTGACACGAAAACTTCCAGAAAATTATTCGATTTATAGAGATCTGAAGGATTTATAGAGATTTGAAGGTTTTTGTTTACTTAAAGGACTAATCAAATATTACAAAAGCGATGAAATATATATAAAAAAATAAAACTGTAATTCTCATCGGTGGAGAACTAAACAGGAAGTGGATTTTAAAATAAAATAAAGATAGTAAATAAAGTATTTAAAAATAGTTAAAAGTGAAAACTCCACTCTAGATCCTAATCCCAAGGCGTCAATTATTTTCTTGTAAAGATTTAACGTTACAAGGTGAAGAAAAAAAGTTGATGTGAAATTTTTTTTTTTTTGGAATGTGATTTTTGCCGATTGCATTAGCAGCTATTAGGTGCACATCACGATCAGGAGTTTTAAATAGTGGGATTTTTTTTTTTCTCCTCCTCGCCTTCCCTGCTTCCCCAGCACGAACGCATCAGCACTACTTTCAAATTAACTCTCCGACTTTGAAACTTATTGATCTGCTATTAAGACACTAGTGAACTTGATGAAATGAGTGCTGTAGGTGCAGTCAAGACTTCAAAGTCTCACACAGCCACATAATACAAGCGCCTTTGATCCTGACTCCGATCTGCAGAGGGTTTAAAGCCCAATTCTCCCTAAGCTGCCCTTCACACTCCTCGTGTCTGATCTGATGTCTTACCAGTCACAGTCTTGATAATGTTAATAAAAGCTAATTTTTAGCAAATGATTTTTACAATGGAAACAAATTAATTATATATATAGAAGAAGAAGGGAAAAAAAAAACTTGGCTTCTTTGTAAATTTTTTGATTTCTCCACCAAATGTGGGAGTAGGGGGGAGATACTAAATTGTACCAATGACAGGTTTCAAAAGAAATTATATACCCAGTATGCCATATTAAAAAAAAAAAGATTAATTTTTTTTTTTTTTTTTTACCTTGTTCTTTGTAAATCGCGTCTCTGCTAAATGAACCTTTCGTTGTGCTGTCGCTCAGGGAGAGAATGGCACCTGACACCGGAATATTTCAATAGCGTTCTCAAGCACGTGGATGCTATAAATATTTGATAGCATTTTAAGCAAAGTATAAAAGCAAAACTATTAATGTACTTACAACACATAAAACGCTGGAGAATCACAAGGATTCAAACAAGGACAAAGTGTTCTGCCGTTACAACCCCCGTGCATACGAATCACCCAGCTACTGAGCAACGCAAGCACATAATCTACAGGATGGGTGGAAGAAATGCGATGAACTTGATCAGATAATTAAAAATAGAATAAAAAATGATAGATTCCAAAAAATTGCTGCAATGTATAAGTTAAAAAATTCCAAAATATAAAACTGAATTTTTTTAAATTTATGTCTTATTAGTAAAATGACCTTAAATGATTCCCCTGCTGTAAATACGAGTAAACAAAGGACACAATATTATGGTATCAGTTACATTATTTGGGATTTTTTTTTTCAATTTTTTACTAACTCAATCGATAATTTTTCTAAAAGCTTCTTCTTTAATTCATTTATAAAGTATTATCTTTTTTTTTTTTGGTGTATAATGTTCATACTTAACCTACTTGCAATTCCAAAGAAGTCAACACTCAATTGTGACAGTGTTCAAAAGGCTTTCTTATGCCACAAGCACAGTAAAAAGTTTCCCCAATTAGTGCAGGAAAAAAGGAGGGAACAGGCATAGAGCGAGTTCTCAAAGACCCAGGCCTTGCGGCAAAGCTGTCACGTACAGGGGATTGATCAACAGGACTGCAATTTCTAATGGCATGTTGTCATGAAAATGGAGCCACGGGGAGTCACCTGCTTCACTCTTCACAGACAGCTCGAGAAGAAGGAGGAAGCAAAGTGGGTAACCGCCATTGCCTATCCCTTCAGCAAGCAGATTTGGGTAAGGGGGTACGAATGTTTCCAGTGAAACATGTCAAGCCTCCAACAGTATCATCCAGCCTCCTACATTACACAGGATTGAAGCGCGTTACTCCCTCCTCTTGCTTTTTTACACACATTCCGGCTGTTAAAAAAAAATACTTTTAGAGATCAAGAACCGGATAAAAAAACACATCTATTAGATCTTTAAATCAACAAAGAATGCCCAGCGCATTCCACATTCAGACGAGATATTCGCCAGCTTAAGGCGCCGTAGCCGAGCATCCTGGCGGCCTAGATTTCTCCACATTGCATTTCCGGCAACAAACATACGAGGTCTTACGATTCGCAACTTTGTGCATGCATTAACATTTTATTAAGTGAAGAAATGTAATAATAGGGAATACGAAAATTCCTCTTCGGAATAATTAAGCCAAGATTAGGGCAAACAGTATATCAATGTGGACAGGAGGACAAAGGGAGCGACGGATTCTGAAATACAATTCTAACATTTTCTTTATAGAAAAATATGAAATATTTGAAAAACAATAGACTTATAGAATCACGAGGAATTCTTCTTGCTGCAGATACTAGTTAATAATTCTTGCTCCTCTTGCTCCGCATGCACAATACTAACACTAGAAATGACCATCGTATTTCCATTGAACAGTCAGGTTTAGGCTACCACCACCCACAGCCATAATTCAGAAGGCAACATTTACAGACTACAATGCAATTCAAGATCATAATTGATCAACATGCAAAGTTGTATACCGACTAGTCATCTACTAATATAGCCGTGCCCTTCCCATGCATACTGGGGGTGGAGGGGGAGTGGGAGGGAAGTCAAATAAAAGTTAAAGAACTTTTTACATTCATAAATCCGATGATGGCTTTCCACGCAAATCACGTACGGTAACCTTTTATCGGCTCAGCCTCTGGACTCATCACTCGATGAAATTCTTAGCTCGCGGCAACAGCTTAACCAAGGGACGCGACCAATGGAAAAGGAAATCATTGTGTTTGCATTTCAAATGGCGTGAACGCCAAAAAAAGAAAAAAAAAAGCACTAACTGATCAGTGCCAATGGAATTAATTGGATATTCTGAGAATAGTGTCTGCTCGGCGATCCTCAGAGGCCAAGCGCCAGTCGAGACCGCATTTGGAGCTGTGGCTTCAAACACGGACCGCTTGGGGGTAGTGGACATATTAGGGATTTAGTGCTTCTCCCCGTAGGCCTAAAAATAATCAGATGCGCTGAACCAAACGGCGGCTAATCTATTCCATAATTATAGCTCCTGCAAATCCAATAAATTTTCCAATATTAATGGAGAATTAAGAGACAAAAAGTAGGGTCTCATTTTCCAAAGTTTTTTTTTCTCACTCTCCTTTGGAAGGAGATTACCCAGAGATTTCAAAGCTTTTATCTTTACGTTTTTTTGACCCTTTGGCTCAAAATATCGGCTTTTGTATTCTATAGTTCATTGAAAAAGATTGCGTTGAGGACCCGCACTGTTTCTTTTTAGACCGGCTAAGGGATTTGCAGCCCCCGGCTAAAGCAATGGCCCTGACCAATATTAGTCTATCTTTCCATGAGACACCCCATAATCTAACCTTTTCAAGGCTCCTTAGCTTTCAAACTCAAAAGAGCATAAAAAATTTGCATTGTTGGTGGGCACTGGGAGCCTGAACGAAGGCTTTTGGCTCAGCCCTCTGGATAAACAGATGCTTGCGCCACCACATAAGCTCCAAAGACCAAAGTTGGAGGGGGAAAAGACGGTGAGATTAGGATCCATCCCCAAATGTTCCATCTTTCTATCGACCGCCGGCCTAGCGTGAGGTGTCAATTTTGACTCCAAAGAGAGCACACGAATTCGCAGTGGTCCCATTATACAGTCTCTCCGCTCATTGTAGATTCTGTCAACGAAGTCAATCTTATTAACTTCCGCACTGGTACACACATGACATTTCCTTCAATTTTCTTGCTGACTTCAAAAACATCAATTAGCAGCTTGAAAATAGGAAGGAACGAATGACAGAGCCCGATAACGTCGACTATTTGAAGCCAAGGGTAAATCTATTCTCCGCTTCTGAATGCATTCATTACAATTGCATTTTCAAAGCCGGACTCCAAATAGCAAAGAAAATTAAATTTATCATCTAGAAATGCCTAGAAATTGTTTTTTATAATCCTACGTCTATCTCTCTATCCCAGAGCGTAATGCAAAGTATCGCAATTCTCTTCCGTGATAACACGCCTCAACTTTAATAGAACTTTCTAATAGGGAGAGTCTGTCACGCCAGAGAGCGTCCCGAAAATGTCACCGACCACATACATTGGGAAAAGTTTTGCATATTTGCTTTACAATAAGTTGACTTGAATGCAACATGGAAAAAGTCAGAGAGAAAAATCACTCCTGGGACACTCGGAGCCTAAGATGTGGAATACTGACCTATGCAAAACAAAATTGGATAATGAATAACCATAAAAAAACAATACTGTAGCTTCTATTTTTACTTTGCATAGGCTTTTGGGTTAGAATTAGGATTAACCTAAATAACACAGCAATTCCAATCTACAGCAACAGGAACCCAATGTGCAGATAATAAGATCACTTTCCACTAAACCATTGATTTTGTAATCATTTCACATTTTTTTGTTATTTCCCGTCCCCTCCCTTGCAATTTTCTCAATGTCACTGCAGAAAAAAACAACACATGACACAGATATCTATTAGCTGTCAAAGCGGAGATTTCCCGTTACCGGCATCACAGCGGAAAACCTGCCGAGAAATGGCAAGATAAATAACCAAACATTTTTCTCAATAAAATGTGTCACATTTCTACATCTCTTATTCTGAGCAGATAAAAACTAAAAATCTATCACAATTAAGAAGACAGAAAAAATTATTCAAATCCTTCCCTAAAAGGGGTCGGAAATCAATTATATTATGGCATGAAAAATGGGGAAACTATTAATAATCATTAAGAGGAAAGTAAATTCTGTTTTTCTTTACGTCAAATAAAATAAATGATTAAAAATCAGTATCCAATAATGTGTCAAATAAAGTCAATATTTTAATTAAAATTGGGTAATTAAACAATTAATTAGAAGGCTGAAAAATAATTAGACATCATTTCTTTTTTTAATTTCCATTATTATTTTTATGGCTTAAATAATTTGTTAAATTAGCTTTTTAGGGTGACTGGTTCTCACAAACAAAGAATGGCATTACAAAAAAATTTAATTTACTCATTCATTTTTAATTTTAATTTAAAATTCAGTTTTTAGTTAACATATTATTTATGTTGTCTTGTGTTACTTCCCATTTATGTTATCATGTTATTATTTTTAGCTATTTTTATTTTGCTATTTTTTTCCCTTTTTTTTTTTTGCTTTTTTGTTCAAATTTAGGATAAACTTATTTTTTTTCTCCTTTATTTATTATCATTTTTTAAGTTCAATATATTATGGAAACGCTGTAACGCTGGATCTTTTCAATGTACATAGATGTAGGAGCAATAGTACAGACAGAACAGAAAAAAAAAGATGATGGATATATTTAGTTAGAAATTACATTTTACCCTCAGGTGTGAAGAAATAAAAAAAAAAAACAAGAAAGAGAAGATCTGCTCCACGTATTCTGGCAGCGGGAAGAAAGTCCGATATTCCACAATATAAAATAAAAATATCCACCAGCTTTCCCACAGGCAATGGTTCATTTTTGAACATTTTTATTATTTTTTTCTCTCCGCATTTTATTACTCCCGATGACATTTTTTGAGCTTGTTGTACAGAAATAATTTGTGGCAAACGTGTAAACAATTAACTATTTATGCACTGGCCCCTGCAGATGACAAAAGGTGCAACAAACCCAAAAATAACACAGATCTTGCTGAAAGAATATGCAAAAATGGGCAACTATTTCTCCGAATACAACGGGCACCGTGCAAAATGTAGCAAAGCGAATGTAAAATAAGGTATTGTATAGGATTTCTATAGAGGGGTCTAATCTGATCTATTAATGGGTCAGTGATTGCCCTTTCTGGGGTCTCCAATGAAGCGGTAATAGTTTGCTGAAGACCCCAACAGGGCAGCATCAAAATCAGGAAAGGTTTGCGGTACTGGAATGGCATCGGGCGGCAGAGGACCGGCGGCTGCGGGCAGTGGGATCTCCTACAAGCTGACCACACGTTGCCGGTGGGGAACTTCTGGTGGGCTTTTCACCCAGCAGACGCACAATGTCCTTGAATCAGAGGCAGCATTCATCACTATTAGATGTGGCCGTGGGACAAGTGATGTATTATTTACAAAGGGAAAAAGTGCATTGTCTAATCATGGGGAAGGGTCACCATGAAATGATATGATGAAATAAACTGGAGGAGGGGGTGATTAAATGTGCAGAAATTAGGCTAAATATAGCTATAAAAATGATATGATACATTGTATCCATGTGTACACTGATATGATAAAAGTGTGACCTCCAATTAATGCCTCTTGTAAACAATGTATCATCTGTCTGTGTTGGTTATTGTCACTGATACAAAGTGTTATCTGAGTATTGTACTGCGCTACACAAGCTGATGGAGATTTAAATGTAATATAAATACTATGCGTAGATATACCGTGATATAAGTATCTAATATACTTTAGGGAATAATATGTAAGTTCTTGTGTATAAACATTGTAATTGATGAGTACACACAAAGGTATATATCACAGATAAGTATCTATATATTGTCATATATTTCCAGTATATTTATGTGCATGTTATATTTACACACATGAATAACAACATATAGACACATACATTCATACATCCAGAAAATACATTAGATACATAACTATAGATTAACATACATTATACATACAGTGTATATACTAGAATATTACTTTATATCATAATGATACATAACTAAATCCACAGATACATGCATTAGATGTATATATAAATAGATAGCTACTAATTACACACACATATATTATCGTAAAGATTTATATGTGAACATAGTTTTTATTTTCTATACATGTTTATACATAATTTTTTCAGATAAAATTATTTCCATTCTATATACCTTATGTTTCATAACATTATGTTACATAATGTATATATATATATATATATATATATATATATATATATATATATATTATATTTAGTCTACATAATGTGTGCATGTATGTATGTATGTATATATATATATATATATATATATATATATATACACACACATTATGTAGACTGATACATAAGGTATATAGAATGGAAATAATTTTATCCAAAAAATTATGTATAAACATATATAGAAAATATACAATGTGCACATATAAAGTCTATACTATGTACCCACATACACTGTGTATACACAAATAAATAGTGTATACCGTATACAAACATATATACTATGAACATATATACATACAACTGTACGTACATTAAATATAGATTAATATAAAATGTAAAATATAGTATATATATATATATATATATATACAGAGAGAGAGAGATGTAAATAGATACAAAGGAGTACACACATATCATACATATATACACACATATACACTATGCACACATATACCATATAGCATATAATTGAATATATATTTCATATATACTAAATACACAGATCGTGCACATGTATCCACTCGCTTACAGGTAGACACATCTATATGTATTTAATATGAAGGGAAATGACTGTGATATAAGACTGTGATATGTTCTCCCATAGATCAATGTCCCTTATATTCACTGCTGTCTCCGTGCTCGGGGCTCGTACATAGTAAATACCAGGTCGTGTTTTATGAAAATTTACTCCTCAATTCTCGCAATCATATTGCGTCTTTCATCTATACACCACGCGCTCCCCAATAGCTATCAAACATCGCTAAAGTAGACCCCCAACAGCGCCGGAAGAACCTTCTCATGTAATGCCACCGGGGTGAACATCCTGCAAAATCAACAAGTCAGGGGAAGGAACATGATGAGGATTGTCTCCACTTCCAAGACAACAAAAGATTTATGAGATAGAGAACAAGAGATGCAGGACACTAAGGGTTAATCATTAAAAAAAAAAACTACAAAAAAGATGAAGCTCCTCATGCAATGTATCAGGGGTAAAAGATCCGTGTACCCCTGGGCCGGGTTCACACAAGATATTTTTGCTACAAAAAAGAATTCCCTGTGTTTTAAATTTTAATTATCAAATAATCATTACATGAGTTAAGAAATGTAAAATACCAGTTATCTTTAGATTGTAAGCTCCAAGGTCTATGTATGTAGATACATGTATGATACAGGTGTAGATAATCAATGTATCATTGCCGGGATCACACAGGAATTTTATTGTGGCATTTTGAGCAAAAATTTTTTTAAAAAATGCCAGTATTTTTGATAATTATAGAGTAATCTAAGCACCACCAGTGACTGCTAGATTGTAGGCTCTGAGGTCTCTGTTCCCTGCTCTTTCATTGATTGGAGGTGGATACTTGTTTGATACTTTGTTACTTTTAATTATTGTTATTTTAACTGGGAAATTATCGAAATAACTAAGAGCAAAGGTCAGATAAATATTAGCAATGAGCCGCTCCCAGCAATCGGGACCCCGAGTGACGGCTGTGTAATTGTATCAAGTGTCTTTAATAATTCAATTTATCTTCATTTAACGCCTTGAGAAGTGACGGTCACTTGATGGATGGTTGTCATTAGACGTGACGACAGGACAATACGGCACATGTGTTAATGCTTGTGACGGCCTGTGCTCCGGCCCTGCACACCTCATTGCCCCCACTAAGGGTAGCTACTAGTTATCTAACAGACATCTCCATTGTTGGGGGTGACAGGGGTCGCCACTACTGATTGTGCTGCAAATGACACCCACTAATGCATCTCCAAAAACCTACACGGCTAATGGGACATGAACCAAGGGAAGGAAGAGCCCAAATTCTTAGAGAGATGGTGCAGTAGACAGATCTCCAGCTACGACAATGACCAGCTGGGGCCGCCGGCTATTGTGACAGAGGGGATATCTGACCCAGGGGTCTTCTCCGTAATAGAAAAGAAGGGAACCAGATCTTTCAAGGGAGAGAGAGGGACACATGACCCCACAGCGGGAGACGTAGCCAGAAGTAACAAATAGTCCAATCACAAATGCTGCTATTAACACTTACATTCAGGAAGAAAAGTGTAGGAATTGCAATTACCAATGAGACAATAATGACTTCCGGTAGACCAAGGGTCAGTATCTACTCATTGGATAAAGCCGTCACTACCTCAACAAAAAACATTGCATCAGTTCATTGATAAAGATGAGCACTAAAATGTGTCAGAATTGTTCTTATTTAGGTGTCAAAGGTTGGCACAAATATTGCGGTCAGAATGGTTGCCAGACCATGGCGAAATGTCTGTGTATGTATAATACGTAAGGACGGTTTGCCAATCAGAGAGCTTCGCAACGTTCTCGTGATCAGGGTCAAGTCTATTGTCTAAGGCCGACTTAAGATATTATTCTACTTAAAGACAAAAAGGTTAGAGGTCAAGAAACAAGCAAACAACTTGCAGTAGAGCTCCCCCCGGGGAGAGCCGACCTCGGACCCTCATTTGTATAGGTGAATCACATTAGAACAGCGCTTGCTTTTTGTACGGAGCTGAGGTGGATGCCGACACTTTATAAAGACGAAGAGAAGATTAAAGAGCCGCCATATTGTAGAAATGTAAACTGAAAGATGAAGTCGTGGCTTCTCAGGAGCTTCCTCACAACTATTATGTGAAATCCTTGATATAGAATGGTGTCCATTCCCTTTAAACTGCTAGTGATACAATATCTATGAACACAACAGCGGAAGATACATGAAAGCCAAGGGAAGGGTCAGAACATGTAGAAATCCTAGTTTGGAGACTAATGATACAATGGTACTAAAGGTATCTGAAGGGTTAGGACTTCCTATACGGAGCCTTAAGGCGCCCTGAATCCTACCCATAACATGCATGCTTGGCTCAGACGTATAAGTTCCTGCAGTTACGATAAATCAAGTGACACTGAATGTATTAGATAATTGGCTAATCCCATTATAAGTGTTGGGACGGATATTTCTTGCCTCCCTCCCTTTATAATTAGCTGATGGAATCAAGCAACATCAACATAGCAAAGAGTTTTAGGAGTAACTTAGTCCCAATAACATAGCGTCCACCATTGCGGGTGATACATCTGGACACAAGGTGACATGAACAATAATGGGATTCTTCTGAGATAACGAAACATGGACTTGTAGCTCCTCAGCAACCAAGGTGAGGATCGTCCTTCTTGGATGAAATTTCTATAATTAATTAAGATTTTTGATGTTGTTCTCTTTGAGTTACATTGTATCTGCTCAGTTGTGTTTCGTACAATTCAGGTTGACCTGACTGTGTCTTAGAAGTGACAATCTACCCCCCTGCCAGAGATCCCGGGGGACACACTCTCGTCTTGTTCTCTTCTACCTGCTCATGGTAGTTCTTTTATGAGGCGGACCACCCAGATGCCTTCTGTGTCGTACTCCCCCAGAGCCCAGGACAAAGCTTCCTCTGCCTTTCTTCTACCTACGTTGCTCATGCGGCGGTGCCGAGCTGATCCTCCCGTGTTATCACAGCCGCACATCAAGACATCATTTATCTGCTCCCTCTCGCCTGTGTCTACCCGCTATCTGGGTGACAGTAATTATAAGTGACGTAAATCTCAACTCAGAACCGAACCATGAGGGGGAACTAATAGTGATAGGGGTCACAGCAAGAACATTATTCCTACAGGGGGCACCAGTGCCAATGAGGGCCTTAGTCGGGGGCTCTGTTCCCAAAAGAAGTCACAGGAAAAACATTAGTAATTAGGGTGCACCAGTAACAAAGTTGCCTCTAGAGGATCTCAGATTTGTTACCACGTCCTTTCAGAACCTCTTCTCCAGGGAGATGCAACTACTGTACAATCAGAACCAACATTGTGTTCAGTTTTCCCATTGGTCATTCATGTTGTTGGACAGCACCTTGTACAGTCATGACCTTGTGATGCCAATATTGACGCTTAGTGCCAACTCACATTAGGGTCTATCATGGCTTTCAACTTTTTGAGGGCCAGAAGTGGCCTAGGATGCAAAACTGAAATGAAATTGGCTTTCCTGCCATAGGGTTCTGGTGGATGCGCATGTGCCTAATGTTCCACACCCATGGGTCAAACCATTGAGCCGCCAAAAACATGATAATATGCCACCACTGACCATAGGATGAAGACGGGACCACACAAGTGTCTGATCCAATGAAGCAAAGCAGTGTCTGCCAGAACAGATACAATATAAAGAAGCCTCAAAGCTGCGGCGATGGCGGGGGGACGCGCAGCAGCTAACAGGCAGGAGACTACTGAGAGCCGTCTCAAGGATGCTCCCTCTTGTCTTCTCCCAAGTGCACTCCAGTGCAGACATGGAGCCATCAGCAAATGCGGCTGATGCAGCTCTTCAACTCGAGCGTCAGCTTTCACAAAATATCAGCCTAATGCTAAAAATAATAGGGGACAAGGTGCACGACAAATTAGGGAGATCGAGATGGAATCAGCGCACGGGGAAGGCATTATCTGCTGCAGCAGATGGGGGGAGCAGTGTCACTATGAGAGGAGGTGCTGCTACAACATGACTACTCCATGAGATTCTGTATCACAAGGATGATCCACTACTGCGGGAGAGGGGAGGGGGCTTCGCAGTCTGACAGCGGACATGGAGGCAGTGGGAATATTCAGCGCATCCGATCATGAGGAAGAAGGCCGGGCTGATGGCATCCCTCTTCTTCAGGGTTCATTGCCCTGACATGGCTGCTGCCGGAGGTGGCGGGCGTCCAGGTGATTGGATTACCATGTAATAGTCTTGGCCAGGCCGGCACTGCTCGCCCAGGTGTGACCACCTGTAATCCGGGCAGGTGAGGAATGACACTTAATTCCTGCCCCCATTCAGCAATTAGTGTCTATTCAATGTTTTATGCCATGTACAGGGCACTGATTAAAGGGATCTGCCATGTCCCCGTCACACTCATCGCTCTCATTGTCCTGCAACGCTACAGTTACCAACCAGGAAATCAGCAACGCTAATAGTAACCTCCTCATACAGTCACCTGTGGCCCCACACATGTCCTACAAATATTCAAATGCCACCACTAAGGGGCGCTCTACACACAGCTCCTCCCTGTATGGAGAATGGACCCCTAGTGAGACAGCTTAAAGGGAAACCATCAGCAGCTGTGACCAAGCAGAAAGCAACCCATTGGGTTAGGTATAATCCCCGGAGAGATGTGTACTCATAAGTTTGTAAACATTGGGAACAGTTTAGATAATACAGAGCACAGCAGTGTGAGGACAACCCCCCCAGTGCACTTGGAGAAGCTACAATCCTGGAATATATCACAGTCCCGCTGCTACTCACAATATACACAAAGGTCTTAATACACATCTCTCCAATACCTTTTACTGCCGACAGAAAGCACAGAGCACAGCAGTGTGAAGACACACCCCCAGTGCACTTGAAGAAGCTAGAATCCTGGCATATAAATCCATATTCCAAAGTCCTGCTGCTACTAACAACATAGACAGAGATACAAAGGTATGATTACACATCTCTCCAAGGAAAACACACAACTGGCCTTAGAAAGCACAGAACACAACAGTGTGAAGTCTGATTATGCATCTATCTAGGGATAATACATAGCAGTGGCTGCAGTTTGTATGGTCACTGCTGCTGACAGATGCCTTTAATAGAGGGTGCACATTAATACTTTCCTATGATCCTGCAGAATTGCTGCTTTCTAGGTCTTTCAGTTATAGGGGAGAACATGTTCTTCTCCTCCTCGATGGTCATGTTAGATTATGTCCTATAATTTTGTCCCCAGATCTGTTGGGGGAGGGGCAGGAGGTCCTGGAGCTTGTGTGATGTGTCCCTGTGCACATGTCACCACATACTTAGAGCTTTTGGTGCAGGTATGACACAAAGATGCAACACTACAGCTCTGTAATAGCTTCATGATAATAAACCTGACATTTATCTTCCCCTTTAAGAATTGGTTTGGTCAGAACCCAATACACAAAATGCCTGTGTGCGCCGACCCCCTCCTCAGGTGCCCCCTCAGTCGCCCCGGGCCGCACCACAAGGTTCTGCGGAGCAGCACACTGTCACATAGCGAGTGAAGTTCCTGCAGTCCCCACTTCTGAGTCAATTAGCGCAGCGGATCATGAAGGGTCTTCATTTTCCTTTGCCTGGGGGTGAAGAGGGGGAGAGAGAGACTTTGTTCTCTGAGCCTCTGCCTGGTCATCTTCAGGACGACCCTGCTGTCCTCCCTACCTCTGCTTCCCTCGTTACTGCGCATACTAAATGATATGTGCCCCTCAGCCATCGCACCGCCAGGGCCACGCGGCCAGGAAAATGCCTCCACATTAACTATTTATCTCCACTTAACTGCAACTACGAGGATTCACCGGCTGCAACATGCGACAAGACACAAGAAAAGTCTCTGCTAATCTATAGAAATGGCTATAAATGGAAACTGTCAGCAGGTTGGACCATACAGACTGTAGCCAGTGTTATGTATTGTCCCTGGAGATTTGTGTAATCTCACCTCACACTGCTGTGCTCTGTGATCTCTGCAGCCACTGCTATGTATTGTCCCTGGAGAGATGTGTAATCAGACCTCACACTGCTGTGCTCTGTTCTGTCTGCAGCCAGTGTTATGTATTGTCCCTGGAGAGATGTGTAATCTCACCTCACACTGCTGTGCTCTGTGATCTCTGCAGCCACTGCTATGTATTGTCCCTGGAGAGATGTGTAATCAGACCTCACACTGCTGTGCTCTGTGGTCTCTGCTGCCAGTGTTATGTATTGTCCCTGGAGAGATGTGTAATCACACCTCACACTGCTGTGCTCTGTGCTGTCTGCAGCCAGTGTTATGTATTATCCCTGGAATGATTTGTAATCAGACCTCACACTGCTGTGCTCTGTGCTGTCTGCAGCCAGTGTTATGTATTATCCCTGGAATGATTTGTAATCAGACCACTGTGTTTGTTGTTAGTAGAAGCATGACTGTGATATATGGATTTATATTCCAGGATTGTAGCTTCTCCAAGTGCAGAGGGGGCAACCTCACACTGCTGTACTGTGTTCTCTACAGCCAGTGCTAGGTATTTTCCCTGGAGAGATGTGCAATCTGACCTTTCTGTATGCTGTTAGTAGTAGCAAGACTATAAAATATGGATTTATATTCCAGGATTGTAGCTTCTCCAAAAGCACAAGGGGAAAATCTTGGAATATTTATCCATATTTTACAGTCCTGATTCTACTAACAATGTACGCAAAGGTCTGATTACACATCTTTCCAGGGACAAAACGTAACACTTGATGCAGAGAGAACTGAGCACAGCCGTGTTAGGACACACCCTCTGTGCACTTGAAGAAATTACAATCCTGTAATATAAATCAGCTTCAGAAAGAAGCTATAATTAGGGGAATAACTTGGATACAGAGTTCAGGAGCCTGCAAATACACCAATACATAAGAGATAGCACACATTACACAGTGAAGCTGGAATGTCTTCCTGCAGGCTGATCAGAGCCGATCCGGGACCCGAGATGATGTACTGACTTATCGAAAACAAGAAGTTCTGAAGATTCTGTAATAGTAGCAGCAATGACAGCGCTGCTGGTAGAGACTATTTACTACAATGTGTGGCCATGTTTTACTGAATCATCTCACTTCTCGGTATTCAGAAGGTTTAGGAAGATTCAACAAACACACAAGATACAATGTTGGAATCTGCATAGTAACAAACGTAGAAACTGGATACATTGGGCCACATTTACCAAAACTTGTGCAGTCTGTACTATGCGCCAAAGCTGCCTGTGCAGGGGGCTGAAGATTCATCAAAACTGGTGCACGGTCCTCATGAATCTGGCGCCCCCTACACGGCTCGGGAAGCGTCACCAATTTTTTTTTTCAATTTTTGCACTTTGTTCAGGTAGCAGAATTGTGGCGCACATCAGTTATAAATGTGGCGCCAACTCCGACTAATCATGTATTGTATCCGCATGTATGAAGCGGCCACAGAACATGTGGTAGCCCGGGGCTAATGATCTCATGTCACCCGGTGTCAGGTCGGGCAGAATTCACCATCTTTCGCTGCTCTCGATCCTCTGCCATCACAGGAGATGCTGAACCTTTGAAGTCGACTAATTAAATTCTAACATTTTGTCAAACAGCTTAGCGTCTGCGGCCAATAAGCCGACTTTGCCTAAACACGGCTTTACCGCGGATTCCTCGCTGCACCTACTAATGAGGACGCCAGCATTCCCATGTAGCGTCCCCCAAAGGGCTGAGAAGGTACTGCACCTGCGTTCCCCTTGTGTAAAGGACACGACAAATGTTACAGCAAAGTGTTAAGACAAAAGAGATGGGGCGCCCCCAAAGATTTAGCCGCCCATCGAGACGCTAAAGGGCGTCAAGCGTTCCGGGAATCCAGGAGAATTGGTTCTAGACACGGAGCACCCATTTATTCTGTAAGAACCAAAGGGAGGGTTGTAACAATATTTAATAAGACGTTCATGTCGGTGACTTTGATGTAAAATTCCAAGTGAAAACCTCTGATAAAAGAGGAGATTTGTGCAAAATGAATGGGATCCCCCCTCATGTGGAAAAACAAGAAAACAAAACATAAAGGAAGGTATTTTACAGGCGAGAAATACATACAATGCCAACAGCAAGGAGGCTTTCATCTGCTGCGCCGCGCCGTATACATGACAAGGCAGAGCGAGAGGGGAGCGCCGCGCTTACAAAATAAAAGAGGCAACAACTTATTAAAAATGTATAAATCCCGTGTTCAATGCAAACACAAGGGATATAGATAGGAGCGGGAGGAGGTCACATGGTCATCCGTGCAGCGCCAATGTGCAGGCCCGGCCCTGATACACATCATCATGAAGCACAGCGCCCCCTATGTGTGCACCAGGAACTGGGAGACACCAAACCCACGAAGACCCGAATAAGGAATGTGATAAATTATAATCATAATGATCACATTAACTATACATTCTGTACTTGACGTATCTAAGCTGCTAACCCATCATGTGTGATACAGCCTGCTGAGCTGTGTATCTAACCATATCTTGTGTGATAATGACTGCTGAGTTGTGTATCTAATCCTATCACATGTGATACTGTCTGCTGAGCTGTGTATCTAATCCTATCATGTGTGGTACTGTCTGCTGAGCAGTGTATCTAATCCGATCCTGTGTGATACTGACTGCTGAGCTGTGTATCTAATCCTATCCCGTGTGATACAGTCTGCTGAGCTGTGTATCTAATCCTATCATGTGTGATACTGTCTGCTGAGCTGTGTATCTAATCCTATCCTGTGTGATACTGTTTGCTGAGCTGTGTATCTAATCCTATCCTGTGTGGTACAGTATGCTGAGCTGTGTATCTAATCGTATCATGTGTGATTCTAAGTTCAGTATATGTGATACAGTACAGCTAGATAATCATCATGAACATCTACAAGCTACAATTTCTTTTTTTACTAGAAAAAGAAGTCTTGAATTTTTTTTATCAATTATAATCATCACCTTATATTGCATGTAGAATGTATGGGTCCCGTGCACTACTCTCCCTGGCCAGTTGGTGGTGCTGTATTAGACGATTCATCCTATCTGACATCATATCCCACTATAGGTCCAACCACTCTTATGTGATATATATAAACACACTCTATAAGGCCAGAGACTACAGGGCATGACCTCTGACCCCGGGTCATGCCATTCTCCACATAGTTGCACCATCATTGCATCTGAGGACAGGTTTATGATGGGTAAGTGGGTGTGCTGCCCCATCAATGGTACTTCATGGCAAAAAATAGAATAAAGGTTATTGTGCGCAGAAAACTGGCACAGGTCAGTAACGGTGGAGGGGGATGAGAGGAGCAGCACTGACCCAAGACACTAAGGGGCGAAAGACAAAACCTGTCTTTCAAGGGCCCCATTAAAGCAGTATATATTTCTGGCCTCCAGAGGAAAATGCATTGTACAAACTGCTGTTACTCCTCCGGGCTACTTTATACTAGATGTATTAATTCTTAGCCACTAGGAGGCAATATAGCATATAAAATCCGGTATCTACCGTCACCACTAGAGGGCAACATATTATGCAAAATTCTGTAATTACCATACACCCCCAGAGGGTGACATATTATATAAAATCCTGTATCTACCAGTCACCACTAGAGGGCGACATATTATATAAAATCCTGTATCTACTAGTCACCACTAGAGGGCGAAATATTATACAAAATCCTGTATCTACCAGTCACCATTAGGGGCGACATATTATATAAAATCCTGTATCTACTAGTCACCATTAGAAGGCAATATATTATTTAAAATCCAGTATCTACCAGTCACCACTAGAGGGCGTCATATTATTTAAAATCCTGTATCTACCAGTCACCACTAGAGGGCGACATATTATATAAAATCCTGTATCTACCAGTCACCACTAGAGGGCGACATATTATATAAAATCCTGTATCTACTAGTCACCACTAGGGGCGACATATATAAAATCCTGTATCTACTAGTCACCACTAGAAGGCGTTATATTATTTAAAATCCTGTATCTACCAGTCACCACTAGAGGGCGTCATATTATTTAAAATCCTGTATCTACCAGTCACCACTAGGGGCGACATATTATATAAAATCCTGTAACTACTAGTCACCACTAGAAGGCGATATATTATTTAAAATCCTGTATCTACCAGTCACCACTAGAGGGCGATATATTATATAAAATCCTCTATTTACTAGTCACCACTAGAGGGTGACATATTATATAAAATCCTGTATTTACTAGTCACCACTAGAGGGCGATATATTGTATAAAATCGTGCATCAACTAGTCACCACTGGAGGGCGACATATTATATAAAATCCTGTATTTACTAGTCATCACTAGAGGGCGACATAATTATATGGATATTGCTATTCCTCTCTGTTCCACTAGAGGGCAATAATCCATACAATCATGTAAGCTACTTGTCACCACAAGAGGGCTTCACATCGTAGGTGTATCAATTCCTAGCCTATAGTAGGTGTCCTATTATATAAAGGTTCTTAAAGGGACACATATACAATCTGCATTTTTCCTGACCACTAGCAGGAGACATATTATACAAAAAAAAAATTAACCATCTGTCACCACTAGAGGCCTACACCATAACGGCTGTATCTTATCTCCCGCTGTATCTAAGCCTATGCTACGTGATACTGTGCAGTTCTAAAATTGTAATCAATTGGGTAAAGAAACTCGATCCAAATAGTCACACCCGCATTTTATGACCGTAACTCGCCAAGGGGCATCAGATTAGGAGAGGGGAGGCGTCAGCCCATTAGGTGGCCACAGAAAATATAATGAGCTAAATAGCTCAGACCCACACAGTGGATAGCAGATCAACCAAAATCAGGCAAGACCAGTGGATTAGTCTAATCAGGAAGTGGGAGGAGCCAGTGACTGAACCCAGCAGCCACCGGTCCTATATCAGGGATCACAGACCACAGGATGTGAATAGATACAATATAAGATACAAAGAGATACAACTTCTAGATCAGGAACTTCCAGGGTTAACACTGTTGCCGCTATATGAGTATTATACAAAGTGTCTTCTAGCCATTAATAATCTGAAACAATGAGATAATCGTCCGGATACAATGTAGCGTTTTATCAGCGCCGATAGTCAATGTACTCGAGACCTCCAGCTAATTTGGTCTCTGACAGAGTCAGCCTTGCTCAGTATATGGAAGGTGAAGAATACAATTTGGTTACAAAGGCGACGGAGGAACCTTTCAGCGCCATTCAATAGTGGCGGCATTGTATTACGTGCGCGACGCAGATTGAATGAAGTCGGTTCTGAGCTGAGACTAACAGCTCTTAACTGCTGGAATGAGTTCAAGGCCGCCCAATGATCCTGCGCCGCGCTGAAAGATTCACACATTATGCTGATAACCGCCGCACAATGGAAGCGCATTTATTCACAAGCGTTACCCGCACAATTCCGAAATCTCACGTTATGAGAGGCACGGTAATGCTAATGTCGAAAGACACTTCACACAATAGGAGGCTCAAAGGAGGCAAACCTCCTGCAAACACCGCTCAGGTTCAAGGAGCCAGACAGGCCCAGACTGGTCAGACCGGTGCTGGGTCAATGAAGGGTTAATAATCAGGAACCCTCAGCTACAGGGGAGCAGAAAACCACTCGGTCCAGGAAGAAGAGATGTATGAAGACATATGAGATGGCCAAGACCCAACCAGAAGATAGAGGACACCAGGGGAGGTCATCATCGAGACTGGATGACCCTTCGACCACCTTGACCTTTCCACCCTGGACAGTAGCCCCTCCCGCATGGTAAATGCAGGACATGGAGTCACTACAGGAGAAGACCCCCCATGAAGCTGTATGGTAATAAAATAACATTTTTTGGAACTGGTGATCCTAAAAAAAAGTAATAGGACCTGAATTACTCTGCAGGGAAATCGGATTACAGGCCTCTTCTCTATAATGGCTGTTAACCCTTTCACTGCAGGAACAAGTGCCGTTGCGGTGGGGTTTTCAGAATCCAGGACTTTATTTGGAATCCCACCCCCCACAGGCAGGGCTCAGGCCTCCTCTACATCACTATGTGGGAACCCCGCCAGGAAAAGACTGGTGTATCTTGAAATCACATGCAAGAAATCCAAGCCAACTAGATGTGTCCTCCAGCTTGGAGTCACGCGGAATATTCTCCATAATCTCAGCCGATCCCATTCCAAGCCGAGGGGATTCTGCTGCATTATATAGTTTTATATCACAACAGACCCCTGAGACCACAACATGTCCAGGACGACATCTTACAACTATCTGTCTCCAGACATTAAATAACCCCCCCTTCCCTTGTATTGTACTATATGGCCCCTATTATTCGTGTATATACTTTATAATGAATGTCCACTTATCAGCTCAGCCAAAATAAAGCTATAAAGTTTATGCACGTCCCTTCCTTTCATGTCAGACATCAATTCAAAGATTCTCTGACTATAGAACTATCAATCTCTAAAACACCTGGTGCTGGACCCATGCAGGATCGGGGTTAGACCCATGTTAGGATCATGTGAGAATCAAGTTAAACCCAAGTAAGGACCACATAGGACGCAGGTTAGCCCTTTCTTATACCATGTAGGGCCCAGGTTAGACCCAATGTTAGGATCATGTGTGACTCAAGTTAAACCCAAGTAAGGACCACATAGGACCCAGGTTAGATCTATTTAAGAACATGTGGCACCCAGGTTGGACTCAAGTAAGAACCATGTAGGGGCTCAGATAAGATCCATGTTAGGACCATGTAGGACCAAGGTAAATCCTTGTTAGGACCATGTGGGACCCAGGTTGGCCTCATGTAAGAACCATGTAGGACCAAGGTTAAATTTTTGTTCAGACCATGTGGGACCCAGGTTGGACTCATGTAAGGATAATGTAGGGCTCAGATCAGATCTATGTTAGGACCATGCAGTATGCAGGTTAGACCTATGTTAGGACCATGCAGGACCCAGGTTAGACCCATGTTAGGACCATGCAGGACCCAGGTTAGACCCATGTTAGGACCATGCAGGACGCAGATTGGACCCATATTATGACCCAGGATGGACCCATGTTAGGACCATGCAGGACCTAGATTAGACCCATGTAAGGACCATGTGAGACCCAGGTTGGACTTGTGAACTTCGGTATATAAGGAACTTTGGGTCAGTCTAGTAAAGTATTTTTACAGCTGCTGCAGATTTATGACATGAAATGAAACCAAGTAAGAGGTGAAGACGGGATAAAGACATTACCCGCAGCATTAATCCGATCCGCCTGCCATCCCCGCATGGTAGTGCCCCCGCACTCTAAGAATAGGTGTAAATGGCGTCCTCCCTCGGCGTGTCAGCGCGGCCATTCACCTTAAACTCCTAATTTATGACTATTGCCGGGGATTTGAGTAAAGCTTCATCCACTCTGCTGCCAAAAACTAATAGCAGCCGCAGAAGTGCCATCTGATTTATACGCTCTGCAGCCGGGCCAAAAATAAAGGGAGGGCGGTGAGCAGGAACCGGGGTGAGGAGCGGAGCTGTCAGGACCCGGCAAGTATCAAAGCAAAACTCCACTGCTACATTGTATCAATAACACTTCAGATTAAAGGGGAGCTCCGGGAGGACCGGGAGCAGATCATCTACTCACTGGATGGATTACTGGAGCGGACCCTTACACTCAGGTATCTAGCCATAGAGCAGTGCCCCTAGTGGCTGATCTGAGATCCGTATTTCCACACATCAATAGCAGCAACATTCAATAAATTTAACATCTGCTTTAATAATGACTGGACAGGATTGAGAAAACATGGCGGCTTTCTATCACACACAGCGCCACACCTGTTCTTAGGTCATGCCTGGTATTGCAGTCCTATGTGCTTTAATGGGGTAGCAGTAACACACAGGCAGGTCTTTCTTAACATGTAGTGGCTCCTTTAAGTGGAAAATAACAGAAGCTAAAAAAAAAAAACAAACAAACATTTTCATGATCTAGAAATAGAGGATTCCAATAACAAAACGCAGAAAACAAAAACCTTCAACTACGAAAAGCAAACAAAACTACACGGCCCTGGCGCTGCAACCCCAGAACATGTCCTTGTAATCTCCCTGTCTACTGCCTGGAGACACAAAACACAAGACTGGAATAGAATATTGAATGTCTATCTATCTACTACATATCTACTGTATCTCATATCTATCACCTATATCTATCTATCTATCTATCTCATATCTATCATATATCTATTACATCTATCTATATACTACATATCTACTGTATCTCATATCTATCCCTATACCTATATCATATCTATCTATATACTACATATCTCACATCACTTACATCATATCTATCACCTATCTCATATCTATCTATATATCTCATACCTCTATCTTATATCTACCATGTACCTATCACCTATATCACATCTATCTACATACTACATATCTGCTGTATCTCTTATCTATCACATCTATCTATCTATCTATCTATCTATCTATCACATATCTATCTATCTATCTATCTATCTATCTATCTATCAACTACATATGTACTGTATCTCATATCTATCATCTATATCCTATCTATCTATATACTACATATCTCACATCACCTATATCATATCTATCTGTATATGTCATATCTATCATGTATCTATCACCTATATCATATCTATCTATATATCTCATTCCTCTATTTTATATCTACCATGTATCTATCACCTATATCACATCTATCTATATACTAGATATCTACCGTATCCCATATCTATCACCTATATCATATCTATCTATATATCCCATACCTCTATGTCATATCTATATATCAGTCTCATATCTGTCTTGTATCTATGTATTTCATATCTATCTGTCTATCACATATCTATTTATTGTCTAACTGATGGGGGGGGGGGGGTGGATAAAACACTTTAGAATATTCTTTTTTATCTAATAATGAATAATTATAGAAGAATATGATAAGATATCCCACAGAACGTACAGTAAATATTGTAATAAACAAGACTGATTGTTCCCTGCAGGCGATGACCTTCTATGGAGAGATGCTGTTCAATAGCTGCTCCAGATCATTCTACATAGAGGCCACCAGGATTTCATCCCCAATGTCTCCTGGAAATCAAGGCAACAAAGTTGCAGGCAGGCGCTGGCGCACACAGTTTCCCTCCACCTTGAGCAGTACAATAATGAGAGTGTGCATCTGACCCCGTGGACCGCGGTGCCTCAGCATCCAGCATTGGTCCTAGGGCGCGGCGGCCATTGCGTCTCCCCGGCTGCGGGCGGCGGGGTAATTACGTGGCCTTATTGCAATTATTTTTATGTCAGAAGACTAAAACGGCAAAAATGCCCAAGGTTCATCAGAGAAACCTTCAAAAGCCGTGAGGATACAGATCAGCGGATCGGTTGTAGAGGATGTGACTTGCGTTAGGCGAGATTTTAATGATTGGTCTCGGCGGTCCGCCGGCCCCAAAGCCGGTCATTAAAAGGCAGGAAATGCCCTCAGCGCCAGTCATTACCACTTCATTATGGACGGTGTTTGTAGTCAAGGCCGTCGCCTTTATGGGAACATTTTCTAACAAGAAGGAGCCTGTGTTCCTCCAGGTCCGGGATCCGATCACCTGCTGCGGAGATATTTGGCCGGCAGCAGATTTGCATTATAATGGGCGCATTCCTCCCCCCGCGTCTCCTGGATTTACCACTTGGCAGTTGGGAGAGAGACAAGGTAATGACTTGTGAGCGGCCCCTCCGCCCCACAATAGGCTCAGACAAAAACACTAAGCCCCGAGCCCGGAGGAGACGTCACCAGCCCCCGCAGTCCGCTCACAGGAAGGACCTGTCTATGTGACGCATCTCTATGTCCATATCAGACAAACAAGATGATGAAGTTTCCTCTTCCCTCACAATTCCTCCCTGACAACTCTTATACCTGGAATACAGTATAAGGAGTACAGTCATGTGACCTCTCAGCGTTGTCTAGAGCAATCATGTGACAGATTAGCTCTGTCTAGGGCAGTCATGTGACATCAAGAGAAATCATGTGACATCTCAGTGCCATCGAGAGAAGTCACGTGACATCTCAGTGCCATTGAGAGAAGTCATGTGACATCTCAGTGCCATCGAGAGAAGTCATGTGACATCTCAGTGCAACCTAGAGAAGTCATGTGACAGCTTAGAGGCAACTATGGAAATCATGTAACTAAGCTCCATCTAAACACCTTGTATGATAACCCAGCTATAGACTAATAGATAATTTAGCACCACCTAAAGGAGTCACGTGATAACTCAGCTCCGCCTAGCTCAGTCATGTGATAGCTTAGCTCCACCCAGTGCAGTTATGTGACAACGCAGTCATATTGAAACAAATCTCCACCTAGAGCAGTCATGTGACATCTCAGTGCTGTCTAGAACAGTCATGTGACAAACAAGTTGTATGATGCCTCACTATCAAGTAATGTGATAATTTAGAACCACCTAAAGAAGTTATGTGCCAAATTAGCTTTGCATAAATCAGTCATATGATGTGACAACTGAGCTCTACCTAAAGAGGTTATGTGACATTGTCATCTAAGGGTGAGGTCACACGCGCTGTTTGCTATGCGTTTTACATGTAACCATGCATTTGGCTGCTTTAATAGCCTTTTTTTAATTGCTGGCAGTGTAAGCAGCAGTGAGGATGTTAACACTGCTGCTTACACTGCCAACAATGAAGAAAACGCTATTAAAGCAGCCAAACTCATGGTTACGTGTAAAACGCATCGCAAACACCGCGTGTGACCGCACTCTAAGTGCCGCTCAGAGCTGTCATATGACAATAAAGCCCTGCCCAAGTCAGTCATGTGACATGTGATGTAAAGTACTTCTATTCCATGGAGGAGCTGCAGCATGAGAACCCTCCCACATGACTCCTCGTGGCACTTCAAGCAATGAACCAACCATAAGAGACGTGTAGAAGGATATCAGCACCAGAAGATAATTCTGAACGTCCTCCTATCCACCAACTCTATGACTTCCATCAATACTTAATGTCAGGAAAGTGAAGCCAACATATATAGTAGAGGAGTACACAGTGAGCACTTACAATGTGACCTGGAGATGGAGACCTGGCATCCTTCATTGCTTGTCTGCTCTGCACATCCAAGAGCGGCCATTTCATCTGCAAGTACTGGGGAGAGAAGAAGAAGGAGAAACATCAAAATAATGTGGAGGAAGAGTACAACTCCCAACATCCCCAGAACAACCTCCAAAAACCATGGAGACCATGAGAGACAAAGCCACAGATCCCGATCACACAACAGTAAAACAAGCATCTACCACACACATCATCAAAGTAACACTCAAGGGGCTGCTGACAGGTCCCCTCCATCATGTATTCTACAGACTGATCCCTCCATCATGTATCCTACAGACTGATCCCCCATCATGTATCCTACAGACAAATCCCCCTCCATCATGTATCCTATAAACTGATCCCCCTCCATCATGTATCCTACAAACTGATCCCCCCATCATGTATCCCACAGACTGATCCCCCCATCATGTATCCTACAGACTGATCCCCCCATCATGTATCCTACAGACGGATCCCCCCATCATGTATCCTACAGACTGATCCCCCCATCATGTATCCTACAGACTGATCCCCCCATCATGTATCCTACAGACTGATCCCCCCATCATGTATCCTACAGACTGATCCCCCCATCATGTATCCTACAGACTGATCCCCCCATCATGTATCCTACAGACTGATCCCCTCCATCATGTATTCTACAGACTGATCCCCTCCATCATGTATCCTACAGACTGATCCCTCCATCATGTATCCTACAGACTGATCCCCCCATCATGTATCCTACAGACTGATCCCTCCATCATGTATCCTACAGACTGATCCCCCATCATGTATCCTACAGACAAATCCCCCTCCATCATGTATCCTATAAACTGATCCCCCTCCATCATGTATCCTACAAACTGATCCCCCATCATGTATCCCACAGACTGATCCCCCCATCATGTATCCTACAGACTGATCCCCCCATCATGTATCCTACAGACTGATCCCCCATCATGTATCCCACAGACTGATCCCCCCATCATGTATCCTACAGACGGATCCCCCCATCATGTATCCTACAGACTGATCCCCCCATCATGTATCCTACAGACTGATTCCCCATCATGTATCCTACAGACAAATCCCCCCCCCATCATGTATCCTATAAACTGATCCCCCTCCATCATGTATCCTACAAACTGATCCCCCCATCATGTATCCCACAGACTGATCCCCCCATCATGTATCCTACAGACGGATCCCCCGATCATGTATCCTACAGACTGATCCCCCCATCATGTGTCCTACAGACTGATCCCCCCATCATGTATCCCACAGACTGATCCCTCCATCATGTATCCTACAGACGGATCCCCCGATCATGTATCCTACAGACTGATCCCCCCATCATGTATCCTACAGACTGATCCCCCCGTCATGTATCCTACAGACTGATCCCCCCATCATGTATCCTACAGACTGATCCCCTCCATCATGCATCCTACAGACTGATCCCCTCCATCATATATCCTACAGACAGATCCCCTCCATCATGTATCTTGCAGACTGATCCCCCCATCATGTATCCTACAGACTGATCCCCCCATCATGTATCCTACAAACTTATCCCCCCATCATGTATCCTACAGACTGATCCCCCCATCATGTATCCTACAGACAGATCCCCTCCATCATGTATCCTACAGACTGATCCCCCCATCATGTATCCTACAGACTGATCCCCTCCATCATGTATCCTACAGACTGATCCCCCCATCATGTATCCTACAGACTGATCCCCCCATCATGTATCCTACAGACTGATCCCCCATCATGTATCCTACAGACTGATCCCCCCATCATGTATCCTACAGACAGATCCCCTCCATCATGTATCCTACAGACTGATCCCCCCATCATGTATCCTACAGACTGATCCCCTCCATCATGTATCCTACAGACTGATCCCCCCATCATGTATCCTACAGACTGATCCCCTCCATCATGTATCCTACAGACTGATCCCCCCATCATGTATCCTACAGACTGATCCCCTCCATCATGTATCCTACAGACTGATCCCCCCATCATGTATCCTACAGACTGATCCCCTCCATCACGTATATTTGGTTTAGGGTCTCTGCAGGACTAGGGTAAGGATGCGGGGATCCCCCTTATCTGTATACTTCTGATCCTCCATACATCAAGCAGATTTATTTAGGACTGGGTTGATGGGATTAATCACTGAGGGGTGTCCTGTGGAGGTTGTGATTGTAATCTCGGGGCCGGCGTTGCGGGCCGCTCCAGCGGTGGAGGGACTCGGGAGACGTCTGGCCTGAAGTCTGCAGGTCCACAAGTGCCGCTGCCCGGAGTATAATATACAGGCGGTAGTTTGTAATTCTTACTCTACATAAAAGCTTCATTGTCTGCCAAATCCAATCTCCACAGGCTACCTGAACCGCAGATTTTTACGAGTCTACATTTCAGCGCTCAGAGTCTACAACATGCATAATTTTCAATTACATTAAGACAGAACAGGATCATTGCCTATATAACATTACGGCGTGGCGGATATGAGACGCAGCCCTACTGCCGCGAGAGCTAAATGAATCCAGATGCCACAGAGAAGCCCATGGCGTTCAATAGAGGCAAGCACTTTCAAATGTCAGTCCTCCCGCCGCTCTGCCACTGCTCCAGCACCTCAGCTGTGCAACACAGGCAAATACAAAGCAACGCAAGGCTGTCACACCGCAGAGACCCCACCAATCTCCTGGTATTACAGAATTATTCCTCATCACAAGTAGACACACGTGGACACAAAATCATCTGCACCCTCTCAAGGTGATAACTGCACTCTCCTGAAACACTCTGTGCTGCGGGTGACATTGTCTCCAACTATTCTGTAACCTCCCACAAGATCAGAACACTTGTCTCCTGAAATACTCTGTGCTGCAGGTGACATTGTCTTACCAGTATGTGGCATCCCACAAGATCAGAACACTTGTCTCCTGAAATACTCTGTGCTGCAGGTGACCAGAACACTTGCCTCCTGAAATACTCTGTGCTGCGGGTGACATTGTCTTACCAGTATGTGGCCTCCCACAAGATCAGCATACTCCTCTCCTGAAATACTCTGTGCTGCAGGTGACATTGTCTTACCAGTATGTGGCCTCCCACAAGACCAGCATACTCCTCTCCTGAAATACTCTGTGCTGCTGTGGGAATCATGCTCCTCCCACTACAGCTCTTGGCATGTGCTCTGTCCACTAGGGGCACTGTGGAGTGACTGTATGCACCTGTGCACATATCAGATTCAGATAAATTGTATTACAGCTCTTTAATGCCATAAATGCACATATGAAAAGGGAATAACTTTTCCTCTAAACCGTCCTTGTAGCAGACAATATTGTGCGGATGATAGCGGCGGCTTTGCATTCCGATGTATTGTGTGGAAGAATGCGGCTCTTCAGGGTGAGGCACCCAACACCTTCCTGCAGGATCTGGTTTCACCAGTAATGGAACAGAGACAACACACGGATCGGCTCCGATACTGGAACCAGATGTTTAAGAGAAGGAAGGAGGGGGCCACGGAGAAGCTGGGAACCTCGTCCCTCCCCTCACTGCCCCGGGGCTCCTCACCTCCAAACACGAAATAAACAAATGAGGTCGGAGAGGACTAAAACCGAATAAAAACAGATTCCCAGCCCTAAAGATACAACATATCCATGTTCAGGGCCCTGCGCAACAATGTATCATTAGGAACCAATAGGATGGACTATGAAATACAATCATATATAATGTATCCATGTTCAGGGCCCTGCACTACAATGTATCATTAGGAACCAATAGGACGGACTATGAGATACAGTCATATATAACGTATCCATGTTCAGGGCCCTGCGCAACAATGTATCATTAGGAACCAATAGGACGGACTATGAGATACAGTCATATATAACGTATCCATGTTCAGGGCCCTGTGCAACAATGGGGGTCATTTACTAAGGGCCCAATTCGCGTTTTCCCGACGTGTTACCCGAATATTTCTGATTTGCGCTGATTTTCCCTGTATTGCCCCGGGATTTTGGCGCACGCGATCAGATTTTGCCGCATCGGCGCTGGCATGCACGCGACCGAAATTGGGGGGCGTGGCCGAACGAAAACCCGGCGGATTCGGAAAAACCGCCGCATTTAAAAAAAAAGTGAAAAAGTGTCGCGGGACTCGTGCTTACCTTCACTAGGAATAGGCCGGCGAACTTCAGTGCATTCCGAGGAACTTTAGCGCAGCAGCGCCACCTGGTGGATGTCGGAGGAACTACCTTAGTGAATCCCGGCCAGACCCGAATCCACCGCAGAGAACGCGCTGCTGGATCGCGAATGGACCGGGTAAGTAAATCTGCCGCAATGTATCATCACAAACCAATAGGACGGACTATGAGATACAGTCATATATAATGTATCCATGTTCAGGGCCCTGCACTACAATGTATCATCAGGAACCAATAGGACAGTCTTGGTGTGGGGGTCTTGTTCTGGCATTGTAGGGATCTCTATATCTCTCTAGGGATCTCTCTCATATATAACGTATCCATGTTCAGGGCTCTGAACTACAATGTATCATCAGAAACCAATAGGACAGACTATGAGATACAGTCATATATAACGTATCCATGTTCAGGGCCCTGCACTACAATGTATCATCAGGAACCAATAGTACGGTCTAGGTGTGGAGGTCTCTATGGGGGTTGTAGTCTTGGGGGTCTGGCCATGATGATGGAGGTCTCATACTGGGGGCATGAGGGTATCCTGGGTGTGAAATGCTTCTCAGTTCTGGCATTAACCTGCAGCAGCCTGGAGGACGGAGAAGATTAGGAAGGGACCATTAAGATGGTCACTCCGGCTGCCGGAATGTGGAATTCTTCCTGGGTCACAGGAATTCCGCACATTACTGGGAAGTGAAGCGGGCACATGTGCTTCCCGCCGCAGCTGCTGCCAGGCAACCAGAATAACAGTCCCCTAATGCCAAGGCGAGGGGGAAGCAGCGTGACCCTCCAGCAATTATACTCTGGAGCGTCCGGGCAGCGGGTATTATTAGTCCTCTGCTCAGTAACAGGAGGCCTGTGTACACAGAACGAGCCCCCTCCAGCAAGACCCACCTGATGTATGTCCCTAAGATCCATTGGTCCAAAGATAATGATTAAATCCTAATAATAATAATAGGAAATCTTTATATAGCGCCATCACATTCCACAGTGCTGTACAAATATATTTGGCCCAACCAAAAAACAGAAAGGGGAATAAGTCAGCGACCTGAAGAAATAAACACTAAAATAATTCAAATCAATTAAAAGTAGGGAGATATACAGATTATATCCCCTATGTAGTCACAGTACTGGTCCAGGCACAATACCTGCCTAAATACCAGAATACCCCCCTATATGTACCTCCTTCCAAATATATTTCCCTTAATGGGACAAATGAAAGGGGGTGGAGATAAACAGTAGACAATATACAAATATAATAATATTTAATGTAATATATTTAATATTTAAGGTAAATAGGTGAAGTAATGATATCCGAATCACAATGAACATTCCCAGTAGCCAATAACGAGGAGGAACTTATGGGGGGGGGAGACAGACTACATAGGGGGCATAATCCATACATCTACCTATATTTTATTGATATTAATTTTTTTTTTATTTTAAGCTTACTGACTTAGTCCCTGTCTCTCCTTCTTGGTTGGGCTGTGTTCACATGATAGGTGGCCAGCTAGACCCAAGTTCACCAACTATATGTAAACTATAACCTCATATTTCACAGTACTGCTGCTACTAACAGCAAATACAAAGGTTTGATTACACATACCTAATACTGACTGCAGAGAGCAAAGTAGCGCAAGGAATCAGGGCACTTAGAGAAGCTAAATCCTGGAATATAAATCCATATATCACTGTGCTGCTGCTACTAAAAACATGCAGAAAGGTCTGATTACACATCTCACCAGGGACAATACATAACAATGCCTGCAGAGAGCACAGAGCACAGCAGTGTGAGGTCTAAATACACATCTCATGTTTTACTCCCCAGTGCCTTATAGTGCGAACGGAAGGTTTATCATAGCAGCTGGATATTGGAGTGTAAGCTCCTGTGCCCAGTTCACTCTGAGGGAATGTATTAGGAGATCTCATGCAGTTCAGCAGGTATATACCGTGTTTAGTCTCTCTTTTCAAATTGTTTATAACTTTCTCCCTAGTCTGGTTAATGTAGGGTTAAATAGGGGGAAAAAAAGGGTGAAAAAGAGGGATCGACAGCACAAAAGAGCCGTAGGCGCTCTGCACACGGGAGAGTAAACCGTGGAGGCGTGAGGTTTTTAGAGCCTCAGGCCAAATCCACGGTCGTTACTGAGATGTGGGGCGAGGAGCTTCCGAGAGCTGGCGAGTAACATGGAGCCACTACACCCGATGACTCAGGATCCAGAGCCGCATCCCAAGTCCAGAGACAATACTGTTAACCTGGATGGCAGCTCTGGTCTGCCCACAGTGCGTCATTAGTCTGCACAGGGGCTGCATACACTGCAGAGACTCAGAATGAAGACATAGACACCAACCCAATATACCAGCCGCAACATGACCAGTACAGGAAAAAACTGGTGGGGTCACTGTACACATCCATTTAGAGCTGAATTCTGAAAGCTGGAATCACTCAGAAAAGTAATGATTTCTCTGGTGATCTCATTTCCACAAAAGCATGTGACTACTGAAATTAAGGACTAGAAGAATAGTGAGTGCAGCTCTGGAGTATAATACAGGATGTAACTCAGGATCAGTACAGGATAAGTAATGCCATGTATGTACACAGTGACTGCACCAGAATAGTGAGTGCAGCTATGGGGTATAATACAGGATGTAACTCAGGATCAGTACAGGATAAGTAATGTCATGTATGTACACAGTGACTGCCCCAGCAGAATAGTGAGTGCAGCTCTGAAGCATAATACAGGATGTAACTCAGGATCAGTACAGGATAAGTAATGTCATGTATGTACACAGTGACTGCACCAGCAGCAGAATAGTGAGTGCAGCTCTGGTGTATAATACAGGATGTAACTCAGGATCAGTACAGGATAAGTAATGTCATGTATGTACACAGTGACTGCACCAGCTGCAGAATAGTGAGTGCAGCTCTGGAGTATAATACAGGATGTAACTCAGGATCAGTACAGGATAAGTAATGTCATGTATGTACACAGTGACTACACCAGCAGAATAGTGAGTGCAGCTCTGGAGTATAATACAGGATGTAACTCAGGATCAGTGCAGGATAAGTAATGTCATGTATGTACACAGTGACTGCACCAGCAGCAGAATAGTGAGTGCAGATCTGGGGTATAATACAGGATGTAACTCAGGATCAGTACAGGATAAGTAATGTCATGTATGTACACATTGAATGCACCAGCAGCAGAATAGTGAGTGCAGCTCTGGGGTATAATACAGGATGTAACTCAGGATCAGTACAGGATAAGTAATGTCATGTATGTACACAGTGACTGCACCAGCAGCAGAATAGTGAGTGCAGCTCTGGTGTATAATACAGGATGTAACTCAGGATCAGTACAGGATAAGTAATGCCATGTATGTACACAGTGACTGCACCATCAGCAGAATAGTGAGTGCAGCTCTGGAGCATAATACAGGATGTAACTCAGGATCAGTACAGGATAAGTAATGTCATGTATGTACACAGTGACTGCACCGCCAGCAGAACAGTGAGTGCAGCTCTGGAGTATAATACAGGGTGCAGCCATTACTGTGTAATGAGAACATTATGAGAACCAGCAGAATTAACCCTTTTGATCTTGGCAGCACAATTTATACTTGTCCCATTCTTTGTTAGCGGCTCACATCATCATCAGAAGTTATGTAGATGTCTCTTAGATTCCTACACTGTATCACTGTCTAGGCCACAGAGCATTGTCTAGACTGGATACAATTTTCTCCCCTATTCGCTGATAGCAGGATGAGCTATGTCCAGGGTTACAACCATGAGTGGATTATCATTCCCTGGTTGCAAGCAGAGATCTGGAAACTGGTGAGAAATCTCATGCCTGAGGGATCACCACCTTCATTGAGCTGCCAGTGGAGTGAGTGCCTGATGACAGATTATGGAGCGGCTATCACTGATGACAGATTATAGAGCCGTTGTCACTGAAGACGAATTATGGAGCGGCTGTCACTGATGATAAATTATGGAACGGCTGTCACTGAAGACGGATTATGGAGTGGCTGTCACTAATGACGGATGATGGAGCGGCTGTCACTGATGATGGATTATGGAGCAGCTGTCCCTGAAGACGAATTATGGAGCTGCTGTCACTGATGATGGATTATGGAGCATCTGTCACTGATGATGGATTATGGAGTGGCTGTCAGGGATGACAGATTATGGAGCAGTTGTCAGTGGTGCCGGATTATGGAGCGGCTGTCATTGATGACGATTATAGAGCGGCTGTCACTGAAGATGGATTAAGGAGCCGCTGTCACGGATGATGGATTATGGAGCGGCTGGCACTGAAGACGGATTATGGAGTGGCTGTCACTGATAACAGATTATGGAGCGGCTGTCATTGAAGACGTATTATGGAGCAGTTGTTACTGAAGACGGATTATGGAGCAGTTGTTACTGAAGACGGATTATGGAGCTTCTGTCATTGATGATGGTTATGGAACAGCTGTCACTGATGATTATTATGGAGCGGCTGTTATTGATGATGGATTATGGAACAGTTATCAATGATGACAGATTATGGAGCGGCTGTCTCTGAAGACGGATTATGGAACGGCTGTCACTGAAGACGGATTATGGAGTGGCTGTCACTAATGACGGATGATGGAGCGGCTGTCACTGATGATGGATTATGGAGCAGCTGTCCCTGAAGACGAATTATGGAGCTGCTGTCACTGATGATGGATTATGGAGCATCTGTCACTGATGATGGATTATGGAGTGGCTGTCAGGGATGACAGATTATGGAGCAGTTGTCAGTGGTGCCGGATTATGGAGCGGCTGTCATTGATGACGATTATAGAGCGGCTGTCACTGAAGATGGATTAAGGAGCCGCTGTCACGGATGATGGATTATGGAGCGGCTGGCACTGAAGACGGATTATGGAGTGGCTGTCACTGATAACAGATTATGGAGCGGCTGTCATTGAAGACGTATTATGGAGCAGTTGTTACTGAAGACGGATTATGGAGCAGTTGTTACTGAAGACGGATTATGGAGCTTCTGTCATTGATGATGGTTATGGAACAGCTGTCACTGATGATTATTATGGAGCGGCTGTTATTGATGATGGATTATGGAACAGTTATCAATGATGACAGATTATGGAGCGGCTGTCTCTGAAGACGGATTATGGAACGGCTGTCATTGATGACGATTATGGAGCGGCTCTCATTGATGATGACTATGGAACGGCTGTCACTGAAGATGGATTATGGAGCGCCTGTCACTAATGACGATTATGGAGCGCCTGTCACTGATGACGATTATGGAGCGGCTCTCATTGATGATGACTATGGAACGGCTGTCACTGATGATGGATTATGGAACAACTGTCACCGATGACAGATTATGAAGCGGCTGTCACTGAAGACGGATTATGGAGCAGTTGTTACTGAAGACGGATTATGGAGCAGTTGTTACTGAAGATGGATTATGGTGCGGCTGTCACTGAAGACAGATTATGGAGCAGTTGTTACTGAAGTTGGATTATGGAGTGGCTGTCACTGAAGACAGATTTTGGAGCAGTTGTTACTGAAGATGGATTATGGAACGGCTGTCATTGATGACGATTATAGAGCAGCTGTCACTGATGATGGATTATGGAGCGGCTGTCACTGAAGACGGATTATGGAGCAGTTGTTACTGAAGATGGATTATGGAGCGGTTGTCATTGATGACAGATTATGGAGCGGCTGTCACTGAAGACGGATTATGGAGCAGTTGTTACTGAAGATGGATTATGGAGCGGTTGTCATTGATGACAGATTATGGAGCGGCTGTCACTGATGACAGATTATGGAGCGGCTTTAGTCTCAATGGAAGCTTCTATGGCAGTGATGGCGAACCTTTAAGAGACCGAGTGCCCAACTTATAACCAAAATCCACTTATTTACCGCAAAGTGCCAACATTGCATTTTAAGCAGTAACTAAAGAGCTACCTGCTCTTCAACATTCATCAGTCGTATCGGCCCCTTGAGGCCACTAATACAGGAGGGCACATTCAGACTATCATTGTAGCTTCTCACCAGGGTCTCTCTATACAGTAAGAATGTAGGGTGCAGTAGGATGACCTACAAAGATAATGCAGTTCTATCAACACATTCTCACTTTTACCGCAGTTCCAAACAGCCAATGAAGTTTTAAAATGGCGCTGATTGTAGCATCTCTTAAATTGCCTGGGTCTGCAGGAAGATTTGGTGAATTTGGTCCTGTTTAGTGAGCTCTGTCCTGGGGTCAATGGCCTGAGTGCCCACAGAAAGGGCTCTGAGTGCCAGCTCTGGCACCCGTGCCATAGGTTCGCCACCACTGTTCTATGGTGTCACAGTACACCTCAACTCCAGGAGAGCAGTGTGGCCCCCAGCTGCCTGTGCGGGCCCCAGATTCATCCAGAGTGTCTATAACTGGTGCGTTTAGCTTTTTTCCCAATAATAAATCAACATTGCAATTAGATACCCTGGAAAACATCGAGACAAGTCGCAATGTTTAAACCTGGAGTCATTACACTAATGAATGAATGTGGACAAATCTGAAGGAATATTTAATGCCGGGCTGAAAAATAAAGATGGAGGAGAGGGGGAGGGGCGCATTTCAGCAACGGTGCATTTTGCTGAAAATTAAATGGCTGTTTACTGCAGTTTCAGCAATGCAGCCGCTGCGCCGCCGAGCTATTAGGGAGAGCGCAGAACTTCATAGAGCTGCCTGTCTCCCCCCGACGTCCTTTTGATGTTACCTCCAAAGGAAAGAGATCAAAGGATGGGAGTGCGGAGAGGGAGAGCCCCGGCTCTTAGCCCTGCGCTTGTCATATGTGTGCCGATCCTGGCATGGGAAGGGTTAAACCCCAGCCACCAGGAGCAAGTGCAAGATAATGAGCGGGGGCAGCGGAGGGGTCAGTGTACAGACACCATGGCCCCCCAAGGAATCACAACCTTACAAAGTTTATTTCTAAAAGGGATTTTCCAATTCTGCTCAGAACCGCAGTGGGGGCGGAGCCAAGAAAATGTAGAATAAAATAACTATACAATGGTCAGATGCACAATGTACGTGATGTCATCAATATCAGAACCTGTCAGCAGGTGTGACCCTACAGACTGCAGCCAGTGCTATATGTTGTACCTGGAGAGATGTGTGATCAGACCTCACACTGCTGTGCTCTGTGCTCTCTGCAGCCAGTGTTATGTACTGTCCCTGGAAAGAAGTGTAATCATAACATCATAACCATAAACTGTGATATATGGAATATTATTACAGGTTTGTAACTTCTCACTTACACACTGGGGGTGTGTCCTCACACTGATGTGCGCTGTGCTCTTTGCAGCCAGTGTTTGTAGTGTCCCGGGAGAGATGTGTAATCAGCTGGACTGTGATATATGGATTCATATTACAATAATTTAGATTCCACTCTTGGGATGCATTGTCATACTGCTGTGGTCTGTGCTCTCAGAAGCACCACGGTGGAATGTCTTGCGCCTGCACCCAGCACATAAAAAATAAACTAGAAGTATATTACAGAATCTTCTCAGAGCAGGTGATAGGGGCAGTGCACAGAGCACAGCAGTGTTAGGACAAACCCCCAGTGCACTTGAAGAAGCGACCCTAGAATATATCACAGTGCTGCTGCTACTCACACATCTCTCCATGGACAATACCAAATACTGCCTGCAGAGAGCACAGAGCACAGCAGTGAGAGGACATGCCCCTAGTGCACTTGGAGACGCTAGAATCCTGGAATATAGATCCATATTTTGCAGTCCTGCTGTTAACAACCTGCACACAGGGCTGATCACACATCTCTCCAGGGACAATACATAACAGTGGCTGAAGGGAGCACAGAGCACAGCAGTGTGAGGTCTGATTACACATCTCTCCAGGGACGATACATAACACTGGCAGCACAGAGCACAGCAGTGTGAGGTCTGATCACACATCTCTCCAGGGACAATACATACCACTGGCTGAAGGGAGCACGGAGCACAGCAGTGTGAGGTCTGACTGCACATCTCTCCAGGGACAATACTTAACTCTGGCTGCACAGAACACAGCAGTGTGAGGGACTGTCTGCAGTCTGTATGGTCACACCTACTGATAGACTTGGTGCAGCATCTACACATTTAAAATTAATTCATTTGGGTAAAGTCATATTTACCAATAAGGAGGATGTTGAGCAGGACTGTAGATATGAGCCCTGCAGAGCAAGATGGGCACACGCGTGTTACATGTTCTCTGGGAGCTCAGCATCTGACACAGGGGAAGATGCTGAAATGTCACCAAGATGCATCTCATTAGGAAGATTCCTGCAGCAGAGGATTACAGACTAATTGCTCCCCTGACAATGAGGCAGAGGATTTCCACAGGATTCCCATAGTCCTGGGCTCCAGGGCCCCTCTATAAACACACACAAGCCTCAGCAATGGGGACCACCTATGGCTATTAACCCCTTCACATCAGTAAGAGCTGGGGGAAGACAACGGGAAGGTTAGGAATTCTAAGAACTGGAGGAAATATAAAAACATAAGTAGCATAGAGAATGTTGTGGATGGTATTATGTGTGATAGCATAGTGCACCTGTTACATAGGACTGCTGCTGACATCTACCACATGATCTATACTCAGAGAGTTATAAGTGTGTTATCTGTGGTGTTACATAGGACTGCAGGTGACATCTACGACATGATCTGTACTCAGAGAGATATCACTGTGTTATCTGTGATGTTACATAGGACTGCAGGACACATCTACTACATGATCTGTACTCAGGGATATCACTGTGTTACCTGTGGTGTTACATAGGACTGCAGGACACATCTACTACATGATCGGTTCTCAGAGAGTTATCACTGTGTTATCTGTGGTCTTACATAGGACTGCAGGACACATCTACTACATGATCTTTACTAAGAGAGTTATCACTGTGTTACCTGTGGTGTTACATAGGACTGCAGGACACATCTACTACATGATCGGTTCTCAGAGAGTTATCACTGTGTTATCTGTGGTGTTACATGGGACTGCAGGACACATCTACTACATGATCTGTACTCAGAGAGATATCACTGTGTTATCTGTGGTGTTACATAGGACTGCAGGACACATCCACTACATGATCTGTTCTCAGAGAGATATCACTGTGTTATCTGTGGTGTTACATAGGACTGCAGGACACATCTACTACATGATCTGTACTCACAGCGTTTTCACTGTGTTACCTGTGATGTTACATAGGACTGCAGGACACATCTACTACATGCTCTGTACTCAGGGATATCACTGTGTTATCTGTGGTGTTACATAGGACTGCAGGTGACATCTACTACATGATATGTACTCAGAGAGATATCACTGTGTTATCTGTGGTGTTACATAGGACTGCAGGACACATCTACTACATGATCTGTACTCACAGAGATATCACTGTGTTACCTGTGGTGTTACATAGGACTGCAGGACACGTCTACTACATGATCTGTACTCAGGGATATCACTGTGTTATCTGTGGTGTTACATAGGACTGCAGGTGACATCTACTACATGATATGTACTCAGACAGTTATCACTGTGTTACCTGTGATATGTGCTGGGTTTCTGGGGGTCATCAGCGTATGACGTGATGGCTGGAGGGGCTGAGCACAGACTATGACATTTGGCAGAAGACCTTAAATCTGACGCACCTGGACCCCTGCAGCGGGGACTTTGCCCTGCAGCACTTCCAAATTTGTTACCTGTCAGCCTCTCCTACAACACACATCTGCTCCTTCAATCAGGACATGAGATTTATCATTCTGGGGCGATGCTGACCCCATGGCAATAACTGCCTGAGAACATAGGGGGCGCTAGACTGGTTACAATGCACAAACAACCCAAAATACATTGTATACAAGTATAACAAAGGATAACCCACATCTCTGCACTACAGTGATGAAAAGGGGGAATTGTCATCTGGAATTATAAGAATGCAATCTGAGGCTGATAAAGGTGAAACCAATAGGGTGAGGGTTAAATTCTAGAGATTCATTAAAGGTGTCAGATCAGGTAACCTGGCATCTCCCCAGCATATGGACACAGACGCATTGTGTAATAATAGAATTAGTCATCGTCTTAGCACCTAGTAAACAACCCAGGGTGCAAGTAATGAGTAAGAAGCTGTCCTCAGGTAAAAGACGGAATGTAGGATAAATGACAATGACTGTAATACTGCCTCCTATGTACAAGAATATAACTTCTATAATACTGCCCCCTATGTACAAGAATATAACTTCTATAATACTAATCCCTATGTACAAGAATATAACTACTATAATACTGCCTCCTATGTACAAGAATATAACTTCTATAATACTGATCCCTATGTACAAGAATATAACTTCTATAATACTGATCCCTATGTACAGGAATATAACTACTATAATACTGCCCCCTATGTACAAGAATATAACTACTATAATACTGCCCCCTATGTACAAGGAAATAACTTCTATAATACTGCCCCCTATGTACAAGAATATAACTACTATAATACTATCCCCTATGTACAAGAATATAACTACTATAATACTGCTTCCTATGTACAAGAATATAACTACTATAATACAGCCCCATATGTACAAGAATATAACTACTATAATACTGCCCCCTATGTACAGGAATACAACTACTATAATCTTGCCCCCTATGTACAAGAATATAACTACTATAATACTGCCCCCTATGTACAGGAATATAACTACTATAATACTGCCCCCTATGTACAAGACTATAACTACTATAATACTGCCCCCTATGTACAAGACTATAACTACTATAATACTGCCCCCTATGTACAAGAATATAACTACTATAATACTGCCCATATGTACAGGAATATAACTACTATAATACTGCCCCCTATGTAAGGAATATACCATAATACTGCCCCCTATGTACAAGAATACAACTACTATAATACTGCCCATATGTACAGGAATATAACTACTATAATACTGCCCCCTATGTATAAGAATACAACTACTATAATACTGCCCATATGTACAAGAATATAACTACTATAATACTGCCCCCTATGTACAGTAATATAATTACTATAATACTGCCCCCTATGTACAAGAATATAACTACTATAATCCTGCCCCCTATGTACAAGAATATAACTACTATAATACTGCCCCCTATGTACAAGACTATAACTACTATAATACTACACCCTATGTACAAGAATATAACTACTATAATACTGCCCCCTATGTACAAGAATATAACTACTATAATACTGCCCCCTATGTACAAGAATATAACTACTATAATACTGCCTCCTATGTACAAGAATATAACTACTATAATACTGCCCCTTTGTACAAGAATATAACTACTATAATACTGCCCCTATGTGCAAGAATATAACTACAGTACTATAATACTGCCCCCTATGTACAAGAATATAACTACTATAATACTGCCCCTATGTACAGGAATATAACTACTATAATACTGCCCCTATGTACAAGAATATAACTACTATAATACTGCCCCTATGTACAAGAATATAACTGCTATAGTACTGCCCCTATGTACAAGACTATAACTACTATAATACTACACCCTATGTACAAGAATATAACTACTATAATACTGCCCCCTATGTACAAGAATATAACTACTATAATACTGCCCCCTATGTACAAGAATATAACTACTATAATACTGCCCCCATGTACAAGAATATAACTACTATAATACTGCCCCCTATGTACAAGAATATAACTACTATAATACTGCCCCGTATGTACAAGAATATAACTACTGTAATACTGCCCCCTATGTACAAGAATATAACTACTATAATACTACACCCTATGTACAAGAATATAACTACTATAATCCTGCCCCCTATGTACAAGAATATAACTACTATAATACTGCCCCCTATGTACAAGACTATAACTACTATAATACTACACCCTATGTACAAGAATATAACTACTATAATACTGCCCCCTATGTACAAGAATATAACTACTATAATACTGCCCCCTATGTACAAGAATATAACTACTATAATACTGCCCCTATGTACAGGAATATAACTACTATAATACTGCCCCCTATGTACAAGAATATAACTACTATAATACTGCCCCCTATGTACAAGAATATAACTACTATAATACTGCCCCCTATGTACAAGAATATAACTGCTATAATACTGCCTAATATGTACAAGAATATAACTACTATAATACTGCCCCCTATGTACAAGAATATAACTACTATAATACTGCCTCCTATGTACAAGAATATAACTACTATAATACTGCCCCCTATGTACAAGAATATAACTACTATAATACTGCCCCCTATGTACAAGAATATAACTACTATAATACTGCCTCCTATGTACAAGAATATAACTACTATAATACTGCCCCCTATGTACAAGAATATAACTACTATAATACTGCCCCCTATGTACAAGAATATAACTACTATAATACTGCCTCCTATGTACAAGAATATAACTACTATAATACTGTCCCCTATGTACAAGAATATAACTACTATAATACTGCCCCCTATGTACAAGAATATAACTACTATAATACTGCCCCCTATGTACAAGAATATAACTACTATAATACTGCCCCCTATGTACAAGAATATAACTACTATAATACTGCCTCCTATGTACAAGAATATAACTACTATAATACTGCCTAATATGTACAAGAATATAACTACTATAATACTGCCCCCTATGTACAAGAATATAACTACTATAATACTGCCCCCTATGTACAAGAATATAACTACTATAATACTCCTCCTATGTACAAGAATATAACTACTATAATACTGCCCCCTATGTACAAGAATATAACTACTATAATACTGCCCCCTATGTACAAGAATAACAATGGGCCACATTTATCAGTAATAGTGCAGTCCGTTTTATGTGCAATTGCCTGTGGAGTGTACAGGGGGCGCTTGGTCTTCATGAGTCTCGCGCCCCTTGCACTGCTCGGGAAGTGTCACCATTATTTTTGGAGTACTTTGTTTATGCTGCAGAATTGTGACCCGCGTCAGTAGTAAATGTGCTGCAAAATCCAATTAAGCAGTAACTTTAGGTGCAGATTTTCTCTGTCTTGTCGGACACAGTGCGGCCGTGACCCAGAACTGCTGCAGACGCTTTATAATTACATGTACGAGCAGTTTGCACGTTCTTTTCAGCGCGAAGACAGAAAACTGGCGCAAACACTTTAATAAATGTGGCCCAAAGTTTCCATTCACTGATGGCAGGCAGACAGAAACTATACACAAACTTATTTGAGATTTGGTAACTCGACATTTTTGCATTTATTTGTATTTACATAAAGTGGAAACATTAGGGTCATTAGGGTCTGGTGACCCCGGGATATGTTGGGTCCTCCACTGTCTGGGCTGTGGGGCCGTGTATAGTTGGAGAGCCACTTCTCTACAGCCTGTCCCCTCAGGGTGAACTTCACAGACTGGCAGACAGGAGGCGCTGTTGAACCCCGAGCCACATGAAGTAGGTGACCTGACAATTTACAATCTATTTATTATAATCGTTCATTTGGAAAGCTGAGAGGCAAACATGCCCCCCCTCACGCCGGGGACAATGGAGGCTCGCAGGCACAACATGTGCAAACACTGAGATTTGGAAGTGAATCAGTTTCCTGATCGCTGTCTATTTGTGGTGAACATACGAGTCGCCTTTGTTGCCGGAAGTAGATGGTGTTTGAGTGCGAGACTCTGCAGGATGAAAACAATTGTGGCCAAGGTCCCATGAGACCAGGCAAGTGCAGAGAATATGCCCTAAACTACCCCTAGGGTGGAACCCAACGCTAAAGTGACCTAGTAACAGGAACAATTCTCCAAATCCGCCCTATATACCCCCCTAGAGGGGCGGCCCAGTGCAAGAGGGACCGAGTAACAGGAACAATTCTCCATATCTGCCCTATATACCTCCTAAAGGGGCGGCCCAGTGCAAGAGGGACCTAGTAACAGGAATAATTCTCCAAATCTGCCCTATATACCCCCTAGAGGGACGGCCCAGTGCTAAAGTGACCTAGTAATAGGAATACTTCTCCAAATCTGCCCTATACATCCCCTAGAGGGGCGTCCCAGTGCAAATGTGGAACAATCCCCCATATCTTCCAGAATAGGAACAATCCCCATTATCTTCCAGAACCAGCCCCTAGTGGGGCGGCCTAATGTGCGAGGCACCTAGTAATAGGAACAATCCTTGAAATCTAGTCACTAGCAGGGCTGGCAAGCCGGGAGTCTGCTAAACTTTTATATACTTTTGAATTTGAATGGAACTAAGAAAGTTTTATAAAAGAAGATTGGAAATCTATTAAAAAAGCCAATGGGAACCTGATATTAGGTTAAAATTCTCTTTGCAGCAGTGACAGGTCTCCCAGGTTTGCACATTGATTGTCACTTCCACGGTGGCCAGAGGTCCCCCCATTCTTCTTTGTACATTTAGAGGCTGGAGGTCCCCCCATTCTTCTTTGCATTTAGAGGCTGGAGGTTCCCCCATTCTTCTTTGTACATTTAGAGGCTTTAGGTCCCCCCATTCTTCTTTGTACATTTAGAGGCTGGAGGTTCCCCCATTCTTCTTTGTACATTTAGAGGCTGGAGGTTCCCCCATTCTTCTTTGTACATTTAGAGGCTGGAGGTTCCCCCCATTCTTATTTGTACATTTAGAGGTTGGAGGTTCCCCCATTCTTCTTTGCACATCTAGAGGCTGGAGGTTCCCCCATTCTTCTTTGTACATTTAGAGGCTGGAGGCTCCCCCATTCATCTTTGTACATTTAGAGGCTTTAGGTCCCCCCATTCTTATTTGTACATTTAGAGGTTGGAGGTTCCCCCATTCTTCTTTGCACATCTAGAGGCTGGAGGTTCCCCCATTCTTCTTTGTACATTTAGAGGCTGGAGGCTCCCCCATTCTTATTTGCACATCTAGAGGCTGGAGGTTCCTCCATTCTTCTTTGCACATCTAGAGGCTAGAGGTTCCCCCATTCTTCTTTGTACATTTAGAGGCTGGAGGCTCCCCCATTCTTATTTGCACATCTAGAGGCTGGAGGTTCCCCCCATTCTTCTTTGCACATCTAGAAGCTGGAGGTTCCCCCATTCTTCTTTGCACATCTAGAAGCTGGAGGTTCCCCCATTCTTCTTTGTACATTTAGAGGCTGGAGGTTCCCCCATTCTTCTTTGTACATTTAGAGGCTGGAGGTCCCCCCCCCCCATTTTTCTTCGGACATCTAGAGGCTAGAGCTTCCCCCATTTTTCTACATCTAGAGGTATGTATCCGGCTAACCCCTAAGAATATGAAAGGCGGTGACCTCATAGTGATCTGGCAGAGGTGAGCGGCATGGTCTGTAGTCAGACTGTGCCCCATTACACCAATCATGAGGCGATATAGCAGACGCCCAAAGCCGACCCTCTGCTAGGAGGAGACCAGTACAGCTGCAGGACATGAATAACACCTGTCTAACATAAAGCAGCTGTACTTGCCCTTTAAGAAGTGGCGAGAATTTAATGAGAGCCCTCGCTGGATTCTTAATAAAACAGAGGATTTGTCTTTACATTCCAAAGTAAATATGGAGCCGGCGAGGGGGGCGGGGGAGCGGGTGCCAGCAAACATTAGGTGTTTACCCAGGCAAGAAGTAAATGAAGAGCCCAGGTACACGCCACGCGGAGGAGGCAGCACCCTGCTACTACCCAGGAGCTGAGCCAAGGTGACCCCAAAACTACTCAGAAATTAGTGCAATCACAAGGTCCGCAACTTTCTATTAAACTTTATGCTTCATGTCAAGACGTTGCCACATCTGCACGGCTCATTACAATGTAACAGAACTGTCACAGCACTGCATTCACACACATATGATGTTACCACCACAAGTGGACGCGTGATAATATATCCTTGGGTGTCTTTTTTTATTTTATTCCCTGGATTCTGAACATTTCTATGAATGATATCCGGGTGCGTTCACATGTGGCAGTAACTCATGCGTTTTGAAACACATCAGAACAGCTGAGAAGAGGTGATTTACATTTCTGTTAACATCTGTTAGGCAAAACTCCTCTTCTCAACAGTTTGGAAATGCTTGCGTTACCTGCTCAGACCCTTATGGTAACATGGATAGAATTCATAGAACTGCAGTGTTTCTCCTTAGTACAATATCCAACAATACCCTACATCCTGACTGACTAAGGGAGGAGCTGTAGAGGAGCACAAAGGTGGGGGCTGAGGAGTGAGCAGCACAGACAAGTCATGTGTTGTTATTGGAAATGCATCTAAACCAAAGCCCAACCCCTGGGACTACACAGAGGATTCTGTCAGGGTGCAAGGTAAGTTCTAACACAAATATATTGTAATGCAAATGCTTAGAGAAAGCAGAAAGGTAGGTGTGCAATGTAGCTCTAATGGGCATCTGTAATCTGTTTTTAGTGAAAATTAGGTCCCTGGTGTCAGGTTCCCTTTAAGGACCAATGGGGGGAGATGGGGTAAACTGATTATAGATTTTAAAGCATATAATACAGAGAACACTTCACTATAACACAAATCACACCCAAAGTAGTTCACATATGTGGCGATTCATGAAGATCGGAGCACGGTCTTCATAAATTTGGGGCACCATGTGAGCGTGCGTCACAATGATGTCATCCATTTATGTGCACAGGTTTGTGTGGCAGTGGATGTAGTGGAGCCGCAACACTATTCTGGAGGAAAGACTTCCTAGAAATACATGTCTAATGCTTAGTAAATGTGGCCCTATGTATTTTGTGCCTGGCTGGTGGTGATTAAACCTGAAGCTGCAGAGATATTTTAAGACTGCGATGAGAACGCCCCTGATTTATGTGAGACTGTTCTATCTGTATGTGACTCATTAAGATTCCATTAATTATTCTTAAAGTGCAAGGACTGTGAAAAAGAAAGCTCAAGGACAACAGTCCAGATGTTGTTTCACCATAATCCATATGGATTCCCAACTGGAGCTGTAGTTCCAAAGTCCTGCTCTGTCTCCTGCTGCGACTAATACATTTACATATCCCAGGAAATCCCCAATATCCCTGCCCTACCAAATGCAGATTAACTGTAAAGCAACTGGCTGCAGCCCCCAGCCCCAAACTCATCTGTAATAGGAGACCTCCCTCTGATCTCTAATAATCTGTATATAGGAGACCATCTCTAATAATCTGTATAGAAGATCTCCCCATCATGTCTTATAGGACCCGTATATAGGACCCTCATCTCACATAGTCTGTACATAGGAGCCCCTAATCTCTAATAGTCTTTATAAAGGAAACTTCTGGTCTCTAATAGTCTGTATATAGGAGACTCCCCTGATGTGTAATGGTCTGTATATAGGAGTTCCCCATATGTAAATGTCTGTATATAGGAGACCTCCCCCTGATCTCTAATAATCTGTCTATAGTAGCCCTTCCCATCTCTAATACTTTGTATGTAGGAGACCTCCCTCAATATCTCTGAGGGTTTGACCAGACGTTCAGTTTTTCAGATGCAGTTTTTGCTGCCCAAACCAGGAATGGAGTAAACGTAGGAGGAGGAGCAGCACCTTTCAATTATTCGTCTCACCCATTATTATCAACATCTGCTTTTGGCTTCAAAAACAACATCTGAAAACCTGAACATGTGGATGCACCCTAATAGTCTGGCTATAGGAGACCACCCCCTGATCGCTAATAATCTGTATATAGTGATATCCAATAATATGTATATAGTAGACCTCCCCCTAACCTCTTATAACAGTGGTGGCGAACCTATGGCACGGGTGCCAGAGGCGGCACTCGGAGCCCCTTCTGTGGGCACCCGGGCCATTGCCCCAGCACAACAGACAGGACTCAAAGAATCTTCCTGCAGTATCAAGCAACTTAAAAGATGCTGCTTTCAGTCATATTTTGATACTTACTTCGCTACTTTGGACTGTAGGAAGAAGGAGAATGAGTAGACAGGGCCGAATTATCTTTGGAGGACCTCCTGCTGGCCCCACGATTTTCTCTGTACAGAGGACACTGGAAAAAAGCTGAACATTTTCCATCTTTCTACTGTGTTGCTGTCCTCAGGAGGCCAATATGATTCGAAAGTTGTTGAATAGGGAGCAATAAGTTGCTGCCTTAATTTTTTGGTTGGCACCACGCGATAAATAAGGGGGGTTTTGGGTTGCAGTTTGGGCACTCGGCCGCTAAAAGGTTTGCCATCATTGTTTTATAATCTGTATAAAGGAAACCACTTCCTGACCTCTAATAATCTGTATATAGGAGACCTCCCCCTGACCTCTAATAATCTGTTTATCGGAGCCTCCTCCATTTCCAATAGTCTGTATAAATGAGACATCCCCTGATCTCTAATATTTGTATGTAAGAACCTTCACCCTGATCTCTAATAATCTGTATATAGGAGACCCCCCTGATCCTCATATCTAATAGTCTTTATATAGGACTCCCCCCATAACTAATACTCTGTATATAGGAGCCTTCCCCGTGGTCTCTAATACTCTGTATATAGGAGCTTCCCCCTTATCTCCAATAGTCTGTATGTAATAACCCACCAATCGCTTATAGTCTGTATATATTAGCCCTCTCCCATCTCTAATAGTCTGTAAATAGGAGACCTCCCCATGAGCTCTAATAATCTATACAGGAACCTTCCCCCTGATCTCTAATAGTCTGTATATAGGATCCCCCATATCTCATAGTTTATATATAGGAGCTCCCCCTGATCTCTAATAGAAGATATATAGGAGACCTCCCCCTAATCTATAATACTCATTATATAGGACCCCCCATCTCTAATAGTAAATATATAGAAGCCTCCCCCTTATTTCTAATTATCTGCATAGGAGCCCCCTTATTTCTAAAAGTTTGTATGTTGGAGCTACCCCTTCATCTCTTATAGTCTGTATATAGGAGACTCCAACTGATCTCTAATAATCTGCATATAGGAACCTCCCCCGATTACTAATAGTCTGTATATAGGAGCCTCCCGCTGATCTCTTGTAGTCTCTATATAGGAACCTTCCCCCTGATCTCTAATAGTCTGTATATAGGAACCTTCCCCCTGATCTCTAATAGTCTGTATATAGGAACCTTCCCCCTGATCTCTTGTAGTCTGTATATAGGAGCTCCCCCTGATCTCTTGTAGTCTGTATATAGGAACCTCCCCCGATTACTTATAGTCTGTATATTGGAGCTCCCCCTGATCTCTAATAGTCTTTATATAGGAGACTCCCCCTGATCTCTTGTAGTCTGTATGTAGGAACCTTCCCCCTGATCTCTTGTAGTCTGTATGTAGGAACCTTCCCCCTGATCTCTTGTAGTCTGTATGTAGGAACCTTCCCCCTGATCTCTTGTAGTCTGTATGTAGGAACCTTCCCCCTGATCTCTTGTAGTCTGTATGTAGGAGCCTTCCCCCTGATCTCTTGTAGTCTGTATGTAGGAACCTTCCCCCTGATCTCTTGTAGTCTGTATGTAGGAACCTTCCCCCTGATCTCTAATAGTCTGTATGTAGGAACCTTCCCCCTGATGTCTTGTAGTCTGTATGTAGGAACCTTCCCCCTGATCTCTTGTAGTCTGTATGTAGGAACCTTCCCCCTGATCTCTTGTAGTCTGTATGTAGGAGCCTTCCCCCTGATCTCTTGTAGTCTGTATGTAGGAGCCTTCCCCCTGATCTCTTGTAGTCTGTATGTAGGAACCTTCCCCCTGATCTCTAATAGTCTGTATGTAGGAGCTCCCCCTGATCACTTGTAGTCTGTATGTAGGAGCTCCCCCTGATCTCTTGTAGTCTGTATGTAGGAGCTCCCCCTGATCTCTTGTAGTCTGTATGTAGGAGCTCCCTCTGATCTCTTGTAGTCTGTATGTAGGAGCTCCCCCTGATCTCTTGTAGTCTGTATGTAGGAACCTTCCCCCTGATCTCTTGTAGTCTGTATGTAGGAGCTCCCCCTGATCTCTTGTAGTCTGTATGTAGGAGCTCCCCCTGATCACTTGTAGTCTGTATGTAGGAGCTCCCTCTGATCTCTTGTAGTCTGTATGTAGGAGCCTTCCCCCTGATCTCTTGTAGTCTGTATGTAGGAACCTTCCCCCTGATCTCTTGTAGTCTGTATGTAGGAACCTTCCCCCTGATCTCTTGTAGTCTGTATGTAGGAACCTTCCCCCTGATCTCTTGTAGTCTGTATGTAGGAGCCTTCCCCCTGATCTCTTGTAGTCTGTATGTAGGAACCTTCCCCCTGATCTCTTGTAGTCTGTATGTAGGAACCTTCCCCCTGATCTCTAATAGTCTGTATGTAGGAACCTTCCCCCTGATCTCTTGTAGTCTGTATGTAGGAACCTTCCCCCTGATCTCTTGTAGTCTGTATGTAGGAGCCTTCCCCCTGATCTCTTGTAGTCTGTATGTAGGAACCTTCCCCCTGATCTCTAATAGTCTGTATGTAGGAGCTCCCCCTGATCACTTGTAGTCTGTATGTAGGAGCTCCCCCTGATCTCTTATAGTCTGTATGTAGGAGCTCCCCCTGATCTCTTGTAGTCTGTATGTAGGAGCTCCCTCTGATCTCTTGTAGTCTGTATGTAGGAGCTCCCCCTGATCTCTTGTAGTCTGTATGTAGGAACCTTCCCCCTGATCTCTTGTAGTCTGTATGTAGGAGCTCCCCCTGATCTCTTGTAGTCTGTATGTAGGAGCTCCCCCTGATCACTTGTAGTCTGTATGTAGGAGCTCCCCCTGATCTCTTGTAGTCTGTATGTAGGAGCTCCCCCTGATCTCTTGTAGTCTGTATGTAGGAACCTTCCACTAATCTCGTGTAGTCTGTATGTAGGAACCTTCCCCCTGATCTCTTGTAGTCTGTATGTAGGAACCTTCCCCCTGATCTCTTGTAGTCTGTATGTAGGAACCTTCCCCCTGATCTCTTGTAGTCTGTATGTAGGAGCTCCCCCTGATCTCTTGTAGTCTGTATGTAGGAGCTCCCCCTGATCTCTTGTAGTCTGTATGTAGGAACCTTCCACTGATCTCTTGTAGTCTGTATGTAGGAACCTTCCCCTGATCTCTTGTAGTCTGTATGTAGGAGCCTTCCCCCTGATCTCTTGTAGTCTGTATGTAGGAACCTTCCCCCTGATCTCTTGTAGTCTGTATGTAGGAACCTTCCCCCTGATCTCTTGTAGTCTGTATGTAGGAGCTCCCCCTGATCTCTTGTAGTCTGTATGTAGGAACCTTCCCCCTGATCTCTTGTAGTCTGTATGTAGGAACCTTCCCCCTGATCTCTTGTAGTCTGTATGTAGGAACCTTCCCCCTGATCTCTTGTAGTCTGTATGTAGGAGCTCCCCCTGATCTCTTGTAGTCTGTATGTAGGAGCTCCCCCTGATCACTTGTAGTCTGTATGTAGGAACCTTCCCCCTGATCTCTTGTAGTCTGTATGTAGGAACCTTCCCCCTGATCTCTTGTAGTCTGTATGTAGGAGCCTTCCCCCTGATCTCTTGTAGTCTGTATGTAGGAACCTTCCCCCTGATCTCTTGTAGTCTGTATGTAGGAACCTTCCCCCTGATCTCTTGTAGTCTGTATGTAGGAGCTCCCCCTGATCTCTTGTAGTCTGTATGTAGGAGCCTTCCCCCTGATCTCTTGTAGTCTGTATGTAGGAACCTTCCCCCTGATCTCTTGTAGTCTGTATGTAGGAACCTTCCCCCTGATCTCTTGTAGTCTGTATGCAGGAACCTTCCCCCTGATCTCTTGTAGTCTGTATGTAGGAGCTCTCTCTGATCTCTTGTAGTCTGTATGTAGGAACCTTCCACTGATCTCTTGTAGTCTGTATGTAGGAGCTCCCCCTGATCTCTTGTAGTCTGTATGTAGGAGCTCCCCCTGATCTCTTGTAGTCTGTATGTAGGAACCTTCCCCCTGATCTCTTGTAGTCTGTATGTAGGAGCTCCCTCTGATCTCTTGTAGTCTGTATGTAGGAACCTTCCCCCTGATCTCTTGTAGTCTGTATGTAGGAACCTTCCCCCTGATCTCTTGTAGTCTGTATGTAGGAGCTCCCCCTGATCTCTTGTAGTCTGTATGTAGGAGCTCCCCTGATCTCTTGTAGTCTGTATGTAGGAGCTCCCCTGATCTCTTGTAGTCTGTATGTAGGAGCTCCCCCTGATCTCTTGTAGTCTGTATGTAGGAGCCTTCCCCCTGATCTCTTGTAGTCTGTATGTAGGAACCTTCCTCCTGATCTCTTGTAGTCTGTATGTAGGAGCTCCCCTGATCTCTTGTAGTCTGTATGTAGGAGCTCCCCCTGATCTCTTGTAGTCTGTATGTAGGAGCTCCCCTGATCTCTTGTAGTCTGTATGTAGGAACCTTCCTCCTGATCTCTTGTAGTCTGTATGTAGGAGCTCCCCCTGATCTCTTGTAGTCTGTATGTAGGAGCTCCCCTGACCTCTTGTAGTCTGTATGTAGGAACCTTCCTCCTGATCTCTTGTAGTCTGTATGTAGGAGCTCCCCTGATCTCTTGTAGTCTGTATGTAGGAACCTTCCTCCTGATCTCTTGTAGTCTGTATGTAGGAGCTCCCCTGATCTCTTGTAGTCTGTATGTAGGAACCTTCCCCCTGATCTCTTGTAGTCTGTATGTAGGAGCTCCCCCTGATCTCTTGTAGTCTGTATGTAGGAGCTCCCCCTGATCTCTTGTAGTCTGTATGTAGGAGCTCCCCCTGATCTCTTGTAGTCTGTATGTAGGAGCCTTCCCCCTGATCTCTTGTAGTCTGTATGTAGGAACCTTCCTCCTGATCTCTTGTAGTCTGTATGTAGGAACCTTCCCTCTGATCTCTTGTAGTCTGTATGTAGGAGCTCCCCTGATCTCTTGTAGTCTGTATGTAGGAGCTCCCCCTGATCTCTTGTAGTCTGTATGTAGGAGCTCCCCCTGATCTCTTGTAGTCTGTATGTAGGAGCTCCCCCTGATCTCTTGTAGTCTGTATGTAGGAGCTCCCCCTGATCTCTTGTAGTCTGTATGTAGGAGCTCCCCCACTATGTTTGTGTCCTCTACAAATCTCAGCCATTGATTTCCAATCTTCAAATGTAACAATTACCAGCAACAAATAACACTGTAAAATAATATTGATGGTTTTTCACAGACATTTGATATATTGTTGGATACAATCAGATTATTTCCACAAACGCACAGATGATTTAGTAACTTTGTGAAGGGACTGATTGGGGGTCATTTTCTGTGTTTATGGCCACTCAGTGTTATAATAGTGAAGGTTTTGGGGCGGAGGCACCCCTACATAGAATAATCCTCTGACTACACCGTTGAAATATAACTTTACCAATCAACTTTTTAGTAAACTTCTTCCTTCACACCCAGAGCTTCATTCAAAGTTCTGCTACTTGTTCTTAAAGGGGTATTCTTGTCTTGGCATTCACATTCTGTTTCATTAATCTGCCATATATAAACATTTCTTCAATTAGATGTTATTACAAAAAGTGTTCCTTTTTGAAGATATTTTTTCATAAATGTAGTGATATGGTCACTTAGAAAGAAGACTGTGTCCTTGGATACGGCCACCTCTGCTGGAGTGATTGCACAGGGAAACAAAAAGTCTCTGAATATTAAATGTCTGGGAGTTACTCCAGGTCCCACAGCCGCCCTCTAGTAATGAACGTTGAATCCAGGAGGTCTGGCAGAACTCTATAGCGCATGTCTGGCCACCCCTGCCAGAGTGCAGGGTGGTCGTATCTGAGGAAGTCATTTCATTTCTAAGGGTTAACATGGCAACATTTATGAGAAATTATCTTCACACAGGAAAATTTTTTTTAATAACATCCAAGTGAAGAAATGTTTACATATGGCAAATGAATTTAATTAAATGTGAATGCGCAGATGGGAATACCCCTTTAAGGACAAGCAGCCCCACCCCACTATCAGTCATGCGACACCCACAATGCACTACTCTTTTTCGCAATATGAAGCTAGTTGTTATCTGAATGCAGCTTTTGATGTGAACAGAGCGGGACCATGGAGAGATTGATACTGCAAGCATTCGATAACACAATGAAAATCACATTGAAAATCATGCAACTGGAAAATTTTTGGAAGCAGAGGGACTCCATCAGTCATTGCTCTGTCCAATAATATTGGGGTGTTTGTAATGGGCTCCCCCAGAAACTCTCACCATGCTGGATACCAGCTGAAGGGGGACTTTGCCTTAAAATTTTATCAAGAAATATCATATTCAAAAACAAGCAACTTTTCAGATGAGAGGTAACCCTGAGATTGTACTGCATACAGGGGTGGCTTTTGTCCCTCATTACTCTCTGATTGGGGGGGGGGGGGTATTGTCTTGCCCCTCCATAATTAATCTAGATATATCACAGTCAAAAACATACTATATGAAACTTGTTGGAATGAAATAAACCCTTAGGTTACTGCCTGGGCTAGAAGGTTAGGATCTCAACAATTGCAATGCATGGACACCCACAATAAATTATCAGATTAAGTGGGGGTACACTGTTACGTTACTCTATATTAGATATAAACCCAAAAACTTGCAAATGGGACCCTCCAATCTTTAACCATCTGATGTGGAATGTTAGAATTCCATATTTTATGTCTCCCACCACTCTCATTACTCAGGGGGTTCCTCCTCCATATTTAATGGATATATCCAAATACATGGTTCTTTTAGAAAAATGGGGAACCCCTACCCTTTAGTGTGTGTGATGGTTGAAGGGTGCTGTGGTTGACCCCCAAAATTCATGGACAAGTTATTTCTAAGGAGCCAGGCAGATTTTGTCTCAATCAGGCAATACTCCATGATTGTCATTACAGTGTCCAAGGAGCAGATAAAGGTTAGCGATACACAACACACAGACTTCTATTACTCCCCATAGCAACAAGCCTATTTATAATGTGTCCTACCTGCATCAAAGGGCTGCAACAAGAAGCTAGATGCAGGTCTACAGGTACATTCAAGCACTAAGATGAAGAAAAAAACTCGCGTCAGCAGGTGAATGAAACGCGTCCAATTACATTACATGCACAATTAAAAGCATTTACACTCCATCTCCAACTAAAAACAATTAAAAAAGGAAGAAAAACAATAAATAAATGAAGGAAATGAAAATAAAACAAAGAATCAAGGAAAAAAATAAAACAAATGCAATATACAAGCCCTGGGGTCTACTGCAACTGGTGCCTTGCTGCTGGTGGCACTGATGTCATAGGAGGGTGGTGATGTCATCTTGAGTGAGGCCCAGGAAAAAGGCGTCCAGAGGAGCCGCTTCTCCATATTCCCATACTCAAGTTCAAAGTAAAAACAAACATAAAAGCGAACAATGGAAACAGAACAGGAAAACAAAGGAAGTAACGAAAAGAGGTAGATGCCCCTCCCCCCTCGACTACAGATTCCTATCACTCCCCACAGCTAAGGATTATTATTGTATATCCAGTGCCTGCCGGACGCTGAAACATGACACAGACTAGGGGGTCCTCAAGCCACAAACACAAAGGTCCAATAATTCCAAAAGATCCAGAGCCGCTGTATTGGGTTGCATTTACATGCTGCGTTTTTTGTAAGAAATCTTTCGTCATAAATATTTTGCATATTATTCTTTTTTGAAAAGTATAGCAAAACTTTTAAAAAAACATTTTTATAAGTTTAGATACTTTGTTACCTCTGATAATTCACAACATGGTTAATAATGTGACAATGATCAAGTCATAGAATACAGAAATTAAAAAATGCAATAAAGTACAAGTGCTATTACATATATACAGGAGCTGATCCCCCCATTATATATTCACATGGGCTCATCCCCCTATTACATATATACATGAGATGATGCCCCATTATATATTCACATGGGCTCATCCCCCTATTACATATATACATGAGATGATGCCCCATTATATTTTCACATGGGCTCATCCCCCTATTACATATATACATGAGATGATCCCCCATTACATATATATACATGAGCTGATCCCCCTATTACATATATACATGAGCTGATCCCCCATTACATATATATACATGAGCTGATCCCCCATTACATATATACATGAGCTGATCCCCCATTACATATATACATGAGCTGATCCCCCTATTACATATATACATGAGCTGATCCCCCTTATTATGTATATACATGGGGTTCCCCACCTTTATATTTGTACAGTCTGGGTCTCCTGCTATAACAGTGAAGTGTTGAGGCCCTTATTACGTTCTGCCTGAGATTTTGCTCTCTGCCAAGTAATTAGAAGAAGTTTGTTTTCTTTCCCTAAATGAAGTAGATTTTCCTTCCGCCCTCTCACATATGACTTTCCGACCGTGTGTGCTGCAGGATTAGGTAACAATCAGCTTCATCTTCCTATAGATCAGTGGTGGCGAACCTTTGGCACTGGTGCCAGAGGCGGCACTCGGAGCCCTGTCTGTTGGCACCCAGGACATCACCCCAGAATAAAGTTCACCAGACAGAACTCAAAGAATCTGCCTGCAGAATCTTCCTACAATGATAGATGAGTTTGCCCTCCTCCTTTCAACTGCGTTGGTGTCCTTGGGAGGCTGAAGAATTGAAGGTTGTCAATGAACAAGGAGAAACATTACTTCTTAAATTGCTACGCTGGCACTTTGCAATAAATAAGTGGCTTTTGGTTGAAGTTTGGGCACTGAGGCTCAAAAAGGTTCGCCATCACTGCTATAGATCCTACAAGTGTCTCCCCCTACACCTGGCTCAGCGCTACAACCCCCTGATCCCCAGCGCTGGAAGCCCCCACATGTCTGGCAGGAGGGGGGCTCCACGAACCATCATCCTCTCCCTTGTCTGATAATACTGTGAGAGGAGACAAGAAATCACATGTGACCGATATCCTCCTCTTATAACGCTCCAGTACTGATATAACCTGCAGATACTACATCATAAGTGACTGATATCCTCCTCTTATAACGCTCCATCACTGATATAACCTATAGATATTATATCACATGTGACTGATATCCTCCTCTTATAACGCTCCATCACTGATATAACCTGCAGATATTACATGATATGTGACTGATACCCTCCTCTTATAACCTCCAGATATTACATGATATGTGACTGATATCCTCATCTTATAACGCTCCAGTACTGATATAACCTCCAGATATTACATGATATGTGACTGATATCCTCCTCTTATAACGCTCCAGTACTGATATAACCTGTAGATATTATATCACATGTGACTGATATCCTCCTCTTATAACGCTCCAGTACTGATATAACCTGTAGATATTATATCACATGTGACTGATATCCTCCTCTTATAACGCTCCAGTACTGATATAACCTCCAGATATTACATGATATGTGACTGATATCCTCCTCTTATAACGCTCCAGTACTGATATAACCTGTAGATATTATATCACATGTGACTGATATCCTCCTCTTATAACGCTCCAGTACTGATATAACCTGTAGATATTATATCACATGTGACTGATATCCTCCTCTTATAACGCTCCAGTACTGATATAACCTCCAGATATTACATGCTATGTGACTGATACCCTCCTCTTATAACGCTCCAGCACTGATATAACCTCCAGATATTACATCATATGTGACTGATATCCTCATCTTATAACGCTCCAGTACTGATATAACCTCCAGATATTACATCACATGTGACTGATATCCTACTCTTATAACGCTCCAGCACTGATATAACCTCCAGATATTACATCATATGTGACTGATATCATCCTCTTATAATGCTCCAGCACTGATATAACCTCCAGATATTACATGATATGTGACTGATCTCAGCCGCCAGTCGCAGACTGTATATGTAGTCACTCCTTAAAGTGACCCGCACTCTATATCGCACAGACCACTACACTGCTCAGTCTCCCAGGTTACTAACATTTTATATGGGTAATGAGAACAAAAAATGTATTTCTAATTTTATAATAATGTCACAGTGCACTCCACCTGCGCAGCTGAGAAGGTAATTGGAAGTGACTGTATATAATATACCGCTCCATGGAAATATATGCAATATACTACTGTAATAATCTCTGTGTGACGTTTACTCATTATATGAGGAACGTACTCAGCCGACGACTGAAGGACCCTCTAATCATAGGAAGAGGAGGAGGAACAATTATGGCTGAGTAGCTACAGTACACAACTACTGGGATGAAATGGCTGATAACAGAGAGTAATAGATTGTAGTTCCCAATACAGTCACCTCTTTCCAGGATGAAATGGCTGATAACAGAGAGTAATAGACTGTAACCCCCTGTAAAGTCACCTCTCCTCAGGATGAAATGGCTGATAACAGAGAGTAATAGATTGTATCCCCCCCTGTACAGTCACCTCTTCCCAGGATGAAATGGCTGATAACAGAGAGTAATAGAATGTATCCCCCCCTGTACAGTCACCTCTTCCCAGGATGAAATGGCTGATAACAGAGAGTAACAGTTCTTTGTTCCTGTCCTACATATAACTGTACAGTTAGTAGAGTATGGGGGTGACTATCCCTTTAAGAGACTAGATACAATGTATTTGGCAGATGCTGAGCAGTCACCAGGGTTCCAGGCACAGAGGGCGTCGGGTGAGCGCAGAGAGAGGGGAGCAGAAATTGAATTTATAGGAATTATGGTGTCTTCCTGGCGCTGTGAGGAAAGCCAGGCCCCGAGTCCCTGGAGCGCGACCAGCACACACTGATTTTACTTGTTATGTAAAGACAGCACACGTGAAACACGGCTACAAACTCGATTATCTGGTGTTGGAATTGGGCCGGGGCGCTCCAGAAAAAGCGTAATATCCAAAATTAAGAACACATGGCTCCTTCCTCCCAGAGCCCAAGCCCCTCAATTCACTGAAAAAGGACCACCCCTGGAAGAGCTACAGAAACACCATCATCCCATAGCAGGCCCGGCACAGAGGAGAAAGTGAGTGCAGCTCTGGAGTATAATACAGGATGTTACTCCGGATCGCTACAAGATAAGTAATGTCAGGTATGTACACAGTGACTGCACCAGCAGAATAGTGAGTGCAGCTCTGGAGTATAATACAGGATGTAACTCAGGATCAGTACAGGATAAGTAATGTCATGTATGTACACAGTGACTGCACCAGCAGCAGAATAGTGAGTGCAGCTCTGGAGTATAATACAGAATGTAACTCAGGATCAGTACAGGATAAGTAATGTCATGTATGTACACAGTGACTGCACCAGCAGCAGAATAGTGAGTGCATTCTCATTCTGCTGTGAGCTGCTGACGGGTGTGGTTGTGTGCTGCTGAGCTCCTGCACCACCTGGAGCAATCTCCATCCACCCAGGCCTGCTCTCTCCTCCCCAGGGAGGGAGTGGGTTCTCTGGGATGAATCAAGCTGGAAAGTCCCAGGCTCCTGTCTCCCGGACCAGGCCGGCGGGAGGCAGGAAAAACAAGTTACCGGCCAAAGCAGAAGGGGTGAGAAGATCTGCCCGGAGCCAAGGACGCAGCGATGTGACCTCGGCTGCCACCCCCAAGACCCAGGGAAGCCGCAAGGTCTCCGGTTCACAGAAGATCAAGGCAAGTGACATCAGCCTGAGTGCTCCTCCTGGAAAGCTGGATGTATGTGCGGGAAAGCTGGGTGGTTCAGCTGAAAAGCTGGGTGCTCACGGGGGTGTGCAAAAAGCATGGGGTGATCTTAAGGCCCGGGAGTCTGCTTCCATCTATGGCTCCCGGATTGCTGAGCACCTCCGTGAGTACGAGGAAGCTGGAAAAGCGCTGAGGAGGCTCCAGGAGGAGATAAGGGAGACCTTGGCCCTAGCGGGGGTGGCTACGCAGAGAAAGAAAAAGTCTGATCTACTTACCACCATAGACAGACTAAAAGCCGAGGTCACCGCTCTGCAGGAGAAGCGTCATCTTATCCGTGAGCACAGCGGTCCGTTTCGTGAAAAATTGGAGAATGATGCGAGGTTTGATGACATGCGCCAGGAGCAGCTGAGAAAGCTGAAGGGGCTTGAGATCCAGGCGGATGATGGCGATGATGAGGAGGAAGAGGAAGACCTGCCGTGTCCGTCTGGTGGCCTGCACCAACACCAGCAGGCCTCGCACGACAGGCTGCCTGCGGAGCAAGCGCCATTACCATCAGGCTGCGGCTCTGCCAACCTGGAGGAGGAAAGTGATGACAGCGGCCAGGGGGGGGCGCTAATGGCTCAGATCCGTCAGCTTGAGTCCCCAGTTCACCTCCAGAACTTTTCCTTCGGCGATGATATCCCGAGTGACGACCAAAAGAGAAAGAAGACGAGACCCAAGAAGACCAAGGCGTCTCAGGAGGTGAATCTGGTGTTTCGTCCCCTCCCTGTTCCCTCCGGGCGGGCAGCAGTGCCAGCCTGTCGTGTAGGCCCCGTTACCCAGCCCAGCACGAATCCTGCAGTGGACTCGGTGCCAGGGTGCGGGGAGAGTGCAAAGCCACGTTCCATCATGGCGCAGAGCACCAGCCTTGTTTGTAGTAGCAAGGATGGTGCAGGGAAGGCATCGGCCGAAAGGCCGGACAGTGAGGGCGATCTGGCAGGTCCTGGTACTGTGCGCTGCCCCCCAGTGGGAGGGGGGGGTGGCCCAGTGCCAGGGGCAGTGGCGGTGGCTCCTGTGGCCCTTAGCGCTGTTGCTTGCTCCGGTGAGCAGCGGCAGTGTGATGGGGCTGCTGGGGCTTGTAGTGCGGCGCCTCCCAAACATCCCGTGCAGCCTGCAGAGAAAGTCGCAGGAAAAGTGTTATTCTGTATTGGTGCATCAAACTCTGAAGATATGAAAGGGGCAAAAAGACTGTCTGGAGTCTGTAAGGACAAGAGGCCTCTACCACCAATCGAGCAGCGATGCTCAAACATTATAAAAACTGCAGGACAACAAGGGGTTAATGCCAATGAGGCAGAGGGCACAAGTAAGATCGGGGTTGGAGCTGCCTCTTCTCAGGCTGTATCAGCTATGGAGGTAGCTCTACCCCCAGTGCCCAGTGACGCCGAGGCAACCCCAGGTCCTCCTGGCCCAGCTGGTGTGAGTGATGCAAGGAAGCGAGGCAGTATTGTACATAGTGTGGTGAATGTTGGGTTGGTGAATGGTGCTGAGGGGGGTGATCCTGTTGTGCGTGCTGGTCCATCTGCACCCCCAGTGGTGGCCGCTCCCATAAGGAGCTATGCGAGTGTCACCGCTGGGGCAAGTGGGGTTAACTCCTTGTCTCCTGGCTCTGGGAACAGCGTTTTGCAAAGGCGTCTTCTGGAGGCTCTCAGGAGAGGGGAAAAGTCAATCACTGTAGAGGGGAGAGATGTTGATCTGTCCTTCTGGACAGACAGGCATGGCCTGGCAGCCTTCCAAGAGAAAAGGGGGGGAGAGACTGTATGGTCTTTACCCACAACCGGGCCCGGAGCTGCCCGTAGGAATGTGGTTCGTCTTCGCTGGAGGGGCAGTGACGCATGCCCACCCAGGTCAAGGGTGGTGGAGCTCCTCCTGAAGATGAACTTCAGGGCTAGTGACATCTTTGCCCTGATACATCCTTATGGTACTCCGGAGTTCGATGTCAGCTTTGTTCGGCCGGAGGGCTTAGAGCTCTTCTGGTCGAATTATGAGCTGGCAAAGAACGAGCCCGCATGGCGAGACTTTGCTGTGCAAGCAGTGTCTCGCCAAAACACAGTCAGGAAAGTGACCGTTTTGACCCGTAACGAGTCACTTTCTTGCATGGACATCATGACGTGGCTCAGTCGTTATGGTGAGGTTGTACAGGTACCTCAGAAAAACCGCGATGAATTTGGCATTTGGTCTGGGGCCTGGACCTTCATGATGAAGTTGAAGTGTTCAGGCGGCACAGTCGCCCACATTCCCTCTTCAGCCTTTCTTGGGCGGGACAGAATCCTGATTTTCTACCAGGGGCAGCCGAAGGTCTGTCACAGGTGCGGTGACCCCACACACTTTAGCGCCAGCTGCCAAGTGCAGAAGTGCGCTTTGTGTGGTGGGCTAGGTCATCTCGCTGCATCCTGTAAGGACATTAGGTGTAACCTGTGTGGTGAGCTCGGTCACCCTTTCAGCCGTTGTCCTCGCTCCTTTGCCAATGCGGTTGTGACCCCAGTGGAGGAGAGCCATGAGGTTGCTTCTGCTGGGGAAGGTACCAGCAGAGGTGGAGGAGCTGAGGGGCCTGTGAAGAAAAGCAAGAAGAAGTCGCCTTCTCAGTTAAGGCGGCTTGAAGCCAGACAAAAAGGGAGAGAACTGGGGAAGCCTCAGGTTGCTGGGGTGACCCTTGGTCCTTCCTCAGAGGCTGGTCATGCTACTGAGGCCCTGAGGGATGATGAGTTGGATGAGGAGGTCAGGAGGATGGAGCGCGAGAAAGGTGCCATGTCCTCCACGTCCTCCCATTATGAGAGTATGGATGAGGATAACAGGATTTGGCTAGAAAATAAGCGCAAGCAGAAAAAGAAAAAACGCGGCCTATCTAAGGTACCTAAGGAAGGGAAAACTTCCTCCCCTCTGGTTGAGCTTTCCAACCAGTTCCTCACCCTCGATGAGATCGCCTCCTCGGAAGGAGAGGCTGAGGGTGGGTTCTGGAGGTGGCGGCGGAGCAGCCTGCAGGGGGCGCCGAGTCTCTATCCTCTGGGGATGCTGGGTCCTCAGAGTGGGAGACTGACTCAGAGCCAGGAGACAAGGACGAAGGAGAGGGTGGTCCGGGTGGGTCCTTGGGGGCCAGTAATAACATGGACACCTCAATTTCGTTAAAAAGAAGTTGCCCCAATTCTGAAGGGAAAAGGGAAAAGGGATCATCCTCAGAGGACAGTAGAGGGAAGGGAGTTAGTAAGAAAAAAGCCGTCTAACTCAATCACTCATGATGGCGGCACCCACTCCGTTGACGCTGGCGTCCATTAATGTCGCCAGCATTAAGTCTGATGCGGCTAGATTTGCGGCCTTTGATTTTCTCGGCCGTGTTGAAGCCGACATTTTATTTTTGCAGGAGACCAGGCTGCCAGATTTGGCGGCCGTGTTTAAAGCTAAGAGGGAATGGAGACACGGGCCTTCCTATTGGTCTCTTGCGGCCGAGCCGTATAGCGGAGTGGCGGTCCTTTTTACCGCACCGGTAGAATGCCGACGAGTTATTGAGTTAGAAATGGGGAGGTGCCTGATCATGGATGTCCTCATGAAGGGACAAGAACTTCGCCTAATTAACATCTATGGTCCCCAGTCCAAGTGGGACAGGAAGTGTCTCTTTATGAGGATCAAGCCCTACCTTTTTACAAGTCGGCAGGTGGTCTTTGGAGGGGACTTCAATGCTGTCACGAGGTCCCAGGATAGGGGAGGTTCCAGAGACAAGCTGACTTATGATAGCGTCGCTCTTAATAGCATAGCTAGTGAGGCTCGCCTGGTGGATGTCCACATCCGGCACACCCCAGGCCACGCGGGGTTCACATATTATAGGGGTAGCTGTAGGTCTAGAATAGACAGGTTTTATTTAAAGGAGGAAGCCATCTCTTCACCAGTGTCCGTTGTTGAGGTGGAGTTCTCCGATCACTGTTTAATTTTGTTTTCTCTGAATGTTACAGAGACCCCCCGGATGGGAAGAGGCTACTGGAAGCTCAATTCGTCTCTCCTGGAAGAAGCAGAGATAAGACAATCCTTTGAGGACTTTCTTCAGAGCCAGGTACCATTGCTGGGCCTTTGTAGCAGTAAGTCAGAGTGGTGGGAGATGCTCAAGAAAAGGGTGGCGAGATTCTTCCGCCAGCTCTCGAGCCTCAGGAGCCTGGACAGGTACCGCCTGTATCAGGGCCTGAGGAGGAAACTCGAGCATCTCGTCTCGACTGGAGGTAGTCGTGAGGACATCTCCAGAGTGAAATCCTTGCTGAAGAGGTGTCAGTACGATAGACACGCATCTTTGGTTTTTGAGAGGGATTACGGGAAATACCGCTCGCCCGACCCTTACAGAAACTGCAAGATGTCAGTGAATGGTAAAGTTGTCACAGGACTGGTTGACAGTACGGGATCCCTGAAAAGGTCCAGATCAGGGATTCTGGAGGTCGTCAGATCCTTCTACTCGCACCTCTTGGGCAGGAAGGATCTAGATCGGGATGTGATGTCGGCTTTCCTGGCTGAAACTGTCCCTGAGCCAGGAGTAGACCCCTCTCTTGATGTTTTGACAGAGATGATTAGGGAAGAGGAAGTCAGCCGGGCGATTGAAGGGCTCGCCCTCAAGAAATCGCCGGGTCCGGATGGCTTAACATCTGAGTTTTATAAGACCTTTAAGGACGCCTTGGTTCCCCTCTTGACTGAGGTATTCAATGAGTGTCTTTCCTCGGGCGCTCTGCCGAAGTCAATGAGGAGGTCTGCCCTGATCATCCTGTCAAAGGGTAAGGACCGATCTCGTATTGAGAACTGGCGTCCCATAGCGCTTCTCAATACGGACAGAAAGGTTTTGGCAAAGGTGCTGTTTAATCGGCTGGTGCAGTTTGCACCCCGGCTCCTTTCGGGGACCCAGCACTGCTCTGTTCCAGGCCGCAGTACATTTAGTGCTGTGCTTTGTGTCCGGGAGGCAGTGGAACAGGGCAGGGCTGGTAACTGGAAGGGGTACTTGCTGTCCTTGGATCAGGCAAAAGCGTTTGATCGGGTTAACCACGAGTACCTCTGGTCTGTCCTTCTGAGGTATGGCCTGCCGGGTGGGTTTGTCAATTGGCTGAAAGTTTTGTACGCAGGGGCAGAGAGTTTCCCGCTTGTGAACGGTTGGATTGGCCGCTCTTTTGAGGTTGGGTCTGGTGTTCGCCAGGGTTGTCCTCTGAGCCCACTACTGTACGTGTTCGCGATTGACCCATTCCTTAGGAGGGTTGATCGTGGGCCGTTGGTGGGAGTCGGGATGGACCGGGCAGCACCGGAAGCCACTCTAAGGGTGGTAGCGTATGCTGATGACGTCACTGTTTTTGTGTCCTCGAGAGGGGAGGCGCAATGGGTGATGTCAGAGGTCTACCGCTACTCAGAGGCTTCTGGGTCCAAGATCAACCGGGATAAGTGTGAGAGTCTCTGGCTGGGAGAGGGAGGTCCAGGCTTTGATCTCCCGGACACTCTTCCAGGGCCCCAAGACTCTGCCAAAGTTCTCGGCATCGAATTTGGCCAGGGGGATTACCCCATGCAAAACTGGGACGGCAGGCTTAAGATCGCCGCTCAGAGGGTGGACCAGTGGAAGGGTTGGTCTTTGACCCTCAGAGAAAGGGTTAATCTGATCAAAACTTACCTGCTCCCATTGCTGATTTACCTGGGCAGTGTGTGCATGTTGCCAGAACCCCTCTGGACTCGGGTTTACAGTCTGTTCTTCCAGCTGTTATGGGGGAATAGGCTGAACCTAATCAAGAGGGAGGTTACTTACCGCACGAGGAGACAAGGAGGGTTGTGTATGGTCAACCCTGTGGTGTTCCTAGTGAATACCTTTCTTAAAATCAATGTAGCAAACCTCTGGAAAGAGAGGGCTCCTCCGTGGGTATACTCCTGCAGGGGATGGTTTCGGCCTTTCTTCCAGGAATGGGAGACAGGAGGACAAGTGAAGGATCTCCGCACACCGCATGGGCATCTTCCGGCTTACGCTACCCCGGTTCTGAAGGTGATTCGCCGGTGGGGTCTGGGAATGTGGGAGATCAGGACCATGTCGAGGAAAACCCTTGACAAAAGGGTTCTGTTTGCCCGTTTCCAGAAGCCTCTGGCCCTCAGGGATTGCCCAAGTCGGGATCTTGGGGTGGGTTTGAGTTTATTGAATTCCATCAGGATCCCCTTGAAGTTTTGGGACTTGACTTGGCGCTGCTTCCATGGAAAGCTGTGTGTGAGGGACAATCTGAAGTGTAGGAGCTCTGAGGAAAGGGGTTGTCCCCGGGAGGAGTGCGGTGGCCTGCTGGAGAGCATGGACCACTTCCTGCTTCAGTGCCCCTTTAACACAGAGGTGTACAACCGGGTGGGCGCTTCCATCCATTGGTCCGGGTTGGCTGGTCTCTCCTATGCGGAGTGGGCCTATGGAGCATTCAGAGGCCTGGGTGGCCGGGACCGCTGCACTTTATTCCTAGTTAGTCTATTGGTCAGGTACCACACGTGGAATGCACGGTGCTTAGTATCGACGCAGCGTAAAATCCTCCCGGTGGATGAGGTGGTTAGGAACATTCTGGGTGACCTGGTGAAGGTGCGCTCTCTGGAGTATGAGAGGCTGGGCACGGGGAGGGCCTCTCTCCTTTGGAGGGGGTTCTCCTTTAGTGTCCCTTAGTCTGTCATCTCCTCTCCTGGTGTTGGGCTGAAGCTGACACTGTAGATTTTTGTTTTGTATCTGAGGTTATAGTGATGTAGGGGCTTGCAGGCGCCGAACCTGGGCTTTATGTGGTTTTGATATATGTTGATATGTTTAATGTGTTTGTATCTTGTGTACAGTGTGATATAGTTATATGTAGTTATAGTTCTTGTGTGTATATAGGTTGGTTGGTTTTGGGGTGTTGGTGTTAGGGTGTTAGGTTGGGAGGGGGGTGGACGGGACTTGGACTGTACGATCCTGGGCACTGGTCTGGACTATATAGCGCGGACTTTGGACGTTAGACCAGTGTCTGGGGGGGGAGGGTGATGGGCGTGGGATTTAGTTAGTTATATTTTATGTTATTTATTGTTATTAATGTTATTTCCGTTATATTCATTGTTATTTCTGTGTTTATTTTTTGTTTATTTATTTATGTGTATTTTGCTGTGTATTTTGATATAAAAAAAAAAAAAAAAAAAAAAAAAAAAATTTAGGTGGTGGGACTGGGTGAAGGTTTTGTTTGTTTTCATGCTGAGTGTGTGTGGCTGGGCCAGGAGGTTTTGTAAGTTTATTTTCGTTTATATTTGTTCTTTTGTAATTCTTTTGCCAGAAGTTATGGCTTTATTTATGTTTATTATTGTTATGTTTTTCACTTTTATATAAAATAAAAGATTTACAGGATGTAACTCAGGATCAGTACAGGATAAGTAATGTCATGTATGTACACAGTGACTGCACCAGCAGCAGAATAGTGAGTGCAGCTCTGGAGTATAATACAGAATGTAACTCAGGATCAGTACAGGATAAGTAATGTCATGTATGTACACAGTGACTGCACCAGCAGCAGAATAGTGAGTGCAGCTCTGCAGTACAATATAGGATGTAACTCAGGATCAGTACAGGATAAGTAATGTCATGTGTGTACACAGTGACTACACCAGCAGCAGAATAGTGAGTGCAGCTCTGGGGTATAATACAGGATGTAACTCAGGACCAGTACAGGATAAGTAATGTCATGTATGTACACAGTGACTGCACCAGCAGCAGAATAGTGAGTGCAGCTCTGGAGTATAATACAGGATGTAACTCAGGATCAGTACAGGATAAGTAATGTCATGTATGTACACAGTGACTGCACCAGCAGCAGAATAGTGAGTGCAGCTCTGGAGTATAATACAGAATGTAACTCAGGATCAGTACAGGATAAGTAATGTCATGTATGTACACAGTGACTGCACCAGCAGCAGAATAGTGAGTGCAGCTCTGCAGTACAATATAGGATGTAACTCAGGATCAGTACAGGATAAGTAATGTCATGTGTGTACACAGTGACTACACCAGCAGCAGAATAGTGAGTGCAGCTCTGGGGTATAATACAGGATGTAACTCAGGACCAGTACAGGATAAGTAATGTCATGTATGTACACAGTGACTGCACCAGCAGCAGAATAGTGAGTGCAGCTCTGGTGTATAATACAGGATGTAACTCAGGATCAGTACAGGATAAGTAATGTCATGTATGTACACAGTGACTGCACCAGCAGCAGAATAGTGAGTGCAGCTCTGGAGTATAATACAGGATGTAACTCAGGATCAGTACAGGATAAGTAATGTCATGTGTGTACACAGTGACTGCACCACCAGCAGAATAGTGAGTGCAGCTCTGGGGTATAATACAGGATGTAACTCAGGATCCGTACAGGATAAGTAATGTCATGTATGTGCACAGTGACTACACCATCAGCAGAATAGTGAGTGCAGCTCTGGAGTATAATACAGGATGTAACTCAGGATCAGTACAGGATAAGTAATGTCATGTATGTACACAGTGATTGCACCAGCAGAATAGTGAGTGCAGCTCTGGGGTATAATACGGGATGTAACTCAGGATCAGTACAGGATAAGTAATGTCATGTATGTACACAGTGACTACACCAGCAGCAGAATAGTGAGTGCAGCTCTGGGGTAGAGGCTGGAGATCCCTATTAGTAAGAAGGTGTCAGAGGTGACAGACTCTTTAATACAAGTTTCTCCGGAGCTGCAGTCTCGGTTTATCCATGGAAACAAATACTGGAGTTCTTGTCCTTGTGACATTCATGAACAATATTAAGAGAACAATAGGATGAATTTGGCTCCAGCTCCCTGGTAAACACGAGCCAAATATCCTAAAGGAACGCTCTGCAGAGTGCAGGGGCTGCCAGGAATCCGGGTCCACAAGAAAGTGGCAGAACATTTGCAGCTAAGAATCAATGCAAACAGACAAAGAAACGGCAAACTGTACACATGGAGGGATTAGATACATGGATAACTGTACAGACTGTACCGCACATGGAGGGATTAGATACATGGATAACTGTACAGACTGTACCGCACATGGAGGGATTAGATACATGGATAACTGTACAGACTGTACCGCACATGGAGGGATTAGATACATGGATAACTGTACAGACTGCACCGCACATGGAGGGATTAGATACATGGATAACTGTACAGACTGCACCGCACGTGGTGGGATTAGATACATGGATAACTGTACAGACTGTACCGCACATGGAGGGATTAGATACATGGATAACTGTACAGACTGTACCGCACATGGAGGGATTAGATACATGGATAACTGTACAGAGTGTACCGCACATGGAGGGATTAGATACATGGATAACTGTACAGACTGCACCGCACGTGGTGGGATTAGATACATGGATAACTGTACAGACTGTACCGCACATGGTGGGATTAGATACATGGATAACTGTACAGAGTGCACCGCACGTGGTGGGATTAGATACATGGATAACTGTACAGACTGCACCGCACATGGAGGGATTAGATACATGGATAACTGTACAGACTGCACCGCACATGGAGGGATTAGATACATGGATAACTGTACAGACTGTACCGCACATGGTGGGATTAGATACATGGATAACTGTACAGACTGTACCGCACATGGAGGGATTAGATACATGGATAACTGTACAGACTGTACCGCACATGGTGGGATTAGATACATGGATAACTGTACAGACTGCACCGCACGTGGTGGGATTAGATACATGGATAACTGTACAGACTGTACCGCACATGGAGGGATTAGATACATGGATAACTGTACAGACTGTACCGCACATGGAGGGATTAGATACATGGATAACTGTACAGAGTGTACCGCACATGGAGGGATTAGATACATGGATAACTGTACAGACTGTATCGCACATGGTGGGATTAGATACATGGATAACTGTACAGACTGTACCGCACATGGAGGGATTAGATACATGGATAACTGTACAGACTGTACCGCACATAGAGGGATTAGATACATGGATAACTGTACAGACTGTACCGCACATAGAGGGATTAGATACATGTATAGCTGTACAGACTGTACCGCACATGGAGGGATTAGATACATGGATAACTGTACAGACTGTACCGCACATGGTGGGATTAGATACATGGATAACTGTACAGACTGCACCGCACATGGTGGGATTAGATACATGGATAACTGTACAGAGTGTACCGCACATGGAGGGATTAGATACATGGATAACTGTACAGACTGTATCGCACATGGTGGGATTAGATACATGGATAACTGTACAGACTGTACCGCACATGGTGGGATTAGATACATGGATAACTGTACAGACTGTACCGCACATGGAGGGATTAGATACATGGATAACTGTACAGACTGTACCGCACATGGAGGGATTAGATACATGGATAACTGTACAGACTGTACCGCACATGGAGGGATTAGATACATGGATAACTGTACAGACTGCACCGCACGTGGTGGGATTAGATACATGGATAACTGTACAGAGTGTACCGCACATGGAGGGATTAGATACATGGATAACTGTACAGACTGCACCGCACGTGGTGGGATTAGATACATGGATAACTGTACAGACTGTACCGCACATGGTGGGATTAGATACATGGATAACTGTACAGACTGTACCGCACATGGTGGGATTAGATACATGGATAACTGTACAGACTGTACCGCACATGGTGGGATTAGATACATGGATAACTGTACAGACTGTACCGCACATGGTGGGATTAGATACATGGATAACTGTACAGACTGTACCGCACATGGTGGGATTAGATACATGGATAACTGTACAGACTGTACCGCACATGGTGGGATTAGATACATGGATAACTGTACAGACTGTACCGCACATGGTGGGATTACATACATGGATAACTGTACAGACTGTACCGCACATGGAGGGATTAGATACATGGATAACTGTACAGAGTGTACCGCACATGGAGGGATTAGATACATGGATAACTGTACAGACTGTACTGCACATGGAGGGATTAGATACATGGATAACTGTACAGACTGTACCGCACATGGAGGGATTAGATACATGGATAACTGTACAGACTGCACCGCACGTGGTGGAATTAGATACATGGATAACTGTACAGACTGTACCGCACGTGGTGGGATTAGATACATGGATAACTGTACAGACTGTACCGCACATGGTGGGATTAGATACATGGATAACTGTACAGACTGTACCGCACATGGTGGGATTAGATACATGGATAACTGTACAGACTGTACCGCACATGGAGGGATTAGATACATGGATAACTGTACAGACTGTACCACACATGGTGGGATTTGATACATGGACAAATGTAGAGACTATATGACAGATGAGCGGACAGTATCACACAGGATAGGATTAGATACACAGCTCAGCAGACAGTATCACACATGATGGGATTAGATACACAGCTCAGCAGACAGTATCACACATGATAGGATTAGATACACAGCTCAGGAGTCAGTATCACACATGATGTGATTAAAATACACAGCTCAGCAGACTGTATCACACAGGGTAGGATTAGATACACAGCTCAGGAGTCAGTATCACACATGATGTGATTAAAATACACAGCTCAGCAGACAGTATCACACAGGATAGGATTAGATACATAGCTCAGCAGACAGTATCACACAGGGTAGGATTAGATACATTGCATTCTCTATTCTGATAATATTCATCAGTAAAACCATAATCTGTGGGATGATATCTATCTATAGGGGACGTATCTCTGGTCCATACGAGGACGCAGTGGGCGGAGCACGTGAGAAAATGATGAATGGCAGAGAAGGGATGTAATTAGCAGCAGATCCTGGGATGTGGTTTTGGGGGAAATCATTAACCCCCCCTCTCCCAGCCGCTGAGACACTGTAACAGAACACAGAGTCCGGGACATATATGACCACATAAATATATAGGGCGTGGCCTGGGATTCCTGAGGGGGCGACGCTGGGGGTTTTATGGAATCTTCTCCGGGGTCTTTCTTACATCTGTAAACACTGAATAAATCTGTCACTGAGATAGAAGCCTCAATAATTCACTGATTTTCCACGCGGCACGTACAATGTAACAGAAAACCTCATGTATGGACAGGAAGAGTCACCAAAATGGCACCGTGCTGGAGTGGCCTGTTCATACTGGACCTCCTGGTTCATAAGGACAAATAAGAATTATGGGGGACTAGGCAAATGCCGATCTGATGTATTCAGGGTCTGAGCCTTTTACTCCAAGCAAAGAGAATGGACAGTAAAGCAGCTCAATGCAGTGAGCACAGAGCACAGCAGTGTGAGGAAATGTCACCAGTGCACTGGAAGAAGCTTCAATGCTACAATATAAATCCATATTTCACATTTCTGCTGAAACAAACAACATACACTTCTCTCCAGAGGCAACCCATAACAATGGGCGCAGAAAGCACAGAGCACAGCAGTGTGAGGACACGCCCCCTCGTGCACTTGGAGACATTAATAATAATAATCCTTATTTATATATCGCCATCAAATTCTGCATCACTTTACAAATCATAGGGGACGTATACAAATATAATATTACATAACAGAGTACAAACAGTCATATGGAGCTTACAGTCTATGAGGATGAGGGGCTGACACAAGAGCTTACAGTCTATGAGGATGAGGGGTGACACAAGAGCTTACAGTCTATGAGGATGAGGGGGTGACACAAGAGCTTACAGTCTATGGGATGAGGGGTGACACAAGAGCTTACAGTCTATGAGGATGAGGGGGTGACACAAGAGCTTACAGTCTATGAGGATGAGGGGGTGACACAAGAGCTTACAGTCTATGAGGATGAGGGGTGACACAAGAGCTTACAGTCTATGAGGATGAGGGGGTGACACAAGAGCTTACAGTCTATGAGGATGAGGGGGTGACACAAGAGCTCACAGTCTATGAGGATGAGGACGTGACACAAGAGCTTACAGTCTATGAGGATGAGGGGTGACACAAGAGCTTACAGTCTATGAGGATGAGGGGTGACACAAGAGCTTACAGTCTATGAGGATGAGGGGGTGACACAAGAGCTTACAGTCTATGAGGATGAGGGGGTGACACAAGAGCTAACAGTCTATGAGGATGAGGGGGTGACACAAGAGCTTACAGTCTATGAGGATGAGGGGTGACACAAGAGCTTACAGTCTATGAGGATGAGGGGGTGACACAAGAGCTTACAGTCTATGAGGATGAGGGGTGACACAAGAGCTTACAGTCTATGAGGACGGGGGGTGACACAAGAGCTTACAGTCTATGAGGACGGGGGGTGACACAAGAGCTTACAGTCTATGAGGATGACGGGGTGACACAAGAGCTTACACTCTATGGGATGAGGGGGTGACACAAGAGCTTACAGTCTATGAGGATGAGGGGGTGACACAAGAGCTTACAGTCTATGGGATGAGGGGTGACACAAGAGCTTACAGTCTATGAGGATGAGGGGGTGACACAAGAGCTTACAGTCTATGAGGATGAGGGGGGGCACAAGAGCTTACAGTCTATGAGGATGAGGGGTGACACAAGAGCTTACAGTCTATGAGGATGAGGGGGTGACACAAGAGCTCACAGTCTATGAGGATGAGGGCGTGATGCAAGAGCTTACAATCTATGAGGATGAGGGGTGACACAAGAGCTTACAGTCTATGAGGATGAAGGGGTGACACAAGAGCTTACAGCTATGGGATGAGGGGGTGACACAAGAGCTTACAGTCTATGAGGATGCGAAGGTGACACAAGCGCTTACTGTCTATGTGGATGAGGGGGTGACACAAGAGCTTACAATCTATGAGGATGAGGGGGTGACACAAGAGCTTACAGTCAATGAGGATGAGGGGGTGACACAAGAGCTTACAGTCTATGAGGATGAGGGGGTGACACAAGAGCTTACAGTCTATGAGGATGAGGGGTGACACAAGAGCTTACAATCTATGAGGATGAGGAGGTGACACAAGAGCTTACAGTCTATGAGGATGAGGGGGTGACACAAGAGCTTACAGTCTATGAGGATGAGGGGGTGACACAAGAGCTTACAGTCTATGAGGATGAGGGGTGACACAAGAGCTTACAGTCTAGAAGGATGAGGGGGTGACACAAGAGCTTACAATCTATGAGGATGAGGAGGTGACACAAGAGCTTACAGTCTATGAGGATGAGGAGGTGACATACATGCTTACAGTCTATGAGGATGAGGAGGTGACACAAGAGCTTACAGTCTATGAGGATGAGGGGGTGACACAAGAGCTTACAGTCTATGAGGATGAGGGGGTGACACAAGAGCTTACAGTCTATGAGGATGAGGGGTGACACAAGAGCTTACAATCTATGAGGATGAGGAGGTGACACAAGAGCTTACAGTCTATGAGGATGAGGGGGTGACACAAGAGCTTACAGTCTATGAGGATGAGGGGGTGACACAAGAGCTCACAGTCTATGAGGATGAGGGCGTGATGCAAGAGCTTACAATCTATGAGGATGAGGGGTGACACAAGAGCTTACAGTCTATGAGGATGAAGGGGTGACACAAGAGCTTACAGTCTATGGGATGAGGGGGTGACACAAGAGCTTACAGTCTATGAGGATGCGAAGGTGACACAAGCGCTTACTGCCTATGTGGATGAGGGGGTGACACAAGAGCTTACAATCTATGAGGATGAGGGGGTGACACAAGAGCTTACAGTCAATGAGGATGACGGAGTGACACAAGAGCTTACAGTCTATGGGATGAGGGGTGACACAAGAGCTTACAATCTATGAGGATGAGGAGGTGACACAAGAGCTTACAGTCTATGAGGATGAGGGGGTGACACAAGAGCTTACAGTCTATGAGGATGAGGGGGTGACACAAGAGCTTACAGTCTATGAGGATGAGGGGTGACACAAGAGCTTACAATCTATGAGGATGAGGAGGTGACACAAGAGCTTACAGTCTATGAGGATGAGGGGGTGACACAAGAGCTTACAGTCTATGAGGATGAGGGGGTGACACAAGAGCTTACAGTCTATGAGAATGAGGGGGTGACACAAGAGCTTACAGTCTATGAGGATGAGGGGGTGACACAAGAGCTTACAGTCTATGAGGATGAGGGGGTGACACAAGAGCTTACAGTCTAGGAGGATGAGGGGGTGACACAAGAGCTTATAGTCTACGAGGATGAGGGGGGGGGGGACACAAGAGCTTACAGTCCATGAGGATGAAGGGTGACACAAGAGCTTACAGTCTAGGAAGATGAGGGGGTGACACAAGAGCTTACAGTCTATGAGGATGAGGGGGGGGGGGGGCACAAGAGCTTACAGTCTATAAGGATGAGGAGGTGACACAAGAGCTTACAGTCTATGAGGATGAGGGGGGTGACACAAGAGCTTACAGTCTGAGGATGAGGGGGGACACAAGACCTTACAGTCTATGAGGATGAGGAGGTGACACAAGAGCTTACAGTCTATGAGGATAAGGGGTGACACAAGAGCTTACAGTCTATGAGGATGAGGGGGTGACACAAGAGCTTACAGTCTATGAGGATGAGGGGGTGACACAAGAGCTTACAGTCTATGAGGATGTGGGGGTGACACAAGAGCTTACAGGCTATGAGGATGAGGAGGTGACACAAGAGCTTACAGTCTATGATGATGAGGGGGTGACACAAGAGCTTACAGTCTATGAGGATGAGGGGGTGACACAAGAGCTTACAGTCTATGAGGATGTGGGGGTGACACAAGAGCTTACAGGCTATGAGGATGAGGAGGTGACACAAGAGCTTACAGTCTGAGGATGAGGGGGTGACACAAGAGCTTACAGTCTATGAGGATGAGGCGGTGACACAAGAGCTTACAGTCTATGAGAATGAAGGGGTGACACAAGAGCTTACAGTCTATGAGGATGACGGGGTGATACAAGCGCTTACAGTCTATGAGGATGAGGGGGTGACACAAGAGCTTACAGTCTATGAGGATGAGGGGGGTGACACAAGAGCTTACAGTCTATGAGGATAAGGGGTGATATAAGACGTATAAGAGCTTGTGTAATGGTCCAGCCAACTTTATAAAATAATTTAATAAATAAAAATTCTGATGTTTGACCCAGTCACAAGCCACATCTTATACAAAGTCCAGGATGAATGGGACTGCAGAGAAGCCTGGAGCCTGGGCGGATTCTGGAGAAGTTTCTGAGTTGCGGCAGGAGCAAACAAGAGATTGAATATACGGTGAAAAGGAGAGGTCAGAGTCCAGCACAACCCCAAGACATCGGCCTGCTGCCTCGGTGCTATAGTGATCCCACAGACCGAGATGGAGAGGTCAGGGTTGGGTCGGTTAGTAGATGGTGGAAAGACAAGAAGTTCAGTGTTAGAAAGATTATATTTCAAGTAGAGAGAGGACATGATGTGAGAGACGGCAGAGAGACAATCACTGGGGTTCTGCAGTAAGGCAGGGGTGATGTTACGTGCAGAAGTATATAGCTGGGTGTCATCAGCATAAAGATGATACTGGAAACCAAATCTGCCGATGGTCTGTCCGAGGTGGGCAGTATAGAGGGAAAAATCCTGGAATAAAACCCATACTTCACAGTCCTGCTGCTACTAACCACATAAACAAAGGTCTGATTACACATCTCTCCAGAGATAATACATAACACTGGCTGCAGAGAGAACAGAGCACAGCAGTGTGAGGACACACCTCAGTGCACTTGGAGAAGACTAGAACATGAAATATAAATCCAAGCATCACAGTCCTGCTGCTACTAACAACATACACAGCTGTATGATTACACATCTATAATACATAATAATACAGGTACAACACATAACACTGGCTGCAATCTTTAGGGTCACACCTGATAACAGATCCCTTTAATTCTGGCGGTGGAGTTAACCCTGTGAAGCCGGTGTAGTAGTCACTTGGAGTTATCTGTGCTTGTTCTGATAAATAACTTCAGATTCTCTTTAATTTTCCTAAATGTTTAGACAAGGAGGATTACCACAGATGACCCTGAATCCTCTTTCTGACAGACAGGGGTCACAGGTCACATGTTCGGGGTCATGTATACAATGGCAGGAAGTGCAATACCATTAAATGTGTCCTGGAGCAAACAATGAACTTTTACTTTGTCTTAAGGCGTCTCATGGCTCTGAGATGTCACAATTGGTGTCTGCTCCTGGGAAAGCTGAGTGATGGGTATTATTGTTGCCATTCCTGCTCTCAGGGGCTGTTACCAAGGTTGTTCTGCCATGTAAAGTATGTGAACCCCTCATCACATGGCATTGATGCTTCCCTATAAATAAATTAGAAGAATTGCTGTGTTGGACCCCGAGAAAGCTGGGTGACGGTAGTCATGGTCATACTGGTTGTCATCCTATACCTTATAAAAATCCCCCTGGCGGTCCTTACCCTGGATATCATTGCCCACAGTGATGACAGAACAGGCTCCACCCGCTGACAGGTCAACAGTCAACAAGTGACCGGCACAGATAACAGCAGTGTGAGGAGCCCCAGAGGAAAACAGTCAGCAAGATGGATGAGACAGCAGACCACAGGAGGAGACACTCAGGATATCACTCAGTGCATGGAGTGTAAGCTCCCAGGGACAGGGGTAATGGGAGTGATCTCCCTGCATCATTCATACACCCTGGAACATACAAGGAGATGTGGCCCCTGGAAGAACAGTGCTGACAAAACAAAGAAGAGCCCAAATATCAGAGTCACTGTGCAGCACTATGTATGATAACAATCACCAACATCATCACAAGGATCATCACCACTAACCATCATTACAATACCATACAACACAATACAGGCGGTCCCCTACTTAAGGACACCCGACTTACAGACAACCCCTAGTTAAAGACGAACCACCCTGCCCACTGTGACCTCTGGTGACCTCTCTGGATGTTACTATAGTCCCAGATAGCAATAATCTACTGTAAGGTGTCTGTAATGAAGCTTTATTGATAATCCTTGGTCCCATTACAGCAAAAAATTTTGAAACTTGAATTGTCACTGGGGCAAAAAAATTATTGTCTGGATCTCCAATTATAAAATATACAGTTTCGGCTTACATACAAACTCAACTTAAGAACAAACCTATGGAACCTATCTTGTACGTAACCCGGGGACTGCCTGTACTTATATGATAGTTCTGTATTGATCCCCTGGGGGGTAACTGTTTAGAAGTGTCCCGGCAGTTGTTACACACAGAGACAGGCGTAACGTTACAGCTACATACATACACTACAAGAGGCGCGCTTTTACGTGTTACTAGTTCCTTAGTGGCAAACAAACAGTTACAGGAAAGTTCAGGTTAACAAGACCACATCACATTACATAAGGTGAAACAATGACATCATCAATTATCCACATCATTAATATCCTCAACATCACCATCAATATCATCATAATATCCTCAAAACCACAACCACCATCATCCACATCATCAATAATCTCAACACCACCATCATCAATATCACCAGCATCATCTCCATTACCCATCACCATTGTCATTTCTGCTGACATCGCACTTTGCAGAATCTACAAATGAGACAAGATAAAAAAAAAGACTAGAAACAACACATTGTATCGAGACAAGATAAGAAGTGGTGTTACCCAACTCTGCATCCATATCCCCCCAGCCCCCGGTATACTCGCTATATATCTCATCTATTATAGGGAGCATCCAAGGGGTTAATAACTCTGGTAGTTTGATAATCCTCTCCTGTCCACCATCCTCTATACCTCTATACTTCTACAAAGTGGTATTGTGTATATACAGGAGAAGTAGTACTGTGCACTGTCCATATCTATATATACAGGAGAAGAATTACTGTGCACTGTACATATATATACGGGAGAAGTAGTACTGTGCACTGTCCATATATATATATATATATACAGGAGAAGTAGTACTGTGCACTGTCCATATATATACAGGAGAAGTAGTACTGTGCACTGTCCATATATATATATATACAGGAGAAGTAGTACTGTGCACAGTCCATATATATACAGGAGAAGTAGTACTGTGCACAGTCCATATATATACAGGAGAAGTAGTACTGTGCACTGTACATATATATACAGGAGAAGTAGTACTGTGCACTGTCCATATATATACAGGAGAAGTAGTACTGTGCACTGTCCATATATATACAGGAGAAGTAGTACTGTGCACTGTCCATATATATATATACAGGAGAAGTAGTACTGTGCACTGTCCATATATATATACAGGAGAAGTAGTACTGTGCACTGTCCATAAATATATACAGGAGAAGTAGTACTGTGCACTGTCCATAAATATATACAGGAGAAGTGGTACTGTGCACTGTCCATAAATATATACAGGAGAAGTAGTACTGTGCACTGTCCATATATATACAGGAGAAGTAGTACTGTGCACTGTCCATATATATACAGGAGAAGTAGTACTGTGCACTATACATATATATATACAGGAGAAGTAGTACTGTGCACTGTCCATATATACATATATACAGGAGAAGTAGTACTGTGCACTGTACATATATATACAGGAGAAGTGGTACTGTGCACTGTCTATATATATACAGGAGAAGTAGTACTGTGCACTGTACATATATATACAGGAGAAGTAGTACTGTTCACTGTCCATATATATACAGGAGAAGTAGTACTGTGCACAGTCCATATATATACAGGAGAAGTAGTACTGTGCACTGTCCATATATATACAGGACAGGAGAAGTAGTACTGTGCACTGTCCATATATATATACAGGAGAAGTAGTACTGTGCACAGTCCATATATATACAGGAGAAGTAGTACTGTGCACAGTCCATATATATACAGGAGAAGTAGTACTGTGCACTGTACATATATATACAGGAGAAGTAGTACTGTGCACTGTCCATATATATACAGGAGAAGTAGTACTGTGCACTGTCCATATATATATACAGGAGAAGTAGTACTGTGCACTGTCCATATATATACAGGAGAAGTAGTACTGTGCACTGTCCATATATATACAGGAGAAGTAGTACTGTGCACTGTCCATATATATATACAGGAGAAGTAGTACTGTGCACTGTCCATATATATATACAGGAGAAGTAGTACTGTGCACTGTCCATAAATATATACAGGAGAAGTAGTACTGTGCACTGTCCATATATATACAGGAGAAGTAGTACTGTGCACTGTCCATATATACATATATACAGGAGAAGTAGTACTGTGCACTGTACATATATATACAGGAGAAGTGGTACTGTGCACTGTCTATATATATACAGGAGAAGTAGTACTGTGCACTGTACATATATATACAGGAGAAGTAGTACTGTGCACTGTCCATATATATACAGGAGAAGTAGTACTGTGCACAGTCCATATATATACAGGAGAAGTAGTACTGTGCACTGTCCATATATATACAGGACAGGAGAAGTAGTACTGTGCACTGTCCATATATATATACAGGAGAAGTAGTACTGTGCACTGTACATATATATACAGGAGAAGTAGTACTGTGCACAGTCCATATATATACAGGAGAAGTAGTACTGTGCACTGTCCATATATATACAGGACAGGAGAAGTAGTACTGTGCACTGTCCATATATATATACAGGAGAAGTAGTACTGTGCACTGTACATATATATACAGGAGAAGTAGTACTGTGCACTGTCCATATATATACAGGAGAAGTAGTACTGTGCACTGTCCATATATATATACAGGAGAAGTAGTACTGTGCACTGTCCATATATATATACAGGAGAAGTAGTACTGTGCACTGTCCATAAATATATACAGGAGAAGTAGTACTGTGCACTGTCCATATATATACAGGAGAAGTAGTACTGTGCACTGTCCATATATACATATATACAGGAGAAGTAGTACTGTGCACTGTACATATATATACAGGAGAAGTGGTACTGTGCACTGTCTATATATATACAGGAGAAGTAGTACTGTGCACTGTACATATATATACAGGAGAAGTAGTACTGTGCACTGTCCATATATATACAGGAGAAGTAGTACTGTGCACAGTCCATATATATACAGGAGAAGTAGTACTGTGCACTGCCCATATATATACAGGAGAAGTAGTACTGTGCACTGTCCATATATATACAGGACAGGAGAAGTAGTACTGTGCACTGTCCATATATATATACAGGAGAAGTAGTACTGTGCACTGTCCATATATATATACAGGAGAAGTAGTACTGTGCACAGTCCATATATATACAGGAGAAGTAGTACTGTGCACTGTACATATATATATATACAGGAGAAGTAGTACTGTGCACTGTACATATACATACAGAAGTAGTACTGTGCACTGTCCATATATACAGGAGAAGTAGTACTGTGCACTGTCCATATATACAGGAGAAGTAGTACTGTGCACTGTCCATATCTATACAGGAAGTAGTACTGTGCACTGTCCATATATATACAGGAGAAGTAGTACTGTGCACTGTCCATATAAATACAGGAGAAGTAGTACTGTGCACTGTCCATATATATACAGGAGAAGTAGTACTGTGCACTGTCGATATATATATACAGGAGAAGTAGTACTGTGCACTGTACATATATATACAGGAGAAGTAGTACTGTGCACTGTCCATATATATATACAGAAGAAGTAGTACTGTGCACTGTACATATATATATACAGGAGAAGTAGTACTGTGCACTGTCCATATCTATATATACAGGAGAAGAATTACTGTGCACTGTACATATATATACGGGAGAAGTAGTACTGTGCACTGTCCATATATATATATATATACAGGAGAAGTAGTACTGTGCACTGTCCATATATATATACAGGAGAAGTAGTACTGTGCACTGTCCATATATATATACAGGAGAAGTAGTACTGTGCACTGTCCATATATATACAGGAGAAGTGGTACTGTGCACTGTTCATATATATACAGGAGAAGTAGTACTGTGCACTGTACATATACATACAGGAGAAGTAGTACTGTGCACTGTTCATATATATACAGGAGAAGTAGTACTGTGCACTGTCCATATATATATATATACAGGAGAAGTAGTACTGTGCACTGTCCATATCTATACAGGAGAAGTAGTACTGTGCACTATACATATATATACAGGAGAAGTAGTACTGTGCACTGTTCATATATATACAGGAGAAGTAGTACTGTGCACTGTACATATACATACAGGAGAAGTAGTACTGTGCACTGTCCACATATATACAGGAGAAGTAGTACTGTGCACTGTCCATATATATATATACAGGAGAAGTAGTACTGTGCACTGTCCATATCTATACAGGAGAAGTAGTACTGTGCACTATACATATATATACAGGAGAAGTAGTACTGTGCACTGTCCATATATACATATATACAGGAGAAGTAGTACTGTGCACAGTCCATATTACACCGGTCAGCCCCCTGTATCTCTGTTGTAGGGGCTCCCCCGGGTTGGGGTCATGATCCCGTGTAGTGACAGCACTTCCCAGCTGTATGCGGAGCCATCAATACATGTTTGGCGCGGCGCGGCCTGGTCTTTCCGCCTGACGGCTTTGTATTGGGTCATTTGCACAGTATAACCTCTGGAGCGGGAGTCAGTACATCTTATTGTCAGTCTCGCTGAGTTGAGCCATTAGTAAGGAGCGTGAATGGTGAACGTGGCGGCTGCTATCAGTCAGCGCGGAGGGGGCCGCAGACTAATGTTCACTCGTACATCATTCACAAATTGGTCCAAATGAATTAAAGGCGGCTCTGCTTAACATTACCAGCTTTAAATGGATTTTCTCTTCCCAGGTCTGCCCTATAATTGTGTTTATCCATCTTGGCGAGGCGCAGATCATCAGAGACGTCCCGGCTGCGTTTTCTGCTCCACTGGCGGATTTACCATCGGATCATAACAGGTAATTCAAACAACAATTAGCCTGATGACAGCTTGTATATCAATGTCGCCCCCTCCCCGCAAGATGAATGACTGCTCGGATCCTTCCATCTCAATCATCGGCAGAGCGAGGACACAAGTACACTGAGACGACAGCTGCAGCTGCGCAACTGCACCGCAACTGCTACAAGTGTAATATTGTTCCTGGGCCGCAATGTCTCATCTATCATAAAGGGCCCCTGAATCACTAGGGCCCAGAGATGATGGCTACATCAGTGCCTATCACACTGTGACGATAACTTCAGCTGCGAAACAGCAGCCACCAGCCCATGCTCCAGGTGTAACTAAGGAGCCCCTTTAATTCGGCATCTGATAATCCCCCACAGAACCCAGCAGACCCAGAAAGTAGGACATGAGCCGCCATGATATTATTACACTACAGACATTTTTCAGACATTCCAATAATCCGGAATGATCCTCATTTGTCTTCTATTATATTGTCTTAAAGCCTCTTAAAGGAAAACCGGCAGTAATCTTCTTATATTTGTTATCCATGGTCTTCTTCCATCTAAAACCAACCTTTACAGTTATGCTAATGAGCCCGAGGGGCTCTGAGGGCGTTACCAGAGACCCTCCATGCTGTTGTTTCAAAGGCCATTATACTCTCACCCGCCTCCTGCTTCCTCAGTACTTCCCTCCGTCCTCTGCCTGTAATCTGACACAGTGGGAGGGGGGATGTGCTTCTGCACAGTGTAACAGCCTGTGAAGCTACAGCACAGAGGGGCTCTAGTAACGCCCACCAAGCCCTTCAGGCTCACTAGAATGATTATAAAAGTTACATTTTAGAAGGAAGAAGGCTATGGATAACAAATATAAGAAGATTACTACAGTCACACTGCTTGGATCTATGAGTAAGTGTCCCTGGTTTATCATAATGGATTTTGATTTCCCTTAAAGGGTCGGTTCACATGGTCCTATTGTATGTCATTATCTCAGCTATGGGTTCTTCCTACAAACCGTGGTGTATATTCCAGGTGCATTATGGGAAGATTTATAGGATGTTGCAGTCGGTGAAATCTCAACCTGAGATCTTTATAGAAGGAGGATTCCACCGAATGAGCGGCGCCGTTTTACAATGTGAGGCAAAGGGCAGAGGGCGTCATCCCGGGCCGGCGGCCATTCTCCTACCAAATGACCCAAAGTAAACAGATGATTAGCGGTGCTGACCTCATCAACACCCGATAGCTGTACCTGAGCGTGACCCACCCAGTGACAACATGACTCACGCCTGGGCTATGCAGATAGCAAGAGTTCTGCAAACTCATTCAAGACCCGAGATACGAGGGGGAAGGGCGGCCAGGGGGTCATGGGGGTCCCATGCAGAATCATCAGCTGCTACATAACCTGGGAATAACCCAATCAGGAGCCTTCCCCATGGGGGCGCATGTCCCATAGGTTTGGCTTCTTTGCTGCTCTGATGTATCAGATTGGGTTTTCCTTATTGATACATTCGCTTTCTGAGGAGTTTATGACATTAGCGAAAAGGTCTTCAAAAACTTGCAATCAGCTCTAACCCTTCCCCTACGCCTGGTAAAGGGGGTCAGTGTGGATTTGCACCAAAATTTGCGACAAACTTCCAGGAAAATTTAAGCCTCCCTCACATTCACATCCTCCTCTCCATTCCCTGCAGCCAGGAAAAGGGGCCCATTCTCTAAATCCACATGGGAGCCAGAGGTGGGACCCTCATATATCTGAGGATATGCCCTAAGTGTCCCAGGATATGTCCTAAAAACTGCATCACACATTGCTCTTCTGTCATTGTAGTTTGTTACAATGTATCAGTACACTTCATCATCCGAAAAGCATATGTACAGGTCATCGAGATGCAGACATGAAAGTACCCAATCACTGACAGCAAGCAGAGATCATGAATTACCAATATGCCAGGAAAGTTATTCCAGTGCCAGATTTATCACTGTGATAATGAATTCTGGTGCAGCATAAGACTGACGCTTCCTACTTTTCGTTGGTCTAAACTGTGCGCCAGAATTTTCAGGCATAGCCGATTTCCCAGAGACCACACCCATTTTCCAACAATCACACCCACTTAGTCAGATAAGTCGGGATGGTGTCTAAAAGCACAGGTGCATTAATAAATTCCCCCCAATGTATCACAATGCAATATAATACATCCAATGCTGAAGCACTGTAACAAATGTCTGCTCTCAGTAAGGTCTTGGAGCCTTGTATTTAAATATCAGGAGACCTGATGGAAGTTTCTGCCCCCCCGCCCCCCAGGTCTGCTTAATGTTATCATGTGAAGGAACATTAAAAAATGATCTGTGTTTAGAATTTCTGCAGCGTTCTGACGATTCCAGAAGTTATTTTCAGCTGCTGCTGAAGGGCACCCTAGGGTGCACAGATGGATGCAGTTACAGGACTTCACTTAACCCCTAAGACACCAAGAAAAAAAGGAAAGATCTTATTGTATCCGGATAGTGACCCAGAACATCATTATATCATCATGTAACTCATCGATCTATCATCTATCTATCTATCTCATAACTATCTATCTAGAAGAAGAAACCTATTGCAGCACTGGAGTTAATAAAAGCAAGAAAAGGGATACAAGTCAATGAGGTTAGTCCAAACCTCACACAAGTATAACCTAAAGAATTAGCAAGATACAAAAATTAGGAAAAATCCAAAGTCGAAAAATCAAATGGGTTTTGATGGGATGAGAATATAGCCGTTTCATCATATTTCTGGTATGCTGCTAATTCTTTTGCGTCTATCTGTCTATACAGGCAGTCCCCGGGTTACATACAAGATAGGATCTGTAGGTTTGTTCTTAAGTTGAATTTGTATGTAAGTCAGAACTGTATATTTTATCACTGTAATCCCAGCCAGAACTTTTTTGGTCTCTGTGACAATTGGATTTTAAAAATGTTGGGTTGTCATAAAAATCAATATTAAGACTAAAGCTTCATTACAGACACCAGTGATAACTGTTACAGATGATCATTGTAGCTTAGGACTAAAGTACAATAAATTACCAATATCCAGGGGTCCGTTTGTAACTAGGGGTCGTATGTAAGTCGAGTGTTCTTAAGTAGGGGACCGCCTGTATATCTATCACATCTATCTATCTCATATCTTAATATCTATCTCATATCTATCTATCTATCTCATATGTATCTATCTATCTATCTATCTATCTATCTATCTATCTATCTATCTATCTATCTATCTATCTATCTGTCTGTCTGTCTGTCTGTCTATCTATCTATCTATCTATCTATCTATCTATCTATCTATCTATCTATCTATCTATCTATCTATCTATCTATCTATCTATCTCATATCTCCTATCTATCTCTCTCATTTAAATCCATCTTTCTCTGGCAGATCTTGTTACCCTGTCATATAGATAATTGGGGTGACTCTCAGCTCTTTGCCAGGTAGAAACATAAGAGTTAATAGTTTTGGGGGGATATAAAGGTGAAATCCACAGCGCGGGGCTCCCGCAGCAGAAGCCGCCTACAGGCACACGCATGGTATATTTACTGCTTGGCCTAAATAGCGTCGGCAGATAAAAGCGGGTGATTGCCGGATGACATTTGGCTTTGTTTACCGCGGCACGGCCCATCAGCTCACTCCGAGGGGATCAATACGGCGGGATTCGGATTGTGCGGATCAAACAGAATACCTTTGTTCATCCACTTGGGCTTCGGCTCTGAGCAAACAGCAGCTCCCGCTACAAGCCCAGTTTAGTAACGAGGAGAAAAAAAAAAAAATCACTAAATAAAAACAATGGAAAAAAACACTTTTTCTGTCTTATTTTCTTTTGTTTCTTTTTTGTTTGTTTTCCACAAATTATCCAAAACTTTTGTAACTTCAGAAAAGATATTTCATGGCGTAACACATCAAGGTCATTTGATTAGAATTCTGGTAGTGCTGTGCCCGAGGGAGGAATGAGCTGAGCCCCTGCAGCGGGCACCACAAGATGGACAATACTGAGTCCCTGCACATGGCACCACAAGATGGACAGAGCTGAGCCCACTGCACATGGCACCACAAGATGGACAGAGTGGAGCCCACTGCACATGGCACCACAAGATGGACAATACTGAGTCCCTGCACATGGCACCACAAGATGGACAATACTGAGTCCCTGCACATGGCACCACAAGATGGACAATACTGAGTCCCTGCACATGGCACCACAAGATGGACAGAGCTGAGCCCACTGCACATGGCACCACAAGATGGACAGAGTGGAGCCCACTGCACATGGCACCACAAGATGGACAATACTGAGTCCCTGCACAGGGCACCACAAGATGGACAATACTGAGTCCCTGCACATGGCACCACAAGATGGACAGAGCTGAGCCCACTGCACATGGCACCACAAGATGGACAGAGTGGAGCCCACTGCACATGGCACCACAAGATGGACAATACTGAGTCCCTGCACATGGCACCACAAGATGGACAATACTGAGTCCCTGCACATGGCACCACAAGATGGACAATACTGAGTCCCTGCACATGGCACCACAAGATGGACAGAGCTGAGCCCACTGCACATGGCACCACAAGATGGACAGAGTGGAGCCCACTGCACAAGATGGACAATACTGAGTCCCTGCACAGGGCACCACAAGATGGACAATACTGAGTCCCTGCACATGGCACCACAAGATGGACAGAGCTGAGCCCACTGCACATGGCACCACAAGATGGACAGAGTGGAGCCCACTGCACATGGCACCACAAGATGGACAATACTGAGTTCTTGCACAGGGCACCACAAGATGGACAGAGCTGAGTCCCTGCACATGGCACCACAAGATGGACAGAGCTGAGCCCACTGCACATGGCTTCACAAGATGGACAGAGCGGAGCCCACTGCACATGGCACCACAAGATGGACAGAGCGGAGCCCACTGCACTTGGCATCGGGTGATGGACAGAGCTGAATCCCTGCACATGGCATCCCAAGATTGACAGAGCTGAGCCCACTACACATGGCACCACAAGATGGACAGAGCAGAGCCCACAGCACATGGCACCACAAGATGGACAGAGCGGAGCCCACTGCACTTGGCATCGGGTGATGGACAGAGCTGAGTCCCTGCACATGGCATCACAAGATGGACAATACTGAGTCCCTGCACATGGCACCACAAGATGGACATTACTGAGTCCCTGCACAGGGCACCACAAGATGGACAGAGATGAGCCCTCTGCACATGGCACCACAAGATGGACGATATTGAGTCCCTGCACATGGCACCACAAGATGGACAATACTGAGTCCCTGCACATGGCACCACAAGATGGACAGAGATGAGCCCCCTGCACATGGCATCACAAGATGGACAGAGCTGAGCCCACTGCACAGGGCACCACACGATGGACAGAGCTGAGTCCACTGCACATGGCACCGCAAGATTGACAGAGCTGTGCCCACTGCACATGGCACCACAAGAAGGACAGAGCTGAGCCCACTGCACATGGCACCACAAGAAGGACAGAGCTGAGCCCACTGCACATGGCACCACAAGATGGACAGAGCTGAGCCCACTGCACAGGGCACCACAAGATGCACAGAGCTAAGTCCTCTGTACAGGGCACCACAAGATGGACAGAGATGAACCCCCTGCACATGGCACCGCAAGATGGACAGAGCTGAGCCCACTGCACATGGCACCACAAGATGGACAGAGCTGAGTCCGCTGCACATGGCACCACAAGATGGACAGAGCTGAGTCCGCTGCACATGGCACCACAAGATGGACAGAGCTGAGTCCGCTGCACAGGGCACCACAAGATGGACAGAGCTGAGTCCCCTGCATTTGGCATCAGGTAATGGACACAGCTGAGTCCCCTGCACAGGGCACCACAAGATGGACAATACTGAGTCCCTGAACAGGGCACCGCAAGATGGACAATACTGAGTCACTGCACATGGCACCACAAGATGGACAATACTGAGTCCCTGCACAGGGCACCACAAGATGGACAGAGATGAGCCCCCTGCACATGGCACCACAAGATGGACGATACAGAGTCCCTGCACATGGCATCAGGTGGTGGACAAAGCTGAGCTCCCTGCACATGACACCATGATATGGACAGAACTGAGCCGCCTGCATGTGGCATAAGGTGATTGACAGAGCTGAGCCCCCTGTACATGGCACCAGGAGATAGGCAGAACTGAGCCCCCTGCATGTGGCACCAGGAGGTGGTCAGACGATAGATATGAGATAAGAAATGATTGAAACATAGAAAGAATATACATAGACAGATAGATAGATAGATAGATAGATAGATAGATAGATAGATAGATAGATAGAGATTAGACTAGTTTTGGGTTATCATTTGGGCAGCAGCAGGTGAACCCGTTTGCCTCTTCTCCTGGGTCTGAGCGCAGGCAGCAGACAAAGGCCGTAGCCTCTCACATCTGAGCTTTTAGTAACTTAGAGACACCAGAGAGGCGGCAACGTTCCTCTCAGTGGAGTGTACCCATCTCCCATCTCAGAAACCTTCTACACAAAGCAGAGGGAGACAAAAGACTAGCCGGGCAGGAGAAGTGTGCGCTGCTGGTACTACCAATGCTATGTTAGGTGATGCAGGCATCCAGTAGGAGAACCTGGGAACCAGGACCAGAACTACAGCACTGACACAGGGAGAACCAAAGCCATGGATGTACTAGAGAAGCGGGAAACCAGGGCCATAGATATAGCACCAAAATCTATGAACAAGGACTAGAACTACACCACCAACACAAAGGGAACCAGAGCCAGAGGTGTACTACCAGAAGCCAAACACCAGGGCCACAGCTATAGGAGCAGAACCTGGTCAACCAGGACCAGAACTATACCATGACAAGGGGAACTGGAGCCAGGGATGTACTTGTGTAAGCAGCACACCAGGGTCATAGATATACACCCAGAACCTGAGGAAACAGGACCAGAACTACACCACCTACACAAGATGTACTACCAGAAGTCAAACACCAGGCCCAAAGCTATAGGAGCAGAACCTGTGGAACCAGAACCAGAACTATACCACAGCACAAGGCGAACTGGAGCTTGGCATACACTACAGATGCGGGACAGCAGGATCATAAATATACACCTAGAACCATGGTCAGACAGCGTTGTATTTGCCATTAGAAACTTGATGACCTGTGCCTAGGGTGTCCAGTTACAGGGGGCATCTTCAGGAGCAGAGGTTAATGGTTTATAGGGGTGTCATTATGTATAGGAGTGGGGATACTAGTGCTCAGTGCAGTACAAGGAACAGGAAAGCAGCTGTAACGTCCTCAAAAAATAGTACTGACCCCTGACCCACACTACACAGAGAGAGGAGACTCTAAAGATAGATGGATGGACAGATGGATATGAGTGGGGTAGATAGATAGATAGATAGATAGATAATCAAAAAAGTAGGCAGCACTCCAAAGTAAGTAGAAAAGGGTGAGTCTTTATTCCAAGTGCGACGTTTCGGCGTTAACACACGCCTTTTTCAAGCATAAGGTGCTAAGTGCATGTCCAAATATTTAAGGACCAAGCAGAGCAATGATTGGTCAGGGTACAAAGTGAACGTGAATGGGTTACAAAATGCAAAACTGTACATATATAAAGTGCTACATTCAGGATTGTAAAATACATATATAGAGAAAACAATCGAGTGAAAATTTATGCCCATAAGGGTACAAGTGTACATAGTGAATAAAATATACAATAAGCTCCTCCCATCGGTATCGCGGCCACGCCCACGTCTCCTGGTATCCATTCATGAAAAATCAATCGCTCCTCTCCATCCACCTGCGGTTGGGCGCCGTTTCAGTCGCGACCCGGAAGTGACATGCACGACCTCAGGCGCAGACCGGAAGTGACGTCAAGTTGGAGCGCGCATGCGCTCTGGCAAGGAAGATGACGGCAGCCATTTTTAAGGATTCTTCTCAAAAACATGAGTCTAGCTAACAACCGAGACAGAGATGATCTTTTATCTCCAAAAAACAAGCTACAGGGCCCAACCAGAATTCCCTTCATTACTACATTCTCTGATAAAAGCAATCAGGTTGCATCCATCATAAAAAAACATTGGGGCATTTTGTCCAGAGATCTCTCTGGTGTCCCTGAGTACAAAAATCCCCCATTACTATCCTATCGTCGTGCCAAAAATATTGGTGACCGCATCGTTAAATCTGACGTTGGGCCATTGAGATCTTTAGTCCAAAGGGGGTTACAGGGGAATGTCCGCACAGGTAGCTTCCCATGTAGATCCTGTATAAATTGCTCTTTGATGATAAAAGGAGAAACATTCTCCCACTCTGGACGCACGTATAAAATACGTCATTACTTGACTTGCAACAGTGAATTCGTAATATATATGCTTAGTTGCCCATGTGGTCTGAAATACATTGGGGAAACCACCAATGAATTTAAGGTGAGAATCACACACCACAAGTATACCATCAGAAAAGGTAAACGTGACCTTCCTGTCAGTCGACACTTCTGTGAGGCTGGACACCTTGATTCCCAACTACGTTTTACCCTCATTGACCATGTACCCCCTCTAAGAAGAGGTGGTGACAGAAGTCTGCTACTACGCAAACGCGAGCTCATGTGGATCCACCGACTCAATACTCTACAACCACAAGGCCTCAACATTGAATACAATCTCACAAGTATTATCTGAGTCACCACTTACTCATGGTTCTATCTAAAATGTATATAGCATGTCTGTTCTCTCAATATCAAAAATGTAAATTGACTTCCGGGAGATACCCATATGTCCTTTTAACATGTTCTTCTTTTTCTCGTTATTAGATATTATCTTATACCATCACCCCCATCCGAGTGACGACCGTCTCTCCACGTCTCCTTCAAAAAATTCTCTTTTGCTTCAGTTCCTCCATCCACCATCATTTGCACATGTACCGAGGTGGGATAATTGCTCTCATATTCCTTTGGAGTTGGGTACCACTACCGCAATCCCTAGAGGGTATGGGTTACTCAAACTGAATAGCCCCGCCCCCAATGGGTGGTAGACTACATAGTGAGATCACTATAAGTACTCACTACAGGTACCATTATTTCTCCTAATCTACCTTTTGGCTATACGCACACCTACACATTTGTTCTACATCCCGTTACCTCTTGGAACAGGTTTGCCCTAATTAAAAATGGCTGCCGTCATCTTCCTTGCCAGAGCGCATGCGCGCTCCAACTTGACGTCACTTCCGGTCTGCGCCTGAGGTCGTGCATGTCACTTCCGGGTCGCGACTGAAACGGCGCCCAACCGCAGGTGGATGGAGAGGAGCGATTGATTTTTCATGAATGGATACCAGGAGACGTGGGCGTGGCCGCGATACCGATGGGAGGAGCTTATTGTATATTTTATTCACTATGTACACTTGTACCCTTATGGGCATAAATTTTCACTCGATTGTTTTCTCTATATATGTATTTTACAATCCTGAATGTAGCACTTTATATATGTACAGTTTTGCATTTTGTAACCCATTCACGTTCACTTTGTACCCTGACCAATCATTGCTCTGCTTGGTCCTTAAATATTTGGACATGCACTTAGCACCTTATGCTTGAAAAAGGCGTGTGTTAACGCCGAAACGTCGCACTTGGAATAAAGACTCACCCTTTTCTACTTACTTTGGAGTGCTGCCTACTTTTTTGATTATCAAGACGGACCCCGGCCCAGGGACCTACGGCTGTTTGCACCCTGATTATCCGGTGCTGCTTTTGGACTTTCTGTTTTCTAGATAGATAGATAGATAGATAGATATTAGATAGATGGATAGATATGAGATAGATAGATAGATAGATAGATAGATAGATAGATAGATAGATAGATAGATAGATGTGAGATAGATAGATAGATAGATAGATAGATAGATAGATAGATAGATAGATAGATAGATAGATAGAAGATGATAGATATGAGATAGATAGATAGATAGATAGAAGATGATAGATAAATACTATAATTGATAGATACATAATAGATACATAATTGATGGACAGATAGATAGATCATGAGAGACAGACAACCCCTCCTATATATATATATATATATATATATATATATATATATATATATATATCCTCCCCTGGATTCCTCTATATTACAGGCTTCCTCTCTATGATGACTTTTTGGTTTCTGATTTTCTTTGCTGCAGCTCTCGGTGTAGCTCAGCATTTCCTATTCTGTGAGAGGTGGAAGAAGTCTCTGAGCTCCTAATGTTCTGACAAGTCCCAGTGACAGTGTGACGGCAGCGGAAGTGTCCGCCAGGACCTCGATGTGGCAGAGCAGCTCCTGAAGGTGTGAGATTCCGTGCATAGCGGAGCCGGACGAGGATTATTCCGTGCTATGTCTATAGATTCTATTCCCGGCCCGGGCATTGGGGGGAGGTTGTCCTAGAACATGGCAGCACCTGCTCTAACACCGCGCCGTTTCTTTGAGTAAATAGGAAGCACATGGCAGTGGCCGGGGTCATCCATCATCAGTGTGGGATGGAAGGGGTTAAGCCATGTCACAATAATGCCGCCACTATGTGGACTTGTGGCTTATGTAACCACAGAGCTCATGAATAGCCGGAAAAAAAAACACCTCTGGATTAGATTACAGGCTGGCGCACGACGCAGGGCGATGTATTTTTATTTGTTGCCATGGATAAGAGGTCAGGACGGTGCCAGAAGGGAGAACATCGGCTGGAAAACACGAGAAGTCCAGGAGCAACAACAAACCGATAAGATTATCCGAAAACATCCAGTGTCCCGTAAAGTCTTGTACCATTTCTCTGTTATTCCTCCTGGAAATGTCTAAACTTACAACCGGGCAGTAAGAGGCGTGTCTTATACTGTCCAACCAGAGCTTCCAGTATCAGATAGGGTATAGACACGCCTACTTGTCAATGTATTTCTCCACTTCCAGGAGGAATAACTAAGGAGCAATCTTCTAGGGAGAGATAACAGAGAAGTGAAGAGCACAATTCTGAGATATGAACTTCCAGTGGTTCAGAATTCCCAATAATCCCAGAGTATTGGAGTTTGAGGTGCTGATGCAGCTTATGGTCGGTATTCACACCTGAATGCAGGAAACTGCACTAACAACAAACAGTGGAAAGAGATGAGATATGTAAATGTGGATTTTGGAGGATCTGTCATGTTCACTTCCAGGGGTGTAAGTACAAGGGTAGTGGCCATAGCAGATGCTATGGGGCCCGCAGTGTCAGGGGGCCCCGTCATCCAACCTGCCACAATGCAAATAATGGGGGAGGTGCCCTGTTATATACAAATCATACTGCACATTGTATGATATATTCTAATGTGTATATAACACTGCACATGGATAGTACACAGAGAAATGTCAGGGAAGGAGACAGCAGGACATGAAATCTTCCATCTCTACTTCCTCCATGAGCTACTGGGCTGCATTAAGTCAAATGTGTGACCTCTGACCCCCATGAGATAAGAAGATGCCTGACATTGACTATATACATGTGTGTATGAGTGTATATGCTGTATGTGTGTAAATGCTGTAGGTGTATATTTTCTATATGTGTGTATGAGGGTATAAATGTATGTGTGTATATGTGATGTGTATATTCTCTATATGTGTGTGTATATGTGATGTGTATATTCTCTATATGTGTGTGTATATGTGATGTGTATATTCTCTATATGTGTGTGTATATGTGATGTGTATATTCTCTATATGTGTGTGTATATGTGATGTGTATATTCTCTATATGTGTGTGTATATGTGATGTGTATATTCTCTATATGTGTGTGTATATGTGATGTGTATATTCTCTATATGTGTGTGTATATGTGATGTGTATATTCTCTATATGTGTGTGTATATGTTATGTATATATGCTGTATGTCTGTATACGGTACTGTATGTACAGTATGTGTGTATATGGTGAGTTTATACTGTAGGTGTAATTATTTAATGTATATATATATATATCATATATGTATATATGGTGCATTTATACGTATACATTTTTTTAAGTGTATAAATGTATATAAATGTGTGTGATAGTATAAACATGTGAGCAAAAATGTTTATTTTTTTCAAGGAGAGGCCCAGCCACTACTAATGACGCACCCATTCAGTTCCAAAAATCTGCATCAAAAACTGCAACATGTGTGAGCCCTGCCTAGAGGAGGAAACCTACCTGCCACGTGGGGGAGGGGCTTAATCAGCTACACATTTGTAGTAGAGAGTTTGATCCATCTAGCAAGACAAGACTTTGACTGAAGGTCATCAGGAAATGTCTCTGCTACATGAGACTGGTGACAACCACCACTACACTACCAGCCAGACCTGGCAGCAGGTCAATTATATCACAGTCCTGCTGCTACTAACATCATACACAAGGAATGATAAATCCCTTGGTGTATTTTCACTACTTCCAGTATGTATTCTATTGATCTATAATATTATACTTTCAGGCAGATAATATTAGTATTATTGGGGCTGCAGGTGAAGACAACCCCCATTCCACTTGGAGAAGTTACAATCCTGGAATAGTAGCAGTCCTGCTGCTACTAACAGCATACACACAGGTCTGATTACAGATCTCTCCAGGGGCAATACATAACACTGGCTGCACAGAGCACAGCAGTGTGAGGTCTGATTACACATCTCTCCAGGGAAAGTACCTAACACTGGGTGCACAGAACACAGCAGTGTGAGGTCTGATTACACATCTCTCCAGGGACAATACATAGCACTGGCTGCAGAGAGCTCAGAGCACAGTAGTGTGAGGTAAGATTGCACATCTCTGCTGGGACAATACATAACATTGGCTGCAGAGAGCATAGAGCACAGCAGTGTGAGGTCTGATTACACATCTCTCCAGGGACAATACATAGCACTGGCTGCAGAGAGCTCAGAGCACAGTAGTGTGAGGTAAGATTGCACATCTCTGCTGGGACAATACATAACATTGGCTGCAGAGAGCATAGAGCACAGCAGTGTGAATTATGATTAAACATCTCTCCTGGGACAATGCATAACTCTGGCTAGAGAGAGCACAGAGCACAGCAGTGTGAGTTATGATTACACATCTCTGCTGGGACAATACATAACATTGGCTGCAGAGAGAACAGCAGTGTGAGGTCTGATTACACATCTCTCTGGCTGCAATCTGTATGGTCACAGCTGATTTCTTTCACTAGGCCTCCTCTTTACATAATAATGGATGCTCAGCAGAGATGGTCGGGTTCGCACAACTCTGCACTTTGTTAAACATATAAAACATAGAAATAAAAAAACACAGAAACAAACCACCAGCTCAGTGAAGAGGCTCCGCTTTACACATTCATTCAGAAGTGGCCGCCTCCAAGGTCACAACCTGATGAACTGAAATGTTCATTAACAGCAACAAAGACACAAAGTAACAAACAAGCGAGAGACGAGAGTAGAGATGTGTGAAAGGAAGGCGAAACATTGTAACAAAGAGGCTGAGCAGAGGCTGTGCAGGTTACTACATCACCGATGCTGAGTGCATGGAAGTGGACACATTCATAGAAAGATGTATCTCTGATGACCCCTGACACCTCTGATGTCACCCGCTGCCTCTAATGACCCCTCCTCCTCTGATGTCACCCGCTGCCTCTAATGACCCTGCCACCTCTGATGTCACCCGCTGCCTCTAATGACCCCTCCTCCTCTGATGTCACCCGCTGCCTCTAATGACCCTGCCACCTCTGATGTCACCCGCTGCCTCTAATGACCCTGCCACCTCTGATGTCACCCGCTGCCTCTAATGACCCTGACACCTCTGATGTCACCCACTGCCTATAATGACCCTGCCACCTCTGATGTCACCCGCTGCCTCTAATGACCCCTCCTCCTCTGATGTCACCCGCTGCCTCTAATGACCCTGACACCTCTGATGTCACCCGCTGCCTCTAATGACCCCTCCTCCTCTGATGTCACCCACTGCCTCTAATGACCCTGCCACCTCTGATGTCACCCGCTGCCTCTAATGACCCTGCCACCTCTGATGTCACCCGCTGCCTCTAATGACCCTGCCACCTTTGATGTCACCCACTGCCTATAATGACCCTGCCGCCTCTGATGTCACCCACTGCCTATAATGACCCTGCCATCTCTGATGTCACTCGGTGCCTCTAATGACTCCACCTCCTCTGATGTCACCCGCTGCCTCTAATGACCCTGCCACCCCTGATGTCACCCGCTGCCTCTAATGACCCTGCCAACTCTGATGTCACCCGCTGCCTCTAATGACCCTGCCACCTCTGATGTCACCCGCTGCTTCTAATGACTGGGCGTCCTCTGATGTCACCTGCTGCCTCTAATGACCCTGCCACCTCTGATGTCACCCGCTGCTTCTAATGACTGGGCGTCCTCTGATGTCACCCGCTGCCTCTAATGACCCCGCCATCTCTGATGTCACCCGCTGCCTCTAATGACCCTGCCACCTCTGATGTCACCCGATGCCTCTAATGACCCTGCCACCTCTGATGTCACCTGCTGCCTCTAATGACCCTGCCACCTCTGATGTCACCTGCTGCCTCTAATGACCCTGCCACCTCTGATGTCACCCGCTGCTTCTAATGACTGGGCGTCCTCTGATGTCACCCGCTGCCTCTAATGACCCCGCCATCTCTGATGTCACCCGCTGCCTCTAATGACCCTGCCACCTCTGATGTCACCCGATGCCTCTAATGACCCTGCCACCTCTGATGTCACCTGCTGCCTCTAATGACCCTGCCACCTCTGATGTCACCCGCTGCTTCTAATGACTGGGCCTCCTCTGATGATACCCATTTCCATATAGGGGCACAGATCTGTACATGGCGGCTGCTTCTTGTACATAGGGGGCAGTGTTCTGTATAAAGGAGCACAGTTCTGTACACAACAGCTCATTTCTTGTATATAGAGGGCACAGTTTTGTACATGGCGGCTCGATTCTTGTATATAGGGGCAGGGTTCTATATCTATATGGGGCAGTGTTCTATGTACAGGCCCACAGATCTGTACATGGCGGCTTGCTTCTTGTATAAAGGGGGCAGTGTTCTGTATATAGGGGCACAGTTCTGTACACAGCAGCTCATTTCTTGTATATAGAGGGCACAGTTTTGTAGATAGGGGGCAGTGATCTGTACATGGGGGTTGCTTCCTTGTATATAGGGGGCAGCGTCCTGTATATAGAGGGCACAGTTCTGTAGATAGGGGGCAGTGTACATGGGCGTTGCTTCCTTGTATATAGGTGGCAGTATCCTGTATATAAGTGGCACAGTTCTGTAGATAGGGCCCACAGTTCTGTACATGGGGGTTGCTTCCTTGTATATAGGTGGCAGTATCCTGTATATAAGTGGCACAGTTCTGTAGATAGGGCCCACAGTTCTGTACATGGGGGTTGCTTCCTTGTATATAGGTGGCAGTATCCTGTATATAAGTGGCACAGTTCTGTAGATAGGGCCCACAGTTGTGTACATGGGGGTTGCTTTCTTGTACACCGGGGGCAGCATAAAACAAGGCCTCCTTTATATTCTGGAGTAAGGCCACTGTTAATAATCAGCAGATAATGCGGATGCGCAGTATGAACGCCCCCGGGTCTCGGCTGACGGTTTGCAGTGATTTTTCTTAGACGTCTGCAGCCCCTTGTTTTCTGTCCCAGTGTCTTCCACAAAAGAGTCAAAGTTCATCAGAAAGTTCTCCCGAGCTTCCTCTCCTCAGTCTTCCCAGGAAAGACAAGCCGCAAGCGTCCCATGTCGTCAATTAAAATGTGAATGGTCACCTGTTGTGTTCCATGTCTCTAGACAAACACATTCAGCGCAACAATACCAAAAATGTCATGCGTAATTACAGCTGCATTTCATGGCCGCGGCGTAGAATAGCCCCCCATTGTGAGCGGGAAATGCTGTGCCGGGTAATGACCCCTACATGCGCCACCTTTCCAAGACTTCTCTTGTCAGGACACCAAAGACGCCCGGACACCCACAAAACCACAAACAGTGATAGGGGCAGAGGGGTCCCGGACCCATAGACTCAGCACCAGGTAAAGACTCCATCACTCTGCTGAAAGGATAATTCAGGAGGTACAAGAAGGAGCAGATTTGGTGTTTCGATATATCTCCGGATGGCAGAGCAAAGAGTCGATTGCACCCCAAACTAGCACTGATGTAAACTGTAGTGCGTCAGTGGGGACCCCAACATCTCCCCATAGAATGGATTGGGTTTCTTTATAGGTAATTCTGCCCCTGCAGTTACTAAGGGGTCATGAAGACTTGGGGTCCTCTAACACCAAAGAAGAAACCAGAATTATACAAGACAGGCTAAGTGGGGGCCTCATTACATTGGGGCTCAGGAGCTATAAGTTACGCCTCCGAAAGAATCAGTAACCAGCAGTAACAATCACATACAGACTGATACATTGTAACGAGCTCCACAGCCAGTATAAAACACTAATATATCTAGCATTCGGCATCAATGGAAAATTCCTTCAGCTGATCATTCACCAGAATAAAAACACAAAGTAATTAGTAATAAAGAGGTAAATAACGTGGATTGTGCAGCAAATCATAATCGTCTATATCCGGAATAATAGAAGACGCACAATGTTCTGGGAGTTGAGAGAGGGTCCATATACATACAATACATATAGAATACATGAATGGGGTGTGGACCCTTGCATGAACTTCTCTTAACCCCACCCTTGACCTCACCCTTGATGTGACCCCACTGACTCTATAATACACATGACCCTATGGTAATGCACAGTCTATAAGGCACAGGGGGACATTAATCATAGTGGGTCTCAGGTTCGCCTGTTTTTGCGCCTGGTTTGCTCTTCTTTTTGGCTCCTCATCTATGATGGATCTGGTTCTGCCTTAGTAAATGCACTTTAGAATTGTCTCATGTCCGATTCATTTGCGCCTAAATTTGCGCCAAATTTGTCTCAAATTGTTAGATCCCATTTGTGACCAATAATGAAAATAGACTGAGAAAAGGTGACAGAACGTTCAGGGCGTCATCTCTGCACATAAAGTCTCAGCTTGTACGATGTCCGGACCACATTTTGATTTAACTGCAGGGACTAAAAGTTACAGATATGTAAAAAAAAAAAAAAAAAATTCTCCCAGAGATGATCCTATAGAAAATTAAGAAGTCGTTACTTGAAAAATTTTACATTTTAAAACTGCTCCGAAGTATTTTCCATGTTGCATAGAGGGAATTTTTCATTTTGGAACCTAAAATGTATGTTTTTAGAAATGTATAGTGATTTTTTTCTTGGAAGTGCACCTGCGCATAGTAGGTGCATTTTTGCGCCTATTTTGTGCCTTTTTAGGTGCAAATGAGTGATAGATCCCGTGCAAACATCTGTATAGCAGCCGCTCACTATGTCAGATAAGGCGCAGGGACTCAAAACCACTAAGTGCCGAACTTTGCCGTGCGCCAGAAAATGCGCCGAGATGCGCCAGATTTTTGCGCTAAAAAACGCTCAAAACAGTCTAACAGACTATTATTAATGTCCCCCACAGTGTTCAATATATAGCGGATAATAGAAGGGGTGTGAAGTGTACAGCACTGCGGACTATGTCAGTGCTATTTAGATTGCAGGTAACAATGACCTCCCCTTCTAATAATAACGCACAGTGGGAGGGGCTTGATTTGCTAAATATTAATGGAGAGCCAACATCATTTTTGAGTTCATTCTGATTCACACTAAAATCATCTTCATTGAATTGTCTAAGAGACCCCCAAAATACCTCCCCAGGCTGGCAGCAGGCATCTGCATGCTTCCCATGGTGCATTGCCTGAGCAATAGGCCTCCGTATATGTGACCCCTATAACTTTTTTCTTTTATTTAAATATTTAAAGGTGTTTTCTAGACTTTGGGGTCACTCTCCTACTTCCATTGCTTCGTTCCATCTCAGTTCCACAGCTTTTGTGAAATGGTGACCGCCGCTGATCACATGACCACCGACACCAGAGAGGTGGTCGAACTGACGGGAGCCTCTCCACTTCTCGTCCGTCTAGGACTGGACCCAGAGGGAACAAAGCATCAAGAGTATTTCTCATGACATACTAAACATATTCCATCCACTGAAAAATCCCTTTAAGGGTGATGCCACACATGGCATTTTGAACCCGTTTTTGGTTCGTTTTTAAGCAGTCCGTCCAAAAACGCATGCGTTTGTTTTTGAAAACGCATCCGTTTTTTGACCAGTTTTAATTAAGATAATTGGTAAAACCTGCGTTTTAACGGACTGCTTAAAAACGGACCAAAAACGGGTTCAAAACGCCACATGTGCCATCACCCTAAGGCCCTGAGATCCTCAGCTATTATCATGGAGAAGTCGCTGCAAAGGGTAATAAATGGACTACAACCTCTTTCATCCCCCAGCAAGTGAAGTCACACTGGGAGTAGTAGATTTGGGGAGCCACAGGTTTCATACAGGTTTATATGGGGGGGTTAGTAATGCCCCCCTCTTCTGATACAGTATACACAGATCCCCAGCCTGGAGATCCCCTTTAAGTGTGTAACTGCTCAGAATGATACTGAAACAAATCTGCAACATTTTGTAACAACTTCACACATAAACATGAGTGAGGATGCACAAGGCGGCGGTGGCAGTCACCCATGCGGCGCACCGTGGCGGCAGGATTTTCCCATGGCGGCTACACTAAGTCGCACTGTGGCCTTTTGTTTCAACTCTGCCATAATATTATCCTTGCGGTTTCCTCCGTGTATTTCTCCAGTCTTCTATATCAGTAAAACTTCCTCATTACATGCAAAGTAGGAAGTGGTAGAGTCTTGGCTAATTTATTTTCCTTTATTAACCATTTACAGCGCTAGAATTGGCGCAGTCACATGGCCAAAAGTGCAACGCAATGATCTCACACAGGTCCGCATCCCCCAGCACAATGCACCCATTGATCTGTGTCAGCAGAGCTTACAATCTAATAATCCAATATCACGAGAAGCCACTAAACAGATGTTTCTAGATTCTATGGAGACATTCCACTCCCTGTGGTTAAAGTTCTCTACAAATGAAATTGATTTGCGGATCGCCCCCCCTCCGCTGCAGATAATTGTGTCGCCACCAAAATAAACTTGCAGATTGTTTCAATTTTAATCCCATCCAAGTCGCCACTCGTAACAGCAAATACAGAAATAACCCGAACTTAATGTACAAAATAACAACACCCAACACCCTCCATAGCTGAGTGAGAGTCCATAATTAAAGGCATAGGACACCCAAAATACCGCACAGTACATGCATAATGCCGCCTCATAATGCACAGTACACACATAATACCGCCTCACAGTGCACAGTACATCCAAAATGCCGCCTCATAGTGCACAGTACACACATAATGCCACCTCATAGTGCAAAGTACACACATAATACTGCCTCATAATGCACAGTACCCCCATAATTCCGCCGCACAGTGCACAGTACACACATAATTCCGCCTCATAGTGCACAGTACACACATAATGCCACCTCATAGTACACAGTACACACATAATACTGCCTCACAGTGGATAGTACACACATAATACCGCCTCACAGTGCACAGTACACACATAATTCCGCCTCATAGTGCACAGTACACACATAATGCCACCTCATAATACACAGTACACACGTAATACCGCTTCACAGTGCACAGTACATCCAAAATGCCGCCTCATAATGCAGAGTACACACATAATGGGGCAGATTTATCAAGTGTCTGAAAGTCAGAATATTTCTAGTTGCCCATGGCAACCAATCACAGCTCAGCTTTCATTTTACCTGTGCTCATAAATATTTTAAAGGGGAGCTGTGATAGGTTGCCATGGGCAACTAGAAATATTCTGACTTTCAGACAGCTTGATAAATCTTCCCCAATGTGACCTCATAGTGCACAGTACTGTACACACATAATACTGCCTCACAGTGCACAGTACATCCATAATGCCGCCTCATAGTGCAAAGTACACACATAATGCCACCTCATAGTGCACAGTACACACATAATACTGCCTCATAGTGCACAGTACACACATAATACTGCCTCACATTGCACAGTACATCCATAATGCCACCTTATAGTGCAAAGTGCACCCATAATGTCGCCTCATAGTGCACAGTATACACATAATACTGCCTCATAGTGCACAGTACATCCATAATACAGCCTCATAGTGCACAGTACATCCATAATACTGCCTCATAGTGCACAGTACATCCATAATACAGCCTCATAGTGCACAGTACATCCATGATACCGCCTCATTCTACTCAGTACACACATAATGCCGCCTCATTTTGCACATTACACACAGTGCAGCAGGTCATAGGCGCAAGCAATAAATCTACCAACAAACAGAAACTAATTCTGTCACTTGTTCCTGGAATATTTGATCTGTGGGATTTTTACAAAATTTTTGAAACAGTTTGTTTCATTTTTTTTTTCAAAAAGTACTTATGACAATTACTGACATTGTTGTTTAAAACAGGAGACACTGAAGAAGACAAATGTACCAGAATTCCGGCTCAGGTTATGGCACAAAAACTACAGTGGTGAGGGGTGGGGTTTTAACAGCAGGGGGTTACTGCAGAGGTGGGGCTGTAACAAAAGGGGTTGGGCTGTAACAGCAGAGGTGGGGCTGCTACAGAGGGGGTGGGGCAGTAACTGAAGAGGTGGGGCTGTTATAGCAGGGGTGGGGGAGTAAGAGCAGAGTGGGGCAATAATACAAGATGTGGGGTGTAACAGAGGAGGCAGGGCTTCATCAGCAGGGGTGGAGTTTTAACAGCAGAGGTGGGGCTGCTACAGAGGGGGTGGGGTAGTAACTGAAGAGTTGGTGCTGTAATAGCAGGGGTGGAGTTTTAACAGCAGAGGTGGGGCTCTGAGAGCCAAAGTGAGATTATAATAACAGCAGGGTCTGGAGAGGTGTGGAACTTACACCAGAGGTGGGGCTGTAACAGCAGGGGCGGGGCTGGGCCAACTTCTAATAAAGTTTTATTTAAAAAAAAAAGGGTCTGGTTGTTACCATACACCAAGAACAGCTATAAGTGTAGCCTCAGCAGACACAAGGGAGCCATAAGAAAGTACGAGGCGGATTATGGATCCAGAGTGGGGTTTTTGTTGCATTGGACGATCGTCCAGGCGTCATCTGTTTAGTGCAGTTCTGGGAATCTGTGTTCAGTAATCGGCTCGTCTCGGTCATAATTCTCCTCTATACACACAGGACACAGCAGAACACAGAGCTGGCTGTTATTTTTGACTTGTTAGTGACAATGTGCATGAAAATTGAAGCTTTTAGGCCAAAAAGTACAATCTGTCGAGCACTCGGCGTCACGTTCCAGATGTTCCGCTGAGAGTCTCTTCCAAATAATACAATGTGCAAAACGACTTAAGGAAAGACAAAGCCCAGAGCCGAGCAACGATCTGTCAAAACTCAATTATTAGCCGTCTACATAATCTGGGTTGTCACATCCAGCAGCAGCTGCAGGGGCCCGGGAGGGGGATGGGCTGCACTTATACAAGTAACAGGTAGGGTCTGTCTCCTATCCCACAATACATAGAGGCTGAGCACTGTATGTAGCTCCCAAAACTTGTACAGGACATCCAGATACTGGACTCCATGAGTTGGACTCCATGCATACTGGGCTATGTGCTAACTATCGGCCTATCTGCTGCTAACCTACCCTATCAATAGGAGCAGTGGTGTAACTAGAAGCTAGTGGGCCCCAGTGCAAAGTCTGTGCCAGGCCCCCGACTATAATGTATGGTTTATAGTAATAGTCTTCTCATATGGGAAAGTGACACCATAAGGGCCCCCTAAACCTCTTAGGCCCAGGTGCGATCGCAACCTCTGTACCCCCTAAAGTTACGCCCCTGAATAGAAGAGCCTTGTCTGGCAGGACCCCACTGACTTCAAGGAGAGTTATCAACATGGGTGATGTGCAGAGCGTTAGTTACAGGCGACTGTATGATAAATAAGGGTGGGTGTGCAGACACAAGCAGCCATGTGAATCCCCTCCCCCGCTCTATTAAATCGTGTACACATCGGAAGGGAGTGATTCATCCCAATCATTCTGCTAAATTTGGTCTATCTACTAGACCCTTCACCATATTTTGTCACTAGGGGCTAGTAACAAGCATATCACAGCACTACAGGATGTAAAAGCAGCATATCAAAAAGATAAGACTTAAAAGTCTAGAAAACTAGAAACAAGACATCAACCAGAAATAGAAAAAAACACCTAACATATAAGATTGCAAAGCTCCATCTAATGGTAACAAGATTGAGAAGTTCCACAGAGGAATAATGATAATCTATAGGGCACTGCCATGGGGTCAGACACAACCCCAAAATTCCTAATCCCCGATATTTCTCTATGTCTTTGCCATGTAGAGATGTTACATGTGTAGAATGAAATTTTGTAAAGTTTTACTTGTCCCTTTCTATTTATAACCCCTCAAATTATTTATATGTTACAATTGTTTGGCTTTTCCGCTTTTAGCTGTAATGTAAAACCACATATAAGCCAAGGTCTAAGGTTTTCCAAGTAGCAACAATTAGTTTTTCCATAGGAGCTGTGCTAGGGCAGTTTCTGCAGCTGTAGGTTTGTTACTGTGTGAATGAGGGCTAACGTTCTGTAGCCAGATATAATGTGAGTGCATTACAAGTAATGAATGATCTGAGAAGCCACAAAATAAACAGCGACAGGAGCCGGCTGGACAATGGCGCAATGTGTCGCTGCTCACACGCTGCTCTCCTCCGCCTGGTTAATCATTACACAGAGACTTGTATGGAGTGAAAGAACAGGTACAAGACTCGGTCTCTGTACAGGTGGGAAATCTCCCCCCTCCCGCACCCCCGGCCTCTCAAGGCTTTTATAAAGCAGTAAAAGGACTGAATCCCATATAGAAGAAAATACAATTTTTCTTCCTTATAACTGGATGCCATAAATTCCCCAACAGCTGGAGGAGGACTGGGGCAATGGTTGACCCCAGCCCATGGTGGTCCCCCCATATGTAACCTTGTATGGTGGGCAATAAGTGGAGTGAGCCCCCACTCAGGGGGGTAAGTACATGGTTCCCCATTCCAATAATGGCGCTTCTATGAGCACCCTCTGCATGGCGAGGGGTCCTGCTATCGGGGGTTTTTCTGCTCGAGGCATCTGTAAGTCATTGACATTACAATTCATTACAATTCCCTACATGTGGAGATGGGAGAGGCCTCGGCGCCCGCTGATTCACTGCACAAATATGTCAGAGATTTACTGTTTGCAAACTGGAGCTTTTCCTTTTAGTGCACATTACTCCGGGTGACTGCACCAAGCGTGAGGCCAGGTGAGCGAGCGGGGGAGGAGTGTGAGACATGTAAGGGACATGGAAGTAAGGGACACCTAATTATGGGGACACTCGGATACTGTTATGGGAGCACTATGTCAATGTTAGGGGGGCACTTCATCTTTCACTATCATGGGGGTCCTGTGGATGTCACTGTTATGGGGGCATTGTCTATCAAGGTAATGGGGGCACTGTGCCTTTAAGTATTATGGGGGCACTGTGTCTTAAGTATTATGGGGGCACTGTGTCTTTCAGTATTTTGGGTTCATTGTGGATGCCACTGTTATGGGGGAACTGTGTCTTTTGCTATTATGTGGCACATTATGGGGGCACTGTGGATGTCATTGTTATGGGGGCACTGTGTCATTCAGTTTTATAAGGACTCTATCTTCCAATTTTATGGGGGTACTGTGTCTTTCAGTTTTATGTGGGGCAGTGTGTCTTTCAGTATTTTGGGTTCATTGTGGATGTCACTGTTATTGGGGAACTGTGTCTTTCGCTATTATGTGGCACAAAGTCAGTATTATGGGGTCACTGTGGATATCATTGTTATAGGGACACTGTGTCTGTTAATGTTATGGGGGCACTGTTTCTGTTAATGTTATGGGGGCACTGTGTCTTTCACATTTATCTGGGTGCTGTGTCTCCAGCTTTATGAGGGCGCTGTCTTCCAATTTATGGGGGCTCCGTGTCTCTCAATTTTATGGGGCTTCTGTGTGTCTTTCAGTTTTATGGGGGACAACGACTGCAACTCTTCGGTCCGGATTTATAAACCCGGCTGCGCTGTTTTCACACGTAGTTGCACATATATACACAAACTGCTTGTACAAGTATTTATGAGGCGTTTGTGGCAGTTCTGTGTTGGGGCTGCTTTGTGCAACACTCTCCAACACAAAACTCTGCACCAAAAGGGACGTTCGGAAGCCGATTCGCAGCGTGCACCACATTTATGTTTGAAGTCTGACATAACTGTGGCGCACACCCAGTAAACTGAGTGCACCATAAAAAACCTGGTGCTCTCAAAAGTGATTGGCGCGTGCAGGGTGCGCCAGATTATTAAGAACCAGGTCTGCACATTAGTGCACTACATGCAGTCACTGTTCATAATACAGCAAGGCCGGAGCAAGGCAGCAAGACACATCGACACCAGATAACAAATACGCTTCCACCTCCACCCGCAGAGCTGACATGTGACGGCAGCTGTAAAACAGGGCGGGGCTTCACTTAATGAAATATTGCAACATGTTTGTTTAACGAGTCTCAGGCAATAACTTTTTATAGTTCACAGCTAAGACACAAACACAAAAGGCGAAAGCGAGAATCTGAGGACGGAGCCGAGAGTTGAGCCGCGTGTACAGGACGCTGGAGAACATCCCTCGTCTTACTACATACATCAATGTTATTTGTACAGAACGACGCCGCTTATTTATTTCGCTATTTTTCTTTTCCATTTTTTGTCCTATATTTTGAATTTCTAGGAAAACAGAAGTAAAGAAAAGGAAGTGACGCTTCATCACTGTAGGGGACAATCACGGGGTTTTCTTTATGTAGTTTTTTTTTTTCAATATAAATTGAAGTATTTAGCAGCTTTTCATATCGCAATACAAAAAAATAAATGACTTGTAAACTACTAGCGATCTCAGTACAAGAGGTCCCCACACGTAGTTATATATTATATGCAATAGATGTTCATGTGGTTTAGGTATTTTTAATTTTGAAAAGTCCTAACATTTTTACATACAATATCACAATGTTGAGCATTGGCCCTTTAAGACACATTTTCAACCCCTTAAACTCTGACCTCATCTACTGAGAAGATAAGTAGCTGCCAGATATTCTAGCGCCGCTTATCTCTGGAGCGGAGTGTGCCAGGCCTGTGTGCACTGCGCCCTATATATGATGCCATCTGTTCTGGTTGCTGTATATCTTCCCCATTCCTACACTTCAATTCACTGACATGTGACATGGATGTTGATAACAACATTGACGCCCGACGCGAGAAAAACTGAAATTAGAGAGCAGCGGCGACATTGGGCGGAATAATGATGATATCCTGCCTTTCTAGAATGACAAGCATCGATACACGTCCTCGTCTGAGCCCAGAACTGAATCTGTGATGATGGAGTGATGGGATTCATAGACTTATCTTGACATTTCCGCAATAGGCACAAATGGCTGCTTAAAAATCTCTAGAATCCAAAAATAGTAGCAAAAATTCAATAAATAAATGGATTAATTAAGAATAAAGTTGAATAGGAGAGGTCAGCTCCGCAGGGCGGGTCATTCTGGTGATGTCATTGGACCTTACTGGTGACGTTGGTCGTGCACCTGATACAATGTATCGCCTTACCGTGCACCTGATACAATGTATCGCTTCTATACAGGAGCTCGCAGCTTTTAGTATTTCTATAAAGCGCTTATAATTAGTGAATGAAACCTGACACACTCCCTTTAAACCTGCCCAGGAGCGTGTGGCGTCAGATATCCTCGCTTATAGGCTGTAAATAAACCCCCCCTAGATTTACGGCCTGTGCAATCCTCCCGTCGCGCCCCCCCCCCCCCCAGGCAGTCTATTTTTTATATATTCACAGACCTATTAAGGCACAAGTTGTAAAATTAACCATCTCATCCACAAATGACCTTAAATTACAGGTCTCCATGTCACAGCGACAAATCCACAGCTATAAAGTTTTATAACATGACAGATACAGCGCGCTCCACTCCGAGCACTGATTATATTATACAGACCGTATATAGAGAGACCATAGAAACACAGAGAAAGATGCTCCATAGACAATTAAACATCTGATTGTCCAAGGAAATACAATGAGATGTTACAGTCACAATCCATAGGAGTATAACAAGTGATGTTACAGACACAATCTGTAGATATATAATAAGAGATGTTACAGTCACAGACTGTAAATATATAATAAGAGATGTTATAGTCACAGTCAGAAGATATATAATAAGATATGTTATAGTCACAGTTTGTAGATATATAATAAGAGATGTTATAGTCACATTCTGTAGATATATAATAAGAGATGTTACAGTCACAGTCTGTAGATATATAATAAGATATGTTATAGTCACAGTTTGTAGATATATAATAAGAGATGTTATAGTCACAGTCAGTAGATATATAATAAGAGATGTTATAGTCACAGTCTGTAGATATATAATAAGAGATGTTATAGTCACAGTCTGTAGATATATAATAAGAGATGTTATAGTCACAGTCTGTAGTTATATAATAAGAGATGTTATAGTCACAGTCTGTAGATATATAATAAGTGATGTTATAGTCACAGTCTGTAGATATATAATAAGAGATGTTACAGTCACAGTCTGTAGTTATATAATAAGAGATGTTATAGTCACAGTCTGTAGATATATAATAAGAGATGTTATAGTCACAGTCTGTAGATATATAATAAGAGATGTTACAGTCACAGTCTGTAGTTATATAATAAGAGATGTTATAGTCACAGTCTGTAGATATATAATAAGAGATGTTACAGTCACAGTCTGTGGATATATAATAAGAGATGTTATAGTCACAGTCTGTAGATATATAATAAGAGATGTTATAGTCACAGTCTGTAGATAGATAATAAGAGATGTTATAGTCAGTCAGTAGATATATAATCAGAGATGTTACAGTCACAGTCTGTGGATATATAATAAGAGATGTTACAGTCACAGTCTGTAGATATATAATAAGAGATGTTATAGTCACATTCTGTAGATATATAATAAGAGATGTTATAGTCACAGTCTGTGGATATATAATAAGAGATATTATAGTCACAGTCTGTAGATATATAATAAGAGATGTTACAGTCACAGTCTGTAGATATATAATAAGAGATGTTACAGTCACAGTCTGTAGATATATAATAAGAGATGTTACAGTCACAGTCTGTGGATATATAATAAGAGATGTTATAGTCACAGTCTGTAGATATATAATAAGAGATGTTATAGTCACAGTCTGTAGATATATAATAAGTGATGTTATAGTCACAGTCTGTAGATATATAATAAGAGATGTTATAGTCACAGTCTGTAGACATTTAATAAGAGATGTTATAGTCACAGTCTATGGATATATAATAAGTGATGTTATAGTCACAGTCTATGGATATATAATAAGAGATGTTATAGTCACAGTCTGTAGATATATAATAAGTGATGTTATAGTCACAGTCTGTAGATATATAATAAGAGATGTTATAGTCACAGTCTGTAGACATTTAATAAGAGATGTTATAGTCACAGTCAGTAGATATATAATAAGAGATGTTATAGTCACAGTCTGTAGACATTTAATAAGAGATGTTATAGTCACAGTCTGTAGATATATAATAAGAGATGTTACAGTCACATTCTGTAGATATATAATAAGAGATGTTATAGTCACAGTCTGTAGACATTTAATAAGAGATGTTATAGTCACAGTCTGTAGATATATAATAAGAGATGTTATAGTCACAGTCTGTAGACATTTAATAAGAGATGTTATAGTCACAGTCAGTAGATATATAATAAGAGATGTTATAGTCACAGTCTGTAGACATTTAATAAGAGATGTTATAGTCACAGTCTGTAGATATATAATAAGAGATGTTACAGTCACAGTCTGTAGATATATAATAAGAGATTTTATAGTCACAGTCTGTAGATATATAATCAGAGATGTTACAGTCACAGTTTGTAGATATATAATAAGAGATGGTATAGTCACAGTGTGTGGATATAATAAGAGATGTTATAGTCACAGTCTGTAGATATATAATAAGAGATGTTATAGTCACAGTCTGTAGATATATAATAAGAAATGTTATAGTCACAGTCTGTAGACATTTAATAAGAGATGTTATAGTCACAGTCTGTAGATATATAATAAGAGATGTTATAGTCAGTCTGTAGATATATAATAAGAGATGTTACAGTCACAGTCTGTGGATATATAATAAGAGATGTTATAGTCAGTCTGTAGATATATAATAAGAGATGTTATAGTCACAGTCTGTAGATATATAATAAGAGATGTTATAGTCACAGTCTGTAGATATATAATAAGTGATGTTATAGTCACAGTCTGTAGATATATAATAAGAGATGTTATAGTCACAGTCTGTAGATATATAATAAGTGATGTTATAGTCACAGTCTGTAGATATATAATAAGAGATGTTACAGTCACAGTCTGTAGATATATAATAAGTGATGTTATAGTCACAGTCTGTAGATATATAATAAGAGATGTTATAGTCACAGTCTGTAGATATATAATAAGTGATGTTATAGTCACAGTCTGTAGATATATAATAAGAGATGTTATAGTCAGTCTGTAGATATATAATAAGAGATGTTATAGTCACAGTCTGTAGATATATAATAAGAGATGTTATAGTCACAGTCTGTGGATATATAATAAGTGATGTTATAGTCACAGTCTGTAGATATATAATAAGAGATGTTATAGTCACAGTCTGTAGATATATAATAAGAGATGTTATAGTCACAGTCTGTAGATATATAATAAGTGATGTTACAGTCACAGTCTGTGGATATATAATAAGAGATGTTATAGTTACAGTCTGTAGATATATAATAAGTGATGTTACAGTCACAGTCTGTAGATATATAATAAGAGATTTTATAGTCACAGTCTGTAGATATATAATAAGAAATGTTACAGTCACAGTCTGTAGATATATAATAAGTGATGTTACAGTCACAGTCTGTAGATATATAATAAGAGATGTTACAGTCACAGTCTGTAGATATATAATAAGAGATGTTATAGTCACAGTCTGTGGATATATAATCAGAGATGTTACAGTCACAGTCTGTAGATATATAATAAGAGATTTTATAGTCACAGTCTGTAGATATATAATAAGAGATGTTACAGTCACAGTCTGTAGATATATAATAAGAGATTTTATAGTCACAGTCTGTAGATATATAATCAGAGATGTTACAGTCACAGTTTGTAGATATATAATAAGAGATGTTATAGTCACAGTCTGTAGATATATAATAAGAGATGGTATAGTCACAGTGTGTGGATATAATAAGAGATGTTATAGTCACAGTCTGTAGATATATAATAAGAGATGTTATAGTCAGTCTGTAGATATATAATAAGAGATGTTATAGTCACAGTCTGTAGATATATAATAAGAGATGTTATAGTCACAGTCTGTAGATATATAATAAGTGATGTTACAGTCACAGTCTGTAGATATATAATAAGAGATTTTATAGTCACAGTCTGTAGATATATAATAAGTGATGTTATAGTCACAGTCTGTAGATATATAATAAGTGATGTTATAGTCACAGTCTGTAGATATATAATAAGAGATGTTATAGTCAGATTCTATGGATTTACAATGATAAGATTCAATCACAGTTCACAGAAACACAATCAGGTATCACAGGTGTAGTCCTGAAAAATACAATGAGGAAGACTCACAGTCCATAGACATATAATAAGTGATTTTACACTCAGAATCCATCAAAATACAATGCAAGATGCTACAATCACAATTTTATGATTACAATGAGATACAGTCATAACCCATAGGAATACAATGATAGAATATACCACTGCTGTCCAGATAGTGTCTGTGTCCAGGTCACATTAGTCTCTATGACATCATCCATCTAGTCTCTATGACCGGCACATCTGTCTCTGCCCAGATCACATCTAGTCTCTATGACCAGCACATCTGTCTCTGCCCGGATCACATCTAGTCTCTATGACCGTCACATTTGTCCCTGCCCGGATCACATCAAGTCTCTATGACCAGCACATCTGTCTCTGCCCAGATCACATCTAGTCTCTATGACCGGCACATCTGTCTCTGCCCGGATCACATCAAGTCTCTATGACCAGCACATCTGTCTCTGCCCAGATCACATCTAGTCTCTATGACCGGCACATCTGTCTCTGCCCAGATCACATCTAGTCTCTATGACCAGCACATCTATCCCTGCCCGGGTCACCTCTAGTCTCTATGACCGGCACATCTGTCTCTGCCCGGATCACATCAAGTCTCTATGACCAGCACATCTATCCCTGCCCGGATCACATCTAGTCTCTATGACCGGCACATCTGTCTCTGCCCGGGTCACATCTATTCTCTATGACCGGCACATCTGTATCTGCCCGGATCACATCAAGTCTCTATGACCGGCACATCTGTCTCTGCCCGAGTCACATCTAGTCTCTATGTCCGGCACATCTGTCTCTGCCTGGATCACATCTAGTCTCTATGACCGGCACATCTATCCCTGCCCGGGTCACATCAAGTCTCTATGACCGGCACATCTGTCTCTGCCCGAGTCACATCTAGTCTCTATGTCCGGCACATCTGTCTCTGCCCGGGTCACATCTAGTCTCTATGTCCGGCACATCTGTCTCTGCCTGGATCACATCTAGTCTCTATGACCGGCACATCTATCCCTGCCCGGGTCACATCAAGTCTCTATGACCGGCACATCTGTCTCTGCCCGAGTCACATCTAGTCTCTATGTCCGGCACATCTGTCTCTGCCCGGATAACATCAAGTCTCTATGACCGGCACATCTGTCTCTGCCCGGATCACATCTAGTCTCTATGACCGGCACATCTGTCTCTGCCCGGATAACATCTATTCTCTATGACCGGCACATCTGTCTCTGCCCGGGTCACATCTAGTCTCTATGACCTGCACATCTGTCTCTGCCCAGATCATATCAAGCCTCTATGACCGGCACATCTGTCTCTGCCCAGATCACATCTAGTCTCTATGTCCGGCACATCTGTTTCTGCCTGGATCACATCTAGTCTCTATGACCGGCACATCTATCCCTGCCCGGGTCACATCTAGTCTCTATGACCGGCACATCTATCCCTGCCCGGGTCACATCAAGTCTCTATGACCAGCACATCTGTCTCTGCCCGGGTCACATCTTGTCTCTATGACCAGCACATCTGTCCCTGCCCGGATCACATCAAGTCTCTATGACCGGCACATCTGTCTCTGCCCGGGTCACATCTAGTCTCTATGAACGGCACATCTGTCCCTGCCCGGGTCACATCTAGCCTCTATGACCTGCACATCTGTCTCTGCCCGGATCACATCTAGTCTCTATGAACGGCACATATGTATCTGCCTGGATCACATCTAGTCTCTATGATTGGCACATCTGTCTCTGCCCGGGTAACATCTAATCTCTATGATCGGCACATCTGTCTCTGCCCGGATCACATGAAGTCTCTATGACTGGCACATCTGTCTCTGCCCGGGTAACATCTAATCTCTATGATCGGCACATCTGTCTCTGCCCGGATCACATGAAGTCTCTATGACTGGCACATCTGTCTCTGTCCGGGTCACATCTAGTCTCTATGACCAGCACATCTGTCTCTGCCCGGATCACATCAAGTCTCTATGTCCGGCACATCTACCCCTGCCCGGGTCACATCTAGTCTCTATGACCGGCACATCTGTCTCTGCCCGGATCACATCTATTCTCTATGACCGGCACATCTGTCTCTGCCCGGGTCACATCAAGTCTCTATGACCGGCACATCTGTCTCTGCCCGGATCACATCTATTCTCTATGACCGGCACATCTGTCTCTGCCCGGGTCACATCTAGTTTCTATGACCTGCACATCTGTCTCTGCCCAGATCATATCAAGCCTCTATGACCGGCACATCTGTCTCTGCCCAGATCAAATCTAGTCTCTATGTCCGGCACATCTGTTTCTGCCAGGATTACATCTAGTCTCTATGACCGGCACATCTATCCCTGCCCGGGTCACATCAAGTCTCTATGACCAGCACATCTGTCTCTGCCCGGGTCACATCTTGTCTCTATGACCAGCACATCTGTCCCTGCCCGGATCACATCAAGTCTCTATGACCGGCACATCTGTCTCTGCCCGGGTCACATCTAGTCTCTATGAACGGCACATCTGTCCCTGCCCGGGTCACATCTAGCCTCTATGACCTGCACATCTGTCTCTGCCCGGATCACATCTATTCTCTATGACCGGCACATCTGTCTCTGCCCGGGTCACATCAAGTCTCTATGACCGGCACATCTGTCTCTGCCCGGGTCACATCTAGTCTCTATGACCGGCACATCTGTCTCTGCCCGGATCACATCTAGTCTCTATGACCGGCACATCTGTCTCTGCCCGGGTCACATCAAGTCTCTATGACCAGCACATCTGTCTCTGCCCGGGTCACATCTTGTCTCTATGACCAGCACATCTGTCCCTGCCCGGATCACATCTATTCTCTATGACCGGCACATCTGTCTCTGCCCGGGTCACATCTTGTCTCTATGACCAGCACATCTGTCCCTGCCCGGATCACATCAAGTCTCTATGACCGGCACATCTGTCTCTGCCCGGATCACATCTATTCTCTATGACCGGCACATCTGTCTCTGCCCGGGTCACATCTATTCTCTATGACCGGCACATCTGTCTCTGCCCGGGTCACATCTAGTCTCTATGACCGGCACATCTACCTCAGTTACATCGTACACTATGTGGGAACCAATCTTTTCCATCTAAACCAAGAACATTGAAAAAACATAGTATACCAGGAGTGTTGGGTTTTATTAAAAAAACTAAAATTCAATCAGCGATCAGTTACATGAGGCCTGTATATCCCATTTGAAAAATTACCCATAGTGCCCTGAGCACATATACATACACACACATACTCTCCCCGCTACACCACATTCTCTTCTATTGGACTGGATGTCAGCATTCAATGTCCGACCTCCTGACATTTGACTTTTCCTGTGGGTTTTGTTTGTGCCGCATGTATGTTGTATTACTTTGTATGTGTGTTATGTTTGTTATATGTTGCTTTTGCTAATTTTAATGTATGTGTTACTTTGTTTTGTTTGTGTCTTTCTGTTCCATGGTTTTGTACGGATACACGTTTTGTGTGTTTTTATGTTGATTCTAGGTCTTGATTTTAGGTTGTTTTGTATATGTGTCTTGATTGTTTCTTTTGTGTGTTTTGCATTGCTGTGTTGAACAGTTTTTACTTGTAAATATTGTTCTATATGTGATTTGCACTTATACATTGTGTCTTTCTATGTTGTTTCTCACATATTGTCTTGACTTCACATGTATCTGTGACGTTTTCTATCCATGTATGTGTCTGGCATTGTCTATTCATGTGCTGCATTGGTCCCTTTTTCTCTTTCTATGTTTTTCAGTGTTTTTCTATGTTGCTTTCCACACTTACGTGTATTTGTGCTATTTTCTTATGTACTTTTTGTTCCATTGTTTTGCATGTACAATATACATGTGTTGTATATTTGGTGTCTTGTGTTGCTTTGTGTGTTTTTGTTGCTTCTCTGATATTTTCTTGTTTTTAAAGCCTCATACAACTAAAGCGTTCCCATCTATTTTTGCGCATTAGATGTAAAAGCATCGCACTAACCGACCTGAACACATAAGATAGATCTTTACCATTTTATCCATCATAAATGTAAAACTAGTGAAGCAGATTTTGCAGAGTTCTAACATGCGATGACATAAGAGTAGGGGGGTCTCAGTGCAGGAACATCTCTATGTTCTGTCTCTGTCTTTCCTCTGAATCTGCTCCAACAAGACGACGTTTGATAAATCCGGGCTGTCTCATCCTGAACGACCATTAATGTAACTTCCACATAACTCGCAGGCAGCTGCGGGGGGAAAAGCCCCTGTGAATGTGAGCTATGGGGAGAGGGCTGCCGGGCCAGATAAAGACTCACAGCTGTCATGTCCTTCTGCAACCGGCTGACAAAGTACAATCTAACATTTTCACAGTCTACATACTTCTTTTGTTTGAGAACAGAAGTTGGGGGGGGGGCTTGGGGCTTAGCTCAGTTATTACCCCTAAAAACTTTATACCCCTCTGATCATGCACTCTTCGTACAAAGCCGTCTGGATGCTCTGCCCTGTGCTTTATATCTAAATAGTCCTTTAATTTTCGTTTTTGTTTTTCAATCAACCACATTGAATTCCTCTATACATTCCACAAGAAATTTTGTACAAAATCTTGCATAAAACTGGATCACGTACTACAGATTCCCCTCCAGAACCTGACCTAAAATCACCAATTACCTAGCGGTTTTACTAACGACGCCACAAATTAATCAAAATATTTTGGTAGATGGATTTTGGAATTTTTCAGCAAATTATTCGTGTATATGAAACATTTCCAGTACGGGAAAAAAAAAAGTTGAAAAAAAATCCTAATTCTAAATGTATCCTTTACTAATTTTCCAGCAAAAATCATGAATTTGAACAATATGGGTCCAGACCATTGACCCAGACCTTGAAATTGTAGACATTCACCAAATTTGATTCTAAAGAATTCAGAGGACGAATGAGATACAACTGCGAGGATAATACAAGATCCGATAACCGGCACCTGTACAGCCGGCTTGTGCATAATCCATTGTATGGAAATAAGTATAATATAGTATAGTAGGTTATACACAGAGTCCAATACTAATTAGTAGATAAATAAATCAATATATCTATGAACATAAATAAACAAGAAGTATTAAAATATACTGACATATAGAGCATATATCGCACCTATAGATATATCTATGAAGCTGATGGAAGCAGAATCTGGAACAGCTGGAGAACAATGGGCACATGTAGAATGAAAGATATTAATATTCACACGGGCACGGACCATAGACTGGCCCTGGAGGCCTGGTGCCCACCCTGCACTGTGCCCCCCTGGTTCTGGTGATGGGGGGAGTCTTCTAGGGGATTGTCATTATATGTTTTTAATCTCCTGTTTCCGTGTTTAGCTCTGCCCTATGACATATGAGGATGCCACCTGATTTCCTGGTGCCAGGTCGGCCATGGGGCACCTGCTCTATTAGCCCTGATAGATGTACGACTGCCACCCATTGAAAATCTAATGATCTGTGTAATTACAGTAATGTCACGTTACATTAGGAAATGAGTGAGGGGGGGACTCATAGACATTTAGAAGTGTTTAAAAAACACTTTCCAGCCTAAAAGGCCCCGAGGCTAATGGGTTAAATTGTTCCCTTACCATGGAGGTCTGAGAGCGAAACCGCAAGTGCCTTAACCCCTTCAGGGCTGAACTGTCACAAGGGTGCAACCACAAGGCAACCGCAAAACTTCTGCAATTTTCTTATTTTTTTTTTAATTTTCAAGTAAACAAAAAGATAGTTAAAAAAAAACAAAAATTTAAACAAAATAACAATGAAAAACGTAAAACCTCAACATTCCACAACATTTCCCCCTCACCCAGCAGACACAATGTAACAAATAACCAGCGATTACTTAGAAGAAACATTGATCAATAACCACAAGAGGAACATATCAATTCCAGCCGATACAAATCCCAATCATCCCGACCATAACCCCCCCCCCCATGATGCGGTAACGCCGCACAACACATTCCACCTCGAAGGCTTCATCAGACGTGAATATTCTTATATCATGTATTATTGATGGGAAGCGTCAGGAGAAAATTCAATAATATCCAATTTTTCTAACAAAAAGCGAAAAAAAATTCTATATTTTGTGATAAATTATCATTATTTTGTGGAATTAACAGTTCATTGAATGTAACAAAGATGTGAAGTCTATGGAGGAAATTTATACAATGTATCAACGTCTCAGTGTTCTATACACAGGATCCTCAACATCTGCACCGAAATTCCATTACAATTTCTAAAAACGTAAGAATTCTGCAACAACAATAACACACAAAAATCTTAATGTCATATGAATACTATAAAAAATTATAAAATATTAAAATCAAATGACAACAAAGCAAATCTGAAGATGCAAAATGCATTGTTCTGCATGTAGCAGGAGATCGCACATAGACACAGAGTCCATCCAGTGCAGACACGATCTGCAGCCCTTCATGAATTTACAGATGTGCGCAGCGCGACTTTTATATCCGCGGCATCTGAAGGCAATAAGCACTCAGGTCCCTGTCAGTTCTCAAGAGGACAGTGACTGCAGGTCAGTGTGACTCCAGTAATGTGCACGGTCACATCTCAGGTCACCACATACCTGACCGACAAGCTGAGGCCATTATCCATCTATCTCCTATCTATGTATCTATCTATCTATCTATCTATCTATCTATCTATCTATCTATATATCTATGTCATATCTATCCATTTATCTATCCATCTATCTATCTCCTATCTATTTATCTATCTAATATCTATCTATCTCATATCTATCCATTTATCTATCCATCTATCTATCTCATATCTATCTATCTCATATCATATCTATCTATCTATCTATCTATCTCATATCTATCTATCCATCTATCTATCTATCTATCTATCTCTCCATCTATCTCATATCTATCTATCTATCTATCTATCTATCTATCTATCTATCTATCTATCTATCTAATCTGTTTCTTTCTATCTATCCATTCTAAATTGATATTTAGATAGATGGATGGATGGATAGATAGAGAGATAGATGCTACATAGAAAGAGAAATTATTTCTTAGTAGATATAAGATAATCCATAAACAGGTTCTATATATTTATGAGTTCTAATCATTATTTACATATATATTAATATGTTACTTAAATATCTCCATGATATTTACATAAATGTTACATTATTATATAAATAGTTAATGGACAGTTCTCTGCATTATATACAGGATCATACACATGAAGCAGTAACCGCACATGCATAGAATATAGCAGACTGAGTTCATACACATAGTAGACATAGTCGCCATGTCCTGTTTACAGACCACAGGCCGGGGCGGCCCCCCGCGGCCCACCATTCACACACACAGAGCCTCAGACGTGTCGCCTCATTTACTTTGAACCAGAGTATGTGCCTTTGTTGGGATGGATCCTCCAGAATCCTTACTCTACACATTTGCATTACAACCACTGGAGCTAGCACTCTTTTTTTCATTAAAGTGAAAGTGTCCTGACATAGAGAAAGCAAAAGTCATCCCTGTGATCAGCGAGGTGGAAAGCTAAAGGAAAGCAAACAAACCAATGCCAGCTCCCGGAGGAAGAGGGAGAAGAGACACCTGAAAGCATCACACAAAATAAAGGGGGACTCACAGGGGGTTCAGAGGGCATCAGTGATAGTAAAATGGGCACCATGCACGACTCAGGGGTATACAGGAGGGCATCAATGATAGTATAATGGGCGTTAGACAGGACTAGGGGCCATTCCAAACACTTCTCAGGGGGCATGAAGGGTATAGCAGGGCATCATATATAATACAAGGGCACCAAGCAGGGCTTAGAGGCTATAAATTGTATAGGAATTCATCATATATGATACCAGGAGCACCAGACAGGGCATAGTAGATAGTGTAAGGGCACCAGACAGGGCTCAGGTGGCTTAACATGGGTATAACATGTCTACTATATAGTATAGAAGGGACATATTATAATATATGATATATATAAAGCCATCACATACTCTATAGGGGCATCGCAGAATAGTTAGGGCCATAAGAGAATATATAGGACCATCAACATATATATGTAGCCATTACAAAACTTACATGGCCATCACATAATATTTAGGGCCATAACAGACTATATGAGACCATCGCAGAGTAAATAGGGAAAACAGAGACTATAAAGAGCCCTCACAGAATATACAGAGTCACCATAGAATATATAGGACCAATACAGAATATACAGGGACATAATAGAATATATAGGACCACAACAGAATATACAGGGTCACCATAGAATATATAGGACCAATACAGAATATACAGGGACATCATAGAATATATATAGGACCAATAAAGAAATAAGATGTTGTAATATAGATTCCCCGAGAATAAGATTTCATATCTAATGTTAGGGACATAATAGAATCTATGAGACTCATTATAGAGGGGTCACCAAATATAACAAATACATACAACATAATATAAGGCAGATAATAGAGGAACCATGAAGGGTCAACACTGATAGTACGAGGCCCTCCCCGTGTAATAGGCAGCATGTGGCCCCCAGAACAGAGGCACCTCCATGTAAAAGGTTCCGCGGGGGCGGGGTCATAGTCACAGCTACACAAGGAGGTGACACTTACCGTTCGGGCGGTGGGGGACAGGGAGCCGTTGGGTAGGTAGGGGTTGCTCAGGTCCGGGATCATGATGAAGGGGTACCCGGGGTACGCCGGGCTCTTGAACAGGCCTCCTCCTCCCCCGTCCTGCCTCTTCCCGGCTACAAAGAGAGGGAAAAGTTTTACAAACACAGAAGAATAGACAAGCCCCTCCCGAAAGTGACCAGGCTCATGAAATGGTTAATGGACAGTACCCAGTCCCCCCCCCCCAGCCCCCTGGTGGACACCCACCTTCTTCCAGGCTGTCCCGGCTCTTGTCCCGGAAGCTCTCAGGTCTGGGTGCAGGCCGCCGCTCCGCCTGACAGGGACAAGAGGAAGAAGACCATCATCAGCATCCATACACAGGATATATATATACACCATCATCATCATCCATACACAGGATATATATATATATATACACCATCATCATCATCCATACACAGGATATATATATATATATACACCATCATGATCATCCATACACAGGATATATATATATACACCATCATCATCATCCATACACAGGATATATATATACACCATCATCATCATCCATACACAGGATATATATATATATATACACCATCATGATCATCCATACACAGGATATATATATACACCATCATCATCATCCATACACAGGATATATATATATATACACCGTCATGATCATCCATGCACAGGATATATATATATACACCATCATGATCATCCATACACAGGATATATATATATACACCATCATGATCATCCATACACAGGATATATATATATATATATATATATACACCATCATCATCATCCATACACAGGATATATATATATATATACACCGTCATGATCATCCATGCACAGGATATATATATATACACCATCATGATCATCCATACACAGGATATATATATATACACCATCATCGTCACCCATACACAGGATATATATATATATATATATATATATATATATATATGTGTGTATATATATATATATGTATATACATATATATATATATATATATATATATATATATATATATATATACTGTTAGTTTGTTTAGATTGAGCCCCATGGGGACAGGAACCAATTTGCCATGCTTTGTGCAGCGCTGCGTAATCTGTAGGCACTATATAAATAAAGAATTATTATATTATATATATATATATATATGTATACATCATTTATACACATATATACTATCATCATAATCCATACACAGGATATATATATATATATATATATATATATATATATATATATATATATATATATATTTATATATAAAACATTAGAAGTCTATATATATATATATATATATATATATATATATATATATATATACCATCATCATTATCCTTACTTGGATACATATAAACACCAGCATCATCCATACAAAGATTATACATAACATCATCATCCATAAACAAGATATGTCTATGTACCATTATCATCATCCATACAGAGTATACAAATATATGGAATCATCACCCTTACACAGTATATATAGTATCATCCTTTCACAATACATACCATCATCATCCATAGATAGTATATGCTATCATCATCATCATCCATGAATAGTATATTCTATCATCATCATCCATACAAAGTATATACTATCATCATCCATACACATTATACAAATATATAGAATCATCACCCTTACACAGTATATACCATCATCATCTATGCACAGTATAAATCTATATAACATCATCATCATCATCTATACTAAGTAAATACCATCATCATTATCATCATCCATACACATGTGCACAGATAATGGGGCATATGTAGGGGTTAGACACATGCCTAATATCCTGTATGTGATAAATCACTTGTATATAATGTACAGGACAGTGTAGTGATCACACATATATGTAGTGTAATATAGAGAGTTTTATTCCAATACATATACTATAATAAACAGAGCAGACACAATATTATCCACTACTACACATAATATAACATGATGGTATTTAAGTGGATATAATATGATCTTATATCCTGTGATATATACTGTAAATCTATGAACTATGATCTTTTATACTGAAGTATTAACTTTGGTATTAAATACTCTAATCTGTTATTTACTAGATGTAATATTATGTGATCCGGTATAATTACACACTATGAAATTATATCTCTTATTTTATATGCTGCAATTCTATGTTTACTTGTATTATGTAGTATTGTTTATTGTTATACACTGTAAGATTTTATATTTCAATATATTATATGATATTTAGAAACAGATAGGAAAAAAAATCGATCAATGATTCAAGGGATCCACCTGGGAAACGATAATAAACTGAAGAATGTAATTATTGTTATGTTATTATATTATGTAGGATTATTACTATTATCACCACCACACAGGAGGAGTTTATAAACTTTCTTATAATTATAAAGCTGATGTGATATCTGGAAGTCGGGAAATAAGAGGGAAAGCGAAGAGGATCCATTATAATTACACAATATATGAATATAAAGGATATATTATATATATATATATATATATATATATATATATCCTTAGGACATAATCATTATAATCACACACAACACATATATGTACAGGACACAGGTACATACAAGATATACACAAATTGCAAATATATAACATATACTCACACAACACACGTATATACAATTCATAAGTAATGATCGTAATAATAACAAACACAACACATGAAGGTACAAAACACACACACACACACATATATATATATATGACACATTAGAATAACACACTATGTGTAGATATAGGACAGTTACATATAGGACACAGATACAGTTTTTACACGTGCACGCAGTGTATTCAACATCGCAGACAACACATGTACATATAATAATGCAAACATATGTCATACAAACACATAATGAAAACAACTAAATACAAATATGTATATCTATATTTACAATATAGATATACATATGTAAATATATACTGTACACACAGTATATACATCTATACACACCAATACACTCTCCAAATCTCACACATGTTCACAGTACATAATGTATACACACATCTCTATACACCATACATGTACACACAGTATATAAAATATATATGCACCCCACATGTACGCCCCAAATCTCACACATGTACACAGTATATAATGTATACACATATCTGTACACGGTACACAGTATATACGCTTCTCTGAGCCGTGACCTGTACAACTTCGAGTCCGATATTTATTTTACAATGTGTTTTATGTAGTATTTGTTACTTTTGTTGCACTTTCTGTTACAATGTTTCCTCTGTGTGTTCTCTCTCCATATAATTGTCGCCCCTGTAAAGTTTCCACATAGTGACAGATAACATCAGGACAAGTGGAGCAACCCCCCCCCTCATCGTCGCCTCAGAACCCCCCCCCTGTCACCCCTTTAACAGCCCCCCCACAATATGTAAATTATTACCCCCCCAATACTGTCTCTCGGCTCCCCAATACTGTGCCCCGGCCTCAGACCCCTGTCGCTCACCTCGGAGTCGGACGAGCTGTTCTGGTGGGTTTCAGTCTCGTTGACAAGCGATGACTTGACATCGGCCAGATCTCTCTCGGCCGAGGAGTTGTCGGAGATCTTTTCCTCCTGTTCCCCTTCGTCTTTGAACGAGATCATCTCATCGTTGGCCCCCAGATCGTCCCCTCCTCCGCCGTTTAGCTGCGGCATGATGACCGCTCCAAGTGCCGCAACCCCGGCAGAAGAAGACGCACGAGAACCGCAGGAGAAGCCGCCGACTCTGCGCCCCCCAACAACAAAACTTTCTGGCGCTTCTTCCTCCTCCTTCTCCGGCCGCGCACCCCGCACTGTGCTGGGGGAGGGAGGGGGAGGATTTGGGGGTGCGGGAGGGGGGGCCCGGGGTGCTGCTGCTGCCGCTCCTGCTACTGCTGTGCCTGAGCCTGTGCCGGGGCTTTGTGGAGCTGGGGGTGGGGGAGTCTCTGCTCCGGAGTCCTGCGCCCCCTCCCCCGACTCTACACAAATAGCAGAAAGAAGAAGAGGAGTCACCTGAGCCCCACAGTCCGGACTGAGACCCCCAAAAAGAGTCGGGCCAACCCCCCGAGCCCGCAGCCAGGACAGAGCCGCGGAATCACTCAGAGCAAGAAGTTACCACTGCAAGGAATCAAAGGAGGCTGTGATTGACGGCTGTGAGAGGGGAGGGAGGGCTGGAGAGAGGAGGGAGGGGGCACAGGGGGGCTCAGGAGAGGCAGGGGGGCAAAGGAGCGGGAGGAGGGGGGCACAGGAGAGGCAGGGGGCACTAAGAGGGAGGGGGGCAGAAGGGGGGGGATTAGTCACGCACTGGGGGGGAGCAGAAAACTTTCATCACATGGGGGGGGGGGCGGTGACGTTTCTGCCGCTTCATAAATGTCACCAAACAACAAGTGAGAGAAGATCACTGGACTCATAGGCAGAGGCGTCCGAGGGAGGCTCAGGCCCGGGCACCGCCACAAAGTGCACAAAGAAGAAGAAGAGGAGAACATTCACTTTACTAAAGTGCTGAAGTCGGAAGAGGAGGAAGAGGAGGGCAGGAGGGAGGGAAAGGAAGGGCAGGCTGTGGGCTGGAGCCTAAGAGAGAGACAGCAGGAAGACTGACAGCAACTCACAGGCAGCGCAGACACGGGGACACTGACACAGGGGGACACTGACACAGGGGGACACACACGGGGACACTGACACAGGGAGACACACACGGGGACACACACACAGGGGGACACTGACACAGGGGGACACACACAGGGGGACACTGACACAGGGGGACACTGACACAGGGGGACACACACAGGGGGACACTGACACAGGGGGACACACACGGGGACACTGACACGGGGGGGGACACATATAGGGGACACTGACACAGGGGGACACATATAGGGGACACTGAAACAGGGGGACACATATAGGGGACACTGACACAGGGACACACATACAGGGGACACTGACACAGGGGGACACATATAGGGGACACTGACACAGGGGTACACATATAGGGGACACTGACACAGGGGGACACACACAGGGGGACACATATAGGGGACACTGACACAGGGGGACACATACAGGGGACACTGACACAGGGGGACACATACAGGGGACACTGACACAGGGGGACACATATAGGGGACACTGACACAGGGGGACACACACAGGGGGACAAACACAGGGGGGCACTGACACAGGGGGACACATATAGGGGACACGGACACAGGGGGACACACACAGGGGGGCACTGACGCAAGGGGACACATATAGGGGACACTGACACAGGGGGACACACACAGGGGACACTGACACAGGGGGACACATACAGGGGACACTGACACAGGGGGACACATATAGGGGACACTGACACAGGGGGACACTGACACAGGGGGACACACACAGGGGGGCACTGACACAGGGGGACACATATAGGGGACACGGACACAGGGGGAAACACAGGGGGACACTGACGCAGGGGGACACACACAGGGAGACACTGACACAGGGGGACACACACAGGGGGACACTGAAGCAGGGGGACACACACATGGGGACACTGACACAGGGGGACACTGACACAGGGGGACACACACAGGGGGACACTGACACAGGGGGACACTAACAAAGGGGGACACTGACACATGGGGACACATATAGGGGACACTGACACAGGGGGGCAATAAAACAGGGGGACGCTGACACAGGGGGACACTAACACAGGGGGACACATATAGGGGACACTGACCAGGGGGACAATAAAACAGGGGGACACTGACACAGTGGGGCACTGACACAGGGGGACACTAACACAGGGGGACACATACAGGGGACACTGACACAGGGGGACACATACAGGGGACACTGACACAGGGGACACATACAGGAGGTACTGACACAGGGGGACACATATAGGGGGCACTGACACAGGGGACACATACAGGGGGGCACTGACACAGGGAGACACTGACAAAGGGGGACACTAACACAGGGGGGCACTGTCTCAGGGGGACACTAACACAGGGGGACACTGACACAATGGACACAAACACAGGGGGGCACTAACACAGGGGACACTATCACAGGGACACACACACAGGGGACACTAACACGGGGGGACACTGATACAGGGGGACACTAACACAGGGGACACTAACACAAGGGGACACAAACACAGGGGGACACTAATAGAAGAAGACACAAGCACAGGGAGACACACACAGGGGGACACTAATAGAAGAAGACACAAGCACAGGGAGACACATATGGGGGACACACACACAGGGGAACACTGACACAGGGGACACACACAGGAAGACACTAACAAAGGGGAACACTAAAACAGGGGGACACTAACACAGGGGGGCACACACAGGGTGACACTAACGCAGAGGGACGCTAACACAGAGGAACACTAACACAGGGGGGCACACACAGTGGGACACTAACACAGGGGGACACTGATACAGGGGGGCACCAGCACAGGGGGACACTGGTAAAGGGGGACACTTACACAGTGGGAAACACACAGGGGGACACTAACTTAGGCTGCATTCACACTGCCGTTGCCCGCCGTACCGTAGCGGGCAACAGCAGCGCACGGGGAGAGGAGGAGGAGGTGAGCGCAGCTCACCCCCGCCCCTCTCCGTAGGAAGATATGGCGCGCGGCACTGTACTACGGAGAAAGATAGGACATGTCCTATCTTTTTCCCGGGTACGGAGCGGTACGGCGCCGCATGTGTGCTGCACTGTACCGCTCCCGTTGGGCGCCGTGCGCCCATTGCCGTCTATACGTCCCACATATGGCAGTGTGAATGTAGCCTTAGAGGGACACTAGCACAGGAAGCACTGACACATAGGGACACTAATACGGGAGGACAGACACACAGTGGGATACTAACACAGGGGGACACTAGCACAGGGGGGCACTGATACAGGGGACAGTAACACAGAGGGACACACACATGGGGACAGTATCACGAGGGTGCTGACACGGAGGGACACTAACACAGGGGACAGAGTAACAGAGGGATTTTGACACAGGAGGACAGTAAAACGGGGACACACACACACAGGGGACAGTAATAGAGGGGGTCACTGACACAAGGGGGACACTGACACGGGTTGGGGTGGGCACTGACACAGGGGGATACTAAAACAGGGGAAATTGTAACAGTGGGACACTGACACAGCGGACACTCACAGAGGACAGTAACATCGGGGGACACAGACACAGGGACACATGCTCAGGGAGACACCCACACTGTGGAACACTAACACAGGCGCACTGACACAAGGACACACACAGGGGGATACTAACACAGGGGAACACTATTACATGGGACACTAACATAGGTGAACACACACAGGGGACAATTACACAGAGGGGTCACTAACACCAGGGGATACTAAGATCAGGGGACACTATTACACAGACACTAACACAAGGGGACACACACAGGGGAAACTAACACAGGGACTCGTGCTCAGGGGGACATTGAAACGGGGACACTAACACAGGGGGTACTAACCCAAGGGGACTCACACAAGGGACATGGACACAAGGGACCCACACAGGGGATACACTGACCAACACTTATACTGTACACACTCAAAACATGTATCACAGGGGGGAAAGCAACACAGGGGGACACTAGCACATATTAAAACAAGGGGACACTAACACAGAGGAACACATTCATAGGGAGATACCAACAGAGGAGGACACTCAAACATGGGACACTATCATAGGGGGACAGTGACACACACAGGGACACTAACACAGGAGCACACACGGGACAGTAACGCGGGGGGGGGGGGCACTAACATTGGGGACAGTAAAATAGGGACAATTACACAGAGGGGGCACTAACACAGGGGACAGTAACATAGGGGGACACTATTACACAGGTACACGCTCACCCACTCATGTACACCAATAGATGTTCACACACATGTCCTATCTTTCCCCGTGTGTACGGCTGTATGCCAGGCATCTCTATGGAGAGTTGAGGGCATATCTTCGTGTGAATTCGCCCATACACATATATACTCAGGGACACGTGCACTCTTCTTGGTACATGTGCACGCTCACCAATACATGTGCACATTTAGGGATACATATATGGATGTATCGACTTATAAACACTATACTAGAATACACATATACATATATAGTGACACAAGAACACACTCAGCAATACGTGCATGTTCAAGGATACATGCACACTCTTTCATACACGCATACACATATTTTCATGTTACCATGTGTCCAGGCTCAAATGCATGCTGAGGAATACATGTACACACTCAGGGACACAGGTAAAGATTTACACACATATATATGTTGTCAAGAACACCAATACACACCTATTATACATGTATGTACAACGGATGTACACATGTGCAACACCCTCGCCGATGCAAGGCGAAGGAGTGCTTGCGAATACGTCCCACAGCATGTCACTACAGCACACAGGGGACATTGCAGTGGTAGATCCTGCCTGGCAAGGCAGGAGTTAAGTGTTTTGTATGATGCAAGATCTGTCGTCCAATCACTTGTATTGCATCCTGTCTCTGTGAGCTGAGAGGTAATTGGAGGAGCAGCCACCACCTGACCAGTGGGAGATAATAAAACCCCTGGCCAGGTATGTTCTAGAGAAGACTCTTAGAGGAGTTCCAGTCAGACCAGAGAGTCTGAACAAGTTAGACAGAGAGAGAGAGAGGAAAGGGGTATCATCCTACCTTCAAGGGTGATACCTGAAGCAATCCAGGACAAGCTGAAGCATCCTTCCAGGACACAGCTACCTCCCAGCCTGCCATTGCATCCAGGCTGGTGATCTACCTACTGTGGCTTCCTCCAAATACCTCTCCAGTACTCCACCATCTTGTTAAAGGCACGTTGCTGATGTTCCTGTCGGTTCCAATAAAGAACTGTAAGTGTTTCTGTTCAACCTCTGCCTCCGTCAGGTCCCTGCTACTCCGGCTGTCACCATCACGGGCACCCTGTCCACCACACAACCAAAGGGTTGCCCCAGGGAGATCCGCTACAGCAGTCTCTCCCTCATCATTTCCTGCACACACCACCCTGCTGGAGACCTGCCAGGCTGTAGGACAGCCCTCCGGTTCCCCATACCAAGCACCGTGACAATAGCGTGCTTAGGCCGCAACCGCCAGCCACTCAGGTACTGCGGGCCCCGGCTGACTCCAGGCCCCAAGAAAAGGCTAGGCCCCGGTGGGGAATGTTGCACATGCATACACTCACATTCAAGTATACATACATACATACATACACACAGATATACATGCACACACTCATATACACATACACAAACTCACATATACATACATACACAATCATACATTCACATGTACATGCATACACTCACATTCACATTCATACACTCACATGCATACAATCACATATGCAGGCATACACTCACATATACATGCATATACACACATATACATGCATACACTTACATGCACACACTCACATGCACATACCTACAATCGCATATATACATGCACACACTGACATATACATGCATACACCCACCTTTACCAATACAAGTACACACTCAGTTAGAAATATTCACACTTAACACTGGCACATATAAGCATACAGGGCTCATTAAGTACAAGTATGCGTACAGGTTATTAGACAAATACAGTACATGCACACACTTCTGTATTCAGTTACACACTCACTTGCACACACAGTCACATGAATACAACACAATGGGGGTCATTTACTAAGGGCCCGATTCGCGTTTTCCCGACGTGTTACCCGAATATTTCCGATTTGCGCCGATTGTACCTGAATTGCCCCGGAATTGTGGCGCACGCGATCGGATTGTGGCGCATCGGCGCCGGCATGCGCGCGACGGAAATCTGGGGGCGTGGCCGAACGAAAACCCGACGTATTCGGAAAAACCGCCGCATTTAAAAAAAAAATTGTGTCGCGAAAATTACACTCACCTTCATCCTGGATAGGCCGGTGTATTTCGAGGCATTCCAGCGGACTTCAGCGCAGCAGCGCCACCTGGTGGACGTCGGAGGAACTGCTTTGATGAATCCCGGCCGGACCCGAATCCAGTGCAGAGAACGCGCCGCTGGATCGCGAACGGACCGGGTAAGTAAATGTGCCCCAATCTTGCTAATACCCACACCTAGTGGACATGGATGTTAGGGTTAGATGTACACTAGTGCAGATGTTTGCACGATGAGGGTTTTGCACAAATACTCTTATACACCCATGTCCCTGTATCTTTACATGTGCTCATGTATGAATACACATGCATACAGGTCGTTGCACATGTGAATGTATATCCTCATCCATAAATAGGAATACACTCTTACACATATACAGCTCATTGTATGTACACTCTAATATGCCCATTTTCATATAAAATGTTACATGCACACTACTCCTTGCACACTATACACTGGTATTAGCGTGCAACCCCTTGTACTTACACCCTCATACGCATATGACTCTTTGCACATACACTCACACATGCTCACAGATCCATACACATACACTCACACATGCTCACAGATCCATACACATACACTCACACATGTACACAGCTTCTTGCACATACACTCACACATGTACACAACTCCTTACACATACACTCACACATGCACACAACTCCTTGCACATACACTCACACATGTACAAAGCTTCTTGCACATACACTCAAACATGTACACAACTCCCTGCACATACACTCACACATATACACAACTCCCTGCACATACACTCACACATATACACAACTCCCTGCACATACACTCACACATGTACACAACTCCCTGCACATACACTCACACATGCACACAACTCCTTACACATACACTCACACATGTACACAACTATTTGCACATACACTCACACATGTACACAACTCCTTGCACATACACTCACACATGTACAAAGCTTCTTGCACATACACTCACACATGTACACAACTCCTTGCACATACACTCACACATGTACACAACTCCTTGCACATACACTCACACATGTACACAGCTTCTTGCACATACACTCACACATGTACACAACTCCTTGCACATACACTCACACATGTACACAACTCCTTGCACATACACTCACACATATACAAAGCTTCTTGCACATACTCACACATGTACACAACTCCTTGCACATACACTCACACATGTACACAGCTTCTTGCTCATACACTCACACATGTACACAACTCCTTGCACATACACTCACACATATACACAACTCCTTACACATACACTCACAGATGTACACAACTCCTTGCACATACACTCACACATGTACACAACTCCTTGCACATACATTCACACATGTACACAACACCTTACACATACACTCACACATGTACACAACACCTTACACATACACTCACACATGTACACAACTCCTTGCACATACACTCACACATGTACACAACTCCTTGCACATACACTCACACATGTACACAACTCCTTGCACATACACTCACACATGTACAAAGCTTCTTGCACATACACTCACACATGTACACAACTCCTTGCACATACACTCACACATGTACACAGCTCCTTACACATACTCACACATGCACACAACTCCTTGCACATACACTCACACATGTACACAACTCCTTGCACATACACTCACACATGTACACAGCTTCTTGCACATACACTCACACATGTACACAACTCCTTGCACATACACTCACACATGTACACAACTCCTTGCACATACACTCACACATGTACACAACTCCTTGCACATACACTCACACATATACAAAGCTTCTTGCACATACACTCACACATATACACAACTCCCTGCACATACACTCACACATATACACAACTCCCTGCACATACACTCACACATGTACACAACTCCTTGCACATACACTCACACATGTACACAACTCCTTGCACATACACTCACACATGTACACAACTCATTGCACATACACTCACACATGTACACAACTCCTTGCACATACACTCACACATGTACACAACTCCTTGCACATACTCACACATGTACACAACTCCTTGCACATACACTCACACATGTACACAGCTTCTTGCTCATACACTCACACATGTACACAACTCCTTGCACATACACTCACACATATACACAACTCCTTACACATACACTCACAGATGTACACAACTCCTTGCACATACACTCACACATGTACACAACTCCTTGCACATACATTCACACATGTACACAACACCTTACACATACACTCACACATGTACACAACACCTTACACATACACTCACACATGTACACAACTCCTTGCACATACACTCACACATGTACACAACTCCTTGCACATACACTCACACATGTACACAACTCCCTGCACATACACTCACACATGTACACAACTCCTTGCACATACACTCACACATGTACAAAGCTTCTTGCACATACACTCACACATGTACACAACTCCTTGCACATACACTCACACATGTACACAACTCCTTGCACATACACTCACACATGTACACAGCTCCTTGCACATACACTCACACATGTACACAACTCCTTGCACATACACTCACACATGTACACAACTCCTTGCACATACACTCACACATGTACAAAGCTTCTTGCACATACTCACACATGTACACAACTCCTTGCACATACACTCACACATGTACACAGCTTCTTGCTCATACACTCACACATGTACACAACTCCTTGCACATACACTCACACATATACACAACTCCTTACACATACACTCACAGATGTACACAACTCCTTGCACATACACTCACACATGTACACAACTCCTTGCACATACATTCACACATGTACACAACACCTTACACATACACTCACACATGTACACAACACCTTACACATACACTCACACATGTACACAACACCTTACACATACACTCACACATGTACTAAGCTTCTTGCACATACACTCACACATGTACACAACTCCCTGCACATACACTCACACATGTACACAACTCCTTGCACATACACTCACACATGTACACAACTCCTTGCACATACACTCACACATGTACAAAGCTTCTTGCACATACACTCACACATGCTCACAACTCCTTGCACATACACTCACACATGTACACAGCTTCTTGCACATACACTCACACATGTACACAACTCCTTGCACATACACTCACACATGTACACAACTCCTTACACATACACTCACACATGTACATAACTCCTTACACATACACATGTACACAACCCTTGCACATACACTCACACATGTACACAGCTCCTTACATATACTCACACATGCACACAACTCCTTGCACATACACTCACACATGCACACAACACCTTGCACATACACTCACACATGCTCACAGCTCCATGCACATACACTCACACATGCACACAACTCCTTGCACATACACTCACACATGCACACAACACCTTGCACATACACTCACACATGCTCACAGCTCCATGCACATACACTCACACATGCACACAGCTCCATACAGATACTATCATGACTGCACAGCACTCTGTGTACATACACTCGCACATAAACATGTGTCTTTGCATATAGCCTGCTAGTCGTAGAAGCCTCTATTCACATACACTCCATTTCATACACCCCCTTTGAGTAGTGTCTTGCATGCTGGACACTTAACCCCCGCCTCCCTGTTGTACATTATCTCAAGGAGTCCTTGCAGCCTGTGGAGCACAATGCTGCGCTCCATCCTGCAGAGCGGCTCAGTGTGTGCTGTGCAGCAGGGGGACTCGCGGATCCCGCTCCTCTGGGCTCTTGTCCCTGGATGCTGTGGGATCTGGAGTGTTGACGCATAGAAACTTTTTTTCCTGCTTTGTATTTGCAACATAAAAAGGAAGGACCTTGGGATTATAGAGTGCGGCTAAAACAATGGTCCGCACCGAGGCTGAAGATGCACTTGAACTTCCTCGGTTCCTCGTGCACAGAATAGCACCTGATTTACACCATCCCCTGACAAATACCTGTGACAAATGTATGGAGCACATTGTATTCATATGTATATTTCATGGGCTCAGCCTTGTACTGTATGTACAGAATACCTATTAGCTCTGCTCTGCCACAGCCGCTTTCTATAGGGGCCTAACCTTGACCCAAACAAGGCGATAACGCACCTCATCAAAGAGCAGGCACTTATATACAGTATGTATCGCTCCTGCCCAATCAGAAACATTGTCTCAAGGCCAAAAACTTTCATTATCTATCATAAGGGCGGAGGAGGCTACAAAATTTCCCGTAACGCTGCGGTTCTGCGGGCCGGGTCCTAATCTATATAATCCATGCAGGAATTCCATGCTCCAAGGTGACCAACATATATCACACAGTATGGGGTGAATTATTCATTAAAGGGACGGTACCATCTTTCTATAGATTTTCGGTTAGGAACACTGATTGCTGTCAGTGAATGAAGGACTTAGTTTTCCCGAGCTGGAGAATTGTGTCCAGTGTAAAGAACCAGGAATGGAAGCAGATACACTGGAGCCAACATTGCTCCTTGTGTGCCGATTACCTCGTAGTCTGAATTCTAGTACAATTTAAAGGTGAAGGCGATAGATCAGGTTGAGCAAAAGAGCTGCTAGTGTAAGTTCTTCCCAAATTTTTGCCAAAATTTTCAAAATGCCTGACAGTCTTGGAGGCGTTACACCCCTGCGGCTGCTGGAATTTCACTAAATTTGGACACAAATTTAAGATGTTGAACGGGTGCGAGTTCAGTTTGCTCTGATATCAGAAAGGTTTCCCAGAAATAGAATTTTTATTGCACACTTAAACTTTTCCAGCTTTACACCCCTCTGGTTGCTGCCTGGCACTGTGCAGACAGTGAGACACATTTACTTACCCCGTCCTGTCACGATCCCCGAGGTGCGATGTCCGACGAGGATGAAGTCCGGCGCGATTCACTAAGATCCTGCGCCCGATATCCTGCATTTGTCTCTTCCCCGCTCAGGTCCGCGGGAGTTCACCTTCTTCTTCCCGGTGCATGTAAGTGCTTTGTCTTGCGATACAATTTGAATTTTAAATCCTGCGTTTAGTCCGAATCAGTCGGATCGCTCGGCGACCCGCCGCCCGATTTGTGTTGCATGAAAGTCGGCGTGATTGCGCCAAAATTCAATCACGTGCCCCAGAAACCCCTGTTAAATGCAGCGCATATCGGAAATTGTCGGGAAACCTGACGGAAATTCGTTGTGCGGACCCTTAGTAAATGTGCCGCAGTATGTAAATCTGACAACAGTCTTAAGAAATTTTCTATGAATACATTTTGGATCTTACCGGAATATCATATGGTTATAGGGCACAAGTGGAAGATTTGTACATGAGGCACAACTGTGCTAAGGACTTTTCCCAAAAAGTTTACACAAAATTCAAAAAAATGCAACAATAATATAATTCAACCTTCCCATTATCAGAGGTTTTACGCTCCTTCAGCTGCTGCCTGGCATTGTGCACTAATACCCGGGAATACATTTCTGGCAGATTACAGGAAGTTCAGGGGGTTTATATTTTCAGCCAATTGAAAAATATCAATAATATTAGAAATGTTACAATTCCATAACAATTCCAAATAATTTCTAGTTCAATTCCTTGCAGATCTCTGCTTGCTGTCACTTTATAGGAAGCTTCATTGTTTATTTCTAGTGGATAAAGACTGGTCATGTGATGTCACACAGGTGCACGGCTCGTTATGTCCCTGGTCAAGTGATGTCACACAGGTGCACGGCTCATTATATTCCTGGTCAAGTGATGTCACACAGGTGCATGGCTCATTATATTCCTGGTCAAGTGATGTCACCCGGGTACATGGCTTATTGTATCCCTCGTCATGTGATGTCAGACAGGTGCACGGCTCATTATATCCCTGTTCAAGTGAGGTCACACAGGTGCACGGCTCGTCATATCCCTGGTCATGTGATGTCACACAGGTGCACTGCTCGTTATATACCTGGTTATGTGATGTCACACAGGTGCACAGCCTGATATATCCCTGGTCATTTGACGTCACACACCTCCAGCTGCTGCCTGGCATTGTGCAGACAGTGTAGAAATCAGGAGATAATTACTGGATGTTGCGACTTTCTACATGATTGGATGTTATACTGTATGAGTAAAACCTGTAGATCAGGGCACATTACAAATCCCCTTCTTTCGTGAAACATAATATCATCCAATGTATCGGGTACAAAGCCGCCATTTGTTCAGCGGCATCTGTAAAAATAAATAATAAAACCGCACATAAAAAAAAAAAAAAAGGAAAAAAATCAAAAGGAATTTACAATTAGTATTCAGCCGACAATAACGCTGTACGCGCGTTCCAGAGACGCCCTGATATTTGCTTCGCTCATTAACATACTATTTATCTGTTTCCAAGCGGATAGATCAATGATCACCATTGACAAAGTGCCCTTGAATGGAGAACCTGGGGGTAACGGAGACGCGGGGCGGAAGGGGTTAACGTCCATTGAGGAGGAAAGGGGACGATGGCGACACGTGGTGACGTCGGGGGCTGCTAAAATATTGAAGTTTGCCGGAGTCACATTCGCCCACAGTGGGGCTGACAGCGGGGGGTGAAAATCTCTCCTCTCAGCTCCATCAGGGCGCGTGCGAAAGTTATCACGCCTATTAGCATACGAAAGGCGAAGGAGGGAGACAAATATAAATTTAAAACAAAATCACCGTAAATGAAAACGTACAGCTTCAATATTAATCAGCGGAGCAGAAATCGTGTGAAAGGGAGCATGAAAAGCCGTAAAATAGATGTGCGCGTCTAATCAGACAGCGCTGCGCCGGCCACAAAGACGCCGGCTAATTAATCTCAGCAGGTCGGCGCTAACCTTCAGGCTTCATCAATAAATAAGACTTGGAACAATGTCTAGCGGAGGGGGGGGGGGGCTTCTCAAACTACTGGATGGGGACACCCGGAAAAAAAACAGGAGAAATTTACATTCCGGAACGGTAATTAGCAGAAACATTGTAAAAAATAAAAACGGAACGGGAACTGCTGTCTGATGATATTAACAGTGCGACCAATCAGCTCCCAATAAGACGAAATCCTTTGTTGCAATTTATTTACATGTGAAAATTGACGCAGATGTCTCAGATCTTTGAAGTGTGACGACTGCTTGATAGAAGTACAGGATAAGGTTCACCTTGTTATTGAGTCCCCTCCCACTGCAGTTAAGCTCCACCCCTATGTCTAATAGTTCCCTGATTATATACTTCAACCAAAAGACTTGGTGTAGATCTGATCACCGCTGCTTGTAGTAACTTCGTGATGAGATCTTGGATCCTTATAAGACAATGCTGGAAGTAACTTGCCTCTACTTCTAATAAATAGAGACCCCCCTTTAAATAGGCCCCTCCCACTAATTCAGGAGCGTTGCCACCCAGCAGGGCAGGGGTAACATCATGTGTATAATTACTGTGCCTCAATGTATCAATCAATGGGCGGTCCATTAGTCAATCTATTAGTTCATATTATTGTATTAGTTATCATTTATTATAATCATTAGTTATTATTATTCTATTAGTTATTATAATTTATTATTATTATTTATGATTAGTTATATTTATTATTCTATTAGTTATTATAATTTATTATAATTTATTATTAGTTATATTTACTATTCTATTAGTTATTATAATTTATTGTAATTTATTTATTATTATTGGTTGTAAGTATTATTCTAGCAGTTATTATAATTTATTCTGTTAGTAATTATTGTTATTATTATTCAATTAGTTATTATTAATTATTCTATTAGTTATTCTTGTTCACTTTTTGCTGTGAAGTTAGTTTCTATCTCACCCCAAGTGCTTTATTCTCATCAGTACAGGTCATTACTTCTCTATAAAGTCCTAGATGATCCTGATTATTATTCTGAGTGATAAAGGATACACACAGCTACAGACAGAGGCTGCTGGAGATAATAGTAAGTTTCTATCTCACCCCAAGTGCTTTATTCCCACCAGTACAGGTCATTACTTCTCTATAATGTCCTAGATGATCCTGCTGATCCTGGATGAGTGATAGAGTTATCTTTAAATGATCTCTAATCTTTCTGTGTGCAGTGTATGGGAGACATCATAGCAGCTAGTCTCCAGCATCCAGCTCAGGGAGAACTGATAATTAGAGATAGAGACTAAAGAGGGTAAAACTGCCACCTATAATGATCATATACTGTCTTACCCCTCCTGTACTCTATGCTCCTGGCATCTTATCCTGAAAAGCTTAGAGTGAGTTCATACAGTACGGTCTGATTCAGCTTGTTTTCTAGATTGGAGTGATTGCTCCAGCAATACAGGGGTTAATGGCACTTATGAATAAATCTGTTTCAAGGGCCCGGACTTGATCTCTGCTCTCTTGTGACAGGATGGACTTTTCCCAGAATGCACCAGCCTTGAAAAGAATCTAAGTAATACGGAAACACAGGGTCACAGAGGTTGAACCCTCCGGGGATGGGTTAGGAAGCAGCTCTGACTCAGTGCGGAGATCAGCGGCACAGGAGACGTGCTGGAGGGTAGAGGAAGGGCACTGAGCATCACGTAGTGCATGATGCAGGGTCCACAGCAGCACAGAGTATTTCAGGAGATGAGTGCGCTGGTTTTGTGGTGGTTATAGGCTGGATATCACATAGTGCATGATGCAGGGTCCACAGCAGCACAGAGTATTTCAGGAGAAAGGTGCGCTGACTATCACATAGTGCATGATGCAGGGTCCACAGCAGCACAGAGTATTTCAGGAGATAAGTGTGCTGGTCTTGTGGTGGTCACAGACTGGGTATCACATAGTGGAATTTGCAAGGTTCACAGCAGCACAGAGTATTTTAGGAGAAAAGTGCACTGACTATCACATAATGGACGATGCAAGGTCCACAGCAGCACAGAGTATTTTTAGGAGATAACTGCGCTGGTCTTGTGGTGGACACAGACTGGGTATCACATAGTGGATGATGCAGGGTCCACAGCAGCACAGAGTAGTTCAGGAGATAAGTGTGCTGGTCTTGTGGTGGACACAGACTGGGTATCACATAGTGGACGATGCAGGGTCCACAGCAGCACAGAGTAGTTCAGGAGATAAGTGTGCTGGTCTTGTGGTGGTCATATACTAAATATCACATAGTGGATGGAGTAGGGTCCACAGCAGCACAGAGTATTTCAGGAGACGAGTGCACTAATATTGTGGTGGTCATATACTAAGTATCACATAGTGGATGGAGAAGGGTCCACAGCAGCACAGAGTATTTCAGGAGATAAGTGCGCTGGTCTTGTGGTGGTCACAGACTAAGTATCACATAGTGGATGATGCAGGGTCCACAGCAGCACAGAGTATTTCAGGAGATGAGTGCACTGATATTGTGGTGGTCATATACTAAGTATCACATAGTGGATGATGCAGGGTCCACAGCAGCACAGAGTATTTCAGGAGATGAGTGCACTGATATTGTGGTGGTTTCATACTGAGTATTACATAGTGGATGGAGTAGGGTTCCCAGCAGCACAGAGTATTTCAGCAGAGGTTTGTGATTATTTTGTGGGAGGTCACAGAATGGGAGTTACATAGTGGAAATAGAAGTGTTCCCAGCAGCACAGAGTATTTCAGGAGGTGATTGTGTTCCCCTTGTTAAATTGTTTATTAATTGCTGCTATTATTTCCTATACATATTATTATCAGTGTAGATTTGTTTCTTCTATCCTCGCTGCAGTGACCTCGTTACAGTGTGTCAGCAGCTCCTCTCTAGTCGGAGGATTCCCACGTCCCGGCTCATGTATGAGCTATGTGAACAATGCCAGAGGCTCCGCTGTTGTGTGATAGCGAGGAAGCCGCCTATTTTAAGGCTTAGAGATGGAGCCGCTGCCAAAACATTCAGTGATGTCACCCAGTGCGGCAATAGTGACAGGTCCAGCCCCCCCTGCACCAGTATAGGGGGGCTGCATAGGGGAGGGAACCAAATATACAGAAAGGTCCCAGGAAAACTGATCCAAATCCCAGCTGGACAGTGGAGAGGAAAGTTACTAGAGATGAGCGGACACGATGGTCGGGTGTGGCGATGGGGGGCTCTCGTCTGGGCTGTCAGTGGATGGTGGGCCGCCAGGTCTGGGTAGGGTTAGCAGTTGTCCCATATTACTTCCAGGTTACAGATGATGGATTGTGCTCTGGGAGATGTTCAGAACCTCCTCACCCTGCTGTGCACTGTGCCATCCCTGCTGTGCTCCAGGGTTTTCATGATGCTGTTTGTTCACTAATGTTCCCTAAGAAACCTCTGAGACCTTCTCAGAACATCTGTAGTTATAAATGACACTCTCCATTTACCAATGAGACGATTATATTTGGGGGGTCTCAGGGGGGGCTAACACATCCGCATGTCACACAGATCACTCATTTAATTTTCTTATAAGTTTCATTACACTTGACAAATATTTGTTACTTTGTGTTTCTCTATCACACTGAATATTAACAACATTTAACTTTGTAACGCTTAAAGTTTAGGAAGATTTCGAGGGGTGTGAATACTTTTGCAGGATGATGGGAGTGTCAGTGGGTTAGGACTGTGCTGGTGTCAGGAGGCTGCTGTAAAGTTCTCCTATTTCTGTATATCACTGGTAGAAGCCTCTGTCTGCATTGGTTGGAGATATTGTAGATGGGGGGGGGGGGGGGGCAGATACTTTTCCTGCTGCCCCGCCCCCTCCTTATCAGCCAGCAGGATGTGATTCACTGGATGTCACCTTGTGGTTCTGGTGACATCATTGGTTTGTTTGTCTTTCTACCACGTTCACCGGTCAGAGACACGGCACAGCAGCGGCTGCTATCTGCGACATGACAAAGGCCACGGGTTGTCCTCATCGCCCCACGTGGCACCGCTCCCTACTCTCTGACCCCGGGGATCAGCACCTTCTATCACTTCCTTCTATCAGTAATCACTCAGACATCACGGCGCTCGCCTCCATAAAATGTCAATACAGAAAGTATCACAGGGTATTCTTGAGAATGACTTCACTGACACATAGTAACAAACAAGCAGCCAATAACAGAAACATTAAAGATACAGGAGTCCCAGGTCATCCACAAAAACCTTAACTGGGACTTGGATGACCTTTCCGCAATGTGTGAGGGAACCATAAGACTGTTAGTATGTGATCCCCTCAAGCTCTATGCTGCTGGAGATAATAGGAAGTTTCTATCTTACCACAAGTGCTTTATTCCCATCAGTACAGGTCAGTGCTTCTCTATAATGTTCTAAATGATCCCACTGATGTTTCTGAGTGTTAGAAGAGAGACACAGATGTAGACAGAGGCTGCTGGAGATAATAGATAATATTTGTTTCTATATTACCCTAAATGCTTTATTTCCATCAAAACAGATCAGTACTTCTCTATATTGTCCTATATGATCCTGCTGATGTTTATTAATGAAAGAGGAGAGACACAGACAAAGACATGGGGTGCTGAAGCTAATAGGAAGTTTCTATTTCACCTCAAGTGCTTTATTCCCTACTACTACTCAAGTGCTTTATTCCCACTACTTCTCTAATGTTCTATATGATCCTGCTGATGCTTCTGATTGATAGAGGCAAATACTGGAACAGACAGAGGCTGCTGGAGATAATATTAAATTCTATCTCACCCCAAGTGTTCTATTCCAATAAGTACAGGTTACTACTTCTTCATAATCTCTTCTATGACGCCGTTGGTGCTACTGAGTGATAGAGAGATACAGGCACAGGCAGAGGCTGCTGGAGATAATAGCACGTTTCTATCTCACCCGACATGCTTTTTTTTTTTTTTAAAACAGTACAGGTCATTACTTCTCTTTAATATCCTATATAATCCTCCAGGTGCTGCTTCATGATGGAAACACAGGTACGGGCAGAGGCTGCTGCAGATAAAATAAAAGTTTCTTTCTCACCCCAAGTGATTTATTCCCATCAATACAGGTCACAACTTCTCTATAATGTCCTTTATGATCCTGCTGATGCTTCTGTGTGACATAGGAGAGACACAGGCACAACCAGAGGCTGCTGGTGATAATAGTAGTACGTTTCTATTTCACCCCAAGTGTTTTATTACTATGAGTACAGGTCAGTCCTTCTCTATAATGTCCTATATGATCCTGCTGATGCGTGAGAGAGTGATGGAAAAAATTCTTCTCCATTTTCTGTGTGTAGTTTATAGAAGACAACTTAACAGCAAGACAGCAATAAATATCTCGGGGACAACTCAAATTTGGACTGGATAAAATTTTTCAATTGAAGTCATACAAAACATAGGGAGAGTATAGGTACTTTCCCCCGAAACACGGAGCACACCTTTTATAGTGTATATGTGTTATTCCACATTAATAGTCATACCAGACACAACCAGTGTACATGTGTGACGCATATTTTGTTATCCTGGACAATCCCTTTAAATCCTCGTAATTCCGCTTTGCAAAGTCCTTCCTGATTGGCCGGGCTCCTCATAAATTTCTTGATGAAGATTTTACAATGTTGCAAAAAAAAAAAAAAATTAAATAAAAACTTTTTGAAGCCGCAAAGTGAACTCCGCCGCTGTCAGGAGCTTCAAGAAGACGTCTTCTTAGTAAGAGGAGGCTCAATAAATGAAACATTTATGGCAGAGCCTTCCTCAGTCGGGTGTCTTGCGAGTCCTCGCTGCCTGTCTCTCCAGAAGATGATTTTAGTCTAATTTGCTCCCTAGGAAGTTCAGTTGCCTGCGCGGAGCAGCTGTGACGTCTCATCGCCTGGAGCCATAGAGTATAGAAGGTTCTCCATAGCAATGATCTGTGGCAGCCCGAGACTTGCACTAATTCTCCCTGCGATGCTGTCACCGGCCGCCGAGAGAGGAAGGAGAGCGCCAAATAATAACTGACCCCATGTAAGAGACTGCACAGCTTCATCTTCCATCATCACATCCATCCAGCTGTCAGATACTATATCAGTGATGTCATAAGCAGGGGGCGGGGCTGTGACTACCTCTCACACAGGATATACAGACAGGGGGCGGGGCTGTGACTACCTCTCACACAGGATATACAGGCAGGGGGCGGGGCTGTGACTACCTCTCACACAGGATATACAGGCAGGGGGCGGGGCTGTGACTACCTCTCACACAGGATATACAGGCAGGGGGCGGGGCTGTGATTACCTCTCACACAGGATATACAGACAGAGGGAGGGGCTGTGACTACCTCTCACACAGGATATACAGGCAGGGGGCGGGGCTGTAACTACCTCTCACACAGGATATACAGGCAGGGGACGGGGCTGTGACTACCTCTCACACAGGATATACAGGCAGGGGGCGGGGCTGTGACTACCTCTCACACAGGATATACAGGCAGGGGGCGGGGCTGTGACTACCTCTCACACAGGATATACAGGCAGGGGGCGGGGCTGTGATTACCTCTCACACAGGATATACAGGCAGGGGACGGGGCTGTGACTACCTCTCACACAGGATATACAGGCAGGGGACGGGGCTGTGACTACCTCTCACACAGGATATACAGGCAGGGGGCGGGGCTGTGACTACCTCTCACACAGGATATACAGGCAGGGGGCGGGGCTACCTCTCACACAGGATATACAGGAAGGGGGCGGGGCTGTGACTACCTCTCACACAGGATATACAGACAGAGGGAGGGGCTGTGACCACCTCTCACACAGGATATACAGGCAGGGGGCGGGGCTACAACTCACACAGGATATACAGGAAGGGGGCGGGGCTGTGACTACCTCTTACACAGGATATACAGGCAGGGGGCGGGGCTGTGACTACCTCTCACACAGGATATACAGGAAGGGGGCAGGGCTGTGACCACCTCTCACACAGGATATACAGACAGGGGGCGGGGCTGTGACTACCTCTCACACAGGATATACAGACAGAGGGAGGGGCTGTGACCACCTCTCACACAGGATATACAGGCAGGGGGCGGGGCTACAACTCACACAGGATACACAGGAAGGGGGCGGGGCTGTGACTACCTCTTACACAGGATATACAGGCAGGGGGCGGGGCTGTGACTACCTCTCACACAGGATATACAGGAAGGGGGCAGGGCTGTGACCATCTCTCACACAGGATATACAGACAGGGGGCGAGGCTGTGACTACCTCTCACACAGGATATATAGGCAGGGGGCGGGGCTGTAACTACCTCTCACACAGGATATACAGGCAGGGGGCAGGACTATGACTACCTATTACACAGGATATACAGGCAGGGGGCGGGGCTACCTCTCACACGGGATATACAGGCAGGGGGCGGGGCTACCTCTCACACTGTATATACAGGAAGGGGGCGGGGCTGTGACTACCTCTCACACAGGATATACAGGCAGGGGGTGGGGCTATGACTACCTCTCACACAGGATATACAGGCAGGGGGTAGGGCTGTGACTACCTCTCACATAGGATATATACAGGCAGGGGGCGGGGCTGTGACTACCTCTCACACAGTATATACAGGCAGGGGCCGGGGCTGTGACTACCTCTCACACAGGATATACAGACAGGGGGCGGGGCTGTGACTACCTCTCACACAGGATATACAGGCAGGGGGCGGGGCTGTGACTACCTCTCACACAGGATATACAGGCAGGGGGCGGGGCTATGACTACCTATCACAGGATATACAGGCAGGGGGAGGGGCTACCTCTCACACGGGATTTACAGGCAGGGGGCGGGGCTGTGACTATCTCTCACACAGGATATACAGGCAGGGGGCGGGGCTGTGACTACCTCTCACACAGGATACACAGGCAGGGGCGGGGCTGTGACTACCTCTCACACAGGATACACAGGCAGGGGCGGGGATGTCACCACAGCAGTAATAGATGATGAGTTGTTACTGTATTATAAGGTGTGTGGGTCTCATGTCCGATAACCTGCTCATTATATCAGTGATGTCATCAGCAGGGGGCGGAGCAGGGATTTGCTTGCCCTGAAGAGGTTAAAGGGATAGAGACTGCAACATACAGATCTGCTGAGCTGCAATACTTAGCACATCCTCTATACTCTGCGCGGTGCTGTACTCAGTCCAAGTGATGTCTCAGGACTGATCACATAACCTTATTGTGCAGTCCCCAGTAGCATGTGCTTTTAATCCTGGACAACACCTTTAACCGGAGGTAATGGGAAAGTGAAGGCGAGGAAGGGCCTCACAGCTGCAGAGTGTGGACTCATCAGGACCCAAGAGGAGCCTCTGCTCATAGACTGCTGCAGGGATGTGTCCTCCCAACACCATCTAGTGCCCCCCAGGGGCGCCTGTCCTGGCATAGGAGTGGGGCGTCTAATCTACTGCTGGAGGAGACTTACCATCCGCAGAGAAGGTAAGTGCGTGTACTGGTGTGTATGTGACCCTGGCATGTGGTCTGCGGCACCCGTGGCACAATGGCCACAGGTTTGCAGCGTGGATTCTGCGGCCGCTCGTGATATTGTAGGTTTTTTGCTGATTTTACCTGCAGCAAATTATTTTGTAGTGAATTCCAGGATAGAACAAACAATTTAACGTGCAGATTCTCTGGATTTTCTGCAGGTTGGTGGTAAAGTCTGTCTACCACATCTTTACTAAAGCATATTCACAGCTGTGGTTATGTCACTTCTGTACATTAACATTACTAGGATATGAGTGATGTCATCAGCAGGGGGCGAAGCTGTGACTACCGCCATATAAGCTTGTTGTCATTTGTGGCCACTAGAGTTATTTTTTATCAGAGAAGTGGGTGTTTAACAAAGTGTTAAATAAGTAAAATCCATTGTGGTCTTGTGTTTTCGGGGTAAGTAGAAAAGTAAATACACCGACACAGCATAGACATTCAGAGAGCAAAGGATCATGGTCATGGGATGGATGGGACTTGTGCAATTCAAGTAACATATTGTCAGGGGCACCGACCTGCAGGACAGATGTGCATCTTTAGGGGTGCACAGATAGGGTACACTGGACAGGTCCACAGGGGTGGCAGGGTCATGGAGGACAGGTCCGCAGGAGCCGCACCGTCGTAGGGGGCAGGTCCGTAAGGGCGGCGCGGTCTTCAAGTACAGCTCTGAGGGGGTGTTTTGCAGGACAGGTCCCCGGGGGCGGCACGGTCTATGGGGTCAGGTCCCTGGGGGCGGCACGGTCTATGGCAGCGGTGGCGAACCTATGGCACGGGTGCCAAAGGCGGCACTCAGAGCCCTTTCTGTGGGCACCCGGGCCATCGCCCCAGCACACCAGACAGGACTGTAGGAAGAGGGAGAGATGAGTAGACAGGGCCAAATTATCTTTGGAGGACCACCTGCTGGACCCACGATTCTCTGTGCACAGAGGGACACTGGAAAAAAGCTAAAATGAAGCAAATTTTTCATCTTTCTACTGTGTTGGTGTCCTCAGGAGGCCAATATGATTGAAAGTTGTTGAAGAACAGGGAGCAATAACTTACTGCTTTAACTTTTGGTTGGCACCTCACGATAAATAAGGGGGGTTTGGGTTGCAGTTTGGGCACTCGGTCCCTAAAAGGTTCACCATCACTGGTCTATGGGGACAGGTCCCCGGGGGCGGCCGGGTCTATGGGGACAGATCCGGGGGGCGGCCGGGTCTACGGGGACAGGTCCCCGGGGGTGGCAGGGTCTATGGGTACAGGTCCCCGGGGGCGGCAGGGTCTATGGGGACAGGTCCCCGGGGGCGGCAGGGTCTATGGGGACAGGTCCCCAGGGGCGGCAGGGTCTATGGGGACAGGTCCCCGGGGGCGGCAGGGTCTATGGGGACAGGTCCCCGGGGGCGGCAGGGTCTATGGGGACAGGTCCCCGGGGGCGGCAGGGTCTATGGGGACAGGTCCCCGGGGGCGGCCGGGTCTATGGGGACAGGTCCGGTGGGCGGCCGGGTCTATGGGGACAGGTCCCCAGGGGTGGAGCGGTCTAGGGGGACAGGTCCGCGGGGGCTGTGCGGTTTTGGAGGACAGGTAGAGGAGGTGAGGGGGGTCTCTGAGGATCGGTCTGCAGCGGCGTGAGATCTTCTGATTTATATACTAAAGTTTATATTTTTGCATTTGTAGATGGATAAAGGACGGCTTTATCTGGGACTTGTAGTTCCCTTCCCTTTATCCATAAATCATGAGATTTATCTGAATATTTTTTCGCTTCTCTTGCCGCTCACTTCTGAAGATGATGATAATAATGATGGAATATTTTAAATTTTCTTTTCCTTGTATTACTTCAGCCTTGCATGAATTTGGAAGAGGCGAGAATGTAAGAGGAATCAGTTTCACGTAGAATGTCAGTGATGGGAGACAGACAGCCCGAACCTGATCTCCAATGGACTGAGGATGATGGCTGCAGGATAAATCTCACGTCTTCTCATGGCCCCAGGCTACGGGGAGAGGCGCGCTACAGAAGACCAGGCTGATTGTCTTCAAGGCTTGTAAGTAGGTGGCAATGCAATCACAATGCAGTTTGGCTGTAAATCAAGGAGCCGCTCATCTTCCTCCTCTCCCGCTCTGACACAACCTTTATAGGTGCAGGGAAGGGAGAGACGCAAAGAGAGGAAAAGTTTTAATTTTAATTTCCCCTCGGAGATCATTTTATATAATAGTGGTATTTCCTGTGGCAGACATTATGTTCTACAACCACAAGGAGATCCGAAAGACTGAAGAGTGCAGCTCTGGAGATCATTAAAAGTAAATGGCAAGATGACTGCAAAACCATAAAAAAAACGGATTGTAGTAGAACAAAGCATCAAGTTCCGCTGCTGAAAAGTGAATACATCCTATAGGGCCGAAATCTTACCCCCCAAATATTGTACATACTGTACATGACATTACTTATCCTGTATTATACTCCAGAGCTGCACTCACTATTATGCATACGCAGTCACTGTGTACATACATGACATTACTTATCCTGTACTGTTCCTGAGTTACATCCTCTGTTATACTCCAGAGCTGCACTCTCTATTCTGCTGCTAGTAGTGCACTCGCTTTCTACATACAGGAAGTTACTTCACCAGCACTGATACTAGTGACGGAATGTTTACCTTCCCCTGGATCATTCCTATAGGGGATCAGTATCACACAATATAGGATTAGAACAACCCCTAGTCTATGGCTCCGCTCCATCCAGGGATGGATGGAGTAATGGATGGATATAGGGTTGGATGGAGAGATAGAGGAATGATATAGGGTTGGAGGGAGGGATGGAGTGAAGGATGGACGGATGAATATAGGATTGGATGGATGGATGGATATAAAGTTGGACGGATGGTTGTAGGGTTGGATGGAGAGATGGATGGACTGGTGGATGTAGAGTTGGACGGAGCGATGGATACAGAGATGTAACTTGCAGCTAATGTTATTTTTATAGACCTGTCTCCTGTATTGGGAAAAGACACTTGTGGGCCCCTAGGTCTCCTGGGCCGGGCCCCCTCACCCCCTGGATTATCCGGTGACAATGCAGTTATTGTTCTCCTTTTGTTACTTATTTCCGTGTCTTTCCCCGGTTCTCCGCCTTGGCCCGGTGTCTTGTCTGTAGAACATTCGGGATATTCTCTGGATCTGCGCTCGGTGTCGGAGCGTCTCCCGGCGACTGATAATCACCTGCTCGCCCCGATCCTCGCTGATAAATATTGCTGATTCTCTCTTTTTTCTTCATCAACAGCTTCTTGAGGAAGGAGCCAGTTCTTGTTCGGAGCTGTTGTGGAACGCGCTGACATTTGATGATGGGGTGGAATTAGACAGGGTGACACATAGCAGATCGCTGCACTGACAAGGCCTGGGGGGCAATGCATAAGCAGGAGCCGAAATCCTCCTCGGCGCACATTGTTGTCTCCTCGTCTTGTTGTACAATTGGATTTGATGACTATATATCTCTCATTGGAGGAAACTTGCAATTTATAACTTGTACAATGTGAAATAAGTGCGGGAGAAGCTTCTACAAAGAGCGGTGGAGGGGGCGAATAATACACCGGACTATTCTTTATCGTACACTTTACACTGGGTCTAATTCAAGGTTAATATACGACTGAAACACTGTAACGAATCCCCGCAATCTGCCCTACTAGATACAGATTGCAACATTGTTACAGGTTCTAAACTCTGCAGTTCACTTCTACTTCTTCATGCTCTTTTGCTCTGTACATGAACTGTAGCCTCTCAGAGTGCATTGGGGCTGGGTCCTCACACTGCTGTGCTCTGTGCTCTCTGTAACTGGCTAGATATTTGTCCCTGGAGAGATGTTTCTCAATATCTTTGTGTCCACTGTTTCTAGACGCAGGATTGCGATATATAGATTTACATTTCAGGATTGTAGTTTCTCAGTGCACTGGTGGAGTGTCCTCACACTGCTGTTCTCTGTGCTCTTTGCAGACATTGTTACAGCCCTTCCCTTCTGCGTGTAGACATTTGTTTTTCTTTTTTCATTACTATTTTATGAATATATTTATATCATTTTTATCTGTATAATAGTATTTTGTATTAACATTCCTTTACTTTCTCAATTTTTTTTTTACTACTTCTTCATAGATTTTTCTGTTATTTCTATATTTTGGCTTGTATTATTCTTTGTGTATGTGTTTGGTATTTCATTCCGTCTCTCGCACATGACCCTAAAGGCAAGAAGTTCCTATTAACCCTTCCCAGTCGTGCTGCTGGATAATTGTGGATAATAATCTCCTGTCCTTGGCTGAGACTCTAGAACCTCCGGCGCTGCGTCCTCTGGATGTGGACTTCTAGTCGTGTTATAATGAGATACAATTTGCATTAATTATTTTTTAATTGCTGACATTTTCCTACATAAGATTTGGTCTTTTGGTCCTGAACGTCCTGTCGCTGGTCCTTCTTATTAAAGGCAAAGTCATCTCAAGAATTCCACCAGCCTAATTGTTAACTTGTCACATTGTATCTGCTCAACTAGGAGGGAATTTTTTTTCTTTTCTTAACTTTTTAATTAAAGTTTTAAAACAATACATCACAAGGTAGCAAAGCCCAATATCCTTGTATGACAAAAACCTAATACACATACAGAGACACTCCCCCAATATCCCAAGGCCCCCCCCCTACTTGTGACCCGAAATCTAAAAAATAAAAGATATTGGTGTTCCAACGTGCAACTCAAAATTCCAATCCCATCCTTGAAGCAAAACTTCACACTTGTTTATGATTAATTATTCATTGGACCCACAGTAGCCACACCCATTGATCCAAGTCCCTCCTCTGCTTATATGATATATCATTTATTGGACCCTTAGTAGCACCCCCTTAAACAAGAAACCACCTCTGCATATGATGTATATTAATCATTGGACCCTTAGTAGCCAAACCCTAATGCAGTGACCCACCCCTGCTTATATGATGTCATTGGACCCTAAGAAGCCACACCCTTATGCAATGCCACGCCCCTGCTTATATGATATATTAATCACTGGACCCTTAGTAGCCACACCCTTATACAATAAACCACCCCTGCATATGACGTATATCAATCATTAGACCCTTATGCAATGCCACACCCCTGCTTATATGATATATTAATCTTTGGACCCTTGGTAGTCTCACACTAATTAATCATTCTTCCGCCCAGCCCATGTAAGATATCCTTTACATCATGAGAAACAAAACCCTTTGATGTAATTCCCAATCTCTGTTTAATTCATTATGTTTAAGATATTGAGTTGCTTCATCCCTGGATTCCTTACCCCACCTCAGATTATCTCATCCATTTTCCAGATCCTCAGTAACCACATCCCTGCTTATCTCATGTATTATTGTTCCGTTCTGGATACCCCACCCAAAAAGATGTTACCACTCTAAATTATCCTTTAGATCTTGAGCAGCTCAACCCCTGGATGGCTAATCCCACCCCAGCTTATCTCACCCGTTTTCACATCCTCAGTAACCACGCCCCAGCTTAACCAATACATTAGTCTTCAGGACTGGAGTTGCTACAATCCCTTGATGCAAGGCTTATCACATTTAATGTTTTTTGGATCCTGAGTATCTGCACTGCTTAATGCAAGGCCCCACCCCTGCTTAACTTCATTATTCTTCCCTGAATAGCTTCACCCCATGAGGCTGTACCCATCCCGAGCTTAACCTAAACATTATGTTTCAGACCCAGAATAGTCATTTCTTATAAGACCTGGAGTAACAACAACCCCACAACCCTTGAAGCACTGCCCCACCCCCACCTACCTTATCCATTATATGTGTGGATACTAAAAAATAAGGTAATTTATGAGAATAAACTCACGTCCAGATGATATTCAGCAGGAGACAAGGAGATTATGGGGAATGGTCAGAAATATAGATGAGTGGACCTGAACTTTAGGTTCAGGCCTGGGGTTCCTAAATACTAGTCCTACATTTGGACATAATACCTCTTCTAATATACTGTTTGCGGCACAATTTCTGAGGCACTAACAGGGTAGGGGGGCCATAGGTTCTTTGTGTCAGTCCCATATCCATCTGGGACATTGCTTTGTTCCCCCTATACTTCCGACTTTCAGGAATCCCTTCTGAAAGTGGTGTACATATACTGTATGTGTTATTTTGAATAAAGTGGAGATTTTTTTTTATACCTACAAGCTCTTTTGTCTTTTGGTCTTTGTTGGTTTTGGATGTTGGAGGGCGGTTTAGATTAAATATGGGTCCATTTTGGTGTATCTGGGGTTAGGGTGTGTCCCACGACCTGGACATATTACCAGATGGGCGGCTGAGCAGTCCCTTGGGCAAATTGATGCCCCTGCCTACTAGGCATGGATGTGATTGGTCAGAGCAGATACCCCTGGCCAATCCCAGCCATTGCTAGTGGGTAGGAGCATCAATTTGCTTGGCTGGCAATTTAGTAATATGTCAGGGTCACGCGGGATGCACCCGAAGCCCGGTCCTGAACCTAGAGCTCAGGTCCACTGATCCCTAGTCAGAAACCTAGCAGAATACACTGGTATGAATGGCTACAAGGTGAGATGTGCTGCAGCCGCCATATTGTGCACACGCCAGGGGGTGCGGCTGATTGATCTTATCCAGATTACATGACAAGATATTTCTGTAGACACAATAGATGCCCCGGAGAAACGTGTCCTCAAAGGAGAAATGTCAGAAATTGTGTCAGAGGCTAAAACGCTACTTTCATGTTCCAGGGACGTGATGTGTGTGTCATGTGCAGCCAAACATGTGAGGTGGTAATTCTGCCCACAGATACAGTCTGCCCCCTGTAGGTGAGAGGAATGAGCCGGAGATGCAGGAGAGGGGAGGATTTATGATGTGGCTAAGGGGCGTGTCCTCACACTGCTGTGCTCTGTGCTCTCTGCAGTCAGTGTTCAGTAATCAGACATTTGTGTTTTGTTATTAGCAGCAGGACTGTGAAATATGGATTAATATTCTTGTATATTAGGTTCTCCTAGTGGACTTGGGGGGGGGGGGGGTCTTCACACTGCTGTGCTCTGTGCTCCTTGCAATGACTTGCTTCAAAGCCCTTTTAATCTGCTCTAAGTAAATTTTCCTCAGGCCCCTAGAGGAAGCGGTGATACGCGAAACACGTGTCGGGGGGAATCTCTTTTGCGCTCACTAAGCAATTACACACCAAGGGTAAGCTGACTTAGAAAATATAGCTGATATGAAACCGTTAGGAATTTTAGGAATTACCTTTTTTTTTATCATGTGCCGGATTATTATTATTATTTATCATATCATTATTTATAATTATTATTATTTATCAGGTACCGAATTGAATTGTTGATGGATTGGGTTCAAGTAAGAAGGATTGGTTTAAGACAAATATGATTTTTCTTTTTGTGCTGACAATTTGATTTGGCCCAAGTAAAATTTGTAGCAGAATTGTAAAGGAATACTACAGCAGTCCCTCACATCCGGAGAAATGGAGCTGTGAAACAGTGCAGAGCAGAGCACAGCAGTGTAAGGACCTAACACTGGCTGGAGAGAGCACAGTAGTGTAAAGACCCCACCAGGGACACTACCTTACACTGTCTGTAGAGAGCACAGAACACAGCAGTGTAAGGATCCCGCCGTGGATATTACATAACACTGGCTGGAGTGATTACAAAGCACAGCAGAGTACGGATCCCACCAGGGACATTACCTTACACTGCCTTGAGAGGGTTCAGAGCACAGCAGTGTGAGGTGTGATTACACATCTCTCCAGGGACAATACATAACACTGGCTGCAGGGAGCACAGAGCACAGCAGTGTGAGGTCTGATTACACATCTCTCCAGGGACAATACATAACACTGACTGAAGCGAGCACAGAGCACAGCAGTGTGAGGTCTGATTACACATCTCTCCAGGGACAATACATAACACTGGCTGCATAGAGCTCAGAGCACAGAAGTGTGAGGTCTGATTACACATCTCTCCAGGGACAATACATAACACTGGCTGGAGAGAGCACAGAGCACAGCAGTGTGAGGCCTGATTACACATCTCTCCAGGGACAATACATAACACTGGCTGCATAGAGCTCAGAGCACAGAAGTGTGAGGTCTGATTACACATCTCTCCAGGGACAATACATAACACTGGCTGTAGAGAGCACAGAGCACAGCAGTGTGAGGACATGTGACGAGTCTTCCTGTGTGTTACGTGACTGATAACAATGAGACATTAGTGTATGTGTGAGGGCAGCGCTGCTGATTGTATGTATTGTGTACACGTATTATCATTCCTCCCGCTCTGCCTGGAGTTCACATTTTAACCTTCCATTCCTGCGAGGATTCTCTGATCTTGACCCGTCTTTTCATTATTTTGCTGTGTTTTTCTGTATACGTCTGATGGTTAATGCTCCACGATAATGGAGGCTAAAACAATCCCCTTTAAATCCAAATGATGCCTTAAAAATACATGCACGCAACCGCGCACCGCCAGCGCAGACCATTTACTGCTGCACCGGGGAGAGGGGTCAGGGGTCACTAGTCGACAGGTTAAACACACTCATTTATACCGTATGTATCTGTACTAAACAGCGAGGGATCACCCAGCGGAGGAGAATCAGACTGCACATGGCAAACCAACACTGCTACCTGTCACTGAATGTACAGCACCCAGGTTATAGAAGAAAGTCCCTACATACAAGGAAATACCAGGAGTGCATATAAATATATATAATACCCAGGTTATACCAGCTGTACATATATCGCTATATACAGGAGGATGCCGTATTATAGTAGTTATACTCTTGTACATAGCGGACAGTATTATAGTAGTTATATTCTTGTACATAGGGGCAGTATTATAGCAGTTATATTCTTGTACATAGGGGGCAGTATTATAGTAGTTATATTCCTGTACATAGGGGCAGTATTATAGTAGTTATACTCTTGTACATAGCGGACAGTATTATAGTAGTTATATTCTTGTACATAGCGGACAGTATTATAGTAGTTATATTCCTGTACATAGGGGGCACTATTATAGTAGTTATATTCTTGTACAGAGGGGGCAGTATTATAGTAGTTATATTCTTGTACATAGGGGGCAGTATTATAGTAGATATATTCTTGTACATAGGGGGGCAGTATTATAGTAGTTATAGTCTTGTACATAGCGGACAGTATTATAGTAGTTATATTCCTGTACATAGGGGGCAGTATTATAGTAGTTATATTCTTGTACATAGGGGGCAGTATTATAGTAGTTATATTCTTGTACATAAGGGGCAGTATTATAGTAGTTATATTCTTGTACATGGGGGGCAGTATTATAGTAGTTATATTCTTGTACATAGGGGGCAGTATTATAGTAGTTATATTCTTGTACATAGGGGGCAGTATTATAGTAGTTTTATTCTTGTACATAGGGGGTAGTATTATAGCAGTTATATTCTTGTACATAGGGGGCAGTATTATAGTAGTTTTATTCTTGTACATAGGGGCAGTATTATAGTAGTTATATTCTTGTACATAGGGCAGTATTATAGTAGGTATATTCTTGTACATAGGGGGCAGTATTATACTAGTTATATTCTTGTACATAGGGGGCAGTATTATACTAGTTATATTCTTGTACATAGGGGGCAGTATTATAGTAGTTTTATTCTTGTACATAGGGGCAGTATTATAGTAGTTATATTCTTGTACATAGGGCAGTATTATAGTAGTTATATTCTTGTACATAGGGGGCAGTATTATAGTAGTTATATTCTTGTACATAGGGGGCCGTATTATAGTAGTTATACTCTTGTACATAGCGGACAGTATTATAGTACTTATATTCTTGTACATAGCGGACAGTATTATAGTAGTTATACTCTTGTACATAGCGGACAGTATTATAGTAGTTATATTCCTGTACATAGGGGGCAGTATTATAGTAGTTATATTCTTGTACATAGGTGGCAGTATTATAGCAGTTATATTCTTGTACATAGGAGGCAGTATTATAGTAGTTATATTCTTGTACATAGGGGGCAGTATTATAGTAGTTATATTCTTGTACATAGGGGGCAGTATTATAGTAGTTATATTCTTGTACATAGGGGGCAGTATTATAGTAGTTATATTCTTGTACATAGTGGGCAGTATTATAGTAGATATATTCTTGTACATAGGGGCAGTATTATAGTAGTTATATTCTTGTACATAGGGGACAGTATTATAGTAGTTATATTCTTGTACACAGGGGGCAGTATTATAGTAGTTATATTCCTGTACATAGGGGGCAGTATTATAGTAGTTATATTCCTGTACATAGGGGGCAGTATTATAGTAGTTATATTCTTGTACATAGGGGGCAGTATTATAGTAGTTATATTCCTGTACATAGGAGACAGTATTATAGTAGTTATATTCTTGTACATAGGGGGCAGTATTATAGTAGTTATATTCTTGTACATAGTGGGCAGTATTATAGTAGATATATTCTTGTACATAGGGGCAGTATTATAGTAGTTATATTCTTGTACATAGGGGACAGTATTATAGTAGTTATATTCTTGTACATAGGGGACAGTATTATAGTAGTTATATTCTTGTACACAGGGGGCAGTATTATAGTAGTTATATTCCTGTACATAGGGGGCAGTATTATAGTAGTTATATTCTTGTACATAGGGGACAGTATTATAGTAGTTATATTCTTGTACACAGGGGGCAGTATTATAGTAGTTATATTCCTGTACATAGGGGGCAGTATTATAGTAGTTATATTCTTGTACATAGGGGGCAGTATTATAGTAGTTATATTCCTGTACATAGGGGCAGTATTATAGTAGATAATACCCCTACTATAGTGCCCCTGTAGCACTACAAGCACTAGCTGCTCCGGCCTCCTGTGTAGCGATACCTAATCTATGTATAATTGATTAGCCACACACCGGTTGCTGTCAGATAGACGATTGATCTGCCTTGGATCTGGTTAATTATCCGGCACATACATTATGCGTGCGCAGATCTGCGGTATGATGTATTATATCAATATTAATAAGATTATAAAACACTATTGATAATTAGGAAGAGGCAGCGGCTTTGATTCCGCCTGTTACTGACGCCCCGGCATCTCTAGATTAAAAAGAGAACACTTTTCGTTTAATAATTTCAGATCATTTCACCCTCCGTGTAAAGAGCTTTATTAGGGAAAAGCTAAGATTTGCCGTGTCGGCTTGAGATGTGTCGTGGGGAGAATCCGGGGTGATCTCTGTAGATTTCTGGTGGGAAGAACAGAAATGGGAGAGAACTTTGATCAGTTCATTTATGGCTTTTGTACAATCAGAGTTTTCATTGATAATTAGTTTCTACAAATTAATTTGGGTGAAACCTTGTGGCCCCCCCGGAGCTCAGATCTGCGCTGCCCGAATCATCGCCCACATGAGGAGAGCAAAGAGTGGAGAGGTGGATGCAGACCCCAGCAGTGGGGACAGGAACAGGGGTCCCCCAAACCTCCACTGCACACAAAGAAGGGGATCACACAAATAATGTGCCCCCTATTCCTCCGGGCATCAGGTGTGACCCTGCACACTGCACCCAGTGGTAGAGATGTATAATCACACCTCACACTGCTGTGCTCTGTGCTGTCAGTGTTATGTATTGTCCCTGGAGAGATGTGTAACCAAACCTCACACTGCTGTGCCCAACACAGCCAGTGTTGGGTATGATTTGTGTAATCAGACCGCTGTGTATGTTGTTAATAGCAGGAGGACTTGTATATATGGATTTATTTATCAGGATTGTAGCTTCTCTTACTGCACTGGGAGCGTGTCCTCACACAGCTTTGCTCTGTGCTCCCTGTCCACAGAGAGGACACACATGCAGAGCTCTTGGGGAGGCTACAATCCATTTGTCCCAGTCTGGAATTTTCCAGCAGACTTCCCAGATGGGATTTATATATTGTTGGATCCCTTCTGGTTCTGGATTAATTAACGCAAAACACCGGCGGCTCGTTCCCGATCGCAGGCGTTTCCATAGAAACGCCGATGCGATCGGGCCGAGGCCCGCCCCGGTGGGTGCGACTTTGTTTGCGTTTGCAAGCGCAGACAAAGCGCCCTGTGTGGCACCGGCCTAACAGTCACATCCAATACTGAGGCTTTTGATGCAGTTTTGCGGATAATATAGGAAGCTACAGCAAAAATCTCATCAATACCCGATGCAGAACTTTACAAAGCTGTGTGAACAAGCCCCAAGCCCCTCCCCAGCAATAGATAACAGGTGATCGGAGGGTCTCATCACTGCCCCCACCTGTAACTAGAGCTGGATCTACCCTACAGGAACCGGTGTCTGACCGTTGTACCAGGCAAGTGTCTGCTGAGCTGTGTATCTAATCCCATCATGTGTGATACTGGCTGCTGAGCTGTGTATCTAATCCTATCATGTGTGATACTGTCTGCTGAGCTGTGTATCTAATCCTATCCAGTGTGATACTGTGTGCTGAGCTGTGTATCTAATCCTATCCTGTGTGATACTGTGTGCTGAGCTGTGTATCTAATCCTATCCTGTGTGATACTGTCTGCTGAGCTTTGTATCTAATCCTATCATGTGTGATACAGTCTGCTGAGCTGTGTATCTAATCCTATCCTGTGTGATACTGACTGCTGAGCTGTGTATCTGATCCTATCATGTGTGATACTGTCTGCTGAGCTGTGTATCTGATCCTATCATGTGTGATACTGTCTGCTGAGCTTTGTATCTAATCCTATCATGTGTGATACTGCCTGCTGAGCTGTGTATCTAATCCCATCCTGTGTGATACCGTCTGCTGAGCTGTGTATCTAATCCTATCCTGTGTGATACCATCTGTTGAGCCGTGTATCTAATCCCATCATGTGTGATACTGTCTGCTGAGCTGTGTATCTAATCCCATCATGTGTGATACTGTCTGCTGAGCTGTGTATCTAATCCTAACTTGTATCCCTCTAATCCAGTGATGGCAAACCTTTTAGAGGCCGAGTGCCCAAACTACAACAAAGACCCGCTTATTTATCGCAAAGTGCCAACACAGAAATTTAATTTGTGGTTTATACACCCTTCTCTGTCACAGTTTTCATTGATACCAGCACCCTGAGGACACAAATAAAGCAGAAAATAGTCCCAGGTAGCGCTGTCACTTTAAAATAGCTCTGTGCACAGCAAGTCCTGGGCTGTCTGGGACTGCAGGAAGATACCTGGACTCATCTCTGGTGATGGCCTGAGTGCCCACAGAAAGGGCTCTGAGTGCCACCTCTGGCACCAGTGCCATAGGTTAGCCATCACTGCTCTAATCACTGTATCCACATGACACTGAGCTTCACATTCAGGTTATCTATATGTATATTGTGTTTGTTGTGCTGTGTATATAATATTATTGGATGAGATACCTCTTCCTGATCTCCTATATCTTAGCTTATACTGGCTTTTATTTCTTGCACAGGCGGTGTATCTAAGCCATGTGATACAGTCTGGAAGGACAAGAGAAGTGACCGCAATCCACACTTATCCCTTCAAGGGTTTTTGGTGCCCGCAGCCAGAAGTCCAGGCGTTCAGAGCTTCAAAAGTGGCACATTGGAAGGAGGGAGCCACAGCACCGAGGAATAGATTATGAAGAAGTCTTTATTGGTGCATCATCAAGGCATAAAACAGCGACGTTTCGATTCAAATGCGAATCTTTTTCAAGCATTTGAAAAGCTTGAAAAAGATTCGCATTTGAATCGAAACGTCGCTGTTTTATGCCTTGATGATGCACCAATAAAGACTTCTTCATAATCTATTCCTCGGTGCTGTGGCTCCCTCCTTCCAATGTGCCACAGTCTGGAAGGAGCACACAGCGCTGTGAGTACATGTTCTCATGCAGTTGTATATTTCCTGATAGATGATGGGGATACACATCGGGGTAGCGGTTGTGTATACACACTTTGGCGCTGTAATTATATGTAGAGGCTTCAGCTGCCCCCGAACCTGCGAGCGCTGCCTGGTACTACCCCCAGGACATAAAGGGAACACAACTTGGATGTTTCATCTACTGGAGAACGTTCCATCAGCTGAGCCCATAAATAACTAGGAGAGGAACTACTTCCCCCATCATCAACTACAAGACATGTACTACATGATCTGTACTCACTATCACCGTGATATCACTGTGTTACCTGTAATGGTCCTGAGTATTATACTGCAGAGCTGCACTCACTATTCTGCTGCTGGTGCAGTCACTATGTGCATACATGACATTTCTTATCCTGTACTGATGATCCTGAGTTACATCCTGTATTATACTCCAGAGCTGCACTCACTATTCTGCTGCTGGTGCAGTCACTGTGTACATACATGACATTACTTTTCCTGTACTGATCCTGAGTTACATCATGTATTATACCGCAGAGCTGCACTCACTATTCTGCTGGTGCAGTCACTGTGTACATACATGACATTACTTATCCTGTACTGATCCTGAGTTACATCCTGTATTATACTGCACTCACTATTCTGCTGCTGGTGCAGTCACTGTGTACATACATGACATTACTTATCCTGTACTGATCCTGAGTTACATCCTGTTTTATACTCCAGAGCTGCACTCACTATTCTGCTGCTGGTGCAGTCACTGTGTACATACCTGACATTACTTATCCTGTACTGATCCTGAGTTACATCCTGTTTTATACTCCAGAGCTGCACTCACTATTCTGCTGCTGGTGCAGTCACTGTGTACATACCTGACATTACTTATCCTGTACTGATCCTGAGTTACATCCTGTATTATACTCCAGAGCTGCACTCACTATTCTGCTGCTGGTGCAGTCACTGTGTACATACCTGACATTACTTATCCTGTACTGATCCTGAGTTACATCCTGCATTATACCCCAGAGCTGCGGTCACTATTCTGCTGCTGGTGCAGTCACTTTGTACACACATGACATTACTTATCCTGTACTGATCCTGAGTTACATCCTGTGTTATACTCCAGAGCTGCACTCACTATTCTGCTGCTGGTGCAGTCACTGTGTACATACATGACATTTCTTATCCTGTACTGATGATCCTGAGTTACATCCTGTATTATACTCCAGAGCTGCACTCACTATTCTGCTGCTGGTGCAGTCACTGTGTACATACCTGACATTACTTATCCTGTACTGATCCTGAGTTACATCCTGTATTATACCCCAGAGCTGCACTCACTATTCTGCCGGTGTGCAATGCATCTGATCTACTAAGAGGCCCCAGGCTTCTCGTACAGTCACTGTGTTGTATGCATTGTGAGCAGGGCCATTATTCCTATTGTTCCATATGACTGTTATTACTTGATAATGTCTTATTTTATGTGTATATGTTACCAATAACCTGTAAAGATCTACAAAATTTGATCGTGCTATATAAAAATGATTGCTCTATGGATGCTACATGTTAGATCCCGTTGGTTACTGAAATTCTGAGACTTCTCAAAATCGGAGACCTATTTGCAGTATAAAAGTCCCGCCCCCCCCCTTTTTTTTGATCGTTACATTGTATTGTATTCCAACTATTACCACGATTTTCTTATCCTCGTGGTTCGAGGTTTATTTCTTCCCCATTTTTTTCTTTTTCAAATGGGGTTTTCTGTGTTTTCAGAGGCTAGAAGGCCAGGGGGGCTTAAATAGAAGACAATTAAGACAATTCTGTATTTGTCCCTTCGGAGGGACCTCCATAGTGGCCTCGGATATCATCCCCTCTTTGTGAGCCCTTACTGATGACGTAGCATTGATTGCGCTTATAATGTCGCCGTGTTTGTGACCAAGGACTGGTCGTGTGTACAAGAGAAGGACTATATTGTCAGCCTGGGAGGTGTCATCACATCTCCAGGAGCAGCTCTCGGTCTCTGATCCTTCTGATCTGCAGAGTTGATTTCATGTTCATTGTTCACGTCACTGCTGAGGCGGCCCAGAGTTACCAGCGTGAGACCACCAGGGCCTGGCTTAGTGTTATGTAATGTCAGCACTTCCCATCCAATGGGATATCAAGCTCAATAGATTTGGAGGTGCTTGGGGAGCTGCTTCCGGATCTGCTTGGGGAGCTGCTTCCGGATCTGCTTGGGGAGCTGCTTCCGGATCTGCTTGGGGAGCTGCTTCCGGATCTGCTTGGGGAGCTGCTTCCGGATCTGCTTGGGGAGCTGCTTCCGGATCTGCTTGGGGAGCTGCTTCCGGATCTGCTTGGGGAGCTGCTTCCGGATCTGCTTGGGGAGCTGCTTCCGGATCTGCTTGGGGAGCTGCTTTCGGATCTGCTTGGGGAGCTGCTGGGCACCCTACCAAGGTGTCCCCCCCCCCCCCCCCATTAAGTTTTTTTCCAATTCAGAGCATCCACAATCCCATTATTTTCACCATTGAAGGAGAATAAGTTTATTTCCCTTTTCAATTAACCCAATATCTGTAACCAATTGGAGGATCAGACCATCCCTCATTGTAATATCTCTGGGGGGTCATCTCGGGGTGCAGTGGGGGTGTCAGTCCTCGGTCAGTGGGGGTCCTTTATATTAATTCTTCCTGTCTTTGTCATCTGGGATGTGAATGCAGACGTCCGTCCGCTGCAGTAATTACAGCAAATTAACAAGTGATTCTTCCATTGGCAGCTAATTGTCTGCGGCTCCTGTGATCTCGTCCTGGAGTGCGGGCTCGGGGGGCCGTGGACAATGGGGGGATGTTTTCTCCTGGTCTCATTGTTTTAATCAGAGCGACACATGTAAGGTCCATGAGGTGAGGCGCAATTAGGCACCGGTGGTAGTGTGGAGGGGGGGGGGACCCGGACTTCATGTACTTTATGTACTTTTATATAATACCCCGGTCTGAACCCTCTCGAGTCTCTTGTGGACACTTTGATCTCTGTTGCTACCAGCGCGGCTCCGGCGACACAGCGAAAATCGTGTCATTTCCTTTATCACAAAAAAATTGAGAAAAAATTCAATAAAAAATAAAAAGCATAGCGACAATTTTTTATTAAAAAAAAAGAAAAAAAAAGACTTGTGACTTATCGAGCCGCAAATAAGAATTGAAAAATTGCATAAAATTTTTCTATCAAAAAAAAAAAACAAAACTCAGGTTCTTCTGATTGAAAATCAAACAACGGTGGTGCTGGGGGGGCAGGGGGGGCATCTGCCGGCGCTGATAAATATTTCATCCCAGTTGTGAGGCGTCACCGGCTTTATGAAACAGGAGCCTCTTTTAATTCATCATCTTCGTTTTAATAGGTCAGGACTCGGCTGTGATTTTTAAATGGACCGCCGAGGAAAGCGCCGCACCAGAACCTTGTAGCGGCCGGCGTGATTAGATTTAATTGGCCGGCTACGGCTTGTTTGGACGATGCGCTAGGACTTTTTGTTTCCGTCTCGCTCGGCCCTTAAACTACTAAGGTTACGACCCCAGCAGTCAGGAGGAGAGGGGGAACCGGAGATGATCAGCTGCAACGGAGCCGGCGAGGAGGGGGAGCAGGGGCCGGGGGCGCGCTGGAGGCACTGGAGGGGCAATAGGGGGGATTTAAATAGCAAGATAAGCAATCGGCAGCCGGAACTTGGACCCCGAGAACCGCGGAGATCCCTCGCCCTCCTCGATAATGATGTTCACAACACATTTAATAATGCAGTTAGTTTGTATCTCATCGTGGCGGGATTTTTTTTTTTTCTTCTTTCGCCGTCACATCAAGGACGATAATGTCTGTTTGTGTCTAATTCAGTCTTCAGGGACCCGGAGATTTGTGGCAGTAATTAGACAAACCTGATAATCTGTAGGGACCAGATAAAAAAGGTGATTTATGTTTGATGGGGAAAAGACAAAACTTGAAGGTGAGACTTTAGGGGGGAGGGAGGGGGGGGGGGTTTCTGGAGAATGCTGGTGACCCCTTCAGTGCCGGAGCCCCATGGTCAGGTCATTAGGGAGGCGATGAGTGTGGTGATTGCATTGTAATGGGTGATAATTGGAGACATCGGCATGCAGCAGTAATGAGGGGGAGAACTTGCGCGGCCGGGAGAAATCTGCAAGATGTTCTGCCCTCGACTTCTGCGCCAAACGAGTGCACGAGGGGCGACTGTAATGAGAGCGGAGCAGGATACAGACCTCGAACATCCGAAATTCACAGTAAATAGAAATCCGAGTCATAACGCCTCAATCAGGTCAGATTAAGTTGTATTTGCTGGAAATCTCGATGTCAACCAATATGGCTGCTGGTCAAGGCTTCTTCCTTTTTTAGATCCTGACCCTGTAGTGATCCAATATGGCGGCCGGTCAGGACCGTTGCCTTCCTAAAATCTTGACCCTATAGAAATCCAATGTGACTGCCGGTCAGGGCTCCTGCCGTCCTAAGATCCTGACCCTATAGAAATCCAATATGGCTGCCAGTCAGTGCTGCTGCCTCCTTAAGATCCTGACCCTATAGTAATCCAATATGGCTGCCGGTCAGTGCTGCTGCCTCCTTAAGATCCTGACCCTATAGTAATCCAATATGGCTGCCGGTCAGTGCTGCTGCCTCCTTAAGATCCTGACCCTATAGTAATCCAATATGGCTGCCGGTCAGTGCTGCTGCCTCCTTAAGATCCTGACCCTATAGTAATCCAATATGGCTGCCGGTCAGTGCTGCTGCCTCCTTAAGATCCTGACCCTATAGTAATCCAATATGGCTGCCGGTCAGTGCTGCTGCCTCCTTAAGATCCTGACCCTATAGTAATCCAATATGGCTGCCGGTCAGTGCTGCTGCCTCCCTAAGATCCTGACCCTATAGTAATCCAATATGGCTGCTGGCCAGTGCTTCTGCTTTCCTAAGATCCTGACCCTATAGTAATCCAATATGGCTGCTGGCCAGTGCTTCTGCTTTCCTAAGATCCTGACCCTATAGTAATCCAATATGGCTGCTGGCCAGTGCTTCTGCTTTCCTAAGATCCTGACCCTATAGTAATCCAATATGGCTGCTGGCCAGTGCTTCTGCTTTCCTAAGATCCTGACCCTATAGTAATCCAATATGGCTGCCGGCCAGTGCTTCTGCTTTCCAAAGATCCTGACCCTATAGGAATCCAATATGACTGCCGGCCAGTGCTTCTGCTTTCCTAAGATCCTGACCCTATAGGAATCCAATATGGCTGTTGGTCAGGGCTCTGCTGTTCTAAGATCCCGACCCTATAGTAATCCAATATCATACCTCCCAACATTTGGGGAAAGGAAAGAGGGACAAAATGGACGCTCGCCGCGGCGATCCTCCTGAGCCACACCCCCAATCACTCCCTGGCCACACCCCAAAATTTTAAAATATTCTAAGAAAAAAAATCATCTTCTCAATAATAACATTTTTTTTTTAACCTGGTTGGGATTTGAAACTAGAACTTGCACAGTCCATGTGCCATAATGACACAGCGACCTCTATCCACATAGGGATCTTCTCAGAGATTGTTATTGTAATTATTGAGACAATTATTATTATTATGGTGATGATTATTATTATTTTTACTATTATTAATAATTGACTAAATAATAATAAAAATAATAATTTATAATAAAATTAATTGTCTCAATAATTACAATAATCACTGAGAAGATCCCTCTCTATACATCCGTGCATTAAGTCTGTGTCACAGTGTAACAGTGGCAGTTACCTGTTCTTAGTTACCAAAAATCGTTCGCTAGATAATCATTGTGCTCATAGCTCAGTCGATGAAGGCTGTGTCTCTATGGCAGAGGGTCTGGGTTTCAAATCCCAGGCTAGGCTAAAATTGATTTAATTGAACCTTGTGTCTGGGGGAGCCCTAGGTAGACACCATATATGGACAGATGCTGATCTGAACCTGATGACGTGGTCCCTGCTCTCCGCTAACCCAACACATCTGTCAAAAGGATTCCCTGCACCATGTCTGTAGAAGCCATTCGGCACTATGAGTTCTGGCTCTGAAGATATTCACTATGTGGGATACAGAGCCAGGACAAACACAGACAGTGCTGGACCTGGAGGGAATATCCAGGACCATCCCCCAGCTGCCGGTGACCCGGGGAAGAGGTAAAAAAAACCGTGACTGTCCCGGCCAAAACGGGAGGGTTGGGACCTATGCAATATGGCTGCCGGTCAGGGCTCTTGCCTCCCTAAGATCCTGACCCTATAGAAATCCAATGTGGCTGCCGGTCAGTGCTGCTGCTGTCCTAAGATCCTGACCCTAGAGTAATTCAATATGGCTGCCGGTCAGTGCTGCTGCTCTCCTAAGATCCTGACCCTTGAGTAATCCAACATGGCTGCCGGTCAGTGCTGCTGCTCTCCTAAGATAGTGACCCTATAGTAATCCAATATGGCTGCCAGTCTGTGCTGCTGCCCTCCTAAGAGTCTGATTACACATAGTTTGGATGATGATTTCAAAATAACGTGAAAAATTATTAGATCCTCTGAGACTATGAAGATCCTGGTGGGATCCTCATAGGGATAATAAGCAGGGGAGGGGTCACTTCACTGTGGGTGTGGCTTATCAGGGGTAAAATATGAAATCGGATTGAATGATTTATTTAAAAAAAGAGAAATAAGTTGTATAAAGCAAGGAGGGGACATGGAGATTGTCGGGGTCCAATCTCCATGAACTAATAAGGCTTCCAGTTAGTTTGCAGCTTTAGTAAAGATCCAGCCAGTACAGTAACCTGAACAATAGGAAACAATAGAACTCAAACTAGCTGAAGATCCTGGGGGGCTGTCCTTACAGTGATTATAAGCAGGGGAGGGGTCACCTGTGCCGTAGATGTGACTTATGTTTATTCCTTTTAAATTAAAAAAAAAAAATCTTTACCCATAATAGTCATCTGGGACTTGTTCTCAAGGTCCCTTTATTCTCTCCATTTGTCTGTATTAGGATTTTAGTACAGTTGCATCAAGAATTGCCAAAATCCAATATATCCTGACAGTATAGTCACTGATGGGGGGGAGGCATTTATAATGCGTTTTGGCAAACAAGGAATGTAATGAAGTGGCTGAGAAATATCAACTTTTCCCCCCTCTCACCACCTCATGTGGTTTCCATAACCTAAATTCATTATAGCCTACTTCAGGATACTGGTGCAAGTTATAGCTGAAATCTGTCAGGCAGAACCTGGTGAAGATTTAACTTGGACCAGAACCTCTTGGGCTGACGCAGGGGGTAGTGACATGGTGTGCCAGTCTTAATACAACCCCCCCTCCCCATTATGTTACCAGGACACTGGGTTCTTGAAAAGCTAGATGATAATAACTTTACTCCTAGGGGGTTGTCCTTGCTTGGATGAGGAGGGGCGGGACCAATTTTGTAATGGGTGTGGTTTATTTTTAGAGACAAAAAAAATCCGACAAAATATCCTAAATATCTTTTCTTTCCACTTTCACATTTTTTAATTGATTGATAGAGGAAAGGATACAGGTGAGGGACCTGGGGGAAACTTGCAACCCACTGTTCTGTCAGACACCCTAATCCCGGGATCCCTCCATTCTCTCTAGAGTTCTCTTGCCAACTGGGAGACGTCCAATATGGCTGCCGAAAATTGTGTGATAACCGCATTGTAACAGGAAAAAAATATGATAATAAATTGGCTGGAGATCCTGGTGGGTTGTCCATCTTAGGATAATAAGCAGGGGAGGGGTCACTTATGCAGTGGGCTTATCCTTGGACATAAAGTTAATTCATATAAATCCCTTTGTGACCGCGGGTTATTGATTCCTGATCTGCTCTTCTGTTCTTCTCTTTTGATATCTTTGAAACCATATTACATCATAACAATTTTTTTTGAGACATGTGAGACTTTTAATTGATAGAAGAATTATTGTAACACTTTTTAAAAAAAGAATTGGCATAAAATAACTATAGCAATGTGGAAAATATATCTTTTTTTTTTTTTAAATCATTTTTCCCATTTCATTCTTTTTATATTCACCAGTAAAATTCTATAGAGGTTCAGATATCAAGGCAGAGGGTGCATGTACTTTTGCAGAATATCATCTGTAGCTTGGTCATTCTGCCTTCTACAGAAATCGCTCAGGCACATAGAAACACAATTCTGGTGTCAGGATAGATGGAGAATCTTCCCTTTAAATAACATCAGGATTGTGTTTGTAGGTGACAGGGAACCAGAGATATAAAGTTACAGTCCGGGATTAGGGTCTGTATTCAAAAACTCAAAATTTTAATTGCAACAGTGGATCTCTGCAATTCTCCTTCACTTACAAACATCCACTCCTGGTAATATATTAAGTGGGGAGATCTCCCCTTCAGTACTTTAATATGACACCAGTATTGCGTTTCTAGGTGCCATGGTGCAGGAGATCGCTGGTGCACCAGCAGCCAACACTGGGGCGTTCCTGGGAAATATCGAGTTACCTTTGGAGAAGGCGGGGATACAGAGGGTAATGCCCATAAGGAGGTTGGGCCAACCTATAAAGGGGACACGGTCTTGACATGTGTATATGTGGTACATGAGCAAATTGAACACATTTATCTGAATTGCAGTCGTGAAGGGGAAGAACTAGAAATGAATAAAGAAAGTGTGAAAGACCAGGTGGACACTTACTGTTGTGGCGACTTTGTGTCAGACTGTACAGTACCCGCATAATACTGCCATATACAACTCAAATAAAAATGCTATATATCATACAAATAAAAGTGCCATATGCTGCTCACATAATACTGCCATACAGTGCCACATGCAGCTAACCTAACTTCTCTATAGAGCATGCACATAATACTGCCATACGCTGCTGACATCATACTGCCATACGCTGCTGACATAATACTGCCACACCTTGCTCACCTAATAGTGCTATAGAGTAACCTAACATCTCTATAGAGCATGCACGTAATACTGCCATACCCTGCGCTCGTAATACTGCCATAAGCTAACGTATCTATAGAGCACGCACATAGTACTGCCATACGCTGCTGACATAACGCTTATATAGTGTCCCTATGGCAGTATTATTTCTTACAATTCTATATAAGCAGGTTATTTTTTTTATTTTAAATAATCTTTATTGATTTTTTTTTTTCCATAAAGTTTTTCCAGTTTACGCCCTAAAGTAATGGCCAGTTGTCATACAACCGTTCATTTTACCTCCAACTGATCCAAAATATAAAGGGATGTCCCGGGAGGGGGTAGGGGAGTCGCCTGCTCCGTAGAGGTCAGTGCAGATGTGATCGGGGGGGGGGGGGGGGGGGGAATTATTTTGGATAATTCTTCATGTTTTAGGGTAATAAGCAGAAGAGGGAGCCGCAGAGAGGTTACAGGTGGAGGCCTTGTTATGGAGGGATAAAACGTGTTGGGGCTGTGTCAGGACATGACAATGGGGGCGCTCTACATAAGCCTCGCTGCCACCCACAGATGGGAGAAGGTGTGAAACCCCCACTTCCCCCCCCCTCCTCCTGCGGCTGCCGGCTCCTCACATCTGGAGGGATACAAAATGTTATCACAAATCAGACCCCAATATTCTTCCAAAACCAAACCTGGGACAAGGGGTGACAACTGCCAACTGGACCCATCATCCGCACAAGGGATGGGAGATGGGGCCCTACAGTAGCAGAAGCAGCCATCACTGGGGTGTTCCTGGGTAATATCAGGAGGAGGCGGGACTACACAGGGTAACACCCATGAGGAAGCCGATTAGGGTTAACAGGAGGTTGGGCCAACCTATAAAGGGGCCCCGTTGAATTGGTTTAGAGTAACCTCATCTGTGACCAATAAGCGATGGCCCAGGAGTCTCCACACATTATTGTAGACCCCCCCCCCCCTTTCCTGTTGTACCCCCACACAGTTATGGCGCTCACCTTTTATGTAAGGCACAATATATTGCTGCCTTGTTGTCCACCATGTTGTAGGATGCCCCCATCTTGGGGCAGCGGGTGCAGTAATATAATGGAGGACACTGCTAGTCCCATGAGGACCTCTTTCTGTCGGTTCTATTCTCCCGCGGGATCTGGTTTGGATTTGGGATGTTCTGTGGCCCTGGGGATGGTACAAGGCCGCTGATTATGGCTGAGAGTTAGGGGACCCCCCCCCACATCATAGCTCAGTCACATGACCACAGAGCAGCAGGTCCGAGGCTGGTGTAGAAGGGGTTAAGTCTGTAGATGGTGGGGGTCTCGGCGGCCCCGGACCTGACATTTACATCTCTGTTGTTTCCAGTCACCTTCCCCGTTGCGCCATCTCTGAGCGGAGCGCCGGGTGCCAGGTGGCAGCAGCCCCAGACTGGCGATTCCTCTAATTAGAGCCCAGACAGATGGCGCCGACGAGGGGGAGGTCATTGTCAGCACCCACCAAATCCTCAGATTCTTCCAAAAATATTGTATCCTCTTTACAATTCAAATCCCAAATCAGGAACCGCTCCCCATGGGACCCCGAGGGGCACGAGCAGCGGTGGGAGACGACGTCCTCAGCACCTGATGGAACGTTTCCTAAAAAATTCTCAAACCTCTATGTAAATCTTTCCCCGCAAAATGTCACCAGGAATACAGCGGGGAGCGGCGCGTATCGGGGGGCCACACCCCTCAGCCCAGGGGTCAATCTCCTTCGTAAGGTAAGTGGTTGGGGCATGACCTCACATAAGTGACCTCATTACAAAGGCCACACCCCAAAACCAGGACCCAGATTGTCCAGAGTAAGTACAATACAAACTCCAGACCAGAGAACAGAAAAATTATTCTAAGTGTAAGGATCGTCTTCTTGAGCTTCGCCCCCAGCATAAGGACCTGCAGAGATCCTGTGATATTACTGCAGGTCCTGCAACCCCTGTTGTAGAATATACAGAGCTCTGCAGACAGTATCACACAGGATAGGATTAGATACGGCGGGCAGTATCACACAGGATAGGGTTAGATACAGCAGGCAGTATCGCACTGGATAGGGTTAGATACAGCGGGTAGTATCGCACTGGATAGGGTTAGATACAGCAGGCAGTATCGCACTGGATAGGGTTAGATACAGCAGGCAGTATCGCACTGGATAGGGTTAGATACAGCAGGCAGTATCGCACAGGATAGGGTTAGATACAATGGGTGGTATGGCACAGGAGAGGATTAGATACAGCCGGCGGTATCGCACCGGATAGGATTAGATACAGCCGGCAGTATTGCACAGGCTCGTCTTGGATGACCCGTCTCCTCGATGTGTTTTGGGGTCTCCTCTCCCTCGGCACCAGCAGATGTGCAGGGATGTGTGTGTCTTGCGGGGGCTGGGGGTCCGCACCTTGAGGAGAGGGGGGTCGGATCAATCTCCGGCGCTTGTTCTCACAATGCTTTTAGAACCTGAGGAAGCTCCAATCTTTCCCTGAGATGAAAGCGTCAGCGCGCGGAGCGACAATCATCTGCAATTTGAAAATGATTGAAACCTTTTAGGAAGTTGTGTGCGGATCTGATGTGTGTTTTTTTATTTGATGTCCCAGTCTCTCATCTCGCTGTAGAGCCAGGACCAGTTACACCCCTCCCCTCCGGACCGGGGGCGCCGCAGGCCCTGCGCCACAATGAAGACGCTGCGCTTTGTTTGGCGAGCAATTAGCTGGGTCCTCCACTTATATGGATAAAGGGTCCGTCTGCCCGAGCGCCACACAAAGGTTACAGAAGAGAAATGGGCACCGACGGGGGGGGGGGGGGTCACAAGACACTTAAAGGGGACATGACCTTGATGGTGACCATACACACTGCAGCCTGTGCTATGTATTGTCCCTGGAAAGATGTGTAATCAGACCTCACACTGCTGTGCTCTGTGCTCTCTGCAGCCAGTGCTATGTATGTCCCTGGAAAGATTGTCCCTGCAATCAGACTTTTGTGAATGTTGTTAGTAGCAGCAGGACTGTGAAATATGGATTTATATTCCAGGATTGTACTGGGGCACACTCACTGAGTCCTCACACTGCTGTGCTCTGTACAACCAGTGTTGTGTACTATCCGAAGTTGCTAGTAGTGTAGATTTGTCTGACGAAGAGAACTAGTATTTTCGAAAGCTCCACCATCAAATATACTCAAAAAGGTATCGCCTGATTTCCTCACTCTTCTTATGTATTATCCCTGCTGAGATGTGTAATTAGCCATGTGTGTATGTAGTTAGTAGCAGCAGGACTGTGATATATGGATTCCAAGATTGTAGCTTTACCAAGTGCACTGGGGGAGGGTCCTCACACTGCTGTGCTCTCTGCATTTAGTAAAGGCGTTTTAACCAAACACCTGCTTTTACTCCGAGAGAAAGATATCAAATGCCTTCAAGCACTGAGCACAGCAGTGTGAGGACCCACCCAAAGTGCTACAATCCTAGAATATAAATCCATATCTCACAGTCCTGCTGCTACTAACAACATACACAAATGTACACACAGACTTTCTTTTATAAGGTATAAGGCTGTTCAGGAGGAGTGGCTGCTGTAATTGTCAGTGAAGTTGGGTGGAGTTCAGAATGTGTAGGTGACACTGTTATGGGGGGGATGTGTAGATGACGCTATTATGGGGGGGATGTGTAGATGACGCTATTATGGGGGGGATGTGTAGATGACACTGTTATGGGGGGATGTGTAGGTGACACTGTTATGGGGGGATGTGTAGGTGACACTGTTATGGGGGGATGTGTAGGTGACACTGTTATGGGGGGATGTGTAGGTGACACTGTTATGGGGGGATGTGTAGATGACACTGTTATGGGGGATGTGTAGATGACACTGTTATGGGGGGATGTGTAGATGACACTGTTATGGGGGGATGTGTAGGTGACACTGTTATGGGGGGATGTGTAGGTGACACTGTTATGGGGGATGTGTAGGTGACACTGTTATGGGGGATGTGTAGGTGACACTGTTATGGGGGGATGTGTAGGTGACACTGTTATGGGGGGATGTGTAGGTGACACTGTTATGGGGGGATGTGTAGATGACACTGTTATGGGGGATGTGTAGGTGACACTGTTATGGGGGGATGTGTAGGTGACACTGTTATGGGGGGATGTGTAGAGGACACTGTTATGGGGGGATGTGTAGATGACACTGTTATGGGGGGATGTGTAGATGACACTGTTATGGGGGGATGTGTAGGTGACACTGTTATGGGGGATGTGTAGGTGACACTGTTATGGGGAGATGTGTAGGTGACACTGTTATGGGGGGATGTGTAGGTGACACTGTTATGGGGGGATGTGTAGGTGACACTGTTATGGGGGGATGTGTAGGTGACACTGTTATGGGGGGATGTGTAGATGACACTGTTATGGGAGGATGTGTAGATGACACTGTTATGGGAGGATGTGTAGGTGACACTGTTATGGGGGATGTGTAGATGACACTGTTATGGGGGGATGTGTAGGTGACACTGTTATGGGGAGATGTTTTGGTGACACTGTTATGGGGGATGTGTAGATGACACTGTTATGGGGGATGTGTAGGTGGCGCTGTTATGGGGGGATGTGTAGGTGACGCTGTTATGGGGGGATGTGTAGGCGACACTGTTATGGGAGGGATGTGTAGGGTGACAATTTTATGGGGGTATCTGTTCTGCTGATGGGGGCTCTGTTTTTTGTGCCTTTTTGGGAGCACTGCATTTGTTTCTGGGGGGCCAGTGTTCATCAGCCTCCTAGTGCTTGACCTCAGGGTTTAGTTTTTGGTTAGAGCCTGCACGCATTGGTGCTCCGGGGGACCAGCTGGACACTATGTAGACCCCATAAGAGGTACAAAGCTTATAGCAACCAGTGTGATATGAGTATGACCCCTCCACCACTACACTACAGATCCCAGACTCAGAAATCATGTGGAGGAGTCTGGAGGATTGAAGCTCCTACAGTACTCACACTGCTGTGCTCTGTGCATGTGACTGCTCCATAGCTTCTGTTCTCCGCTACATTATTTAACAAAAAGATTGTTGCAACTTTTACTCAGATCAAACTGAGTAAGTCTAAAAACTTGGAGAAGCTGCAATCCTGGAATATAAATCCATATTTCACAGTCCTGCTGCTACTAACATAGGTCTTCCTTATACTGCTGTGCAATTGCTCTTTTCTTCAGTTATAAGTTTCTTGCAAAGCTTTGAAAGAGCAGAAATTAATTTTAAAACCGATTAAATTGTGCAAAAGTACAAACGGATAACATTCCTCTTTTACATTTTCTTGTGTTCTTATACAAAACAACATTAAACCGGACCTTAAAATTTTATGAAAAAGAAAAACTGAAAATACATATACACATATATATATAAACACTCACCGGCCACTTTATTAGGTACACCATGCTAGTAACGGGTTGGACCCCCTTTTGCCTTCAGAGCTGCCTCAATTCTTCGTGGCATAGATACAACAAGGTGCTGGAAGCTCCTCAGAGATTTTGGTCCATATTGACATGATGGCATCACACAGTTGCCGAAGATTTGTCGGCTGCACATCCATGATGCGAATCTCCCGTTCCACCACATCCCAAAGATCCTCTATTGGATTGAGATCTGGTGACTGTGGAGGCCATTTGAGTCCAGTGACCTCATTGTCATGTTCAAGAAACCAGTCTGAGATGATTCCAGCTTTATGACATGGCGCATTATCCTGCTGAAAGTAGCCATCAGATGTTACAGGGTACATTGTGCTCATAAAGGGATGGACATGGTCAGCAACAATACTCAGGTAGGCTGTGGCATTGTACCAAGGGGCCCAAAGAGTGCCAAGAAAATATTCCCCACACCATGACACCACCACCACCAGCCTGAACCGTTGATACAAGGCAGGATGGATCCATGCTTTCATGTTGTTGACCCCAAATTCTGACCCTACCATCCGAATGTCGCAGCAGAAATCGAGACTCATCAGACCAGGCAACGTTTTTCCAATCTTCTACTGTCCAATTTCGATGAGCTTGTGCAAATTGTAGCCTCAGTTTCCTGTTCTTACATGAAAGGAGTGGCACCCGGTGTGGTCTTCTGCTGCTGTAGCCCATCTGCCTCAAAGTTCGACGTACTGTGCGTTCAGAGATGCTCTTCTGCCTACCTTGGTTGTAACGGGTGGCGATTTGAGTCACTGTTGCCTTTCTATCAGCTCGAACCAGTCTGCCCATTCTCCTCTGACCTCTGGCATCAACAAGGCATTTCCGCCCACAGAACTGCCGCTCACTGGATGTTTTTTCTTTTTCGGACCATTCTCTGTAAACCCTAGAGATGGTTGTGCGTGAAAATCCCAGTAGATCAGCAGTTTCTGAAATACTCAGACCAGCCCTTCTGGCACCAACAACCATGCCACGTTCAAAGGCCTCAAATCACCTTTCTTCCCCATACTGATGCTCGGTTTGAACTGCAGGAGATTGTCTTGACCATGTCTACATGCCTAAATGCACTGAGTTGCCGCCATGTGATTGGCTGATTAGAAATTAAGTGTTAACGAGCAGTTGGACAGGTGTACCTAATAAAGTGGCCGGTGAGTGTATACATATATACAGTCCATCTGTACTAAATCCAGGTGGTGGAACCATCCGAAACATCTGGAGAGACCACATCCATGCCATGAGAAGGAGAGAACTGCCTGTAGTGCTCAGCGACATAAGGAGGAGGATGATATAGCGCCATCATACTTGTGCTCATTGCTGTACAGAGTATAGGAGACATGAAAAGAAGACATAAAAATAAAACATTACAAAGTAGGAAACTAATCAGATGAAACAATAGGAATGAGGGCCCTGTTCACAAGAGCTTACAGTCCTGATGCGAGGCGCTCCCTAAGAGCTCCAAGGCCGGGGGCGAGGTCAGAATCGGTGCAAAGTCAGACAGAAAACTGGTGCAAACACTTTAATAAATGTGGGCAATTGTATGAGGTCACACAGACCTGCTCTGCCGTGCGCTCAGGTCTTATACACATACAAGTATCTTCCGCTGTCATGGACCGTTAGGCTGCAGGCCCTTTCCATCCCCGGGCCCGGTCGCAATGGATCCTTATACTGCTGCTTATTATTAATCAAAAATAAATGACAAAGATTGACCATGATGTGTAGAAGAAAGTATTTACAAAAAATCTACAATTTGATTCCTTTGAGAACAGCGCACCTTTGTTCCAAATTTTTTTTTTCCAATCCAATTTTTTTTTTTATTTTCTTTATTCAAATTTTCCATAAAGGGACAAACATTTTTCACATTTTTTAGTTCTTGGATGAGTCATTTAGTTTCTCAAAGATGAGACTTTTTTTTTTATTGCATAGCATTTACCATGCACCTTCCCATTGCGGAGATAAATTTTGCACAAAATTGAGACATAGTAAAGGCAGTGGGGCTTATTTACCAAGGGTCCGAGGCCGCACTTTTGTTGTTTTTTTCCGACAGGTATTCCGCTGGGACAGGTATTTTACAGGGATTGTGACGCACACGATCAGATTTTGGCGCAGCTGCGCTGCCTTTAATGCGACAGAAATCGGGGAGGGCCGTCGGATGATCTGATTCGGACTGAGCACGGAATTTAACTTTAAAACTGTGTCGAAAGATCAAGCACTTTAATGCACCAGGAAGAAGAAGGTGAACTCTGTCGGACCTGAGCGGGGAAGCGACACATGCAGGATAATCGGGTGCCCGATCTTAGTGAATCGCGGCACAGGGCATTATCACCGGACAATGTACTTTCGTGAACTATGCAGGACCGGGTAAGTAAATGTGACTCACACACAAAAGCCAAAAAAAGGTAAATCCCCCCCCCCCCCTCCTTTTTGCTTTTCTGCTGATTCCTCTGTCTGATGGAGGAGCTACCAGTGCTGCAAATATAATGTGATTCCATCCACATTCCAATAATTATAATGGATTATATGATCTGTATTGATTCTCTGGTATTTCTACTTTACCATAGAAAACATTACATTTTACCCAATTCCCCCCTTCCCCTCCCCCGGATCGGAGTGCCGCTCCAGCTGATTTCCGTATCTTTTTAACCTTTTGAAATCTTTAGTACGGTAATTTTTTTTTTACCTCTTGGTCGGATCTAATAGGACTTCTCTATTTTGTGTTGTTTTGTCCAGTTTTTTTTTTTTTATATATATTTTTTTTCCGGTCTTTCATTTTTATCGCGCAGTGAAATATTTTGGGAATTATGAGCCACATGAGATTAGAATCAGGGAGAGAAACATAAATGTGAAACAAAAGGGGGATCTATTAATTAATCTGCGAGCCGCGTGTAGCGCCGAGATAAATACCTGCCGAGTGAGAAGAGGAATGTCACCATGATAAGACTCGATAAGCCGCAGCGTTGGGGTCACACCGATGGGAAATGGGGGGATTTCACTGTGTCATTTGTGCTCCGGCCGCATTGGTGCAGGTGGGATATTAGAAACTGTTGTTTGCTCGTGGAGTTTACCCCTCGTCCTCCATGTTGGAAGCAAATTTTCAACTCCATTCCCCAAGTATTGTATCCTAATTGTGTAATTCTTCTACATGGGTCTGTCCGTTTCCTGAAAAAAAATTCACAAAATTGGAGCATCAAGCCAGCAAGACCCCAACCGAAAGAAAGTGAATTGTCGCCATCCTGTTACAACTTCTGTCACCTTCTGACATCATTATTTTAGGACTAGAGATGAGCGAACATGCTCGTCCGAGCTTGATGCTCGGTCGAGCATTAGCGTACTCGAAACTGCTCGTTGCTCGGACGAATACTTCGCCCGCTCGAGAAAATGGCAGCTCCCGCCGTTTTGCTTTTTGGCGGCCAGAAACAGAGCCAATCACAAGCCAGGAGACTCTGCACTCCACCCAGCATGACGTGGTACCCTTACACGTCGATAGCAGTGGTTGGCTGGCCAGATCAGGTGACCCTGGGATAGACTAGCCGCTGCCCGCGCTGCTCGGATCATTCTGTGTCTGGATGCCGCTAGGGAGAGAGCTGCTGCTGGTCAGGGAAAGCGTTAGGGTGTTCTATTAGCTTACTGTTAGGCAGGAGTGATTCTCCAAGAACCCAACAGCCCTTCTTAGGGCTACAATAACGTTCTACTTTTTTTTTTTTTATTTGCATCTTTTACCATTTTGTGAGGAATTAGCAGGGGGACTTGCTACCGTTGTGTTTAGCTCTTAGTGACACACATATCCATAGCAAAGACTGAAGTGGGAAAATTTAGTAGGGGTTGGATTTCAATTAGGCACAGTCTGCCATTTGTCCTTTTTTATTTTACGTTTATTTTGTTTAATAACTCAGAGTCATCTCATCTGGCATAGTAGTGTGCTTTCATACTTGGCTAGAAAATAGCCATAGGAGAATCCAAACGGCTTACGCCTACAGTAGCGTTATATATTTGATTTCTGGTTGATCTGCTGGTGGCTGTACTTGCTGCAGTGCATCTACTAGCCAATTGTGAGCAATTTGTAGTGAGACTTGCGACCGCTGTGTTTTGCGCTTAGTGACGCACATATCCATTGCAAAGACCGAAGTGGGAAAATTTAGTAGGGGTTGGATTTCAATTCGGCACAGTCTGCCATTTTTCCTTTTTTATTTTACGTTTATTTTGTTTAATAACTCAGTGTCATCTCATCTGGCATAGTAGTGTGCTTTCATACTTGGCTAGAAAATAGCCATAGCTATAGGATAGCATTGTTTGTTTTTAAAAACTCAAAAACACAAAAAAAAACAAAAAACACAAAAAAAAGTTAAAAAAAAATTAAAGTTATAACTCTCATTTTAAAAATGTTTAACCCGAGGGCTAGGGGTAGAGGACGAGGGCGGGGACGTGGGCGTCCAACTACTGCAGGGGTCAGAGGCCGTGGTCCTGGGCGGGGTGAGACACCACCTGCTTATGAGGGAGCAGGGGAACGCCGCAGAGCTACACTCCCTAGGTTCAAGTCTGAAGTTACTGGGACTCGTGGTAGAGCACTGTTGAGGCCAGAACAGTGCGAACAGGTGATGTCGTGGATTGCTGACAATGCTTCGAGCAATTTGTCCACCAGTCAGTCTTCCACGCAGTCCACCCATGTCACCGAAATCGCCACTCCTCCAGCTCCTGCACCTCAGCCTCCTCCCCCCCAGTCTGCGCCCTCCCAGGAAAATTTGGCATTTGAACCAGCATACTCTGAGGAACTGTTTTCTGGACCCTTCCCACAGTCACAAACCACTTGTCCGGTTGCTGCTGAGCAATTTTCCGATGCCCAGGTTTTCCACCAGTCACAGTCTGTGGGTGATGATGACCTTCTTGACGTAGTGGAAGTGTGTAAAGAGGTGTCCGACGATGAGGAGACACGGTTGTCAGACAGTGGGGAAGTTGTTGTCAGGGCAGGAAGTCCGAGGGGGGAGCAGACTGAGGGATCGGAGGATGATGAGGTGACAGACCCAAGCTGGGTTGAGAGGCCGGGTGAACACAGTGCTTCTGAGACGGAGGAGAGTCCTCGACCAGAACAGGTTGGAAGAGGCAGTGGTGGGGCCAGACGGAGAGGCAGGGCCAGAGCTGGTGCATCAGCGCCAAATGTGTCAACTAGTGAAGCTCCCGTGGCGAGGGCTCTTGCGGCGAGGGCTAGATCTTCAGAAGTCTGGAGGTTCTTTAAGGAAACACCGGATGACCGACGGACTGTGGTGTGCAACATTTGCCAAACCAGGCTCAGCAGGGGTTCCACCACTACTAGCTTAACTACCACCAGTATGCGCAGGCATATGAATGCTAAACACCCCACTCAGTGGCAACAAGCCCGTTCACCTCCGGCCGTGCACACCACTGCTCCTTCCCCTGTGTCAGCTGATAGTCAGCCCCCTGCCCAGGACCCTGCCACAAAAACCCCATCGTCGCCTCCACGATCCTCCACAGCATCCACCAGCGTTCAGCTCTCCATACCCCAGACGCTGGAGCGGAAACGCAAATATAGTGCAACCCACCCGCACGCCCAAGCCCTTAATGTGCACATCTCCAGATTGCTTAGCCTGGAGATGCTGCCCTATAGGCTAGTAGAGACCGAGGCCTTTCGCAACCTCATGGCGGCGGCCGCCCCTCGGTATTCGGTCCCCAGCCGCCACTACTTTTCCCGATGTGCCGTCCCAGCCCTGCACCAGCACGTGTCAGACAACATCATCCGTGCCCTGACCAACGCCATTTCTGACAAGGTCCACCTGACCACGGACACGTGGACGAGTGCTGCCGGGCAGGGCCACTATATATCGCTGACGGCACATTGGGTTAACTTGGTGGAGGCTGGGAGCGAGTCTGACCCTGCGGCTGGTCATATACTGCCGACGCCGAGGATTGCGGGGCCTACCTCGGTCCAGGTCTCTCAGGCCTACTATGCCTCCTCCTCCTCCCACCCCTCCTCCACCTCCTCCTCCGAACTACCATCCGTGGGCACGGCGCCATCAGTCGGTAGCTCTAGGCACAGCAGCAGTGCCGTCGCTAAGCGACAGCAGGCGGTGCTCAAACTGCTGAGCCTAGGCGATAAAAGGCACACCGCCCAAGAGCTATTACAGGGCATCACGGCGCAGACTGATCTGTGGCTGGCACCGCTGAACCTGAAGCCAGGCATGGTTGTGTGTGACAACGGCCGTAACCTGGTGGCGGCTCTGCAACTCGGCAGACTGACACATGTGCCATGCCTGGCCCATGTGTTAAATCTGATAGTTCAGCGTTTCCTCAAGACATACCCCAATCTGTCTGATTTGCTCACGAAGGTGCGCCGCATCTGTGCGCATTTCAGGAAGTCCAGCACAGATGCTGCCACTCTCAGGGCAGCGCAGCGCCGCCTCCAACTGCCCGCTCACCGACTGTTGTGCGACGTGCCCACGAGGTGGAATTCAACATTAACCATGTTATCCAGAGTTTACCAGCAGCGCCGAGCGATTGTAGACTGCCAGATGTCAACTTCCACCAGAACTGGTAGTCAGGTCAGTCAGCTTCCTCAAGTCTACAATGAGGAGTGGACGTGGATGTCTGATATCTGTCAGGTGCTGAGTAACATTGAGGAGTCAACACAGATGGTCAGTGGCGATGCCGCCATCATCAGCCTCACCATCCCGCTGCTTGGCCTGTTGAAAAACTCTCTGATCAGCATGAAGTCGGAAGCTTTGCGCTCGTCACAAGAGACGGGGGAAGAAGATTCCCTTGTTGATAGCCAAAGCACCCTCAGGTCTGTTTCTCAGCGCATATCGGAGGAGGTGGAGGTGGAGGAGGATGAGGAGGAAGAGGAGGAGAATGTTGGCGAGACACAAGAGGGGACCATTGTTGAGTCCTTCACTGTTCAGCGTGTATGGGCAGAAGAAGAGGAGTTGGAGGAGTTGGAGGAGGAGGAAATGGACAGTCAGGCCAGTGAGGGGAGTGAATTCTTACGCGTTGGTACTCTGGCGCATATGGCAGATTTCATGCTAGGCTGCCTATCCCGTGACCCTCGCGTTCAAAGAATTTATTCCAGCACCGATTACTGGGTGTTCACTCTCCTGGACCCACGGTACAAGCAAAATCTTTCCACTCTCATCCCTGCAGAGGAAAGGAGTGTGAGAATGCATGAATACCAGCAGGCCCTGGTGCACAAGCTGAAACAGTATTTCCCTTCTGACAGCGCTAGCGGCAGAGTGCGTAGTTCTGCGGGACAAGTAGCGAGGGAGAGTAGGCAAGCAGGCAGCTTGTCCAGCACTGGCAAGGGTACGCTTTACAAGGCTTTTGCCAGCTTTATGTCACCCCAGCAAGACACTGTCACCTGTCCCCAGTCTCGGCAGAGTAGGGCTGATCTTTACAGAAAGATGGTGAGGGAGTACGTAGCTGACCATACCATCGTCCTAAATGATCACACAGCTCCCTACAACTACTGGGTTTCAAAGCTGGACATGTGGCACGAACTGGCGCTGTACGCCTTGGAGGTTCTTGCCTGCCCTGCCGCTACCGTCTTGTCCGAGCGGGTTTTCAGTGCAGCTGGTGGCATCATCACCGATAAGCGTACACGCCTGTCGACTGACAGCGCTGACAGGCTGACGCTTATTAAGATGAATAAAGCCTGGATTTCTCATAATTTCCAATCTCCACCAGGTGAAGGAAGCTCAACCTGAATAATTGATCCACTCCTCCTCCTCCTCATTTTCCTCCTTCTCCTCCTCTTTGTACAGTAAAGCAGAGGAAACTGGCTATTTTTTGACAGGGCCCACTGGCTCTAGCTATAGTACTTTATGCATTTAATTTTTCTGGAGGGCCACCTACCCGGTCCTCTGTTTTAAACAATTTTTGGGAGTGCCACATACAGGCACTCAATCTATTCAATTTTTCTGGAGGGCCACCTACCTGCTCCTCTGGTTTGAAAATTTTTTTGGACTGCCACATACAGGCACTCAATCTATTCCATTTTACTGGAGGGCCACCTACCTGCTCCTCTGGTTTGAAAAATTTTTTGGACTGCCACATACAGGCACTCAATCTATTCCATTTTACTGGAGGGCCACCTACCTGCTCCTCTGGTTTGAAAAATTTTTGGGACTGCCACATACAGGCACTATCCAAATTAAATTGTCTCCATAGCAGCCTCCACACGTTGTTTCCATTGCTACCTCCAAAAGTCGTCCATATAGCTGCCTCCATACATCGTCCCTTTATCAAACGAGGTGTGTCAGGCAGAAATTTGGGTTGTTTTCATGGATTCCACATCAAACTTGTTAACTTTGTCGCCACCCTGCTGTGTTATCCACAAAATATACTGGCAAACTTTTATCATTTACCAATATTATTTCAGCGCTTCTTGCGCATCTGTTTACATTCCCCTCACCCGGCATATCCTAAACTTATAAGAACGCTACTACACTTGATCTTATACAAAAGTGCTGTTTGGGGAGTAGCCTAGAGACAGGGGCTTGGATTGGCGAAAGCTCGCCTGGCAGCGGAGCGCCAGCTCCATGCGCATCATGCGCTTCTTGCGCATCTGTTTACATTCCCCTCACCTGCCATATCCCAAACTTATAAGAACGCTACTACACTTAACTTGGTGCAGGCTGGGACCGAGTCTGACCCTGGGGCTGGTCATATACTGCCGACACAGAGAATTGCGGGGCCTACCTCGGTCCAGGTCTCAAAGGCCTACTATACCTCCTCCCAACCCTCCTCCACCTCCTCCTCCTCCGAATTACCATCCGTGGGCATGGCGCCATCAGTCGGTAGCTCTAGGCAAAGCAGCAGTGCCGTCGCTAAGCGACAGCAGGCGGTGCTCAAACTGCTGAGCCTAGGCGATAAAAGGCACACCGCCCAAGAGCTATTACAGGGCATTCCACATCAAACTTGTTAACTTTGTCGCCACCCTGCTGTGTAATCCACAAAATATACTTGCAAACTTTTATCATTTACCGATATTATTTCAGCGCTTCTTGCGCATCTGTTTACATTCCCCTCACCCGGCATATCCTAAACTTATAAGAACGCTACTACACTTGATCTTATACAAAAGGTTCTTAGAAGTGCTGTTTGGGGAGTAGCCTAGAGACAGGGGCTTGGATTGGCGAAAGCTCGCCTGGCAGCGGAGCGCCAGCTCCATGCCAAGATCCAACTAACATAGTTTTAACTGCAGCACCTTTAATCTACTACTAGTTCACTGCCTCCATACATGGTCCCCTTATCAAACGAGCTGTGTCAGGCAGAATTTTGGGTTGTTTTCATGGCTTCCATGTTAACTTTGTCGCCACCCTGCTGTGTAATCCACAAAATATACTGGCAAACTTTTATCATGTACCGATATTATTTCAGCGCTTCTTGCTCACCTCCTTTGGTTCCTCTCTGCCACCCATTGGTTTGAAGCCTGAGTCCATTTAGGGTATGTCGCCATGACACTCTCTAGCCTGCTGCCGCTGCCTCTGCATGCCGTCCCCTATAGTGTCAGGGTCAATTATTGGATGTTTTAGATGCTATCTAGCTTCATTCTGTCACTCTGTCATGGCCATGCTGTTGCCCATAATTTTGGCATAATGGTGCGATTAAGCAGCCTCAGAGGCATCCATGCATGCTGCCCCTGCTGTTTCCTGTCCATTTCCGTGGTGTTTCCATCCTTTTCTGAGGTTCCCAGGTGTTTGGCCAAGCTTCCCTGTGCAGAGCCTTGGTCCCCTTGAAAAATGCTCGAGTCTCCCATTGACTTCAATGGGGCTCGTTATTCGAGACGAGCACTCGAGCATCGGGAAAAGTTCGTCTCGAATAACGAGCACCCGAGCATTTTAGTGTTCGCTCATCTCTATTTAGGACCAATGATTTTCCTTTGGACACCATCATCCTATGGTGACAATTATATTATAACAACCAACACCCTAAGATATTCATCTGCAGATTTTCTACACTTCAAATTTATGCTGAAAACCTACAACTCTGCCCTTTAGCTCCCTAAACAGGTCCATTTAATATCCTCTCTCTCTAACAACCCCAAAATGATCTTTGATACCCTGCACTCCTTACTAACAGTAAAAGGTGCAGCCACCTGTCACAAAACTTGGGTCTATAGATCTGGCCGCCTACTTTAAAGATAAAATTAATTGCATTTGCCATGAACTTCTTGATCCACTTCCCCCCCCCCCCCCCCCACTAATCCCCTTCCTTCGGGCACCTCACCCTGTTCACTCTCTTCCTTTGAGCCAGTCACAGAGGAAGAAGTGTCCAGGCTCCTCTCCTCGGCTCGCCCCACTACCTGCATCAGTGACCCCATCCGCTTACACCTCATACAGTTTCTCTCCCAGCAGTCACTTCTCACCTCACTAAAATCTTCAACCTCTCTCTCTCTTCTGGTGGTGTTCTCTAATCTTTCAAGCATGCAGTTATTACCCCATTACTAAAGAAACAATCCCTTGACCCATCCAATGCTACCGACTCCTGGAACGCCTGGTCTATTCTCTATAACCCGCTATCTCTCAGCTAACTCCCTCCTTGACCCCCTACAATCTGGCTTCCGCTCTGTGTACTCCACTGATACTGCTCTTTCTAAGTCTCCAATGATCTCCTCACTGCAAAATCCAAAGATGACTATTCTCTCCTTATTCTCCTGGATCTCTCATCAGCGTTGGATACTGTGGACCACCAGCTCCTCCTCAGGAGGCTTCACTCCATTGGCCTAAAGGACACTGCACTCTCTTGGTTTTCTACCTATCTCTCTGATCTCAGGGTCTTCTCTTCCTCTCACTGTCGGGGTTCCTCAGGACTCAGTCACCAACTATATGTACCCAACTATATACTTCTGCACGTAACATCATAACTGCCCTAGTGACTGTCTCTCTGCTGTCTCTAACATCATGTCCTCTCTCCTTAAAACTTAATCTTTCTAAGACTGAACTTCTTGTCTTTCCACCATCTACTAACTGACCAAACCCTGACCTCTCCATCTCGGTTTGTGGGGTCACTGTAGCACCGAGGCAGAAGGCCGCTGTCTTGGGGTTGTGCTGGACTCCGACCTTCTCTCCTTTGCACCGCATATTCAATCTCTTGCTCGCTCTTGCTGCAAACATCTCAGAAACATCTCCAGAATTTGCCAAATTCTGACAATTGAAACCTCAAAAATGCTACTTTTTGTTTGGATTTATGCTTTTCTAGATTACTGTTGCTCCCTACTAATCCATCTTCCACTCACTAAACTCTCTCCTCTACAATCTATTCTTAATGCAGCAGCCAGGCTCGTCTTTCAGCACAAACGTTACATGGATTACTCAAGTTTGTGCCAATCACTGCCCTGGTTGCCCGTCTTCTTCCCAATACAGTTTAAAATAATAACCCTCATCCTAAAAGCTCTGCACAGTGCTGCACCTCTTCTCTCATCTGTCTATCGTCCAACCTCGGCTCTTTGATCTGCCAGTGATATTAGACTAATCTCTACCTTAATTCGAACCTCTTATGCACTTCTCCTGAACTGAACCAATTCTTTGGAATGCTCTTCCCCGGACTATGAAATTGATACCCAACCTCCAAAGTTTGAAATGTGCCCTTGAAACCCGTCTGTTTAGGCAAGTCTATAACGCTTCCTAACTGCATGAAACTTTCTCTCTTTACTAACTCATTCTATGTCCTCTTCCCATCAGTTATCTGACAAACACCAGATATATACCAAGCTCCAGGCTTCTTTGCAGTCCTATTGACCTTGGACTTTCTATATAAGATGTGGCTGATGGCTGGTTCAAGCAGCCGCAACTTTATTTATCATATTATATTATATTATTTTGTTCTATTCCCTTATAAAGAATGTCTGGGCCATTATACAAGCTCTTATACCTCTTGTGTCACCACCCTCATCCTCATAGACTGTAAGCTCTTGTGTCACCCCCCTCATCCTCATAGACAGTAAGCTCTTGTGTCACCCCCCTCATCCTCATAGACTGTAAGCTCTTGTGTCACCCCCCTCATCCTCATAGACTGTAAGCTCTTGTGTCACCACCCTCATCCTCATAGACTGTAAGCTCTTGTGTCACCACCCTCATCCTCATAGACTGTAAGCTCTTGTGTCACCCCCCTCATCCTCATAGACTGTAAGCTCTTGTGTCACCCCCTCATCCTCATAGACTGTAAGCTCTTGTGTCACCTCCTCATCCTCATAGACTGTAAGCTCTTGTGTCACCTCCTCATCCTCATAGACTGTAACCTCTTGTGTCACCCCCTCATCCTCATAGACTGTAAGCTCTTGTGCCCCCCCCTCATCCTCATAGCCTGTAAGCTCTTGTGTCATCCCCTCATCCTCATAGACTGTAAGCTCTTGTGTCACCCCTCATCCTCATAGACTGTAAGCATCTGTCACCCCCTCATCCTCATAGACTGTAAGCTCTTGTGTCACCCCCTCATCCTCATAGACTGTAAGCTCTTGTCACCCCCTCATCCTCATAGACTGTAAGCTCTTGTGTCACCCCCTCATCCTCATAGACTGTAAGCATGTATGTCACCCCCTCATTCTCATAGACTGTAAGCATGTATGTCACCCCCTCATCCTCATAGACTGTAAGCTCTTGTGTCACCCCCTCATCCTCATAGACTATAAGCTCTTGTGTCACCCCCTCATCCTCATAGACTGTAAGCTCTTGTGTCACCCCCTCATCCTCATAGACTGTAAGCTCTTGTGTGACCCCTCATCCTCATAGACTGTAAGCATGTATGTCACCCCCTCATCCTCATAGACTGTAAGCTCTTGTGTGACCCCTCATCCTCATAGACTGTAAGCATGTATGTCACCCCCTCATCCTCATAGACTGTTAGCTCTTGTGTCACCCCCTCATCCTCATGGACTGTAAGCTCTTGTGTCACCCCCTCATCCTCATAGACTGTAAGCTCTTGTGTCACCCCCCATCCTCATAGACTGTAAGCTCTTGTGTCACCCCCTCATCCTCATAGACTGTAAGCTCTTGTGTCACCCCCTCATCCTCATAGACTGTAAGCTCTTGTGTCACCCCCTCATCCTCATAGACTGTAAGCTCTTGTGTGTCACCCCCTCATCCTCATAGACTATAAACTCTTGTGAGCAGGGTCCTCACTCCTATTGTTCCATATGAGTGTTTGTTCCCTGTGGTATGTAAAGTGTTATGGAATATGATGTCGCTATATAAATAAAGATTATTATTACTATCCATGATTCTATGGCCACCTTCATCCTATGATCTCCACCATCCTTGGATCTTCATGATTGTTCATGAATAATAATCATCTCATGACCTCCAATCTTCCTTTAGCCACAATTTTCTTCTGATGGCTGTTATTGACCATCATCTTATGGCCACCATTATCCTTGATTATTATTTTAGGACCATTATTACCCTTTGGTAACCACCATCATATTGTAACCAAAATTCTCCTGTGGCCACGATCCTCTTACGACCACCAACATTCCTCTGATCAATACGAGTGTGACCGAGATCGCCCATTGGCCACCAGTATATTATGACCACTATTACCCATGATTGTTATTGTCCTATAACCGCCACTTCCATATGATCCTTTGACCATTGTAACTGCATCAACTCGTGACATCAACATTCCTTTGACCAATATTTGCCAACCACTATATTATGACCATCATTGTCCTTGTGTGTTATCCTATGATCGTCCTTTGGCCTCCATCATGTTGTAACCACAATTGTCCTATGGCCACCATCATAATGTGATGATCATCGCTCTATATCAATCCTTATCCTGTGGTTCCAATGATCTCCTCTCCTCATTGACCCTGATCGTGCTATGTGCTTCTTGAAGGTCATCTATCCATAGTAGCCGGTAGTCCAGGACTCCTCGTGCAGGTGCTCGGCCTTATTCATCCTTCTGGGTGGACAAGGATCTAGATTACCACGGAGCTGTCATGTTGTGTTTTGTAAGACGACCAAAGCAGGTTCTTGATGACGGGAGAACTTGAATATCCAGGTATGAGGTTACAGGAAGACGCGGGACTTGCTCAAATATTTTATTCTCTCGTGAATCCGGGAAACAAAGAGCTATGTGTCTGGAAGACGTCTCTTTCAGTTAACCCCTCGGTAAACAATAAGACACCCGGACAATGATGCACTGTGCCACCTCCATTGCTCATTACCATCAAGTCACACAATGGCTCGGGCAACATTTCCAGTTGCTTAAAGGCAGCCTACCAATGAGAGAGTGTGACCCTTGTGGAGTATAGACGGCCGTTGCCTACCAACTGGTAGCCAACAGTTACTTCTTCCCTGAGGCATCTTAGCCAAATATGACCATACCTCAATGAGAGACAACCAGGAGAGAAGGGTGCGGACCATCCAGAAACTGTAGGAGGACCTGACCATGACTATACCCCATGACTAATGGGGTTTTCTGGGGAGGAAGATTAGACAGTTACTTCCAAAACGGGAAGACCCAAAGTCTTCTGCAATTAATTATTTTGCATGTGAGTTCCAAGAGCCATTGGCATAATGATCAGTCTTCTCGCCCCCTCCATTAAAAAATCATGGAGATGTCATGTTGTATTGGTCAAGACAAAGTTGCATCATGTAGTAACCCTCAGGGCTTCTGCGTTGTGAACCCACCAATTTGGAGTCATCAAATAACGGAAGTCTCAATATGGGACATTGCTATGAACTCCGCCGAGTCTCCTCAAGAGGTGGCCCAACATCACTGGTCTCTTTGTAATGGTTCGCGCACATGGTTTGCTTTGATGGAGGAGACCCCCAGGATATTTATGGAAGTTGTAAGTTGTACAGTGGGGCTACAGGTAGCAATCATCCATGTAGTGGATATAAAATTCATGTATTTCCGAATATGTTTTCTGGAAGACTTTTATATAGATCTGTGCCACACCCCTAAGACTAGGAAAGATGCAGTAATGAAGGTCCACCGTCTTTGGGAGCTCCACTTACAATCCCATGTTATGTCCTTAAAGGAACTCTCTAGTCACAGCTGATTAAGTGAATTATACCTTGGGCAGGGCTTAAAGGGAGGAGCTTGACTCCAAGTTCTAGGAATATATTGAAAACGAGCTTTTACCGGAGAGTTACTTTTAATATTCCAATAACCTTAGAACTTTGTAGCAATTGTGGTCCACATTGTAGAATCTCCTCTTGAATGTCTTGGAATGAGAATTCGGCCATAGTGTTGCCAGGAACAGACATTATGCTGTATGTTGCTCTTAAGAATATTTCTTGGTTTATGGGAAGAGCCCAGAAAAGATCTGCCCTATTAGTGACCTTCTAAAGTGATCATAGTCTATAAGATGAACTAGAAACCATGAGGACCTAGACTTGTCCTGCACAGTGGAGTTCTGAGATGCTAGAAATCAAAGGTTATCGACTTGAGAGCCTGGTCCAAATGTGTAGATGCTATGACCAGTAGGAAGGACTGTATTCCTGGGGGCCAGAAGAATGAATTTACCATTAACAGTGGGGACCAAAATGGTCCATTGATTTATTGTCCTTCCATTGTATAGGTGTCCTAGGTTTATTCGAGTAACCGAACCATGTACTCAACCCATCGTTGGGGAAAATTCTTGACCTTGATCAGGTGTGCACACATTTTGAGAACCAGAACATTTGGAGAGAACTTTACACTTTGAAGGTCTCTAGCTCCCAACAGTATATTTGTCCAGAGGGAGGAATGTGAGCAAAGTATCTAAAAACTATCCATGGTCTCGTCCTAGAGAAAATGGTCCATAAAATGTAGGACGTGGAGATATACAGGAAAGTAATTTTGCCTCTATTTGTTTGGAAACTAGGTGGATCTCTATGGTTTCCTTCATCATTCAGGTAACATTCCCCATTAACGATTACCCATCGTTCCTCATGTTACATGCCTCCTTGGTGAAAGTAACATCCGCACCAAATTAGTATCATCGTAAAGAAGGCCGGAAAAAGAGTCCATCAAGTCCAACCTTTATGAGTTAAATAAATGTTTTCTCCCCATAACCCATGATATTTTTTCTCTCCAGAAATGTCATCCAGGCCTCTCTTGAACATGTACATAGAGTCCACCATAACAACCTCCTGCGGCAGGGAGTTCCATAGTCTCACTGCTCTTACAGTAAAGAACCTTTGTCTATGGTGATGGCAGATGTACGTAGATCTAGGTGTAGAGGATGCCCCCTGTCTATGGTAATGGTGATACGTCTCTCCTCTAGGTGTAGAGGACGCCCCCTGTCTATGATGATGGTGATACATCTCTCCTCTAGGTGTAGAGGACGCCCCCTGTCTATGGTAATGGTGATACGTCTCTCCTCTAGGTGTAGAGGACGCCCCCTGTCTATGATGATGGTGATACGTCTCTCCTCTAGGTGTAGAGGACCCCCCTGTCTATGGTGATACTAGAACTATCCCTCTTCTAGGCGTAGAGGATGTCTCCTGTCTATGTTGATGGTAGAACCTCCTCTCCTGTAGGCGTAGAGGATGCCCCCTTGTCCTGGTCACAGGTCGAGGTATAAAAAGATCTTTGGAGAGATCCTTGTACTGTCCGTTCAGATATTTGTACATTGTAATGAGGTCTCCCCTCAGTCTTCTTTTTTCTAAACTGAATAATCCCACATTTTGTAATCTGTCAGTGTATTCTAATCCCCCCCATTCCTCTAATAATCCTGGTTGCTCTCCTCTGCACCCGTTCCAGCTCTACTATATCCTTTTTATACACTGGTGCCCAAAACTGTACACAATACTCCATTTGCGGTCTGACCAGGGATTTGTATAAGGGCAAAACTATGTCTTTATCATGAGAATCTATTCCTCTCTTGATACATCCCATAATTTTATTTGCTTTAGCAGCAGCCGCCTGGCTCTGGTCACTAAAATTAAGTTTACCATCCACCAATACCCCCAAGTCCTTTTCAGCTCCAGTTTTACTAAATAATTGACTGTTTAGAACATAATTATACTTTTTGTTTCCATGGCCCAAGTGCATAACTTTACATTTATCTACATTAAACCTCATCAACCATTTCTCTGCCCACTCCTCAAGCTTCCAGAGATCCCTCTGTAATGCTAAACTATCGGCCTCAGTATTTATTACTTTACACAGCTTAGCATTAGTCACATGAGGAACATCTACTGCTTCTCGTAAATACCTTAAAATGGAGGTTCTACTTGTTTTCGAAACGATTGGGGAAAATTGTTCAGGATCATCATCTCTCTCTAGAGGACATGTCTTGTATCACACACACTGATGGGAGTGGACGTTGTGTAATTCCTCACTTCCCCTGCGGGGGCACTGCAGTAGTATTGAGAAGAGTCATATCACAGCTGATTCCTGGAGCTCCCAGCATAAAGGATACATTCTAATAAGATTATTGTCAGGAGACCTTTCCAATGGGAAGAGATCACAATCCCTTATGAAAGAACCCCCATCAATATTAGAGAAAATTCCATTGGAAAAAAAAAGTCATGTGACATTTGCTATGAATGATCTGCTCCCATAACCTGTATCATAAAAAAAATTAAAAAAATTTAACTCCTAAAACCTAATTATTTCCTGGCGGCAACAAAACAGTCAACGCGGCTGCACTCCCATTCTGATGGATTCCAATTATTTTCCAGCGTTCTCTCCCGGATCTGGCTCAGCCATTTAAAGGGGGTTAACATCAGCCGTAATGAAATATTAAAGCGTCTCGGTACCACCCGCTATTGTTGCCCCTTAGAATAAGATATAATCTATTTTTTGACAAGTTTTCATCTTTCTCTGCGGAAGACGCAACATGAAACCAAATCAGTGGCAAAGAGCCGGGTAATGAATAATCTATTTCATATTCCATCACTGCTCGCACAGCCCAGAATGGAAGTTATTCGGCGGCTGCCGGGGTAGCACATGACGCAGCTAATGTTTAAATAATGCTGGAAGGGGCCGCGAAAAAAAAAAAGCAAAAAAAAAAAAAAAAAAGCCCAGGCGATAAACAAATCATTAGTCCTTAACGGTTGTTTAATGCAATTTGTTAATGAACATAATGGTGCGGACTAATAATGAAAGGAAATAAAACCGTCTAAACAGGCGCCAAGTTGCCAGTGATGCGCAATTACTTCCTTGTCAAGTTTTTTTATGATTTAATGAGCCCCTCTGGGACTGAAGCCTGTCAGTCAGTCCTGACTTCTTGACACTATTACAACTTCAAATAAAGCAGCAGGCAGGCTGTTTTCCTCGGATTGGAAATACTGAAATGATCTGACAGGTTTAAAGAAAAGAACCGCAGAAAGAAGAAAAAAAAAAAAGGAACACGAAAAGACAGAGACAGACACACGGCGCGGCGGTGGTGGCGGCGGCACCCCCCCACCTCTTCTCCTTATTTCATGAACCTAAGATACAATTTCATGATGCGGTTTGGTAATGATGAGTTTCCCAATCATTCAGGTCGCTCTGTGATGAGGGACGGACGCTCCCGTTCTCCCGCAGTTAATACCGAAATTTTTTTTTCTTCTATTTTTGTGGCCCCCGCTCTCTCTTCCAGCCAGGCTCCTCTCTCTCTCTCTATTTCTTAATGATAACCCTCGACGGACGCGCCCCGTATGGGATAGTCAGAGCTGCACTATTTTGTTCGCCATTAATTTAAGCCTTTGATGCCCTACGCTCTGAAGCGCCGGCAAAGGGAGCCCCCCCACCAAGCCGGTTCTAGAAGAAGACAATCCTGACGCGGCCTTAAACAGAATAGCAAATGGTCTCCAGTCCCGGAGATGAGAACGGACGTCAGACTCGCCGCTTTGTGCTCCTGACGTCCCCTCAATCAATCCACCGTTTAGAAACGCTTTAAAAATTTACTCGTCGCAATTAAGACGCGTTTGATTCTAGATTATAGAAAGCAAATCGGAGATTATTCTATCGTCACACAAGGAAATGGTCGGCAGCAAGGATCCTTCATCGGTGGGAGCGGACGAGGGGATAAAGGTGGTGATAGTCCATGATCAGTCCCCTCGTAGATACTACTGAACCTTCTGTGAGGAGTCCATGGACTACAGCGACCGTAATAGAAGAACGGTGAAGGGGTAATGGAGCAGCAAGGGCCTAATGTGGGAACCATAAGAAGCCAAGGACACATGGAATCCAAGACAAAAAGTTAGAATAAGTTTTCTTGTCTCTGATTAAAGCTCAGTGACCATCCATGAGGGCACCATAACGGTGCTCACTGGTCATGGGGTCAGCAGGCTCGGTACTAGAAGAAATTGCACAAGAACTTGATTGAAGGTGTCTCAAAGGCATATTTCTCAGTCTTTGCTCACGAATTTCCTCTTTTTACTTTTGTTCATTAATTACAACACTGGCCAAATTCAGAATGGGGGGGGGGGGGGGCATGACATGAGACATAGGTCAGGAAGAACGCTCTAGTTTCTCCAAAACCACACAGCCTGACAAGAGGCTTCACAAAGGTCCACATTAGGTTCTGCTAATCTTATGAATACAAAGGTAGATTCTACAAATCCAATACCAGATTCTGCCAGTTAGGACATCTGAAGGACTCATTCTTTGGTTATCGATGGCCAGATATAAAGAACTTAAAGTTATAAGGAATCCATCAAATGTATGAACCGGATATCTGTGGGACTGCTCTGTATCCATAGTTGATAGAAACAAAAAAAGAAGAGATGTCAAGTGTTAGACATTTCCAATGTGTTCAAAGATCCAAACATAACGAGAACCTACCAGGAATCCAGACTTTTAGGATTCAAGATAGACTGATATTAAGTGTTCCTGAAATTGTGACGTTTTATCGGCAAAGCCGAAGAACTGGTACATCGAATGTCCAAGGGATAAATCGGTACTTGATAAGTAATGTCATGTATGCAATGTCAGTGACTTCACCAGCAGCAGAATAGTGAGTGCAGCTCTGGAGTATAATACAGGATGTAACTCGGGATCAGTACAGGATAAGTAATGTCATGTATGTACACAGTGACTGCACCAGCAGCAGAATAGTGAGTGCAGCTCTGGAGTATAATACAGGATGTAACTCAGGATCAGTACAGGATAAGTAATGTCATGTATGCAATGTCAGTGACTTCACCAGCAGCAGAATAGTGAGTGCAGCTCTGGAGTATAATACAGGATGTAACTCAGGATCAGTACAGGATAAGTAATGTCATGTATGTATACAGTGACTGCACCAGCAGCAGAATAGTGAGTGCAGCTCTGGAGTATAATACAGGAGGTAACTCAGGATCGGTACAGGATAAGTAATGTCATGTATGTACACAGTGACTGCACCAGCAGAATAGTGAGTGCAGCTCTGGAGTATAAAACAGGATGTAACTCGGGGTCAGTACAGGGTAAGTAATGTCATGTATGTACACAGTGACTGCACCAGCAGCAGAATAGTGAGTGCAGCTCTGGAGCATAATACAGGATGTAACTCAGGATCAGTACAGGATAAGTAATGTCATGTATGTACACAGTGACTGCACCAGCAGCAGAATAGTGAGTGCAGCTCTGGAGTATAATATAGGATGTAACTCAGGATCAGTACAGGATAAGTAATGTCATGTATGTACACAGTGACTGCACCAGCAGCAGAATAGTGAGTGCAGCTCTGGAGTATAATACAGGATGTAACTCAGGATCAGTACAGGATAAGTAATGTCATGTATGCAATGTCAGTGACTTCACCAGCAGCAGAATAGTGAGTGCAGCTCTGGAGTATAATACAGGATGTAACTCAGGATCAGTACAGGATAAGTAATGTCATGTATGCAATGTCAGTGACTGCACCAGCTGCAGAATAGTGAGTGCAGCTCTGGAGTATAATACAGGATTAGAACTTCCACTTCAGGAATAAGTGACATGTTCTCATTTTATTAATATATTTTATTGCATTACACTTATTTATACATAATTCATAGTAAAAGAAAAGAATATCCACATATCTTCACACTACGACACTGAAAACAGGAGACGGGGACTTGTTATCAGACTGCAGGGTCTGGGCGATAATAAATTACAGGGAGCGATGCAAAGCGATGATGAGGTCATGAGAGGTATTTATGATGCAGAACAAGTCAAGGGAACAATCCAAAAAAATAAAACATATTCCAGTAGCCATTAATCCCCAGATATACAAGACATTTGCCCCCTAGATGTACAGGGTTATTTGTGCTCCTGATTATTATACCAACTGGAGTCTCGGTGTCGTCATGATTCCCGGTGGATCAGCCTCTGGTGATGGACCCAGATACCATCAGGCCCCTTCCACAAGAACACGTTTGGGGGAATTATTCTATCCTCCGCCATCACTGTGTGAGGCCCATGGGCTGCAAACAAGGGACCTCGTGTTTCGGGTTCATGTGCAAGAGGCCTTGGTCTTTTTCTTTGATACAGCGAGGGATAGACTTGGTAATTCTGAGGACCCAGGCACAGTTACGTCTGCGGCTCCATTCCAAATGGCCAGGAGTCTATTGTCCTGTCGGAGCTCAATGATCTCTGGGGCTAAAAGCAAGTTCTTGGGTTGCGTTATGGGTAGGCCGCCCCTTTCCACTTTTATACTTCTATTTATATGGTGTAAGGAGTGACCTGTGTTACATAAGCCTGGGCCACCTCTGTTTTGTGGGATGCAACAAGCCAACTGTAAGAAAAGCACTGACCCAAGAGGTCAAATTTGTTCGTCTTCCGACCCTATGAGATGAGCACCACATCAGGCTCAGCCTGTAATAGCTGTAAATATAAAGTCTTGTGGTTCTGTGTACTAAATTGTCAAAACTTTGGAAACCTTCAAGGTAAGACTACAGAGCGGGCAGTGTGGGCCTAATCGACAATTTTCATGTCTTTGTTGGGTTGAATTGAGTTATAGCGACAAGTATCTAAGGCAACCTAAAACCTCCCTCAATCCTTGTACAGAACCTCCTAATCTACTCAATGTGCTTGTGATCTTACAGCCTGCCAGATATAATACTTTCTATATTTCCACAAGTGGCTGTAGCTTGGAGGAACCTTGACTTGGCGGGAGGCATCATGAATCGTTATTATCTAGACAAGGCTCTTGGTTGTTTCAGTCTAATTGGAGAAGCATCTCCATAATATCTGAGGATGCAATCCACGGAGACAAACCATGAAGTCTTCCACCGGCCACTGAATTATAGGATGTTCAGGATCCTAAATACTGGACAGACTGTGATACTTGGGAATATGTTTGAGTAGAAGAGGTGACACCTTGGTCTCCATTGCAATGACCTCACTACATATTGGAAGAAGTTATTTATAGGGATAAAGCAATAGATTAATCAAAAACATTGATCACCGACAAGAAGGAAAGAACAATACATAATGCAATCAATCCAGCGGGGGCCAATCCGTAGCTTCGCCCTCACTTTACTACAAGTCACCTCCAACTACCGGTCTCATAGTCTTTCCAAGCCTGGAATAGGCTTAGATGTCACATGACCATGAACCACTCAACTGTAGCTTGTATAAGTAGACATATGGCAAGGAGGTGGAGCCTGGTTGTTACTTTCTCGTGTGGAAAAATATTTGTCATGGATAAAACAGGAATATATTGCTATAATGTGGTAACTGTAGGTCTACAGTGACTATACAGGCACCCGACCCTCATAGGTGTCACATAAGTACTACTTCTATTAACCCCACTGTAGCTGAACCAAATTTGTCAATCTTTGGCCGTGGTCTTGTCCACAAGACCCATAATTTAAGAAATAATGTTATTCCACTGAACAAGGAAAAAGATACAAAATCACCAAGAAATATACAACTTGACATCTAAAAATGTGACTTCTTGTGTCTTCATCTTGCAAAGAAAGGTTTGAAGGATCTAAAGGGGGTTCACACACAGGTGGTGGAAGGTCCTTGGTGGACTGAGAAGACAGTTTTGGAAGTTATGAGGACCCTTGTTCCGCAGAGCTCGATACTCTGTCTTCGCCGCCTTGCCCCCGTTGTATGTTGGAGAGGGATGAGGATCAGTGCCCACGAAATGAGAAGTAAATGGCCAGGATGATGGTGAAGACGATGATGATGCCCAGGACAACTAGCAAGACACGGTTCTGGATGATCCTAGGGGAGAAAAAAGGCAAAGCTTGTTAGTTTTATGCTCAAACTCTGAAACATAAGACAAAACCCAAGCAGCTGTTTCTCAGATACAAAGTGACACGTTGACAATCTTCTCTCCTTCTACGATTGTCCCTACTTTCACAATGCCCAATTAATTTAGCGATGTTAAGGATTCCTGTCGTGTTTTTCTGTGGCGGAGAAGCGGCGCCGAGCATCGAGGCACAAGCAATAATTGACATGAAAAAAAAAAATATTAAAAGGCATTCGAGGCAAATCACAAGGGTAAGACCTGACGAGAAATTGACTTCGGTGTGACAGACAGTGGGAAGTGTGTTTGCTCCACGTAAAGTCGCTCGCTCAGAATTGAGGCCGAACTAGTGGCGCAGCGGCGCAATGTATCGGCTGATCAGAGGAGGACATAGACACGGGCGGAAGATGAAACGAGATGAAACACGACTTTCAGACAAATCTCCTCCTACCACGCGGCTCGCCGGTCAGTGTGTAACCGATTGTATATAAAACACAAAAACAAGAGGCTCCATCTCTCGTGTCAAGTCAAAAACAACAAGAGGATAAATCTGAGAGGGTAAAGTCATAATTGGCGTCCGGGGTAGGAGATATATTGTCTGATCACATCACTTAGTCATACAGAACCGGAGGCTCCACAACTCGCAACGCACTGAATACCGTAAACCGCCCACAGATGCAGAGCACCACCTGCCCTGGGTCCGACGCTCAAAAACTATGAAAATGTTCTGCAACTTATTAATAGACTTTTGTGTTCAAGTCGCTCACAAATTTCCAGACCCATAAATGGTTGGAACCGCACCATGACACTTGTGAGCAGGACAAAGCAACGACTGAACGTAATAACGCCAATCGCCAAGATGTCATGGAAGCGCTGACAATGGTAGTTACTGTAATTACATCATGGTGGTGGTTATGGTGATACTTGTAGCAATTCTGATAATGGTAATGATAGTTGTGTTCATGCTGATGATAGTAAAGAGTGATAGCTGTGTTGGTGCTGATGATGGTAAATAGTGATAGTTGTGTTGGTGCTGATGATAGTAAAGGGTGATAATTGTGTTAGTGCTGATGATGGTAAATAGTGATAGTTGTGTTAGTGCTGATGATGGTAAATAGTGATAGTTGTGTTAGTGCTGATGATGGTAAATAGTGATAGTTGTGTTGGTGATGGTAAATAGTGATAGTTGTGTTGGTGCTGATGATAGTAAAGAGTGATAGCTGTGTTGGTGCTGATGATGGTAAATAGTGATAGTTGTGTTGGTGATGGTAAATAGTGATAGTTGTGTTTGTGCTGCTGATGGTGATTATAGTGATAGATGTGGTAGTGATAAGTAGTTTCTGTGGCAAAAAAGTAGCGCCAAGCTTTGCGACACAAGCAATAAAAAAATAATAAAGGCAATCAGGGCATATCACAAGTAGTGACAATTATAGTGATGGTTAAAGTAGTGCTGATTATGGTTGTTATAGTGATGGTTGTAGTAATTCTGATGATGGCAGTTAATGATCGTTTTGGTAGTGTTGACGATGGTAGAGAGCGATAGCGCTGATGATGGCGAGGGTGACAGTTGCGATAGTGCCGATTGATGGCGAGGGTGACACTTGTGATAGTGCTGATGATAGTACAGTGGTGGCGAACCTATGGCACGGGTGCCAGAGGTGGCACTCGGAGGGCACCCTCTCTGTGGGCACCCAGGGCATCACCACAGACAGAACTCAAAACCTCCTCCTGCAGTCCTTGGCCACCCAGGACATGCTGTGGTCAGGGCTATTTTAAAGTTACACATTCTAAAGCAGCCTAGGACTACAGGAGAAGCAAGGAGGTGCGGACAAGGCTGTGTTATTATTGTAGGTCCTGCTCTAGGCCACGCAATTCATCCTGTTCAGGGGACCCTGGAGGAAAGGTACAATGATTATCTGAATTTCTCCTCTTTCTTGCAACTGTTTTGGTGTCATCAGGACGCTGATACAATTAAAAGCCTTAACAAAACATGTTACCACCTAAATTTCTGTTTTGGCACTTTGCATTTAAATAAGTGGGTTTATTTCTAGTTTGGGCACTCGATCTCTAAAAGGTTCACCATCACTGTGATAGTAGATGGTGACAGTTGCGATAGTGCTGATGATAGCGAGGGTGACAGTTGTGATAGTGCTGAGGATGACAGAGAGTGACAGTTGTGATAGTGCCAATGATGGCGAGGGTGACAGTTGTGATAGTGCCAATGATGGTAGAGAGTGAGGGTTGTGATAGTGCTGAGGATGGTACAGAGTGACAGTGCGGATGATGACAGAGAGTGACAGTTGTGATGGTGCCGATTAGGGTAGAGAGTGACAGTTGTGATGGTGCCGATTAGGGTAGAGAGTGACAGTTGTGATGGTGCCGATTAGGGTAGAGAGTGACAGTTGTGATGGTGCCGATTAGGGTAGAAAGTGACAGTTGTGATGGTGCAGATTAGGGTAGAGAGTGACAGTTGTGATGGTGCCGATTAGGGTAGAGAGTGACAGTTGTGATAGTGCCGATTAGGGTAGAGAGTGACAGTTGTGGTAGCGCTGATGATGGTGGATATAGTGATAGTGCTGATGATGGTAGGTAAAGAGAATTGTGGTAGTGCGGATAATACTAATTATAGTGGTGAGAGATCATTCTAATGATGGAAATTACAGTAATAGTGATAATAATATAACAATTGATGTTATAGTGATTTTGATTGTACTGGCTGTGATTGTAGCAATGACTATGACTACTGAATATTATTGAAACATTATTAATACAGCAATGGTGGTGGTAGTGCTGGTGACGGGAGTCATTGTAGAGATGATAGTGGTGGTAGTGCTGGTGACGGGAGTGATTGTAGAGATGGTGGTGGTAGTGCTGGTGACGGGAGTGATTGTAGAGAAGGTGGTGGTAGTGCTGGTGACGGGAGTGATTGTAGAGATGGTGGTGGTAGTGCTGGTGACGGGAGTGATTGTAGAGATGGTAGAGATGGTGGTGCTGGTGACGGGAGTGATTGTAGAGATGGTGGTGCTAGTGCTGATGACGGGAGTGATTGTAGAGATGGTGGTGGTGGTGCTGGTGACGGGAGTGATTGTAGAGATGGTGGTGCTAGTGCTGGTGACGGGAGTGATTGTAGAGATGGTGGTGGTGCTGATGACGGGAGTGATTGTAGAGATGGTGGTGGTGCTGATGACGGGAGTGATTGTAGAGATGGTGGTGCTAGTGCTGGTGACGGGAGTGATTGTAGAGATGGTGGTGATGGTGCTGATGACGGGAGTGATTGTAGAGATGGTGGTGATGGTGCTGGTGACGGGAGTGATTGTAGAGATGGTGGTGCTAGTGCTGGTGACGGGAGTGATTGTAGAGATGATGGTGGTGGTAGTGCTGGTGACGGGAGTGATTGTAGAGATGATGGTGGTAGTGCTAGAGATGGGAGTCATTGTAGAGATGGTGGTAATAGTGCAGGTGAGGGGAGTGATTGCAGAGATGATAGTGGTAGTGCTTGGATCCTCACAGAACTTGTACTCTCTATGTAATGACATTTAGGGTTTTCATTGTCTATGGAGGAAGAGGTGGCGACTGGTGGACATAGTAAAAGCCAATAGTAGCAGTGGGTGGAGGGGGGGGGGGCGCGTGTCACTACTACATCTTTATATATATGTTATTCTGGGTCTGTGCTCAGACTACATCAGCAACCTCCCCCCCCCCCCCTTTTACCCCCAACATATTGTCTGACAGTCTCTTCATCCTCGGACATCACTTTTTTTGGATGTTCCTGGCGCAGCTGCTTTAGTGTCTGTGAACATGAGATGAATGGGGCGCCCTCACCTCATCTATCACTGACCGCACATCTCAGATCTGTCTTCTCATCCTCTCTCCGAGTGCCTTGTGCAACCATGACAGCTGATAGATTGGTGCGGCAGCTCGCTGATCACTATACACCAGGATCAGCGGTGGCTTCCCCAACACATGAGGGTCCCATCAATTTACCTGTGCAGTGACGGATGAGGGAGAGGTATCTAAAATCTGCTGTACTGACACACTGTGACGACTAACGTGCGGAGCAATGTGAGGGTCTGATGAGTATTTTTAGTTGTGGCATTGTATGGTGGTACGTAGGCACCAAATGGACCACATTATTTGGGGTTAATATGGCAGTGTTATTTAGGGATTCATGGGTGGTAGATTCTAGGGAAGAGCCGTCAGTATCATGCGAGTGGCATTCGGTAGTATAAGTCCCAGGGGCATATATAATATGTATTATGTGATAGGTAGCAGTAGCATTGTGTATAGAGTTACTATGTGAGCAGTGTATGACAGCATTATGTAGGTACTGCACGGCGGGTTTATTTAGGTGGAATTTTACAGGAGATATGTAGCCGTGTTATCTACAGTACAGGCGGTCCCCTACTTAAGAACACTCGACTTGCATACGACCCCTAGTTACAAACGGACCTCTGGATGTTGGTAATTTATCCTTAGACTACAATAATCAGCTGTAACAGTTATCACAGGTGTCTGTAATGAAGATTTATTGTTACTCCTGGTTCTTATGACAATCCAACATTTTTAAAATCCAATTGTCACAGAGAGCAAAAAAGTTCTGGCTGGGGTTACAATGATAAAATATGCAGGTCCGACTTACAAGATAGGGTCTGTAGGTTTGTTCTTAAGTTGAATTTGTATGTATGTAAACCAGGGACTGCCTGTATATGGTTGTATGATTTAGATCTGGTACTGAATAGCAGTATACTGTGAGTTGCCACCCATCACACTGCATATGTATTTTGGGATTTGCCAGTTCCTGCTCGCGTTCTATAATCATAACTAGTGCAGCATTTTACAAAATTGTAGCCAAATTGAAGCTCTGTAGTGAAATCCTCCGGCTCTGGCTCAGCGGGTCTGACTTATAGGATGAAGGCCTCAGGGCATCTCCCACTTTCACTTACAAGACACAAAACACGGACAGCACTTTGCTGCTCCGACTCCTTGGAAGGAAGCACCGCTCCTAAAGTGTCATGGATCCATCCTGGGGGTCCGGCTGTTACCCTGGTAATGGCGGGAAAGGTGATCCCTGTAGATCTACCAAATCCTAGAGAACAGATGCAGCAGCCGGGGTCTGGACACCTGCACTGGGAATGTTCTAGGAATGTGTAAAATGAGGAACCATCAGGATCAAGGAAGAGAGGGTCAATATTTGGAGGTTAGAAATAAAGCCCCCTCGCCCTCTCCACATGCCATCCACACGTAGCCCCCCATGTAGTTATTAGTTCAGTGCATCTAATGATTATGAGATGACGAAATGCTGCAAATAGCTGCAATCGCATTTCTTTCCCGTTGTTGCATATTCTGTAATCTCAGGAAACTTATGTGTCTCCATGGTAACAGACTACAAGACTGTGCAGTCAGACACTACGTATTCATCCTTGCTTTAGTTACTGTAGAAAGGCTAAGGAACCAAGGCCACAAAAAAGTCATAATCCAGGGCATATAACTATGTGACAACAAGATCTAACCCTGGCACACTGTGACACCCTCCAGCTGTGCTACAGCCACTCTACAGTACGCAGCAGCTTACCGTGCAACACTGCCCCCAACACATTGCTGGAGACTAGATAGAAGGCAAACAGTACACAGAAAAATAGGCTTTCACCTGCACCGATACATTGTAACAAACCGGCAAAGGTGTGAGGAGGATAGTTTTTCTGATTGCATGTGTAAACAGAAAGGCTTTTATTCACTGACAGCAAGCAAAGATCTGGAAATTGGTGAAATATTACCGAAAGTTTTTGAGAAAGTTTCCCTGATAGGGAGAGGCGGCTGATGACAATGGGCTGCTATTTTGTGCCATCGCTGGTCCCCCTCCCCTCATTAGTGGGTGTCAGGCCGGGGCCCCAGCGCTCACCCTGGAACAGAGCAGATTGTGCTGCTTTTTGTGGACTGCGGCTGCAGACGGCCCATTAAATAAACATCATTAGTAGGATCTCTCCCCTTCTAGTGCGGAATTCTGATGGAGCCGCGCTGGGGGCCAGAACAATGGCGGCCATTGACTGTACCCATCTGTACGGGCGCCAACAGCCCTGTCACCGGCAGACACCGCCTGTGGGCGTTCACGTGAGCGGCAGAAGTGGACGGAGACGCCAGGAGAGGACACTCGTCCCTCGCACACCCGCCAGGGCCGGAGCGGCGCTCAGCATGCACAGCGTGTTGACGGGGTAAATAATTTAAGAAAAGAATATACATTTGAAAGAAGACGCCCCCCCCCCCCTCCCGCCACCGCCAGGACTGCAGCGCCTCCGGGCAAAGACTTGTTCATTTGCATGCGGAATGTTATTAACTTTGTATACTGCGGCTTTAAAGAACGTACGTTTCAATTAAAGGGAATCGCGGGGCAGAGAGGCAGAGGACTAACGGCTTTGTCTGCCGAGTTAACCCTTCCTTGTTATTGTGACAACCTTCAGCTTTCTTCTTGACCCCCGGGAGGAGGAGATCAACTGCTCCTGCACTATAATCCCCATCATGTTTTAGTTGCGTACATCACACCACGCTACAGGCAACTCATGGAATGGCTGATAACTGAGAATAATAGATTGTATCCCCCTGTACAGTCTCCTCTCCCTGGGATGAAATAGCTGATGGCTGATAACAATCTATTACTCTCTGTTATTTCATCCTGGGGAGAGGTTACTGTACAGGGGGTTACAATCTATTACTCTCTGTTATCAGCCATTTCATCCTGGGGAGAGGTGACTGTACATGGGGATACAATCTATTACTCTCTGTTATCAGCCATTACATCCCGGGGAGAGGAGACTTTACAGGTGGGATACAATCTATTACTCTCTGTTATCAGCCATTTCATCCTGTGGAGAGGTGACTGTACAGGGGGGGATACAATCTATTACTCTCTGTTATCAGCCATTTCATCCTGGGGAGAGGTGACTGTACAGGGGGGATATAATCTATTACTCTCTGTTATCAGCCATTTCATCCTGTGGAGAGGTGACTGTACAGGGGGGGATACAATCTATTACTCTCTGTTATCAGCCATTTCATCCTGGGGAGAGGGGACTGTACAGGGGGGGGGGATACAATCTATTACTCTCTGTTATCAGCCATTTCATCCTGTGGAGAGGTGACTGTACAGGGGGGGATACAATCTATTACTCTCTGTTATCAGCCATTTCATCCTGTGGAGAGGTGACTGTACAGGGGGGGGGGATACAATCTATTACTCTCTGTTATCAGCCATTTCATCCTGGGGAGAGGAGACAGCGGGATATAAAGAATAATAAATCGTATCCCTCTCTACAGTCACCTCTCTCCCTGGGATGAAATGGCTGATAACAGAGAGTAATAGATTGTATTCTCCCAGTATGTATTGTGTGGGTGCTCAGACATGCAGAACCTAATTAGTCTGGTTGCAGCCACTTACTTTAGACTTATTCTGGGAGGTAGGTGATGGACGAGGATGTCAGGCCGGAGCATCCTGGGGGTCAGGGTCATCAGTAAAGGGGAAGCTGCAATATATCAGGAGCCTGGAATCACAGAGCCGGCACTTCTGTATATGAGGGAACGTCATCACCCCAGAGCCCTCTCCTCGCCTCCGCCCCACGTCTTCCAGCCCTCGCTGTTACAACATGGTTTCTACATGATGACAACGTGCGCCTCTTATCTTCCTTGTACCTACAGTGACATCAGACGCTGGCTACACGCAGTCACGTGACGGCTGCATCATGGAAGATTATACGATTCTATGTTTATTATTCCAATGTATCAAAACTACATGTAAAATAAAAGAACTTCCTAAATTCAGCAATATATATACACAGACCTATGTGTCTCCGTGGTAACAGACTACAACAAACGCTGTGTAGTCTGATCTGACCTCCCTCAGTCTGTCCCATGGGGATGGGGGACTTTTTGGGGTACAAAGCGGTCCACTTTCCATTGCCTCCTCCCTTGTGCAGGCAGGGCACCCAGACTTCAAGTATCCTAGGCACCTATGCCTCTCTGCTGTACTACTGTCCTGTATTGTAGTCATACTTTCAGGACAGCAGTTCTGGAGGACAGGGACTCACAGCAGCATAAACATTCTAGATGAGTGATGCTTGGAGTCTAGATCCCATACATTGTTCAGTCACCCATAGTCCACTATGCTGCTTTGAGTCCCTTTCTCTCTGCGGTACTACTGTCCTGTAGTGTAGTCTTTGAGGATAGCAGTTCTGGAGGACAGGGACTCACAGCAGCATTGACGTTCTAGATGAGTGATGTTGGGATTCTGAGCCCCATACATCATTCAGTCACCCATACTCCCCTATGCTGCTGTGAGTCCCTGTTGCTCTGCGGTACTAATGTCCTATGTTGTAGTCATACTTTGAGGACAGCAGTTCTGGAGGAGTACAGGGACTCACAGCAGCATAGACATTTTAGATGACTGATGCTGGGAGTCTGGGTACCACACAGTATTGAGACCATATGCAGTTGTATTCCCCAGACTCCCAGCATCACAGTCCTGTATAAACATCTATCGTATTGTGTTTCCCTCCCTACATTATTCTGCTTCCAGAAATAGTTTTGTAGGGACTCCCAGCATCATAGGGATTATAAAGCTGGAGTGTGGGTCTCTCTGACATACACACTTTCATAGTCTAGTCCAGTGTTGGACTGGGGTTCCTTGGGCCTACCAGATAAAAATGATCCTGGGGGCCCACCCTACACATAAGTAATAGCCCTTTGTAGCTTCCAGACTGGGTTGTCTTCTGCTGTAGTTCTGTGTCCGGTGCTGGGTTAGATCCGCCAGTCCAACACTGGTCTAGTCTACTCCACCCTATTCTCTGGGCCAAAAGTCTGTCCGTCCATAGCGTTATCCTTTCTTTCATCCGGTCCTAATGTGTCCAGAAGACGCCACCACGTACTAATCTAAAAACCGAAAGTCAAATTCTTATGTAAAATAAGGCGCAACAGAATTCTGGTGCCGTTGCTGCCAGTGCCTACAACACGTTGTATCGCCAACACAAGCCGTCACGTGGCGGCCTAGTGCACTCGGCAAACAATCGGAGCGGTGGAGACCTTCTGCAACATGCCACTAAAGAAGCCAGAGAAAAATAATGAGAGTCTTTCTGTCAAGAAGGATTTAGGAAATATCACTAGCATTATTAAAATTTAATTTTTTTCACGGCGCGTTTCGCCTCCCCTTCTCCCAGTGATAATGAGGGAGCGCGAACACCTTCACATTCCCCGTTCCTTGTTTCATACAATAAATTCAACCTTCCAGTCTGCAGACATTTCAGCTCAGAGCTTTCACTGCTGAGGGCTAATTTTCCCTTTTCTTTTCATTCTGAGGATTTTTTTTTTCTTTTGTTACTTTTTTTTTCCATACATTTTAGAAAAAAAAAAATAATTAAAAAAAATCAGAACAGTTTGTTGTTGTCGTTTTTTTTTTTCTACCAGGCCGATGGAGCAAATAAAATCAATCTCAGCCCAAACGGACCAGAGAAGTCGGGGGATTATCCGAGACAGGAAGGTGAATGGCGAAAGAAGACGAGTTTTGATGCCTTCAAAAACTGTTTATGTGATCGAGAAGAAGCAAATGCGTTGACAAGTTGGTCTTGTAATAGTCGGCGCGTTGTACTGAGGGAGCCGGCGCACTTCTCCTCGGCTGCTGGAGTTTAGATGGCGGCGAGCGCCAGAGCCTGGTGGAGACTGGAGCGGCCTTAGGCCAAGCAGAAGCTTCCGAGAGGTCCAAGCCTCTTCTACGTAACTGGCCACTTACCTCCTATTCTACTCAGAGAAGCAGCAGAATGGCCCAGGGTTGTCAGTTAACAAAGCAAAGTGGGACCAGGTGTAGCTTTTTTTTTTTCTCCCCTCTTCTTCTTCATGAACAGACCCCGGGCTAAGAGCGTCAGATCCCGGCATGTTGTACAGAACCGAAAACAATGAAGGGTTCATGAATGTTTTAGCAATCTTGAAGTCTCGGCTTTAGTGCACGCGTTTCGGAGCCTCCGAGGTACGAGGAAACAGATAGGGATGCTGGATCTTGATGGACAATAGGAACGCAAAAAAAAAAAAAAATATCTGCAAATAGCTTGGAGCTATCCGGTGCAAAAACATGAAAAGATGCCCGGAGATGATGGTAGAGGTTCATCAGGGACCTCAATGGAATATCTACAAGAGCTGCCGGAACGCGGATATAAACACAACGGGCAGGCTTGATGTACGATTCGACAGGTCGGTATGAAGAGATGCTAATTTCTATAGAGATAGGATGTCCAAAAAGTTGTCCAAGATAATCTTACCAAATGTTAAAGCAAGAATGATCGGTTACCTCAGTGGTCTCGGTTTTGTGGGGGTCGTCTATACATCTCAAGGGTAGATATAAGGACCTTTTAAAAGTTCTCCAACCTACCTGGGGGTAATTGGGCCCCCGAGATCCCCCCACGCTAGTGATCTGGGCTGCCCCCTCGCTTCCTCACATGGAAATAACCTGCCGAGCTGCTCAGGGAACTTTATATAACAAGTTCTTTAAGTTTGACCTTGTCGCTTGTTTGTGGAGGTTCTCAGCACCTTGTGCAGCCTCCAGGTACCTGATGAGTGGAGAGGACTTTCGCTTTTGTTAGGTCTCATTTCCTCAGCCGCTGCTCCCTCCTGCCTCTTTGACGTGCCTTTTGTTCCGTTTCCCTTTATAATTGCTCTGGTCTTATTCTGGAGGACACAATGGCCTCACTTTCTGAGCCTCCTTCTCTGGGCCCCAGGACCCGGCTTCCCATTGTCGAGTATCTGGTTTCACCAGTTAAAGAAACAAAAAGAAAATAACCTGAAAAGTAACAGGCACCCCTGCACTCTGCATTGGCACTGCCCCCCCCCCACACAGATTATCACCGGCACCCCACCCACATTTGCACAGCTACTTACCCCTGCAATGACAGTAACTCCACGCTCCCTTTCCCAGGCATTGGCACCAGCTCCTTTCCATTGGCAGTCGTGGTCCCTCTCCCTGCATTGGCCCCGATGCCCTCTCCCTTGCATAGGCATTGCCTCCCTCCCACATCCCCTTCATGATCACCGGCGCTCCTCCACCTTGGCACCAACTCCACAATATAACAGATGACAACTCTTTTTGGTTCAGGTTCTTGGGTCGATTGTTCCACCTAGAAATCTATGACTACATTGGCAACTGGGCGTAACCTTTTGTGGATGCGGTACCTGCACAGTTCAGGTCAGTCAGAGTCACAGAATTTCGAGACACTTCCCATAAACTAACGTCCAATAATGACACTGCCTTTAAGGGCCCAGATATGTGAGAGAAGATCTGTTCAGGACCCCCCATCACCTTCATCACAAGGATATCCTCACGTCGCTTATTCCAGTAGACTTAAGCCATTATTGTCCCTGGAGAGATGTGTAATCAGACCTTTGTGTATGTTGTTAGTAGCAGCAGGACTGTGATATATGGATTTATATTCCAGGATTGTAGCTTCTCCAAGTGCATGAGGCGTGTCCTCACACTGCTGTGCTCTTATTCCTCTGAATTGCACTGCTCCATAGCCCATCCCTTTAATGCAAAATCTGTAAAAGGCTTCTGATTAAATATTACGAAAGGCAATGAGAGGAGCAGAGCTAAGGGAAGTTCACTGCAGAGAGCACAGCAGTGTGAGGATACACCCCTTGTGCACTCCAAAAATCTACAATCCTGGAATAGAAATCCATAAATCACAGTCCTGCTGCTACTAACAACATAAACAAAGGTCTGATTACACAGATCTCCGGGGACAATACCTAATAATGACTGTAGAGAGCACAGAGCACAGTAGTGTGAGGACATGCCTAGTGCACTTGGGGAAGTTACAATCCAGACACTTAAACCCCCATTTCATAGTCCTGCTGCTACTAACATACACTACTGTATGAATACACATTTCTCCAGGAACAATACCTAACACTGGCTGCAGAGAGAACAGAGCACAGCAGTGTGAGGACATGTCCCCAATGTAGGATCTACAATCCTGTGATATGAAATAAATATCAGTGCTGCTGCCGCTACTAACAAAATACACAGTGGTCTGATTACACATCTCTCCAGGACTGTAGTCTGTGTGGTCCCGCCTTAACCCATCAGCTTTGTATCTGGGATTAGTGATATTTCATTCACTGACAGAAAGCAGAGTTCTTTAAAATGGTGCAAAATGTAATGTAAAAGAAAGTGTTTGGACTGTCTACACAGAGGGCCGGTGTATGATGTGGAGCTGTGTATCCTGGTGCGTTGCGAGGTACCGGAGGTGCGCGGCTGTGATTGTCCTCCTAGTGGCTAATGATTCAGTCTGTTGATGAGGAGGCTCTTGCTTGGAGCGAGACCCTTGGCTATGACACTGGATCTGCTCCTCCGCTCAGCGTCCGTGCCCTTCATTATGACTGGCCTCATTAGCGCGGTGGGTACGGCTGCGGTGCTACGGGGGTTAATCGTGAACACAGCCGTGCGTTCTCCTTTCAAGGTTGTGTTTCATGGAGACGACGCGCTCCGGTCCCCCCGGTGCACAGAGTCGCTCCGCTTCGCATGCAAACAGCGGCGCCTTTGAAGGCCGAACCCAGGGGTTCAATTTTCAAAACGGCTTCGCCCATTCCCTGCCGATGGCGATGAGCGTTTGATACAGGGGTCCGCAGAGCATTGCCGGGATTTGCTCCATTATAATTAGATACAAAGGTGTCCTTCCCGAAAACCAGCATAACACCCCCCCGACTTCATGAATGGGCGTCCATGGCTGATGTGCTGGATACAGATGACACGTGTATGTGATATACGGCGCACAGGCCTCAGCTAAAATATCAGGACTTAGATACAAGGGTCCTTGTACCGCAGCTGTATCACCCACATAATGATGACATAACAGGGATGTAGTGCTCGGCGGCGTCCTCGCGCCCCAGGTAGGGCTCGGCGGCGACCTCGCGCCCCAGGTAGGGCTCGGCGACGTACATGATCTGCGTGGGAGCGCTGTGCTATGACCTTCTGGGATCAGGCGTTGCTGCGCTTCTGGTCTCTACACTGACACCTAATCCTCCCACATTATCCTCCATCAGTCACCATGTGACAGGAGAGATGCTCTGCAGGTAACCCCTCGTATGGTTATATATGGGATAAATGGGTGCTATACCGGCAGCTGTCGGTGATCTCAGCATGGCCGCCCGGTACAGGTGACACCTACGGGCCAGGCCGCTGTCACTGCCGCTCCCTACCCCCCGGGGAACACGCTGTATAATCATCTCTGGCTCCTGTTCAGCAATGTCATCCCTGAAACATGAGCAGGGGCCTGGGAGACAATGGCGCTATAGACGTACATCTCCGCGGTCATGTGACTATTTATAGACCAGTTTCACGATGGGGCCACGAGGAGACCTAATAATGAGTGGCCACACACACGTAGCAGAGCTGAGGGGTGACACTATGTCCTCCTTACTACATACTGTCAGTAAGCTGGGTGGTAAAGTAGCCCCTACCATCTTATACAGGATATGGTTGCACCCTGTGCCCCCACCCATCCTGGCAATGTTGTTTAGGTGCTGCAGCTGTACTACATCCCCAGGGACTGGACCTCCACTGGTTAAAAAAAGGGGCGAAATATCCTAACGATAGAGAATTATCCCCCCAAAAAATATTGTAGATCCGTCAACAGCAACTTGTTGACCTGCTGCGATACTTGATCCAGACATGAGGGCAGTCAAAGGCCAAATGAGGTCACTATGTATTATAGCAGCACAGATAATAGGGGCACAAACATTACAGCAACTTGCTGATGGTTTCCAGGCAATAATCCTGGAAAAACACCAATTTAAAAAAAAAAGGGTAAAATAAAGTTAGATTGTACAGTATAGGGTTACCTAAAATTGGCTTCATTAACAGCAACTTACTGATGGTTTCCGAAGGAAAAATCATATTTCCCAAGGTAGAGTTCATCATTGCGGACACTTTTCATGACCCCAGACACCTCAGTATCTCCGCCTATAGCCCGGAGTGTCGGGCACCGGGCAGCAGTGCCCCGGTGAGGCTCTCCCATCACTCGCTGCAGTGTTTAAAAAAAAAAAAAAAAAAATACATTTTTTTTTAATCAATTTGCAGTAAAAAGAAAAGCAAAAAGCGATTTAACTCGATCTGTAGATTCCAGGCAAAGCTGGAGAAGAGGCGATAAATGATTCAGAGCCTGGGACCACCGGGGGTCAGCGCTAAAAATTCAGACAACTCTCGTAACAGCGAGGTCAGGGAGACGAGGACCCGCTAACAAGGGAATCCTCTGCCGCATGTGCTAGACTAGTAACACAGCCGTAAGGGGATGCCGTAAGAAGTTCTGCAGCAGCTGCCCCTCACACCTGAGACATTTCCTCTAAATTGTATCTTTTACGGGGAAAGCTGGGTGACTGCCAATATGGCCGGCATTGGGACACCTGGTTAGTCTCGAATGAAAAACTCTTGTTAAAGGGGTTGTCCCAAGTCTGTTGAAACCTGACAAGTGGGGGTCCTACTGCTGGGATCCCACCTGTCTTGTTCTCTTGAATCTATGGAGCGGCACCCAAAGCCGTGGACATGATGAGGATGCACTTCACTGTTGCTCCATTCTCATGATTGGTGGAGGTGTCTGTGGTCAGACCCCCCCAACCGGATGATTAGGATAAAAAAAAGATTGGGACTGCCCCAATTAGAGGCTCAGATCCCATCTAGATCCATCAGATGAAGATTTGTTACAATGTAATTTTTCACTGGGTTGTATAGCCTCTGGCAATTCACTGACAGCAAGCAGAGAGTATAATGATACATACTCCCGTTACAGCCAGAGCTGCAGTAACATTCCTTTCCATCTCCCTGTTGTGATTTACAGGCGGTCCCCTACTTAAGGACACCCGACTTACAGACAACCCATAGTTACAGACGGACCCCTCTGCCCACTGTGACCTCTGGTGAAGCTCTCTGGATGCTTTAAAATAGTCCCAGATTGCAATAATCAGCTTAAAATTGTCTGCAATGAAGCTTTATTGATAATTCTTGGTCCTATTACAGCAAAAAAATTTGAAACTCCAATTGTCACTGGGGCAAAAAAAAAAATTGTCGGGAACTACAATGATAAAATATACAGTTTCGACTTACATACAAATTCAACTTAAGAACAAACCTACAGTCCCTATCTTGTATGTAACCCGGGGACTGCCTGTATCTAAATTCCATGAAAACCACTGATGTCAATATCATCTCTCTGAAGGGAAAGCAGCTTTGGTAGGGACTGGAGTACAACACACAATGTCGTTGAGCACAACAGAAATAAAGCAAAAAATGAGACTTTTTATAGTAAAGAAGGTAAAACATGTCGGGGGAATCCCCTTAGAAGCTTCTAGAGATTTTTGTGAATGAGTTTCCTTTTTTGTAATTTTCTCTTTTCTTTGCTTTCTGTCGGGTTTTGGTGGTTTGCGTTTCTTCTAAGCGGGGATCCGGCGCGCGGTAATAACGCAGGCTGCTAAATTCTTTGAAATTCGCCTTTATCTGCCTGGCGGTGAAGTAGAAAGGAGCGAGTGGCGTCTCCCGGATATTTAGCGGTAGAGAACACTTAAAGGGATGTGCACAGTTTTATCTCGCATCTTTGAATTTCCTCCTCGCGCTTTTGGTGATACGGTTTTGTCTTGAAGTGTAAGTTACAAACAGCGAATCCCTGCACTTAATGACGTCTAATTGGTTGTAATGCGGTGGAGGCGACTGCGAGCACTGCTTCCACGCGGCAGGAGGACAGGCACGGACCTTATCCACTGTCACAGATGTCAGGAGATTACCGGCCCCCACTGCCCGACACTTCACCGCGCCGGGGCCCAATACATCACCGGGATATACACCAGAAACTTACAGGCAGAATCTCTCTGAAATAGAGGATTATACATGACATTTTTGTTATGAGGGAATTGCATTGTGAGCAATTTCTCATCAGATTCTTCTATTACACAATGCTTTCTCAGCAACTTCCAGGTCCACTCCAGACACCTTTCTGCTCCCTTGGATTCCACTTTTTGCCACTCTACTGTCGCCCTCCGGACCCCTCTGTCATCCTTCTGACTCTATGTCCCCCTCTAGATCCATGTGTCCCCCCCTCGGTCCCCCTCTAGATCCATGTGTCCCCCCCTCGGTCCCCCTCTAGATCCATGTGTCCCCCCCTCAGACCCCCTCTAGATCCATGTGTCCCCCCTCGGTCCCCCTCTAGATCCATGTGTCCCCCCTCGGTCCCCCTCTAGATCCATGTGTCCCCCCTCGGTCCCCCTCTAGATCCATGTGTCCCCCCTCGGTCCCCCTCTAGATCCATGTGTCCCCCCTCGGTCCCCCTCTAGATCCATGTGTCCCCCCTCGGTCCCCCTCTAGATCCATGTGTCCCCCCTCGGTCCCCCTCTAGATCCATGTGTCCCCCCTCGGTCCCCCTCTAGATCCATGTGTCCCCCCTCGGTCCCCCTCTAGATCCATGTGTCCCCCCTCGGTCCCCCTCTAGATCTACAAGTTCTCCTTTGGACTCCTCTGTCCCCTTCTAGATCCATGCATCCTTCCCCACCTTCCTGTAGTCTACTTTACTTTCCTCCGGACTCCTCTGTTCCCATTACATCTATGTTGGACCCCCCTGCCCTATTTCAGACCCATTTGTCTTTTTTTACAGTACATTGGACTATTTTCTCAAGACCGTTCGGACCCATTTATGCCCCTCTCTCATCACAATATTATTATGAAGTCCATCGCCCTACATACCCAATGTACTAATAGATAAGGTGTATCCAGACAGACAGAGGCCGGTGTCTGTAAGCCGGCATCGCAGAAAGCGGAGAGGAGACGAATTATCAATCAGTAATAGAAAAATCCATCACCTGAGACGTGAGGAGGAGCAGGACCGTCTAGTGAACTCTAGAAAGTTCATTACAATTGCTTTAGTCTGAGGATGTGTGCATTCTGGCAGACCATGTATATACTGTATATATAGGAGCAGTCTGTGTCCGCTCCCGATGACTGGGGGGTCCCAGCAGTGACTCTCCGGCCCCTGTGTATGGAGCCCGCGGATGCTGTGAAACAATCTGCAGCAATCGGCTCTCGCACAACAATGGCTTATTGACTTGTTACTGCGTTTCAGACCCCGGAGGCTGCAATCAATAGACTTTGCACCACGTCAGACTAATAAATCCTGGGCTCCGGCTGGAGAAGGGCCAAGAGGCTGCAGGAAAATCCCTGGTAGACAAACGATGGAGCAGAGGGGTGACTGACAGCTGGAAAGCTGGGGTCATGGAGAAATGCAAAATCTACCAGGGGTGGGGGGCTATAATGCTGCAACTGCCAGGGGTGGGGGTACATAATGTTGCAACTGCCAGGGGTGGGGGTACATAATGTTGCAACTGCCAGGGGTGGGGGGCGATAATGCTGCAACTGCCAGGGGTGGGGGTACATAATGTTGCAACTGCCAGGGGTGGGGGTACATAATGTTGCAACTGCCAGGGGTGGGGGGCGATCATCACCCAGCTTTTCCAGGATCAGATAGAAGTAGGAATTGGAAAGGTTCTGCTGTGTGTCCCTCTCACTTCCCCTCATGGGGCCGGAGCCGTTGGTGTCATCTCGTCTGTGACTGTCGGGAGACGGCGAGGAGCCGGGGGCGTCTACAGTCACTTCTGGTCAAGACAAACGTTACAGATCAGTGGATTCTGAGAATCTTTCGACAATAGGGAACGCAGTGTGAGAAGAATGGCGCATGTCGTGACTAATTCATCTTAATGAGGAACTGGAAGAGGGTGTAAGAAGACGGGCACAGTTGCCCAACAGAGCGGGCACAGGACATATACGGGTCAGATATAGAGAGTTGTGGGTACTGCTTACTGCGCCCCTCCCTAACACCAGCAGCCAACACCCCAGGACTCGCAATAACACCAGCAGCCACCACCGCAGGACCCGCCGTAGCACCAGCAGCCACCACCGCAGGACCCGCCGTAACACCTGCAGCCACCACCGCAGGACCCGCCGTAACACCTGCAGCCACCACCGCAGGACCCGCCGTAACACCTGCAGCCACCACCGCAGGACCCGCCGTAACACCTGCAGCCACCACCGCAGGACCCGCCGTAGCACCAGCAGCCACCACCGCAGGACCCGCCGTAACACCTGCAGCCACCACCGCAGGACCCGCCGTAACACCTGCAGCCACCACCGCAGGACCCGCCGTAACACCTGCAGCCACCACCGCAGGACCCGCCGTAACACCTGCAGCCACCACCGCAGGACCCGCAGTAACACCTGCAGCCACCACCGCAGGACCCGCAGTAACACCTGCAGCCACCACCGCAGGACCCGCCGTAGCACCAGCAGCCACCACCGCAGGACCCGCCGTAACACCTGCAGCCACCACCGCAGGACCCGCCGTAACACCTGCAGCCACCACCGCAGGACCCGCCGTAACACCTGCAGCCACCACCGCAGGACCCGCCGTAACACCTGCAGCCACCACCGCAGGACCCGCAGTAACACCTGCAGCCACCACCGCAGGACCCGCAGTAACACCTGCAGCCACCACCGCAGGACCCTCAGCACCGGAGCACGGTCACCGCTGCACATTCCTAGGGACACACAATCTCTTTATCCACAAAGAAGCAGAGAAAGGTGATCTACTTGCACCTGCGGCTGTAATGGGGGGGGGGGGGGCTAAAACCAAATGTCATACGACCAAAAACTTAGGTAAAAAAAAAAATCCAGAAATGATTGCAGAGATGTCGGATATCACTGAAACTACGGGCGAGGAGGTATTCAGGAAGCAATTCACACCCTCACTCCCCTCATTAGCGCCGAGCACAGATCTGTACAGCGATAATTTACACCTTCCATAATACAGACAGTGACAGCATCATTATACCGCCACCACCAGCAGATTATACTGCGCTCAGACTGTCCACATAGCAGCAACCCTGAGGTACACTAAGAAATGGGGGACAGGAAGCTGACACTTGGGGGGACAGAACAGGGACACGCTGACACTTGGGTGGGGACAGAGACTTGATGATACAGGGGTAAGAACACGCTGACACTTGAGGAGGGGACAGGGACACGCTGACACTTGAGGAGGGGACAGGGACACGCTGACACTTGAGGAGGGGACAGGGACACGCTGACACTTGAGGAGGGGACAGGGACACGATCAGTGGCGTAACTTGAAGCTCATGGGCCCCAGTGCAAAGTCTGTGCAAGGCCCCTGACTATAATGTATGGTGTATAGTACTAGTCTTCTCATATGGGAAATTGACACCTTATGGGCCCCTTAAACCTCTAGGGCCCCTGGACACAATGACACTTGTAGGAGGCAGGGGACAGTGACAAACTGACACTTGGGTGGAGACAGGGACATGATGACACTTTGGGGGACAGGACAAGGACACATTGACTACTCTTACACCTGGGTGCACTGGGGCGCTGCCATGATTTGATCAGACAGATTGAGAAGATTGGGAGGACAGGACAGGGACACACTGACATTTGGGGGGGGGGCAGAGACTTGCTGCCACTTGGGGGACAAGACAATGACACTTGGGGTGGACAAGACAGAGACAAGCTGACACTTGGGGTACAGGGCAGGGACATGCTGACATTTGGAGGACAGGATAGGGACACGCTGTCACTTGAAGGACAAGACAGGGACACGCTGACTACTCCTGGGTGCACTGGGGCGCCACCATGATTTGCTCAGTCGGGGGGACATGGCGTTAGTGTTGTGCTGTGGCCCCCAGACACATTAAGAGAAGATTGATGTGTTTTTCTCCCACAGCTGTTGCCAGTTGCTCCCTGTCTTGTCTATATGAAATATGGGAGGGGGCCGCCTGCAGACCACCACATGATGAAGCTTCAGCCACTGCTGACCCCCCATATCATCTGCACCAGGACCATGGGAATGAGAGTGTGGAGCAATGAGTCCATGAGGTCAGTCACCTGCTCCCTGGGCTGCGGTCACCACTGAGGCCGGGGACATCTATAGGAATATTATGTCATTGCTGCCGGCGGATGGGATCTAAAGAGACAGCGAGGAGCAGCCGGAGATGGAGGAGCAGGGAAGAAACTTTTTATAGAAAACTTTTCCCCATACACATAAGTGCATAGTGAGCTGTACCCCTCAGATGGAAGGACCGGACATGCTGGAGTCTATCATGCCTCAGCCTGTAGGCAAATCTCCTGACTGAAGAGATTTGTACTATTCTGACATAGGTGACAACACCTGTACTGCGCTGTGGAATATGCAGGCACTATATAAGGCAGCAAGAGAATAACACTCAGCTGGCGCTCCGCCAGATCCCAACTAAATGATCCCCAAACAGTGAGGAAAGAACATGAGTAATTAAGGGTTTAGTAAGAGGAGCTCATGTTCAGTGACCTGCGGCCCTGATCAATCACTCCCCAGCTACAGGGAAGAGACAGGAACAAGCCGGGGGTGAGAAGTGTGTGTAAACACTACGGGTGATAGCCACCGCTCCTCTACTCCAGAGCTGCGCTCACTATTCTACTGGTACAGTCATTGCGTACTAGTAATATTATATGTACACAGTGACCGCACCAGCAGCAGAATAGTGAGTGCAGCTCTGGGGTATAATACAGGATGTAACTCAGGATCAGTACAGGATAAGTAATGTCATGTATGTACACAGTGACCGCACCAGCAGCAGAATAGTGAGTGCAGCTCTGGAGTATAATACAGGATGTAACTCAGGATCAGTACAGGATAAGTAATGTCATGTATGTACACAGTGACTGCACCAGCAGCAGAATAGTGAGTGCAGCTCTGGAGTAACTAACTATCTCCAGCTACTAATGAGGATGACATAGTGATGTGCTTCCTATGATAACTAGAGTCCAGTGTTAATGAACCTTCCCTGGAATCAGTGACATGCATGTATACGGTGAGGGGAGCCAGCAGAAGCTTATTTTTTGGGGGAATATGAAGCCTTAATGAATGCGGCCTTTGTGAGCATGCTCTGGACTGCAGCCAATCAGATCATCTCGCTGTCTATGTATGCAGAAAATATGCCCTGGTGCGTTGGCCAAGTCAGACGCTGCAGACACATTGACTACAACCTGTATTAACTCAAGGGAAAAAACGCTGAAGGGAAAATTACCTGTGCGGCTCCAGACGAAATTACCTTTTTTTTTTCTTGTTAATCTGGAAGTATGTTTATTACGGTTCGTTAAGAGCGCGGCCCATCTAATACGGCGCGCTCATTAGCGTTATCTGCTGCGGCCACATGAAGTGTCCGGGGGAGGAGTGACAATAATGTAATAAGGCCGCACTGTCTGCAGGCAAAACCAGATGGATTTTCTAATTATACCGCTACGAGATGGACTCACCATGGAAGGCGAGCCGCCGCGCAGCGCTACGAGACGCTATGGAGTCCAGGCGGTCTAATGGCGGCCAGCGTCATACCGGAACCCCTTAAAGGGGCCAGGGGGTCTATAGAAAACATTGCTACAACTAATGTGATTTGTATCTGAATTATTCACTATTCACTAGTAAATCTGGGAGAGTCCCTTGTTGAGAAGGACCTGGGTTAGGGTAGATCATAGATTAAATAACAGCACAATGTCAATCAGCCGCCTCTAAAGCCAGCAAGATTCTCTATCAAAAGTGGTCTGGACTCTCGTGATAGGGATGTAATATTACCACTGTACAAGGCATTGGTTCAGCCTCATCTGGAATATGCTGTCCAGTTCTGGGCTCCGGTCCATAAAAAGGATGCCCTGGAGCTGGAGAGGGTTCAACGTACAGCCACAAAAATGATAAGGGGTATGGAGGGTCTCAGTTATGAGGAAAGATTAAAACAACTAGATTTAGGTAGTCTACAAAAGAGACGACTATGAGGGGACATGATTGATTTATATAAAAAGATGAATGGTCCATCCAAAAAAAATGTTGGAAAATTGTTCCATATTAAATCAAATCGAAAGATAAGGGGGCACCGTCTCCACTTGGAGAAAACAAGGTTAAATCACCAGAGGCGACACAAAGCTTCTTTACTATGAGAACTGTAAAGCAATGGAATAGCCTGCCTCAGGCGCTGGTCACAGCAGGGACAGCAGAGAGCTTCAAGAAGGGTCTAGATGCCTCTCAATAACATTGATGGTTATGTTATATAGAATTGTTTCCCCTAGATCCCTTCCTCATCCGATCCCTTCCCTTCCTTGGTTGAACTTGATGCACACGTGTCTTTTTTCAACAGTGTAAACTATGATACTATGTTACTAACAACATACGCAGCGGTCTGATTACACATCTCTCTAGGGACAATAGATAGCCCTGGCTGCAGGATGTATGGTCACAGCTGCTGACAGGTTCCCCTTATCTTTTTACCATTTCTACAACCTTAGATTATAGCATAACCTGTATGGCTGCTCTTCTACCTCTTAGCACCGCTGTAGTCAGAGGAATCAGGACTGCGGAAAGCTGGGTGACATCTAATCTGTCTACTCTGACAGCGGTTGTCACTCAGCTTTCCCAAACTGTGCATGGAAAATCTAGCAGAGAATTTCTGCTGTGTATGTGCGGGGTGATGGTGGCCCCAGGTGTGCGGCCCCCCAGGGGTCCGGGGCCAGTAATCAGCTGTCAGGGAAGGATTTCCTATATAATAGTTTCCTTCAGCAATTAAAGCGTTTCCTCCGCAAAACCCGATCCCCCAGCTGTTCCTAGGGAGGGGGGCGCCGCTGCGTCCATTGTAACGGGGGGTGATTGTGTTTCAGCCGCACATGCTGGGGGGACACTTTCCCATCATCCACGGGGACACGGAGCGAGCAGTCCGGACCCCCACCCTGTATACACGTATTAGTAGGACCCCCTCCCCCGAGCCTGAAAACTGAGCCGGGGTGTTAGCCAGGCCTTGGCACTCGTCCCGCAGCAGCCCCTCAGACCACCGCTAGGGCAGAGCGACAGCTGAGAGACCATGAAGAATGCGGCCCACCGCCAGGACCGCGCCGCGATGTTTAATCGAGCCGCGATAAATATACAGTGACCCCAGAAGTCGCGGCCGCAGCACTAATGACATCTAATCTCATCTAAAATAACAGATTTACATCATCTCTGATTACTAATCGCTTCCTGTGTGCAGGGACCAAACATGACCTCAGCCCTAAATATAACCCCCCACCGGGTAACCCTCCCGGGGTAGTGGAGGGTAGTATAGAGAAACCTCAGGGTAATGTATCTAATCCTCTCGTGTGATACCGATTGCTGTATCTAATCTGATCCTGTGTGATACTGACTGCTGTATCCGATCTCATCCTGTGTGATACTGACTGCTGTATCCAATCTCATCCTGTGTGATACTGACTGCTGTATCTAATCTCATCCTGTGTGATACTGACTGCTGTATCCAATCTGATCCTTTGTGATATGGACTGATGTATGTATTTCCATCCTGTGTGATACTGAATGCTGTATCTAATCTGATCCTGTGTGATACTGACTGCTGTATCCGATCTCATCCTGTGTGATACTGACTGCTGTATCCAATATGATCCTGTCTGATATGGACTGATGTATGTACTTCCATCCTGTGTGATACTGAATGCTGTATCTAATCTCATCCTGTGTGATACTGACTGCTGTATCTAATGTCATCCCTTGTGATACTGACTGCTGTATCTAATCTGATCCTGTGTGATACTGACTGCTGTATCTAATCTCATCCTGTGTGATACTGACTGCTGTATCTAATCTGTTCATTTGTGATACGGACTCATGTATCTAATCCCATCATGTGTGATCGTGACTAGTTTATCCAATCCTGCCATGTGAGATACGGACTGCTGTATCCAATCTCATCCTGTGTGATACTACCCGCAGTATCTAATCCAGTCACGTGTGATACTGACTGCTGTATCTAATTCTTTTATGTGTGATACCATCTGTTGAGCTGTGTATCTAATTCTATCCTGTGTGATACTGTCTGCTGAGCTGTGTATCTAATTCTATCATGTGTCATGTGTGATACTGCCTACTGAGCTGTGTATCTAATCCCATCCTGTGAGATACTGTATACTGAGCCGTGTATCTAATCATATCCTATGTGATACTGCCTATAGAGTACTGTATCTAATCCTATCATGTGTGATACTGTCTACTGAGCCGTGTATCCAATTCTAAAATAACAGATTTACATCATCTCCGATTACTAATCGCTTCCTGTGCACGGAGGCCAAACATGACCTCATTCCTAAATATAACCCCCCACCGGGCAACTATAGTGGAACCCCGGGGTGGTGGAGGGTAGCATAGAGAAACCACAGGCTAATGTATCTAATCCTCTTGTGTGATACACACTACTGTATCTAATCTCAACCTGTATGATACTCACCACTGTATCTAATCTCACCCTGTGTGATACCAAGTGCTGCATCTAATCCTATCATGTGTGATACTGCCTGCTGAGCTGTGTATCTAATCCCATCATGTGGCATACAGTCTGGTGAGCTGTGTATCTAATCCCATCATGTGTGATACTGTCTGGTGAGCTGTGTATCTAATCCCATGATGTGTGATACTGTCTGCTGAACTGTGTATCTAATCCCATGATGTGCGATACTCGTTCTCCCCTCTATGAAGCAGAGCAGTGATGTCTTCCTCTCACATTTCAGGGGCCCTGTGCCCCCCCTGGGGTATTTACCCCAACATCTGCTCCTGATCTCTGCTGGATTTAGGCTTTGCCTAAATCTTGTGTCCTATATACAGAGGCCGAGGTTTGTGTAACGACAAGTCCCAGCGGTCCTCAAAAACGGACCGAGCCGCTCAGTGTAGACAATCCTGGAGGAGGAATCCTGGTGGGACTAGTCTCACTGATACATTGTAACACACCCTCAGCTGTCCACCTCAGGGGGAGGAAGGGGTTAAATAAGGGGCTGCTCCAAAGATCCAAAGTGTGAAATCACATGACAAATCATTTTTATGTTCCTGAGCTTGTGGGGGTCAGAGGTCAGAGCAGCTGTGCCCCAATATTACAAGGAGGGGGAGTGGGCGCTGCACCAGAAAGAGGGGAGGACAGACCCCAACACCCACACGACAGCGATCAGTACAGATCATGTGACCTGCAGACCTACCAGACATGACACAGTGATATCCCCGAGTACAGATCATGTAGTAGATGTGTCCTGCAGTCCTATGTAACACTATAGATAACACAGTGATATCCCCGAGTACAGATCATGTAGTAGATGTGTCCTGCAGTCCTATGTAACTCCACAGATAACACAGTGATATCCCTGAGTACAGATCATGTAGTAGATATGTCCTGCAGTCCTATGTAACACCACAGATAACACAGTGATATCTTTGAGTACAGATCATGTAGTAGATGTGACCTGCAGTCCTATGTAACACCACAGATAACACAGTGATATCTCTCTGAGTACAGATCATGTAGTAGATGTGTCCTGCAGTCCTATGTAACACCACAGATAACACAGTGATATCTCTCTGAGTACAGATCATGTAGTAGATGTGACCTGCAGTCCTATGTAACATCACATATAACACAGTGATATCTCTCTGAGTACAGATCATGTAGTAGATGTGTCCTGCAGTCCTATGTAACACCACAGATAACACAGTGATATCTCTCTTAGTACAGATCATGTAGTAGATGTCACCTGCAGTCATATGTAACACCACAGATAACACAGTGATATCTCTCTGAGTACAGATCATGTAGTAGATGTGACCTGCAGTCCTATGTAACATCACATATAACACAGTGATATCTCTCTGAGTACAGATCATGTAGTAGATGTGACCTGCAGTCCTATGTAACACCACAGATAACACAGTGATATCTCTCTTAGTACAGATCATGTAGTAGATGTCACCTGCAGTCATATGTAACACCACAGATAACACAGTGATATCTCTCTGAGTACAGATCATGTAGTAGATGTGACCTGCAGTCCTATGTAACACCACAGATAACACAGTGATATCTCTCTGAGTACAGATCATGTAGTAGATGTGACCTGCAGTCCTATGTAACACCACAGATAACACAGTGATAACTCTCTGAGTACAGATCATGTAGTAGATGTGACCTGCAGTCCTATGTAACACCACAGATAACACAGTGATATCTCTCTTAGTACAGATCATGTAGTAGATGTCACCTGCAGTCCTATGTAACACCACAGATAACACAGTGATATCTCTCTGGGTACAGATCATGTAGTAGATGTGACCTGCAGTCCTATGTAACATCACATATAACACAGTGATATCTCTCTGAGTACAGATCATGTAGTAGATGTGTCCTGCAGTCCTATGTAACACCACAGATAACACAGTGATAACTCTCTGAGTACAGATCATGTAGTAGATGTCACCTGCAGTCCTATGTAACACCGAACATAACACAGTGATATCCCTGAGTACAGATCATGTAGTAGATGTGACCTGCAGTCCTATGTAACATCACAGATAACACGTGATATCTCTCTGAGTACAGATCATGTAGTAGATGTGTCCTGCAGTCCTATGTAACACCACAGATAACACAGTGATATCTCTGAGTACAGATCATGTAGTAGATGTGTCCTGCAGTCCTATGTTACACCACAGATAACACAGTGATATCTCTCTGAGTACAGATCATGTAGTAGACGTGTCCTGCAGTCCTATGTTACACCACAGATAACACAGTGATATCTCTCTGAGTACAGATCATGTAGTAGATGTGTCCTGCAGTCCTATGTAATATTCTGTTATGAATTATAGTACACGAGAAGCTAAGCACTGCTACATCTGTACATAGTGTTAGGTGTCTGTAGAATATTTGGGGTGACCCCCCTTTGCAGTATAAGTGGATTGGGGGGGGGGGGCACATCTGGAGCGCATTTCTCAGTGCAGCTGCTGCTCTCGGTTACCAGATCCGCTCTGGATTTCTCATTACGACCTGATTCCTGGGAAGGGGAAGCGTCGCGGGATACGAGTCTCGTCGTCTTAGGTGGTAAACGCTTTTCTGGGCTTTTATAGAAATCCCGTCCCTTAAACTGGGCAGTGAGGCTGCTCCCAATAAGAAGCCTCTGGATTCTATTTGTATGGGAATTATTTCCATCAAGGCAGTCATTTCCTGAAAATTAAAGCCCTGCCTGACCTCTGACCCCAGGTGAAAGGGGGGCGCCTGAGGTGCGTTATCCATCCACAGAAAAGCGTTGCAAATCAAAATTTAGAATAGTCACCAAACCGGCAGGGAATGGGCACTGTCATTATGGGCGCCCTCTAGGGGTGATGGCTACCACCATCATCCAGGTAACTTCCCAAGACTCCTCTTCAGCCTATCAGGAGTTTAAGGAAGCTGGGTGATCACCCCTGAGGAATCGAGACGGCCCCAATGTTGGTTGTCACTCAGCTTTTCTGTACTTAGAAATCACAAAGAAAACTTGAAACGATATCAATTGGGCAAATATCCGACAAACGACAAAGAGATTGAGGGGGATTTCACACATAAAGCCCGAAATGTGTGAATCCCCCCAACATACCCGAGATGAGGTTCCACCGCTGTGCAGGACGGCTTTTCAGGGTCAGCAAGGCCTGTCCTGCTGCTCCTGACACCTCGGCGCCCTTGTCCGGTGTAAGAGTTAATGTTCGCAGAAGCGTCTCTAAGTGGTCTGTACTGCTGCTCCTGACAGCAAGGTGCTCTCCTCAGCAGCCCTGTCCAACTACCACTCCCAACATCCAGTGTGACTGCTGCTCTGGAGCCTGCAAGAATCGGCTCACATCAGATGTTGGGGGTGATGGTAGGACAGGATTGGGAAGAAGAGTGTCTCAGGGCTATTAAGGGTCACCATTCAGAGAATCATCTATGACAGGCCGGTACTGCTGCTCTCTTCTCAGAGGCCTTTTCCAACTACCACTCCCAACATCTCGGTGTAATTCCGATGCTTTGGAGCCGTGTCTAAGGGGGCGGTTTGATACAGTCCCGTAGAGATAATTAAAAAAGGACCTCCAGCCATGAAATCCTCATGGTTTCATCACATTCTTATCCTTCCAGGACCTTTGAAGGTCCTCAAACTGCAAGGGTTAACATCCGGAGAAGTGTCTCCGACAGACCTGCACTGCCGCTCCGGACAACTTTGGCGCTCTTCTCGGTGGCCTTTTCCAACTACCACTCCCAACATCCATTGTAATCCCTGCTCCGGAGCCACATCTGAGGGCCGGTAAGGGTTAACATTTGGAGAAGCTCCTCTGACAGGCCTGCGCCGCTGCTCCTGACAGCTCGGCGCTCTTCTCCGCGGCCCTGTCTCCCGTTCAGCGGGTGATTCATCGCATTATAGATTTCTGAACTTGGCCGCGATAACTCACAACTGATTTTGCTGCGGGCGATTTTGCTTCCAGTGGGATAAAGGTTTTTTTAATCACTGCAAGAAGCGCCGCGTTCAGCTGCGAGAGAAGTAAAAGGAAACTCCGCTTCTTAGGACTTGATTTTTCTAATTCCGTTAAATCCAAAGAACGGAGGTTTTTTTGGTTTTTTCCCTATGCCGGTTCTCGCCGGTTTGTGCCGTGACGGACGAGAGCAACCGGAATCATGCTGCAATGTTTCAATCAGAAGATACTACGAGAGGGTATTCGAGGAGCGTTCCTCACTATGTGCAACATCTCTGCTTGCTGTCAGTGAATGGGAACACCACACCTGACAGTTGTATCCTCTGAGAGCTAATCACATCAGCAGTGCAAATTTTCCTCCTGATACATTGTAGCAGAATGTTTACCGATTCTGGATACAGTGATAGTAAACAATCCTCACACCATCCTCATGGCCGTGGCTTCTTTCACACTCAGCTTTCCCAGAACCCTGCATGGATTATTTGTCGGATTATATAGTAATATGGCGCCTGGAAAGGTACATACATAACTTAAAGGGATCTTCCAGGAAAAAATTAGGTCATGGATATCATAGTTCTAAAAAACAACCCAGCACCGGTGAGAACAGATGATCTGTTGATGCTTTGAAACCAACCAATAATATTTTATCCTGTCAAACCCCTTTAAGTGTTGTTCAGGAGTCTCAGAAAGTTGGGTGATAACAGATGTAGTTAACATAATGGGTGCAATCCATCTTTCTCAGATGAGTAGATGTTAATCGAGCGGAGGTAGGTTACAATATGGAAAAGCTGGGGTGTATCAGATGATGCTGCTTAAGCAGGACTCCAGGAAAGTTGGGTGGATTCAAGTGATACACCTATGACGCCTGCCCTGTAGTCTGTATATGAGGTGTAGGAACAGAACAAGAAAATCAGTGGCAAATGACAGAAATGAGACCTGTGAAGCGTCAGCTCTTGGGTCTAGAGGTGGCGCACATACGGGACATGGTGATTGGGGGAGCAGGCATTGTTTTTCACTAGTGGTGAACGCCGAGTGAGTGACAGGCGAAATGGGATTAGCGAGTGGGTGTGGCTGATAATTGCAGAGCGGAGCCTGGCAGGGGGGGGTCCAGCATAAATGTCCCCAAATTCACGTGGCACCTCTTATTTCTGGGTGTCAGTGACAGAGGTCACCGGAGCCCAGGACCCCAGCCTTAACACAGTAACAGGACCCGTCGCTCATCTGGAGGGCGAACGACAGCCGGAAATTTGTACGAACAGTTCCTGATCTCCCCATAAAGTGCAGCTGCGATGCCTCGGGGAACAATCCATCATCAGATTGGGGAAGACGTTTATGGGGTTTTTTAAGGTGGAGTCTTGTGTAAGGAGGAGGGGGGGGGCAGAGGGAGCACTCATCACAAATACTAAGGAGACCCTGCACATCCTGCACCCCCCTCCCCCAACAAAGTATCACATGATACACAGAAACCAAAGCTATCAGACATGTCAGGGCTAAGCTGCAATACCAGAAACAGCCTCTGGACAAGGGGGGCGCTGTAGCTGCCAAAAAATATATGGACTGTTTTGATGTAGTTTTAGGAATAGAGTCTCCAGAGGAGGGTCCTATCACTGCTGTGCGCTGAGCTGCTCCACAGCAATTACAAAATGTAGAAAGCTTCTGGTTGGCTACTAGAGCAGAGCAGAGGGAATGCACAAAGCAGAAAGAATAGATCACAGCAGTGTGAAGCTACACCCTCAGTTTTTTCAGAGAAGCTACAATCCTGGAATATGAATCCATATTTCACAGTCCGGCTGCTACTAACAACATACACAAATATTACTAATCTCTCCAGGGACAAAGCATAACACTGGCTGCAAAGAGCACAGCAGTGTAAGGGCACGCTCCAATTTCAATTGGAGAAGCTACAATCCTGCTAAATAAATCATATATATCATAGTCCTGCTGCTACTAACAACATACACAGCTGTCTAGGTACACATTTCTCCAGCGACAGTACATAACACTGTCTGCAGAGAGTACAGAGCACAGCAGTGTGAGGTCTGATTACACATGTCTCCAGGGAAAATACTTAACCCTGGCTGCAGAAAGCACAGACGTTTGAGGACGCACTCCCAGTGCACTTAGAGAAGCTACAATCCTGGAATATAAATCCATGTATCACAGTCCTGCTGCTACTAATATACACAGTACTATTACTACACATCTCTCCAGGGAAAATACCTTAAATGGCTGCAGAGAGCACATCAGTGTAAGGACATGACCCCAGTGCATTTGGAGAAGCTACAATCCTGGAATATAAATCCATATTTCACAGTCCTGCTGCTACTAACAACGTACACAGAGGTCTGATTACACATCTCTCCAGGGACAATGCATAAGAAGGACCAGAGGTTATGGTGTTGATGACGAGTTGGATTCATTGTGCGACCAAATGAGTTCACCCAACAAGATCCAAGACCTCAGACGCCCTCGTTGCGAAGGGTTAATGTGTGACCGGTCGATTATAGTGCGGATAACCATAGTCGTCAATCACTAGTGGACAATAGCGGTGACACAGGGGGGTGGGGCTAGATAAGCCGCACCTGTGCTATACATACAGGTGATAGGGGCATTAGGATAAGAGGTGGGGGGTGGTGGGGGGCCATATAATCCATCCATTAGGGAACATACCCCAAAATATAATAAAAACCCAGGGACTTCTTCTTACTGGACTCTGCTACCTGTCAGTGAACGGAAACATTCCAGGTTCCCATTTCAGGGCATAGTGCACGTCACTGCTGAAGATCTGCTACACTTGTACCCAGTACAGACCCTATAGATGAGGGAATGGGAGAGGGAGGAGTGAGAGTTGGAGTTGTCCGGCGCTGGTGTCATGTAGATCTCGCTGGCACCAGCTCCTGATCCGTGACATCCGCAGCGCAGGTGAGAAGTGGGCGGAGCTTGACTCATATTTCCGCGTCTCGCCGTCGCCTCTTACCTGCCGTGACCTTGTTATTCACACCTCGCTGCGCTCCAGATGGAGAATCATTAACCCTATTGTCGCTGGGAGCAGCCTAGAAATCCTGACTCAACCCGCAGATTCAGATCATCCACATTCCTTGGGGTCTATTCACACTGCGTGGGGGTGGGATTTCATAATGTATACTACAACAAAGGTGCGCAAGGCATTGTACCACGGATCTATCCCTTGTCCTGAGAGTTTGTTACAATGTATTAGTACAGTTAGAACGGAATGGTACCCAGACTGCATAGTGAGGCCTCAACAGCTGAGGGTTTGCTACACTTGTATCGACAAATGTGCTAAAGATTTAAGCAGCGCAAATGCTAATCTCCTTTCTGTCCTAATAGTTTGTCACAATGTGTCAGTGGAGATACGCTTCTCAGAATTGTCTAGACTCAATACAATTGTTACAAACCCTCAGCTGTAACAAATACAAAACCAGGTTTTTAGTCTCTGGATTCAGGGAGCATTTACACGTGGCATTAAGGGTGATGTCACACAAGGCGTTTTTAGGCCGTTTTTGGGCAGTGCGTTTTCGGATCTGTTTTTAATTGCGCAAATTCAGAAAGCCGGACAAAAACGCATGCATTTTCAAAAAAACACATTTTTAAAAAACGGATGCGTTTTTATGATCTGAAAAAGGCCCAAAAGCGCCATGTGTGACATCACTCTAACCCATGCGTTTAGAAACGCATTACAACAGCTGAGAAGAGGAGATTTGCCTGAATACATTGCGTTTACAAAACCTACGCATTAACGTATACAGTAACCTAGCGTTAACAAACGAGTGCATTTTGTAAATGCAACGTTAACAGCAATGTATTCAGGCAAAGCTCTTCTTCTCAGCTGGTGTAATGCTTTTCTAAAACGCATGCGTGAACGCACCCTGAAACATAAGTGATCCTATTTCATTGACAGCAAGCAGAGATCTAATTGAGACAATTAGAAGGTTGTAATATGCAGTGATTATGCTACCGAGGATAGCTAGATACTGAATCTACGTGTCCCTTGTATCCCCTACTGTGGCCCTGAGGGTGTGTTCACACGTGGCATTAGCGCATGCATTTTGTAAACACATTGGGGCAGATTTACTTACCCGGTCCATTCGCGATCCAGCGGCGCGTTCTCTGCGGTGGATTTGGGTCCGGCCGGGATTCACTAAGGTAGTTCCTCCGCCGTCCACCAGGTGGCGCTGCTGCGCTGAATTTCCCCGAGGCCCGCTGGAATGCCCTGAAATTCACCGGTCTATTACTGGTGAAGGTAAGTGCAAGTTTCGCAACACATTTTTATTTATTTTTTTTAAATGCGGCGGTTTTTCCGAATCCGTCGGGTTTTCGTTCGGCCACGCCCCCCGATTTCCGTCGCGTGCATGCCTGCGCCGATGCGCCACAATCCGATCGTGTGCGCCAAAATCCCGGGGCAATTCAGGGGAAATCGGCGCAAATCAGAAATATTAACGGTAACACGTCGGGAAAACGCGAATCGGGCCCTTAGTAAATGACCCCCAATGTTGACAGCAATGTAATAAGGTAAATATCCTCTTCTTAGCTGTTGCGTTAACGCCACGTGTGAACACGCCCTAAATACCAGCGCAGGTGTCCAGTGCCGGCAGCTTCCATGTTTTTCCATGTCTATGGGATATGGAGCAGAGGCGGCACGCGGCCTCCTGTGTTCTGTACGGCTCGGCCGCGCTGCGTGTGGCTCCTGCGCTTGTAAAACTCCCATTTTTAGCTAAATGAACTGAAATATGGAAAAAGTTTTGGGGCTGAGATTTACGAGGAGGAAGGGAGTTCAGCTTCTGAAATAAACGCAGCCCTTAATCCCATTCTTCTTCCAGCGCCGCGGTTACTATGTGGCTCCCTGATCGGATTTCTCTTCTGGGTCTAGTTGCGCTTTCTAGTACAGCCGCCGACAACGTAAGACGCAACCCCTGACATCACAGCGCCAAAAATACAGTGGCTGTAAACCCTCTGCATCCCCTCTGCCACCTCCAGTAATAGCTCCGGATATTTTTTAGTAAGTGACATTGGGTGTTAATAGGAGACAATATTTGTGTCCGGTCCTTTTCACTGCCCCCATCTTCCTGCAGGTGGCGCTACCTGAGGCAAGAGGCTCACCTGGCCCTGATACTATGCACCGCAGGTACATGGCATAGAAGTTACTGTAATCCCCTACTCCTTTACCATGACACAGCTCTCTCCCTTTCCTGTAATTCTCTTTTAGATTTCTTGTAATCTTGTTTCATGTCATAATCATATTGTGATATATTCCTGGTATCAGCGCCGGCCTGAGATGCCCCCTCCCCCCCCCCAAGCTTCGGGTTTCATCCTTTCCCATGTGAACACGGCTCTGCCCCGGCCCCATCACTTACATTGGGGAAGTCGTAGGAAGCACAGGCCGGACATCACCGGGCGAGTCAGCAAAACCTGCACAGAGGAGCGGAGACGCTACACTGTGCCAGAACATCAGATGTGACTAGTGTCAGGAAATACACGGGGATAGCCCTCTGAACCCAGGGACCACCCAGCAGTCTATATAATGGTATACAACATACCATACAGTGTTTTATAGTGATATATGGAAGAGGGGGGATAATACATAAGATGTATGAGGTCACTTCAAGTATAAAATACAGGGGGGGGGGGCAGTGATGTGATTGTATGTTTTTTATCTGTATGTGATTAGTTGGATGATGTGATTGTATGATCTGTAAGAAGTTGGTTGGATGATGTGATTGTATGGTCTGAATGAGGTTGGTTGGATGATGTGATTGTATGATCTGTAGGAGGTTGGTTGGATGATGTGATTGTATGATCTGTAAGAAGTTGGTTGGATGATGTGATTGTACGTTCTATATCTGTTATATGTAGTAGGTGACCTCTTGATGATGCAGCAGCTCTGGTGGAGGGACATGTGACACAGATGTGAAGAGGTGATGATGGGCCGGGGTGACACTTCATCTACTAATACACTTTTTGGCCGGATTCTCATCTCCGTCTTCCAAGGAGAACAGAACATTTTCTGGGGATTACAAGGGTGAAGACACCTGGAGCGAAGATTTACAGCCGAGCGCAAAGAATCTGCAGACAACACAGACCCTTGAGCACACAGCTGCCCCTATACTACAGATATACATCATCCAATCACTGCACCGCAGATATAAATCATCCAATCACTGCACCGCAGATATAAATCATCCAATCACTGCACTGCAGATATAAATCATCCAATCACTGCACTGCAGATATAAATCATCCAATCACTGCACTGCAGATATACATCATCCAAGCACTGCAATATAGATAAGATTATCCAATCACTGAACCACAGATATAAATCAGCCAATCGCATCATCCAATGATCATCCAATCACTGACCTGCAGATATAAATCATTCAAGCACTGCAATATAGATAAAATTATCCAATCACTGAACCACAGATATAAATCAGCCAATCGCATCATCCAATCACTGCACTGCAGATATAAATCATCCAATCACATGATCCAATCACTGTAGATACAAATCACTGCACTACAGCTATAAATCATTCAATTACTACACTACAGATACAGATCATCATAGTAATTGCAGATATGAATCATTCAATCACATCATCTCCTCATTTTATCCAATCACAGCGCTACAAATCATCCAACCATATCTGCTAATTACTACATAACAGACGTAAATAATAGAAATCGCATCATACAATCATTATCCAATCAATCCAGACACAGATCTGGCACCTCTGAGGTCTCATTGATGCAGGACTATTGGCGTTTAGCAGTGTATACATGTATCCTATGTGCACACATACATACAGTAAGTAGTGTAAGTCAGTAAGTGCCCCCTCAGCGGGTGCGGAGCTGGCGCCTCTGTGGATGAGTTTCCCCTTTCGCTATGGCCGGGGCTCGTGGGAACCGGCAGCTTCTCTTTTCTTCCTTCCTGTGATCTGCAGGTTTCTCTGATAATTTTACATGTAATCACTTTCCTCTCACCCTGGGGCGACAACAGGGTGTCCCCACCACCAAAATATGATGAGTTGGTGAAGAGTTATGAAAAGTTTCTGCTGGGAAGTGGAGATTCAAGATGGGACTAGTTATATGACCAGATATAGGGGCCCCGGATCTAGGACTAGTTATATGGTCAGATATAGGGGCCCGGATCTAGGACAGGTTATATGGCCAGATATAGGGGTTCTGGATCTAGGACTAGTTATATTGCCAGATATAGGGTCCCGGGTCTAGGACTGGTTATATGGCCAGATATAGGGGCCCGGGTCTAGGACTGGTTATATGGCCAGATATAGGGGCCCGGCTCTAGGACTGGTTATATGGCCAGATATAGGGGTTCTGGATCTAGGACTAGTTATATTGCCAGATATAGGGTCCCGGGTCTAGGACTGGTTATATGGCCAGATATAGGGGCCCGGCTCTAGGACTGGTTATATGGCCAGATATAGGGGCCCGGCTCTAGAACTGGTTATATGGCCAGATATAGGGGCCAGCTCTAGGACTGGTTATATGGCCTGATATAGGGTCCCGGGTCTAGGACTGGTTATATGGCCAGATATAGGGGCCCGGCTCTAGAACTGGTTATATGGCCAGATATAGGGGCCCGGCTCTAGAACTGGTTATATGGCCAGATATAGGGGCCCGGCTCTAGGACTGGTTATATGGCCAGATATAGGGACCCGGCTCTAGGACTGGTTATATGGCCAGATATAAGGGCCCGGGTCTAGGACTGGTTATATGGCCAGATATAGGGACCCGGCTCCAGGACTGGTTATATGCCCAGATATAGGGGCCCGGCTCTAGGACTGGTTATATGGCCAGATATATGGGCCAGCTCTAGGACTGGTTATATGGCCAGATATAGGGGCCAGCTCTAGGACTGGTTATATGGTCAGCTTGGACTATCCTCCTCAGTCGCCTCTAGGTCCTTCTACCTTCTGTCCTCCATCACCCCAACATCTACGGGGACACCTCCAAATATCAGTCCTTACATCCAATGTGGATTTTCAGAGACAGAGGGGCCCCCTTTATCAGACCTGGTCTGTATGACCAACTGATGCCCTGAAAGCTGCTGAGTCAATGGAAGTTTCTGCAAACCACAGAACATTCCCTCGTTACTTTCTCACACATGACGAGGCAGATTCCTTCCTGGTCACATGGAGGCCTCGAAATAAGGAAGTGCCCCCCCCCCCCCCCCCCGTCCACAACTTCTGTAGGGTTACAACGAGGCTATTATTGACCACAGGGTCTCTCACCACCAGCTGAGGAGAGCTGAGAAATCTCCAGACTGCTAGGGGTTAAATCTGGGAGAGAAAAGTCCACAAAAAGTTTCTACCACTTCCATGTGTCCCTGAGTCCTATAATCACCATAATGGCATCTCACCATGTGGGTGGAGCCATGACATTGTTCCCGAATGTTCCCGCCACATTTCGTGTTTTTTTCCATTCACATTCGAAGCTCCACCTTGTTGTCAGACAAAGCTGAAGAATTGTTAAGACAGCTTTGGATGTGACTGGAGTATAAGACGTGAAGTGAGATCTGTGATTGGACAGTCCTTTCTGCGGCAGCGCCTCCCTGTGGACTCTACAAGACGTCTCCACAAGGGCCCCGCCTGCATGAGGACCCGCTCTGCCTCGTCACCCAGGTCCCGCGGCGGTGGTGCTGAGATAAGGCAGACAAGTGGCCCTTGTTCTCGTCTTCCCTAACCTGCCGCCGCATTACACTCACTAATGAAGTCAGTGTCGGAGGACTCGCTGTCTGAGGCAACAATGGCGCACTTGATCCGGGAATAATCCCACGGGACCTGTAATACCTTGGTGCCAGCTTTTTTCAATTAACTGACCACAACGAGCAAACAACGATTACGCTGGTGACTGTGTGGGACACAAAGCCAGGCTGTGTCTGCGCTCAAAAACCACAAGAGATTTTCTAAGAAAACCAAAGGAAAAGAACCAAAAGAAAACACAACAACAACAAAAAATAGGGAACAATGAGGTCATGTGACAATGGGGGCATCAATGGAGGGCACTAGGACCTGTATGCCAAACCTCAATCCTTATTACAAGAGCCAAAAGCAGCGCCACACCTGTCCACAGGCTGGGTCTGGCATTGCAGCTTAGCTCTATGGAAGTGAACGGTTTGGTAATACCACACACAACCTGTGGACATCTGGGGCGCTGTTTGCTTTGTGTGGAGATAAAAATACAGTCAACAGCATGGACAACTCGCTGACCAGAAGTACTAAAGAAGTTGTACCAAGATTACATGTAATCCTCTGAACAGAGGATGCTGACCGTGGGGGTCCGACTGCAGGGACCACCACTTATCATAAGGATAGCCGGCATTTTATAGATACATTGTAGCCATAAGAGCTCTGCCTTATGTGTCCATGACCTGTATATCCAAGCATTCTACTAAGTGACAGCAAGCAGAGATTTTGAAAATCATTATGGCTAAATTTCCTGTTGCACACAATGATTGTTCCCATTCACTGAAGGCAAGCAGAGATCTTGAAAGACAATATGGGATAACCTCCGGTAGTGCAGGATGATTGACGATGGAGGAAACCATTGAAGGAGCAGCTATGGAGGAAATGATGGATGTTGCTGGCGATTGGGAAGTACATCGATGTAGTAGCGATGGAGAGCGGCATAAATCAGGCCAATGTTGTGCCAATGGAGGAGGCCATAGCGATTGAGGAGGCATGGATAGAATAGTGGTGGAGGAGACCATGAATGTGGTGGATGTGGAGATGTTCATGGATTGAGCAGTAATGAAGGTGGCAATGAATGAAGTGGGGATGGGGGGAGGCCATGGATGGGCCGGCGATGGGGGGAGGCCATGGATGGGCCGGCGATGGGGGGAGGCCATGGATGGGCCGGGCGATGGGGGGAGGCCATGGATGGGCCGGCGATGGGGGGAGGCCATGGATGGGCCGGCGATGGGGGGAGGCCATGGATGGGCCGGCGATGGGGGGAGGCCATGGATGGGCCGGCGATGGGGGGAGGCCATGGATGGGCCGGCGATGGTGGGAGGCCATGGATGGGCCGGCGATGGGGGGAGGCCATGGATGGGCCGGCGATGGGGGGAGGCCATGGATGGGCCGGCGATGGGGGGAGGCCATGGATGGGCCGGCGATGGGGGGAGGCCATGGATGGGCCGGCGATGGGGGGAGGCCATGGATGGGCCGGCGATGGGGGGAGGCCATGGATGGGCCGGCGATGGGGGGAGGCCATGGATGGGCCGGCAATGGATTTAGACATGGATGTAGTGGCCATGGAGGTGTTCATAGATTGAGCAGAGATGATGGTGGAAATGAATGAAATGGGGATGGAGGGGGCAGCGATGTGGGAAGCCATGGATGGGGTGGCGATGGATCAAGCAGTGATGGAGGAGGCCATGGAACATAGCAAAAAGTGGGAAGGTCAGACATGTTCGTAGAGGAATCTGCCAAGACACAGCAAGTTTTACAAGATTTCCCTGAGGACAGAAACAGGTGTTTTCACACAATCCAGAAAGTGATTTATCCGTCAGAGACTGAGAGGCCGATAAATAATATGGCTCGTCCTCCGCTCCGGCGTTCCAGGATCCTGCTCATATGGAGAGCATTAATCTGCAGCTCCTAATATCAGGCCGGGGCTATACACTGGTCACACAAAGATCTGGGGATGTGCTTGGGATATAACTCCCCAAATACACATTCATATTGGGCTCGTGCATGAAGCCTGGCACACTGGGCAGTATGCGGTGCTATGGAAAGTGACGTCATCACACACTTTTCCAGGGACATTACATGACACTGGCTGCTGAGAGCACAACAATCCCGCTATACGAATCCATATTACACAGTCCTGCAACGGTTCATTAACTTTTATAGAAGAATCAATTTTTAGCATGTGTTATTATAGATGGTTGCGTGGATGGACCATCCCTTTAAGGACTGCTTGGCAATAGAAGCATGCCAATTCGGTCACATTCCAACCTGAGGCCACAATGGACGCCCCTTTAAGCTGGAATCTGAGAAGGATCTTAAATACAATTTGGAGTCTATTTATGTAAATTCGTATAATATGAGGCCTCCTGGGAGCGGAGCGGGTACAATGGGGCGACCCTCGCATGAGGAAATCTCCATTCTCCAGGCGTCTGATAAGGCGTGAGCCGCTGTTAATGTGTAATTCACCGCTAATACCTTCATTATAATGAGAATACGAACAATGTTCAGCCGGGAAATCTCCGCGCCGCAAACAATTCTCCGCCTGAAAGAAAACACCAAATATCCTTCACTCCACAAAACCAGAATATTATCAGCTGCGCTCCGGCTGGAGGCCGCTCCGGGGAGAGACTTGTACGTGTATTTGGGGAGGACGCCAGCCCCCGAACAAGTGTGTATGAAGGATGTTATCAGACCTGGAAGATGGGGAGCGAATACACGGTCATAACATAAAGTCATCTCCTGCCACTGCAAGGTACAAGCGAGAGGTAACAACTTCATATACAGAAGCAGAGCTGCACTCACTATTCTGCTTTGGCAGTATGTGCACCGATGCCCCCGAGGACATGTCTGAGGGGGCAAATGATAGATTATTAAGACAGGTAGTAAGGGGTAGGTGTTGGAAAAGATAAAGGACCTGGATAGGCAGATATCAGAGTATTATAGTATTGCAGTGGAGTGGGGAGACTCAGCTAGTGGCTCATGAATGAAGCCAGAAACCAACTAGTTAGTTAAAACTGTACAACCATCAGAAGAAAAGGAGGGTACCTTTGTGGTTGGTCTGGCAGTCAGCTGATTGTACCCCAAGGTCGACTATAACTAGAAACTCACAAGTCAGAAGCCAGAGCTATCATACGGACATATGGTTAAAGTCTTATCATATCACTACCAGGGGTTATTGCCAGAAGCGGACCCCCTCCCGTCCCTAACATGATATATCATGGAGTGACAGGTCTAATGTATACACCTAGAAATAATATCACTCCATCCCCCACCCTGATAATTGTAATATTTCACTAATATAGCTCACCAATTTCACTTGCCTAATGGCATTTTGAAATTAACCTAGTCACAGCTTGGTCCAATTGTTAAATCTAGTGAATACATCCTGTACTATACTCCAGAACGGCACTCACTATTCTGCTGCTGGTGCAGTCACTGTGTACATACATGACATTACTTATCCTGTACTGACCCTGAGTTACATCCTGTATTATACCTCAGAGCTGCACTCACTATTCTGCTGCTGGTGCAGTCACTGTGTACATACATGACATTACTTATCCTGTACTGACCCTGAGTTACATCCCGTATTATACTCCAGAGCTGCACTCACTATTCTGCTGCTGGTGCAGTCACTGTGTACATACATGACATTACTTATCCTGTACTGATCCTGAGTTACATCCTGTATTATACTCCAGAGATGCACTCACTATTCTGCTGCTGGTGCAGTCACTGTGTACATACATGCCATTACTTATCCTGGACTGATCCTGAGTTACATCCTGTATTATACTCCAGAGATGCACTCACTATTCTGCTGCTGGTGCAGTCACTGTGTACATACATGACATTACTTATCCTGTACTGATCCTGAGTTACATCCTGTATTATACCGCAGAGCTGCACTCACTATTCTGCTGGTGCAGTCACTGTGTACATACATGACATTACTTATCCTGTACTGATCCTGAGTTACATCCTGTATTATACCGCAGAGCTGCACTCACTATTCTGCTGGTGCAGTCACTGTGTACATACATGACATTACTTATCCTGTACTGATCCTGAGTTACATCCTGCATTATACTCTAGAGCTGCACTCACTATTCTACTGCTGGTGCAGTCACTGTGTACATACATGACATTACTTATCCTGTACTGATCCTGAGTTACATCCTGTATTATACTCCAGAGCTGCACTCACTATTCTGCTGGTGCAGTCACTGTGTACATACATGACATTACTTATCCTGTACTGATCCTGAGTTACATCCTGTATTATACTCCAGAGCTGCACTCACTATTCTGCTGGTGGTGCAGTCACTGTGTACATACATGACATTACTTATCCTGTACTGATCCTCAGTTACATCCTGTAATATACTCCAGAGCTGCACTCACTATTCTGCTGGTGGTGCAGTCACTGTGTACATACATGACATTACTTATCCTGTACTGATCCTGAGTTACATCCTGTATTATACTCCAGAGCTGCACTCACTATTCTGCTGCTGGTGCAGTCACTGTGTGCATACATGACATTACTTATCTTGTACTGATCCTGAGTTACATCCTGTATTATACATCAGAGCTGCACTCACTATTCTGCTGCTGGTGCAGTCACTGTGTACATACATGACATTACTGATCCTGGTGGTTACATCCTTTATTATACCCCAGAGCTGCACTCACTATGCTGTCCGGATAGCTTATAAGGTCTCATACATAATGCTGGGTCGTACTTATGGGGTGAATTAGGAGCTGAAGGACTTTTTAGGGTAAAATGTGATGCCTGCACAGAACAAAATAATAACGTGAAACTTGAGTGCACTTAGCACCTGGAGACCCCGTCTCCAGGATAATACCCGTGCTGGGGCTATTTGGGGGGGTGGCAGAGGTTATCAGTGCTGAGCAGATTATTACTCCCAATCTCTTTATTTTAACAAGCAGCGTAACACAAACACCCACTGCTGATGTTATGGTTGACCCCCACAGAGAAAAGCCACAGGTAAACTGACTCCATGAAACGCGTGGGGATAAAGTGGTCCTGAAACATCCTGAGGACAAACATCACATAAACAGTTTACAAATAAGTGCATTAATGGAGGCCGGGGCTGCGGAGCGGGGATCAGCGCGTCACCCCGGCTCATCCATCACCATCTGGGGGGGTAATGAGATAATGAGACCACTTAGCACCTCCACGGCTCCAAGCTTGTTTGTGTAATGTGACATCTACAGGGTGAGGCTTCTGTAGCCGGGGTCAGTGTGTAAGCAGAGGTCGTGGGGTCTGCAGGTCAGTTGGGGGCTTCCAGGTACAGTCAGGGAGGCTTACTTTACTCTTCATAAGATTAGGAGTCCCTATCCTACATCAGTACTAGGAGCGCAGGGGTCACTAGGGCATCAAGGGCCCAGATCCATCACTACTACATGAGAGGAAACCAAACTATAACTATGTGCCGCTTCTATGTTATTTCCTTCTTCTTAGAGTTCTGCCCCTGCTCACCTGTGTCCTGCCCCTACTCCTCTGTTGTAACCCGCCTCCCAAGTCTCTACTCCCCAGTCTTCCTCCCCCTCTGGGGTTTCTACTCCTCTGTCATGCTCCGCCTCCCATGTCTCTACTCCGTCATGCCCCGCCTCCCGTACTATACAACTCGGTCATGCCCTGCCTCCTGTACTCTACTCCTCTGTCGTGCCCCGCTTCCAATGTCTCTACTCCTCAGTCTAACTCCCCCTCTGGTGTTTCTACTCTTCTGTCGTGTCCTGCCTCCCATGTCTCTACTCCGCCATGCCCCCGCCTCCCATTCTATACTCCTCACTCATGCCCGGCCTCCCGTACTCTACTCATCTGTCATGCCCCGCCTCCAATGTCTCTACTCCATCATGCCCCGCTTTGTAAGATTCTACTGTCCTATCAGAAACTTGCTTTTGGGAGAAAATGAGCTACGTAATTTAAATTATGGACAAGTCCTTTAAGTCATAGACTCTGCATGGCACTAGGAGATAACATGTGATCCAGAGTAATTAGAGGTTCTTTCCCTGCCCAGGGCCGATGTACAGGTCGTTGTGTGACTGCTGAGGTTGCAGGGTGACATTCCGGGTGTCACTGACATAAGCCAGATGTTTTCCTCAGAAAAACTTCAAAAATAGCCACAAATCTGCAAGTTTCTCATGAGCCCCTGCCTCTAGACACCACTCTCCTATGATGTCTAGATGATGAAACGCACAGTGCTTCAGTGATATTTGTAGTGCCCCCTGCAGGCAGTCTGCTGTTCTACAATGTATTGGTGTCCCTGGCATCCTGAGCCATCTGTGTGCCCATCTGATAAGCGCTTCATTCATACAGGGATGTATTACAGAGCATCATGGTACCAGAGGAGACGAGTTCTGCGACCACCCCCCGTGGAGGCATCAAGTCGTTGCTCTTTGCCTGCCCCCTTTGTCTTGTGCTCCTGGTACCGGGTGCCCATCACTCTTTCTAATCTGCGGAGATAAGACCGGCCTTGTTTCTTTGAATGTCCTTTTAAAGACTCTGCGAACGCTGGTGACTTCAGATCTTTGTGTCAGGATCGCAGACCGGCCACCTGCACTACAAGGAGAAGAGCAGCCGCTCAGTGCAATCCTGCGGCACAAGAGATAGCAAGAAACCAAGCAGCAGCATGTGCCATGTGTGTGCCCAGGAGACGCCTCCATCCACATCAATGGGCACACGCTTCTCATTGTGTCCCACTATGGTGGAGTGGCAACAGGTGAACTACAGATACAAAGGCTGCCTGGGAAACAAGGGGTTAAAAGCCACAGCTGACCCACTCAACACAAAATTCAAGGACCCCATTAAATATAAAGCATGTGTACTATAGAGGTAACAACAAGATGCAAAGGACCAAACATCTAAATATATCCTTGTGTTACACTGTACTGATACTGAGTTACATCCTGTATTATACTCCAGAGCTGCACTCACTATTCTGCTGCTGGTGCAGTCACTGTGTACATACATGACATTACTTATCCTGTACTGATCCTGTGTTACATCCTATATTATACCCCAGAGCTGTACTCACTATTCTGCTGCTAGTGCAGTCACTGTGTACATACATGACATTACTTATCCTGTACTGATCCTGAGTTACATCCTGTATTATACTGCAGAGCTGCACTCACTATTTTGCTGCTGGTGCAGTCACTGTGTACATACATGACATTACTTATCCTGTACTGATCCTGAGTTACATCCTGTATTATACCCCAGAGCTGCACTCACTATTCTGCTGGTGCAGTCACTGTGTACATACATGCCATTACCTATCCTGTACTGATCCTGAGTTAAATCCTGTATTATACCCCAGAGCTGCACTCACTATTCTGCTGCTGGTGCAGTCACTGTGTACATACATGACATTACTTATCCTGTACTGATCCTGAGTTACATCCTGTATTATACTCCAGAGCTGCACTCACTATTCTGCTGGTGCAGTCACTGTGTACATACATGACATTACTTATCCTGTACTGATCCTGAGTTACATCCTGTATTATACTGCAGAGCTGCACTCACTATTTTGCTGCTGGTGCAGTCACTGTGTACATACATGACATTACTTATCCTGTACTGATCCTGAGTTACATCCTGTATTATACCCCAGAGCTGCACTCACTATTCTGCTGGTGCAGTCACTGTGTACATACATGCCATTACCTACCCTGTACTGATCCTGAGTTAAATCCTGTATTATACCCCAGAGCTGCACTCACTATTCTGCTGCTGGTGCAGTCACTGTGTACATACATGACATTACTTATCCTGTACTGATCCTGAGTTACATCCTGTATTATACTTCAGAGCTGCACTCACTATTCTGCTGGTGCAGTCACTGTGTACATACATGACATTACTTATCCTGTACTGATCCTGAGTTACATCCTGTATTATACTCCAGAGCTGCACTCACTATTCTGCTGGTGCAGTCACTGTGTACATACATGACATTACTTATCCTGTACTGATCCTGTGTTACATCCTGTATTATGCTCCAGAGCTGCACTCACTATTCTTCTGATGGTGCAGTCAACTGTGTACATACATGACATTACTTATCCTGTACTGATCCTGAGTTACATCCTGTATTATACCCCAGAGCTGCACTCACTATTCTGCTGGTGCAGTCACTGTGTACATACATGCCATTACCTATCCTGAACTGATCCTGAGTTACATCCTGTATTATACCCCAGAGCTGCACTCACTATTCTGCTGCTGGTGCAGTCACTGTGTACATACATGACATTACTTATCCTGTACTGATCCTGAGTTACATCCTGTATTATACCCCAGAGCTGCACTCACTATTCTGCTGCTGGTGCAGTCACTGTGTACATACATGACATTACTTATCCTGTACTGATCCTGAGTTACATCCTGTATTATACTCCACAGCTGAACTCACTACTATTCCTCTTGCTTTAGGCTGTAATCTCTTCTAGCTTGCTCCTATGCCATCGCCGCACCAGTTATTAAACGACTATACTGTAACACAAAACAAGCCCCGTGTGTTGATGGACAACACCAATAATCGCAGCCCCCATTACAACAGTCCTGAAAGCTTGTGTCATCGAGGCCATTGTCCTCCACATCCAAAATATTGCCCCTGATGAAAGGTGCAGGTGGGGCACAGAAACATTCAGAGAAACAGAATCCACAACTTCAGCAATAAGTGAGAATCCCGAATCCTGAATATGGTCACAAAGTTTTGAGATTCAGAACACTAAGACGACATCCAGTAATTACATACGCGATCGATAACCCAGCTTTTCTGAGAGCAGAGATAAAATAAAACACAAATGGAGGTGAAATCTGGGATAGTGTTTGTTCTACTAGAGCAGGGGTCAGGAACCTTTTTGGCTGAGAGAGCCATAAGCGCCACATATTTTAAAATATAATTCTGCGAGAGCCATACAATATGCTTAAAGGGACAATGGCTCCAGCAGTCATTAGTACAGCAAGGAGTGTCCCCCCCCCCCCCTCCCGTACTAAGCTCCCACTGGACCAAAACAATTGTAATTCCCTGTAAAATAAAAAATAGATAATTTACATTCGAGCTTGTCCCTATACATGAGCCAACCGCTGCAGAACATCCCCATACAGACGCCAACCGCTGCAGAACATCCCCATACAGACGCCAACCAATGCAGAACATCCCCATACAGACGCCAACCAATGCAGAACATCCCCATACAGACGCCAACCGCTGCAGAACATCCCTATACAGACGCCAACCGCTGCAGAACATCCCCACACAGACAACAGCCGCTGCAGAACATCCCTATACAGACGCCAACTGCAGCAGAACATCCCTATACAGACGCCAACCGCTGCAGAACATCCCTATACAGACGCCAACCGCTGCAGAACATCCCTATACAGACGCCAACCGCTGCAGAACATCCCTATACAGACGACAGCCGCTGCAGAACATCCCTATACAGACGCCAACCGCAGCAGAACATCCCTATACAGACGACAGCCGCTGCAGAACATCCCCATACAGACGACAGCCGCTGCAGAACATCCCCATACAGACGCCAACCGCTGCAGAACTTCCCTATACAGACGCCAACCGCTGCAGAACATCCCTATACAGACGCCAACCAATGCAGAACATCCCTATACAGACGCCAACCAATGCAGAACATCCCCATACACGAGCCAACCAATGCAGAACATCCCTATACAGACGCCAACCAATGCAGAACATCCCTATACAGACGCCAACCAATGCAGAACATCCCTATACAGACGCCAACCGCTGCAGAACATCCCTATACAGACGCCAACCAATGCAGAACATCCCTATACAGACGCCAACCAATGCAGAACATCCCCATACAGACGCCAACCAATGCAGAACATCCCTATACAGACGCCAACCAATGCAGAACATCCCTATACAGACGCCAACCAATGCAGAACATCCCTATACAGACGCCAACCAATGCAGAACATCCCTATACAGACGCCAACCGCTGCAGAACATCATTATACAGACGCCAACCGCTGCAGAACATCATTATACAGATGCCAACCAATGCAGAACATCATTATACAGACGCCAACCGCTACAGAACATCCCTATACAGACGCCAACCGCTACAGAACATCCCTATACAGACGCCAACCGCTACAGAACATCCCTATACAGACGCCAACCGCTACAGAACATCCCTATACAGACGCCAACCGCTACAGAACATCCCTATACAGACGCCAACCAATGCAGAACATCCCTATACAGACGCCAACCGCAGCAGAACATCCCCATACAGACGACAGCCGCTACAGAACATCCCTATACAGACGCCAACCAATGCAGAACATCCCTATACAGACGCCAACCGCAGCAGAACATCCCTATACAGACGCCAACCGCTACAGAACATCCCTATACAGACGCCAACCAATGCAGAACATCCCTATACAGACGCCAACCAATGCAGAACATCCCTATACAGACGCCAACCAATGCAGAACATCCCTATACAGACGCCAACCAATGCAGAACATCCCTATACAGACGCCAACCAATGCAGAACATCCCTATACAGACGCCAACCAATGCAGAACATCCCTATACAGACGCCAACCAATGCAGAACATCCCTATACAGACGCCAACCAATGCAGAACATCCTTATACAGACGCCAACCGCTACAGAACATCCCCATACATTAGCCAACCAATGCAGAACATCCCTATACAGACGCCAACCAATGCAGAACATCATTATACAGACGCCAACCGCTGCAGAACTTCCCTATACAGACGCCAACCAATGCAGAACATCCCCATACACGAGCCAACTGTTGCAGAACATCCCTATACAGATGCCAACCAATGCAGAACATCCCTATACAGATGCCAACCGCAGCAGAACTTCCCTATACAGACGCCAACCAATGCAGAACATCCCCATACACGAGCCAACTGTTGCAGAACATCCCTATACAGATGCCAACCAATGCAGAACATCCCTATACAGATGCCAACCGCTGCAGAACATCCCTATACAGATGCCAACCAATGCAGAACATCCCTATACAGACGCCAACCGCTGCAGAACATCCCTATACAGACGCCAACCGCAGCAGAACTTCCCTATACAGACGCCAACCGCAGCAGAACTTCCCTATACAGACGCCAACCGCAGCAGAACTTCCCTATACAGACGCCAACCGCAGCAGAACTTCCCTATACAGACGCCAACCAATGCAGAACATCCCCATACACGAGCCAACTGTTGCAGAACATCCCCATACACGAGCCAACTGTTGCAGAACATCCCTATACAGACGCCAACGTGTCTAAGCTGCTGCATAACCTCACATTAATGTAGAAATGCAGTGGTGGGGGAAGATATGAGGGGATGATGCAGATGGGTCTGTAAGGGACACTTAGGAGCTTCTTAGCTGCTCCTGCACACAGGACACCAAGGGGTTAAGGCAGAGTGTGAGGAGACACTGGGGGGAGGGAGCACTTAGCTCTGGCTGATTCCGGGCTGCTGACTCCTTCTCCTTCATGTCTCCGGAGTGTGCAGCTCTCTGGTCTCCTGTATGAATCTCCCGCGCTGCTACATCCAGCCCCGGGATTGGCTGCAGGCAGACAGTCTCCTCCCCTCCCTCTCACACACGGAGGAGACTGCTGCAGGGAAGGAGAGGGAGGCGCCGCCCCCGAATTAACCACGCGGACCCTGCGCTGCTCTGCCGAATACATCCAGGGGCATAACTACAGCCGGGGGCACAACAGCCTGGTCTTGGCAGGCATATTAGCAGTTGCTGCAGCTGTAGTTAAGCCCCTGGATAGGAGCCCCGGCTGCGAGCCAGATGCGGCCATCAAAAGAGCCATATCTGGCTCGCGAGCCATAGGTTCCCGACCCCTGTACTAGAGGATTAGTGTCCCCCGCCCTTTATGATGTAATGAAGATTTTAGCGCCATTCGACCTCTCGGGATCCAAACTTTTTATAAAGTTTTACAAGTTTGAAGAGAAATTCTTGTGCAATATACGGTGCAGCGCCTTGCGTCCCCTGTGGGATGACTGACAATGGATCGCCCCTTCCAGATGTTTGTCTATTATGAAGCCTCAGCGCTTTTTTAATAAAATCCATGTAACGTATCTGGAGGGGAGGCCGAGTCGCCTGGATTCCTGCAGTCCCACCGCCCCTTTAACGCTTGATTGTGGGCTGACTTAATTATCTTGTTTTCATGAAATCTTAGACCGCAGAGATTTCGCTTGTTGTGCGTTGAAGTATCCATTACCACAATACAGCGGGGCGCTGTCCCATTAACCCCTTCAGCCCCACACCCTGCCCCCCGGGTGACCCCTCCCCACCATAAGAAGCCCTTTGTATAGATACAGAGAGCGCAGCGCGGACCGCGGTTACTTTGGTTTTTTTCATTCCCGCACTCTACAAATAAACACTTTCCAAAAGACTCAAAAAAAAAAAAAGCTTTTAGGAGGGAAAAAAACCTCCCGATCCGTCTATTCAGAGGAGACGTAAGAGGAAGGGTTCGGCAGGTTTTACTGAAAGTGAACAAATAAAAGAGGAAATAAACAGGTGAACGAAAAATGGGATGAGGCCAAGATGTTCAGAACTGAAGTATTTCTGAGCTTATCATAAAGATCTCCGTAAATATTAGTCACCAAGTTCTGGGGAGAGGAGAGAGAGCGCAACCGAGTGCTAGGAAGATGAACCACATAACCACCAAATATACCAAACCAGGACACGGAAATATAACTAATACTGCCCCCTATGTACAAGAATATAACTACTATAATACTGCCCCCCATGTACAAGAATATAACTACTATAATACTGTCCCCTATGTACAAGAATACAACTACTATAATACTGCCCCCTATGTACAAGAATATAACTACTATAATACTGCCCCCTATGTACAGGAATATAACTACTATAATACTGCCCCCTATGTACAAGAATATAACTACTATAATACTGCCCCCTATGTACAAGAATATAACTACTATAATACTGCCCCCTATGTACAAGAATATAACTACTATAATACTGCCCCCCATGTACAAGAATATAACTACTATAATACTGTCCCCTATGTACAAGAATACAACTACTATAATACTGCCCCCCTATGTACAAGAATATAACTACTATAATACTGCCCCCTATGTACAAGAATATAACTATTATAATACTGCCTCCTATGTACAAGAATAGAACTACTATAATACTGCCCTCTATGTACAAGAATATAACTACTATAATACTGCCCCCTATGTACAAGAATATAACTATTATAATACTGCCTCCTATGTACAAGAATATAACTACTATAATACTGCCCCCTATGTACAGGAATATAACTACTATAATACTGCCCCCTATGTACAAGAATATAACTACTATAATACTGCCCCCTATGTACAAGAATATAACTACTATAATACTGCCCCCTATGTACAAGAATATAACTACTATAATACTGCCCCCTATGTACAAGAATATAACTACTATAATACTGCCCCCTATGTACAAGAATATAACTACTATAATACTGCTCCCTATGTACAAGAATATAACTACTATAATACTGCCCCCTATGTACAAGAATATAACTACTATAATACTGCTCTCTATGTACAAGAATATAACTACTATAATACTGCCCTCTATGTACAAGAAAACTACTATAATACTGCCCCCTATGTTCAAGAATATAACTACTATAATACTGCCCCCTATGTACAAGAATATAACTACTATAATACTGCCCCCTATGTACAAGAATATAACTACTATAATACTGCCCCCTATGTACAAGAATATAACTACTATTATACTGCCCCCTATGTACAGGAATATAACTACTATAATACTGCCCTCTATGTACAAGAATATAACTACTATAATACTGCCCCCTATGTACAGAATATAACTACTATAATACTGCCCCCTATGCACAGGAATATAACTACTATAATACTGCCCCCTATGTACAAGAATATAACTACTATAATGCTGCCCCCTATGTACAGAATATAACTACTATAATACTGCCCCCTATGTACAAGAATATAACTACTATAATACTGCCCCCTATGTACAGGAATATAACTACTATAATACTGCCCCCTATGTACAAGAATATAACTACTATAATACTGCCCCCTATGTACAAGAATATAACTACTATAATACTACCCCTATGTACAAGAATATAACAACTATAATACTGCCCCCTATGTACAAGAATATTACTACTATAATACTGCCCCTATGTACAAGAATATTACTACTATAATACTGCCCCCTATGTACAAGAATATAACTACTATAATACTGCCCCCTATGTACAAGAATATAACTACTATAATACTGCCCCCTATGTACAAGAATATAACTACTATAATACTGTTTATATGATGAAGTTTCTGGCTGTTCTGGTATGAGACAATGGAGAAGATGCTGCAGTGTGGGGTTGTGCCCCCCGGGGGTCTGCAGCGGAGGATATGGGGGACATCAAGCAGAAAGATCAGGTGAATGTAGAGGGACAAATAAAGCCATAAATCCTGATTTTGTTCTGTTCGCGCTCTGGAAATGTTACGTCTGATTACTCGCCGGCGCTAAGTGACAAGTGAACTTTAACATTAATATGATATTATTTAAATAACCATTTGTGGGTTTTTTTGCCCCTAAAAATGATGAATGATTTTCTGGCGTGAAGCAGGAGGCTCCTATAATGAGATGTGACAGTGCGGCCGCCGCCCCCTGATTGTCTGCACGCTCCGCAGCGTCGCCGCTCCCTCCTGGTGTCACTCTCATATTACTCCTAATCAGTGCAGAACCGGGGGGCTGCAGGGACCCCACACTTAACCCCTGCAGGTACCAGGGACTGCACGCAACTGTACAGGTTTCATAAAAAGTTATTCGGATGAATTGTTTGTATCAAGTGAAAACGTGACCAGCAATAGATGGATTGAAACACTGTGTATGTAATGCAGACGTTAGATTGTGAGGGATGATAGAAGTGATATATTGGGGCTTATTTACTAAGGGTCCTGCGGCCACATTTTCGTTGCGTTTCCCGTCTTTTCGGGGACCGCGTCGGGGATTGTGTTGCACGCGATCGGATTATGTCGCAATTGTGCCGGCTTTCACGCGTGTCAGAAGCCAAGCACTTACACTCACTAGGAAGAAGAAGGTGAACTCTGGTGGACCTGAGCGGGAAAGAGACAGATACAGGATATCGGGCGCATGAGCTTAGTGAATCGCGGCAGACTTCATCCTCGTCGAACAGTCCGGATAGGGAGATTAGATTGTGAGCTCCTGGGATCAGGGATGATGGGATGGATACATGATGCATTGATGGAGATTGTATTGTGCGTTCCTGGGTGCGTTGTCCGACGAAGATGAAGTCCGACGTGATTCACTAACATTGTGCGCCCGATATCCTGCATGTGTCGCTTCCCGCTCACGTCCGCTGGAGTTCACCTTCTTCTTCCCGGTGCATGTGAGTGCATTGTCTTGCAACACCATTTGAATTTTAAGTCCCGCGCTTAGTCCAAATCAGTCGGGATGTCCCAAGGCCACGCCCCCTGATTTGTGTCGAATGAAAGTCGGCGCGATTGCGGCAAAATCCGATCGGCTGTGCCAAAAGCCCCTGTTAAATGCGGTGCAAATCGGAAATTGTCTGGAAACCCGACGGAAATGCGGTGTGTGGACCCTTAGTAAATGCGCCTCAATGTATGATGGGGAGATTAGATTGTGAGCTGTTGGGTTCAGGGATGATGCGAGTTATACATTGTGTCATAGGGAGAATTGATTGCGAGCTCCTGGGGTCAGGGATCATGGCAGCAATACATTGTGTGTGATAGTGAGATCAGACTGGGCTCAGGGATGATGGGAGTGATACCTAGTATTGGATAATGTTACCATTCACAGCGCTGTGGTATATGTTGTTGCTATATGTGATGAAGGTAGGAGCTGCGGCACATGAAGGAATAAAACATGCTCCTACCTCTCTTACCTTCGTAACATCCCGGTCAGGATCCTTGAGCTCTTCCCCAGGTTGGTGTCCGTCTCTCGTAGCTGTGAGAGGGGAAAAGAAACAGAGGCTACATATTAATGGTGCAGGAGCTCTGCTTGCTGTCAGTATAGGTTACTCTTCCCGTTTCCACATGAAAGCTAAATGACGGATTGTCATGTTGCCTGTCAGTGACTGCAAGCAGGGATCTTAGGTGGGAAATGAAAGTCGGAGAGCAGAGGAGGCGCAGTACAGATCACTCACCCGCTCTCTCGCCCTCTGGATCTTCTCCCGGTCCTGGCTCAGGTTCTCCAGGATGTTCTGACCCACTTGCTCTGCAAAAAAGTGAAAACATATTAGGCTTTGTAACCTGATGTCCTAAAACAATAGATTATAGTACTTAAAGGGGTTGTCCAGGATAGTATATATCTGCCAGGAACAGCGCCACGCCTGACCATAGGTTGTGACTGGGATAGCGCCTTGGTTATACATAAGTGAATGGGATGGAGCTGCAATACCAGACACAACCTGTGGACATGGGGGTGACACATATTTTACAGGAAGGTAGCTTGCTATTAGTATACATGACCTGTTTTCTGGGGACCCTATAATGATACATTGTAACACTAATAGAGATGGTCACTGATGCTATTTCTCTCTGTTATCAGGCCTTTCAGGTTGCTGTTCTCGGATCTTGTCTCCAGAACACACAAGGCGATAATTATTGTGCGGGTGTAAATCTGGAGGTCACGCGGGTCCAGACGGGTCTGGAGACATAATTACAGCCTAGAAGACTGGAAGCGTCTGCAGCTATTCCTAGAAGACCTCCTATGTACAACGCCGGAGGAATGTGCTGCTTAAAGGGGTCCCAACCCCAAAAGCTATAGATATAGAACTGTATCCGGTCACTCAGCTTTCCTAGAAACAGAAAAAAACCAGGAATATCTAGGACAACTTAATTATATAAACTGGACCTGGATGTAAACAAGACACATTCACTTACAGCAAGCAGAGGTCCAGGGGTACAAAATCACAGTGTGACTGCTGTAGTAAGCAGAGCACAGCTGTGTAGGGACAAATCCACATGTCACAGTCCCGATCACGCATCTCTTCATGGACAATACCGAACACTGCCTGCAGAGAGCACAGCAGTGTGAGGTCTGATAACACATCTCTCCACGGCCGATATCTAATGCTGGCTGCGGAGTGCACAGAGCACAGTAGGGTGAGGTCTGATTACACCTTTCTCTAGCGCCTATATCTAATGCTGACTGTGGAGTGCACAGAGCACAGCAGTGTGAGGACAAGAAGCAGTACAATAGTGGAATATAAACCTATATATCACAGTCCTGCTGCTACAACATACACAGAAGTCCGATGACATCTCTCCAGGGCCTATATCTAATGCTGGCTGCGGAGTGCACAGAGCACAGCAGTGTGAGGACAAGAAGCAGTACAATCGTGGAATATAAACCCATATATCACAGTCCTGCTGCTACAACATATACAGAAGTCCAATTACACATCTCTCCAGGGACAAGTTATGATTTCACATCTCTTGAGGAACAAAAGCGTACGCTGGCTACACAGAGCACAAAGCGCAGCAGTGTTAGGTCTGATGTGACACATCCCTGTCCTGCACACCGAGGGACAAGGACCCCAAAGACACCCAGGAGACATTATTCCAGGGACCACACAACCCCAGCACAACTTCAGAGAGAACCTATATATCAGGGACAGACTATGGAGAGAGAAGTGTGACCCCTGCAGGCAGCCATGAGAACTGCCGCTGGAGTAACACTAAGCACATCAATGAGGCGGCAACAGAGACTCCAATTCTTTTCAGGTTGTACATTGGGTGACTTTGAACAAGTATAAGGAGGCAGACAGATCTTATAAATTCTATTAAATGAAGAAAAACACAGCACCCAACATTCGAAAACTGTGACTCTATGGTCCCTTGACTATAAAAAATAGCGAGTGCAGCTCTGGAGAATAATACAGCATGTAACTCAGGATCAGTACAGGATAAGTAATGCCATGTATGTACACAGTGACTGCACCAGCAACAGAATAGTGAGTGCATCTCTGGGGTATTATACAGCATGCAACTCAGGATCAATACAGGATAAGTAATGTCATGTATGTACACAGTGATTGCACCAGCAGCAGAATAGTGAGTGCAGCTCTGGAGTATAATACAGGATGTACCTCAGGATCAGTACAGGATAAGTAATGTCATGTATGTACAAAGTGACTGCACCAGCAGCAGAATAGTGAGTGCAGCTCTGGAGTATAATACAGGATGTAACTCAGGATCAGTACAGGATAAGTAATGTCATGTATGTACACAGTGACTGCACCAGCAGCAGAATAGTGAGTGCAGCTCTGGAGTATAATACAGGATGTAACTCAGGATCAGTACAGGATAAGTAATGTCATGTATGTACACAGTGACTGCACCAGCAGCAGAATAGTGAGTGCAGCTCTGGAGTATAATACAGGATGTAACTCAGGATCAGTACAGGATAAGTAATGTCATGTATGTACACAGTGACTGCACCAGCAGCAGAATAGCGAGTGCAGCTCTGGAGTATAATACAGGATGTAACTCAGGATCAGTTCAGGATAAGTAATGTCATGTATGTACACAGTGACTGCACCAACAGCAGAAAAGTGAGTGCAGCTCTGGAGTATAATACAGGATGTAACTCAGGATCAGTACAGGATAAGTAATGTCATGTATGTACACAGTGACTGCACCAGCAGCAGAATAGTGAGTGCAGCTCTGGGGTATAATACAGGATGTAGCTCAGGATCAGTACAGGATAAGTAATGTCATGTATGTACACAGTGACTGCACCAGCAGCAGAATAGTGAGTGCAGCTCTGGGGTATAATACAGGATGTAGCTCAGGATCAGTACAGGATAAGTAATGTCATGTATGTACACAGTGACTGCACCAGCAGCAGAATAGTGAGTGCAGCTCTGGGGTATAATACTGGATGTAACTCAGGATCAGTACAGGATAAGTAATGTCATGTATGTACACAGTGACTGCACCAGCAGCAGAATAGTGAGTGCAGCTCTGGGGTATAATACAGGATGTAACTCAGGATCAGTGCAGGATAAGTAATGTCATGTATGTACACAGTGACCGCACCAGCAGAATAGTGAGTGCAGCTCTGGGTATGTATGTTTCTAGTGGAGATCTCAGTGTAGAGTCAAGTCTTCAATGACTGTGTGCTCAGTTTACACTGATAGTAAATGTATATAATTAGCTTTGGATACACAGGGAGACGGCATCTGGTGGGTGTGGGCGCAGTGTTTAGCACCTTTACATGGTGTGAGATGAGCTGATTATTTGTGATTATCTATAGAGGGATCCTGCAGGTCGCTCCCAGGAGAATGCAGGAAGAATAAACAGCAGCAGATAAGAGCCACAACCACAAACCAGATGTCATAAATCTCCACACCAAGAATTCAACAAGGACAGATGAGACAGATAGAGGTGTACTCAGCCGAAAGAAGCCGTCTTAAAGGGGCAGTCCATCATCACCGGCCCTCGGTATGCAGAATTGTCAGTCTACACCACAATGATCCTCCAGGACCTGAAAATTGTCTTATCTGTATCGATGTAATGGTAACAGGTCTCTATTATACTACAAATAATAGCTCAACATTGATACGGGAACTCTTGCTACTTATTGTGGCTCTTACCCTCCTTTCCTCTTTCTAATCTGCTTTGAATTCCATCTTGCTAGGAACCAGGCAGTAAAGACAGATTACACAGTAGTCTATGGAGAGGACAGCAAAATCACAGAGATCGCTGCATAGAAGAGTCACATGTTACCCCATACGTACACAAACCGCACGACTGACCTCGGCAAAGTTTGTTAGAAGGAGAGGTGCCCTTAAAGCTTAGAATATCAAGGATAGTAAATCAGCAAGGAGTCCAGAGTTACATGGAAGTCACGCAGCTTTATTGTCCAATACGGATACAAAAAGTGACTGTCGATTCCTAAATTCCACAAAAAAAAAAAAAAACGAAAAAAACCCCAAAAAACAAAACACCCTCGACCCTCTAGGCTTCTAGGTGACGGTCCTGATGCAATCCTGGAGCGGCAGTGTCTTTAACCTAGTGGCAGAATGATACATGATGGAGTTTTCTATTGTTACCTTTGCACAATTTGCAACATTATACCCAGAGAAGAATTCCATTGCCGTGGTTGGGACTATTCTCACTGCTATGGAGGGGTCGTTCTCATATCGGGGGGCTTGACTGGTTACTGCACAGTGTATTGTAGACAGTCCCGATCCGCGGCGCTCGTCAGACCTTTAATTCATTGTCTGCTTCTCCATGTGACTGCTTCCATTTAGTTCCTATCCATTAGCGCGGCACTGCCGGGATGTGCGGCTCGGAATAGACCTGTGTCACTTTGATAAATAGCCGCTACCTCAGCTGATTTCGGAAGACAAACACAAAAATCAAGGGTAGAGGGGGGGGGGCACGCTGAGGCGAGCCGTCCGGAACCAGCGTCTGATTTGACACTTGAGGATTCAATCTCTTGTCTGAGTTTTGCCGTCAGGGATAGGGTTAACCATATCTGCGCCCGCAGATGAATAATTGAGTGCGTGATGAATTTTACAAGAGTCGATTCAAGTTTTACAGACCGCGGCGTTAAGTCTTCGAGCAGACCGGAGTTACAGAGAAAAAGTAATCCCCCCCCAAATCTAATTTAAATACGATTCCGTGGGGAAAGAGTGAACGCACTGGCGTCGGGAGTTTATATTTTTGGTGGAGCGTCATTAGCTCAAAAAAACAAATTGTCAAAATAAAATGAAAAAAAAAAAAAAAATAATAATAAAGAAAAACTGATTTTCCGTATTTTCTCATTTCCACTCCGAACAGTAAATAAGCATCCAGGATAAGAGGCCGAAGCGGCCCCCGAGCCGCAACCTTCTCCGCCATGAAAAGTCTAATCCCGGCAAAAATACTCTCATTAAAAAAAAAAAAAAACACATGAAAAGTTTATTCCGTAGAAGAGCTTTTATTTATCGGATTTACATCGCAACAAATTACTTGGCGCTGCAAAACATCCGACGCGTCCGGACAGAACCCGCAACAAATCTTCAAATTAATGTAGGAAAAAAATCCCTAAAAATTAGACAAATTGTAAGATGACTCCTCTTCTATTCATCTTTTTCTGCGGCTCGTACATCACCACAACCAGGTAGAGGCGCCGTTCGCTGTGAGTCGCCGTTGCTCCGAGGAAAGTTGGAATGAATTTCCACTGGGTGCAGTCAATGTTCCAATGTTAATAAAGTAGGACACATTTTAAAAAATTTGACTCCAAGATAAGCTACATTTTTGATTTCGCTTTCTATTTTTTTTAATTTTTACGCAAACTTCGGTTTCACTCATGTAAATTTGGTGCTGGTCGCAATGTAGGAAATGTTTTTTTTCATAATCTGTCGTCGGTGGGGTTAGATTATTAGATGGGTACGCACAAAAAAAAAACTGGCACAATAAAAATCCCCAAAAATTAATTTTCAGCTCACGAGTGTTGCTTTCTCGAAGCAGGATTTTTTTAAACTTTTAAAATTCTCCCCAAAGAGAGTCAAATCTTTTTTTCTCACAATGCCCAACTAAATAATAAACTAAAATATCGAAAAATTCAATAAAATAAATAACTGTCAATTATTTCCGTCTCCATTAAAGTAAGGGAAAGGTTTTTGGGTTTTTTTGTACTGAATTGAGCATTTTTAACCATTTTTCTTGCGAGAAAACTTTTCAAACTAAACAGATAAATTGATATTTTAAAAAAAATTTGTTAAAAATTCAGTAACAAGTTTTTCTAGTGTCGTATTAAGCAAATTAAAATGTTGGAGCGGCGAGGACGTCTATAATTCTGCAGATGTGGGTAAAACACACGGCGGGCCTGGGTGACCGTGGTGTCTTCACGCGCTGACCCCACTGAACTCTTAGAGCCAACCCCGGCCATGAAGGGTCTCAAAGAAAAGTTGAACTTTTTCTGCCAGTACAAAAGCCATCTTGGGGTGACGGGCTCCTTAGCCTACGCGCCAGCTCCATGCGACGCCTCCTTTGAATACAAATTAGCGATGCATAATCGCGGCATATTCATACGGCCTCTTGCCTCCTTCCCTCCAGTGAGTGCTGTATAATTCATTGCATGTGCCCCGACCCCAGCTCGCTCCTGTTCTGACAAATCATACTTGATTAAGACAAATCTTTATTAGCGAGCTAGTCAACTTCCTCATTTATCATTTGCAAATCTCATTCTGCTGTGGTTTTTTTTATTATTATTATTAATTTATTTATTTTTGTCGGAGCGGCCAGCGAGGGGGCTTCTTATTCCAGACATTAGAATAAAATAGCTTCTTACAAAGGAGAAGTGGAAAGTGGAAGGCGGTGGTCCCTAATAGATGATAAAACGCCCCTTTAATAGGTAGAAATTACACGACGGCCGCTGTCGCAAACAAAGCAATTATCCCGGCTGCGCTCAGGAGAGGGGAGACACAGAATACTGAGAGACCAGAATCCAAGGAATTGCCAGAAAAACTGGAAATAGAAGAGATCTGCCTCCTTATAGAAGTAAAACGCAATCAATTCTCAAGTTCATTTTCTTGTACATTTTCTTTGCATATTTATTGCTGAAAACAAACAATACGGATGTTCTGTAGAATGGTGTAAATTCAGAAATCAGGTAAAAACTGATAATTTTTTTTTTTTCTAACCCGTCTTTCTTTTCTGATTGAATATAAACTTTTATCTTTTTAACCTTCAATGTTTTGGAGGAGGCCATCTTGCTAGAAATCTTTTTCCTTCTAGATCTTTGTCTTCCTCCAGACCTTGTTGATCCTTTCACAATTCTTTCCTCCCTCTAAACCCATTGGGGCACATTTACTTACCCGGTCCCCGAGGTGCGTTTTCCGACTAGGATGAAGTCTGCGCGATTCAACAGGATTGTGCTCCCAAGATCCTGCATGTGTCACTTCCCCGCTCAGGTCCGCTGGACTTGACCTTCTTCTTCCCGATGTATGTGAGTGCATGTCTTTCGACACCAGTTCGAATTAATCGGGTTGTCCGACGGCCCACTGCATCAAAATCGGCGCAATTGCACCAAAATCCGACCACGTGCGCCAAAAACCCCTGTTAAATGCGGCGCAAAACGGAAATAAATGGGAAACCCGACGGAAATGCATCCGATGGACCCTTTGTAAATGTGCCCCATTGTCTTTTCTAGATTCCTTTGTCCCCTACAGTCTATCATGTCCTCTTCCAGAACAATCTGTCTCTTTTTGTTTTCTCTCTGGACTTCTGTCCCCTTCCACTCTAAAACCCGTTCTCTCCCTCCAGACCTCATTGTTACCTTCCAACCTCCTTTACTCCCCCTTGTCCATAGTAGACCTCCAGTTTCATTCTAGACCCCCACGTTCCCTTCCAGAGCTGTCCATGTGCTCCCTTCTCATCCACTCTCTCCCATTAGACCTTATTTTTCCCTTCCAGGCTCCTTTACTCCCTTCATGTACATACTAGAATCCACAATTTCTCTCTAGATCATTTGGTTCCCTTCAGGACTGCTTTGTCCTCTTCCAGAATACTTTTATACTATTGTTCCCTCTAGACCACCATGTTCCCTTCCAGAGCAGACCCTTTACTCACTTCTAGTCAACTCTATTACCTACTCTCTCCCATCAGACCATCTTGTTCCCTTCCAGACTCCTTTACTTCCATCATGTCCATACTAGAACCCACAGCATCTCTCCATACTGCTTTGTTCCCTTCAAGAATCCTTTTCTTCTCTAAAACTATTGCTCCCTCTAAACCTTTTTGTTCCCATGCATTTTGTCTTTCTAGCCCATTTGTTTTCTCTCTAGGCTTCTATATCCCCTTCCAGACTGCTTTTCTAACTTTAGTCCACTCCAGAACCCACTCTCTCCTGTTAGAACATTCTTGTTTTGCCCTCTAGATCTCATTCTTCCCTTCCTTTACCCCCTTTTGTCCATTTTAGAACCCATTATTTCTTTCAAGACAATTTTTCCCCCTCTAGATCACCATGTCACTTTCCAAAGCAGTTTTTTTTTAGTTAATCTACCCTTCCATACGTTGTTCCCCTCTAGACCTCATTGCCCCCTTCCATACTCTTTCAATCCTTTAAGTCTGTTCTAGAACCCACTGTATCTCTGCACCTCCAAAGACCATTGGCTTCTCTTCGAGGTGGCTTCTGCCCCTTGCAGAATCCTTTGCTCCCATCCCGGTCCCACTTTCTCCCTCCAAGCATAGACATCTTAGATGGAGAACATTGACAAAGACTTAATATTTTTTTTTATCAGGAGACTAAACCGCAGTGTTAAAGTAATAACATTCCTGTCTCGTGTTTTGATGGAGGAAAAAATAAAATTAAACTCTTGCCCCGACGCTTTGCACCGCCGTCACCTCTCCAGTTATTTCACAAATGTGTTAAACCAATAGCGTCGACGTCGTCATTTAAAACAGTTAAAAAAGATAATGAAAGCGCCCGCCCTGATTCAAGTCCCCGCACTCCTAATCACAATCTGACAGCCACATCAAAGCCGCACGTTAAATCTCTCTTCTAATTGCGTTTAGAGCGCCACACCTCAGGCCCATCTCGCCATCCCCCCTTCTTCTTCTAGTCGGATTCTGCTTAAGAAAGATCTAACGCTCCTTAACAGTTCATTATCCAATAAAACTATTCAAAGCTTGAAAGCAATCTCCACAATTAGTCAGGACCTCGGGGAGCCGCCTGTATAGTGTCTGTTACCGGCCCTTACATTAAAACACCTTAATTACATTTGTCAAAAGGGCTCGGATACAACGTATCAGTAAGGGCGGCCTCCGAATTATTCACAAATGGATATATCTTTCTAAAATGTTAGAAAGAAATAAATAAACCACGGGCCCTCGTTTACTTGACTAATTGAGGCTAATTATGTGATAAGTAAAGATATCTGACAGGAATAAGAGGCGTCCAGGATGGAGAGTTATCACCTGACACAGGAAGGATAAAAAACAAGAGAAATAATTCACAATAATGTCAAAATATAAAAGTAAATTAACAAGAGAAGATTAAAGTAAATGACGATTTTGTGGGGAAGTGTCAAGAGTTTGGTTACAATTAGCAATACAGTCTAGATCCACTCTATATCCCATGACATGATTCCGGCTGCCCCCTCTATCCCATGACAAAGTTCCGGCTGCCCTCTCTATCCCAGGACACGATTCGGGCTGCCCTCTCTATCCCATGACATGATTCCGGCTGCCCTCTCTATCCCATGACATGATTCCGGCTGCTCCCTCTATCCCATGACAAAGTTCCGGCTGCCCGATCTATCCATGACACAATTCGGGCTGCCCTCTCTATCCCATGACACAATTCGGGCTGCCCTCTCTATCCCATGACACAATTCGGGCTGCCCTCTCTATCCCAGGACAAAGTTCCGGCTGCCCGATCTATCCATGACACAATTCGGGCTGCCCTCTCTATCCCATGACACAATTCGGGCTGCCCTCTCTATCCCATGACAAAGTTTCGTCTGCCCGATCTATCCCATGACACAATTCGGGCTGCCCTCTCTATCCCATGACAAAGTTTCGGCTGCCCGATCTATCCCAGACACAATTGGGCTGCCCGATCTATCCCAGACACAATTCGGGGTTCCCTCTCTACCCATGTCACGATTTGGGTTGCAGTCTCTACCCTCAACACAATTTGGGCTGCAGTCTCTACCCATGACACGATTTGGGCTGCAGTCTCTACCCATGACACGATTTGGGCTGCAGTCTCTACCTATGATCCGATTTGAGTTGCAGTCCCTAGAAGCGATCCAATTCGAGTTGCAGTCCCTACCCGTGATCCAATTTGAGCTGCAGTCCCTACCCGTGACCAAGTTTAGCCAAGTTTAGACTCCTCCAGTCTCCAGACGTGGGCTGCTCTCTTTAGCTGTGACCCAGTTTAGTCTGCTGACTTCTCCAGTCAAAAGGTTTGGGCTTCTGTCCTAGGCTAGACTGAAATCTGCCTCTAGTCTCCAGCTGATCTCATCTGAGCTCCTGCCTGTGTCTGTGACCTATCCTGGTCTTCTGCATTTATCCATGACTTTAACCTCTGCCCGTGACTTAGGCCGTGCCTTTTCCGATGACCTGGGCTAGGCTTTCTTCTCTACCTGTGACCTGGGATTTTACAGATAGGGTGCTCATGTATTTTTCGGTGCGTGCTTAGCCATTCTTGCCACGAAAAGTGGCCAAGTTACAGCAATAAGTGGTCAAGACTATAATTCTATATGCTCATTCAAACGGGGCCAATTTGTCATGCTTTGTGCAATGCTGCTTAATCTGTAGGCGCTATATAAATTAATATAAAAGGAATTATTATTATTAAGGGACATAATTTTACATAATTTATCTTAAATAACTCAAAAACCTACTTTAAAAACCGGAACGAAACTTAAAAGCTAACTTTTTTCTTACAAATTTTCTGTTCTTTATTTTGAGACATCCGGAAAACAAAACTTTGTATATTTTATGATTCACAAAAAAAAAAAAAAAGCAGTGGAAGTCGTAGAGGAAAAAATCCAATTAGTCGATGTGATTAGAAGGCAGTTTTTCTTATATGGTATAATAAAAGTGGGGGTCACCTTGTATAAGAGAGGAAATATTATCCCCCCAGTTATTCTTTATGAGCGGCTCCGAGTCGTGGTAACAAATACTCGCCCAGAACTCGATCATATAAAATAACAATTTATTAACACCTGAGCGAGATGGAAAATACACAACGGTGGAGCCGCCGGCGCTACGAGTCCTGTGGTTTCTGCAATGTGTTAACCACACTCCGGCTCTCTCCGCACACAGGTCCTGGGGGCACACACAGGCACTTAGCCCGTCTGCGTAGGGCTCCGACTCTTTACAGCTCTTATGGTGAGGGCTCGCTCCACCACTCATGTTAAAGAAAGAATTTTGGGGTCCAGACTCAGACTTATAGAAATGTGTTACCGCATGGAAGGTTTCATAAAATGTTTATCGCTGCATAAAAAATTACAAAAATGTTAATGCCCGATCGGGGAGTGTGGAGCTGCGGACACAAGTAACGCTCAATGATACAAAAGAGGGTGCAGATGGAACCCAAGTGGTTTCGGGTTCAAATCGATTTTGTGAGAGGCCTGGAGATTGTAACGGTTGGCCATCATCACTGGTGCACAATCAGTTCTGGCCAAATCTTTTAATAGGCTTCATGTAACAATGAAGACACTTATGTGTTATTCTATATAGTTGAGGTTTAAAACACAAAAAATTCACCACCATTTACCCAAACTGGTGTCCTGGCCAGTGGTCTCTAAATACCATTGTGGCAGTCACTCATAGTTGGTGAATAACGTAGCCTGAGACATAAATGGTGGCAGGAGACTCCCGATCATTTTTTGCTCGATTAATCTCTTTCATGTTCGTGTTACTCATCACCGATGGAGACTATGGAGATTTTCTGGAAATGTACTCCGAGACATAAGTGCAAATAAAGCTGAATAAAAGCTGAAGAGTCTATTGTCATGAAAGCCTCATCTGGATACATTCCCTAAAAGACATTGTCTACACAAGGTCACGGTACAAGCCGACACAGATGAGAAACCAGCAGGGTCTGTAGTCCTAAAGGAAACACATAGATCCGAGGGAATAGATGTTAATGTAGACGGATACCTCAAGACACATATATGTCATGGTGTCGGTCATGGATCAAGACTCTACAAATAATCATTTTGGTGGGCTTCCTGATGTCCAGCACTGGCACACAGAGAGTCCGGACCACCAGCTGCCTGTTAGCACACATTCTCACTAGACCCATCATCATTTATCTTCTATGGAGGGGTTACCGGTAACTAGTTTCCTGGAGTGTAATAAAGGGGAGTTAGATTTGGAGCTCCATTGAGGACTGAGACTGATGAGACACAAGGGACAAGTACTGGTGTGAGAGCTCACAGATATAGAAGACCAACGTGCCACAGAGTAAAGGGTCCAAGTCCATTCACTACATACCCCTGTTATTAAAGATGTACCTAGTAGTAGGTGGTTTTCTGCTCCCAGTACAATTGTACGACTCTCAATCCCATTTTTCTTTCTGCTTCTGGTGAGGATTTACCCAGGATTACTATCTACTTGCTCTGACCTCTGGCTGTTATAATGGACTCTGCTTGATGTGCTGCCTACCCTGACCTTGAACTGTATTTGACTATTTTTGATATTCCAAAAGGTAGGGGACTTGTCTTATTAGTTTCTTGTATGGAGGTCAAAGGGTAAATACTTTCAGGATCACTTGGATAATTCTCTTGGGATTAAATCTATGTCAAACTGCTCCGAGGCACAGTGGGTCCACATCTGCACTATGTTGGTGCTATATATATACCAGTATCTTGTATTAGACGGCTTCAGAGTTCTCTCCATTTCATCTGTGAAGTGTTCTAATCCTCACGTAGCACAGAGCCTCGCCGCCTAACCCCGGCCCTTCCAGCGAGGAGCCACGAGCCGCTTTATAACCCATCATCATATTTGTTAAACATTATTTTTTCATCGGCTGTAATCCCAGGAGCGCTCAATGTTTAAACAGCTCCCTCCCTTCCTAAGCTGTGCACTAATATCGATCCTCGCAGACTGACACATACCAAGAGGCATTTTCGATAATCAGCCCAGCTGTTCTGAGCCTCTTGGCGCTGGAGCCTCTAACCCTTAGGTAAACAGCTGAAATCAGGGCGACTTCTCCCTTGGCAGACGCCTCCTTGTAATCTCTTGTTTAAGCTCTTCTGATTTATTCCTCTCCAAATAAAGAACTTAATTCCTAATTGAAACGACGCGTTACGGGGGCAAATTAAGTCACTTAGCTCTTGGCTGGAGCCTCTCCAGCGGGCGCGCTGCGGACCACATATAGGTTACTGCCTATTGATAACCGATGTGAATGATGCCCCTCTTAGGTTACTCATTTAGCATGGTGCACACACAAACAAGCGGCCGCCTGTAATTGCTTCATACCAGCCCCGCGTCCTCCGCCGCGCACTGTCAGAGGGACGTGAATAATTCATCATTGTCTTCTTATTGATTTGCCGCTGTGAGTTTTCCCTTCTTTCTGCCGTTATTTATAGAGGGACGAGGCTTCTTGTTTTCCTTGTAGATAATTTGGTTTTACTTGTCCGCACGATGCGCTACACGCCGCACCTCGATATCGCTCTCCTGTATCTGCAGGGCGCTCCGATACAACATGGAGATATCGTCTGGTTATAGGTCTTACAGCTTCTCACAAAAGACAATTAGCAAAAGGCTACAATCTTATTGTTACATTATTGTAGAGGAGAAATATACAGGACAGGTACAACAGGGGATAGTAATGAGGATAAACAGTGCAGAGAATATAATAAGCATGAGATGCGAGTACAAACCGAATCCATACAGAGGAGAGACAGCGAGGCCAGTGTACAGAGGAGAGACAGTGAGGCCAGTGTACAGAGGAGAGACAGCGAGGCCAGTGTACAGAGGAGAGACAGCGAGGCCAGTGTACAGAGGAGAGACAGCGAGGCCAGTGTACAGAGGAGAGACAGCGAGGCCAGTGTACAGAGGAGAGACAGCGAGGCCAGTGTACAGAGGAGAGACAGCGAGGCCAGTGTACAGAGGAGAGACAGCGAGGCCAGTGTACAGAGGAGAGACAGCGAGGCCAGTGTACAGAGGAGAGACAGCGAGGCCAGTGTACAGAGGAGAGACAGCGAGGCCAGTGTACAGAGGAGAGACAGCGAGGCCAGTGTACAGAGGAGAGACAGCGAGGCCAGTGTACAGAGGAGAGACAGCGAGGCCAGTGTACAGAGGAGAGACAGCGAGGCCAGTGTACAGAGGAGAGACAGCGAGGCCAGTGTACAGAGGAGAGACAGCGAGGCCAGTGTACAGAGGAGAGACAGCGAGGCCAGTGTACAGAGGAGAGACAGCGAGGCCAGTGTACAGAGGAGAGACAGCGAGGCCAGTGTACAGAGGAGAGACAGCGAGGCCAGTGTACAGAGGAGAGACAGCGAGGCCAGTGTACAGAGGAGAGACAGCGAGGCCAGTGTACAGAGGAGAGACAGCGAGGCCAGTGTACAGAGGAGAGACAGCGAGGCCAGTGTACAGAGGAGAGACAGCGAGGCCAGTGTACAGAGGAGAGACAGCGAGGCCAGTGTACAGAGGAGAGACAGCGAGGCCAGTGTACAGAGGAGAGACAGCGAGGCCAGTGTACAGAGGAGAGACAGCGAGGCCAGTGTACAGAGGAGAGACAGCGAGGCCAGTGTACAGAGGAGAGACAGCGAGGCCAGTGTACAGAGGAGAGACAGCGAGGCCAGTGTACAGAGGAGAGACAGCGAGGCCAGTGTACAGAGGAGAGACAGCGAGGCCAGTGTACAGAGGAGAGACAGCGAGGCCAGTGTACAGAGGAGAGACAGCGAGGCCAGTGTACAGAGGAGAGACAGCGAGGCCAGTGTACAGAGGAGAGACAGTGAGGCCAGTGTACAGAGGAGAGACAGTGAGGCCAGTTTATAGAGGAGAGACAGTGAGGCCAGTGTACAGAGGAGAGACAGTGAGGCCAGTGTACAGAGGAGAGACAGTGAGGCCAGTGTACAGAGGAGAGACAGTGAGGCCAGTGTACAGAGGAGAGACAGTGAGGCCAGTGTACAGAGGAGAGACAGTGAGGCCAGTGTACAGAGGAGAGACAGTGAGGCCAGTGTACAGAGGAGAGACAGTGAGGCCAGTGTACAGAGGAAAGACAGTGAGGCCAGTGTATAGAAGAAATACAGTGAGGCCAGTGTACAGAGGAGAGACAGTGAGGCCAGTGTACAGAGGAATGTAAGTGAGGCCAGTGTATAGAAGAGAGCCAGTGAGGCCAGTGTATTGATAAAAGACAGAGTGATATGTACTATGAATAGTGCTGACAGTCCTGCAGGGAGTGGAGAGAAGACTATTACGGTTAGGCTGGCTTATTAACATTGGTGTCTTAGGCTCCGGGTGCCCATATATATGTCCTTATTTAGGAAATAGTATAAAGTTGATAAATGATAGACTTTCCATTTGTGTGACTGAGTCTTGGAGATAACAAGCAGGCCAGAGGCAGCGGCTCTCATTATCTCACATTGTCCTGTGCTGCTTCTGCCAGGCTTCAAAGCCGCCTCTTCCTCCACCTCCCAAGACTTTCACTGCGGCTTTTGCCCTCTGCTGTCAACTGGTTTACACAAAGTCCGGCGTCTCAGACAATGCGCACCAGGTAGGAGAGCGGCCGCGGCTCGGCCAGGTATCTGTGCTGTGAGGAGGGGGCTTCATTCCCTGACATGATGGACTAATTATTAGGATTATCCCCTCTACTGCTGGGAGTGGGGGGCTACACTCACTATACACATATAATATATATATATGATATATTATCACAGGGAGAAATATCCCAACCTCTGGGCTTTGCACTTCATTATCTTTCTTGTTCTCTGTTTTTTGTAATAGAATGGAAACCATGCCGGCGGGGGCCACACAATTACTTAAAGGTGGTCTTCTAACCCCTAATGACCTCACAAAATGCAAAACAGCTTTTCTTTATAGGCGTTTCTGCCTGTTTTACAGCAACCTGTCATTCCACTGATTTTATCTGTATGCAAATGAGATGCTTGGTGCATTATGGGTGGGGTCTTGGTGGACTTTATTACAATATAAAAGAGAAGTGCCGGAAGATGCAGACATGACCCTGCCCCTGATACACAAAATGACAAAATCTGAATTTTCTCTGAAACCATAATCTACTGGAAAAGAAGAAAGGTATCCAACATTGTCAGACCCTCATGACCGCTACCCTGGGCATCGGGGGAAGCGCTGACAAAGCATTTCACCGGATTTCTGAGAGATCACACCTTTCCACCATTAGTATTACTGCAGGACCTAGAGTGACCAATCACATGCTTCCTGCATCACTGCAAGGTCCTTAGACTCTTTCATGCTGCCAGATAAGTTGCGGTTGGGACTTGGTATGAAATAGAGGGGTGTGTGTAGGGATGAAGCTGTGCTGAATGTGTTCGAGTGATTGTATGTAGCAGACCTGAGTGAGTGAGTAACAGAGAGCTATATTTGTAAATGGATGTAGCAGAGAGCTGTGTATGTGTGAATGTTTGTAGCAGAGCTGTGTGAGACCGAATGGGTTTAGCAAAGATCTATATGAGTAAATGATGTAGCAGAGTGCTGTGTAAGTAAATGGATGTAGCAGAGAAGTGTGTGAATGGATGGATGTAACAGAGCTGTGAGTGAGTGAATTGATGTAGCAGGGAGCCATTTGTGAGTAAATGGATGCAGTAGAGCTGTGTGCGAGTGAATGTTTGTAGCAGAGCTGTGTGAGACTGAATGGGTTTAGCAAAGAGATGTGTATAGGTAAATGGATGTAGCAGAAAGCGGTGTGAGTAAATGGATGTAGCAGTGAGCTGTGTGTGAGTAAATGGATACAGCAGAGAGCTGTGGAAGTATATGGATGTAGCAGGGAACTGTATGAGTGAATGTTTATAGCAGAGCTGTGTGAGACTGAATGTGTTTAGCAGAGACCTGTGTGTGAGTAAATGGATGTAGCAGATAGCTGTGTGAGTGAATGGATGCAGCTGAGCTGTGCTTGAGTAATTGGATGGAGCAAAGCATTATGTGAGTAAATTAATGTAGCAGTGATGTGTGACTAAATAGATGTAAGCAGAGAGCTGTATGAGTAAATGTATGAGCTGTGTGAGCTGGCAATGAGCTGTGTGAGTAAATGGATGTAGCACATTGCTGTGTAAGTGAATGGATGCACCAGAGCTGTGTTTGAGTAAGTGGATGTAGCAGTGCTGTGTGAGTAAATTGATGTAACAGAACTGTCTAAGTAAATGGGTGTAGCAGAGCTGTATCAGTAAATGTATGTAGCAGAGAGCTGTGTGAGTAAATGGATGTAGCACATTGCTGTGTAAGTGAATGGATGTAGCACATTGCTGTGTAAGTGAATGGATGTTGCACATTGCTGTGTAAGTGAATGGATGTAGCGGAGCTGTGTTTGAGTAAATGGATGTAGCCAAGCTGATTGTGAATAAGTGGATGTAGCAGATAGCTGTGTGAGTGAATGGATGTAGCAGAGCTGTGTGTGAGTAAGTGGATGTAGCAGAGCTGTGTGTGAGTAAGTGGATGTAGCAGATAGCTGTGTGAGTGAATGGATGTGGCAGAGCTGTAGGCAATAGATGTAACAGAGCTGTGTGTTTTGTGCTTGTATGCGACCAACAGGGAATTTTTAATTGCTGTGAAATATATTTTTATGTATTATATATGTTTTTTGCATGAATAAATCTGAGCAGCACATTATAGTTAGGAGCATCTTTATATGAAAGTTACCAGGGGTCCACTCCTAGCCTCCTGGGCACATGCCACGATTAGATGTTCTGGAAATTGGGCACATGTGCATCAGATACACCAGACCCATAGCACATAGGTCTCAGGGCTGCTCACACAGAGCACAGGTCCGTTACAGTGTATCAGTGCAGGCCTCAGCCACATCCATTCAGAGGGTATTAACTAATTACTTTACCACAAAATAATGAAGTAAACTACCCGTTCCGGGGGAGAGGTCGTTTTAGTAATTTGTAATATTTTTCCCCTGGACTTGTCCAGATCGGAGTCCTGCGGTCTGCGGCGGGCGTGCACGTTACGAAATGGAGATATTCCGGGGAAATCAGCATGCCTGATTAAGGAAGATGAAAGCGTTACTAAGCCGTTCTATGATAGTACATCGGAGAGGAATGTCTCCATCTCAGCTGAGACAGCCTATTACAGGTAGTATTAACATATCATCCATTATTAAGCAGCCCTCCGCTCACACACACCAGATTTTATTTTAATTAGCACAAGCATCTGTCCTTAATTTTCCAGGTGAAAGTATCGGGGCAAAAGGATTTCCTTGGAGTGTGAGATATTAACATAATGTGATGCTGGAGACTGTTTACTACCCTCCATGTATGATGATGAGGAGGGCGACGCGCGCCCAGTACAATGACAGGCATGCTGGGAGTAGTAGTCCCCTCTCTATAGGCGCTGCCTGAGCTCTGGGGAACATGTATGATGATGAGGAGCGCGACGCACTCCCCGTACAATGACAGGCATGCTGGGAGCAGTAGTCCGCAGGATCTATACTCACTGCCTGAGCTCAGGGGAACATGTATGATGATGAGGAGGAGGAGGGCGGGGCACTCCCCGTACAATGACAGGCATGCTGGGAGCAGTAGTCCTCTCTCTATAGGCGCTGCCTGAGCTCTGGGGAACATGTATGATGATGAGGAGGAGGAGGGCGGGGCACTCCCCGTACAATGACAGGCATGCTGGGAGCAGTAGTCCGCAGGATCTATACTCACTGCCTGAGCTCTGAGGAACATGTATGATGATGAGGAGGGCGAGGATCTCCCCGTACAATGACAGGCATGCTGGGAGTAGTAGTCCTCTCTCTATAGGCGCTGCCTGAGCTCTGGGGAACATGCATGATGATGTGGAGCGTGACGCTCTCCCAGTACAATGACAGGCATGCTGGGAGTAGTAGTCCTCTCTCTATATAGGCACTGCCTGTGCTCTGGGGAACAGGTATGATGATGAGGAGGGTGACATGCTCCCCGTACAATGACAGGTATGCTGGGAGCAGTAGTCCTCTCTCTATAGGCGCTGCCTGAGCTCAAGGGAACATGAATGATGATTAGGGCAATGCTCTCCCAGTAGAATAACAGGCATGCTGGGAGTAGTAGTCCCCTCTATATAGGCACTGCCTGTGCTCTGGGGAACAGGTATGATGATGAGGAGCGCGACGCACTCCCCGTACAATGACAGGTATGCTGGGAGTTATAGTCCCCTCTCTATAGGCGCTGCAAGTGCTCTGAGGAACAGGTATGATGATGAGGAGGGTGACATGCTCCCAGTACAATGACAGGCATGCTGGGAGTAGTAGTCCCCTATCTATAGTCGCTGCCTGAGCTCTGGGGAACATGCATGATGAGGAGGAGGGCGAGGATCTCCCCGTACAATGACAGGCATGCTGGGAGTAGTAGTCCCCTATCTATAGGCGCTGCCTGAGCTCTGGGGAACATGCATGAGGAGGAGGAGGGCGAGGATTTCCCCGTACAATGACAGGCATGCTGGGAGCGGCCATATTGGTTGTCACTCACCAGGTCCAGGATAGGAACCAAGTTCTGGTGAGGTCTGGAGCATTAGTATTATGATTGCTGCGGAAAGATCCATGGCAATGACTATTACAGGGAATGTCTTGCCTCACAAGAGATTGGTAGGTGAAGGAGGCAGAGGCAGAACTATATACAATGTATGGAAAAGCTGGGCCTACTGGAGACAACAGAACATTGCCTGATCACCACCATTCATTCGCATGGTGCAGCTATTGACATACAATGATAGTAATCCATGACGTCATCCATCACTACAGAGGCTCCTGGAGGCCACAACACATTGTGACGAATGTCTGCTGTGCTATCAACCACACAGAACTATTCTCACATGAAAACCTCAATGCAAAAGAGCAGAACCGAAGCGTGATCGGCCAAGGCCATCCTCAGGTCAAGTAGGATGAGGATTATTACCCGGCAGGACGCGGGATCTCAAGGGTTTGGTTGCCATGTTATGTAGGAGCGGAGCCGTCCAATCCCCTGAATTAAGCAATTACCGGATATTTCCGTCCTTCTATTATTTGCCTCCATCAGGGTCCATGTATCCACAGCAGCTCGGAGCGGAGGATGGATACATGTGCACATGATGTGATGTCTGTAGGGCTCAGGCCATCACAGTTCTAGATTGTCAGCTCACCTGCCTGCAGCCCTGGGGGGTTCTGTTTCTGTGTTTTTCCATCCAGTGCCAATCTTCTAAAAACCCCTCTCACGTGTTGGGGAATCAGATGGTACTGATGATGTGATTTGGGATTAGGTGAGGAGAAACATGGGCTAATTTGATCCTCCGAAGACAACGCAAAGCTGAGCCGCAATCAAAACTCAGGCCTCAATCACACTGCACCAGGGTTTGAGACCCTAATCAAGCAACAGGCCTAAAAAAATCAAGGCATAGGTCCAAAAATCAAGGAACGGGCCCAATAAAAAAGAAACAGGGCACAGGTCCAAAAATCAAAACAAAGGACCAAAAGTCAAGGCACAGGACCACAAATTGAGGCACAGGTCACATTAAAAAGGTAAAAAAAAAATATAAAGGTGATGCCACAGATGGGGTTTTGAACCCGTTTTTGGTCCATATTTAAGCAGTCCGTTAAAAAACATGCGTTTTTACCAATTATCTTAATTAAAACTGGTCAAAAACGCATGCGTTATTTAACGCATAGGTTTTTGGATGGGCTGCTTAAAAAACGGACCAAAAACAGGTTCAAAACACCATGTGTGGCATCACCCTAAAGCCACAGGTCCAAAACTCAAGAAAAAAAAAAAAATCAAGGTACAGGTCCTAAAACTCAAAGAGCAGGTCCAAATATCAAGACATAGGCCCAAAAATAATGCCACTAAAAATCAAGTAGATCATCTGAAAAATCAAGGAGCAGGACCAATAAAAAAAAAATCAAGGCACAGGTCCAAAAATCAAGGTACTAAAATATCAATTAGCATATCTGAAAAATCAGGACCGAAAAAAAAATCAAGGCACAGGTCCTAAAAATCTAAGAGCATGACCGAAAAATCAAGGCACGATTCTGAAATATTAAGGAGCAGGACAATAAAAATCATGCCACAGAATCAAAAATTAAGGAGCAGGTCCAAAAAATGGGGGAACAGGTTCCTAAAAATGAGGGAGAAGGTCCTAAAAATCAAGGAGCAGGACTGAAAATTCAGGAAACAATTCCAAAAATTGGGAATTATTGACAAAAATCAAGGAGCAGGTCCAAATTTCCCCAGTACATTGTTCTTGGTTCCGCACAATGTTCTTAGTGATTGTGATCATAGATTTAGGGGTTTGGATGCTCTAGAAGAATTTTGGGGTGTTGTATGTTTCCAGCTTAAGAGGTAATAAAAAACCTGATGGAGAAGGCACATGGATACACAAGCGGTGCCTGCACAATGATCATGACGTGTGCTGGGACTTGTAGTTCTTCAGCTGTTGCACAACCTATTCTGTGCGGTGGGAGCTTCTACATGAGTCTGTGCAAAGGCGGCAAAAAAAAAAGTTCCCAGTGACTTTCCCTAAACTCCCATCCCTCAAGTTTATTGGATCCCAGTGACGGATTCTTTTGTCACCCGGTGAATGATGAATCCGCTCGTCTGCTCTTGACTCGCTGCCAGGCACATGGATAACATGGAATCACTGCCGCTTTATTGCCAAATACCTTGTGTATGAGTCATGTGCATTTCCTCCGCCTCACAAAACTCCTAAATACTATCACCCCCGGGAAACACTGCTTCCCCCCCCCCCCCCCCCAAGTTACTACAGGCCCCGAAATACAGAGAAGTCACTGGACATCCAGGGAAGAACGGAAAGAAATCAATAGATACATCAAGAGGCCGACAATCTACATAAAGAAAACAAGAGAGAATTATACAGCCAGACATGTCAGCACCGGAGATCACACCGCTATGTAGTAGCAGCAGAACTGTGTTATATAGATTTACATTACAGGATTGTATCTTCACTGGGAGCGTGTCCTCACACTGCTGTGCTCTGTGCTCTTTGCCGGCAGTGTTATGTACAAACCCTGAACAGATGTGTAATCAGACCTTTGTTAATGTTGTTAGTAGCAGCAGGACAGTGATATATGGATTTATATTTCATGATTGAAGCTCCTTCAAGTGCACGGGGAGGGGTGGGCACGGACGCACATGTGCTGCACTATACCGCTCCCGTAGGGCGCTGTGAGCCCATTGCCTTGTATGGGGGATGAATATACGCCCACCATACATTCGTGTGAATATAGCCTTACATTGTACAGGGTTCATCTCCAGACCTGTGATCCCAGGACTGTGACCGCGGGGGGGTTGGCGGATATAAGTTTACTATACATGATTATTTAGGACACAAAATGGCGGTGACTTTTCGGAAGTGCCTTCTCCGGAGTTAGTTGGAGCTTTGCGTTCACAGCTGCTGCGAGCACTTGATCATTTTTTTCCCTTCCTTTTCTGTATTTACAGCGATTTTCTGGCCGCGTCGTCCATGATATGGAAATGTGATACGATATGATTACCGACCATCTGTTGTATTGGAGGGAGTGCGGGTTTAACCCCTTCTCCGTGTAGGTGGGGGGGGATGAAACGCACCGGGATGCAGCCATGATTATGGCCGCGCCGCCTGTCTCCCGGGAGCCGCCAGCTTCGCCGCTCTCTTAAGGATTTGCCTCATTAGCAAAAGTGACAGCAGATTTTCCGATTGTCCTGCGCCGCTACAAATCCCTTATGTGTGTTTAATTGTGGTTTTCCTCTCTGCTAACGCGCATTAGGATGCCGGGGTAGTTTTTTTTTTGTGTCAGACAAATGATCGGGCCATCAGCAGGGACACCGAGTCCGGGAACAGACTTCTCTGTATTTCCACTGGTTTCAATTAGGAAGCCGGCGGTTCTGGGCTGCGCCGGCCCCCGGAGATACATCAAGGAGAAAATATGCAGATTATTAGACGCGTTACCTATGTATCAGCGCCGGCTGCTGAATACACAACTTGACCCATATTCCTGGACTGCTTGGATTTGCCAGCGGTAGAAGATGCTGCACGGAAATCACTCGGATCAGGCGTACAAAGTCCTCTCCTGCCACGACATATCAGCTACAGGATATAGGTACCCTATAGAATAATAAATACCTACACACCAGAGAAATCAAGATATGTGGACCACAATCCCTACAACCCAACAAAATAATATCTACCTACAAGCAGGACAAACACCTACCCTATAGACAACATCCCTGGTCCTACTTTAATGAATAGGCACAGGGCGGCCCGTTACCAGGTCCGATATGACGTATAGTGCAGTACCCCATACACAACAGTGTAACTTCCCCATTCCCACCGCACTGACTAATAAAATGCACTTCAATCCCTCATCACTTTAAAGATCTCTGCTTGCAGTCAGTGAGTTTTAGATACAGATAAACCGATTGTAATGGTTCTAACCAGGGCTGTGGAGTTGGTTTGCCAAAATCTCAGACTCCTCAATTTCCCAAACTTCTACTCTTTTTCTTGTCCCTTTAGCAGTGCTGAGATTCATGCGGCCATTCCTTCTCAGCGCCTTATCCCTCTAATGTATGGCAGAGAAGCTTGTCTTCTCCTGAGCATGTACATAAAGTGCAGCCACATTCATCTCAACTAAAAGGGGGATCCGGGGTGCACAAGCTGCACCAACCGGCCACATGCAGCCTGTCAAGCCATGAGTTGTGGTCTGCACCCCACTGACAGTCCAATGGCCACCTCCATAACTGATGGCAGATCATTGATGAAGGAGGCCGGGTAGCAGCAAGTGCTGACTAAAAGTTATCACTGCTCCAGGGTCCTCTCTTGCCGCTCTGTGTCCTGACTCTGCTTATTTGGGTCGAAGTCAGGACCCAGAGTAGAGCTTCCACAGGAAAGGACCCAAGAGTGGCAAGTACTTGTCAGCTGTACTCTACTGTGTTCAGGTCCTCCCCTGCTCCCGGGTCCTGATGGTGCCACATAAATCCAGTGTGGGACACACAGCAGAGGAACACATGGAGGAGAGAAGAAGCTGAATTGTGCGGTACAGGGAGGAGAGAAGAAGCTGCAGTGTGCGGTGCAGGGAGGAGAGGAGAAGCTGAATTGTGCGGTACAGGGAGAAGAGAAGAAGCTGCAGTGTGCGGTGCAGAGAGGAGAGGAGAGAAGAAGCTGCAGTGTGTGGTGCAGGGAAGAGAGGAGAAACTGCAGTGTGCGGTGCAGGGAAGAGAGGAGAAGCTGCAGTGTGCGGTGCAGGGAAGAGAGGAGAAGCTGCAGTGTGCGGTGCAGGGAGGAGAGGAGAAGCTGCAGTGTGCGGTGCAGAGAGGAGAGGAGAGAAGAAGCTGCAGTGTGCGGTGCAGGGAAGAGAGGAGAAGGTGCAGGGAGGAGAGAAGAAGCTGCAGTGTAAGGTACAGGGAAGAGAGGAGAAGCTGCAGTGTGTGGTGCAGGGAGGAGAGAAGAAGCTGCAGTGTGTGGTGCAGGGAGGAGAGAAGAAGCTGCAGTGTGCGGTGCAGGGAGGAGAGGAGAAGCTGCAGTGTGCGGTGCAGGGAGGAGAGGAGAAGCTGCAGTGTAGGGAGGAGAGAAGAAGCTGCAGTGTGCGGTGCAGGGAGGAGAGAAGAAGCTGCAGTGTGTGGTGCAGGGAGGAGAGAAGAGGCTGCAGTGTGCAGTGCAGGGAGGAGAGAAGAAGAAGCTGCAGTGTGCGGCGCAGGGAGGAGAGGAGAAGCTGCAGTGTGTGGTGCAGGGAGGAGAGGAGAAGCTGCAGTGTGCGGTGCAGGGAGGAGAGGAGAAGCTGCAGTGTGCGGTGCAGGGAGGAGAGGAGAAGGTGCAGTGTGCGGTGCAGGGAGGAGAGGAGAAGGTGCAGTGTGCGGTGCAGGGAGGAGAGGAGAAGCTGCAGTGTGGTGCAGGGAGGAGAGGAGAAGCTGCAGTGTGCGGTGCAAGGAGGAGAGGAGAAGCTGCAGTGTGCGGTGCAGGGAGGAGAGGAGAAGCTGCAGTGTGCGGTGCAGGGAGGAGAGGAGAAGCTGCAGTGTGCGGTGCAGGGAGGAGAGGAGAAGCTGCAGTGTGCGGTGCAGGGAGGAGAGGAGAAGCTGCAGTGTGCGGTGCAGGGAGGAGAGGAGAGGCTGCAGTGTGCAGTGCAGGGAGGAGAGAAGAAGCTGCAGTGTATGGTGCAGGGAGGAGAGAAGAAGCTGCAGTGTGCGGTGCAGGGAGGAGAGGAGAAGCTGCAGTGTGCGGTGCAGGGAGGAGAGAAGAAGCTGCAGTGTGCAGTGCAGGGAGGAGAGAAGAGGCTGCAGTGTGCAGTGCAGGGAGGAGAGAAGAAGAAGCTGCAGTGTGCGGCGCAGGGAGGAGAGGAGAAGCTGCAGTGTGCGGTGCAGGGAGGAGAGGAGAAGCTGCAGTGTGCGGTGCAGGGAGGAGAGGAGAAGCTGAGTGTGCGGTGCAGGGAGGAGAGAAGAAGCTGCAGTGTGCGGTGCAGGGAGGAGAGAAGAAGCTGCAGTGTAGGGAGGAGAGAAGAAGCTGCAGTGTGCGGTGCAGGGAGGAGAGAAGAAGCTGCAGTGTGTGGTGCAGGGAGGCGAGAAGAAGCTGCAGTGTGCGGTGCAGGGAGGAGAGAAGAAGCTGCAGTGTAGGGAGGAGAGAAGAAGCTGCAGTGTGCGGTGCAGGGAGGAGAGAAGAAGCTGCAGTGTGTGGTGCAGGGAGGCGAGAAGAGGCTGCAGTATGCGGCGCAGGGAGGAGAGGAGAAGCTGCAGTGTGCGGTGCAGGGAGGAGAGTAGAAGCTGCAGTGTGCGGTGCAGGGAGGAGAGAAGAGACTGCAATGTGCAGTGCAGGGAGGAGAGAAGAAGAAGCTGCAGTGTGCGGCGCAGGGAGGAGAGGAGAAGCTGCAGTGTGTGGTGCAGGGAGGAGAGGAGAAGGTGCAGTGTGCGGTGCAGGGAGGAGAGGAGAAGCTGCAGTGTGCGGTGCAGGGAGGAGAGAAGAAGCTGTAGTGTGCGGTGCAGGGAGGAGAGGAGAGGCTGCAGTGTAGGGAGGAGAGAAGAAGAAGCTGCAGTGTGCGGCGCAGGGAGGAGAGAAGAAGCTGCAGTGTGCGGTGCAGGGAGGAGAGGAGAAGCTGCAGTGTGTGGTGCAGGGAGGAGAGGAGAAGCTGCAGTGTGCGGTGCAGGGAGGAGAGGAGAAGCTGCAGTGTAGGGAGGAGAGAAGAAGCTGCAGTGTGCGGCGCAGGGAGGAGAGGGGAAGCTGCAGTGTGCGTTGCATTTGAGAGGGGGGGGGGGGGGGGCGTAGAGCCAGTAAGAGAGATTATTTATTTTTACTTTGGGGTCTTCAGTATTATTAGTTTTATGCTCGTTTTATGGGGGTCTACAGTATTATTCGTTTTATGCTCGTTTTATGGGGGTCTACAGTATTATTCGTTTTATGCTCGTTTTATGGGGGTCTAGAGGATTATTGGCTGTCGGCACTGGGGGCCTCCAGCATTAATGTCTTTTTGTCACCAACTCCACAGCCCTGTTCCAAATAAATGGAGTCAAGGGGTAGGAACAGGGAATGGAGGAGTGTAATTTGTGGATTAAAAAAAATGTATGTTTCTAAAAAGGAATATTTTGTATTTAAAGATATGTATTTACAACAAGGACATGGGCCATAGGAAACTATAGCCTGACAAATATGTGGGAGTGTAGTGGACATGCTCAGTGATCTGTCCAGGAAGGGGAGCTGTGACATTACCTGTAGAATTGCATGTGCTATCTTTGTGCAGGAAGGAGAGGATCTGGGACATCACCTATAGACTTCTATGGAAGAGTGTAGTGGGCATGCTCTATGACCAGTGCACTGACGAGGGGGGCCTATGATGGTCACAAATTACGAATGGCAGCTCCTGTGTTATAAGTTTATGTATCTGTTACCTGTCAGTGTCAGAGTCTGCTGAGAGGAGATCTCTACAGAACAGGAAGTGCAATTTTGAAATCAGTGTGAAAAATTCAGGATTTTAGGATTAGTTTTCTATACAATTGTTATTTAAAGTTACAGAAAATCAGTCGGTCATTCTCTGATGACACATTCAGAGCTTTGTTGGATAGATGCCTAACCTACCACGCGGTGCACCAGCGGAGTATGACCCATCCAGTGTGTGCTATATATAAGCAGTCGTTACAATGTATCAGTCTTTCCATAAACTGTCTAGACAGGACACAATTGTAACAAACCCTCCTCTGTAAGCAGCCCAGGCCTATCACCTGATGTGTACAGTGCTACAAGTCACACACACCTGGCAGAGATGTCATCTATCTGCAGGTAGGAAGGCAGAGGGGATGATAGGGAGCGCCCCCCTCTGGCCAGCGGGAGAAGAGATTCCATTTTGGATAAGATGCTGCATCTTCACAGTTTTTCTTTTTGGATGCACCCGAGTTTCAACAAAGAACCAAAAAAAAAAACTATTTTCCAAACTAACGAGGAGCCACTTTATCCAGCGCTGCCGCACGGAAACTGTCACAAAGCTGCTTCTAATGAGTAAGACTCAGCCTGCAAGTAAGCGCCCGCCGAGGAGTCAGCAGCTGCTTCTCCAGGAGCCCAGAGATGAGTCTAATTGAGGCTGACGCATGACAGACTCGTGTGTAGCGCCATGCCCGGGCTCCCAGTGAAGACGCTGACAAAGGGTAAATGGTGCGTGGCAGCGGGTCCTGCCCTGGTCTGGCCTGGCATCGCAGCGCCTGTCAGGAGGCATCATCGGGGCTAATGAAGGGCAGGCGCAGGGAGGGCTTCTCCCCAACTTCTCAGCGGATCAGACCGCGCTTCGTGGTGCCTCCTCCACCTCTTGGCGCTCGGTTAAGGGTGTGTGACACGTGTTTAAAAATTAATGTGCTCTAATCAGTGGAAAAGTTAGAAAACTCCAGGAGAAGCGGAGGCGCCCCCGATTCCTATCACACGGCCGAGGGCTCATTATACGTGAGAGGCGGAGGCGCTTCTGCCATCTATTACCATACGGAACGCGTGGTGAGGTATTATATGGGTCGGCGACCAATGCCGGAACATAGACAGAACCATAACTCTCCATAGATTGTAAGCTCTTGGGAGCAGGGCCCTCGCTCTTATGTAATGGCTCTGTAATGTCCTACTATGTTTGTATCTGTCCCCCATGATCTGAAAATCGCTGGCGCTAAAGAATGACTTATTTTTATACACCACTGAAATATCCCTGAGATATACTGGGCCGCCTGTGTGCGTGCATACAGAGCTGTGCCGTACCATTACCATTATACAGCTGCTCTATGCTGACTAGGACTTATAGGACCGGCCAGTCCCTATAGAAATCAATGGAGCACAGGAGGAGTCTGAACTTTGCTCCATCCAATACAATGGATAGAGGAAAATCTTGGAAGTCCAATACAGAAGAGAGCAGCTGAGGGGGTGGTCCTGAACTGCCAATCACAGGGGGTGCCAGAGGCGGGACCCCCCCCAGCCCGCAGACCATCATTCCTCATCTTGTAGATAGTGCCCAATGCCAGGCAGCTGCAAATAATGAGATGTATGAAGAAAGGACATGATCAGGACGTATGCCCACCCCTTTAAATCCCATTATCATTATCACTCGGCATAGACAGATTTGGTGTCATTTAGATGGAACTTTTACGCTTCTACAGAGCGGCTTCAGTATTCAATATCACAGGCAGATGAGCTGTAATACCAAGGTCAGTCACTACACAATGAATGGCGCTGTGCATGGTAAGCAGAGAAGATACCCAGATGGCCCAGCTGACTGGTGGATGTGCCAGGAGTTGAACCCCCACTGATCTACCACTGACTATCCTGAGGACAGGTGAGTGATATGTACAAGTGGAGGATCCCTTCAAGGGTCTGATGTGTAATCATTTACCTGCGGCAATTATCTTTCTGTTCCGTTTCAGTTCTAGGAAAGAACCAAAGAAGCAATTTATAAGAAATCAACCACCTGATAGACTGGAAGACCTCACTCCTACTGTCTCATCCAATTATTACTCTGTAATGTCTCATGTTGTGTGCATATGTTCCCCATCATCTGTACAGCGCTACGGAATATGACAACGCTATATAAAGATTATTATTACTGTATCTAAAAGTCAAACCCCTCAATATAACAACCTACCTGGATCTATTACAGCCAACTGTATGTAAGTAGGTCAATCATATAGGAGGTGGTGACACTGTACTGTATATAAGGAGGTCAATCATATAGGAGGTGGTGACACTGTACTGTATATAAGGAGGTCAATCATATAGGGGGTGGTGCCACAGTACTGTATATAAGGAGGTCAATCATATAGGGGGTGGTGACACAGTACTGTATATAAGGAGGTCAATCATATAGGAGGTGGTGACACTGTACTGTATATAAGAAGGTCAATCATATAGGTGGTGGTGACACTGTACTGTATATAAGGATGTCAATCATATAGGAGGTGGTGACACCTTACTGTATATAAGGAGGTCAATCATGGTGGTGACACTGTACTGTATATAAGGGGGTCAATCATATAATGGGGGGCACCTCATGTTACAATGTAGACACTGTACTGTATATAAGGAGGTCGATGATATAATGGGGCGATCCTCATGTTACAATGTAGACACTGTACTGTATATAAGGCCGGTCAATCATATAATGGGGGGCACCTCATGTTACAATGTAGACACTGTACTGTATATAAGGAGGTCGATGATATAATGGGGCGATCCTCATGTTACAATGTAGACACTGTACTGTATATAAGGAGGTCAATCGTATAAAGGGGGGGCATTTCATGTTACAATGAAGACACTGTACTGTATATAAAGGGGGTCAATCATATAATGGGGGGCAGTTCATGCCATTACAATGTGGACTCCTCTCTGTAACATTACACTGGACAGATGGACACATTGCAGGGCGTCCCCGCATCTGATAATGAGAGAAATGTACAATTCCTCCTTTCTGACTCTGTAGAGTTTGTAGATTTTTGTCAGATTCCGAATGCTTAAATTTAGCAGAAAATAAATAAACCCGGAGTCACGTGTCGGCTGTAAACCCTGATGCAACGCAGAGCAGTCGCTTAATGGAAAACACACCGTGTATTAAATCGTACAGCGCTAAGAACTAATAATTTCACATAATATTGTACGATATCACATAAAATGCAGCATGTGGAGGTTTTATGGGAATTCTATAAAAATCCGGAGGCGCAACGGGAAAGCGTCATGTGATCCGGATTACGCTGCTTCACATTCCTGGATATTTCACTAGTGTTTGGCCTGAGCCATGAGGTAGTGTGTGCCTCGCGCCTCAGGGTCATCCAGAGACCACAGCCTAGAAAGTCCCGGGGCCACCCCCTTTTATTGTGTCTTCATAGCTGAGCCAATGATCATTGCCCACAGATACAATATAAATGATAATTGTTCTGTAATCAGGAACCAATAGGAGATGAGGCTTTGATCACATGACATGTAAGTAAATAAGCCTGTGACGCCACATACGGTCACATCAGGGGGTTGTGCGTCTGATCCCCCACAATTGGGCTTGGTTGGTCACATGTTACCTTTGTAGCCAATCACAGGACAATCTGGCCTGTAGATTGGAAATGAAACAATGTTTGGTATTAACAAATATTATTGTTACATTGTTTCAACTCAATGATAAAGGAAATACAAATAGTGACTCCAGGTGTAACATGTTCTGCTGGTGAATCTATGAGAATTTGCAGGGACCCCAATCACTCCGAGCGGCAGGTCCGTGCCATCACCTGGTGGCTCCATGGCGCTGCGGTGGTTTTATCCTGGAAGATGGAGGTCTGAGCTCATAGATGTGACCGCTGTCATCTCCTGACATGTTTTTATGTTGTGTCAGAAGCTTTCTCTTGGTTGGACTTCCCCTTTAAACGGTGAATCTGGATGAAAGGTGCAATAGTAACGGTACCTGGCGCCTGTCTCCTCTGATACCGGGACGTCATGTTACGGAAAACTAAAGGCCCAAACATCCTTTATTATATATAGTGCGGCTTTAATCTGTCAGATAAGCGTAAACATTTCGGTGATGCCACCTTCCGCCTTCAGAGGATCGTGGCCGCGCTACAACACAACTTAAGAGAGATTCCTTAAACAAAGAGAATTTGGGATAAAAATCAAATAATCCGCTCCGCTCCTGACAGGCGGGAAAGGGTGAAAGACGACGAAAGAAAGAGAGAGAGAGGGGAAACAGGAAGGAATCACAGATCTGACAACTCTGGAGGGTGAGGAATCCAGTGGTCATGTTACCCCCGGAGCACAAGCTGAGCCCCTCACAACCAATAACCAGGCACCCTGAAATGGGATGTACACCAGGGGGCACCATACTGTGTAAGGAGGGGATCACTGGAGGGGGCCATACTGTGTAAGGAGGGGATCACTGGAGGGGGCCATACTGTGTAAGGAGGGGATCACTGGAGGGGGTCATACTGTGTAAGGAGGAGATCACTGGAGGGGGTCATACTGTGTAAGGAGGGGATCACTGGAGGGGGTCATACTGTGTAAGGAGGGGATCACTGGAGGGGGCCATACTATGTAAGGAGGGGATCACTGGAGGGGGCCATACTGTGTAAGGAAGGGGATCACTGGAGGGGGCCATACTGTGTAAGGAAGGGGATCACTGGAGGGGGCCATACTGTGTAAGGAGGGGATCACTGGAGGGGGCCATACTGTGTAAGGAGGAGATCACTGGAGGGGGTCATACTATGTAAGGAGGGGATCACTGGAGGGGGTCATACTATGTAAGGAGGGGATCACTGGAAGGTGCCATAGCATGTAAGGACATGATCACCAGGGGGCGCCATACTGTGTAAGGAGGAGATCACCAGGGGGCGCCATACTGTGTAAGGAGGGGATCACTGGAGGGGGCCATACTATGTAAGATGACCAACAAGAGTCACCAAACTATCTAATGAGATGACCTTGAGGAGCCTTGCTGTGTAAGAAGGGAATCACCAGGCGGCGCCATACTATGTAAGGAGATGAAAACCAGGAGGCGCTATGTTATGTAAGGAGATGACCACCAGGAGGAGCCATACTGTGTAGGAGATGACCACAGGGAGGCACTATGTTATGTAAGGAGATGACCACCAGGAGGAGCCATACTGTGTAGGAGATGACCACAGGGAGGCACTATGTTATGTAAGGAGATGACCACCAGGAGGAGCCATACTGTGTAGGACAGTGGTGGCGAACCTATGGCACTGGTGCCAGAGGTGGCACTCAAAGACCTTTCTGTGGGCACCCAGGCCATCACCAGAGATGACTCCAGGTATCTTCCTGCAGTCCCAGACACCCAGGACTTGCTGTGCACAGAGCTATATTAAAGTGACAGCTCAACCTGGGACTATTTTCTGCTTTATTGGTGCCTCAGGTGCTGGTAACAATGAAAACTGTGGCAGAGAAGGGAGTATAAATCACAAATGAAATTTCTGTGTTGGCACTTTGCGATAAATAAGTGGGTCTTTGTTGTAGTTTGGGCACTCGGCCTCTAAAAGGTTCGCCATCACTGGTGTAGGAGATGACCACAGGGAGGCACTATGTTATGTAAGGAGATGACCACCAGGAGGAGCCATACTGTGTAGGAGATGACCACAGGGAGGCACTATGTTATGTAAGCAGATGACCACCAGGAGGCGCTACACTATGTAAGGAGGGAATCACCAGGAATCACCATTTTTAATTGCTTTTATGTTCTTTATCTGCTGTAAATGTTGTTAGTGTATACTGACACATTCGTCTCTTCACAGTGTAATGTTTCTGAGCCTTAGATGATATGATGACACTTCCCCTATAAGTATACTTATGACCTCCTCCCCCAGTCCTGTCTTGTAGGCCCCACATTATAGATCACGTGACTGTGTGCATGAATCTTATATATAAATATGATAAACAATGGGCATCCTAGTCCTAATAACTGCAGGTAACACAGTCCCCCCACAGGTCCCGGCGGTCCTGATACATTTGTCTGCTGGAGATGTGGGTCGGTTAATCTTAATACACATGGGTCGGAGGCTGTTGTTGCAGCCCATTGTGATGTGATTAGCGGTGGCGGGGGCGCATTGTTAATCACTGTCTACATTCATTTACTTGTAGTGTCTGCGCCTCTTGTACTCAGAAATTAAATGTCACCGAGGTCCCCGGCAAATTAAACCGCAGACTGGTCACAGCCCACATCTAACTTCTAGTGATGTCTGTCCCGTAACAGGGAAAGTGCACGAAATGTGCTGGAGCTCTGCTCCCACTGCACCGGACCAGGCACCTTTCATCTGGATGGAGGGAACGGGTGACAGCGGAGCCCCCCATTATATAGTGGTGGGGGACGTATGAGCGGTGGAGGGGTTAAACACCACAATGTCCATAGGGAAGGAGACTGTAGATTTTTTTTTTTAATTGGAAAATACATAATAAAACAAACACTCTTCCCAGTGAATGGGAAGTGCCGCAGATACCCGTGGGCTGTGCTCAGCAATTCTCCCATAGTACTGAATGGAGTCGTAAGACACATGCGTGTCCAGGGATGTATTCTTGTGATCGGTGCAGGTCCTAGCAGTTGGATCCCAACCAATCAGATCGCTGGGGATCAGATTGTTAGAGGAGGGGGATGTCCCTGCACTGCAGAGGGCCAGGCAGTGCAGAGGGGGGTGCAGTGATTAGGTTCAGCGTATGGGACCATATACAGCAGCTGGAGGAGTCCAGATTGTCCAGGTCTCCTCCATACGGCAGATATATGGCAGGGCGTGAATATTTCACTGCAGGTTACAGACATCCCATAAAGGAGGACCCTGCACTAAGTGACGAGTATGGATGGAGGGGACGATGAGGTGTAATGGGATCGCACTCTCCGCTTACCCGTCCTACAATGCGCCATAATACCCTCCTCCTACGGTCTATTGGCCGGGTTCCTGGAGTATCATTAAAATCATCACTCAGGAGCTCGTTAGGGTCCGGATGGTAGAAGTAAATGGGGGAAGCATTTTTATCTTGCGCATATTCTGTGCTTTACACTGCAGCGCTGCTCGGTCTATAGGAGTCCTGAGACGCTCTGACCCCAGGGTCAGATCCAGCGACCTCTCACTGTGTATATCATAGGGCAGTGATGGCGAACCTTTTAGCAGCCGAGTGCCCAAACTGCAACCCCAAACCCCCCTTATTTATCGTGAGGTGCCAACCAAAAATTAAAGCAGTAACTTATTGCACCCTAATTTTCAACAACGTTCGATCATATTGGACTCCTGAGGACAAGATGGAAAATTTGCATCATTTTAGCTTCTTGCCAGTGTCCCTCTGTACACAGAGAATCGTAGGACAGCAGGAGGTCCTTCAAGATAATTCGGTCCTGTCTACTCATTCTCCCTCTTCCTATACACCCAAGTAGCGAAGTAAGTATCACTTAAATATATGACTGAAAGCAGCATCTTTTAAGTTGCTTGGAACTGCAGGAAGATTCTTAGAGTCCTGTCTTGTGTGCTGGGGCGATGGCCCGGGTGCCCACAGAAAGGGCTCTGACTGCCGCCTCTGACACCCGTGCCATAGGTTCGCCACCACTGTCATAGGGAACGAACTGAACAAGAAACTAGATGGATGGATCCTCTCCTGCAAAACTAACGCAGCCAATCATATTCACTTCCTGTCTCTAAAGGAAGGCGGGGCCAGAAGAGGAAAGTTTGGAAAATCTCAGGTCATTCCCAATGCTGAATCCCACAAACACCTTGGTGAAACATAAAGGGTCACATATACTAAGCACAATGCAGACTAGTGACTTAACTTCTCCAAGTGGCCAGGAGTGTGTCCTCACACTGCTGTGCTCTTCGCTCTGTGCATTGATCTAATTTTCAGCCTGGCACTTTAACTGAAGTTGACTGCTATAGTATTAAACAATTTTATTCTGAATAGAGGGGGATCAGCTGTGTACTCAATTCAGGGAAATCAGAGCTCAGCAGTGTGAGATGTGATTGCACATCTCTCCAGGGACAATACATAAAACTGGCTGCAGAGAGCACAGAGCTCAGCAGTGTGAGATGTGATTGCACATCTCTCCAGGGACAATACATAGAACTGGCTGCAGAGAGCACAGAGCTCAGCAGTGTGAGATGTGATTACACATCTTTCCAGGGACAATACATAGCACTGGCAGCAGTATGTATGGTCACAACCCTTTAAGCCCTGGATGAGATTAGAACTGGGAAAGCAGTCTCCATGGACAGAACATGATCTACCCGTTTCCTTGTGTCTCCTCCCATACCCGGCACTGGGTCAGAACAGGTTTTGTTTGGATCCTGTTTTTCTGTTATAGCCATAGATATAGGACAATGTGACAGATTATAGACCAGGACATGAATATGTCACCACATAGAAATAAACTGCAGATAAATTGTGTGTGACGGGACGCGCTGAATGATTTATGGCCGCCTGGATATGGAGCAGGTAATTGACACGGGTTCTGTATTCTGTGCTGTGACTTTGGTTCTGGGTCCAGGGCTGCGTTTCCCTCTGGCATAAATCCTGGACACTCGGGGCATTTACATGTGTTTATCGGATGCTGGAAGGCGAGAGGATCTCATGGAGAGGACGCTTATCGCATTCACCATCTTCCCGGCTACTTAGCATCTGTCAGGGGTCATCCAGACTCTTCTCTATCATCACTCCACAACGTCGCTCAGGGCACAGTCTGCACATCCTGCTCTATGTTAATGTCGGCTCATATCAACAATGCAAAGACCACCATCATAATAATAGAGCGTCTCATATCCAGGACCCCAGGGGGCCGCAACATACACACCACAGAGGTACACACCACCGAATCATATAGCGAGTGTGAGATTTACTATACACGAATATCCATCCTGATCTACATGCACCGTGCTACTCACATGGACGGTAGACATGACTGCAGAGCTGCACTCACTGTGTACATACATGACATTACTTATCCTGTACGGATCCAGAGTTACATCCTGTATTATACTCCAGAGCTGCACTCACTATTCTGCTGCTGGTGCAGTCACTGTGTACATACATGACATTACTTATCCTGTACTGATCCAGAGTTACATCCTGTATTATACTCCAGAGCTGCACTCACTATTCTGCTGCTGGTGCAGTCACTGTGTACATACATGACATTACTTATGCTGTACTGATCCTGAGTTACATCCTGTATTATACTCCAGAGCTGCACTCACTATTCTGCTGGTGCAGTCACTGTGTACATACATGACATTACTTATGCTGTACTGATCCTGAGTTACATCCTGTATTATACTCCAGAGCTGCACTCACTATTCTGCTGGTGCAGTCACTGTGTACATACATGACATTACTTATCCTGTACGGATCCAGAGTTACATCCTGTACTATACTCCAGAGCTGCACTCACTATTCTGCTGCTGGTGCAGTCACTGTGTACATACATGACATTACTTATCCTGTACGGATCCAGAGTTACATCCTGTACTATACTCCGGAGCTGCACTCACTATTCTGCTGCTGGTGCAGTCACTGTGTACATATATGACATTACTTATCCTGTACGGATCCAGAGTTACATCCTGTATTATACTCCAGAGCTGCACTCACTATTCTGCTGCTGGTGCAGTCACTGTGTACATACATGACATTACTTATCCTGTACTGATCCTGAGTTACATTGTGTATTATACTCCAGAGCTGCACTCACTATTCTGGTGCAGTCACTATGTACATACATGACATTATTTATCCTGTACTGATCCTGAGTTACATCCTGTAGATCTTTTATTTTATATAAAAGTAAAAAACATAACACAAACAAAACATAATATACACTATATACAATATCTTACCTGCTGGTCCAGCCCCATTCATACCTAGCAAAAATAATAACTTACAATACACCAAAATGAATAAACACCAATTACCACAACCCCCACCCAACCGATTATTACATCCTAAACCAAACCAATAACAAACACAAGCCACACCCACAAATAAACATAAATGATCCATAAATATACATAAACCCACCCCACACCCTCTAATAACAAACCACCCCACACAGATCACATCCCACACCCATTTTTTTTTTTTTTTTTTTTAAATATACAGAATACACACAACACTACACTAAACTAAATCCCTCGCCCGCACCCTCCCCTTCCCCCCAGACACTGGTCTAACGTCCAAAGTTTGCGTTAAGTAGTCCAGACCAGTGTCCAGGGTCAGTTCATAAGTCCACCACTATCACCCCCCTCCCAACCTAACACTATGTCCCAAACCCAACTATATACAATATATACAGTAATTACAACATAACATAAAGAAAACAGAATACAAATAAAGTCTAAACAACATCAATCAAAACCACATAAAGCCCAGGTTCGGCGCCTGCAAGCCCTACATCACTACATGCCCAGATACAAAACAAAAATCTACAGTGCAGCATCAGCCCAACACCAGGAGAGGAGATGACAGACTAAGGGACACTAAAGGAGAACCCCCTCCAAAGGAGAGAGGCCCTCCCCGTGCCCAGCCTCTCATACTCCAGAGAGCGCACCTTCACCAGGTCACCCAGAATGTTCCTAACCACCTCATCCACCGGGAGGATTTTACGCTGCGTCGACACTAAACACCGTGCGTTCCACGTGTGGTACCTGACCACTAGACTAACTAAGAATAACGTGCAGCGGTCCCGGCCACCCAGGCCTCTGAATGCTCCATAGGCCCACTCCGCATAGGAGAGACCGGCCAACCCGGACCAATGGATGGAAGCGCCCACCCGGTTGTACACCTCTGTGTTAAAGGGGCACTGAAGCAGGAAGTGGTCCATGCTCTCCAGCAGGCCACCGCACTCCTCCCGGGGACAACCCCTTTCCTCAGAGCTCCTACACTTCAGATTGTCCCTCACACACAGCTTTCCATGGAAGCAGCGCCAAGTCACGTCCCAAAACTTCAAGGGGATCCTGATGGAATTCAATAAACTCAAACCCACCCTCAGATCCCGACTTGGGCAATCCCTGAGGGCCAGAGGCTTCTGGAAATGGGTCAACAGAACCCTTTGGTCAAGGATTTTCCTCGACATGGTCCTGATCTCCCACATTCCCAGACCCCACCGGCGAATCACCTTCAGAACCGGGGTAGCGTAAGCCGGAAGATGCCCATGCGGTGTACGAAGATCCTTCACTTGCCCTCCTGTCTCCCATTCCTGGAAGAAAGGCCGAAACCATCCCCTACAGGAGTATACCCACGGAGGAGCCCTCTCTTTCCAGAGGTTTGCGATATTGATCTTAAGAAAGGTATTCACTAGGAACACCACAGGGTTGACCATACACAACCCTCCTAGTCTCCTCGTGCGGTAAGTAACCTCCCTCTTGATAAGGTTCAGCCTATTCCCCCATAACAGCTGGAAGAACAGACTGTAGACCCGAGTCCAGAGGGGTTCTGGCAACATGCACACACTGCCCAGATAAATCAGTAACGGGAGCAGGTAGGTTTTGATCAGATTAACCCTTTCTCTGAGGGTCAAAGACCAACCCTTCCACTGGTCCACCTTCTGAGCGGCGATCTTAAGCCTGCCATCCCAGTTTTGCATGGGGTAATCCCCCTGGCCGAATTCGATGCCGAGAACTTTGGCGGAGTCCTGGGGCCCTGGAAGAGTGTCCGGGAGATCAAAGCCTGGATCCCCCTCTCCCAGCCAGAGACTCTCACACTTATCCCGGTTGATCTTGCACCCAGAAACCTCTGAGTAGCGGTCAACCTCTGACATCACCCATTGCGCCTCCCCTCCCGAGGACACGAAAACGGTGACATCATCAGCATACGCTACCACCCTTAGAGTGGCTTCCGGTGCTGCCCGATCCATCCCGACTCCCACCAACGGCCCACGATCAACCCTCCTAAGGAATGGGTCAATCGCGAACACGTATAAAAGTGGGCTCAGAGGACAACCCTGGCGAACACCAGACCCGACCTCAAAAGAGCGGCCAATCCAACCGTTCACAAGCGGGAAACTCTCTGCCCCTGCGTACAAAACCTTTAGCCAATTGACAAACCCACCCGGCAGGCCATACCTCAGAAGGACAGACCAGAGGTACTCGTGGTTAACCCGATCAAACGCTTTTGCCTGATCCAAGGACAGCAAGTACCCCTTCCAGTTACCAGCCCTGCCCTGCTCCACTGCCTCCCGGACACAAAGCACAGCACTAAATGTACTGCGGCCTGGAACAGAGCAGTGCTGGGTCCCCGAAAGGAGCCGGGGCGCAAACTGCACCAGCCGATTAAACAGCACCTTTGCCAAAACCTTTCTGTCCGTATTGAGAAGCGCTATGGGACGCCAGTTCTCAATACGAGATCGGTCCTTACCCTTTGACAGGATGATCAGGGCAGACCTCCTCATTGACTTCGGCAGAGCGCCCGAGGAAAGACACTCATTGAATACCTCAGTCAAGAGGGGAACCAAGGCGTCCTTAAAGGTCTTATAAAACTCAGATGTTAAGCCATCCGGGCCTGGCGATTTCTTGAGGGCAAGCCCTTCAATCGCCCGGCTGACTTCCTCTTCCCTGATCATCTCTGTCAAAACATCAAGAGAGGGGTCTACTCCTGGCTCAGGGACAGTTTCAGCCAGGAAACCCGACATCACATCCCGATCTAGATCCTTCCTGCCCAAGAGGTGCGAGTAGAAGGATCTGACGACCTCCAGGATCCCTGATCTGGACCTTTTCAGGGATCCCGTACTGTCAACCAGTCCCGTGACAACTTTACCATTCACTGACATCTTGCAGTTTCTGTAAGGGTCGGGCGAGCGGTATTTCCCGTAATCCCTCTCAAAAACCAAAGATGCGTGTCTATCGTACTGACACCTCTTCAGCAAGGATTTCACTCTGGAGATGTCCTCACGACTACCTCCAGTCGAGACGAGATGCTCGAGCTTCCTCCTCAGGCCCTGATACAGGCGGTACCTGTCCAGGCTCCTGAGGCTCGAGAGCTGGCGGAAGAATCTCGCCACCCTTTTCTTGAGCATCTCCCACCACTCTGACTTACTGCTACAAAGGCCCAGCAATGGTACCTGGCTCTGAAGAAAGTCCTCAAAGTATTGTCTTATCTCCGCTTCCTCCAGGAGAGACGAATTGAGCTTCCAGTAGCCTCTTCCCATCCGGGGGGTCTCTGTAACATTCAGAGAAAACAAAATTAAACAGTGGTCGGAGAACTCCACCTCAACAACGGACACTGCTGAAGAGATGGCTTCCTCCTTTAAATAAAACCTGTCTATTCTAGACCTGCAGCTACCCCTATAATAGGTGAACCCCGCGTGGCCTGGGGTGTGCCGGATGTGGACATCCACCAGGCGAGCCTCACTAGCTATGCTATTAAGAGCGACGCTATCATAAGTCAGCTTGTCTCTGGAACCTCCCCTATCCTGGGACCTCGTGACAGCATTGAAGTCCCCTCCAAAGACCACCTGCCGACTTGTAAAAAGGTAGGGCTTGATCCTCATAAAGAGACACTTCCTGTCCCACTTGGACTGGGGACCATAGATGTTAATAAGACAAAGTTCTTGTCCCTTCATGAGGACATCCAGGATCAGGCACCTCCCCATTTCTAACTCAATAACTCGTCGGCATTCTACCGGTGCGGTAAAAAGTACCGCCACTCCGCTATACGGCTCGGCCGCAAGAGACCAATAGGAAGGCCCGTGTCTCCATTCCCTCTTAGCTTTAAACACGGCCGCCAAATCTGGCAGCCTGGTCTCCTGCAAAAATAAAATGTCGGCTTCAACACGGCCGAGAAAATCAAAGGCCGCAAATCTAGCCGCATCAGACTTAATGCTGGCGACATTAATGGACGCCAGTGTCAACGGAGTGGGTGCCGCCATCATGAGTGATTGAGTTAGACGGCTTTCTTTTTACCCATCTTACCACCACCCTCGGGAAATGAACACCCCCTTTTTAGACATATTGTGGTGTCCATCTCCCGCACCTCTGATGCTTCAGGGGCAGATCCAGGACCTGCCCCCTCATCCTCGTCTCCAGACTCTGGGCCAGTCTCCCCTCCTGAGGACCCTGACTCCCCAGGGGGAGACTCGGCACCTCCTGCAGGCTCCGCCACCTCTGGCCCTTCACCCTCAGCCCCTCCATCGGCAGGAGGCGCTCCATCCAGGGCCAGGAATCGATTTGAAAGTTCGACCAGCGGGGGGTCAGTTGCACCTTCCTTGGGTACCTTAGTCAGGGAGGGAGAAGATCTTACACCTCCCTTCTTTTTACCCTTTTTCTTCTTTTTGGCGCCACGCTTACGCTTTTCCTCTAGCCACGCCCTATTATCCTCGTCCATACTCTCATAATGGGAGGAGTCTGAGGACGTGGCACCTTCCTCTCTCTCGATCCTCCTGACCTCCTCATCCAGTACATCCTCCCCTGGGGCCTCAGCGACAGGTGTGGTCTCTAGGAGAGCGCCAGAGGTTGTCCCAGCAGCCCGAGACTCCCCCCGCTCTCTCTCCTGTTGACGCTTCTCTAGACGCCTTAGCTGGGCAGGCGTCTTTTTCCTGTCTTTCTTCCCTGGCCCCTCCATTCCTCCGCCTCTGCTAGTCCCCTCCCCAGCAGATTCAGCCTCATGGCTTTCATCCGCTGAGGCTGAGCCCGCATTAGCGAAGGAAAGAGGACAACGACTGTACGGGTGACCGAGATCACCACACAGGTTACACCTAATCTGCCCTGTACAGGATGCAGCGAGATGGCCGACACCCCCACACAACGCACACTTCTGCACGGTGCAGTTTGCGCTGAAATGTGTGGGGTCACCGCACCTGTGACACAGCCTAGGCTGCCCCCGGTAGAAGATCAGGATCCGATCCCTCCCCAGGAAGGCTGATGAAGGGATGTGGGCGACTGAGTTACCTGAACGCCTCAACTTCACCATGAAGGTCCAGGCCCCTGACCAGATACCATACTCATCACGATTTTTCTCGGGTACTCCCAGTACCTCTCCATAACGATTCATCCAGGTCATGATGTCAAAAGCAAGATAGTGATTCGTTACGGGTAAGAACGGTCACTTTCTTGAGTTCGCTCTGGCGGGACACTGCTTGCACAGCAAAGTCCCGCCACTCGGGCTCGTTGTATCTCAGCTCATAGTTGGACCAGAAGAGCTCAAGCCCCTCCGGCCGAACAAAGCTGACATCAAACTCAGATGTACCATAGGGATGGATCAAGGCAAAGATGTCAGCCGCCTTGAAGTCCATCTTCAGCAGCAGCTCAACTACCCGTGCCCGAGGGGGACACACATCACTGCCACGCCACCGAAGACGGACCACATTCCTACGGTTAGCACCCGGCCCGGTTGTCGGGAGCGACCATGATGTCTCCCTGCCTCTTTGCTCTCGGAAGGCAGACAGGCCGTGCCTCTCTATCCAAAACGACAAATCAACCTCCTGCCCCACTACATTGATCGTCCTTTCTCCCTTCTGTAAGGCCTGCAGGAGGCGCCGTTGCAAAAAGCCGTCCCCAGAGCCCAGAGACGAGGATGATGGACCCCTACTTCCCCCAGCAGCGACACTGGCATAGCTCTTAATAGGGGCCGCCACTGGGGGAGCAACCGGACCAACCCCTGCACCCACCACATTAACACTACCCACCTGCATGTTACACCCAGCCGCGCCACTCACACCACCAGTCACTCCATCACCCACCCCCAAAGCTGGAAAAGATTCTCCACCACTCACACCATTCACATTATCCACCACAACATTACTGACTCCACTCACACTGGCTGGACCAGCAACAACATTAGCAGACAAGACCACCTCCGCATCTTCAGGCACAAGGGACGGGGGTCCCCCCGCAGCGCATCGCCCAGAGGGAACCCCAACTTGTGTCACACTTGTGCCCTCCGCATCATCGGTAGCAGATGTTATTTTACTTTTCTTAGAGGAAGGTAGGAGTCGCCGCTGATCTTTGGCTGGTATGTGGCACCGCTGATCCCCACCTTCCTCAGCACTCCTCTGCAGACTGTCTCCAACACCAACACAAAATAGGACTTTAGGTTTGGGAGGTCCGGAGCCCTCAGCCTCAGCGACCCCTCCACGCTGCCGCCGCTCCATAATCAAGTGATCAGCGGCAACAGCATGAAGAGGCGCCGAGGCACCGGAAGCTGCCACCAGTGCCGGGCTATCCCCCCCTCCCACTGGGGGACGCACCACAGCACTGGATTTGGATGGTATCGCCACTGCCGAGCCGCCCTTACTGTCCGGCCTCGCGGCCGATGCCTCCCCTGCTCCCCCACTGTTACCACAAACAGAGACGGAGCCCATCGCCACATCAGATGTCACACCTGTAATCTCCCCGCTCCCTGGCACTGAGTCCACTGCAGGACCCGCGCTGGGCTGGGTAACGGGGCTCGCACAGTGAGCTGACCCTGCGGCCGACTCGGGTTTTACGGGGAGGGGGCTGTAGACTAGACTCACCACTTCCACGGATTTGGTCTTCTTCTTTCGTGGTTTGCTGCCCCCCGGTGCATCCTCCGGCAGATCATCTCCAAAAGTAAAGTCCTGGAGGTGCACAGGGGACTCGAGCCGTCGGATCTCCTCCATCAGCGCCCCTCCCTGGTGGCTGTCACTATCCTCACCCGGGCCGGCAGAACCGCAGCCAGATGACATAGCCACTTGTCCTGCAGGGGGCCCACTGCACGGTACCGAACTTTCCTCCTCCATCTGACTCTCTGGCTGAAGCCCCATCAGCCGCCTCTGCTTCTCCTCCTCCATCTCCCGGAATCTCTCATCATTAAGGATCTTTTCTTTAAACGGACCGCTCCTCTCCAGCAGGTAAGCTTTCCTCTCCTCCAAGGCCTGGATGTTAGTCTGGAGCCTGGAAATCTCTGCCATAATCTGCTCCTTCTTCCTCTTTGGGGCAGAGCTTGCCCTGGCATGGGTGCACCTGAGCTCCTCCCGCAGTCTCCTCACCGTCTTGCTGGCTTCTTCGTACTCAGAGAGGTGGCCCAGAGCCCGGGAGGCATAGCTGGAAATAGACTCCCGGGTCCTCAGCATTCCCCAGCCCTCTTCACTGAGGTCAGCCTCACCTCTCTGAGCACTCAGCTTTCCTGCGGTATCCAGCTTTTCCGAAGTACCCAGCTTTCCCGAGGTATCCAGCTTTCCCGAGGTATCCAGCTTTCCCGAGGTATTCATCTTTTCTGAGGTCTTGCTGCTTTTTGAAGCCTTAGCTGGCCTGGGGGTACTTGGAGCAGCATTGCTGCTGTTCCTTGCAGATCTTCTCACCCCCAAGGCTTCCGCAGCGCTGGCCGGTTCCTGGCTACCCCTGCCTCCCGCCGGCCTAGACCGGGAAGCAGGAGCCTGGGACTTGCTGCCCTGGCTCATGCCTGAAAACCCACTCCCTCCCTGGGAGAGGAGAGAGCAGGCCCCAGGTGGAGGTGGTTTTCCCTGGAGCTCAGGAGCAGCAGCAGCACACAGCCTCTCACAGCAACAGACAGAGATAACGAGCTGACGAGATACACCTGAGATGCACTCACTATTCTGCTGCTGGTGCAGTCACTGTGTACATACATGACATTACTTATCCTGTACTGATCCTGAGTTACATCCTGTATTATACTCCAGAGCTGCACTCACTATTCTGCTAATGCAGTCACTGTGTACATACATGACATTACTTATCCTGTACTGATCCTGAGTTACATCCTGTACTATACTCCGGAGCTGCACTCACTATTCTGCTGGTGCAGTTAGTCCATACTTACATCACTTCTCCTTTATGTATCCTTGCTGTGGACTATTTTTTAGAGATTTCTCTCAATATTGGTAAATGATACAACAAGGCAGGGTGTTGGTATTAAAGGTACGGTCACATAATAAATGATAAGTATATAATCGACGAATGAGAAAAAGAGGGAAAATCCTGAAAAAGTCAAAAACTCTCAGGAAACTGGGTCACAAGGTGAGGGGATGATAGGAAGAACCTGTGTAATTATTCTGTGTGTGAGGAGAGCTATAAAGGCTTCCGATAGATGGTAGAAGAGGGGTAGGAGAGGGAACTGCCAGCGTGTGGGGTAAGGACCGCCTGCAGCGAGGGTGAGGACGAGATCAGCCGGCGAGTGTCTCATTCGTCTACGACTGGCGAAGATTAATCGAAATGTTGGAGGAGGTATTTGTGATCAAGAGGTGTAAAAATGGGGCCTCTCCGCGTGTTGTCTCCACTTTGCCCCCTGAAATAATGAGTGAGGTTTTGTGGTGTGGGGGGAGGAGCGGGGCACCACCGCAAGAAGCACATGAAGAAACTTTCAGATTGTTGAGGAACGGCAAGAATCTGATGTAGAACCTGATCACAGAAGCAAAGCGTCTCCACCAGCGAGAAGACTCCTAAATATCAGAAGTGGCCCCATCATGGATCCTCACCAACACCCACCCAGGAGCAGAGCGCCCCCCGCAGGAGCCCAGACAACAAAACTAGACTTCTTTATGAACAGGGCAAAAAGTTTCGTCTATTCACAAATTCCTCTATTGACAGTCTCAGATCAGTGTAGACCCCTGAAGAGTAGAGAGAAGGGAACAAGCGCTCCCCGGGGTCATAACCACCTGACACTAAGCTCAGAAAAGTTCCAAAAAGTTGCAGAACTTCTTTAAAAGGTGAATGATGAAGCCGCTTATGGCGCTCATGATCCACAAGGATGTTTTGTGATGTAGGACGGACGTCCTGGGTGTAGCCTATGGGTCAGATTTCGAAGGTACCGAGTCTATAAAACAGAGACGTCCCACATTCATAGTCTATAGATATAGTACAACCCACAGATGGCTTAAAATTATTGACTTAAAGGGTTTATCATGACTGGACAACTTCTGGTTGGCTGCGGGTCCAGCACAACTTGCATGTGGAAAGGATATGACCCATAGCAGAATACAGTCCATGCCCCAGGGCTCCTGGACAAGCCTCCAGTGATGACATGTCTCTGCTGAGCATGTCCCAGTCTACACAGCAAACCCTGATCCAGAGAATTCTGCAGGACCTTTCATCTACCATAAATAGACACGTGGTAATACTGCTGTTACCCTGCAGGGGCAATGTTTGTAAACAGGATTCCCCAGAGATTACATCTAGGGGTCACAGCAGGGGGTGCCCCTTATATTGAACACTAAGGTCACTGTACGGTGACGTCAGCAAGGAAGCGGAGAACGGCATGCAAAAAATTAATCCTTTGAGATCATTTGATAATGGATACCACCTCCTCTGCAGGAGAAAGAGTTCACCAGGTCGGTGGGAGTTCACCACGTAGATCACTTACAGGATCCTGACCCAGGAGATACGGTGCAGCCAATGCCCTGCAGTCCTAGAACCTCTACGCTGCGCTCTGCACCCTCCCCCCCCCCCCCTCCATAAAGAAAATGTGGAGACATCTCCGTGTGATATTCCCCCATCACCAGCGGCTGCTCACACTGACATTACATGTGCACAAGATCCTAGAGAACTGACCACAACCCCAGAGCGTTTCATCCTGGGGAGAGGAGACTGTACAGGGGGATGAAATCTATTACTCTCTGTTATCAGCCTCTATAGGCTAGGGAGAGGTGACTGTACAGGGGAATACAATCTATTACTCTCTGTTATCAGCCATTTCATCCTGGGGAGAGGAGACTGTACAGGGGGATGAAATCTATTACTCTCTGTTATCAGCCTCTATAGGCTAGGGAGAGGTGACTGTACAGGGGAATACAATCTATTACTCTCTGTTATCAGCCATTTCATCCTGGGGAGAGGAGACTGTACAGGGGGATGAAATCTATTACTCTCTGTTATCAGCCATTTCATCCCAGGGAGAGAAGACTGTACAGGGGGGATACAATTAATAATAATAATTTCTTTATATAGCAGACACAGATTACGCAGCGCTGCACAGAAATCAGCCCCAATGGGGCTCACAATCTAATCAACCTACCAGTATGTTTTGGCGTGTGGGAGGAAACCTGAGGACCCAGAGGAAACCCACGCAAACACGGAGAGAACATACAAACCCTTTACAATCTATTATTCTCTGTTATCAGCCATTTCATCTCAGGGAGAGGTGTCTGTACTGGGGGGGAGGGGAGGGGGATTCAATCAATTACTTGCTGTTATCAGCCGAAGCTAGGGAGAGGCTACCATCACCTTTGGCTGTGACTGGAGCATAATTCATGCAGGAATATAAGACACTTATAATATATCTGCAGTTCTATAACATTATCTGTGGATTCCATATCATGAGGATCGGGGGGGGGGGGCACTGCTGCATAAACAGTTAGCAGTGTCAGACGAGGCTCAAACGGTGACTGTGGTGGACCTGCGCCCAAGATACTTTTGTGGTATCCCAGTGACCCCCTGCAGTGAGGGGCCAGGAGCCCCTCTATACTGTATATCTGGCACATCTCCAAACCGGGGGTGAAGTGCGGAGCTGTGATCGGGGAACACCTCTAAAAGGTATTTCAAGTCAAGGGGGACATTCTGTGCCTTCTCCAGAGCCGGATGAGATCTGAAGCCACAGATGAGATGACAAAACCCTCTTTGTAGCAGGTTTGGAGAACACGGATCCCCCCCCCCCCCCAAATCTCTCCACGTGTCCATCAATCATGGCCATGGATGGGGCAGTCCTTGAGCGCCGGCCACCAATGTGCAATACAAGACTCCACCAGCAACATATCCGAGTGCAGCGAGTCCTTCTGAGCTTACTTAGGCTCTTATTATCCTCCTTCTTTCCCATCTCAGCTGAATCACTTGGAGAGGCTGCACAGGGCACAGCAGTGTGAGGACATGCTCCCAGTGCACTTGGAGTCTGTATAATTCTGGAATATAAATCCATATATCACAGTCCTGCTGCTACTAACATACACAAAGGTCTGATTACACACCTCTCCAGGGACAATACACAGCACTAGCTGCAGTCTGTATAGTCACACCTGATGACAGATCACTTCAATGTGCAGGTAAGTTACACAAGGTTGTGGTGGTGCTCATAGAAATAAAAGTCCAGGCCCATTAGAACCAGGTGTGGCCTCTTTAACATGTTCCTTATTGAACACTGCACTGAGTGCTGGGATCTTCACAAGTCTCAAGAATGATGATGTCACTTCTGTATGAAGATGTGGTAGCCAGAGCCCTCTGCCTGTAAGTCTTCCTCTAGGTAAGTAGAATCTACTGTGATAATTATCACAATTGTTTCAGCATGACCAAAAAGATAAAACTGGCCTCAACGGAAATCTCTACAGGTCCCGAGGGCTCACAGATGATTGCTTTATTTGTGGTGATATCTGTGACAGGTGTCAGATATGTGGACATAACCTACAAAGCACATGTCCTGCCAATCAGAGAACGGGGCGATCCAGAGCCTGAATAATCTGAATAGTAATCTGGAGATTATCATATCAAAGGCTGCGGAGGGGCAGAGGACGCACCTAACATGGAGAAGAGCCGGCCCCACACCCGACTGCTGGGAAAGCAGGCACCGGCCCCACACCCTACTACAGGGGAAGCAGGCACCGGCCCCACATCTGACTGCAGGGGAAGCAGGCACCTGCCTCACACCCTACTACAGGGAAAGCAGGCACCAGCCGCACACCCGACTGCAGGGGAAGAAGGGGCAAGCCCCACACCCAACTGCAGGGGAATCTGCTCTAGTTACTAATAGAGCAGAGAGAACCTCCGTATACTGTTCTATAGGTTACCAGAGCAGAAGTGCATCTATATACTGCTCTATAAATGACTAGAGCAAAGAGGCCCTCCATACACTGCTCTATGAGTGGCTAGAGCAGAGAGAGCCTCCGTATAGAGCAGAGGCTCTTGATGCTCTGGTCACTCATAGAGCAGTATACAGAGGCACTCTCTGCTCTAGTCACTCATAAAGCAGTATACAGAGACACTCTCTGCTCTAGTCACTCATAGAGCAGTATGCAGAGGCTCTTGATGCTCCAGTTACTGATATAGCAGTATACAGAGGTTCTCTTTGCTCTAGTCACTCATAGAGCAGTATACAAAGGCTTCTGACACACAGGAAACCACAAGGCAGCAGAGAGTTCACATGTAACCCGCTATTTCTCTTGTGTAACCTCTCATTTTATTATTACTATAATTGCAGGCTGGGCTGCAGAGTGACTGCGAGAGACGATCTGTGGCAGCGACTCAGATTAGTTTAAGTATTTTAGGTCGGAGACGATCTGTGATGAGAAGTTTATATTCTTCATTCTCATCCAGGATATGGCAGAGATCACGAGTGTTCCGAGAAGAAAAAACATTGAAGAAGCAAGTGCTGAACTATAAGCTACGGAGAGTAAAGAGATGTACAAAATAATCTACACAGGATAAAAGAATGAAACATAAAACATACATTCTACAGCATTCACCCCATGTACACCCCAAGTCTAGAGAAAAGGGGGAAGAAAAATCACAAGACAAAGAGAGAAGGAAAGATGTCAGGAAGTAGAGCGGGAGAAGGAAAGATGTCAGGAAAGTAGAGCGAGAGAAGGAAAGATGTCAGGAAAGCGAGCGAGAGAAGGAAAGATGTCAGGAAAGCGATCGGGAGAGGGAAAGATGTCAGGAAAGCGAGCGAGAGAAGGAAAGATGTCAGGAAAGTAGAGCGGGAGAAGGAAAGATGTCAGGAAAGTAGAGCGAGAGAAGGAAAGATGTCAGGAAAGCGAGCGAGAGAAGGAAAGATGTCAGGAAAGCGAGCGAGAGAAGGAAAGATGTCAGGAAAGTAGAGCGGGAGAAGGAAAGATGTCAGGAAAGTAGAGCGAGAGAAGGAAAGATGTCAGGAAAGTAGAGCGAGAGAAGGAAAGATGTCAGGAAAGTAGAGCGAGAGAAGGAAAGATGTCAGGAAAGTAGAGCGAGAGAAGGAAAGATGTCAGGAAAGTAGAGCGAGAGAAGGAAAGATGTCAGGAAAGTAGAGCGGGAGAAGGAAAGATGTCAGGAAAGTAGAGCGAGAGAAGGAAAGATGTCAGGAAAGTAGAGCGAGAGAAGGAAAGATGTCAGGAAAGTAGAGCGAGAGAAGGAAAGAGGTCAGGAAAGTAGAGCGAGAGAAGGAAAGATGTCAGGAAAGCGAGCGGGAGAAGGAAAGATGTCAGGAAAGTAGAGCGAGAGAAGGAAAGATGTCAGGAAAGTAGAGCGAGAGAAGGAAAGAGGTCAGGAAAGTAGAGCGAGAGAAGGAAAGATGTCAGGAAAGTAGAGCGAGAGAAGGAAAGAGGTCAGGAAAGCGAGCGAGAGAAGGAAAGATGTCAGGAAAGCGAGCGAGAGAAGGAAAGATGTCAGGAAAGTAGAGCGGGAGAAGGAAAGATGTCAGGAAAGTAGAGCGAGAGAAGGAAAGATGTCAGGAAAGTAGAGCGAGAGAAGGAAAGAGGTCAGGAAAGCGAGCGAGAGAAGGAAAGATGTCAGGAAAGCGAGTGGGAGAAGGAAAGATGTCAGGAAAGAGCAAGGGAGGACGCCAGGAAAGAGCGAGAAAGTGAAAAGAAAAGATGAAGATGGAAAGTTATGAAGGGGGAGAGAAAAAAAAGAGGAAAGAGAAAGATACATTGAAACTGAAGGAAGAAAATTATCAGAGAGAAAGAAAAACTAGAGAAAGGGATAAAAAAGAGATGAGTAAAAAGACGGAATAAACGAAAGAAAGTGACCGAAAGAAGAGTAAATAGGAAGCAGAATGAAGGAAAATAGTGATCAGAGGGAGACAGAGAAGAGACTGCGGCTCATCTTATAGACACACACGGACCCCCTCCCCTCTCCCGGCTGGAGTGATCAGGGATCTTTCAGACATGCGGGTCTATTACATGTCCGTGGAAAACCTGTTTGCAGTCCGTGCGGTGTCGTAGTTATATCCTCACCCGTTTTTTTTTTAATATGCCCCTCAAAACTGGGAAGTCAGAAATAAAATAGGAAGGCAAAACACTGAAGAAAAAACCCCACAAACTGCATGAAAAATATGGATAAAAAATTTTACAGACTCAATGGGGGACATTTACTATGGCGTTTCCACCAGTTTTGTGGCGCTCTCACCACATGTTCTGCTCTCAGACCTATTTATTAGCTGTCGGCGCCAGAAAAAAATGACTTTTTCCATCTGCTCCGACTCTTCTCCGAAAAGGGGCGTGGCTTTGGCGGAGTGGAAACTCAGACACAATTAATATGTGTCGCAGCCCTTTTTGGGCGCTGTAAACTGGCGGAAAGTAGACCAAAAGAAAACTGGTCTAGCAGGGACTGTTGGACACATTTCTGGTGCTCGGGACAGATTTTGTTCCCAGGGACAGAAAATAGTCTCGGCGCCAGAAAGGTCTCTGCACAGCTCCACAATATTAAATGTGTGTCTTCTTTCCGAGAGCAGGTCGGTAACAAAGCCAATGCAGACACCGACACTTTATGTAAATGTCCCCCAATGACTTCTATGCGAGTCCATGGTGCATGAAAGTAAATGAACAAGTGAAAAGTCTCATGGGGTACAACGGGTCAGTACGGCCAGTCTAAGGGTGATACCACACATGGCGTTTTGAACCCGTTTTTGGTCCATTTTTAAGCAGTTCGTCTATGAACGCGTGCGTTTTTGACCAGTTTTAAGATGATTGGTAAAACCTGTCAAAAACGGATGCGTTTTTAAAAACCGCAAACGGACTGCTTAAAACGGACCAAAAACAGGTTCAAAATGCCATGTGTGGCCTCACCCTAAAAGAGCCCCAAGTATTTGCAGCCTTGACACCATGGGTCACAGTAATGCGCACTCCCAGGCTTCACATGTGGTGTTCTGACACATGCGCATGGCTTTGAAGCAACCAAACTGATAATTACATGAAGACGCATGTATTTTGGATGGCACATGTGAACGCAACCACATCGCTTTTAACGCACGCGTTTAAAAACTATTTGCAACAGCTGAAGAGATTTGCCTAATTTACAAAACGCAAATGTTAACAGCTGTTTAATTAGGCAAATCTCTCTTCAGCTGTTGCAATACGTGTTTAAATGCGTGCGTTAAACCCGACATGTGAATGCACCCTGAGGTTGCGGTCACACGTCGCGTTTACTGCATGCGTTTAAAAACAGGTTTGACCAATTATCTTAATTCAAACTGGTCAAAAACGCACGCGTTTTTTACGATCTGAAAACGCACCAACTAAAAACGGCCCAAAAACGGCCTAAAAACGCCACGTGTGTCTTCACCCTAAGTACTTCAACAGATATTGGGAGAAGAGTTCTTCCGATTGGCTGGGATTGGGATGTTTATCAAAAGGTGCAATAGTCTGCAGGTGCGAGCACGGCCGCCGATGTCCAGATGCATCTAATAAACCATAACAGACGATTATCCGCTCTGTATGAGAATCAGACCCATTAACTGCGAAGATTGTGTGGCCCTTTAAGACGGCCTCATCATAATAGGGTTATAGCGTTACATCACACGTAAGAAATGCTGTAATGTTTGTGGGATTCATCCCTGGACGTCTCTGTTCTCCATGTGTCACAAATACAAGTATCCGCTGCAGAAGATGGAGACGTCCCGGCCGCAGAGCTGACGCCTCTGGTCACAGGTCAAAAACAGCTAAAAAGCTAAACTTCTCAGTTTATGGATTTAGTGAAGCTCTTCTGTCCCATAAGGTCTCGGGGTTTGCGGAAGGCGCAGGTCGGTAAACAAGAAGACGCTTTGCATTTCATCTGAGCCGATTTTCTGCTGCCTGAGAGTGTCTGGTGGCTCAAGAGCGCAGCCTGTGTGCAGAGAGTGGAACTGCAGGCGCATCAGGAGGCTGCCCCATGCCTGTCCTCAACATAACCTGCTGCTCCAAGAGCAAAGGTTACCATAATGCAGTCAAGAACGGAAGCATCCGACTGAGGTCTTCTTCCAAAAGCACCTTCCATCCTGCAGTAAAACAGAACTTACACCAAGATTCCCACTAAGTCCCCAACAAATAATAAGGTGAATATTGTACCACACCCCCAGATTGTCAACTTCTATCACATATACCCAAAGAGGGATCACCATAATGATTGGATTGGCAGGGACAACGTGCCCGTGTCCCGTCTCCCCCGGGTGTCAGCGTGCCCGTGTCCCGTCTCCCCCGGGTGTCAGCGTGCCCGTGTCCCGTCTCCCCCGGGTGTCAGCGTGCCCGTGTCCCGTCTCCCCCGGGTGTCAGCGTGCCCGTGTCCCGTCTCCCCCGGGTGTCAGCGTGCCCGTGTCCCGTCTCCCCCGGGTGTCAGCGTGCCCGTGTCCCGTCTCCCCCGGGTGTCAGCGTGCCCGTGTCCCGTCTCCCCCGGGTGTCAGCGTGCCCGTGTCCCGTCTCCCCCGGGTGTCAGCGTGCCCGTGTCCCGTCTCCCCCGGGTGTCAGCGTGCCCGTGTCCCGTCTCCCCCGGGTGTCAGCGTGCCCGTGTCCCGTCTCCCCCGGGTGTCAGCGTGCCCGTGTCCCGTCTCCCCCGGGTGTCAGCGTGCCCGTGTCCCGTCTCCCCCGGGTGTCAGCGTGCCCGTGTCCCGTCTCCCCCGGGTGTCAGCGTGCCCGTGTCCCGTCTCCCCCGGGTGTCAGCGTGCCCGTGTCCCGTCTCCCCCGGGTGTCAGCGTGCCCGTGTCCTGTCTCCCAGGTGTCAGCATGCCCGTGTCCCGTCTCCCCCCAGGTGTCAGCGTGCCCGTGTCCTGTCTCCCAGGTGTCAGCATGCCCATGTCCTGTCTCCCAGGTGTCAGCATGCCCATGTCCCGTCTCCCCCCAGGTGTCAGCGTGCCCATGTCCTGTCTCCCAGGTGTCAGCGTGCCCATGTCCTGTCTCCCAGGTGTCAGCGTGCCCATGTCCTGTCTCCCAGGTGTCAGCGTGCCCATGTCCTGTCTCCCAGGTGTCAGCGTGCCCATGTCCTGTCTCCCGGGTGTCAGCGTGCCCATGTCCTGTCTCCCGGGTGTCAGCGTGCCCATGTCCTGTCTCCCGGGTGTCAGCGTGCCCATGTCCTGTCTCCCGGGTGTCAGCGTGCCCATGTCCTGTCTCCCCCGGGTGTCAGCGTGCCCGTGTCCTGTCTCCCAGGTGTCAGCGTGCCCGTGTCCCGTCTCCCCCGGGTGTCAGCGTGCCCGTGTCCCGTCTCCCCCGGGTGTCAGCGTGCCCGTGTCCCGTCTCCCCCGGGTGTCAGCGTGCCCGTGTCCCGTCTCCCCCGGGTGTCAGCGTGCCCGTGTCCCGTCTCCCCCGGGTGTCAGCGTGCCCGTGTCCCGTCTCCCCCGGGTGTCAGCATGCCCATGTCCTGTCTCCCAGGTGTCAGCATGCCCATGTCCCGTCTCCCCCCAGGTGTCAGCGTGCCCATGTCCCGTCTCCCCCCAGGTGTCAGCGTGCCCATGTCCCGTCTCCCCCCAGGTGTCAGCGTGCCCATGTCCCGTCTCCCCCCAGGTGTCAGCGTGCCCATGTCCTGTCTCCCAGGTGTCAGCGTGCCCATGTCCTGTCTCCCAGGTGTCAGCGTGCCCATGTCCTGTCTCCCAGGTGTCAGCGTGCCCATGTCCTGTCTCCCAGGTGTCAGCGTGCCCATGTCCTGTCTCCCAGGTGTCAGCGTGCCCATGTCCTGTCTCCCAGGTGTCAGCGTGCCCATGTCCTGTCTCCCAGGTGTCAGCGTGCCCATGTCCTGTCTCCCGGGTGTCAGCGTGCCCATGTCCTGTCTCCTGGGTGTCAGCGTGCCCATGTCCTGTCTCCCGGGTGTCAGCGTGCCCATGTCCTGTCTCCCAGGTGTCAGCGTGCCCATGTCCTGTCTCCTGGGTTGGCAGTGTAGGCAGCCCAGGGTGGCAGTGTAGGACCTTATAACTTCCTACAAAAGTTTCACCAACTCTGCAGAGAATAAACAGGATGAATTTCTGACATCTGTGGCACAGTGCCACCAAGTGGTTACATTGTGAAATGCATCTCCATCTCTGATGAGGAGGAAGAAGATACCAGTGAAAGGAGCACAGGATACAGAGGAGTCACTGCTGCCCCCAGACTAGAACAAGGTAAATCAAAGTCCTTCATTATGACTTATAACAATCTTCTACGTGATGAGGGGAAGTCACAGCACAGGATCTATAGGAAATACTGACAAAAACATAAAATGACTGAATCGAGCAATAAGTGAAGCGTCCAGGAGAGGGGGAGTAGTCATCTCACGATATGTAAAGCCCCTTTAATATCAGTCTGTGTGAGGACTCCCCCACATCTGGTCATTAACCTTTAGGAATATATTTAGTCTTTATCTAATCAAAGGAAATGAATGAACTTTGTAAATATATTAAAGGAAACCTCCCATGAAGAATCTACCATGAGACGTAGATGTGATGGTAGATTCCTCCTGCTGCCTCTGCCCTAGTCTGTAATGTAATAATCCTGGAACCTAACTTGTTAAAAACTTTATTTTAGTAATATGTAAATGACCTGTAGAGGCTCCCAGAGCCCGGCCAGGCTAGTACACGCCCCAGTAGCCTCTGAAGGTAATTTGCATATTACTAAAATAAAGTTTTTAACAAGTTAGGTCCCAGGATTATTACATTACAGATTAGGGCAGAAGCAGCCAAGAGGAATTTCCCATCACATCTAAGTCTTCTGGTCGACTCCACATGGTAGGTTTCCTATACCCTGGATACACTTATGATTGGTTATAATCAGATCATATATCCACATCATCACATTCACAAGGTCTCGCCTCCTGCAAGGTCCTCACAAAGCTACAAGTGCTTAAAGGGGCTGTCCCCGACATTGGCCTATTAATACAAATAAGTGGATTCATGAGCTTAGCCCTGTAGTCTGCCCAAATGGCGGAGAGTAAAGGATTGTGCCAACGCATTTAGTCACCATTCATGACCACACAACATTCAACTGAGGGATATGAGACCCCTAAGATGCAGTACAGTTATGTAGTGCTCTGTGCGCTGCCCTGTGGTGCTCTATATAGTACAGTTATGTAGTGCTCTGTATGGTACAGTTGTGTAGTGCTCTGTGTGCTGCCCTATAGTGCTCTGTACAGCACAGTTGTGTAGTGCTCTGTGCGCTGCCCTTTGGTGCTCTATATAGTACAGTTATGTAGTGCTCTGTATGGTACAGTTGTGTAGTGCTCTGTGTGCTGCCCTATAGTGCTCTGTACAGCACAGTTGTGTAGTGCTCTGTGCGCTGCCCTGTGGTGCTCTATATAGTACAGTTATGTAGTGCTCTGTATGGTACAGTTGTGTAGTGCTCTGTGTGCTGCCCTATAGTGCTCTGTACAGCACAGTTGTGTAGTGCTCTGTGCGCTGCCCTTTGGTGCTCTATATAGTACAGTTATGTAGTGCTCTGTATGGTACAGTTGTGTAGTGCTCTGTGTGCTGCCCTATAGTGCTCTGTACAGCACAGTTGTGTAGTGCTCTGTGCGCTGCCCTGTGGTGCTCTATATAGTACAGTTATGTAGTGCTCTGTATGGTACAGTTGTGTAGTGCTCTGTGTGCTGCCCTATAGTGCTCTGTACAGCACAGTTGTGTAGTGCTCTGTGCGCTGCCCTGTGGTGCTCTATATAGTACAGTTATGTAGTGCTCTGTATGGTACAGTTGTGTAGTGCTCTGTGTGCTGCCCTATAGTGCTCTGTACAGCACAGTTGTGTAGTGCTCTGTGCGCTGCCCTGTGGTGCTCTATATAGTACAGTTATGTAGTGCTCTGTATGGTACAGTTGTGTAGTGCTCTGTGTGCTGCCCTATAGTGCTCTGTACAGCACAGTTGTGTAGTGCTCTGTGCGCTGCCCTTTGGTGCTCTATATAGTACAGTTATGTAGTGCTCTGTATGGTACAGTTGTGTAGTGCTCTGTGTGCTGCCCTATAGTGCTCTGTACAGCACAGTTGTGTAGTGCTCTGTGCGCTGCCCTGTGGTGCTCTATATAGTACAGTTATGTAGTGCTCTGTATGGTACAGTTGTGTAGTGCTCTGTGTGCTGCCCTATAGTGCTCTGTACAGCACAGTTGTGTAGTGCTCTGTGCGCTGCCCTTTGGTGCTCTATATAGTACAGTTATGTAGTGCTCTGTATGGTACAGTTGTGTAGTGCTCTGTGTGCTGCCCTATAGTGCTCTGTACAGCACAGTTGTGTAGTGCTCTGTGCGCTGCCCTGTGGTGCTCTATATAGTACAGTTATGTAGTGCTCTGTATGGTACAGTTGTGTAGTGCTCTGTGTGCTGCCCTATAGTGCTCTGTACAGCACAGTTGTGTAGTGCTCTGTGCGCTGCCCTGTGGTGCTCTATATAGTACAGTTATGTAGTGCTCTGTATGGTACAGTTGTGTAGTGCTCTGTGTGCTGCCCTATAGTGCTCTGTACAGCACAGTTGTGTAGTGCTCTGTGCGCTGCCCTGTGGTGCTCTATATAGTACAGTTATGTAGTGCTCTGTATGGTACAGTTGTGTAGTGCTCTGTGTGCTGCCCTATAGTGCTCTGTACAGCACAGTTGTGTAGTGCTCTGTGCGCTGCCCTTTGGTGCTCTATATAGTACAGTTATGTAGTGCTCTGTATGGTACAGTTGTGTAGTGCTCTGTGTGCTGCCCTATAGTGCTCTGTACAGCACAGTTGTGTAGTGCTCTGTGCGCTGCCCTGTGGTGCTCTATATAGTACAGTTATGTAGTGCTCTGTATGGTACAGTTGTGTAGTGCTCTGTGTGCTGCCCTATAGTGCTCTGTACAGCACAGTTGTGTAGTGCTCTGTGCGCTGCCCTGTGGTGCTCTATATAGTACAGTTATGTAGTGCTCTGTATGGTACAGTTGTGTAGTGCTCTGTGTGCTGCCCTATAGTGCTCTGTACAGCACAGTTGTGTAGTGCTCTGTGCGCTGCCCTGTGGTGCTCTATATAGTACAGTTATGTAGTGCTCTGTATGGTACAGTTGTGTAGTGCTCTATGTGCTGCCCTATAGTGCTCTGTACAGCACAGTTGTGTAGTGCTCTGTGCGCTGCCCTGTGGTGCTCTATATAGTACAGTTATGTAGTGCTCTGTATGGTACAGTTGTGTAGTGCTCTGTGTGCTGCCCTATAGTGCTCTGTACAGCACAGTTGTGTAGTGCTCTGTGTGCTGCCCTATGGTGCTCAGTATGGCACAGTTATGCAGTGCTCTGTATGGTACAGTTATGTAGTGCTCTGTATGTTGTTATATATGGTATAGTTATGTAGTGTTCTGTATGTTGTTATATATGGTATAGTTATGTAGTGTTCTGTATGTTGTTATATATGGTATAGTTATGCAGTGCTCTGTATGTTGTTCTATATGGTATAGTTATGCAGTGCTCTGTATGTTGTTCTATATGGTATAGTTATGCAGTGCTCTGTATGTTGCTCTATATGGTATAGTTATGCAGTGCTCTGTATGTTGCTCTATATGGTATAGTTATGTAGTGCTCTGTATGTTGTTCTATATGGTATAGTTATGTAGTGCTCTGTATGTTGTTCTATATGGTATAGTTATGTAGTGCTCTGTATGTTGCTCTATATGGTATAGTTATGTAGTGCTCTGTATGTTGTTCTATATGGTATAGTTATGTAGTGCTCTGTATGTTGTTCTATATGGTATAGTTATGCAGTGCTCTGTATGTTGTTCTATATGGTATAGTTATGTAGTGCTCTGTATGTTGTTCTATATGGTATAGTTATGCAGTGCTCTGTATGTTGTTCTATATGGTATAGTTATGTAGTGCTCTGTATGTTGTTCTATATGGTATAGTTATGCAGTGCTCTGTATGTTGTTCTATATGGTATAGTTATGTAGTGCTCTGTATGTTGTTCTATATGGTATAGTTATGTAGTGTTCTGTGTGTTGTTCTATATGGTATAGTTATGTAGTGCTCTGTATGTTGTTCTATATGGTATAGTTATGTAGTGCTCTGTATGTTGTTCTATATGGTATAGTTATGTAGTGCTCTGTATGTTGTTCTATATGGTATAGTTATGTAGTGCTCTGTATGTTGTTATATATGGTATAGTTATGTAGTGCTCTGTATGTTGCTCTATATGGTATAGTTATGTAGTGCTGCTGTATGTTGTTCTATATGGTATAGTTATGTAGTGCTCTGTATGTTGTTCTATATGGTATAGTTATGTAGTGCTCTGTATGTTGCTCTATATGGTATAGTTATGTAGTGCTGCTGTATGTTGTTCTATATGGTATAGTTATGCAGTGCTCTGTATGTTGTTCTATATGGTATAGTTATGCAGTGCTCTGTATGTTGTTCTATATGGTATAGTTATGTAGTGCTGCTGTATGTTGTTCTATATGGTATAGTTATGTAGTGCTCTGTATGTTGTTCTATATGGTATAGTTATGTAGTGCTCTTTGGGGTTGGGTTTCAATCATAAGACAAATTTCCTCTGTTACACAATACGAATATTATGGTAGGATATCCGGCACTGTACACCTATATATGACAGGAATATCCGGCACTATACATCTATATATGACAGGGATATCCAGCACTATACATCTATATATGACAGGGATATCCGGCACTGTACATCTATATACGACAGGGATATCCGGCACTGTACACCTATATATGACAGGGATATCCGGCACTGTACACCTATATATGACAGGGATATCTGGCACTGTACACCTATATACGACAGGGATATCCGGCACTGTACACCTATATATGACAGGGATATCCGGCACTGTACACCTATATATGACAGGGATATCTGGCACTGTACACCTATATATGACAGGGATATCTGGCACTGTACACCTATATATGACAGGGATATCCGGCACTGTACACCTATATATGACAGGGATATCCGGCACTGTACATCTATATACGACAGGGATATCCGGCACTGTACATCTATATACGACAGGGATATCCGGCACTGTACATCTATATACGACAGGGATATCCGGCACTGTACACCTATATATGACATGGATATCCGGCACTGTACACCTATATATGACAGGGATATCCAGCACTGTACACCTATATATGACAGGGATATCCGGCACTGTACACCTATATATGACAGGGATATCCGGCACTATACATCTATATATGACAGGGATATCCGGCACTGTACACCTATATATGACAGGGATATCCGGCACTATACATCTATATATGACAGGGATATCTGGCACTGTACACCTATATATGACAGGGATATCTGGCACTGTACATGTATATATGACAGGGATATCCGGCACTGTACATCTATATATGACAGGGATATCTGGCACTGTACATCTATATATGACAGGGATATCTGGCACTATACATCTATATATGACAGGGATATCTGGCACTGTACACCTATATATGACAGGGATATCCAGCACTGTACACCTATATATGACAGGGATATCTGGCACTGTACATCTATATATGACAGGGATATCTGGCACTGTACATCTATATATGACAGGGATATCCGGCACTGTACATCTATATATGACAGGGATATCTGGCACTATACATCTATATATGACAGGGATATCTGGCACTGTACACCTATATATGACAGGGATATCTGGCACTGTACACCTATATATGACAGGGATATCTGGCACTGTACACCTATATATGACAGGGATATCTGGCACTGTACATGTATATATGACAGGGATATCCGGCACTGTACATCTATATATGACAGGGATATCCGGCACTGTACATCTATATATGACAGGGATATCTGGCACTGTACACCTATATATGACAGGGATATCTGGCACTGTACATCTATATATGACAGGGATATCTGGCACTGTACATCTATATATGACAGGGATATCTGGCACTATACATCTATATATGACAGGGATACCCGGCACTACACCTATATACAGGGTTATACATCAGAGGTATATGATCATGCAGTCCTCTGCCTGTACAGAACACTTAGTATGCAGATATTATATAGTATTGTGCACGGTATGGCGCCATTCTTCTTTCATACACGGGCAGATACATGATCCTGCCGACCTCTGTAGCTTCTAGTGACTGGTGTCTGTTTATAGAAGAGGCAGAAGGGGGACCCTGCACCCCCAGGGTACAGCCCTGCACCCGGTGTCTTTCTTTACCATCGTGATGAGGTGCTGCACCTCAGTGGCCACAGTTGAAGCGTAAAAAAGCCTCAGTGTGGGGTCTGCGGCGTCTTCCCGGTGACCCTCTCAGTCCCTGCCCCCGCCACCTCCGCTCTTCTCTCTGCAGATAAAGACAAATTATTGCAAGTGGAATTTTTTTTTTCTTGTCTCCATTTTTTTTAAACTGATTAAAATTAAGCCGTAAAACACGTGACGGAGGAATTAGCAAAAAACCCAGAGGAGGGGGCAGGGTTCTCTTCCCACATTTTGCGCCGGTTGCGGCTGATCCGTAAACGCGGGTGAAATTCTAATGACTTTCCGCAGGTTTTTGATGTTGGTTATGAAAAGGCAGAGTCTGGTGTTTGTGGGGAAGGTAGATAGGACGGGGCTTGTGTGCGGCGCTGATTGAGGACGCGGTGACATCGCCTCTGTGTCTCCGATAGGATCGGTGTCATTTTCCTCTCAGACGATAAGGCGCCACGCTGACAGAGCGCGATTAGGGGAGAAGAAATGATTAGAAAATTCACTTCTTTATTGAACGGGGGAACAGGAGTGATAAGAGTTCAGCCTTGGGGGAGAAAAAAATACTCCTTAAAAAGAGACAGGAACCGAAAATGGCGCCCTTAAAGGGGGATGCGGTACATGGCGCCACATACATGAGCAGGTAGAGGCTGCGGGGGAAACACGGCCATATAAAAGCGCGGCGGAGGTGCTGGACTGGCGCTGTACAACGCTCCGAGACACAGAAGAAAACCAATATTGATCGCGGCTTTTAATGTGCAGACATCTTAGCCTCGGCGTTCACAGAGACGACCCCTCACCCGCCCCCCGGTGCAGAACACCAGCCCCCGCTCCGATTATCCCCAACACAGAAAACACCAAAGAAAAATACACGGTTCTGTTTTATTTTATTTTGAAAGAATGAAATAAAAAATAAATAAAAGCTCCGGCGGACGCTGCAGTCGCTAATCGCAGCCGCGATATTAACTAAAGAACTGCCGGAAATAGAGAGAGAGGAAGAACATCTGATTAACCTCTGCATCACCACACATCCATCTAATGTATATATCTGTCTCCTCTCTATCCATCAAACTCATAAATATCTACTATAATATCCATCTGTATCCATCCATTTATCTATATATCTATCTACATAGGAAAAACAGCACTCCAGCACAGCAGAGTTTTGGAGTGCTGTTTTTTCTATGTATATATTTTTGGAGGACCTTTTCCACTTCTGGTAAACGCGCACCCACCATTTTGGCTGATGTAGTTGTGCTGCTTAGACTTTGTTCTGCGTATAGATAGATACATAGAAATCTATGTATCTAAGCACCCAACCACCTGTATCTATCCACCCACATTTACCTATCCATTTATCTATCCATCTATTTATCCATATACATATGTCTATCTATCTCATATGTATCTATCTATCTAATATGTATCCATCCATCTCATATGTATCCATCCATCTCATATGTATCCATCCATCTCATATGTATCTATCTAATATGTATCTATGTATCTGTATCCATCCATCTCATATGTATCTATCTAATATGTATCTATGTATCTGTATCTATCCATCTGATATGTATCCATCTATCTCATATGTATCTATCTATCTATCTATCTCATATGTATCTATCTATCTATCTATCTCATATGTATCTATCTATCTATCTCATATGTATCTATCTATCTATCTATCTCATATGTATCTATCTATCTATCTATCTCATATGTATCTATCTATCTATCTATCTCATATGTATCTATCTATCTATCTATCTCATATGTATCTATCTATCTATCTATCTCATATGTATCTATCTATCTATCTATCTATCTATCTCATATGTATCTATCTATCTATCTATCTATCTCATATGTATCTATCTATCTATCTATCTCATATGTATCTATCTATCTATCTATCTATCTCATATGTATGTATCTATCTATCTATCTATCTATCTCATATGTATCTATCTATCTATCTATCTCTCATATCTATCTATCTATCTATCTATCTCATATGTATCTATCTATCTATCTCATATGTATCTATCTATCTATCTCATATGTATCTATCTATCTATCTCATATGTATCTATCTATCTATCTATCTCATATGTATCTATCTATCTCATATGTATCCATCTATGTCATATATATGTATCTATCTATCTATCCATCTCATATGTATCTATCTGATGATTATCTCTCCACCCTGTGCACACACAGATGTTGTATATCACAGAATGATGGAAGTAGAGGGTTTTTATGTGAAATAAGTGAACAGAATTGTTCTAAAATCATAAATTCATTAATCTTAAAGCACTTTTTAAATTGTTATGAGACGTTTTCAACTTATGAGTTATTTCATTTACCTCTTATTATTTTTCCATTCCCTGAGTCAGTGGTTTATGAAATTGTAACTTTCTTTTTACCTTATATTTGATTATATACTTCTGTTCTCCTGTTGTGTTGGTACCGGTTCCTCTCCTGGAGGGGATCACTAGATGGTGATGACAGGTTGTGTTTGGACCCAGCGACCCCTCACCCCTACACACTAAGCCCCTGGACCCCACATTTTCCACAGGTCAGTAATTCCTTTTTGGGCTCTCCCACAATCTCTTCCCAGGTTTTGTGGTTCAGTAACCAGTTACCAGGATAAAGATGCTGAGCCCTTTCACTGCTGACTTTTTGCTACCCGGGACATCTGCAGACCGGGCAGGAAAAGAGCAGGAGACCAAGAATAATCTCATTTATAGATTTCTCAAATTATGTTAGATATTTTTCCTACCCATATCATCATTCAATGTTTTTAGAATAATTTCCACCCTCTCCATCCTGACCATTACCTGGAGTTCTCCGTCTCCATCCTGATCCTTAGGTTATATCATTACTTTACTGGAGTCTAAAATATTCTAGATACATTAAGAAAATTGGAGATTATCTATAAACTAATATTAACTATACACAAAGTACTCAATTGCAAATAGTAATGAGATCGTTAACATAGATATTTAGAAATGCATATATAGAAGGCAGATAGATAAGTCATAGAAAGATGACATGGATAGATAGATATGAGATAGATACATAGATGGTTATGAGATAGATAGATAGATAGATACATAGATAGATAGATACATAGATAGATACATAGATAGATAGATATTAGATAGATATGAGATACATAGATAGATACATAGATAGATAGATAGATAGATAGATACATAGATAGATAGATACATAGATAGATAGATACATAGATACATAGATAGATAGATACATAGATAGACAGGATAGACAGATAGATAGATAGATAGATAGATAGATAGATAGATAGATAGATAGATAGATAGATAGATGAGTATATCAACTATAAGATGAGAGACATATGACATTTGACTCTCCATCAACTGATAAAAAAAATGTAAGAAAAAAAATTAGATCTGTAAATTTCCATATTATTCTCATAACATGTTCAGAACAAAGTTTCTGTTCTACAATACTTTAATTAAATTGTTCTCTGGAGCTTGAAACATTAATTGGAGAATGAAAACCAGAAGAAGATGCGAAGAGAGAATTTTTTTTTCTTAAAATTATAAATTAAAAATATGAAAATCATTTAAAAACAAAATGTGAACTTTCTTCTCGACATCTGCTGGGAAAAAGACAAATAATGACATCATTCAAGAATATAGTGAAAGGAAACAACAAAAGCAAATGAGAGACCCCGAGTGTAAGAGAGAGGTCACAACAAACACAAACTGGAGACCCTGAGTGTAAGAGAGAGAGAGAGAGGTCACAACAATATCAAACTGGTGACCACGAGTGTAAGGCTGTATTCACACGACTGGTGCCCGCCGTACCGTAGCACGGCGGGCACACGGCAGCGTGTGGAGAGAGCGCTGCTCACCCCCTCCCCTCTCCATAGGGATATATGGCGCAAGGCGCCGTATGCCCTGAAAAAATAGGACATGTCCTATTTTTTCACGGGGCACGGAGCAGTACGGTGCCGCACGTAGGGCGCCGCACGCCCATTGCCGTCTATGGGGGACGTATATCGGCCGTATATACCTCCCCCTTGCAGTCGTGTGAATGAGAGAATGAGAGAGAGAGGTCACAACAATATCAAACTGGAGACCCCGAGTGTAGGTGTAGAGCGAGAGAGAACACGACAACCACATGGGGGATAAGAGCTGCTCAGTTTACTGTTTACATTGCGATACATTTATTAAAGTGTCTGCGCCCGTTTTCTGTCTGACTTTGCACTGAGAAGAACGTGCAATCTGCTTGTACATGTAATTATAATATGTCTGCAGCAGTTTTGTGTCGTGGCCGCACTGTGTCCGACAAGACAGAGAAAATGTCCACCTAAAGAGAGGCAGATACTGCTTAGTTGAAGTTTGCGCCACATTTAGTGCAGGGTGCACCAGATTAATACCTGGATTAATACCAGATTAAGACCCGGCGCCAGTTTTGATGAATCTGCTCTACAGGCAACTGTGCATAGTACAGATGGCACAAGTTTTAATAAATGTGGCCCACGCTGTTGGTAAAGAAGCAAGTTAGAGGACATCTACCATCTGCCATGGGCAACTGGAAATATTCAGACTTTCAGACGGATTGATAAATCTGCCCCATAATTTTTTATTTATACAGCGCACACAGATTACACAGCGCTGCACAAAGCATGACAAATCAGTCCCTGTCCCTGTGGGCTCACAATCTCAACAACCTACCAGTATGTTTTGGAGTGTGGGAGAAAACCGGAGGACCCGGAGGAAACCCACGCAAACACAGAGAGAACATACAAACTCTTTGCAGATGTTGACCTGAGTGGGACTTGAACACAGGACTCCAGTGCTGCAAGGCAGAAGTGCTACCCACTCAGCCACCGATGAAGGACTGTAAACCAAGCACACTGACATACTGGTGTGCTCCCCCTCTGGCAGGATCCACCATCTTTTAGCTTCTTATGCCCTGGTTTTTCCAAAAAAATAAATAAAAAATGTAAACTTTAAAATTATCCAAATGAATCTAAGGGGCTCCAGGTTCATTTGCATAATTTTAAAGCCTTTTTTCTTAAAAAAAAAAAACAAGGATATAGGAGGCTTAAGGAAGAGCAGACCCTGCCAGAGGGGGGCGCACACCAGTATGTCTGTGTTCTTGGCTTACAATTCTTCATCCTGGTGGTAGGAATGGTACAGCTCTGAATCTGGTTGTATTTGGATATCGCTGCTGCCACCTCTGTGACCCATGACTGATATAGTATTATATATCACAGTTCTCATCCTCTCGACAGTCCTGAGAAACTCTTAAATTCATTTTAGACGAGAAAAAAAAAGGTTTCTGCAAAAAAGCTTTATTAATCAGAACACACGTGACGTTGTGTGCAGTGGCGAGCAGCGTTGCGAGAGAGGGTGACACTGGTGCATGGTGTGACAGCAGAACGTCACCCAAGTTAATGTTGGATCAGAGTGTGCCAGAGACAAGAGCACGACGCGCCCATTGGCACAGCAAGACTCAAAGCTCTGGTTGGCTTCAAAGGCCGAAGCGTTTTTTTTTTCCCCAGAACTCCTCTCTATCATTTTTTTTTTTTTTTTTTTGCTTTCTAGTAAATCTGTAGCCGTAATGTTCTCTCTCTTAATGCCGCCATCAAAAATCAAAACACTTTAAAACAAATTGATGTCCTCTTTAATATAGTCATCACATCATCAGAGGGCCGGTGCGCCCTGCGTGGGGACGGCCGAGGGGATGCCAGGCGCGCGGCGGGGCCTTTGTTGCCTCTATTCAAGGCTGGAGAGAAGGGAAGGAGCACAATTGAGATATTGGCACCTGTGATTGACAGCAGCTAATCAGCTTATCTCCACACTAATAAACCTGATGGCCTGTGGAGAGGCTGAATGACTGCGGATGAGTGAACTTCCACCAGCCGCTGCCTCCAGCACTGGGATGGAATATTCTGCTTATCTGGGGGAAGGGGGGGATAAAAAAAAAGTTGAATGAAATCCCAAGTGGACAGTTTCAAAAATGTGTCTGGTCTATGAAGTTAAAGCCCCGTGACCCATAAAAGGCGGTCCTGCTCTAGGAGATGGCACTGGGATACGTGTCTAACAGGAAGGGGCCGCAAAATTACCATACAAGGTTGTATGTCCACAAAGGGAGTTGTGTATCATCATCATCATTAATAATAACAACAACATTAGAATTCTTTTACCGTGTAAATGAGAAATTACCGTAATTAATTTAATTAATTTAATTTATTTATAGATGAATTTATTAATCAGATGCTTCGGTGACGCTTATAACTCAAATACTTCAAGGGATAACAATTGCAGAATTTCTCGCCCTCAAAAGCAGATAAAATACACTGAAAGATATTGAAGAGAAATAAAAAAAAACAAAAAACAAAAAAAAAACAGGATAGAGTATTAATATTTAGAATGGAAATGAGCGCCAGTATTTTTTCTTTTACATTTTTCCTTTGTGTTCAGCAGATTTATCACAATGCTTTTGCCTTCTAGTTAAATATAACAGGCAAGTCTGTAATTTTTCATCTTTTTTAAATGTCTGGAAAATTGGCACACACTGCTTTTTCATGCCGTGTGTCCCAGAAGACGGATTGGGATTGATAAATGATAGATAGATTCAAAAAATAGAACTATACATAAGACAAATGCATGCAGTGCAATTGTTGAAATTGCACAGATATCATGTGTTTAATCACAGGCTCCTCCTCTATTCATTTGCCACTTAAAAAATTTAGTAAGGAAAAAAATGTGTTAAAAAAAATGAAGAAGAAAAATGATTTTATAAAATAAAGAGTAAACTGTAATGGCCTCTTGAATCCCTGCCTCTGCTCTGGGGTCCCCGCAGTCTCTGCTCACCCCCTGCAGGGGCGAGATCATGTACAATCATTAATGATGTGACCGCTGTAGACGCCAGTGAGACCACCATAGAGACTATAAGGGAGGTCCTGGTCGCCCCCTCCCCATGTGACAGCACATTGTAAGAATGTTACATTGTATCAACTCAAATAAATAGAAACCTGCAAACACAAACAAAATGAACATAGAAAATATACGCCGGTGATGTTCACATCTATGTTAGGGGACACTAACTATGACATTACCACAGTGACTATGATGGGCTCCATTTGGACTGGGTTGGGTGTAATATTATATTGATTAATATTATACACATTTTTTTTTTTTTTTTAACAAAATCAACCCAGGAGACTCTAACACAAATGTGACAATGGGGGGTAATGTGACTTAGGGTGTATATCTTGATAGCCTAAGTCTCTGCTCACATTTTTGTAGAACAGAAATATGATGGGATCAGCAAATTAAAATTATATTGCAACTTCCAGATGTTGGGAAATTGTATTTGTAATTATCTGCCCCATGAAGGGTGACTGACAGCCCCATGCCATGGCTCCCTACATCATCACTCCAGCAGGGGGCAGTGTGTTCTCCTACCTATTCAGAGGTGACTGACTGCTCTATACCAGGGCCCCTACACTAGAACTCCAGCAGGGGGCAGTGTGTCCTCCTAGCACAACTAGGGGTGTCACGATTCCCCACATCCTCAAACCCACATGGGGCAGTGTGTCGCCCTATCACTATTGGGGGTTTCTGTCCCATACCATGGCTTCCCACATCATCAAACCAGCAGGGGGCAGTGTGCCCCCCCTATCACTGCCAGGGGCAAAAACTGTCCTATTCCAGGCCCTCCACGTCATCAAACCAGCAGAGGGCAGTGTATACTCCAATCACTACTAGGGGTGACGACTGTCCTATGCCATGGCTCCCCGCATCATCACACCAGCAGGGGGCTCTCGTTCTCCAGCGGTGCTTACCGCTTATACCTCCTTTCCAAGGGGGCGTTTTGCCGCCCATCTACCTTTGCTGCTCTCACTCAGCAATCAGTATCTGATCAAGCTCTGTGTGTAGACCGAAATGCTACACAATTTTTAAGGATTGTGACTCGATGTTAGAAATACATTTTCTATTTTTGCATCATTCTATGATAGATAGGTAGGTAGGTAGACAGATAGATAGATATGAGATAGATAGATTGATAGATAGATAGATATGAGAGAGATAGATAGATATGAGATAGATAGATAGATAGATAGATAGAGAGATAGATATGAGAGAGATAGATATGAGAGAGATAGATAGATATGAGAGAGATAGATAGATATGAGAGAGATAGATAGATATGAGAGAGATAGATAGATATGAGAGAGATAGATAGATATGAGATAGATAGATAGATAGATAGATAGATAGATAGATAGATAGATAGATAGATAGATAGATAGATAGATAGATAGATAGATACTGGCTCACTATGTCAGGCTGGATGCACAGAGTAATTATGCTGTAAGTAATAATTTCTTAACCCGGGTGATATGGGGATTAGCTGACCCCTGAGATCTGGTATTGACCTCGGAAGGTATTAGCTCCGCAGATCGATGTTTTCTGCGATTGGATTGAAGACGAGTCTTATTTTAATTGCTAATTTGCAAATTGCTGCAGAACGATGGAGGAGAAGTCAGGAAACAATATCTGTCCTTAGATTCTCTGTTATTAATCATGTAACAGGGGCTGAAATAACATAATACCCGTCCCCAAACACCTGCAACTCCCCATATACAAGCTGAGACTGCATGTCTTTTACTTGGAGAGAGAGGAATAAAATGCTTCCAAACTCCTCCGTCCTGTACATACTTGTGTCTGTTAAAGAGTAACTGTAAAGGGTTTTTTCCCCCCACAAAGCAATTGCTTTTGGAATGTAAAACAACTTTATCTATTATCTTGGTAAGCTAAATCCGACAGTTTATCCCCCTCAGATTTCCTCAGTGCCGCAATAGCGGCTTCTCCAGCCTGTGCTGAAAAGCCCTGGAATCTGTAGTTTGTTTAGGAGTCTGTTTCAAGGGAGGTGAGGGGCTGCTGCTTACAGATGAGGAGGTCACATGACAGAGCTCTTTCTGTGTATGTAGCAGAGCTGAGTGTGTTCAGAACTGTGGGTGCAGATTTCTCCTGCACAGAAAAGTGAGGTACAAGATCTCCCCTTTTCACTATCAGTCCCTCCATCCCATCTGTGAATCTACAAAACTTTCTCTGTCTCTCTGCACCGTATGCTGCTCCCCTCCCAGACCTTATCATCAGACTTTGTAGATAAGCTATTAACCCTTAGTCCTCACATAGCACATGCTATAGACTTCATGTAACTGGTGTACTTATGCTTTATTTCACTTGTTACATGTTCCCTGCTCCTCCATGTGATGGAGGCTGCCAGGCTGTTACCATATACATCCTGTATGTGTTGTACAGTGTTCACTGGATTTACTTGTGGGAATCTAAATAGATTTAATGCTACATTACTTTGAGACAGAACACACGGCATCATGGGATCTGAGGGCAAGCTAGCTGGCCTCAGCCTGCAGGCATAGATTGACAGACAGTCTCCGCCCACTTTAGCTCTGCTGAGAAAGATTTTTATCAAATACTTTCAGAACAGAAAAGGCCATAACTTTGGAAAGAAAAAAAAACAAGCAGGGGAAATCACATATAATAAAATCATAACTTTATAAGACAGCTCTGGGGTATAATACAGGATGTAACTCAGTATCAGTACAGGATAAGTAATGTCATGTATATAAACAGTGACTGCACCAGCAGAATAGTGAGTGCAGCTCTGGGGTATAATACAGGATGTAACTCAGGATCAGCACAGGATAAGTAATGTCATGTATGTACACCGTGACTGCACCAACAGCAGAATAGTGAGTGCAGCTCTGCAGTATAATACAGGATGTAACTCAGGATCAGTACAGGATAAGTAATGTCATGTATGTACACAGTGACTGCACCAGCAGCAGAATAGTGAGTGCAGCTCTGGGGTATAATACAGGATGTATTCAGTAGCAGTGCAGGTTAAGTAATGTCATGTAAGTACAAGGTGACTGCACCAGCAGAATAGTGAGTGCAGCTCTGGAGTATAATACAGGATGTAACTCAGGATCAGTACAGGATAAGTAATGTCATGTATGTACACAGTGACTGCACCAGCAGCAGAATAGTGAGTGCAGCTCTGGAGTATAATACAGGATGTAACTCAGGATCAGTACAGGATAAGTAATGTCATGTAAGTACAAGGTGACTGCACCAGCAGAATAGTGAGTGCAGCTCTGGAGTATAATACAGGATGTAACTCAGGATCAGTACAGGATCAGTAATGTCATGTATGTACACAGTGACTGCACCAGCAGCAGATAGTGAGTGCAGCTCTGGAGTATAATACAGGATAAGTAATGTCATGTATGTACACAGTGACTGCACCAGCAGTAGAATAGTGAGTGCAGCTCTGTGGTATAATACAGGATGTAACTCAGTAGCAGTACAGGATAAGTAATGTCATGTATGTACACAGTGACTGCACCAGCAGCAGAATAGTGAGTGCAGCTCTGGGGTATAATACAGGATGTAACTCAAGTCTGTAAGTAAAGCATCCAGAGACTTCACCAGAGGTCACAGTAGGCAGGGAGGTCCGTGTGCAACTAGGGGTCGTCTGCAAGTCGGGTGTCCTTAACTGAGGGACCACCTGTACTCATGTCAGGTTCCAGCAGTACACAGGCAGCGCAATGTGATGACGCCACATCATACAGTCTGTGTAGTCGTGCTGGACCCTGGGCAGAGAGAGGAGGATAACTTAAACTCATTACTTTTGCATCCATTGTAAAGCAAAGCTGGCAAAGGGGGGGGGGGGGTAAATGTTCCAAAATTAGAGGTAGAGGAGGGCCCTGTATACAATTCATTTTTAGGGGGGGCTGTATATAATTTGTTAGGTTGCAGGTACTTTAATACTGTCATTAATTGGGGACCTCTAGAATATAATGAATTTCGGGTGAGAGGCAGCCCTCCGGGAGTCCCGCGCTGCTATCGCTCCGGTCCGGAAACATGAAAACGCCATGAAAACAATCATGGCCGTGGGACCCACGCCCATTCACAGCACTGTATATGCAGGACAGTTGGTCGTCGGGTCTGGCCGGAAGCTGTATCCAGCACTGCTCCCGCAGCCATGTTTGTTTTGGCCCGCGGACAAGAGTGACAGCAGCGCGGGACTCCTGGAGGGCGCCGGAAGGTAAGTACAACTTAAGGACTGCGCGGCCATTTGATCCCTTTTTATAACATTTTTATATGTTGCGAAATGGTTACAAAGTGGCGTTTTAGGCTATGGACGCTATTTTCCGTTAAATTCCTGGTCTCTTGGCAGAGAAGCAGCCCCTCATCATGATGTGACCCCACCCCAAGCTTCATTGTAGGTCTGGAGTGCAACTCAGCATGACAAGTGTTTCTACATTGGTTTCATCTGACCATGTGACATTCCCAATACTCTCCCAAAACTCCCAAACTTCAGATGGGCCAGGTATGAGAGGAGGACAGAGGAGCCATTACTACAGGTAATGAGAGGAGGACAGAGGAGCCATTACTACAGGTAATGAGAGGAGGACAGAGGAGCCATTACTACAGGTAATGAGAGGAGGACAGAGGAGCCACTACTACAGGTAATGAGAGGAGGACAGAGGAGCCATTACTACAGGTAATGAGAGGAGGACAGAGGAGCCATTACTACAGGTAATGAGAGGAGGACAGAGGAGCCATTACTACAGGTAATGAGGGGAGGACAGAGGAGCCATTACTACAGGTAATGAGAGGAGGACAGAGGGGCCATTACTACAGGTAATGAGAGGAGGACAGAGGAGCCATTACTACAGGTAATGAGAGGAGGACAGAGGAGCCATTACTACAGGTAATGAGAGGAGGACACAGGAGCCATTACTACAGGTAATGAGAGGAGGACACAGGAGCCATTACTACAGGTAATGAGGGGAGGACAGAAGAGCCATTACTACAGGTAATGAGAGGAGGACAGAGGAGCCATTACTACAGGTAATGAGAGGAGGACAGAGGAGCCATTACTACAGGTAATGAGGGGAGGACAGAGGAGCCATTACTACAGGTAATGAGAGGAGGACACAGGAGCCATTACTACAGGTAATGAGAGGAGGACAGAGGAGCCATTACTACAGGTAATGAGGGGAGGACAGAGGAGCCATTACTACAGGTAATGAGGGGAGGACAGAGGAGCCATTACTACAGGTAATGAGGGGAGGACAGAGGAGCCATTACTACAGGTAATGAGGGGAGGACACAGGAGCCATTACTACAGGTAATGAGGGGAGGACAGAGGAGCCATTACTACAGGTAATGAGAGGAGGACACAGGAGCCATTACTACAGGTAATGAGAGGAGGACACAGGAGCCATTACTACAGGTAATGAGGGGAGGACAGAAGAGCCATTACTACAGGTAATGAGAGGAGGACAGAGGAGCCATTACTACAGGTAATGAGAGGAGGACAGAGGAGCCATTACTACAGGTAATGAGGGGAGGACAGAGGAGCCATTACTACAGGTAATGAGAGGAGGACACAGGAGCCATTACTACAGGTAATGAGAGGAGGACAGAGGAGCCATTACTACAGGTAATGAGGGGAGGACAGAGGAGCCATTACTACAGGTAATGAGAGGAGGACAGATGAGCCATTACTACAGGTAATGAGAGGAGGACAGAGGAGCCATTACTACAGGTAATGAGGGGAGGACAGAGGAGCCATTACTACAGGTAATGAGTGGAGGACACAGGAGCCATTACTACAGGTAATGAGGGGAGGACAGAGGAGCCATTACTACAGGTAATGAGGGGAGGACACAGGAGCCATTACTACAGGTAATGAGGGGAGGACAGAGGAGCCATTACTACAGGTAATGAGAGGAGGACACAGGAGCCATTACTACAGGTAATGAGAGGAGGACAGAGGAGCCATTACTACAGGTAATGAGGGGAGGACACAGGAGCCATTACTACAGGTAATGAGAGGAGGACAGAGGAGCCATTACTACAGGTAATGAGGGGAGGACACAGGAGCCATTACTACAGGTAATAAGAGGAGGACACAGGAGCCATTACTACAGGTAATGAGAGGACAGAGGAGCCATTACTACAGGTAATGAGGGGAGGACACAGGAGCCATTACTACAGGTAATGAGAGGAGGACACAGGAGCCATTACTACAGGTAATGAGGGGAGGACACAGGAGCCATTACTACAGGTAATGAGAGGAGGACAGAGGAGCCATTACTACAGGTAATGAGAGGAGGACAGAGGAGCCATTACTACAGGTAATGAGAGGAGGACAGAGGAGCCATTACTACAGGTAATGAGAGGAGGACACAGGAGCCATTACTACAGGTAATGAGAGGAGGACAGAGGAGCCATTACTACAGGTAATGAGAGGAGGACAGAGGAGCCATTACTACAGGTAATGAGAGGAGGACAGAGGAGCCATTACTACAGGTAATGAGAGGAGGACAGAGGAGCCATTACTACAGGTAATGAGAGGAGGACAGAGGAGCCATTACTACAGGTAATGAGAGGAGGACAGAGGAGCCATTACTACAGGTAATGAGAGGAGGACACAGGAGCCATTACTACAGGTAATGAGAGGAGGACAGAGGAGCCATTACTACAGGTAATGAGAGGAGGACAGAGGAGCCATTACTACAGGTAATGAGAGGAGGACACAGGGGCCATTACTACAGGTAATGACGGGAGGACAGAGGAGCCATTACTACAGGTAATGAGAGGAGGACAGAGGAGCCATTACTACAGGTAATGAGTGGAGGACACAGGAGCCATTACTACAGGTAATGAGAGGAGGAGAGGAGCCATTACTACAGGTAATGAGAGGAGGACAGAGGAGCCATTACTACAGGTAATGAGAGGAGGACACAGGAGCCATTACTACAGGTAATGAGAGGAGGACACAGGAGCCATTACTACAGGTAATGAGAGGAGGACAGAGGAGCCATTACTACAGGTAATGAGAGGAGGACAGAGGAGCCATTACTACAGGTAATGAGAGGAGGACAGAGGAGCCATTACTACAGGTAATGAGGGGAGGACACAGGAGCCATTACTACAGGTAATGAGAGGAGGACAGAGGAGCCATTACTACAGGTAATGAGCGGAGGACAGAGGAGCCATTACTACAGGTAATGAGAGGAGGACAGAGGAGCCATTACTACAGGTAATGAGAGGAGGACACAGGAGCCATTACTACAGGTAATGAGGGGAGGACAGAGGAGCCATTACTACAGGTAATGAGGGGAGGACAGAGGAGCCATTACTACAGGTAATGAGAGGAGGACACAGGAGCCATTACTACAGGTAATGAGGGGAGGACAGAGGAGCCATTACTACAGGTAATGAGAGGAGGACACAGGAGCCATTACTACAGGTAATGAGGGGAGGACACAGGAGCCATTACTACAGGTAATGAGAGGAGGACAGAGGAGCCATTACTACAGGTAATGAGCGGAGGACAGAGGAGCCATTACTACAGGTAATGAGAGGAGGACACAGGAGCCATTACTACAGGTAATGAGGGGAGGACAGAGGAGCCATTACTACAGGTAATGAGGGGAGGACAGAGGAGCACGTTACTACAGGTGATGAGTGGAGGACAGAGGAGCCATTACTACAGGTAATGAGAGGAGGACAGAGGAGCCATTACTACAGGTAATGAGAGGAGGACAGAGGAGCCATTACTACAGGTAATGAGAGGAGGACAGATGAGCCATTACTACAGGTAATGAGGGGAGGACAGAGGAGCCATTACTACAGGTGATGAGTGGAGGACAGAGGAGCCATTACTACAGGTAATGAGGGGAGGACAGAGGAGCCATTACTACAGGTAATGAGGGGAGGACAGAGGAGCCATTACTACAGGTAATGAGAGGAGGACAGAGGAGCCATTACTACAGGTAATGAGAGGAGGACAGAGGAGCCATTACTACAGGTAATGAGTGGAGGACACAGGAGCCATTACTACAGGTAATGAGAGGAGGGCAGAGGAGCCATTACTACAGGTAATGAGGGGAGGACACAGGAGCCATTACTACAGGTAATGAGAGGAGGACACAGGAGCCATTACTACAGGTAATGAGAGGAGGACAGAGGAGCCATCACTACAGGTAATGAGAGGAGGACAGAGGAGCCATTACTACAGGTAATGAGGGGAGGACAGAGGAGCCATTACTACAGGTAATGAGGGGAGGACAGAGGAGCCATTACTACAGGTAATAAGAGGAGGACAGAGGAGCCATTACTACAGGTAATGAGGGGAGGACAGAGGAGCCATTACTACAGGTAATGAGGGGAGGACAGAGGAGCCATTACTACAGGTAATGAGGGGAGGACACAGGAGCCATTACTACAGGTAATGAGGGGAGGACACAGGAGCCATTACTACAGGTAATGAGGGGAGGACACAGGAGCCATTACTACAGGTGATGAGAGGAGGACAGAGGAGCCATTACTACAGGTAATGAGAGGAGGACACAGGAGCCATTACTACAGGTAATGAGAGGAGGACAGAGGAGCCATTACTACAGGTAATGAGGGGAGGACAGAGGAGCCATTACTACAGGTAATGAGGGGAGGACAGAGGAGCCATTACTACAGGTAATGAGAGGAGGACACAGGAGCCATTACTACAGGTAATGAGAGGAGGACAGAGGAGCCATTACTACAGGTAATGAGGGGAGGACAGAGGAGCCATTACTACAGGTAATGAGGGGAGGACAGAGGAGCCATTACTACAGGTAATGAGAGGAGGACAGATGAGCCATTACTACAGGTAATGAGAGGAGGACAGAGGAGCCATTACTACAGGTAATGAGAGGAGGACAGAGGAGCCATTACTACAGGTGATGAGAGGAGGACACAGGAGCCATTACTACAGGTAATGAGAGGAGGACAGAGGAGCCATTACTACAGGTAATGAGAGGAGGACACAGGAGCCATTACTACAGGTAATGAGAGGAGGACACAGGAGCCATTACTACAGGTAATGAGAGGAGGACAGAGGAGCCATTACTACAGGTCATGAGGGGAGGACAGAGGAGCCATTACTACAGGTAATGAGTGGAGGACAGAGGAGCCATTACTACAGGTAATGAGAGGAGGACACAGGAGCCATTACTACAGGTAATGAGAGGAGGACACAGGAGCCATTACTACAGGTAATGAGAGGAGGACAGAGGAGCCATTACTACAGGTAATGAGGGGAGGACAGAGGAGCCATTACTACAGGTAATGAGAGGAGGACAGAGGAGCCATTACTACAGGTAATGAGGGGAGGACAGAGGAGCCATTACTACAGGTAATGAGGGGAGGACAGAGGAGCCATTACTACAGGTAATGAGGGGAGGACACAGGAGCCATTACTACAGGTAATGAGAGGAGGACAGAGGAGCCATTACTACAGGTAATGAGGGGAGGAGAGAGGAGCCATTACTACAGGTAATGAGAGGAGGACAGAGGAGCCATTACTACAGGTAATGAGAGGAGGACACATGAGCCATTACTACAGGTAATGAGAGGAGGACACAGGAGCCATTACTACAGGTAATGAGAGGAGGACAGAGGAGCCATTACTACAGGTAATGAGAGGAGGACACATGAGCGATTACTACAGGTAATGAGAGGAGGACACAGGAGCCATTACTACAGGTAATGAGAGGAGGACACAGGAGCCATTACTACAGGTAATGAGAGGAGGACAGAGGAGCCATTACTACAGGTAATGAGAGGAGGACAGAGGAGCCATTACTACAGGTAATGAGAGGAGGACAGAGGAGCCATTACTACAGGTAATGAGAGGAGGACACAGGAGCCATTACTACAGGTGATGAGTGGAGGACAGAGGAGCCATTACATGTGGTTGGATGTAGGTGTTACTATAGCCCCTCCAAGATCTAGCTTCATAGGCTGTTAACACTGTGCAGGAGTAATTTGCCTCCCATTGTGGGATATTATACATAGGAAGCAGATGGAGGGGGAGGGAGGAAATGCTGAGGGAGTAGGGGATGCTGAGGCAGTATAACAGCCTGTGAATATACGTCACTTAGCGGCTCTGGTTACACTCCCCCAAGAGCCCTTGTGTCTCATTAGCATAATTATACAAGTTGGTTTTAGAAGGAAGGAGGCAATGGATAATAAGTATAAGAAGATACCACAGATTACCCAGTCCCGGTGCCTGGATCTATGAGTAATTGTCCCGGGTTTATCTTGAACTGTTTTGATGGGAGATGGGGATAATTAGTGTGTAATAATATGTCTGAGTTTATAAATATGTATTTTATTCATATATAAGGGGAAGGGGGTATTTAGAAATCTGCTTGGGGGCCCATCCTGTGCTAGTTGCCCCCCTGCAGGTCTCGATGTATAAGTTCTATCACTCAGGGTTGGTGAATGAAGACGTTTTAGGATTACAATTTCCATAACTTTACTTATGTTACTGATTGATGTAAATACCAGGATGTAAATTTTAACAATCCGTGTAATGTCTGACATATGTAAATGACCGGTGTCCATGGTGTAATACCGTGTTCTGGCCCGGTCAGGAGAACATTTCCTCTTCTTTGTGATACATGTTGTAGGGTTGCAGAAGTCTGGACCGTGCGCCTTGAGGGGCTATGGGGTATCCTGATATGTGAGTGATGAGTGATGTTCGGCCTCTCGCTTGTCCTTTTGATATGGTCTTAACTGGGAGCGTGCGGTTCTTCAATCAGAATGATTTTTTAATGCTTCTTTTGTTCCTTGGTGCAAATGGGAGACAACATTGTTTCCTAGCAGAGAGTGCGGAGCGCAGCATCAAAAGAGACAAAGAAAGAATCTGCGTCTGTGAAAGCCCAGGCGAAGCGCAGGAAGTTTTACCATAGAGGCAACTCGTACAGACAGTCCTGACCTGCTGTGAAATCAAGCTGGGGCGAAGCTGTGGCCCCCGACAAAGACAAGTCTGTCAATATTATGAACATCAGGCCGAGGCAGAAGATCTCCGTCTGTACCGGAATCAAAGTCTGTAAACACACAATCTGGATGAAGGGGAAATTAAAGGGAAGAGAAGGAAAGCAACGGCACGAGGGGGGAGAGAGACCGACTTATAGGATGTCAGCCTCTAATACAGAGGCTCTCGCCAATACAGAGGCTCTCGCCAATACAGAGGCTCTCGCCAATACAGAGGCTCTCGCCAATACAGAGGCTCTCGCCAATACAGAGGCTCTCGCCAATACAGAGGCTCTCGCCAGTACAGAGGCTCTCGCCAATACAGAGGCTCTCGCCAATACAGAGGCTCTCGCCAGTACAGAGGCTCTCGCCAGTACAGAGGCTCTCGCCAGTACAGAGGCTCTCGCCAGTACAGAGGCTCTCGCCAGTACAGAGGCTCTCGCCAATACAGAGGCTCTCGCCAATACAGAGGCTCTCGCCAATACAGAGGCTCTCGCCAATACAGAGGCTCTCGCCAATACAGAGGCTCTCACCAGTACAGAGGCTCTCACCAGTACAGAGGCTCTCACCAGTACAGAGGCTCTCACCAATACAGAGGCTCTCACCAGTACAGAGGCTCTCACCAGTACAGAGGCTCTCGCCAGTACAGAGGCTCTCGCCAATACAGAGGCTCTCGCCAATACAGAGGCTCTCGCCAATACAGAGGCTCTCGCCAATACAGAGGCTCTCGCCAATACAGAGGCTCTCGCCAGTACAGAGGCTCTCGCCAGTACAGAGGCTCTCGCCAGTACAGAGGCTCTCGCCAGTACAGAGGCTCTCGCCAGTACAGAGGCTCTCGCCAGTACAGAGGCTCTCGCCAGTACAGAGGCTCTCGCCAATACAGAGGCTCTCACCAGTACAGAGGCTCTCACCAGTACAGAGGCTCTCGCCAGTACAGAGGCTCTCGCCAGTACAGAGGCTCTCACCAGTACAGAGGCTCTCACCAATACAGAGGCTCTCACCAGTACAGAGGCTCTCGCCAGTACAGAGGCTCTCGCCAGTACAGAGGCTCTCGCCAATACAGAGGCTCTCGCCAATACAGAGGCTCTCGCCAATACAGAGGCTCTCGCCAATACAGAGGCTCTCGCCAATACAGAGGCTCTCGCCAGTACAGAGGCTCTCGCCAGTACAGAGGCTCTCGCCAGTACAGAGGCTCTCGCCAGTACAGAGGCTCTCGCCAGTACAGAGGCTCTCGCCAGTACAGAGGCTCTCGCCAGTACAGAGGCTCTCGCCAATACAGAGGCTCTCACCAGTACAGAGGCTCTCACCAGTACAGAGGCTCTCGCCAGTACAGAGGCTCTCGCCAGTACAGAGGCTCTCACCAGTACAGAGGCTCTCACCAATACAGAGGCTCTCGCCAATACAGAGGCTCTCGCCAATACAGAGGCTCTCGCCAATACAGAGGCTCTCGCCAATACAGAGGCTCTCGCCAATACAGAGGCTCTCACCAATACAGAGGCTCTCACCAGTACAGAGGCTCTCGCCAGTACAGAGGCTCTCGCCAATACAGAGGCTCTCGCCAATACAGAGGCTCTCGCCAATACAGAGGCTCTCACCAATACAGAGGCTCTCACCAGTACAGAGGCTCTCACCAGTACAGAGGCTCTCACCAGTACAGAGGCTCTCGCCAATACAGAGGCTCTCACCAGTACAGAGGCTCTCACCAGTACAGAGGCTCTCACCAGTACAGAGGCTCTCACCAGTACAGAGGCTCTCACCAGTACAGAGGCTCTCGCCAATACAGAGGCTCTCACCAGTACAGAGGCTCTCGCCAATACAGAGGCTCTCGCCAATACAGAGGCTCTCGCCAATACAGAGGCTCTCGCCAATACAGAGGCTCTCACCAGTACAGAGGCTCTCACCAGTACAGAGGCTCTCACCAGTACAGAGGCTCTCACCAGTACAGAGGCTCTCACCAATACAGAGGCTCTCACCAATACAGAGGCTCTCACCAATACAGAGGCTCTCACCAATACAGAGGCTCTCACCAATACAGAGGCTCTCACCAATACAGAGGCTCTCACCAGTACAGAGGCTCTCGCCAGTACAGAGGCTCTCGCCAGTACAGAGGCTCTCGCCAATACAGAGGCTCTCACCAGTACAGAGGCTCTCACCAGTACAGAGGCTCTCACCAATACAGAGGCTCTCACCAGTACAGAGGCTCTCACCAGTACAGAGGCTCTCACCAGTACAGAGGCTCTCACCAGTACAGAGGCTCTCACCAGTACAGAGGCTCTCGCCAGTACAGAGGCTCTCACCAATACAGAGGCTCTCGCCAGTACAGAGGCTCTCGCCAGTACAGAGGCTCTCGCCAATACAGAGGCTCTCGCCAATACAGAGGCTCTCGCCAATACAGAGGCTCTCGCCAATACAGAGGCTCTCGCCAATACAGAGGCTCTCACCAATACAGAGGCTCTCACCAATACAGAGGCTCTCACCAATACAGAGGCTCTCACCAATACAGTACTTGGTCACCGGCGCCGTCCTAATAGGGAGTCACTAATACAATCTTTATAGGTAATCACTGATACAGTCCTTATAGGTAATCACTGATACAGTCCTTATAGGTAAATCACTAATACAGTCCTTATAGGTAATCACTGATACAGTCCTTATAGGTAAATCACTAATACAGTCCTTATAGGCAATCACTGATACAGTCCTTATAGGTAATCACTAATACAGTCCTTATATCATAGGGTCTAACTAACTAATACAGCCTTTCAAGGGTCTCACTAATACAAACCTAATATTATAGGTTTCCACTATAGGGGTCCAATACAGTCATCACGGGTCTATCTATTCACAATACAGTCCTTCTAGGGCAGTGATGGCGAACCTTTTAGACACCAAGTGCCTAAACTACAGTCAAAACTCACATATTTTTCGCAAAGTGCCAATGCGACAATTTAAGCAGTAACATATTACTCCCTACTCTTTCACAGGTTTAAATTGTATAGGCACCGGAGGACACCAATACAGTAGTTTGGAGAAGAAGTTTGGATTATCAGTGTAGCTTCCTTCTAGGGTCCTGGGCCTGCAAGAGGCCTTGAGTCCTGTCTGACGAACCCCACCCTGGGGTGATGGCAATGGTGCCCATATAGAGGGCTCTGAGTGCCACCGCTGGCACCCGTGCCATAGGTTTGCCACCACTGTTCTAGGGCCTCACTAATCACAATGCACTCCTTATAAGTTTTCATTATTAAAGTCCTCATAGGGGCTCACTATAGAGAATGCATATGTTATACAGAGCTTATAGGGTCTACCTGTTCACAATACAACTCTTATTGGGTCTCAAGGATACTGTTCTTATATGGTGTTACTAACACGGTCCTTACATTATAGGGCAGTGATGACGACCCTTTTAGAGATTGAGTGCCCAAACTACAACCAAAAGCCACATATTTTTCACAAAATGCCTAATTTATAATGTCTTATTGCTCCATTCTCTGTCACAGATTGCAAACGTATTGGCATGCTGAGGACACCAATACAGTAGAAAATAGGAGATATTTGGATTATCATTGGATCTTCCCAAGGTCCACTTAAGAGCATGAATCAAAGGGCCCGGAGAAGGGGCTCCAATGATAATCCGGTTCTGTCCACACCTCCTTGCACTTCAAGTCAATTTAAAATAGCGCAGAACGTGGCACGTCCTGGGCTGCCTGTGACTGCAGGAGGAGGTCTTCAGTCCTGAATGGCTGGGTAATGGCCTGGGTGCCCACAGAGAGGGCTACAAGTGCCCTCCCTGGCACCCATGCCATAGGTTCGCCACCACTGTTATAGGGTCTCACACAGTCCTTAAAGTACACCTTGCAGCAGAAGCAGCCATATTAATGAAGCCTTCATACAGTGAATTGATTAGGGACATCGCCAAGTCCAAATTCTACAGCGTGATTGACGACCCTTTTACCTTCCTCCACCAATTCCAGCTTTTTTACATTGTTTAATTGCTGCCATTTAGCGGATTTCACTGTAGTTTGGAATTGTGTCTCGAGTCCTGACTGCTCCAAAATCATTAAATTCATTATTGTCTGACCCCTACTTTCAAGATGGGCAGAGGTAGAGTGCCGGCTTTATCCCCGGCACCGCTCATCGGACAGGCTGTAATGTCAGCACCCAATACACCAACTACATTCTATTATATAGGGTGGGGGTCCTGGGCTGAACTACAGTAAACTTGGGAAGGCTAAATAGAAAATCCTCACTACACCAGGAGAGAAAACTCAATAAAGGATGCAAAAGTAGGAGCTGATGGAGATGGTGAGAAGTCACCTTTAAGAAAAGAGCAAAACCAATGTAAACTTAACATGGTAACAACAAGAAGACAAAGCCCCGCCCACCCTCTATGCACTCGGACCCCCGGACAGTAAATGACAGTTATCCAGGTTATGACACGATACATTATAACAAGTGGCCGCAGCCATTAGTAATAATGTATCTTCCTCCATCAGAATCCATGGAACGTTCCTCTGGTTCTGAGCGACGTGAAGAGGAGTCACCCCGGACACCTACAACTCTAAACCTCTTGACATGCAACACCTTAAAAAGGGAAATCTCATGCATTTCCACGTCTTGATAAAGCCGCCACGTCTGCCGAGAACAGAGCTTTGTCTTTTACTCGACCACATCAAGAAGCCGGATTCCTCGCACGGAAACATTTGAAGAGCGACGATTCAAACAATGATGCTAAAAGCCAGAGGTATTAATCCTTGATGTCGTCCCGAAATCTGCCCAACTACATGGTGAGGGCCTGCGACTACAATATCTACACTGACATGAAGAGGGAAGACAGGAGCGGACGGCTCGCCCCGCTGCACGCATCCGAGGACGACGCCTTGTTGTGTTGTGATCGGAAACGGCAATGAAAGGAAAATCGACTCCGAACACAAAGTCGAAAGATTCCCTCATGGAAGATGTCAAAGATGAAAGGAGAAACAGGTATAACGTACGGGGAGAACGCAGCGGAGACTGATATCACACACCATTAAATACTTTACATTGTTCTATCCCAAAATCAAAAAATACATTAAAAATAATCTGAGAACTGTACATACTAAAAGATTAGACATAACTGTCCAATGAGGAACTACAACAAGGGGTTAAAGAATCACACAGTCCATGATATTATAGAAGTTTCAATCCCAAATCACCATAATGTATACACCAGACATGATCCCACCCCTACTATTCTATCAATTCCAGCAATAAAATGTCATAGGGAGCAGTATTATAGTAGTTATATTTTTGTATATAGGGGGCAGTATTATAGTAGTTATATTCTTGTACATAGGGGGCAGTATTATAGTAGTTATATTCTTGCACATAGGGGGCAGTATTATAGTAGTTATATTCTTGCACATAGGGGGCAGTATTATAGTAGTTATATTCTTGTACATAGGGGGCAGTATTATAGTAGTTATATTCTTGTACATAGGGGGCAGTATTATAGTAGTTATATTCTTGTACATAGGGGGCAGTATTATAGTAGTTATATTTTTGTACATAGGGGGCAGTATTATAGAAGTTATATTCTTGTACATAGGGGGCAGTATTATAGTAGTTATATTCCTGTACATAGGGGGCAGTATTATAGTAGTTATATTCTTGTACATAGGGGACAGGATTATAGTAGTTATATTCCTGTACATAGGGGGCAGTATTGTAGTAGTTATATTCTTGTACATAGGGGGCAGGATTATAGTAGTTATATTCTTGTACATAAGGGACAGTATTATAGTAGTTATATTCTTGTACATAGGGGGCAGGATTATAGTAGTTATATTCTTGTACATAGGGGTAGTATTATATTCTTGTACATAGGGGGCAGTATTATAGTAGTTATATTCTTGTACATAAGGGGCAGTATTATAGTAGTTATATTCTTGTACATAGGGGGCAGTATTATAGTAGCTCTATTCTTGTACATAGGGGCAGTATTATAGTAGTTATATTCCTGTACATAGGGGGCAGTATTATAGTAGTTATATTCTTGTACATAGGGGGCAGTATTATAGTAGTTATATTCTTGTACATAGGGGGCAGTATTATAGTAGCTCTATTCTTGTACATAGGGGCAGTATTATAGTAGTTATATTCTTGTACATAGGGGGCAGTATTATAGTAGCTCTATTCTTGTACATAGGGGCAGTATTATAGTAGTTATATTCCTGTACATAGGGGCCAGTATTATAGTAGTTATATTCCTGTACATAGGGGGCAGTATTATAGTAGTTATATTCTTGTACATAGGGGGCAGTATTATAGTAGCTCTATTCTTGTACATAGGGGCAGTATTATAGTAGTTATATTCTTGTACATAGGGGGCAGTATTATAGTAGTTATATTCCTGTACATAGGGGCAGTATTATAGTAGTTATATTCTTGTACATAAGGGGCAGGATTAAAGTAGTTATATTCTTGTACATAGGGGGTAGTATTATAGTAGTTATATTCCTGTACATAGGGGGCAGTATTATAGTAGTTATATTCTTGTACATAGGGGGTAGTATTATAGTAGTTATATTCCTGTACATAGGGGGCAGTATTATAGTAGTTATATTCTTGTACATAGGGGGCAGTATTATAGTAGTTATATTCCTGTACATAGGGGGCAGTATTATAGTAGTTATATTCCTGTACATAGGGGGCAGTATTATAGTAGTTATATTCCTGTACATAGGGGGCAGTATTATAGTAGTTATATTCCTGTACATAGGGGGCAGTATTATAGTAGTTATATTCTTGTACATAGGGGGCAGTATTATAGTAGTTATATTCCTGTACATAGGGGGCAGTATTATAGTAGTTATATTCTTGTACATAGGGGGCAGTATTATAGTAGTTATATTCCTGTACATAGGGGGCAGTATTATAGTAGTTATATTCCTGTACATGGGGGCAGTATTATAGTAGTTATATTCCTGTACATAGGGGCAGTATTATAGTAGTTATACTCTTGTACATAGGGGGCAGTATTATAGTAATTATATTCTTGTACATAGGGGGCAGTATTATAGTAGTTATATTCTTGTACATAGGGGGCAGTATTATAGTAATTATATTCTTGTACATGGGGGGCAGTATTATAGTAATTATATTCTTGTACATGGGGGGCAGTATTATAGTAATTATATTCTTGTACATGGGGGGCAGTATTATAGTAGTTATATTCCTGTACATAGGGGCAGTATTATAGTAGTTATATTCTTGTACATAGGGGGCAGTATTATAGTAGTTATATTCTTGTACATAGGGGGCAGGATTATAGTGGTTATATTCTTGTACATAGGGGGCAGTATTATAGTAGTTATATTCTTGTACATAGGGGGCAGTATTATAGTAATTATATTCTTGTACATGGGGGGCAGTATTATAGTAGTTATATTCTTGTACATAGGGGGCAGTATTATAGTAGTTATATTCTTGTACATAGGGGGCAGTATTATAGTGGTTATATTCTTGTACATAGGGGGCAGTATTATAGTAGTTATTTTCTTGTACATAGGGAGCAGTATTATAGTAGTTATATTTTTGTACATAGGGGGCAGTATTATAGTAGTTATATTCTTGTACATAGAGGGCAGTATTATAGTTATATTCCTGTACATAGGGGGCAGTATTATAGTAGTTATATTCCTGTACGTAGGGGGCAGTATTATAGTAGTTATATTCTTGTACATAGGGGGCAGTATTATAGTAGTTATATTCCTGTACATAGGGGCAGTATTATAGTAGTTATATTCCTGTACATAGGGGCAGTATTATAGCAGTTATATTCCTGTACATAGGGGCAGTATTATAGCAGTTATATTCTTGTACATAAGGGGCAGTATTATAGTAATTATATTCTTGTACATGGGGGGCAGTATTATAGTAGTTATATTCCTGTACATAGGGGCAGTATTATAGTAGTTATATTCTTGTACATAGGGGGCAGTATTATAGTAGTTATATTCTTGTACATAGGGGGCAGTATTATAGTAGTTATATTCTTGTACATAGGGGGCAGTATTATAGTAGTTATATTCTTGTACATAGGGGGCAGTATTATAGTAGTTATTTTCTTGTACATAGGGAGCAGTATTATAGTAGTTATATTTTTGTACATAGGGGGCAGTATTATAGTAGTTATATTCTTGTACATAGAGGGCAGTATTATAGTTATATTCCTGTACATAGGGGGCAGTATTATAGTAGTTATATTCCTGTACATAGGGGGCAGTATTATAGTAGTTATATTCTTGTACATAGGGGCAGTATTATAGTAGTTATATTCCTGTACATAGGGGCAGTATTATAGTAGTTATATTCTTGTACATAGGGGGCAGTATTATAGTAGTTATATTCCTGTACATAGGGGCAGTATTATAGTAGTTATATTCCTGTACATAGGGGCAGTATTATAGTAGTTATACTCTTGTACATAGGGGGCAGTATTATAGTAGTTATATTCCTGTACATGGGGGGCAGTATTATAGTAGTTATATTCCTGTACATAGGGGCAGTATTATAGTAGTTATACTCTTGTACATAGGGGGCAGTATTATAGTAGTTATATTTTTGTACATAGGGGGCAGTATTATAGAAGTTATATTCTTGTACATAGGGGGCAGTATTATAGTAGTTATATTCCTGTACATAGGGGGCAGTATTATAGTAGTTATATTCCTGTACATAGGGGCAGTATTATAGTAGTTATATTCCTGTACATAGGGGCAGTATTATAGTAGTTAGATTCTTGTACATAGGGGGCAGTATTATAGTAGTTATATTCCTGTACATAGGGGCAGTATTATAGTAGTTATATTCCTGTACATAGGGGCAGTATTATAGTAGTTATAGTCTTGTACATAGGTGGCAGCTATACAATACTGTATTTATATTCTTTTGAATAGGGGAAGTATTTTAGTAGTGATATTTTTGGACATATGAATCCAGTCACTTTGTTCACTCTATGTGACAGCTGACATTACTTGGAATATAAAGAGAATATTTCTCTATAGATGATATATAGGATGGGGGTGAAGTAAATAATTATAGGAGTATAGAATCTGCTATATGTAATGCTGCGGCAGATGATTTAGAAAAGATTTGTGAAAAAATAGACTGTAATTATAATAATTCTTATCATCAGGTGACACCAGGAGAGCGGTGAATATTCTCTTTTCTATAATTATTATTATTTTTATCGTTCTGTCGGGTTCCTCCATGGTGGATGATACTTGGCTTGTGCAGGTAACTCATTAAGTCTATAGAAATCCTCACCTGAATGTGTGTGATGTGCCCCCGGGGGTAGATGTAGCGCAGGTGGAGAATCTAGGTTGCCGACAAATGGCAAGTGTCTAAATATAACAATTGAGTATTAGACAGGTGGGTAATGAAAGGGAATGTGTAAAGATGACACATGTAGGTAAGAGAACTGTGGTCTCCAAGCGCCGGGGAGTCATAAAACGATTAAACAGCAGTTTACATAAAGTGAGCGCTGAGCGCCAGGGGCGCACTCCAAACTTCTGCGCATCCACGGACATCTCCCTCTGTAAGTGATGCCCCGACAGCTGCACATGTCACTCATCCCATACAAAGGGCCATGTATCAGTGAGGAGTGATTAGGAAAATAGGTCATATTAACATAAAGCCTCAGTTCACGCCGGTGATTTGCTCTGGTTATACAGTCGCAGACGCAGAACTCAAGTCACGGCGCTCGGGGGCCCCCGATATGTCGCTCTGTAGAGAATTGCTCCCTTATTAAGCACTAACATTTTTTTTTTAATAAAACTCCTAACAAGAGGATTTTTTTGATCAGTTGAGTTCTTAAGATTTGGAGCAGTTTCCAATGCTGCGACGGCATAAATGCCAACTGTGTGGCACACAATGAAGTTACCTGCAGTCTGGGAAGGGGGTCACATACTAAGACTCCTACAATATCCAGTAGGGGTCCTGCACATGGGCATAAATGCCAACCAACTGTGTGGCACACAATAAAGTTACCTGCAGTCTGGGAAGGGGGTCACATACTAAGACTCCTACAATATCCAGTAGGGGTCCTGCACATGGGCATAAATGCCAACCAACTGTGTGGCACACAATAAAGTTACCTGCAGTCTGGGAAGGGGGGTGTACGGGCAGGGGGTCACATACTAAGACCCCTACAATATCCAGTATGGGTCCTGCACACGGGCATGAGTGCCATCCAACTGTGTGGCACATAATGAAGTTACCTGCAGTCTGGGAAGGGGGGTGTACGGGCAGGGGGTCACACACTTAAACCCCTACAATATCCAGTATGGGTCCTGCACACGTGCATGAGTGCCATCCAACTGTGTGGCACATAATGAAGTTACCTGCAGAATGAGGGGGGTTAATGCTAAGGGAGTCCCATACTAATGCATGGCAACCATTTGTGTGGCACAGAATGAAGTTGCCTTCAGTCTAGTGAGGGGGGGGGGGTGTAGAGGCAGGGGCCACATACTAAGACCCCTATTATATCCAGTAAGATGTCGTGCACAGGCAGAATTACCAGCCAGCTGTGTGCCACATAATGAAGTTCCCTGCAGTCTAAGGGGGGATATGAAAGGGGGTCACATACTCAGACAGTAAGACAGCAAAACAGACGTCACTGAAGAATATCTGACGCAGAAACGTTTTAATGGACAAAGTACAGAAAGATTTCACTTGGAAATGAAATGATCTGCAGATTTCCAAATTGGGAGAGGAAAAAATATTTCATTACTCTGCCGCAAAATCCGGTCCCAAATCCGCTGATAGGTCTATGCATATTTGTGTATATATATATATAGGTAGAAATAAGTATGTGCACACATCTATATATGTATACATTGTGAGAATGTATCTGTAGTTATATTTATACATTTTGTGTATACAGGGTTGTACAAGTATGTGTGTACCGTAAGTACCTGTGAGTATACAGTAGGTGTATGTATGAGGAGACGTGTATGTCTGTGTAGTTATGTAGGTTTACAGGCATGTGGCTGTGTATGTGTGAGTAGATATGTATATGTAGTGTATGTTTTAATATAAACATGACTATGTATAAGCAGCTACATGTACAAGGCTGTGAATGTATGTAGGGCAGTTGTGTATATGGATTTGAGTGAATGTACATATGTAAAAGCGCACACACACATATCCACACACAGCTGTATATATAAATGAATGTTTATACATGATGACATATATCAGTGGATACAGTGATGCATCAGAGGCCGTGTTATATAGACATGTGGGTTATCAGACGTTATGTTTAAATATGTTTGTATATGTATAGTATCAGTGGATATAGGTAAAAGAGGCTACATATGGTTGTTTATAGGTGAATGAAAGGCTATACATGGTTGTATAAATGTGGTATTACAGGTTATGTTTATACATAATATTGTGTATGTACAGTATGAGCAGATACAGGTATACAGGAGGCTATGTATGGTTGTATAAAAGTGTATGAGAGGTAATGTATAGTTGTATATATGTCGTATAAGTGGCTATATTTATACATGATGTTGTGTATGTACAGTATGAGTGGATACAGTTGTTTGAGAGGCTATTCATGGTGGTATATAGGTATAATAGAGAGGGTATGTATGGTTGTATATAGGTCTATGAAAGGGTATGTATGCTTGTATATATATGTAGGTGTATTTGAGGTGTTATGTATGGTTGTATATCTGCAGTATCAGAGTGGACACAGGTGTACGAAAGGCTTTTTATGGTTGTATATAGGTCTATGAGAGGGTATGTATAGTTGTATATAGGTCTAGGAAAGTATTTGTATAGTTGTATATCCATGTAGGTGTATTTGAGGGGTTATGTATGGTTGTATATTCGCAGTATCAGAGGTTATGCTTATACCTGATGTTGTATATGTGCAGTACGAGTTGCTATGTATATATTTATGGTTACATATATACAGTATAAGGGGACATAGGTGTATGAGAGGCTATGTACATGTATCCACAGGTGCTGGTTATGTCAGGACACTCTTGTTCCATGTGTAGGTGGCCGGATGTGACACGTTACTGCCAGCCATGAAGGGGTATGAGGCCCAGCGCAGTTGGCGTCCCCCTCACTACGGTTGTGGAGTCCCGGCTCAGCGGGGATATAAATATTGTTCTCGTCCTTCTCACTTACAATTTCCAGGCGAGGCAGAGATCCTCTTCCCTCCCATCACACCGACCTTTGAAATGAGGCGCCTACCGAGCCGCTACCCGTCAGATGTGGCTTTTCTATCACAATCCGGGTAGAATTTTTTTGTGTCTGTTACTTCAGACATCGGTGCGATGGGAGGGTGGCTCCAAGACCATCTTTGAAAGCTGGTTTCAAAGTTAGAGGAGGCATAAAAGGAAAAGGGGAAGGAGGCCCTTTAAGGAAGGAGATGCCGCTCTTTACAGCAAAGGCTCAGCCATGTAGTAAAGCGCAGACTGAAGTTACACATAGGAGCGCAGTCCAGTAGGATTCATACAAGTAGGAAGCGAGAAGACGAAACGTGGGCTGGAAGGTCCATTACACTCATTACTAACCACCTAGATAGCGAAACCAAGGAAATGACCATCAGTAGATTGCAACATTATATAGCAATTGTTTACACCACGGAGCAGCTACAACGTGACTACACACGATAACACAAGCTGACGATGGATGATTACTGCACAGCACCGGAGAACCTACCGTGACATAGAAGCGATGCTGAAGGGAGTCTGTAGACATTAAAGGGAATGTTTCAGCTGGTGTGGCCATACAGACTGAAGCCAGTGTTGGGGATTATTCCTGTGTGTGAAATCATATCCATGTGTAATTTGTTAGTAGCAGCAAGACTGCCTTATATGGATTTCTATTCCAGGATTGTAGCTTCTCTAAGTGCACTGGGAGGATTCCTCACACAGCTGTGCTCTATGCCGCTAGTGTTCGGTCTGATTACAAATCTCTCCAGGCACAATATCTTGTGTATTTTGTTAGTAGCAGCAGGACTATGATATATGGATTTATATCCTAGGATTGCAGCTTCTCCAAGTGCACTGGGGACATGTCCTCACACTGCTGTGCTCTGTGTATAGACCTTCTCTGCAGATCCTCCCCTCTGCTCTAAAAAAACTGCTTAAACATACAACTTTTGTGAAGTTTTCTGAACTGAAGGGATGTGAATGCTGGGAGTTATAGTTTACAACAGCAAGAGTCAATGAGGGTGTGGACCACTGTACCACTTATTTGGTAGTAATCAATATCCTTAATACTTGAATGGACTGGACCGCAATATGGGATTTGCATGTGACCAAATTTGATAAAATAAACTAATGGATGCAAATATTTTTTACATATTTGCTTCCTATTTTCTTTAATTTTATTTGGTTCTTCTAAGTACAGGCGGTCCCCTACTTAAGAAAACCCGACTTACATATGACCCCTAGTTACAAACGGACCTCTGGATATTGGTAATTACTGTACTTTAGTCCTAGGCTACAATAAACAGCTATAACAGTTATCACAGGTGTCTGTAATTAACATTTATTATTTATCCTGGTTCCTATGACAACCCAACATTTTTAAAATCCAATTGTCACAGAGACCAAAAAAAAATTTGACTGGGGTTACAATGATAAAGTATACGGTTCTGACTTACATACAAACTCAACTTAAGGACAAACCTACAGACCCTATCTTGTATGTAACCCGGGGACTGCCTGTAATGTAATTTCTTTTTTTACATGGTCTTTTTAGTTTATTATAATATAAACTATATATTATAGTAAACTAAAAAGACCATGTAAAAAAAGAAATTACATTACTTAGAAGAACCAAATGAAATTGAAGAAAATCTGATGCAAATATGTAAAAAAAAAAAAAATATTATATATATATTTATTTATTTATATTATTTTCCCCTAATGAAAACAATAATAATAAATTCAAAAATTAAAGGTCGAACAATGCAACAAAATTTAAAAACAAACCACAGAAAAAATGATTATGTTTATCTAATGAAAAATATATCCGAATCACAAGTTTCTGCAGGACAGGGGATTATTTTCCACAGCAAACAATTTTTTTAAAAAATACGGTAAATAAAAAACAAAAATGAAATAACAGTTTACAAAATTAAATATTTAAAAATGTAACACAAAATAAAATAAATCACAGATTTGAAAGTGTAAAATTGTAGAGTTTTCATCTAATGAGATACATTTCTGGATCCTATGTTTTTCTATTAATCCCCCCCCCCCCTCTGCCCCCCATTCGGAGGCTTTGCACTGCGTCAATGTGACAAGCTGCAGCACTCGTAGGCGCTCTCTCTCTCTCTCATATTATATATATATATATATATATATATATATATATATATATGAACACAACCCTCAGCCCTGACAATTCACTAATTTCCACATTACGGAACAAAACTGCAGCGCACGTCCTTTCCCAGAAGCTGCGGCGGTGACAGCTGATTAGCGAGGATGTGCCACGGGGAGAGGCATGGAAGCGTGCCCAGTGACGTCGCCCCAGCAACATTTGGTCAATTAATTTATTATTAGTTCTAATCTGGTTCCTCGGGAGAAAAGTAGACAAAGCCCTATGAAAATGCTCAAATCATTAAATCACGTTCCACACTCCAGTCACATCTAGAGCTGCATTCACAATTCTGCTAATGGTCGCTTTTACTCCCACAATGCATTGTTCCACCGTGTGGTGTATTTCAGGTATTCACCAACTTGTTGCCCAGATAAATTGCGCAATCAAAGAGTCAGTAGAGAGTCAACAGGACCCAACAGGATCCCATATCACCGTAACGGCAGCCTTGGATGTGACTAGAGCAGAAGACGAAGAAACGATTAAGAATCAATCTATTGAGTTAAGCGGGGCCTTAGTGAGTAGGGATTCTCAAAGGGTTCTCCGACCCCTTGTTATGTCTTTATGGACCAGGACAACAGATGGAAGCCGATATAGAGGTGTCAATACATGGAAACCATCAGCATGCTGGACACGGAAGACTCACTTGTCATGTGACTGACTGGTCCTCCTCCATGTAGTCAACATTAGCCACATTGTGTTAACTATAGTATAGAAAAGATCACCACTGAATCACTAGAAGGGGCACAATGAGAATGAGAGTGGGCAGGAAGGGGAGGGGAGGGCAGGAAGGGGACGGCAATAAGAGGAGGAGAAAAAGTGCAGTGGACTGTCCCACCTCGGATTGTACAGTGGACTGTCCCACCTCGGATTGTACAGTGGACTGTCCCACCTCGGATTGTACAGTGGACTGTCCCACCTCGGATTGTACAGTGGACTGTCCCACCTCGGATTGTACAGTGGACTGTCCCACCTCGGATTGTACAGTGGACTGTCCCACCTCGGATTGTACAGTGGACTGTCCCACCTCGGATTGTACAGTGGACTGTCCCACCTCGGATTGTACAATGGACTGTCCCACCTCGGATTGTACAGTGGACTGTCCCACCTCGGATTGTACAGTGGACTGTCCCACCTCGGATTGTACAGTGGACTGTCCCACCTCGGATTGTACAGTGGACTGTCCCACCTCGGATTGTACAGTGGACTGTCCCACCTCGGATTGTACAGTGGACTGTCCCACCTCGGATTGTACAGTGGACTGTCCCACCTCGGATTGTACAGTGGACTGTCCCACCTCGGATTGCACAGTGGACTGTCCCACCTCGGATTGCACAGTGGACTGTCCCACCTCGGATTGCACAGTGGACTGTCCCTCCTCACATTGCACAGTGGACTGTCCCACCTCGGATTGCACAGTGGACTGTCCCTCCTCACATTGCACAGTGGACTGTCCCTCCTCACATTGCACAGTGGACTGTCCCTCCTCACATTGCACAGTGGACTGTCCCTCCTCACATTGCACAGTGGACTGTCCCTCCTCACATTGCACAGTGGACTGTCCCTCCTCACATTGCACAGTGGACTGTCCCTCCTCACATTACACAGTGGACTGTCCCACCTCACATTGCACAGTGGACTGTCCCTCCTCACATTGCACAGTGGACTGTCCCTCCTCACATTGCACAGTGGACTGTCCCTCCTCACATTGCACAGTGGACTGCCCCTCCTCACATTGCACAGTGGACTGCCCCTCCTCACATTGCACAGTGGACTGCCCCTCCTCACATTGCACAGTGGACTGCCCCTCCTCACATTGCACAGTGGACTGTCCCTCCTCACATTGCACAGTGGACTGTCCCTCCTCACATTGCACAGTGGACTGTCCCTCCTCACATTGCACAGTGGACTGTCCCTCCTCACATTGCACAGTGGACTGTCCCTCCTCACATTGCACAGTGGACTGTCCCTCCTCCCATTGCACAGTGGACTGTCCCTCCTCACATTGCACAGTGGACTGTCCCTCCTCCCATTGCACAGTGGACTGTCCCTCCTCACATTGCACAGTGGACTGTCCCTCCTCACATTGCACAGTGGACTGTCCCTCCTCACATTGCACAGTGGACTGTCCCTCCTCACATTGCACAGTGGACTGTCCCTCCTCACATTGCACAGTGGACTGTCCCTCCTCACATTGCACAGTGGACTGTCCCTCCTCACATTGCACAGTGGACTGTCCCTCCTCACATTGCACAGTGGACTGTCCCTCCTCACATTGCACAGTGGACTGTCCCTCCTCACATTGCACAGTGGACTGCCCCTCCTCACATTGCACAGTGGACTGTCCCTCCTCACATTGCACAGTGGACTGTCCCTCCTCACATTGCACAGAGGCCCGCCCCTCTTTGCAGTGCACAGTGGACCGGACAACCCCTCCCCCCTTCCCTCTCACAGCGCACAGCAGTACCTCGGCCTCTCCCAGACACGCAGCGGACTGCCCCTTGGGCTGCCCAGTATGCTGCCCCTCCAGCTGAATGCTTCTGCCTCTAAAGCACCAGGAGGGAGGGGAGAGCGGTATGATTGCATTGATGTGGTGCATTATTTTAGATTTTGAAAACCTTATATTGTATAAGAAAAATATTGCAAAGCGCCATTTTCTGGAAGATCAGTCATGCATTTCTAATCTTGGACAACACCTTTATAGTCTCGTTACTGGACTGACAAGAATGGAAGGACATAGAGGCAAAAATATCTAACGTTCTGTTCTATGCAATCGCTTGACCCCATGACACAACTCCATGGTCACTTACCGGTCTCTACGGCTATTTGGTATCCGGCTTCCAGCCTCCGCGATGACCTCTCCAGCCGCTCTGTGTTATCCAGCAGATGAGCCCTCTGCAAAAGAAAAAAAAACATAAAACACAAATTTTACAAGGATCAAACAAAGGTGTCAGGCGGAGGTTCATCCGCGTCACGTCTTTAATTAATCAATTAAAATGTTAGGATGTAATATTCTGGAAGGAGGCAAAGTCTTTCAAGTGTAAAGCCAGAACAAGCCGCCCCCCACCCCCGGCGGGGTCGATGCAGAAGGTGGGTGAGGGCCTCCGCTAGGTGGGAATGAAACCCTTTGGCTCACTTTACAGATGCAAAAAGCTTTCACTGCTCAACGCTTCCCGTGGCAAATTATCAGAATTTATTATCTTGATACTTAATAATTAGGATGTCAGATGAAGCCGCCATGCCGGACACTCCCGCGCCACTTCTGAGGCGTCACTACTGACCTCCAGGGCCTCGCCTATAAAGGGTTCACATATAAAGAGGCTGGCAAGGAACTCTACGAAACGAGGGCCTGGAGATCATCCGCAGTCTATCACAGGCTTCTATGTCTTTGGGATTTATGCCCTTCCAATAGGGACACCTCTCAACTCAACCCATCGTCATATAACCTTTCTAGACAGGTCTCCCCTGTTTCCCAGTGATCTGTCATTCTACTGAAGACTATGCAGATTAGCTGCACCAGGGGCGGGGCTCTCTCTCCTTTCTGCACCGTCTTTTAGCAAGGGAAGTCAACAAGTAGAAGTGCATCAATGCATATGAAAGAAAGAAGGAAAGATAAACACTAGCTGAGAAGGTCCCGCCCCCAGTGCACCAAAAGCCAATTTGCATAATGATAAAATCTAAATCACAGATCACTAGGAAACAGGAAAGGAATTTGTGGAAATTTTACTTTGAAGATTTTACTTTGTGCGATTTGGGAGCGGATTCCCTTCAAAGGCAGGAAGTAGCCAACTCCTCCTAAATATATTAAACATGGGATTTATACCCCAAACTAGAGCAGTTTTCTTATCTGTGCACTTTTGCTCCTCCTGCTCTACATGAAGTCTCCATCTGCCTTCCTACCGTCCCTGGAGCCTACACTGGTCAGCCATACTTTTTCTCATGTGACTGGTTTTCAAATGATCGGTTTCAGCCTCTTCAGTCACTTTTGACAATTAACCTTGTCGGCCATACTATTTCTTAACCTCTCACCCCATTTTCATACATAAAGACCTAGTAATAAAAACCTACTTTTAGCTAAAAAATTGTTTATAAAAATGATTTATCAGGACATAAAACTTGCCTTGCATACAGCCAAATCTTGCCACTTCTCAGCAATAATGCCATGTGACCAGGTTGACATCATCTCAAGTCCTTTAGCCTCCTTAAATTATCAAACTGTCCCCCATATATGTATCTGATCACATGAAGTCAAGCAGTCTCCATGGATTTCTACCTCTCCCCATACTCCATGGAGATTGTTGTGATTTCATGTGATCAGATACAAATATTGGGTATAGCTTGCTAATGTTAAGAGGCTAAAGGACTAAAAATTATGTCAGCCTGGTCACATGACATAATTGCTGAATGCTGAGACGTTCTTCTTGTGAATCAAACAAACCTGGGATATCTACCCAAAAATATGGGTCGTTGAGTCACCAAGAGTTCCTGCCCTGACCTCCCAGATTTTTTGATAAAAATATCATCAGCCATGTACATATAAAATAGCTTTCCTGTCACTTGGCCACCATTGGGTAACCCGTTCCGGGAGTCAGTCAACCAATCACCACAAGGGAACCTTGTCATCACACATTAATGCCGTCACTTCTATTGCTCCATATGTCCCGTTTGTACTCCGTAATGTATTATTTTACTGGTCTATGTCCCCTATGATTTGTAAAGTGCTTTGGGATATGATCGCACAATACAAATAAAGATTATTTATGGAGGTTAGAAGAAAAAAAAGATGACAAGTGTCCACTCAATGGGAGGAAGTAGCCAACTTCTCCTAAATACATCTACTGAACACACCTATGCTCCTTACACAACACTCCCTAGCCCCAATCAAAATGTGAATATGTAATTGGATCTGTTTGTGGTCCGTCCTGCACCAAGACCTGAATACAGGATCCGGAAAAAGCACCAACAAGTCTAGAGAAAAATAATCCTAACATTTTTAGTTATTTAACTATTTAGTAGGATTGCGGGATACGCCTTGCACGCTGGTTCTCCATGGTAATTAGCTGCTAATATCTGCAGATCTCATGAAAGCCAAAAATTGTGATGTTCTGAATAAATTTCCGCTCAAAATGGAATTTTTTTTCTTTTTCTTATAAAATATTTGTGTTTCTTTCCTGAGTATTTGGGGCCATGTTTATTCCAAGTAATTCTATGAATTATTATATTATATATAACAGCAGGGGTATGTGATGTGGAGGAGTATTCAGTCACTGCATGACGCAATTAATAATAAGACAGATCGGACACTTATTGAGGCTTCTAGGCCAGAAAACCACCGGCGTATGAAATCTCCCCCACAGAGTAAAACCTCTTTGAGCAGACCACCCAATTTTTCCCAGAAAATAGATTTTTTTTTTAATTTTAAAGGGGTGGTCTGCTCAAAGGGGCACCTTCCATGGAGTATAATAAAAGGGGAAGTTGTCTTTTAGGAGGCGGCTCATCTCAGCGGGGTGGGGAAGCAGTCCTTTGGGGAGGTCTGTATAAGGACTAGGATGTTATAGTCCGAAATACGTTACCACAGCGGGTTTTTGTCCAGTGTGTTACATCTCTGTGTCCATGTGACCAGCCACAAATTTGGTTTTAATGAAGACCCATTAAAGTTGGTGTTTTAATAGTTTTTGTTTCATCTGGAAAGCTGGAACCCAGCTAATTTTTGGCGATCTATGCAAGACTTTTGTAGAGGATTCTCTGTATACAATTTATATTTAAGTACCACTAAGTTTTAAGTGCACTCAGAAAGTGCACATTCTTAGCCAAGAGTAATTCCATTGCCGCCCCCCTGGTATAAAGTGGTATAATCCCCTCTAGATTGTAAGCTCTGCGTCACAGCGCTGACCCTCCTTGTAAAGCAGTTGCATTTAATGACAGATTAAGAGAACAGGATCTTATCGCTCGTCCTCGTCCTCCTCCTCTCCTTCTGCCGAAGAAAATTCCAAGTCGGAATTTCTCCTGCGTGACAGATGCCATTTCAATGCAGGAGAGAAAGAGTCCTGAATCCTAATAAATAATAACAATAATTCTAATGACGATGATGAAAAAGGAGGCGTTGCACATTTAATGTGAGTGGATGCCTTGTGAAGCGAGACCCCCGGCTCTAATGAGCCCCTGCGGATGGCAGGCAGGCGCGCGGTATTGACACACACACTTAAGTTAATACACCTAGACCAGTGTCTCGGAGCTGTAGCAGCTGGGGATGCTGACAGAATATCTCGCTTCCATCTTCAAAGCGAGGAAGTGATTAGTATGTTATCATTACCATTCAAAACGTGATTTTCCCTATTCCCTTCTGGCATAGGTGACACATCTCTGAGATGCAGGCCAGAGCAGGGAGGTAACCGCAGCCACATCAAAGCTCTCCTTGATATTCTATTGCTGGCTCGGTGTGTGTGTGTGTCGGCTGGGGAGTGGGCGAGAGAAGCAAATCATTAAAACAATGCATTTAGATCAGCACAGATAAAACCCGCGCTGAAGGTCAGGGAAGCTGCGACGAGCGGCCACCGTAATTACATCAATCACCCCCATAGACAGAGGACGGGTGTAGAATGAAGATGGGGGGGCAGGGGAAGATACGGGGTCCGGTTATCAGCCCAGTAATTATAAGCAATCATCAGTTAATATTAATTATGGTGTCTTCATTCATCTTGGACGCCGCTGTCATTAGAGATTATTATCCTGATAGATTCCAATAGTGCGGGACGTACGGGATCAGGAGACTGCGGTGATGTCATCAGTATCATCACAAGATGTAATATTATTGTGTCATGTCAGGCTGCGCGCTCATCATGTGTGTCATAGGAGATCTTAGGGCATGAAATTATGTATACAGAGGATCCATGCCACCAACAGGTCTAAGGGCAGGGCAGGGACTCGCTGACATTGGGGGGTACAGGGCAGGGACTCGCTGACATTGGGGGGGGTAAAGGACAGAGACTCGCTGACACTCGGGGTGTTACAAGGCAGTGACAGGCTGACATTTGAGGAGGGTACAGGACAGTGACGCACTGACGCTTGGGGGTGTACAGGACAGGGACGGGCTGACACTCGGGGTGTTACAAGGCAGTGACAGGCTGACATTGGGGGGGTACAGAACAGGGACACAATGACACTCGGGGTGTTACAAGGCAGTGACACGCTGACATTGGAGGGGATAGGACAGGGATGCGTCACACTCGGGGTCAGGATACTACAACGCAGTCAGTCAGTGCCTCTGATACAGCATCTATATTTGCTTGCAGCCGCGGATGATGGTGATGATAATATTCCAGCTTTCCCGCTTTTTGTGACACCGCAGAGATTACACAATGACAGGAGGTTCTATACAAACTGCAGCGCTAATTGTAGAATCACTTGGGGAGAAGTGTCACCTCCCGAATCTATTTCTATAATTACAGAGATATACCTGCCTTTTGTGCTCAATTTTATGCAAATCTGCAATTAAATTATAATCTGCAAACAATCCAGAGGACATCAAAAGCAGGCGGTGAGGCAATCTGGTAAGAGCCGGGGACTCGGATAACGGGACGCTTGATTTTATTCTTTTCCATGTGAAGAACCAGGAGAATAATAGGAATAATAGGTATAAGTCTACAGATGTGAGATGTTTGGGGTCCAGAAGGGGATCCGTAAAGCTGGTCACATCATATGAGATGCTCAAGTGGAAGCGATATAAGGGGAAAACGTACACAGAGCCCCAATATGGCGCCATCTGTCTGATGAAGGGGGCAGCTCATTCCCACCAGAAGGCTGCAGGGTCTTATGGTTTAATAATCCCTTTAACCACAATCGCCAATGCCAAGTCCTTGCACCCTTTAATAGGCTTTGCTGCACTGTGGTCTGAGGTCTGTAGCCCAAATATCCAGAAGTTATTTTTATCAATATTACTGATTCTCTTTTGTCAGATGGGTGGAGCCAAACTGTCTGCATTAGGCCATGACCAAAGCAATATGCCATATACCAGCAAAGTTTTCTACCTTCAGTTGGGTGGTACTAGAGAGGGTCTGATCCCAACCATCTGTCCAGATCCAAAAGTAATGACAATCATTGCAGAAGAAAAAATTCCAGCTTTACCAGAATCAGTGGTGAGACACCCATCAAAGGACACAAAGAGATGGAGGATCCTTTTACAGGTTTGCTTAAGGTGCCCAAAACCAAATGCTGCAACCCCAATACACACCGCGGTCAGCAAAAGGGGGAGGGAAATGAGCCACGACCAGGCTCCATCCAACGCCAAATACCAGACCCTTCCATTCCATTGTTCTTCTCCGTCCCCCAACATCTACCAATCGGGACATCAAGTAGTAAAATCAGCAAGTTACGCTGTAAATAACGGAAGGGGCGTTGGTTTGGGACAATTAATTGCGACTTACTTCACATCAGACGTTAAGAATATTCTGGATAATAAAGCCGAAACATAAACCGAAACCAAGTGAAACTCATGGAGTTCACCAGTACTGTATTGGAGAGATAATAAAAGCCAGACCCCCTTTCCCAGTCATGAGATAATTATAACAGACAAGTTATTTTTGTGTAGATTTCATAAGAAAACGACGATTCCTTAAAGGGCCCAACCATGGATGAAACCGGCACAGCCGCAATTCCAGTGATATCCCGAGGCGAGGATGACACAAGAAGCGCTGCCCAAGTGCCGCCCAACCAGATGGGATCAGAAACCCTCTAGACGCCGGGTCCGGGTCACCCGGCAAGGATTGAAGACATCAGATAGTAAAAAACAAAAAAAAAATCCAGCTGCATACCGTCATTATCAGGTGAGTGCCGGGGAACATGAAACACCGGCAAGGGGAAAAAAAAATCACCGCCCAATTTAGGGAGGCAAAGCGAACAAACAACAGGGGTGTTTTAAGGTCATTACGGAAAGCCGACTGCATGGGGAAAATCTTAAAGCCGCGGCAAACTCCTTACCTGCGTACACCTACCCGCCTGTCTTTCATTAGACAGAAACAAAAGGCGCAGGCAGGCGAGTGAGTGGTGGATGGAGAGAGAGCGCGGCTTTTTATCCCCCAGATCGTTTGTGCAATGTCTTTGTACCGGCAGACAGGGAAGGTGATTTACTCCCCGGCTGAAGCTTTACACGCAGCTACCGCGAGGAACTTCTGACGACAAGTTTTTGCACAGTGAAGCATTTGAGATTTAACTCCGCCAACGAGCTCTTCCCGAGAAGGTCCCTCTGTCAGGATTTGAGCGAGATCTGAAAATGAAAGGCCGCGGAGATGCCGTGTACCGAACGCCAGGTGCAATATGCTCAGATTCCTAATGATGGGATTTGTGTCACCCCCACATCACCACGTGTACCCAGCACTGTGCTATTAGCGCTATGGAGGATCTTCTCTGATGACTTCCATACATTGTTTGCTGGGTGTACCATTAACAAAAGTAAGGACAGAGCGGGTAAGGTGGGAACCTAAGATTAGGAAATGATAAGATCATGAGTTTAATATTAGATTGAGAGGGCTAGTTAGCTTCATGATGCTCAAATACAGAGAGTGTCAGTATAAGAATTACCATCCAACGGAAGTCACACTTCCATAATCTGTTTACCACCTCTAGAGTTACTTGGTGAATCTTTAAACTAAAGACCAAAAATACAACTACTATAATACTGCCCCCTATGTACAGGAATACAACTACTATAATACTGCCCCCTATGTACAAGAATACAACTACTATAATACTGCACCCTATGTACAAGAATATAACTACTATAATACTGCCCCCTATGTACAGGAATATAACTACTATAATACTGCCCCCTATGTACAAGAATACAACTACTATAATACTGCCCTCTATGTACAAGAATATAACTACTATAATACTGCCCCTATGTACAGGAATATAACTACTATAATACTGCCCCCTATGTACAAGAATATAACTACTATAATACTGCCCCCTATGTACAAGAATATAACTACTATAATACTTCCCCCTTTGTACAAGAATATAACTACTATAATACTGCCCCCTATGTACAGGAATATAACTACTATAATACTGCCCCCTATGTACAAGAATATAACTACTATAATACTGCCCCCTATGTACAAGAATATAACTACTATAATACTGCCCCCCCTATGTACAAGAATATAACTACTATAATACTTCCCCCTATGTACAAGAATATAACTACTATAATACTGCCCCCTATGTACAGGAATATAACTACTATAATACTGCCCCCTATGTACAAGAATATAACTACTATAATACTGCCCCCTATGTACAAGAATATAACTACTATAATACTGCCCCCCCTATGTACAAGAATATAACTACTATAATACTTCCCCCTATGTACAAGAATATAACTACTATAATACTGCCCCCTATGTACAAGAATATAACTACTATAATACTGCCCCCTATGTACAAGAATATAACTACTATAATACTTCCCCCTATGTACCAGAATATAACTACTATAAAACTGCTGCCTATGTACAGGAATATAACTACTATAATACTGCCCCTATGTACAAGGATATAACTACTATAATACTGCCCCCTATGTACAAGAATATAACTACTATAATACTGCCCCCTATGTACAAGAATATAACTACTATAATACTGCCCCCTATGTACAAGAATACAACTACTATAATACTGCTCCCTATGTACAAGAATATAACTACTATAATACTGCCCTCTATGTACAAGAATATAACTACTATAATAGGGCCCCCTATGTACAAGAATATAACTACTATAATATTGCCCCCTATGTACAGGAATATAACTACTATAATACTGCCCCCTATGTACAAGAATACAACTACTATAATACTGCCCCCTATGCACAAGAATATAACTACTATAATACTGCCCCCTATGTACAAGAATATAACTACTATAATACTGCCCCCTATGTACAGGAATATAACTACTATAATACTGCCCCCTATGTACAAGAATATAGCTACTATAATACTGCCCATATGTACAAGAATATAACTACTATAATACTGTCCTCTATGTACAAGAATATAACTACTATAATACTGCCTCACATATACAACAATATAGCTACTATAATACCTGCCCCTATGTACAAGAATATAACTACTATAATACTGCCCCCTATGTACAAGAATATAACTACTATAATATTGCCCCCTATGTACAGGAATATAACTACTATAATACTGCCCCCTATGTACAAGAATACAACTACTATAATACTGCCCCCTATGCACAAGAATATAACTACTATAATACTGCCCCCTATGTACAAGAATATAACTACTATAATACTGCCCCCTATGTACAGGAATATAACTACTATAATACTGCCCCCTATGTACAAGAATATAACTACTATAATACTGCCCCCTATGTACAAGAATATAACTACTATAATACTGCCCCCTATGTACAAGAATATAACTACTATAATACTTCCCCCTATGTACAAGAATATAACTACTATAATACTTCCCCCTATGTACAAGAATATAACTACTATAATACTTCCCCCTATGTACCAGAATATAACTACTATAAAACTGCTGCCTATGTACAGGAATATAACTACTATAATACTGCCCCTATGTACAAGGATATAACTACTATAATACTGCCCCCTATGTACAAGAATATAACTACTATAATACTGCCCCCTATGTACAAGAATACAACTACTATAATACTGCTCCCTATGTACAAGAATATAACTACTATAATACTGCCCCCTATGTACAAGAATATAACTACTATAATACTGCCCCCTATGTACAAGAATATAACTACTATAATACTGCCCCCTATGTACAAGAATATAACTACTATAATACTGCCCCCTATGTACAAGAATACAACTACTATAATACTGCTCCCTATGTACAAGAATATAACTACTATAATACTGCCCTCTATGTACAAGAATATAACTACTATAATACTGCCCCCTATGTACAAGAATATAACTACTATAATATTGCCCCCTATGTACAGGAATATAACTACTATAATACTGCCCCCTATGTACAAGAATATAGCTACTATAATACTGCCCATATGTACAAGAATAAAACTACTATAATACTGCCCCTTATGTACAAGAATATAACTACTATAATACTGCCCTCTATGTACAAGAATATAACTACTATAATACTGCCCTCTATGTATAAGACTATAACTACTATAATACTGCCCTCTATGTATAAGACTATAACTACTATAATACTGCCCCCTATGTACAAGAATATAACTACTTTAATACTACCCTACATATATAAGAACATAGCTACTATGATACTGCCCCAGTATGATACTGGGGTTTTGCAGCCAGATCTTGTGCAGTGAGCTCTGCAGATTTTTGTGGCAGATAACTTTTAAAAAAGCATTAGCAAAGCGAGTGTATGAGCTTGGCAGCGAGTGTGCATTGATCTGAAGTGTGTGCAGTGTCTTAAGTGTGACTTACGTTTAAGGGACTTAAGTTTGAGGGGCTTTAGCAGGTAACTTCTGTGTTCTGTGTTACTTTGACTGTAAATTCTTCTTTCTGTGCATAATTCTATTGTAATCCCCATTAGAATTATGGACTCCATAAGTGGAATTGCTACACGGTGTACATCCTGTGCCATGTATGCTTTCCTTGAACAGCCGTTCGAGGGGGAATACTGCTGTGTGGGGTGTGTGAAAATTGCTCATCTGGAAGCCCAGATTCTGGATCTAAATGAACAAGTTTCAAGGCTGCGGGCAATTGATAATATGGAACGAAGTTTGCTGCTCCTGGAGCACAAACTCTCTGGGGAAGATGGTTGTGGGGAGGGAAGTATGGAGGTGCAGAATGGGGGGGCAGCTAGTTGGGTAACATGTAGAAGGCGGGGTAGAGGGAAGAGTTGTAGAGAGTCTAGTCCTGATCTGGTGCACCCCAATAAGTTTGCCAGGCTGGCGGATGAGGGGGATATCAGCTCTGGGGTAGCAATGTTGCAGAAAGATGTGGCCGCTAGCAACCAGGGGAATGTGTGCTCCAGTAAGAAGGGTAATGGGAGCACAGGCAAGGTCAGACAGGTGCTGGTAGTGGGAGATTCCATTATTAGGGGAACACACAGGGCAATCTGTCACAAAGACCGTGCATACCGAACAGTGTTTGTTTGCCGGGTGCTCGGGTTCGGCATGTTGCGGATCGGGTTGGCGGATTACTGGGAGGGGCTGGTGAGGAACCAGCGGTCATGGTCCACATTGGCACTAATGACAAAGTAACAGGTAGGTGGAAGGTCCTTAAAAATGATTTCAGAGATTTAGGCCATAAGCTCAGGGCAAGGACCTCAAAGGTAATTTTCTCCGAAATACTGCCTGTACCACGTGCCACACCAGAAAGGCAACGGGAGATCAAGGAGGTAAATAAGTGGCTCAAAAGTTGGTGTAGAAAGGAGGGGTTTGGGTTCATGGATAACTGGGCTGACTTTTCTGTTGGCTACAGGCTCTACAGTAGGGATGGGCTGCACCTCAATGGGGAGGGGGCCGCTGTTTTAGGGGAAAAAATGGCTAGAAGGTTGGAGGAGTGTTTAAACTAGAGACCTGGGGGGAGGGCAATTACACTTGTGCAGGGCAAATAGACGGTGTACATAGAGAGCTGGGAAGGGTCATAGTCCATGGGGGAGGAAGGGGGGCTGGAATGAGATTGGGGAATAAGGACAAAAGGAATACGGACAGGGAAAACCATATAAAGTGTATGTACACAAATGCCAGAAGCCTCACAAACAAAATGGAGGAACTGGAACTCTTGATGTTGGAACGGAAATATGATATAGTGGGTATCAGCGAGACATGGCTGGACAGTAGCTATGACTGGGCTGTTACTATAGGTGGTTATAGTCTTTTTAGAAAGGATCGTATAAATAAAAAAGGGGGAGGGGTTTGTTTATATGTGAATTCTTGCCTCAAGCCCGTCTTGCGAGATGACATCAGTAACGCAAATGTGGAGTCCCTATGGGTGGAGATAAGAGGAGGGAAAAATAAAAATAAAATATTACTAGGGGTTTGTTATAAGGCTCCAAATATAATGGAGGCAGCAGAGGAAATGCTGATAAGTGAAATGGATGCGGCTTCAAAGCATGGTGAAGTACTTATCATGGGGGACTTCAATTACCCAGATATTGACTGGGGGGCAGAAACCTGCAGGTCCTTCAAAGGCAGCAGGTTCTTGTCAACAACAAAAGACAATTACCTGTCGCAACTAGTCCTGGAGCCAACAAGAGGGGGGGGGGGGCACTGCTGGACCTTATCCTTACCAACAGACCTGATAGGGTATCAAAACTACAGGTTGGGGGGAACCTGGGGAATAGTGATCATAATATCATTGATTTTGTATTACGCTTTACTAAGAGCGTTAGTGAAGGGGCAACCAACACTCTAAACTTCAGGAGGGCAAATTTTCATCAACTAAGGGAAGACCTTAAAGGCATAGACTGGGATAATGCTCTCAAAGACAAAAGCCCCCCCCAAAAATGGGACTTTTTCTCATATATTCTGAAAAAGTCCTGTGAGAAACACATACCTTATGGGAAAAAGCATAAAAGTAACAAGAAAAAGCCTATGTGGCTAACTAGTCTTGTAAGGAAAGCAATAAGCGAGAAAGATAAAGCGTTTAAGGTGCTAAAACGTGAAGGTAGCGATGAGGCATTACAGGATTATAGAGAGAAAAATAAATCCTGTAAAAAACAGATAAAGGCCGCAAAAATAGAGACTGAAAGAAATATTGCCAGGGAGTGCAAGAATAATCCCAAATTATTTTTCAAGTATATAAATGATAAGAAACTAAAAACAGAGAGCGTGGGTCCCCTTAGAAATAACATGGGGGTCATGGTGGAAGGAGATGAGGAAAGGGCCAATCTACTGAATGTCGTCTTCTCAACTGTCTTTACCCAGGAAAATCCCCTGGTGGAAGACACAATGAGGAATAATGTAAATTCTTGTTATAATGTCAACAGTTTAACCCAGGAAGAGGTACGGCGCCGCCTCGCAACCACTAAGATAGATAAATCACCTGGGCCAGATGGCATACACCCCCGGGTTCTGCATGAATTATGTACCGTGATAGACAGACCGTTATTTTTAGTATTTGAAGATTCACTGAGGACTGGTTATGTTCCACAGGAATGGCGCATAGCGAATGTGGTACCAATATACAAAAAAGGATCAAATAGCGATCCTGGAAACTACAGACCCGTAAGTCTAACTGCTGTGGTGGGGAAAATATTTGAGGGGTTTATTAGAGATGCTATCCTGGAGTATCTCACTGTGCACAACCTTATAACCCAGCGTCAGCATGGGTTTATGAGAGATCGGACCTGTCAGACTAATCTGATTGGTTTCTACGAGGAGGTAAGTTCAAGACTGGATCTGGGGGACGCTGTGGATGTTGTATATCTGGACTTTTCAAAGGCATTTGACACCGTGCCACATAAAAGGTTGGTATATAAAATGAGACTGCTGGGAATAGGAGAAAATCTGTGTATCTGGGTAAGTAATTGGCTTAGTGATAGAAAACAGAGGGTGGTCATTAATGGCACATTCTCAGATTGGGTTGATGTTACCAGTGGAGTGCCACAGGGGTCAGTATTGGGGCCACTTCTTTTTAATATTTTTATTAATGACCTTGTAGTGGGTTTACACAGTCAAGTTTCAATATTTGCAGATGATACTAAGCTGTGTAAAGTAATAAATACTGAGGTCGATAGTTTAGCATTACAGAGGGATTTGTGGAAGCTTGAGGGATGGGCAGAGAAATGGTTGATGAGGTTTAATGTAGATAAATGTAAAGTTATGCACTTGGGCCATGGAAACAAAAAGTATAATTATGTTCTAAACGGTCAATTACTTAGTAAAACTGAAGCTGAAAAGGACTTGGGCGTATTGGTGGATGGTAAACTTAATTTTAGTGACCAGAGCCAGGCGGCTGCTGCTAAAGCAAATAAAATAATGGGATGTATCAAGAGAGGAATAGATTCTCATGATAAAGACATAGTTCTGCCCTTATACAAATCCCTGGTCAGACCACACATGGAATATTGTGTACAGTTTTGGGCACCAGTATATAAAAAGGATATAGTAGAGCTGGAACGGGTGCAGAGGAGAGCAACCAGGATTATTAGGGGAATGGGGGGACTAGAATACAATGACAGATTACAAAATTTGGGATTATTCAGTTTAGAAAAAAGACGACTGAGGGGAGACCTCATTACAATGTACAAATACCTGAACGGACAGTACAAGGATCTCTCCAAAGATCTTTTTATACCTAGGCCTGTGACCAGGACAAGGGGACATCCTCTACGCCTAGAGGAGAGGCGATTTTACCATCACCATAGACAAAGGTTCTTTACTGTACGAGCAGTGAGACTATGGAACTCTCTGCCGCAGGAGGTTGTTATGGCCGACTCTATGTACATGTTCAAGAGAGGCCTGGATGACTTTCTGGAGAGAAAAAAATATCACGGGTTATGGGGATAAAACATTTATTTAATTCTTGAAGGTTGGACTTGATGGACTTGCGTCTCCTTCCAGCCTTATATACTATGATACTATGATATACAAGAACATAGCTACTACAATACTGCCCCCTATGTACCAGAATATAACTATTATAATACTGCCCCCTATGTACAAGAATATAACTACTATAATACTGCCCCCTATGTACAAGAATATAACTACTATAATACTGCCCCCCTATGTACAAGAATATGACTACTATAATACGTCCCCCTATGTACAAGAATATAACTACTATAATACTGCCTCCCTATGTACAAGAATATAACTACTATAATACTGCCCCTATGTACAAGAATATAACTACGATAATACTGCCCCCTATGTACAAGAATATAACTACGATAATACTGCCCCCTATGTACAAGAATATAACTACAATAATACTGCCCCCTATGTACAAGAATATAACTACTATAATACTGCCCCCTATTTACAGGAATATAACTACTATAATACTGCCCCCTATGTACAAGAATATAGCTACTATAATACTGCCCATATGTACAAGAATAAAACTACTATAATACTGCCCCTTATGTACAAGAATATAACTACTATAATACTGCCCCCTATGTACAAGAATATAACTACTATAATACTGCCCCCTATGTACAGGAATATAACTACTATAATACTGCCCCCTATGTACAAGAATAAAACTACTATAATACTGCCCCTTATGTACAAGAATATAACTACTATAATACTGCCCTCTATGTACAAGAATATAACTACTATAATACTGCCCCCTATGTACAGGAATATAACTACTATAATACTGTCCCCTATGTACAGGAATATAACTACTATAATACTGCCCCCTATGTACAAGAACCAAATGTTGGGACATAATTCTATATATCACTGGCTACAGAGTGCACCGAGCACAGCAGTGTGAGGACACACCCCCAGTGCACTTGGAGAAGCTACATTCTAGAATATAAACCCATATATCACCGTACTGCTGCAACATACGTTAAGGTCTCTCCCTGGACAATACATAGCACTGGCTGCAGTCTATATGGTCACACCTGCTGACAGGTTTCCTTTCATGCAGGACTACATGGTATGTACTTTAGATAGGACTCATGTAAGGTGACATTATCCATACATCCCCCTTATCCTGGGGGTATTGGGGTACCTCTCCCTCCTGTAACATGTGGTAAGCACACTGTATAATAGCAGGCACGTGGTACGGCTGAGCAGGCAGAATAGGAGGAATTCCTTTTTTGTTCCTTGTAATTCTCATTAGAAATCATAATAGCGGCTTTTGATTACATGAAGCCGGCTCCTGTTATTTGTCAGAGATGAAAGCCGTATCAATGTTACAAAAGACAATGGAGATATTCCTTCTGCTTTTAACCACTTTCATATTGCAAATGATGGAATACTTTAAAGGACGAGTCGTGGACTCAGTTTCCACCATATAAAATTAGAGGGGGGGAAAGAAACTGAATATATTACTCCGCCAGGAGGACGACGAAGGAGCGAGATTTCAATATCAAACTCAAATGGTGTCTGAAGGAAATGATGGCGTTCTGGGAGAAGGGGAAGCGAGCCGGCACCAGGTCATCCTCTGACCCAAAAATGAACAGAATGTCTGACCTGTTCCCTTCCAGAACCGATATTCAGCCGCTTACATGTACCAGATGAAAACGAGACACCCGTTATATATGTACATAGAGTAGTAGACCCAGTATGGAGGACTGCACTGGTTACACACGTAGGGCTCACTCCATTCACTTCTAAAGAAGCACCAAGAAAAACCAAACCCCATCAAAGCAGATGAAGAGAACAATAGGGGTGGGACTCAAATCTAGCAAAACATTTATTGGCGGATCTTGGGGAAATGCATTCAATGTCCAAGAAGGAAACACATTCAATTCCTAAAATCTCAGGTTGGACACATTATATAAGCAGAAAGAGAAGGATGGCACAGCCATATTGGATCCAGTCCAAGTTGAGGTATAGCTTTAGAGGGGCTGACTCGAAGTCCCAATATACAATCCAATCTGGTCAAACAGAAAAAAGCAGCACTCCATTTAATTGAAGAAATATATACCCCCAGTGTGCCCCCAGTGTACCACAGGTGAATACATTTCTTATCGGCGTGCTGCCTTCTTCTGTTTTATTGCATAGGTTTCATACAGTAGGTATTTCTACTGATGGATCAGTCACACAGTAGGTACCTGCCGATGGTAGGTTTCCTTTAAAATCTGCACATCAAAAAACACTCCTAAAATAATCTTTTAAAAACATGCTAATGAGCCCAAAGAGCTACTTTAGCCCCTCTGTGATTTGGCTATGCCACCCCCACTCCAGCTGCACTGGTGCAGTAAGCCATAGTGTGTCCCTGGTTTATCATGCCTGATTGTGATGGTTGATTTCCTTTAAGAGTAGCTACCTGCTGATTTGTAGAGACTAAGTCACAAAGTAGCTACCTGCTGAATTGTAGACCATAAGTTACAGAGCAGCTACCTGCTGAGGTACAGATATTAGGATACAGAGTATCTACCTGCTGAATTGTAGACCATTAGTTACAGAGCAGCTACCTGCTGAGGTACAGATATTAGGATACAGAGTATCTACCTGCTGAATTGTAGACCATTAGTTACAGAGTAGCTACCTCCTGAATTGTAGACCATTAGTTACTGAGTAGCTACCTGCTGAGGTACAGATATTAGGTTACAGAGTATCTACCTGCTGAATTATAGACCATAAGTTACAGAGTATCTACCTGCTGAATTATAGACCATAAGTTACATAGTAGCTACCTCCTGAATTGCAGACCATAAGTTACAGAGTAGCTACCTCCTGAATTGCAGACCATAAGTTACAGAGTAGCTACCTCCTGAATTGCAGACCATAAGTTACAGAGTAGCTACCTCCTGAATTGCAGACCATAAGTTACAGAGTAGCTACCTCCTGAATTGCAGACCATAAGTTACAGAGTTGCTACCTCCTGAATTGCAGACCATAAGTTACAGAGTAGCTACCTCCTGAATTGCAGACCATAAGTTACAGAGTAGCTACCTACAGATGTGCAGACATTAAAGGAAACCTGCAATCAGGAATCTTCTTATTAGATCCTAACGGTAGATTACGCAAATATCACTCATCCCCATACAGTTTTAATTGTATTGCAAAAAAAAGTTTATTTCATTGTTATGCTAATTAATTTCATTTCTTATTTAGGAGTAGCGTGGCATAGCCTTAGCCCCGCAGCTCACAGAGGCTATGCCATGCACCAAGCAGCTTGTGACTGTAATTATCATAAAAATTAAATAAAGCTTTAAAAGATATGGTACATTTTAGAGAGTTTTTTTTTGGAGAAACTACTCTACTCTACTAAGTAGATTCCTTACAATAGACTTCCTTTAATATCCAGACTAGCTACCTGCTGATCTGTAGACATTAAGTTTGAGAAGCTACCTGCTGATATTATATTTCACCAAAGGAAAATTGCTGGTAAGATTCCCTGTGCTCATTGGATCTCTTAAAGGAAAAGAAGTATCTTCCAAGGGCATATAAGCGTAAAGTACAACTTTATTCCAAACACACAAATAAGGAGTCTTTCTAGGAAAATCTCACAACTGAACAGGACATGAGAGCATTGTGGAAATAGGAAGGTTCTTTGAACTCTTATTAACTTTTGAAAATTTCATCTTTTGCTGCATTAAAAGTCTTGCTCACAACTGATGCTTGAGCACTGGAAGATCTTCATTGTATCCCATCGGTGGATGATAGTTGTACTTGCCTTCTCTGACATTTCTGCTTATGGAGCTGTATGTTCAGAGCTCAATGGCCATTTCCTAAATAAGCCTCTCTCTACCCTTCTAATAAATTCCAACTCTGACACAGCTGTACAAGATTTCTGGTAGAGCTACATCATATTTAAAAAGCGGGATGCACTTTAAGAATGCACAATTTTGGAAGATTCAAGTTCTGCTCTCTGTGAAAATCCTGCTCATGGACCTGCAAGTTCAGAGCTCAGTGGGCATTTCCCTATATAGCTGAAATATCTGATCCTGATAAACTATAACATTGATATAACCGTGTTATTTGGCAATATTTTTTCAGGTCGACTGGCAATACGTTGTGCATGAAACAAAGTGGGGGGTACACTTTGGGAAATACCCAATTTCTGAAGAGATAAAACTGGATGCAAAGCAGATTTAAAAATTGGTTGGGTAAAATATGCAAATATTTATATACAAAGCAATTTGGAAAACAATTGAAATAGTTTTGCTACTACCAAATTATTCCTCTCATGCACCCCTAAAATAGACATAATTGGAAGTGTGTTGTATAAGCAGCATCATATAGGAATAACAGGCAACCAAGCAATTCTAGATCTTCTAGTGAGCAAAATACAAATAAAGAGAGCAAGCAGTCAACCTGTGTACAGAATACGGCCCCTTGCACAGGCCTGGGCATGCATACAGCCAGATGCAGGAGAGAGTGGGGGTAAGCGCTCCTCACCACTCCCCCCCCCCCCTCCCTATAGAGTGCCGAGTGGCTGCCGACGAAATACAGAGCGGTATAGGCCATGTCCTACATTTTCCAATTTGAACGCCCAGCTAGGTTACGTTGCGGCGAGACAGCATGTGTTCACCACAACGTGACCGGGAGCCACAGACATCCATAGGCCCAATTTGTTTGCATGGGGCCTATTTGTTTGCATGGCTTACATAACACCTGCACATCATTACCTCTCTCTCTGAACACTGTGATGGGAGCTGGACAGCAACATCATGGCCACCTATGACCCTACGAGTCGTCATGTTTTTAGTACTAAACAGAAGTCCCACAAAGAGACAGGGACTCCTAGCATCAGAATTGCATGATTACCAACAGATGCCAGTGGCTCTTGGGGTACAGGTACCTGCACAGGGTCCAGTCTGGGAAATTTGCTGATATCTGTATTTCATCAATTGAATGGGACTGTGCAAAATAAGCCTAACACATTCATTGCTCCCTATAGGTTGTGCATCATCCATTCACATGCAACATAGCCACATACATGCAAGCAGACGCTGTAATAGTAGGTGCTAATCCTCCCACTTGTAGGCAATAATCTGAACAAGTGCAAAGACATTTTGGAAATTCAGTTGTAAGGTAAAGTGTTTGCACCCAAAAGCAGGGATCACCCTGTCGGTGTACTGATGAAGTCCCAACTCACCAGCCTTGGTCAATAATATCTACGATCACCCTAAATTCTGCCTCTTATCACCTTCTATGACTAGTGAAGCTGGTGTTTGCATTGGAGAGAGTGTAAGAACTCCTGGGAAACATTAGCGGGTGCAGTGTCACATTGTGTAATCTGCTCCTCTCTACGCACTGTATCCCTTTCAAAATAATTTTTAAAAAAAACTAAATGAACAAAGTCAACTTTTAGCAAACGGAGCTTTGAAAGTGAATGAGTGAGTGAGCCGAGTGGTGGGAAAGGGGGTGGCGAGCACGGAGCTCGGAAGCACTCACCTCTTCCCGTAATTTTATCAACTGCGACGAGAATGCACAAAGAGAGATAAAAAGGAAAGAAAAGGCAAGAGAGAGAGATCAGTGGTGACAGGATACAGAATTAACACTGACAATTTATCTGTTTACATGTTTAGCATTTACAAAAATCACAGACAAACACATTAAACAGCTCCGCGCGCTGACTACCACTCTGACTACGCTCCTCCGCTGGGTTTGCCCCCACCCCCCCTTTTTTTTTTTTTTTTTGTGAGTGACTAAAGATCAGTTTCTCATACTGTCACATTAAACAGAAAAAATGGTTTGGGATTCTCTTTTAAAAACACATCTAAGACGTGATCATCAAGTAGAGGGGAATGGCTCGGCGAAACTCTGTTACAAAAGAAAAAGGTTTTAGCCTCGGAATTCTTTATCCTGTCGACTTACACCCCAGTTCACGGTGACAAAATCGCTGCTATTCTCGCCGATGCCCAGGATAACTACCAAGGCCCAACCCATAAAAACAAAGTGACAAAAAAAAAAAAAAGTGCGTGTACATGCGGGCATGGTGCCATGTGGAAGGAGTGACCTGCTGCACAGCGGGCACTGGCTGGCGGTTAAGTGCTGCCACAGTCAATCGGTAAAATCAGCAACTTTTTGTTTGTGTTATTTTTTTTCCTTCTCCTTTTTGCATGTGGCTCTGGCTCAGCATCTTCTTGCCAGGTGCCTGTGAACCAAATCCCAGTCTCCTCAGATTACCCTCTGTCAATAAAGCTCCGAGCTAAGCACATTTATCCAACTTCTTCTCTCGTATAATGTTCATTCTCCTTATAAAGCATTTGTTGGCCTTAATGACGACCGATTGTGACAAGATTGGGGGGTTTTCAGTAAGCAAATTACTGCAGCTCGGCTGCTCCAAAATAGAGTTTGGGTCAGGAGATGGCAAGCGGCTCGGCTGGAGTTTTAGGAAAAGCCGTCAAAAATAAATAAAAGCTAGAGGTAAAATAAAAACAACAAAAAACTGCTCACGGAATAAATGACGGGATGTTGTGAATGCATTTTGGAGACAAACATAAAATACAACCGGGGCTATAATATTAGTTTCTTAAATCCTACAAATTTATTAAAATACTAATGTGCTTAAGTTAAAATTTAAAAAAATTATATTATAATTTCTTTCTTTTTGGAGATTTCACAAATATAAATAACTCAGGCAGTTTCTCAATTTATTTTGTGGAAATGTAAAAGAACTGAATGAATCAGACTCAAGTTCAGTATTAAGTCTATCACATGTAACTTTATATTTTTAGCTTTGTTATTTGCTCGTTTCTATTGTCCCCTGACCCGGAGATACAAAAATTCTCATTGAATTGACATTGTAATTAGTTTTAATTTAATTTTGCTAAATTTAATATTGTGTCAGATAAAAATACAAAGAAATAAAGGCCAGAAACATAACAAAATAGTTATAGACATAAAAAAAAAAAAAAAAAAATATTTATAGAATGTAACCCCCCCCCCCCCCAAAAAAAGCTATAAATAATATATATATATATATATATATATATATATATATATATATATATATATATATATATACACATATATATAAGTGACATATGACAGAATACGGAACTTAACTCTGATTCATGCAATTCTTAAATTATAAATGCTACAAAATTACATAGACCAATAATTTATTAGTCAATTTATTGGTTATTTATTTTTTGCTTTTAACACAATTCTTTTTGCAATTTTTATTTATTAGTAAAATACAATTTTAAAAGATTACAACTAAATACTACAAGGACAATTTTAAAAAAATCCATATTCTTTTACCATCCCTTTACTTCTTTGATTAATACACTATAAGGAAGAAATAAACCATTTTTATCGGATTGGATTTATTTTTGAACAGTTTTTTTTTTTTAGGGGTTATTAAAAATAGCATTTTCCTGTAATGACTTCCCGACGCTGAAATCCTCTCCAGACTCCAGTGATCATCGCCGGTCTGTGAGAACGGGCCTCATATTATGACAGATATTTATTTTTCAGAAATGCTAATGTTTTGTGTGTGAACGATCTCATTTCAGAGAGATATCGGTGGGCGCAGGATAGGTTTCTGTTTATCGATAACGGGAAAAAGGCTTCTTCTATCTCGTCCAATGATCTTTGCAAACATTAAGATTTTTTTCTTAGACCCCCTGCTCGCCCCCATCTTTATCTTATTTGTGCTGGGTGGCTGAATTTAAGCCTTTTTTTTGGTAGGATTTGTTACTAAGCAAAGTAACAGAAAGCTTCTCTTTTATCATTGTAATCAATGGGACTTTCAATCAAATTAGAAGAAAAAAAATAAAAACAACCTACAACAAAATTTTTTACATTTTTATTTTATTTCTCGGTGACATTCAATGTAATGTAATCAGCGCTAATTTCTATATTCCTAACAAGGCAAAGACAGAAGGAAAATTTAGCTGCTTTTACAAAAAAAAATGTAAAAGATTTTTTTTTCCTTCCCGTCAATGCGGAACTTGATGTAAGGGGTAAAATCTGTTTCTTTGTAGACTTGGGGAGGGGGGGGGGGAAAAATCTGGTTTGCGCCGGTTTGAGCCAGTAGAATCTCTTGTGGTTAAGCCGTCTGCTGTGACTAAAATCAAAACCTGCGGCGGCGTGTGCAGTGGGGTTGGGGGGCGCATGCACGTGACTCCCCAAACTACCGAAAAAATACATAAAAAAAAAAAAAAAAAAAGATAATGTGCCGACCATTCCTGCCTGCATGCTGATAACAAATAAATGCTGAACTCTATTAAACGCCCCTTCCCTATTATCGCGGGTCGAACAGACAATTTTCTGAACTTATGATGGTTGTCTATTTACTTCTCTATAAACCCTCGCCGTGCGGAGAAGAGATTTGAGCTGGCTAATGATCTTCTCTGCCGGGGCTATATGAGATGATACCGGCCTTCTTCAGATCTCGGGGAATTAAATTGACCAACTTCACCCGCCAGCTCTGTAGCTGAAGACTCGTCTACTTTGTGCTCAGCGAGCCAAATCTCACACCAAAAGAATCCGGGCGCCAAAAATTAAGTATCTTATGCAGAGCAAATATTGGGCCCGGAACCTGGATCATCTGGAAATATTTACCATGCGATTCCACTTTGAGAAATGAAGAGTTAAAATCCCAAAAAAACAAAAACTGAGAATAATAGAACTGCACTGACGTCCTGAACTAGAATGTTAATATCACAATTATTATATCCGGCTCGTATCATGAAATATCGCTCTTGGATGACAAAAATGATTACTATATTATCCATATTACATTCTATTATTTATTTGTATTTATTATCTATTTATTCAAAGTTGATTTGATTTTATTACATTTATTGGTTGAATTCATTTTATATTACAGACATTTGTTTTCTTAGATTTTTGCTTCAATATGAAAATTGAAAAACTTCAGTGATACATTAAATTATTAATTCCAGGGAAAACTTTTACTAACTAACTCAAACACATTATAAAAGTGAATTTCAATGAAGTATAGTATAAATAGTACAAATAGTATAAAAAATATATATAATATATTATACACACACATCTATATCTTCAGGAGAACTACATTGAAATTCACTTAAGATGTGTTGATTTGTGTTAGTAATCCGTGTGTGTGTGTGTTTATGTATGTATGTATATATATATATATATATATATATATATATATATATATATGTATATATATATATATATATATATATATATATATCTGTATAGATCTATATATATTTGTATAGATATATATAGATATATATACTTAAGGACACCCGACTTACAGACAACCCATAGTTACAGACAGACCCCTCTGACCTCTGGTGAAGCTCTCTGGATGTTACTATAGTCCCAGACTGTAGTGATCAGCTGTAAGGAGTCTGTAATGAAGCTTTATTGATAATCTTTGGTCCCATTACAGCAAAAAAATGTTTAAACTTCAATTGTCACTGGGGCCAAAATTTTTTTCGTCTGTATCTACAATTATAAAATATACAGTTCCCTCTCACATACAAATTCAACTTAAGAGCAAACCTCCGGACCCTGTCTTGTATGTAACCCGGGGACTGCCTGTATATATATATTATATATGACAAGGCGAGCACTGTCACCTGAATGTCATATGATGTATTTCTGTTATTAACAAACACAAAGAAGATATAACCCCAAGAGCTTTTACACCTTGAAACTATTTTTTCTATATTAAAAAAAAAAAAAAAAATACTATTAATTAAAAATGTAAAAGGATCGAAATAGATTTGACCTAATAGCCAAATTTTAGTCCACAGAAATGAATTTGAAGCAGCTGGGGGTCACTGAGGGAAGGTTTGCAGCCTCATCTTATCCATCGGAGACAATAATAGAGGTTGCAATTACCTTATTACAGAGGTCTGAAAGGTTCCTGGCTTTACTCAGCAATCTATTTATATGATACAGTATCTATATGAAGCTATTATATATATCTCTATATCTTTTGGCATGTATATGATACACGTACACTATGAATGCACTATACATAGACACCATGTATATGAAGTTATTAGTACGTAAATGATACACATACTATCCATATATACTACCTATATGAAGCTACTGGGATGTATATGATACACGTGTGTGCATATATATATACACACACACACAGATAGATATATATATATACATATATACTGTACATTACACCATCTGTATGAAGCTATTGGTATGTAAATTATATATATATTATCTATCTATATGAAGCCATTGGGATGTATATACTATTCATTAATACTATCTATATGAAGCCATTGTTATGTGTAGTTGCAACAGATACAAAGTTGCAGAGAAGAGACGACTCTATGAAGACTTTACAGAGCAGAGAATAAGGACCCAAACCCTACAGATCCGAGGTGTTCCTGTGTAAGATCCTATGGTATAACCCATTATCTAAAAATCACCAGTACATAAGATGCTTCCTCATTGTTTTATCAAATGTTTCAGGAAAAAAAATATATTAAAAATGTATTTTATGAAGCAAAAGAAAAAAAAACAAGAGTCAAAAGGAAAAAAAAAATCTATAATATTTAAATATCCAGTTATCACCTATAATACTGTCATTTTCCAATAAAATATCATGTGGAAATTATAATATTATATGGGACCAGAAAATGATGGGAAATGTGTAAAAAATCATTGATGTATACAAACATATATGAATAAAGTATGTATTTTAAAAATGTATATAATAATTCTTTCTCTCATTATACACACAAATATGTATATACATATATATACACATATACACACACATACATATATACATACACACATACATATTCACATACATGTATACATACATACATACATAATATCCTATAGTATAATCTATACCTATATATAGTCCCATAGAGGGACAACATAGAGGCTACTCTCTGTAACTAATATATTATGTTCAACTACATGATATAATTCCACCCACAAACACTTCATCTCCATTCTAACACAATCTATAATATCCGATGCTGTGCTACAACATAGAATCATTGGATTCTGATATTCTCCAACCAATAACATAGTGCAGGACCCCGTGGCCACAGATCTAATCCAGGATCAGAACGTCCAATGAATGGTTAAATAAAATCTCCATTCCCCGGCACAATGTTGCGGCTCACCAGGGGGCTAGCCTAGAGTAATATAGAGAGATATCCTCATATTATAGATTCTTAATATCAAAATAGTGGCCTAATGTATATATACATAATGGCCTATAACGGGATGACTCGCACAGTGATCCCACCCTATAACATAATCCATCACACAGATAAGTCAGGGAATACATATGTAGATATAGATGTTATAGCAGTGTCACTCGGAAAGACTGGGCAAATACAGTGACAGCGACCTCTAATGTAATGTACCATATAGGGATGTTACAATATTATATAGTGATACTAACATGCAATAAGCTGTATACCCCTATATAACACCACCTATAATGTAGCATAGAATATGGTAAGAATCGCCTCTCCTCTAGGGTAGGATATAAAAATACTACAATATAATATGACGTAACCCCCTAGAATGTAGTGATAATAACATATAAAGATACAAGTATTGTGATATTATATATCAGACCATAATCTGGTGATACGACCACATCATATAAGGTCTAGCAATACAATGTATAAAGTATAGCTGTACACAATCTAATGATATTACCCTAGAATATAATTATATTACCAGATAACATTACTTATATTGTAATACCCTAGAATACTCTCCTAAATACAGAGATACTAACCTATTACATAGTGTGTAATATAATAACTACCTTATCACAGTACAGTCATTGTAATGGATACAATGGTGCATTATATAGTCACTATATCTGAAAATAATATAGTTATACTACCATATATCGCTGCTTATAGGATACGACTACCATATAAAATATAATATATAATACAGTGATGAGATAATAACAGTGTATAATATAGCGATGAGATAATAACAGTATATAATATAGCGATGAGATAATATAACAGTGTATAATATAGCGATGAGATAATATAACAGTGCATAACAGTGAGGAGATAATAACAGTGTATAATATAGCGATGAGATAATATAACAGTGTATAATATAATGATGAGATAATATAACAGTGTATAATATAGTGATGAGATAATAACAGTGTATAATATAGTGATGAGATAATAACAGTGTATAATATAGCGATGAGATAATATAACAGTGTATAATATAGCGATGAGATAATATAACAGTGTATAATATAACGATGAGATAATATAACAGTGTATAATATAACGATGAGATAATATAACAGTGTATAATATAATGATGAGATAATATAACAGGGTATAATATAGTGATGAGATAATATAACAGTGTATAATATAATGATGAGATAATATAACAGTGTATAATATAATGATGAGATAATATAACAGTGTATAATATAATGATGATATAATATAACAGTGTATAATATAATGATGAGATAATATAACAGTGTATAATATAGTGATGAGATAATAACAGTGTATAATATAGTGATGAGATAATATAACAGTGTATAATATAGTGATGAGATAATATAACAGTGTATAATATAGTGATGAGATAATATAACAGTGTATAATATAGTGATGAGATAATATAACAGTGTATAATATAGTGATGAGATAATAACAGTGTATAATATAGTGATGAGATAATATAACAGTGTATAATATAATGATGAGATAATATAACAGTGTATAATATAATGATGAGATAATATAACAGTGTATAATATAATGATGAGATAATATAACAGTGTATAATATAATGATGAGATAATATAACAGTGTATAATATAGTGATGAGATAATATAACAGTGTATAATATAGTGATGAGATAATAACAGTGTATAATATAGTGATGAGATAATATAACAGTGTATAATATAGTGATGAGATAATATAACAGTGTATAATATAGTGATGAGATAATAACAGTGTATAATATAGTGATGAGATAATAACAGTGTATAATATAGTGATGAGATAATATAACAGTGTATAATATAATGATGAGATAATATAACAGTGTATAATATAGCGATGAGATAATAACAGGGTATAATATAGTGATGAGATAATATAACAGTGTATAATATAATGATGAGATAATATAACAGTGTATAATATAGCGATGAGATAATAACAGTGCATAACATAGTGATGAGATAATAACAGTGTATAATATAATGATGAAATAATATAAAAGAGTATAATATAGTGATGAGATAATAACAGTGCATAATATACCGGTAATAGGGATTTAACAGTGTATAATATAGTAATAGTACAATATAACAGTGTATAATATAGTAATAGTACAATATAACAGTGTATAATATAGTAATAGTATAATATAACAGTGTATAATATAGTAATAGTACAATATAACAGTGTATAATATAGTAATAGTATAATATAACAGTGTATAATATAGTAATAGTACAATATAACAGTGTATAATATAGTAATAGTATAATATAACAGTGTATAATATAGTAATAGTACAATATAACAGTGTATAATATAGTAGGGATATAACAGTGTATAATATAGTAATAGTACAATATAACAGTGTATAATATAGTAATAGTACAATATAACAGTGTATAATATAGTAGGGATATAACAGTGTATAATATAGTAGGGATATAACAGTGTATAATATAGTAGGGATATAACAGTGTATAATATAGTAGGGATATAACAGTGTATAATATAGTAGGGATATAACAGTGTATAATATAGTAATAGTACAATATAAAAGTGTATAATATAGTAGGGATATAACAGTGTATAATATAGTAATAGTACAATATAAAAGTGTATAATATAGTAGGGATATAACAGTGTATAATATAGTAGGGATATAACAGTGTATAATATAGTAGGGATATAACAGTGTATAATATAGTAGGGATATAACAGTGTATAATATAGTAGGGATATAACAGTGTATAATGTAGTTACACTATATTAAAACCATGTATAATATAGTGATGAGATAATAACAGGGTATAGTATAATAATAATAATATAATATAATATATAGGGATATTGCCCAACAACATGACACACTGCTATTTTTCTGTATCATACGGGCACATATAACGTGTAGTCCCCCGCACATGTGACGTCAGCCCCCCCCCCCCCCCCTCATGTCACACTTCACATTCTGGGGTGTTGGCTCCTTTATCTGTAGCACAATAAGACACAGGGCAGATATTCACGACTGGTTGAGTAATAATTGCTATAAGATCTGATCCCATCAGCCGGGGAGGAGGGAATGGAGACTACACTGAGACCCCATGGAAACAGATCTCCTGCATTATATGTGGGGCAGCCGGATACCAGGGAACAGACATGGAGCCCCCTCTCCAAATAATTGCTATGGTTTGTGTAATGAAAAGTTATACAATTTTCCAATATACTTTCCATAACATTTCTTCACAGTTTTCTAGATCTCTGTTTGCTGTCATTCTATAGAAAGCAAAGTTGTGTGTTATAATGAGCCATGCACCTGTGTGACATCACATGACCAGGGATATAGCGAGCAGTGCACCTGTGTGACATCACATGCCCAGGGACATATCAAAAGCTGTGCACCTGTGTGACATCACATAACCAGGTATATAACGAGCAGTGCACCTGTGTGACATCACATAACCAGGTATATAACGAGCAGTGCACCTGTGTGACATCACATGACCAGGGATATAGCGAGCCGTGCACCTGTGTGTAACATCACATGACCAGGATCATATCAAAAGCAGTGCACCTGTGTGACATCACATGACCAGGAACAGATTTCCATGCATTGGAAGCTTCATATAGAATGACAGCAAGCAGAGATCTATAAGAAGAACCATAAGGAATTGATACAGAAAGTACATCTGAAAAGTGTATACCTTTTCCTTATACAAATCATTTCAATTAATGGCAGAATGTGGACTAGGAAGTGTAAGTATCCTTTATAGAGGGGATGTGTCAGCAGACTACAGGCTGCCCTCTAAAGCCCAGCACTAGGTATTACACCCAATATCACTATTACTAGAGATGCTACTTGTTTTTAACTTCTTTCAATCCTCTCCAACACAGACAGACAAATGGTAGCGATAAACCTATAGATAAGACCCCAGGATCGCCCCTCCAGGATCCTCGGGGGCATGGAGACCTCATCGCTAGGTAGTAAGTAACGGGTGTTACTTACTATGAATATTACCGGAGCAGATCTGCTTCCATTTAGCGCTGACGTAGCCCCTGCTTGATGTGTTATGACATCTATATAAATCTATGAGGTCACCTACACAAGGGTGCGAAGTGAGGGGCGCCGCACAGGGGGATAATCACACGCCTATGGTGATGATACTACAGGGGTGATGGGGCTGTGATGTACAGTGCTGGGGATACTGATGGTGATGATACTATAGGGGTGATGGGGCTGTGCTGTACAGTGCTGGGGATACTGATGGTGATGATACTACAGGGGTGATGGGGCAGTGCTGTACAGTGCTGGGGATACTGATGGTGATGATACTACAGGGGTGATGGGGCTGTGCTGTACAGTGCTGGGGATACTGATGGTGATGATACTATAGGGGTGATGGGGCTGTGCTGTACAGTGCTGGGGATACTGATGGTGATGATACTACAGGGGTGATGGGGCAGTGCTGTACAGTGCTGGGGATACTGATGGTGATGATACTACAGGGGTGATGGGGCTGTGCTGTACAGTGCTGGGGATACTGATGGTGATGATACTACAGGGGTGATGGGGCAGTGCTGTACAGTGCTGGGGATACTGATGGTGATGATACTACAGGGGTGATGGGGCTGTGCTGTACAGTGCTGGGGATACTGATGGTGATGATACTACAGGGGTGATGGGGCTGTGATGTACAGTGCTGGGGATACTGATGGTGAGATACTACAGGGGTGATGGGGCTGTGCTGTACAGTGCTGGGGATACTGATGGTGATGATACTACAGGGGTGATGGGGCTGTGCTGTACAGTGCTGGGGATACTGATGGTGATGATACTACAGGGGTGATGGGGCAGTGCTGTACAGTGCTGGGGATACTGATGGTGATGATACTACAGGGGTGATGGGGCTGTGCTGTACAGTGCTGGGGATACTGATGGTGATGATACTACAGGGGTGATGGGGCTGTGATGTACAGTGCTGGGGATACTGATGGTGAGATACTACAGGGGTGATGGGGCTGTGCTGTACAGTGCTGGGGATACTGATGGTGATGATACTACAGGGGTGATGGGGCTGTGCTGTACAGTGCCGGGGATACTGATGGTGATGATACTATAGGGGTGATGGGGCTGTGCTGTACAGTGCTGGGGATACTGATGGTGATGATACTACAGGGGTGATGGGGCAGTGCTGTACAGTGCTGGGGATACTGATGGTGATGATACTACAGGGGTGATGGGGCTGTGCTGTACAGTGCTGGGGATACTGATGGTGATGATACTATAGGGGTGATGGGGCTGTGCTGTACAGTGCTGGGGATACTGATGGTGATGATACTACAGGGGTGATGGGGCAGTGCTGTACAGTGCTGGGGATACTGATGGTGATGATACTACAGGGGTGATGGGGCTGTGCTGTACAGTGCTGGGGATACTGATGGTGATGATACTACAGGGGTGATGGGGCTGTGATGTACAGTGCTGGGGATACTGATGGTGAGATACTACAGGGGTGATGGGGCTGTGCTGTACAGTGCTGGGGATACTGATGGTGATGATACTACAGGGGTGATGGGGCTGTACTGTACAGTGCTGGGGATACTGATGGTTATGATACTACAGGGGTGATGGGGCTGTGCTGTACAGTGCTGGGGATACTGATGGCGATGATACTACAGGGGTGATGGGGCTGTACTGTACAGTGCTGGGGATACTGATGGTTATGATACTACAGGGGTGATGGGGCTGTGCTGTACAGTGCTGGGGATACTGATGGCGATGATACTATAGGGGTGATGGGGCTGTGCTGTACAGTGCTGGGGATACTGATGGTGACGATACTATAGGGGTGATGGGGCTGTGCTGTACAGTGCTGGGGATACTGATGGTGATGATACTACAGGGGTGATGGGGCTGTGCTGTACAGTGCTGGGGATACTGATGGTGATGATACTATAGGGGTGATGGGGCTGTGCTGTACAGTGCTGGGGATACTGATGGTGATGATACTACAGGGGTGATGGGGCTGTGCTGTACAGTGCTGGGGATACTGATGGTGATGATACTATAGGGGTGATGGGGCTGTGCTGTACAGTGCTGGGGATACTGATGGTGATGATACTACAGGGGTGATGGGGCTGTGCTGTACAGTGCTGGGGATACTGATGGTGATGATACTACAGGGGTGATGGGGCTGTGCTGTACAGTGCCGGGGATACTGATGGTGATGATACTACAGGGGGTGATGGGGCTGTGCTGTACAGTGCTGGGGATACTACAGGGGTGATGGTGCTGTGCTGTACAGTGCTGGGGATACTGATGGTGATGATACTATAAGGGTGATGGGGCTGTGCTGTACAGTGCTGGGGATACTGATGGTGATGATACTACAGGGGGTGATGGGGCTGTGCTGTACAGTGCTGGGGATACTGATGGTGATGATACTATAGGGGTGATGGGGCTGTGCTGTACAGTGCTGGGGATACTGATGGTGATGATACTACAGGGGTGATGGGGCTGTGCTGTACAGTGCTGGGGATACTGATGGTGATGATACTACAGGGGTGATGGGGCTGTGCTGTACAGTGCTGGGGATACTGATGGTGATGATACTACAGGGGTGATGGGGCTGTGCTGTACAGTGCTGGGGATACTGATGGTGATGATACTACAGGGGGTGATGGGGCTGTGCTGTACAGTGCTGGGGATACTGATGGTGATGATACTATAGGGGTGATGGGGCTGTGCTGTACAGTGCTGGGGATACTGATGGTGATGATACTACAGGGGTGATGGGGCTGTGCTGTACAGTGCTGGGGATACTGATGGTGATGATACTACAGGGGTGATGGGGCTGTGCTGTACAGTGCTGGGGATACTGATGGTGATGATACTACAGGGGTGATGGGGCTGTGCTGTACAGTGCCGGGGATACTGATGGTGATGATACTACAGGGGGTGATGGGGCTGTGCTGTACAGTGCTGGGGATACTGATGGTGATACTACAGGGGTGATGGGGCTGTGCTGTACAGTGCTGGGGATACTGATGGTGATGATACTATAAGGGTGATGGGGCTGTGCTGTACAGTGCTGGGGATACTGATGGTGATGATACTACAGGGGGTGATGGGGCTGTGCTGTACAGTGCTGGGGATACTGATGGTGATGATACTATAGGGGTGATGGGGCTGTGCTGTACAGTGCTGGGGATACTGATGGTGATGATACTACAGGGGTGATGGGGCTGTGCTGTACAGTGCTGGGGATACTGATGGTGATGATACTACAGGGGTGATGGGGCTGTGCTGTACAGTGCTGGGGATACTGATGGTGATGATACTACAGGGGTGATGGGGCTGTACTGTACAGTGCTGAGGATACTGATGGTGATGATACTACAGGGGTGATGGGGCTGTGCTGTACAGTGCTGGGGATACTGATGGTGATGATACTATAGGGGTGATGGGGCTGTGCTGTACAGTGCTGGGGATACTGATGGTGATGATACTACAGGGGTGATGGGGCTGTGCTGTACAGTGCTGGGGATACTGATGGTGATGATACTACAGGGGTGATGGGGCTGTGCTGTACAGTGCTGGGGATACTGATGGTGATGATACTACAGGGGTGATGGGGCTGTGCTGTACAGTGCTGGGGATACTGATGGTGATGATACTACAGGGGTGATGGGGCTGTACTGTACAGTGCTGGGGATACTGATGGTGATGATACTATAGGGGTGATGGGGCTGTGCTGTACAGTGCTGGGGATACTGATGGTGATGATACTACAGGGGTGATGGGGCTGTGCTGTACAGTGCTGGGGATACTGATGGTGATGATACTACAGGGGTGATGGGGCTGTGCTGTACAGTGCTGGGGATACTGATGGTGATGATACTACAGGGGTGATGGGGCTGTACTGTACAGTGCTGAGGATACTGATGGTGAGATACTACAGGGGTGATGAGGACATCAATCTAAAGTAGCTTCACTGAATCTAAATGGAAACAAAAGTAATAAAAATAATAATTGATACCAATTATAAACTAAGAATATTAGTATTTCACTCATTATTGATATTTTGTATTATTATTGTATTATTTGTTGTTAGTCTCGTGCTCTCATATCCCGCCATTAGGCTACAGAACGTGTGCCCGCCCGGCCGTAGCGATCTTTACGTCCTCCATACATCCATGTGAATGAGCCCTTAGTCTGACAATACTGTCGGATCGGGAAGAATATCAGGGAAATAAATAGTAAAAATAAAATATGATAAACAGAGAAAATAAACAATGGTCTTTCCTGCTCGTTGGGGGTGTGCTGGGGTGCGCCTGCTCTCATGTACATGTCAGGCTGTGATCACAGGCAGGACACGGGGGCCTGGAAGTAAAGCCCATTCTCTGCGCCTCTCGCCCCCGTTGATCCTGGAGCACCGAGTGGTTGGGGGCCTCGGCCCGAGTTGATTTAATTATGATATCAAAGAGTGTTTGGGGGGTATTAGATCTCTCTTTTTTAAAATAGACACAGGACGGAGCGGTGGTCTTCTTCATCACACTGTGTCCTAGGGGGTGAGCCCAAAATACACAGAACAGATGGGATGGGGGTGCAATAATCAGCTGCAGGCGCTGAAGGGTTAATACCACACAAGGGGTTATGGAGCTTTGCATTAAATAACATCACTTCCACATGAGTTGAGATGATGGGGGTTGTGGGCCTTCCTCCCCCCCCCCCCCCCCACTAGATTAGCATCCTACCTGGCTCTCCGAGGAGCTGCCATCGTCCCCCAGAAGCTCCCCCCGCACCTCGTCGCTGTAGGCGATCCGTGACCTTTTCTGCAAAACAAAACAGGAAGAAAATAGATTTAAGTCTTAGGAAAATAAATCTTAGAGTTCTATGTGAAGAGGAGCCGGGAGTCTCTGACCCTGGAGGGCCCCCTAATGGACGCCCATCGGATACAACCTGGAGGGACTGCGCCTGCGAGGAGCTGCGCCATTTATGTGCCGCCAAAAACAGCAGGAGGATCTGGTGCTACAGACGGACGCCATAGTCACAGCTCTGCCTGCAAGTCCTGCAACTGCTGCCAGGAAGATTGTTCAAAGCCGCAGACACCGAATATTCACCTCGTGCCTCACTATACAGCCATGTCCAGCGCCTCCATACTGCCCCCTCACTATACAGCCATGTCCAGCGCCTCCATACTGCCCCCTCACTATACAGCCATGTCCAGCGCCTCCATACTGCCCCCTCACTATACAGCCATGTCCAGCGCCTCCATACTGCCCACTCACTATACAGCCATGTCCAGCACCTCCATACTGCCTCCTCACTATACAGCCATGTCCAGCGCCTCCATACTGCCCACTCACTATACAGCCATGTCCAGCACCTCCATACTGCCTCCTCACTATACAGCCATGTCCAGCGCCTCCATACTGCCTCCTCACTATACAGCCATGTCCAGCGCCTCCATACTGCCCACTCACTATACAGCCATGTCCAGCACCTCCATACTGCCTCCTCACTATACAGCCATGTCCAGCGCCTCCATACTGCCCACTCACTATACAGCCATGTCCAGCACCTCCATACTGCCCCCTCACTATACAGCCATGTCCAGCGCCTCCATACTGCCTCCTCACTATACAGCCATGTCCAGCGCCTCCATACTGCCCACTCACTATACAGCCATGTCCAGCGCCTCCATACTGCCCCTCACTATACAGCCATGTCCAGCGCCTCCATACTGCCCACTCACTATACAGCCATGTCCAGCACCTCCATACTGCTCCTCACTATACAGCCATGTCCAGCGCCTTCATACTGCCCCCTCACTATACAGCCATGTCCAGCGCCTCCATACTGCCCCCTCACTATACAGCCATGTCCAGCGCCTCCATACTGCCCCTCACTATACAGCCATGTCCAGCGCCTCCATACTGCCTCCTCACTATACAGCAATGTCCAGCGCCTCCATACTGCCTCCTCACTATACAGCCATGTCCAGCGCCTCCATACTGCCCCCTCACTATACAGCCATGTCCAGCGCCTCCATACTGCCCCCTCACTATACAGCCATGTCCAGCACCTCCATACTGCCCCCTCACTATACAGCCATGTCCAGCGCCTCCATACTGCCCCCTCACTATACAGTCATGTCCAGCGCCTCCATACTGCCTCCTCACTATACAGCCATGTCCAGCGCCTCCATACTGCCCCTCACTATACAGCCATGTCCAGCGCCTCCATACTGCCTCCTCACTATACAGCCATGTCCAGCGCCTCCATACTGCCCCCTCACTATACAGCCATGTCCAGCGCCTCCATACTGCCCCCTAACTATACAGCCATGTCCAGCGCCTCCATACTGCCCCCTCACTATACAGCCATGTCCAGCGCCTCCATACTGCCCCCTCACTATACAGCCATGTCCAGCGCCTCCATACTGCCCCTCACTATACAGCCATGTCCAGCACCTCCATACTGCCTCCTCCCTAAACAGCCATGTCCAGCGCCTCCATACTGCCCACTCATTATACAGCCATGTCCAGCGCCTCCATACTGCCTCCTCCCTAAACAGCCATGTCCAGCGCCTCCATACTGCCTCCTCACTATACAGCACTGTATGATGTATGCAATACAGTATAGGAGGCTTACCTGTCGGGGGAGCGGTGGTATGTGAGCGGCGGTGTCATGTCTGCCCCCCACACATCACATAGATGCTGCTGGCCAAGATCTTACAAAATGGACTATTAGAAAGCAGGTTTTTATCTCTCCCTTGTCTGTAATTACACTAAATAAAATGGAGTGTGCAGCAATATCCCCATAATTACTCACCGCCGAGCTCTATACCGCAAGATTAATAGGCGGCGGGAATGAGGGACCACGTGGGGCGGGATGAGAGGAGTAACGAGAGCTGGGAACCTTGTGGGGGACACTCAGAACAGCACAACTCTTACCAGTCTCAAATCAGGTCATTCTGTTCCCCTATTTAAAGGGAACGTGACAGCATGTGTGACCATACAGACCGCGGCAGGTGTGACCATACAGACCGCGGCAGGTGTGACCATACAGACCGCGGCAGGTGTGACCATACAGACCGCGGCAGGTGTGACCATACAGACCGCGGCAGGTGTGACCATACAGACCGCGGCAGGTGTGACCATACAGACCGCGGCAGGTGTGACCATACAGACCGCGGCAGGTGTGACCATACAGACCGCGGCAGGTGTGACCATACAGACCGCGGCAGGTGTGACCATACAGACCGCGGCAGGTGTGACCATACAGACCGCGGCAGGTGTGACCATACAGACCGCGGCAGGTGTGACCATACAGACCGCGGCAGGTGTGACCATACAGACCGCGGCAGGTGTGACCATACAGACCGCGGCAGGTGTGACCATACAGACCGCACCAGGTGTGACCATACAGACCGCACCAGGTGTGACCATACAGACCGCACCAGGTGTCAGGTATTGTCCTTGGAGAGATGTGTAATCATTCAGCTGCTTATGTTGTTAGTAGCAGCAGGACTGTGATATATGGATACAGAATTGTTGTTTCTCCGAGTGCACTGGGGTGTGTCCTCACACTGCTGTGCTCTCTGCATTTAACTGAACAGACCTTCACTGAGTGACTGCTATAGTATTTAACCTGGAGACTGCTTTAGCTTTTACTCAGAGGAGCAGGTTGTAGGAGTTCTGGGCGGAGAGAACAGCAGTGTGAGGACACAACCCCAGAGAACAGATCCTAGCTACAATGCTAGTTACATAGGACTGCAGAACACATCTACTACATGATCTGTACTAAAAGAGATATCACTGTGTTGCCTGTGGTGTTACATAGGACTGCAGGACACATCTACTACATGCTCTGTACTCAGGGATATCACCGTGTTACCTGTTGTGTTACATAGGACTGCAGGACACATCCACCACATAATCTGTACTCAGGGATATCACTGTGTTATCTGTGGTGTTACATAGGACTGCAGGTCACATCTACTACATAATCTGTACTCAGGGATATCACTGTGTTATCTGTGGTGTTACATAGGACTGCAGGACACATCTACTACATGATCTGTACTAAGAGAGATATCACTGTGTTATCTGTGGTGTTACATAGGACTGCAGGACACATCTACTACATGATCTGTACTAAGAGAGATATCACTGTGTTATCTGTGGTGTTACATAGGACTGCAGGACACATCTACTACATGATCTGTACTCAGAGAGATATCACTGTGTTATCTGTGGTGTTACATAGGACTGCAGGACACATCTACTACATGATCTGTGACGACTATAATGCAGGAACCTGTAGAGGTCAAACACTGGTTTGGAGTAACAAGAAGACAAATTTTAGGATATGATTAGGTTCTGGATGTACTGGGACAATATTCCCTGGCACATACATGTTACATTTCTGCAGGAATCGTTTAAAGGGACAGTGCCGTGTATGTCCCCACCATGAGCGGCAGCGCCGGTATTAAAGGCTATCAGCCCTTCCAGTAGCAGCAGCAGAATCAGAGGCGTCTTTAATTATTCATCTCATCACGATGGGAGGCTAACGCACGCGGCAGTATGCAGAGGATCATATGGAGATTGTTTTTGTTTTCTGCCTTTCCTCCAAAAAGCGAACAAATTGGCAGCGACTCCTCAATTATCGCTCTCCATTTCATTTTTTTTTCAATTTCTCCAACATCAAAGGGTACGGAGAAATTATAGCGGCATTCCCGGGTCAATGAAAGGTAATCAGCGGAGCGAGCGCCTCCACAATAAAGATAATAGCTCTGCTATGGAGAGTGAATGGAGTCTGAGAGGCCTCGCAAATGGAATTAAAGGGGCGCCACGAGTACAGCGTTCACTGACATCGGTCACTGACAGGAGGAACTGGCTGAGCCCCCTCCCCAAAAAAATAAGGAGGATGAGGAGGCAGAAAGAAAACCTGCTGAGAGATATTGAGCTTTGTAGTTACAGCCTGTGAGGAGGCCTGAGATGTACAGTCAGATGTACAGATATAGGTGTATGGGTGGTTATTTAGGGTCTTCTCACAGCGCGCCCCCTCTGAACATGTAACATATTAGTCAGAAGATCAATGAAATAGAGGTCCAGAATAATGTTGAAAAGTCAAACCAGGAACCAGAGGGAGTCATATGGAAGTCGGGTGTCCTTAAGTCAGGGGCGGCATGTATATATATACACTCGACTATAAGCCTAGTTTTTCAGCACAAAATTTGTTCTCAAAAACCCTATCTCGGCTTATACTCGAGTCCAGGAAAAAAATAGTCAAAACTCGCCTTTCAGACGTCACCTGTAGGTCCTATGCTTGTTTTGATCCTCCAGCGCCTCCTCGAGTGCTTTGGTCCTTTTCTGATTCTTCCGCTCCTCTTCGGGTCCCCTCACGATACCGGCGTCTAACAAACAAGGACGTCGGCAAGCAGCTGACGTGATTCTCTGTGTTGGCAAAGCGCGAAGACCCAAAGAGGAGCAGAAGAATCAGAAAAGGACCGAAGGACCCGAAGCGGCACCAGAGCATCAGAGAAAGACTGGGCAGACTATATACTACAGGGGCTGGGCAGGCTGTATACTACAGGGGGCAGGCAGGCTATTCACTACAGGGTCTGGCAGGCTATATACTACAGGGGTCTTGCTGGCAATATACTGGGGAGGCATTGACCAATGCATTTCCCACCCTCGGCTTATACTCGAGTCAATAGGTTTTCCCAGTTTTTTGTGTTAAAATTAGGGGTCTCGGCTTATACTCGGGTCGGCTTATACTCGAGTATATACTGTATAGCATATATAGGTTCCGACTTAAGGACACCCGACTTACAGATGACTCCTAGTTACAAACAGACCTCTTTGCCCACTGTGACCTCTGGTGAAGCTCTCTGGATGCTTAGTGAGCTTTCGCCAAACCTGCAATGATCTGGTATCTACAATGAAGCTTTATTGATAAACCTTGTTCCATGACTGCTCAAAATTTTAAAAATCTTTTTATCACAGGAACAAAAAATTACTTTGTACAAAGTAACACTTCGAAAATATAACAGTTCCAACCTACAGACAAATTCAACTTGAGCACAAACCTACGGAGCCCATCTGGTATGTAATTTGTATACATTTTATTGTTACGTGGCGTTCTGAACCCGTTTTTGGGCCGCTATTAAGCAGTCTGTCAGAAAACGCATGGGTTTTTCGAAAAGGCATCCGTTTTTTACTTATTTTAATTAAGATAATTGATAAAACCGGTCGCCACGTGTGCCGCCAGCCTTAGTCTGGTTCAGTAGGCGACACAATCATGGGGAAGACCGCTGACTTGACAGATGTCCACAAGGCAGTTACTGAGCCCCAAAAGGTCATTGCTAATGAAGCTGTTCACAGAGCGCTGTGTCACAGCATATTAATGGAAAGAGTGGAAGGAAAAGGTGTGGAGTGGATGCTGCTGGAGAGCCGGCACACAAAGATGTATACAGGACATGGGCTACAAGGCCTGTGTTGCTCCTGACCAATAGACAATGCCAGAAGCCTCGTAGGGCGTTGCCACACAAAGAGTTTTGAAATCGTTTTTGGTCCGTTTTTAAGCAGTCCGATTTGTAAAAAGGCATCCGTTTTTGACAGGTTTTACCAATTATCTTAATTAAAACTGGTCAAAAATGGTTGCAATTTCAAAAACCGCATGCGTTTTTGAACGGACCGCTTAAAAACGGATCAAAAACGGGTTAAAAATGCCATGTCTCCATGGACACACAGTGTCTACATATGCATTAGTCTATGTGGCCACATAGTAATGTATAGCCATATGTGCACCAGTCTACATGGACACATAGTGATGTATATCCATATGTGCATCAGTCTACATGGACACATAGTAATGTATATCCATATGTGCATCCATCTACATGGACACATAGTAATGTATAGCCATATGTGCATCAGTCTACATGGACACATAGTAATGTATGTCCATTTGTGCATCAGTATACATGGACACATAGTAATGTATATCCATATGTGCATCAGTATACATGGACACATAGTAATGTATATCCATATGTGCATCAGTATACATGGACACATAGTAATGTATATCCATATGTGCATCCATCTACATGGACACATAGTAATGTATGTCCATATGTGCATCAGTATACATGGACATATAATGTATATCCATATGTGCATCCATCTACATGGACACATAGTAATGTATGTCCATTTGTGCATCAGTATACATGGACACATAGTAATGTATATCCATATGTGCATCAGTCTACATGGACACATAGTAATGTATATCCATATATGCATCCATCTACATGGACACATAGTAATGTATATCCATATGTGCATCCATCTACATGGACACATAGTGATGTATATCCATATGTGCATCAGTCTACATGGACACATAGTAATGTATATCCATATGTGCATCCATCTACATGGACACATAGTAATGTATAGCCATATGTGCATCAGTCTACATGGACACATAGTAATGTATGTCCATTTGTGCATCAGTATACATGGACACATAGTAATGTATATCCATATGTGCATCAGTATACATGGACACATAGTAATGTATATCCATATGTGCATCAGTATACATGGACACATAGTAATGTATATCCATATGTGCATCCATCTACATGGACACATAGTAATGTATGTCCATATGTGCATCAGTCTACATGGCCACATAGTAATGTATATCCATATGTGCATCCATCTACATGGACACATAGTAATGTATGTCCATATGTGCATCAGTATACATGGACATATAATGTATATCCATATGTGCATCCATCTACATGGACACATAGTAATGTATGTCCATTTGTGCATCAGTATACATGGACACATAGTAATGTATATCCATATGTGCATCAGTCTACATGGACACATAGTAATGTATATCCATATATGCATCCATCTACATGGACACATAGTAATGTATATCCATATGTGCATCCATCTACATGGACACATAGTAATGTATATCCATATGTGCATCAGTCTACATGGACACAGTAATGTATGTCCATATGTGCATCAGTCTACATGGCCACATAGTAATGTATGTCCATATGTGCATCCATCTACATGGACATATAATGTATATCCATAAAGATAAAGTGAAGATTTTTATTCCATCTCTTTTTGGAGTGCTGCTTTATCCATTGATTCCTGCTAACATTGGTGGGGTTTGTCGGACCCCCTATTGCCTTCACACTGTGTTTCTCTTAATGTATATCCATATGTGCATCCATCTACATGGACACAGTTTACACGAGTTTAGCCTCGTCTTCCTGTAGACTGAGAAATGGAATAAATCTTCTTGTACCTAGTGAATGGATAGCGGTTCTGCCAGCTTCTTCACACTTGATACCTGTGACTATTCCATGTGTGTCGGTGTGCCGGGTATCTCATGTATATATCTATATACAGTAACACATCGCCTTCAGTCACTGATGAATAGTCTACTGCTGCAGCGTATTTACACAGCACGATTGTTACAATGTGTTTCCTAACAATCAGAAAGACGACTGTTCCTGCCAACTTCACAACAATAACCCTTTACGCAGGAGTCCTGTGCTGACATCTGCTGTAGCCGTGGAAGGAGCGAGATGTAATGGCGGCATATATTGGACACTTCTAACAGGTTATGGATGATCTACGGGGGCAGAGATTTGTCCATTGCCGCAAATATGACGGCATCAACAGAGTGAATCGTATTCCTGGACGGAAGAATTCATGTATAGAAGATTCTGAGCGTTCAGACTTGTACTAGAAGGGGTTAAATACCGCGTGACTACAAGACCCCCAAACGCGTTAATTCATTCCAGTTTATTTCAGTAATGTGAAAGCGTTTGTGACTGCAGACAATAGCGGTGATCAGACATGACTAGTGACATATACGGGACCGCGTCCTCGCTATTACACACCTAGAGCGGCAGGACAATGCGCCGCGAGCTGCCGTGCGTCTTTATGTTACAGACACGAGAGCACAAGGTCAAAACTAATGTGCATTTCAATGACTCTGGAGAAAAAACTAGAAAAATGGGAAAAAAAACCCGATCCCTGGGAAAAAAAAAAAAAATCCCATTATCTCTCCTTCTACAGGTAAAGAAGTTTCTTGGTGGATCCGAGGAGCCTCCAACCTGCTCAATTTTACTAATCAAACTGGCTGACAGCCCAAACAAGCCATCTGAGGCGGATAATTAAGAGAAACGGAGGAGGAGGGGGCGGCGCGAGGATCGCACTTCATAACTATCAGCTGTATATAAATTTGTACTTAGACCAAAATGCAAGCGGATGATTTCTGCTGGAAAGGAAATGTCACAGAAGCCGCGGCGGCTTGAAGGCGCTCGATTCATAATGCATTTTATAAATAGTTAATGTCTCCCATACATAAGCCGGGGCTGGCAAATCAAAAAATTGTCAACATTTTTAGTCCTAGTTGTCAGTTTGTGCTGTCGACTGGAGCTTTGTGTGCGTTTCTGAAGCCGCGAGGAGGCTTGTAATTCCAGGCAGTTTCTCTATACGGCTTTAAGAGCTTCTCCAGCCAACTTTCTTCCCCCCGCCAAGATTGTGGCAGATGTAAAGAATGGGGGGAGGGGGGGGGGGTAGAAAAGTTTTGGAGTTTGCTTGTTAAGACTTTGTTATTGCTCTTTATTCATTGTAGAATAGGTGGTAGCTGGGGGTGGTGTGCGATGGAGAAGATAGCGCCCTCTAATGGTGAAAAGGTCAATGGTTGTGGGTATATAGCGGGAGCAGAGCTTCACCTGATTACTGACCATAATCCCGATAACATGGAAGACATGAAGTCTGATATCAGGACACAAGAAACCCTCAAGCGCATTAGGAAGCAGGATGACGTACAGCAGAACAGATGCTGCAGAGTACTACAGGGCGGTAATAATACCGGCAGAGGGGATATATACAACGTGTGCAGGGGAAGCAAACGCCGCCGCAGCGAGGACGAAGGGCCGATAACGCCGCCGCAGCGAGGACGAAGGGCCGATAACGCCGCCGCAGCGAGGACGAAGGGCCGATAACGCCGCCGCAGCGAGGACGAAGGGCCGCTAACGCCGCCGCAGCGAGGACGAAGGGCCGCTAACGCCGCCGCAGCGAGGACGAAGGGCCGATAACGCCGCCGCAGCGAGGACGAAGGGCCGATAACGCCGCCGCAGCGAGGACGAAGGGCCGATAACGCCGCCGCAACGAGGACGAAGGGCCGATAACGCCGCCGCAGCGAGGACGAAGGGCCGATAACGCCGCCGCAGCGAGGACGAAGGGCCGATAACGCCGCCGCAGCGAGGACGAAGGGCCGATAACGCCGCCGCAGCGAGGACGAAGGGCCGATAACGCCGCCGCAGCGAGGACGAAGGGCCGATAACGCCGCCGCAGCGAGGACGAAGGGCCGATAACGCCGCCGCAGCGAGGACGAAGGGCCGATAACGCCGCCGCAGCGAGGACGAAGGGCCGATAACGCCGCCGCAGCGAGGACGAAGGGCGCCGCCACAGTGAGGATAAACCCGCGCCGCCACAGTGAGGATAAACCCGCGCCGCCACAGTGAGGACGAAGGGCCGATAACGCCTCCACAGCGGGGACGAAGGGCCGATAACGCCGCCACAGCGGGGAAGAAGGGCCGATAACCCCGCCACAGCGGGGAAGAAGGGCCGATAACCCCGCCACAGCGAGAACGACGGGCCGGCGCCACCACAGCGAGAACGAAGGGCCGGCGCCACCACAGCGAGAACGACGGGCCGGCGCCGCCACAGCGAGAACGACGGGCCGGCGCCGCCACAGCGAGAACGACGGGCCGGCGCCGCCACAGCGAGAACGACGGGCCGGCGCCGCCACAGCGAGAACGACGGGCCGGCGCCGCCACAGCGAGAACGACGGGCCGGCGCCACCACAGCGAGAACGACGGGCCGGCGCCACCACAGCGAGAACGACGGGCCGGCGCCACCACAGCGAGAACGACGGGCCGGCGCCACCACAGCGAGGATGAACCCGCGCCACCACAGCGAGGATGAACCCGCGCCACCACAGCGAGGATGAACCCGTGCCACCACAGCGAGGATGAACCCGTGCCACCACAGCGAGGATGAACCCGTGCCACCACAGCGAGGATAAACCCGTGCCACCACAGCCACAGCTGGCCGCCACAGGCGTATACTGAAGGAAGACAGAAAAAATATCCAGAACAATAAGTAGCATATTATTCCACATGACTGCTTGTACTCTGTAATGTAGTACAGACAGTCCCCGGGTTACGTACAAGATACCTTCTGTAGGTTTGTTCTTAAGTTGAGTTTGTACGCAAGTAGGAACTGTATATTTTTTATAATTGTAACCACAGACAATTTTTTTTTTGGGGGGGGGGGGGCTCTGTGACAATCGGATTTTAAAAATGTTGGATTGTCATAAGAACCAGGAGTAACAATAAAGCTTCATTACAGAGACCTGTGATAACTGTTACAGCTGATCATTGTAGCCATAGGGTGATGGCACATGTGGCATTTTGAACACGTTTTTGGCCCGTTTTTAAGCAGTCCATGAAAAAACGTATCGGTTTTCTTGACAGGTTTGACCAATTAATTGTAACTGGTCAAAAACGCATGCTAAAGTACAGGAAATTATCAACACCCAGACGTCCATTTGTAGCTAGGGGTCGTCTGTAAGTCGGGTGTTCTTAAGCAGGGGACCGCCTGTATTTTACTTGTATATGTCCCCTATGATTTGTAAAGCCCCGCGGAATATGATGGCCCTATATAAAGATTATTATTATTACTATCCTCCTCTCCTACCGACTAAACTGAACAATATAAGGACCGTCAGCTTGATCTTACCCCAAAAACAAAAAAAAAAAGAAAAGAAATAAAATGAAAGCCCAATGTCTCAGTATCCGGGACACATGGATATCAGGCTTATTATATTTACATTCACATGACGAGGAGCAGCAGTATAAAGCAGCGATATCTTCATCTGACAATGACACGCTGCCCCCACTGGCCACCGCAGGAATGACAGACGGTATCTGCACTGGTCATGTGACTGTGCATTAACTTATAACAAAGGACGGCGGTGATTGCGCTCGTTAACACACGGATTGTGGGTTGTTTTTTTATTAATCCGCCTCCCGCTCTCGACTGTACAGTAACTCAGGTGCCGATAACTCGGGAGATAAGGACGGGGCAGGTGCCCAATATTTCTCTGATTAAAATGTAATTAACTTGTTAACCCCGCTCTGAAGAAATGTCTTGCCATTTAATTGAGTTTCAATGATCTCGCTCAGAAGCTTGATTTACTCTCAAAAAGCGAGGGCCGACATCCAATCCTGATTGTTAATTAAGTGCGGAGGGGGCTGGCGAGGCGTTATATTACTAATGGGAGACGCAAAAACTAGAATGACGGGGAAAAAGTTACAAAAGAGCTGGAGAAACCAAATCTGCAGTAACCCAATGGTAACTCAATGGCCACGTCAGGGTAATGTACAGAGCGGGAGGATTTCATGTGTAGCATCCCCTAGGCCAGTGCTGGTGAACCTTTCAGACCGGGTGCCCAAACTACAAATAAAACCCACATATTTACTACAAACTTACCAACATGGCAATTCAAGCTGCAACTTCCTCCCTGCTCCGTTATTGAGACTACATGAGGCCTTGAGTCAGGTTTGCCAAACTCTGTACTGAGGCGACGGCCTGAGTGCCTACAGAGAGGCTCCGAGCGCTACCCCATACCCTGTAACCGGCAGATTCAGGATTTAGACGGGCTCGTCCGCCCACAACAGCCGGGCCCGTCCCTGGAGAGAAGTGTTGTGATATCTTCTGTATGTTGTTAGTAGCAGCAGGACTGTGATATATGGATATATATTCCAGAATTGTAGCTTCTCCTGACTGGGATGGTGTGTGCTCACACTCCCCACACACACTTCAAGATTACTCCAAACAGAGGGGAAAGACTATGGTGTAACGCAGAGCACAGAAGAGTGAGGACACACTACCACTTGAAAAAAAGCTACAATCCTGGAACGTAAATCCACAGTCCTGCTGCTACTAACAGCATACACAAAAGTCTGATTACACATCACTACAGGGACAATACATAACATTGTTTGCACAGAGGACGACAGTGTGAGGACACGCCCCCCGAGCACTTGAAGAAGCTACAATCCTTGTATATAAATCCATATTTCACAGTCCTGCTGCTACTTACAACATGAACAAAGGTCTGATTACATATTTCTCTAGGGACAATACATAACACTGCCTGCAAAGGCACAGAGCACAGCAGTGTGAGGACACGTCCAGTCTACTTGGAGAAGCTACAATACATGAATATAAATCCATACATCACAGTCCTGCTGCTACTACCAAAATACACAAAGATCTGATTACACATCTCTCCAGGGACCAGAACACTAGCTGCAGAGAGCACAGAGCACAGCAGTGTGAGGACACACCTCCAGTGCACTTGAAAAGGCTACAATCATGGAAAATAAATCCATATTTCACAGTCCTGCTGCTCCTAACATCATACATAAATGTTAACTTTAAGTTATATTTAGGCGAGCTGATTTGATCAGTGAAGGTAGTCAATGGCTTAATGATAGAAGGCACAGTACATAGGAATCCGTGTATTGTACAGAGCAGAGTTGCCTGCCCATGGCGCTGCAGAACCAGTACCTGGGCCCCAAGTGTCTCTGGCCCGGATGGAGCAGAGAGGATGCAGAGGTGCTAATTACACGTCAGATCTATTCACTGAAAGCAAGAAAGTGCATCACGACCCCTTTAACGTGATGTATAGAATGAAATTGACGCAAGCGAGGGGAGAATTAACTCCATGAATTAACCAGGCGGACGCGCGGTCAGCGGAGAATTGGCGGCCGGTGCGTAGGATTAGTCTCTGCCGGTAACAATGAGGCCCATTCTGAGCAGCCGAGAACACGGCAAAGCGATTGTCTACACTGCAGCGCTGGGAGCGGGATACAATGTTATCAGTGAGAATGGATGCAGAACGCTCCCGCGTGTACGGAACAAATTAACAAATCATCTGTTATTCTAATAGGGGCGCGACCCCGATCCCCGCTAAATTACCGCACACAGCGCAAACAGGTGACGTACAGAGTTTGCATATTTGTTCCCCCATAAAGAGATGCAGATACACAGATCCGCCATCGTCCCGGGCGCGCTGGCATTTGTCGCCCGTTATCTACTCCTCACATTTAATTTACACGTTCTTTATCACGCGTCTCCGTCCTCACAGATAGAACCAATGGCACCGCAACACCGCGCCGGCTGCCATTTACTACAATCTGCGGCCAAACAAAGGATTTACAGATAAACAAGGGGAAGACATTCCAGCTGGACACAGCGCAAACCGCTACAAGGGAATGACCAATCAGAAGGAAGAGACGAAAATTAAGTTTCCGAAAGCCAAGTACCACATCTTACTAGTCTATAGGGATATCGAGCATGCTGGTATAACCTGGGAATATAGTGATATATGTACAACTGGTATAACCTGGGAATATAGTGATATATGTACAGCCGGTATAACCTGGGGATATCCTGTATATAATGATATATGTACAGCTGGTATAACCTGGGGATCTCCTGTATATAATGATATATGTACAGCTGGTATAACCTGGGGATCTCCTGTATATAATGATATATGTACAGCCGGTATAACCTGGGGATCTCCTGTATATAATGATATATGTACAGCTGGTATAACCTGGGGATCTCCTGTATATAATGATAGATGTACAGCTGGTATAACCTGGGGATCTCCTGTATATAATGATAGATGTACAGCTGGTATAACCTGGGGATCTCCTGTATATAATGATAGATGTACAGCTGGTATAACCTGGGGATCTCCTGTATATAATGATATATGTACAGCCGGTATAACCTGGGGGTCTCCTGTATATAATGATATATGTACAGCTGGTATAACCTGGGGATCTCCTGTATATAATGATATATGTACAGCCGGTATAACCTGGGGATCTCCTGTATATAATGATATATGTACAGCCGGTATAACCTGGGGATCTCCTGTATATAATGATATATGTACAGCCGGTATAACCTGGGGGTCTCCTGTATATAATGATATATGTACAGCCGGTATAACCTGGGGGTCTCCTGTATATAATGATATATGTACAGCTGGTATAACCTGGGGATCTCCTGTATATAATGATATATGTACAGCCGGTATAACCTGGGGATCTCCTGTATATAATGATATATGTACAGCCGGTATAACCTGGGGATCTCCTGTATATAGTGATATATGTACAGCCGGTATAACCTGGGGATCTCCTGTATATAGTGATATATGTACAGCTGCTATAACCTGGGGATCTCCTGTATATAATGATATATGTACAGCCGGTATAACCTGTGGATCTCCTGTATATAATGATATATGTACAGCTGGTATAACCTGGGGATCTCCTGTATATAATGATATATGTACAGCCGGTATAACCTGGGGATCTCCTGTATATAATGATATATGTACAGCTGGTATAACCTGGGGATCTCCTGTATATAATGATATATGTACAGCCGGTATAACCTGGGGATCTCCTGTATATAATGATATATGTACAGCCGGTATAACCTGGGGATCTCCTGTATATAATGATATATGTACAGCTGGTATAACCTGGGGATCTCCTGTATATAATGATATATGTACAGCCGGTATAACCTGGGGATCTCCTGTATATAATGATATATGTACAGCCGGTATAACCTGGGGATCTCCTGTATATAGTGATATATGTACAGCCGGTATAACCTGGGGATCTCCTGTATATAGTGATATATGTACAGCTGCTATAACCTGGGGATCTCCTGTATATAATGATATATGTACAGCCGGTATAACCTGGGGATCTCCTGTATATAATGATATATGTACAGCTGGTATAACCTGGGGATCTCCTGTATATAGTGATATATGTACAGCTGGTATAACCTGGGGATCTCCTGTATATAATGATATATGTACAGCCGGTATAACCTGGGCATCTCCTGTATATAATGATATATGTACAGCCGGTATAACCTGGGGATCTCCTGTATATAATGATATATGTACAGCTGGTATAACCTGGGCATCTCCTGTATACAATGATATACGTACAGCCGGTATAACCTGGGTAATTACATAACCTGATAATTATAATAATATAATAGTTTGACATGGCGGTATAACATAACGGTGGAGTATATTGGAGTATTATGGATATAATGATTTTATATCTGGTCCTGGAGTCAAGGTGAATAATATGTCAAAAAAACAATAGAAAAAGTATTGGGATTTATGAGAGTGGATGGATATGTAGCGCCCCCCGCTGAGCTGTCAGCATCCCCCCCATCCCTGCAGTAATGGCTTCTCCTTAATGACTTAAGTCTGAATTATGAAGCCTGTGATCTGCAATGTAAGTAATTAGCGATTCCTTCCTGAAGCCCCTATATTCCCTGGGCCGCCATTACTGCAGCGGCGGACATTAAACACGGCGTATAGGAGGGGAATTACCGGCTCTTTTGAAGTCGCGTTGCTGGTAATATATATTTAATATACCTTTAAGATCCCTGTCATCCCGCGGCGGCCGACATTACACAGACAAGGAGAGAACACAAAGGGGATCGGCTGTTACATGTCTCCCAGACAAAAGTTACTGCAGGATTTGTCTTCTAATTCTTTCTTTTTCTTTTATTTTTGTCTATCAAAAGGAATTAAGTAAAAAAAAAAAAAAAGTGATTTTATTACAATAACCCTCGCCCTAAGCTGCAGGAGTAAAGGAAAAATATAAGGATGCAGGGGGAGATCTCAGCCAGGAGGGTCCCCCACCTATAAAATATACAGTGTTATATGGAAGAGGGGTAAGTGCCGGGTTAGTGGAACCAGTTTGTATTTTTTTGGGGTAGCAGGTTGTGATACTTTGGGCTACTTCTAGGGGCAGTGTCTAAGTGGCCTGCATAAACTTCATCCTCTAACGCCTATAGATGGGTCTGCATTTAAAACGTGGAGATCACCAGGTCTCTACCTCTAGGAGTAGTCGCAGTGTAAGCAATGGTTGGCTTATAACTGAAAGACATCAGATGGGAGGGCGAGTGAGTAGTCAGCTGTAGTCCGAGATCAGGGAAGGCAGCAGTCAGAAGTAAATACAGGCTCAGGGCACAGGTCAAGGCATAGATCAGGGCCTGCAGCAGTCAGGAGTACATGCAGGGTCAGGGCCTGCAGCATTCAGGAGTACATGCTGGGTTAGGGCACAAGTCGAGACAGGCAGAAGTCAGGTGTACATGCAGGGTCAGGTTACATGTCAGGGCCAGCAGCAGCCAGGAGTACATGCAGGGTCAGGGCCTGCAGCAGTCAGCAGTGCATGCAGGGTAAGGGCACAGGTCGGGCCAGAAGCAGTCAGGAGTACATGCAGGGTCAGGGCACAGGTCGGGCGGGAGAGGCAGCAGTCAGGAGTACATGCAGGTTTGGGGTACAGGTCATGGCATAGATCAGGGCAGGCAGCAGTCAGGAATAGATGCAGGGTCAAGTTACATGTCAGGGCCAGCAGCAGTCAGGAGTACATGCAGGGTCAGGGCAGCCAGCAATACATCCAGGGTCAGGGCACAGGTCGGGACAGGCAGCAGTCAGGACTACATGCAAGGTCAGGGCACAGGTCCGAACAGGCAGCAGTTCGGAGTAGATGCAGGGTCAGGGTACATGCAGGGTCAGGGCATAGGTGAGGACAGGCAGTAGTCAGGAGTACATGCAGGTTTAGGGTACAGGTCAGGGCATAGATCAGGGCAGGCAGCTGTCAGGAATTAATGCAGGGTCAGGTTACATGTCAGGGCCAGCAGCAGTCAGGGGTGCATGCAGGGTCAGGGCCAGCAGCAGTCAGGGGTGCATGCAGGGTCAGGGCAAGCAGCAGTCAGGGGTGCATTCAGGGTCAGGGCAAGCAGCAGTCAGGGGTGCATGCAGGGTCAGGGCAAGCAGCATGGATATGAAGTTAGAAGCCATTGAGGGTCCACACATGGCAGCCATTGCTCAACCTCAACTAGGCTAATACTACAAGAATGGGGCACATTTGTATCCAGGGAGGATGGTGAACCCAGTGGCCATGACTTTCCGGACCAGTTGGATGTCAGTGATAAGTTGTATAAAACTGGAGTAAAATGTGGGGTCTAGTGGATAGCCTCTAAATCTAACTTGTATTTTTATTGAAGAAAAAAATGAGACGCACTCCAAGGTAAATGTGAAAAAACGGATTAGCCCAAGTGCAACGTTTCAGACCCTGTTCAGGACCCTTTTTCAAGGGAAAAATGATCGGGCTGCAGAAGATACAGGACCTTTGCCGCTGCTTCTTCCATCGGGATCCAATAGAACAGAAAGCTGGAGCCGAGGAGGAATAGTTCCTGCTCTTCCAAGTGTTCCACATAAAACCCATTCAGTACTGGTGCTGATTCTGTTGATAACCCACATGGCCACCATTCAGCAGCCCAGCTTTTCTAGACTTCTGACTGCTAGGTTTATCTCAATTTCAGATTATTTTGCATAGCAAGGAAGTGCCGTCATTCAGGGGCATAGGAAAGCTGTGTGATAATAAATGACAGCACATGGTTTATCATCCAACTTCATATGAGTAAATCTGTCTGGACATGGGAAAGCTGGGTGACCGCTCTAAGTGATCTTTAAAGTCATCCCCATTAGCAAGTCCTGCAGGTTGATGGAGGAGTCACACAGGGAGCCCTACAAATCGCTTAGTCTCCATGAGCTTCATGGACATGGGGGACAGTAAAGAGGAGATGATAACGTACAGTTAACCCTTCTCCTGCCACTAGAAGGGTCTCTGCATAGAGGAGGCCAGTCTACACTAGAGGTGATTCTGCAGGGCGCTGCTGCCACCTAGCTGCAGCACTGGATACTGCGCCCACTGCATTCCCTACAATTAAGAATGATTACTCTGAAACCCCTTTGATGATTATCTGGAGAATTACAATGCAATTAAGAGCAGATATCAGTGGTAAATATTAGACTTCATCTGCGGATCCCTATCTGCTTTATTTATCTTAATAGTATAGCGGGAGGAGGGGGGGGGGAATCATGATTTATGGATATCCGAACATAAAATAAATATATAATCCCCTTACTATACCACCGGAGGTCGTAAAGAATCTGAATTTACAATCTGATTTCATCCTATAGAAAACATCTTTTCAGAGTATACAAGTCCTTGGATCATGCAAAGAAGTTTCTTAGTCCTATCGACCCCTTTAAGGGTCGTGACCCAGTAACTTTTCAACAAAATTTTCATACATCCTAATCTACTTTTTCTCTATTCTGGCTGAATTCCCTCTCGCTAAAAGTTAGATGCTCAGTGAGGTATCAGATTGCATAGAAGTCTATGGAGACGGGAGAGGGAATCGGATTCACAGCACCTTGGTCTCCAGTCACAAGCTCCGAGCTGGCCCATCATTACATCACTACTGACAATAGATGATGACAAAGGTTATCTCCTCCCCCTCCCTGTACAATGACCTCTGTATAGATAACACTGACCCATCATTACATCACTACTGACAATAGATGATGTCACAGCTTATCTCCTCCCCCTCCCTGTACAATGTCCTCTATATAGATCACACTGACCCATCATTACATCACTACTGACAATAGATGATGACAAAGGTTATCTCCTCCCCCTCCCTGTACAATGACCTCTATATAGATAACACTGACCCATCATTACATCACTACTGACAATAGATGATGTCACAGCTTATCTCCTCCCCCTCCCTGTACAATGACCTCTATATAGATAACACTGACCCATCATTACATCACTACTGACAATAGATGATGTCACAGCTTATCTCCTCCCCCTCCCTGTACAATGACCTCTGTATAGATAACACTGACCCATCATTACATCACTACTGACAATAGATGATGTCACAGCTTATCTCCTCCCCCTCCCTGTACAATGTCCTCTATATAGATAACACTGACCCATCATTACATCACTACTGACAATAGATGATGTCACAGCTCATCCTGGCACACTGTCTTAAGTTACTGCTGTGGTAGCCAGTACAGGGCTTAACAGAAGGAAGCGGTTGTAAAGCAGTTAAATGCAGAGAGTACAGAGCACAACAGGGTGAGGACATGCCCTCAGTGCATGTGGAGAAACTCCAATTCCAGAATATAAATCCATATGTTACAGTCCTGCTGCTACGAACAACATACAAAGTCCTGACTACACCTCTTTCTAGGGACAATAACGGACACTGGCTGCAGAGAGCACAGAGCACAGCAGTGTGAGGTCTGATTACACATCTCTCCAGGGACAATACATAACACTGGCTGTAGTCTGTGGTGTCACATCTGACAGGTTATCGAAGTTTAGATCCAGTTATCACCCAGCTTTTCCAGGTTAAGATATAACTAGGAAATGGAACAGAGAGGTGACACAAGGAGGTAGATTTAGTCCACAATTCACGAGGAGAAATGTGAAAATAAAACTGCAGAGGTTCATCTTATCTGATGACAGACAAGGTCACAAAGTGGGAAATTTGGGGTGAATTATTTTATCTCGTCCTCTTCTGTTCTGTAATCTGCCGGAATCCTAGAAGAGTCGCTGACATGCGCTTCTATTACCGCCGTGTAGATATGATCTGGTTAGGTTATCGTAACTGAGCATTTCGTATTGAGATTTATTCTGCGCTCGCCCCGCGGGCGTCCTGTTAGGGTAATAAGACAGTCATCCATCTTCTTGTAGCCTCCTCTTTAGATCCGCATGGAGGTTCCTGAATTTTCTGTAGTATAATGAATGGTTGTGCGGCACGGGAAGGTCAGCGGTGGCGGGCCGGGTGCAGCGAACATGGCACGGGCCGCCCGGTTAATATGCAGATGAATTCCACTGAACTTTGCATAGCAGAGAGGTAATTGCTTCATAGACGCAGAATAAAATGGTTTCCCCGTGCGGGCGAAACCGGCACCGATGACCTCTCCCCCCGCAGCCTTTGTGTACAGCACATGATTTATTTAGCGTGTGACATGCAATTTATTCACATTATGTTTGAAAGTTTCATTGGGAGACAAATTGTGGCGTTTTGTAATCACTAACAAGTCCAGATGAGGATGAGGCCCCCGCACAGCAAAGGTCAGAGCCGCAGAGCGGGAGGTAGAGGAAGGAGCGGATGGGAGAGATTATACATCTAAAGAGGAGAGCAACACTCAGGAGGAACCGGCACCAGATTTACACCATTACACTACCTGCCCCTCATGTAGGGAAGAAAAGTCCCCCTTTTATGTGAAATCTTATAATATTCATAATCTACTATAATACTGCCCCTATGTACAAGAATATAACTGCCATAATACTGCCCCCTATGTACAGGAATATAACTACTATACTGCCCCCTATGTACAAGAATATAACTACTATAATACTGCCCCCTATGTACAGGAATATAACTACTATAATACTGCCCCCTATGTACAAGAATATAACTACTATAATACTGCCCCCTATGTACAGGAGTAAAACTACTATAATACTGCTCCCTATGTACAAGAATATAACTACTATAATACTGCTCCCTATGTACAAGAATATAACTACTATAATACTGCCCCCTATGTACAAGAATATAACTACTATAATACTGCCCCCTATGTACAGGAATATAACTACTATAATACTGCCCCCTATGTACAAGAATATAACTACTATAATACTGCCCCCTATGTACAGGAATATAACTACTATAATACTGCCCCCCATGTACAAGAATATAACTACTATAATACTGTCCCCTATGTACAAGAATATAACTACTATAATACTGCCCCCTATGTACAAGAATATAACTACTATAATACTGCCCCCTATGTACAAGAATATAACTACTATAATACTGCCCCCTATGTACAAGAATATAACTACTATAATACTGCCCCCTATGTACAAGAATATAACTACTATAATACTGCCCCCTATGTACAAGAATATAACTACTATAATACTGCCCCCTATGTACAAGAATATAACTACTATAATACTGCCCCCTATGTACAGGAATATAACTACTATAATACTGCCCCCCATGTACAAGAATATAACTACTATAATACTGTCCCCTATGTACAAGAATATAACTACTATAATACTGCCCCCTATGTACAAGAATATAACTACTATAATACTGCCCCCTATGTACAAGAATATAACTACTATAATACTGCCCCCTATGTACAAGAATATAACTACTATAATACTGCCCCCTATGTACAAGAATATAACTACTATAATACTGCCCCCTATGTACAAGAATATAACTACTATAATACTGCCCCCTATGTACAAGAATATAACTACTATAATACTGCCCCCTATGTACAGGAATATAACTACTATAATACTGCCCCCTATGTACAAGAATATAACTACTATAATACTGTCCCCTATGTACAAGAATATAACTACTATAATACTGCCCCCCATGTACAAGAACATAACTACTATAATACTGCCCCCCATGTACAAGAACATAACTACTATAATACTGCCCCCCATGTACAAGAACATAACTACTATAATACTGCCCCCTATGTACAAGACCATAACTACTATAATACTGCCCCCTATGTAAAAGAATATAACTATCATAATACTGTCCACTATGTACAGGAATCTAACTACTATAATACTGCCCCCTATATACAAGAATATAACTACCATAATACTGTCCCCTATGTACAAGAACATAACTACTATAATACTGCCCCCTATATACAAGAATATAACTACTATAATACTGCCCCCCATGTACAAGAACATAACTACTATAATACTGCACCCTATGTACAAGAATATAACTACTATAATACTGCCCCCCATGTACAAGAACATAACTACTATAATACTGCCCCCTATGTACAAGAATATAACTACTATAATACTGCCCCCTATGTACAAGAATATAACTAGTATAATACTGCCCCCTATGTACAGGAATATAACTACTATAATACTGCCCCCTATGTACAAGAATATAACTACTATAATACTGCCCCCTATGTACAAGAATATAACTACTATAATACTGTCCCCTATGTACAAGAATATAACTAGTATAATACTGCTCCCCTATGTACAGGAATATAACTACTATAATACTGCCCCCTATGTACAAGAATATAACTACTATAATACTGCCCCCTATGTACAGGAATATAACTACTATAATACTGCCCCCTATGTACAAGAATATAACTACTATAACACTGCTCCTATGTACAAGAATATAACTACTATAACACTGCTCCTATGTACAAGATGACAGAACACAACAGTGCAGGGACAATACAGAACACTAGCTGCAGAGAACACAGAGCACAGCAGAACTTCTCTCTAGGGTTAGTATTTTTTTAATACAAATATATCGTTATTAAGTTTTTAATAAATATCCAACAGTCTTAAAATTGGGTGCTGAACGGTAGGATTTAGGCAGATCCCAATAACTGTAAAGCTATGCTCATAGATATCCCTCCAAAATGATGTTATCCTAGGGGGAAAACCATATAATGTGTAGAAAATCCGGCCCGGTCAGAGATTCCAGTTATCTGAGAAATAAGTCCTGGCCCAAGAAGGGGCTGATATCAGTCCCATCATTCCCTCCTTGTGAACTGGGTTTTAACTTAATAGCCCTTTACTATATCCTCATAAACTCATGAACAATTGTGCAAACTGGGTGTGTATTTATTACTGTTTGCAGAGAACACAGAGCACAACAGTGTGAGGATACGCCCCCAATATGTGTCCTCAGTTTTTTTTTTACTTATGCACCACAACAGAGATACAAACATGAATGCAGGAAAGCGAGCACTAAATCCCTCCCCCTGTGCAGCGTGTAAATGGCGCATAGACAAGGTATGACACGGCGCACATTCACTATTACGCGAAGTCACGTAAAACAATTATCTATACACAGGTCTGGTCATTGAGTACAATCCCACGGGGGGCAGTTATATAGGGTCGCATCTAAGGTAATCGCAGAGGGCCCAGGGCACCTCATAGATTTTCCTGCAGATACTATTCAGTCCGTGTAAAGGGATGTATTACATGTTCTATCCCTTGTGTCATAAGGAAGTGGCTTATCCATTGTCTCCATTTTTTAGCTTGTAGGCTCTAATTTCGATGTTTCATTGCGTTCTAGGATCATTACGGCCTTGACCGGTTCTAGAACATAATGTAGTGCGAGTTCTTCCTCTTGTAACCAGTAACGGAGGATAATGCGTTACCACAATACTGACAACATGGGACAGCTGGGGTAAATGAGTGTCCTGTGCAGCACCTCTGCCTCTTCCTTGCAGATCCTCTCCAGGTCCCTCAGGTTGGATGGTGAATGTTGGCGGAGGCCATTTTCAGGTCTCTCCAGAGATTGGGTTTAGGTCTGGGCTCTGGTTGGGCCGCTCAGGAAGGGTCACAGAGATGTTTTGATTATTGCTTTGTTATTTTTGCCATGTGCTTAGGGTCATGGTCTTGTTGGAAGGTTCGGCCCAGTCTGAGGTCCAAAGCATCTGGAAGAGGTTTTTCTCCAGGATATCTCTGTGCTTGGTCACATTCATCTTTCCTTCCATTACACCCAGTGGTCCAGTCCCTGCCCCCATAGAATGATGCTGCCCCCCATGTGTCACTGCTGGGATTGTATTTGGCCGGTGATGAGTGGCACTTGGTTTTCTCCACCGCTTAGAATTAACACCGAAAAGTTCAGAGAATCTTATTCCTCACAGTCCAGGATCCTCCATGTGTTTTGCACACTGTATGCAGCTTACATATGTCTTGCACGGAGGAGAAGCTTCCAGACTCTGCCATAAGCCCCAACTGATGGAGGCTGCAGTGATAGGTGACTCCCATCTCCCTTCTGCATCTCTGGAGCTCAACCACAGTGATCTTGGGGTTCTTCTTTACCTTTACCTTCTCCCACAATTGCTTAGTCTACCTGGACAGCCAGGTCAAGCATGAGTTGTGGTCATACCAAACTGCTTCCAAATAAGGATTATGGAGGCCACTGTGCTCTTAGAAACCTTGATTGCTGCAGAAATTCTTTTGTAGCCTTGGCCAGATCCGTGGCTTTCCAAAATTCTGTCTCTGAGCTCCTTGGGCAGTGCCTTAGACCTCATGATTCTCATGTGTACTGACATCCAGTGTGAGAGTAATGTTCTCTTCTTTGTTCTCCGGCTGTATCCGGATCTCGTGTACGGCTTTTTTTTTTTTTTTTTTTTTTTTAAGTCTCTACAGTATATACCAGAAGTGTATCTGTATGTGTGTAATGATGTTTCTTACAAAGAAAAACAGTTTGAATGTTTTCCGACTAATTAAAATGATCTGATTTATAATAAGCAAAAAAAAAAAAAAAAAAAAAAGATGATACCAATTGGCTGTAATAAAACAAAGAGTGAAAATTTTAAAGGAGAATACTTTCCATACCCACTGTATATTCATATATCACAGTCCTGCTGCTACTAACAACATGCCCAAATGTCTGATTACACATCTCTCCTGGGAAAATACCATCACTGGCAGCAGAGAGCACAGCAGTGTGAGGATACTCCTCGAAGGAATTTGAAGAAACAACATCTCAGGTCTCTCTACATCTTCTCTTTCTCCATTACCAGCAGCAGAGCAGTTGATTTGCAATGTAATTTGCATGAGCAGGATGATGGCGGTACCTTCCACTAGTCAGTATCAGGCAGCATCTGCTCTCGCTCTATGTAGCGGTGGGGAGATGTGTGATACATGTTATAGGGGCAGGGTATATATATATATCTATACAGTGTATACATATGATAGCGGTAACATTCCACTAGTCCGTATTATCAGGCAGCATCTGCTCTCGCTCTATGTAGCGGTGGGGAGATGTATGATACATGTTATAGGAGCAGGGTACATATATCTATACATTATATACATATGATGGCGGTAACCTTCCACTAGTCCGTATTATCAGGCAGCATCTGCTCTCGCTCTATGTAGCGGTGGGGAGATGCGTGATACATGTTATAGGGGCAGGGTACACATATATATATATATTTATCTCTACAGTGGATACATATGATAGCGGTAACATTCCACTAGTCCGTATTATCAGGCAGCATCTGCTCTCGCTCTATGTAGCGGTGGGGAGATGTATGATACATGTTATAGGAGCAGGGTACATATATCTATACATTATATACATATGATGGCGGTAACCTTCCACTAGTCCGTATTATCAGGCAGCATCTGCTCTCGCTCTATGTAGCGGTGGGGAGATGCGTGATACATGTTATAGGGGCAGGGTACACATATATATATATATTTATCTCTACAGTGGATACATATGATAGCGGTAACATTCCACTAGTCCGTATTATCAGGCAGCATCTGCTCTCGCTCTATGTAGCGCTGGGGAGATGTGTGATACATGTTATAGGAGCAGGGTATATATATATATATATCTATACAGTGTATACATATGATAGCAGTAACATTCCACTAGTCCGTATTATCAGGCAGCATCTGCTCTCGCTCTATGTAGCGGTGGGGAGATTTGTGATACATGTTATAGGGGCAGGGTACACATATATATATATATATATATATATCTATACAGTGTATACATATGATAGCGGTAACATTCCACTAGTCCGTATTATCAGGCAGCATCTGCTCTCGCTCTATGTAGCGGTGGGGAGATGTATGATACATGTTATAGGGGCAGGGTACACACATATATATATATATCTATACAGTGTATACATATGATAGCAGTAACATTCCACTAGTCCGTATTATCAGGCAGCATCTGCTCTCGCTCTATGTAGCGGTGGGGAGATTTGTGATACATGTTATAGGGGCAGGGTACACATATATATATATCTATACAGTGTATACATATGATGGCGGTAACATTCCACTAGTCCGTATTATCAGGCAGCATCTGCTCTCGCTCTATGTAGCGGTGGGGAGATGTGCACGATACATGTTATAGGAGCAGGGTACATATATATATATATCTATACAGTGTATACCTATGATGGCGGTAACATTCCACTAGTCAGTATCAGGCAGCATCTGCTCTCGCTCTATGTAGCGGTGGGGAGATGTGTGATACATGTTATAGGGGCAGGGTACATATATATATATATATCTATACATTATATACATATGATGGCGGTAACATTCCACTAGTCCGTATTATCAGGCAGCATCTGCTCTCGCTCTATGTAGCGGTGGGGAGATGTGTGATACATGTTATAGGGGCAGGGTACATATATATATATATCTATACATTATATACATATGATGGCGGTAACATTCCACTAGCCAGTATCAGGCAGCATCCGCTCTCGCTCTATGTAGCGGTGGGGAGATGTGTGATACATGTTATAGGGGCAGGATACATATATATATATATATATCTATACAGTGTATACATATGATAGCAGTAACATTCCACTAGTCCGTATTATCAGGCAGCATCTGCTCTCGCTCTATGTAGCGGTGGGGAGATGTGTGATACATGTTATAGGAGCAGGGTATATATATATATATATATATATATATCTATACAGTGTATACATATGATAGCGGTAACATTCCACTAGTCCGTATTATCAGGCAGCATCTGCTCTCGCTCTATGTAGCGGTGGGGAGATGCGTGATACATGTTATAGGGGCAGGGTACACACATATATATATATCTATACAGTGTATACATATGATGGCGGTAACATTCCACTAGTCCGTATTATCATGCAGCATCTGCTCTCGCTCTATGTAGCGGTGGGGAGATGTGTGATACATGTTATAGGGGCAGGGTACATATATATATCTATACAGTGTATACATATGATAGCGGTAACATTCCACTAGTCCGTATTATCAGGCAGCATCTGCTCTCGCTCTATGTAGCGGTGGGGAGATGCGTGATACATGTTATAGGGGCAGGGTACACACATATATATATATCTATACAGTGTATACATATGATGGCGGTAACATTCCACTAGTCCGTATTATCATGCAGCATCTGCTCTCGCTCTATGTAGCGGTGGGGAGATGTGTGATACATGTTATAGGGGCAGGGTACACATATATCTATACAGTGTATACATATGATAGCGGTAACATTCCACTAGTCCGTATTATCAGGCAGCATCTGCTCTCGCTCTATGTAGCGGTGGGGAGATGTGTGATACATTTTGCAGGTGAGATGTCAGAGGACAAGAGCCGTAATACTGGAGCAAAACAGGGAAAAATGTGAAATTCATGGGAAGGTAATGGGGAGAAAACAATGAAAACAATCCTCTGTGTTCCTATTTAAAGCGGCTCGCTCAATGCTATATGCATACAGCTAGAGGCAAGCTGGAAACCAGCCAGGTCCTGGCTGCCAGCAAAAATTTTGTCACCTCCTTTGAACATCTGAAGTATGTTTACCCAATAGATTTCATTAAATTACACTTCCATTAGGAAGCATACAATGTTGATACTCATCTCGGAGATAAAAGGGATCGCTAAGAGGCATGTCATCCGGCTACCCGGCTGATTGCTATTTCTAGGCCAATCAAGGATCTACGCCAGAACAATACCAGGTTAAAAAAAAAAAAGCACATCTCCCAGGGGGCCCCGCGCTCCGAGGCTACAGTCCCATTACCGAAATGAGCTTATCATTAATGACAGTGCTTATACAGCGCCTTATTCTAATACAACTAAACGCGCCGGATTTGGGTCATTAGCTGGATTTTTCTCAGCGTATAGAAAAACTTTTAAAGGGGAGTCGCCACCGCCGCGCCAGATTCCTCGCCATATGTTCAGCCTGTCCGCCGATGAGAGAACAAGACAAAAAGAAAAGTGTTGACGGAGCAGAAGTTAACATGGAGATTTCTGGCTGCGGAGTCCCACTTTATATCCGTCTTCTTGCTGGCGGGAGAGAAGTTTTGGAGATTACGAGTCTTACAGGGGTTAAGCGACTAAATTACCATGAAAGAATACAATTAAAAATTACCGCCGCTCCGTAATCACATAATCCCTCTACTGGGAGCCCGGCATCGAGATGGGAAAAGGGGAAAGAAAAAAAAATACAGAAAAAAGAATCTTGTAAAAATCCACCTCGGGGGGAAACATTGCGCAGCCGTCGCCGGAATGGGAATTCTCCGATAATTGAGATTTTAATAAAGTAGAAGCTGCTCTTTTCTGGTGGATTAAGATGCGCTCACCTGTTAGGGAGTAATTACCTGGACGCACGACAGCGCCCACCCCAAAAATTAATAAGACCCCTGTATGTCAGTGCGCCCCCAGACATACAGACATAAGATCTGCAGAATAAACCCCCAACACAATAATGGGAAGGAAACAGATAATGGAGATTTGTAATGAGATCACAATGTATTTTGTTAGTAGCAGCAGAACTGTGAAATATGGATTTATATCCTTGTATTGTAGCTTATCCAAATACACTGGGGGGGGGGGGGGTGTCCTCACACTGCTGTGCTCTGTGCCTTCAGCAGGCAGTGGTACGTTTTTTCGAGAAATATGAAATCAGACCTCTGTTCATGTTGCTAGTATCAGCAGGACTGTGAGATATGTGAGATATTCCAGGATTGTAGCTGGAATCCAAGTGCACTGCGGGTGTATCCTAACACTGCTATGTTCCATGCAGACAGTGTTAGGTATTGTCCCCGGAGAGATGTGTAATCAGACCTTTGTGTTTGTTGTTTGTAGCAGCAGGACTGTGATGTACAGATTTATATTCCAGGATTGTAGTGCAACGGGGGCATATCCTCACACTGCTGTGCTCTGAACTACTCCATAGGCGCATACATGTTCTATGACAGGTTGCATTTTCCCCTGGCGGTGAGATTTCTGGACTAACTTTATACTTAGAAGGTTCTTGCATTCTCCTTCATGTGTCAGGAGATCAGAATTTGAAATCAGAACTACCCAGACTGATACAATATAACAAACCCTCAGTCTTGATAATTCTTTGCCAAAATATTTACATATCCATCTACAACATTACATCTCCTGAACTTGACTGCACCATTAAAGGGGTGATCCGGAACACTAAAAGGGATATTCGAAGTCCGCAATTATGTTTAGGATTCATGTTCGTAAACTGATAAGGCTCGCCCAGTCCTTGCTACACGTGGGATGACAGAGGCCCTGACCAGAGAAGAGGATAACCCACTGGTGGGGGGGCAGCAGGAGGGGGTGCTATAACACAGCTCCGCTATCATGCCCACGGTCTGCATGTGTGATCGCTCTCCTTAGACTGACACCTCAATTTGCTCAGTCACTTGTTCTGAGTGCATGTACGAGCCCCTCTCCGGCTCTGTCACTCCATGTTATCGCCTTTCATCAGCCCTGAATACAAGATGTTTCATTTATGAGGCCGAGCTAATAGTGAGAAGTGACAATCACATGTCACCGCCTCAACGGCGCCACCAAACATGGACACAGGCTTCCCCGTCCTTATTACTCCCGGCCTGTCAGCCGCGCTCCATATCCCTCTCTCCTGCCATCAATGTCACTTACCCCCATCCTGCACAATTTACTCAGATTTTACCTAAAATATATACATAATATATAAAATATATAAACACACATACAGGCGGTCCCCCACTTAAGAACACTCGAGTTACCATTCTAAAATATACAATTCCGACTTACATACAAATTCAACTTAAGAACAAACCTAAAGAACCTAACCCGGAGACTGAGATAGATAGATCTAAACGATTCCATAACTGGCAGCTGCACCGCTGCCTCATCTAGCGCCAAGAAAATCAATTACTTAGGGTTTGAGACACATAAGGAAAGTAAAATCCAGAATAATTATTACTGTAACCCTATAATATTGGAACATTTTTCCTTCTCGTGGAATAAATTTTGATTTTTATTCCCTTTTTTTTTTTAAACTTAAACTAAGATTTCCTTTTATAAATATTATGTTTAAGGGACATCATGTATAGAAAATCTGTCTTCATGTAACTTTATTAGAAAATTTGGATTAAAGGAATGTTTAGAATTTTGCTCTAATTTATCCCCTTTCTCTCCAAACAGCATATGAGGGGCAGGGGTCTCATATCTGGTACACCCCCTAAAAAGTAAGAGCCACCTCTCGTTTACAGGCCTCTGACATCATATGCGTCAATCACATGGCCTGCTAATAGCTAACTCCGATTAAAGAGAGCTGCAATACCAAAGACAGCCACTATATAATGTATGGCACTGTGCTTGGTGAGATACTGTGACACCTAACTGACCGCTGCAGACCGATTCCTGGGCTTTCGGATGCCCTCCACCACCACCACCAACCTCCACCCTCTTGCTCCAATGCAATATTTTGTGCTCCTGTATTAACCCTCTACGGCAGGGGTAGGGAACCTATGGCTCGGGAGCCAGATATGGCTCTTATGTTGGCTGCATCTGGCTCTCAGACAGATCTTTAATAAATAGCGATGCTGTGTGTCTCTTAGACCGATCGCTGGACACAGCGATGTTGCCACTGCCTATGTCCTTTGTACGACCCAGGCGCCATTGCCGCCATCGTCTAAGCCTGAGTCAAAGAGAAGAGCGTGTGCGTGTGCTGTGGCTAGCTGTCTAATGGGAGCGTGTGCTGTGGCTAGCTGTCTAATGGGAGCGTGTGCTGTGGCTAGCTGTCTAATGGGAGCGTGTGCTGTGGCTAGCTGTCTAATGGGAGCGTGTGCTGTGGCTAGCTGTCTTATGGGAGCGTGTGCTGTGGCTAGCTGTCTAATGGGAGCGTGTGCTGTGGCTAGCTGTCTAATGGGAGCGTGTGCTGTGGCTAGCTGTCTAATGGGAGCGTGTGCTGTGGCTAGCTGTCTACTTGGGAGCGTGTGCTGTGGCTAGCTGTCTACTTGGGGGCGTGTGCTGTGGCTAGCTGTCTACTTGGGGGCGTGTGCTGTGGCTAGCTGTCTACTTGGGGGCGTGTGCTGTGGCTAGCTGTCTACTTGGGGGCGTGTGCTGTGGCTAGCTGTCTACTTGGGGGCGTGTGCTGTGGCTAGCTGTCTACTTGGGGGCGTGTGCTGTGGCTAGCTGTCTACTTGGGGGCGTGTGCTGTGGCTAGCTGTCTACTTGGGGGCGTGTGCTGTGGCTAGCTGTCTACTTGGGGGCGTGTGCTGTGGCTAGCTGTCTACTTGGGGGCGTGTGCTGTGGCTAGCTGTCTACTTGGGGGCGTGTGCTGTGGCTAGCTGTCTACTTGGGGGCATGTGCTGGAATAATCCTTTCTACTGGGAGGCATGTGCGTATGGTACGGCTCTTACAAAATAACATTTTAAAATATGTGGCGTTCATGGCTCTCTCAACCAAAAAGGTTCCTGACCCCTGCTCTACGGGATCATTTTGGCCCCACAGTAGTTTCACTGGCCCCATATGGAATACAAGCAAATTTATTTTGTAGAAATATGGGGCGGTTTTTCGTTCTGTCTGATCCCCAGTAATTTTATATATGTCACCCATCTTATGGGTAGATCATCAATATATAAATAAGAACCTGAGAAGCGCTCTTGTCTAATTGCAAAAACTAAACTTATAATGTCATTTAGGCCACAAGTAATTCCCATGGGTGACGTGACTGGCGAGGTCCGAGTCTCCATGCACCTCGTACGCCGTAGATTACACCGTTATCGCTGAAGAGCAGGACACAATCCGGGAAATCCATTCATTACCATCACACGCGTTCACCAATCCGCTCACAATGAGACATTTCATCTTCCCAAATGCCACAATCCTAATCTGACGCCGCTCATTTAGAAATCGCTGCAGATTTAAGCCTAAAATAAAAACCGGCATCAAGAAAGAAAAAAAAAAAAACACATCAACAAACAGCTGGGAAGACAATTTGACGATCTGGATGTATTCTGGCTTATCCCCCTACTCAGGGTCCACTGGATCTCTTTAATAGGCTGACAGTTGCATTGGGATGGTTAATAAAACATTCAACACCATGTCTTCAGCCAATATAGGAATGCAAATCCCACCAGAAATATATAATTCATCAGACAGTAATATTTAGTCATAGCCAAATAATAATACTGCACATGAAAAATACAAAAAAAGGGGAGAAAAAGCCCAAGAAAAAACACCAACAGTGCCACCTAGAGGCCGGCTCGGAGCATCAACGCTGCTTATCCTCTGTACAGATACATTGTAACAATATAATAATATTTACCATTAGAGATACATAGTATTACAGGTATAATACCATTTACTTACACAGGTATATTGTAAGAATAGTAACTTATACAGCTACAGAGTAATAAGGTAACGATAAGATCTACTATTAGAGATTCATTGTATGGAGATTATGATAAATGTATCTTAGTAAATGGTAATCATGTAAGAGGTCTATTTACTTACATAGATACACTGTAACAATGAATGGTAAGATTTACTTAAATAGATAAACATTGTAACAATACTTCTACATAGTAATCCTACAGGATTGTTAATCTGCTGAATCCTCACCCCTTGTGTATTAAAAGGGATTTAGAAAGAAAAATCACATAAAGCAGGAAGGGAATGTGGTAACATAATAACCCTTTTCTCGCCTGTATAATCTCAGGCCGCTCCAGTGGTCCCTGATTATCCCTTCTCTCCGCTCCTGCAGTCATGGCATGCTGTACATAGGTGACCACTGAGGCTGGTGACTGAGTGCAGCCATCATTGCAGGACTGGGAAGAAGCACCTAAATTACAGATTCATTAAAGCCATTTAGCATAATGAATCTGTCAGCAGGCGTGGCCACATAGACTGCAGCCAGTGTTGCGTATTGTTCCTGGTGAAATGTGTAACCAGACCTCACACTGCTGTGCTCTGTGCTCCCTGCAGCCAGTGGTATGTATTGTCCCTTGAGAGTTGTGTAATCATATCTTTTTATGTATGTTGTTAGTAGCAGTGGGACTGTGATATATGGATTTATATTCCAGGATGGTAACTTCCCCAAGTTCTTTGGGGAAGAGGGGGGCATGTCCTCACACTGCTGTGCTCTATGATCTATGCAGCCAGTGCTGGGTAATGTCCCTGGAGAAATATGTAATCAGAGCTTTGTGTATGTTGTTAGGAGCAGCAGGCCTGTAAAATTTAATTTATATTCTAGGATTGGAGCTTCTCTAAGTACACTGGGGGTGTGTCCTCACACTGCTGTCCTCTGGCCTCTCTGACGCTAGTGGTAGGTATTGTTCCTGAGGAGATGTGTAGTCAGACCTCACACTGCTGTGCTCTGTGCTCTCTGCAGCCAGTGTTATGTAATGTCCCTGGAGAGATGTGTTATCGGACCTCACACTGCTGTGCTCTCTGCAGCCAGTGTTATGTATTGTCCCTGGAGAGATGTGTAATCATACATTTGTGTATGTGGCTGCAGGACTATGATATAAAGATTTATATTCCATGATTGTAGCGTATACAAGTGCACTATAGGCGTTTCCTCACACTGCTGTGTTCTCTGCAGCCCGTGTTAGGTATTTTCCCTGGAGAGATTTGTCATTAGACCTTTGTGTATATTGTTAGTAGCAGCAGCACTGTGATATATGGATTAATATTCAGGGATTGTAACTTTTCCATGTGTACAAGGGGTGTGTCCTCACACTGCTGTGCTCTGTGCTCTCTGCAGCCAGTGGTAGGTATTGTGTAATGAGCCCCGTGTATGTTGGTAGTAGTAGCAGGACTTACATGCGGATTTATTTTCCCTGGATGGTAGTAGTAGCAGGACTTACATGCGGATTTATTTTCCCTGGATGGTAGTAGTAGCAGGACTTACATGCGGATTTATTTTCCCTGGATGGAGCTTCTGTGTAATCCTTTGTGTACACTGAATAAATATGGATTTATAAACACGAGGCGACAAACATCTTTACACTTTTGTCTATTTACTGGAATTTTGAAGTGTCTGCCGCCTAAACATGGACAAGTAATCTTAAAAGGATGATGCGGGGTGGATACATTATTCAGTGTTGGCCCCAGGTGATGTATAAATAAGGAGGAGCTAATACTTACCTCTGTCATCACCTCTGGTCTCAGTGGAGACGTTGGGAATGACGGTGGCACCTGCTAATAGGTTGTAGTGGCAGTGTGTGGACATGCCACCACCAAGCCTCCGTATAACAGGGACGGCGCCGGGTGAAGCTGTGTTTGCACCACCTGATTGGCCCTGAGGTGTTAGGTAGCACTAAGCACTAGAATGTCTGCAGAGTGTTCCCTTAGCGATGCTCTGCAGGAGCGCTGCCAGGGGAAAGCCATATCAAGCTTGTGCTATACTGAGCCGACAGTCCGTGTAAAAGTCCTGCCCTTTTCAGGGAATGTGGTATCTCCTGATAGAGCCGCAGGAATGGAGTCCTATTATTCAGAGAGGTCTTCATACAATAATATATACATAATACATATATAATAAAGAAATAATGTAAAACGCTGAAATGGTCAATTCTATTTTGTATCTGGGACCATGGTTCATGCAATCTGCTCCAAGAAAATCACATGGAATGGACACCACGTGACTGTAGGAGCTGACTACATAGGGTTGGTTTGTAGTCTGTAACCATGGAGACGAACAATTCTATAGAGGAGCGATTTACTTTTCATAAAAAGACTATAGAATTATAACAATGAGGTTTAGAATAATATAGAAGTAATATGTATGTAAATAAATGGAGGATACAACAGGAAGTAACGTGTTTACTCACAAAATCGGTCTCCAGCTTCCCCATCTCCTGCTTGTAGCTCCTCATGCGGTTGCTGTACATCCCTCGGCTCTGAGCCGGGATCTCCCGAACCTCTAGATCCATCTGCTCCAGCTGCCGAGACACAAATAGTCAGGTGAGAAGAGATCTGCTTTACGGCAGCTGCCTACATGTCCCATACTATATATCCCCTCCATATGTCCCGTACAATGTACCCCCCCCCCATATGTCCCATACAATGTACCCCCCCCCATATGTCCCATACAATGTACCCCCCCCATATGTCCCATACAATGTGCCCCCCCCCCATATGTCCCATACAATGTGCCCCCCCATATGTCCCATACAATGTACCCCCCCCATATGTCCCATACAATGTACCCCCCCCATATGTCCCATACAATGTACCCCCCCCCATATGTCCCATACAATGTACCCCCCCCCATATGTCCCATACAATGTACCCCCCCCATATGTCCCATACAATGTGCCCCCCCCCCATATGTCCCATACAATGTGCCCCCCCCCATATGTCCCATACAATGTGCCCCCCATATGTCCCATACAATGTGCCCCCCCATATGTCCCATACAATGTGCCCCCCCATATGTCCCATACAATGTGCCCCCCCATATGTCCCATACAATGTGCCCCCCCATATGTCCCATACAATGTGCCCCCCCATATGTCCCATACAATGTGCCCCCCCATATGTCCCATACAATGTGCCCCCCCATATGTCCCATACAATGTGCCCCCCCATATGTCCCATACAATGTGCCCCCCCCATATGTCCCATACAATGTACCCCCCCCATATGTCCCATACAATGTACCCCCCCCCATATGTCCCATACAATGTACCCCCCCCCATATGTCCCATACAATGTACCCCCCCCATATGTCCCATACAATGTACCCCCCCCATATGTCCCATACAATGTACCCCCCCATATGTCCCATACAATGTACCCCCCCCCATATGTCCCATACAATGTACCCCCCCATATGTCCCATACAATGTACCCCCCCCCCATATGTCCCATACAATGTACCCCCCCGTATGTCCCATACTATATGCCCCCCCATGTATTACATTATATACTGTATGACTTCTCTATTGTCTCTAGCCTTTAGCTGGGCCTAGGGATATTCCCATTTTAGCAAATAAATGTTATTGTTTGTGTGATGAAAATGTATCCAGTTTTCCAATATACTTTCTGTAGCAATTCCTCAGGGTTTTCAGATCTCTGCTTGCTGTCATTCTATAGGAAACTTCATTCTTTACTTCCAGTGGACAGAAATCTGACCATGGTCACACAGGTACATGACTCGTTAGTGTCATAGAGATTAATCAGAGCCGTGTGATATAACGAGTCGTGCACCTGTGTGACCATGGTCAGATCCCTGTCAACTGACAATAAACAATGAAGCTTCCTGAATAAAGAAAGCAAGCAGAGATCTAGAAAACCATGAGGAATTGATACAGAAAGTATATTGGAAAACTGTATAACTTTTCGTTATATAACAATAACATTTATTTTCCTGAAATGGGAACACCCCTTTGATTCATGGTTTATAATGGGAGACACCTACAAGATGAACTAATTTTCTAAATTCTTGAGATACACTTTAAAAGGACATCTACCACCAGGATGAAGGATTGTTAACCCAGCACACAGACTGGTGTGTGCCCCCTCTGGCAGGATCTGCTCTTCTTTTAGGTTCTTATGCCCTCCTTTTTAACAAAAAAATGCATTAAACATTATGCAAATTAGCCTTTGGGGCTCCAGGCTCCATTATCACCTATAGAGTCTGGAGCTCCTTAGGCTCGTTTGTATAATTTTAAAAGCCTTTTTTTAGTAAAAACCAGGGAATAAGAAGATAATAGAAGAGCAGATCCTGCCAGAGGGGGAACCAACCAGCAAGTCAGTGTGCTTGGTTTACAATCCTTCATCCTGGTGGTAGATTTCCTTTAAACTTCTCACTGCTGTTTGTTTGCTCCAATGTATCCGGTCATCTGTCAGATAAACACATCAGCAGAACACAGTCTCCTGTTCTGAGGGTTTGCTACAATGTATCAGTCTGTAGGCCTGAATGTTTAGCTCACATGGTACTGCCTAGGTTGGATGCTATTGTGACAAGCGCTTTGATGTGAGAACAAAGCATTGGGTCAGGACAGGATTCACTATAAACTCCTGATTCACTGACAGCAAACAGAGACCTTGAAAGATTTGGTGAATTGAAGCAAAATGGAGAGAATTTATTGACACACTTGTGCAAATGACTTTCACTACTTTTATCAAGACCTTTTTTTTTTTTTTTTTTTGCACCTTTCCAACCTGTCCAAATAAGGGGACGTGGCGAAACTTGAAGGTGATGGGCCCCAGTGCAAAGTCTGTGCCAGGCTCCCAGCTATAATGTATGGTGTATAGTACTAGTCTTCTCATATGGGAAAGTGACACCTTATGGGCCCCTAAGCCTCATGGGCCCTGGAGCGACCTCAACCTCTGCACCCCCTCAAGTTAGGCCCCTGCCAATAACGGGGTGTGACAGAACCCAAGACCTGCTGCTAGCCCTCCTATGTCTTACATGTAGGCAGTATTATGTGGTATTAATGCTGACATGCGAGGCACAGGTGGCGGCACACATCGGGTCGGTGTCACACCCACACACCTGTGACATCAGTGCAGGAATAGCAGCTGTGCACAGACAAAAGGCGAAAGATCCTGACCCTAGCGTCAAACATGTCTGCTGCCCACACAATGCGGCTGTGCTCCTGGAGTGGTAGAACGGTGTGTGCCCACTCATAGATGCCAAGTCAATCACTCCAGCCAACAAGGGACATCTCCCATTCAGGCAAGGTCCAAACTCTGTCCTTTCAGATTCCTGAATGGTCTAGGACTCTGTGATGTTTTCTGGAGAGGCTGTCCTGGATGGGGGCCATGTTGTTATTTTACTAGAAGGAATTTCTGCCCCTCATCCTGACTCCATGGGACCCCTTTACCACTGCCAAGCAGAACCCAAGATCCTGGTTATGAAACTACATTGGAACAGGATAGGCGACAATTTTTTGACAAAAAATGGAAACAATTATTTAAAGATGAAGAGATTTGTGCAGCTTCTTTTAGTAGCCACTACACAGTGATAGTTAAAGAAATTCTACCATCAAAATCCATCATGATAAAGGGGACACCGTGGGAATCGTCTTACATATGCTATCCATGGTCTCCTTTCTTCTAAAACCAACTTTTAAAATTGTCTTGGGGGGGGGTGTTACAAAAGCTTCACAGGCCGTTACACTGTGAAGGAACACTTCAACCTCCCACTGTGAGATGAAACTTCCTCTGCTGTAGTGAGATTAGATCAGGCAGAGGATGGGGGAAGAGCTGCGGAAATGCAGTGTAACAGCCTGTGAAGCTACGGCCCGAACGGGCTCTGGGAACACCCCCATAGTCTCTCAGACTCATTAGCATATTTGTAAAAATTTATTTTAGAAAGAAGGAGGCTGTAAGAAATATAAGAAGATTCCCACAGTCACAATTCCCGGATCTATGAGTAAGTGCCCCTGGATTATCAGGCTTGACTAAGATGGTAGATTCCTTAACTACAACTCCCATCGTAGAGTTTACAGTTCCCACTTGGAACCCCCACAACCAGAAAATACAGTGGGCATTGCTGAGATTCATTACAGATCAGCTTCTGTTCAAGAGAATGGATCTGATCTGCAGTACCTTGGCCTGGCCACTACACCAAGAGCAGAGCCGTCTGAGTGTATCCTTAGTCTATGTTCTAGAAGATTCACGGGGATGTTGGGTGACAGACCCCAGCATTCTCTTACCTCATCAATACCTTCAATGTATGAGACAACTCAGCAAAGAGCACAAAAAAGCATCACAACTCTGGCGGATGACTGCAGTCATAGAACCCCCGCACCCAGCATCCACTACAGAAGATGAGCGCCGGGGTGTAGCATGGAAGGGGTTAAGTATTGGAGTGACACTTGGACATATCCGATCGCTCATCTTCCCTGGTGCAGGCCTCTGCCTCTGTAAATCCCAGATAGCCAATACAGTGCACACTACATAGTGCCCCTCCTCCTAGAGGACAACCTCTACACTGCATTTTTACATTCGGGGGAAAACGAGCCCTATATCACTTTATGAGGAACATTTCACGGATGGAGGAGCCGTCTGAGGGACAGATTCCAATATTTAGCATATAATGTCATGAAATGACCACAAAGGACCTCCTGACCCTATCGATGCCCAGTATCAGGCAGATAAGAGGTTACTCTGGCCATACACAGCAGACAGATGCGCTGGGGAGCAGAAGGTGAAGGGAGAGTGTAATAGAGAGCCCAAATGTAGGTGTGGACTGGGACTGAGACAAAGAAAACCAGCAATGCAGAGTCTTGGGATTTAGCCCTACAACATCCAGTAAGTTATGAAAGTGGAAATTCCCTACAGTAGCAAAGCTTTATCACAGGCAGCGACAGAACACGCTGGGAGACATCCCGCTCCCCAAGTCGTACCCGCTCTGCTCCTGGAGCTGATGACTGGTTCATACAGCAGCATATTTATTACATTATTTTATTCTGTTCCCTTATAAAGAATATCTAGACCCTTGTACAAACTGTTATACCTCACGTGTCACCCCCTCATCCTCATAGACTGTAAGCTCCTGTGCCTCCCCTCATCCTCATAGACTGTAAGCTCTTATGTCACCCCTTCATCCTCATAGACTGTAAGCTCGTGTCCCCCCTCATCCTCATAGACTGTAAGCTCTTGTGTCACCCCCTCATCCTCATAGACTGTAAGCTCGTGTCCCCCCTCATCCTCATAGACTGTAAGCTCTTGTGTCACCCCCTCATCCTCATAGACTGTAAGCTCTTGTGTCCCACCCTCCTCCTCATAGACTGTAAGCTCTTGTGTCCCACCCTCCTCCTCATAGACTGTAAGCTCTTGTGTCACCCCCTCATCCTCATAGACTGTAAGCTCGTGTGTCACCCCCTCATCCTCATAGACTGTAAGCTCGTGTCCCCCCCTCATCCTCATAGACTGTAAGCTCGTGTCCCCCCTCATCCTCATAGACTGTAAGCTCGTGTCCCCCCTCATCCTCATAGACTGTAAGCTCTTGTGTCACCCCCTCATCCTCATAGACTGTAAGCTCTTGTGTCCCACCCTCCTCCTCATAGACTGTAAGCTCTTGTGTCACCCCTCATCCTCATAGACTGTAAGCTCTTGTGTCACCCCCTCATCCTCATAGACTGTAAGCTCTTGTGTCACCTCTCATCCTCATAGACTGTAAGCTCTTGTGTCACCCCTCATCCTCATAGACTGTAAGCTCTTGTGATCAGGGCCCTCACTCCTATTACTCCATATGACTGTTTGTACGCTGTAATGTAGTATTATATTTGTATTTGTCTCCTATGATCTGTAGAGCGCTATGGAATATGATGGCGATATATAAATAAAGATTATTACTGATGGAGCTGCAGACACATTGTTATGTACTCACCAGCTCCTTGGCCTCCTCCAGCTGCTTCTCCACATTCATCACCATCTGCTTCTTCTCCTCTGTAACATAGAATTACAGGTGTCATGGTCAGAGCTCGGCCCGTCCTCCACACAAGTATCACCAATAACACAAAGGTCTGGACACCAGAGACAGTACCAGGCATCTAGAATCATTACCACAAGTCTCTATCATCCTCTAAGTCACCCCCTCCATCAACCCCTCTATCATCCCCTTGGTATGCCGTATTTGCCCCGTCCATCATCCCGCATCTCCATCGTCCCCTCAGTCTGCCCCCCCCCTCCTCTATCGTCCCCTCAGTCTGCCCCCCCCTCAGTCTGCCCCCCCTCCCTCTATCGTCCCCTCAGTCTGCCCCCCTCCCTCTATCGTCCCCTCAGTCTGCCCCCCTCCCTCTATCGTCCCCTCAGTCTATCGTCCCCTCAGTCTATCGTCCCCTCAGTCTGCCCCTCCCTCTATCGTCCCCTCAGTCTATCGTCCCCTCAGTCTGCCCCCCCCCTCCTCCTCTATCGTCCCCACAGTCTGCCCCCCCCCCTCCTCCTCTATCGTCCCCACAGTCTGCCCCCCCTCCTCCTCCTCTATCGTCCCCACAGTCTGCCCCCCCTCCTCCTCCTCTATCGTCCCCACAGTCTGCCCCCCCTCCTCCTCTATCGTCCCCACAGTCTGCCCCCCCTCCTCCTCTATCGTCCCCACAGTCTGCCCCCCCTCCTCCTCTATCGTCCCCACAGTCTGCCCCCCCTCCTCCTCTATCGTCCCCACAGTCTGCCCCCCCTCCTCCTCTATCGTCCCCACAGTCTGCCCCCCCTCCTCCTCTATCGTCCCCACAGTCTGCCCCCCCCTCCTCCTCTATCGTCCCCTCAGTCTCCCCCCTCCCTCTATCGTCCCCTCAGTCTCCCCCCTCCCTCTATCGTCCCCTCAGTCTCCCCCCTCCCTCTATCGTCCCCTCAGTCTCTCCCCTCCTCTATCGTCCCCTCAGTCTCCCCCTCCTCTATCATCCCCTCAGTCTCCCCCCTCCTCTATCGTCCCCTCAGTCTCCCCCTCCTCTATCGTCCCCTCTGTCTCTCCCCCTCCTCTATCGTCCCCTCTGTCTCTCCCCTCCCTCTATCATCCCCTCAGTCTCTCCCCCTCTCAGTCTCCCCCGGCTCTCACCTCCGGACAGTTTGGGGATCTTCCCGATCCTGCTTGTGATCTCGGCAGTGAGGACTCCATAGTCCTGCTCATATCCCTGGAACTCGGCAGACATGTTTATCCAGATAGCAAAGAGCACTGACAACCGGAAGTCTCCTCTCCAACCACTTCCGCCGGTCCGCTCACTCAGCGCTCCCCGGCGGCCTTAGCAACCTGCACTTCCTTAGCAACAAACATCTGCCCCGCCCCCTTCGCGATCTGATGACGCATGCGCCTTGATGAATAAATTATCGCCAGAGGTGGCAGAGTCACCGCCCTAAACAACCAATCAGATCCCAGCTGTCATCTGATGGCTTTATGGAAATGAGAGCTCTGTTCTGATAGGCTGCTGCAGTTACTTCATATAATAACCGGTCAGGAAGGCCCATAATCACAGACAGCAGCTGATAATAATACAGCAAGGTAACATCTCAGAGTGTCACTGCTAGAAGAGTATCATTCAAGTATAATGATCATAATGATCACAGTGCCCCCAATAACGATCAGAGTTCCCCCATAATGACAGGGAGTTCCCCCATAATGATCAGAGCGCCCCTATAATGACGGGGAGGGCCTCCATAATGATCAAACTTAGTGCCCCCCATAATTATCAGTGTGCCCCAATAATGACAAGGAGTGCCCCCAATATGATCAGAGTGCCCCAATAATGACAAGGACTGCCCACATAATGGTCCAAGTGCCCCCATAAAGACTGGGAGGGCCCCCATAAGGATCAGAGTGCCACCTTAATTATCAGAGGGCCCCTATAAGGACAGGAGGGACTCCATAATGATCAAAGTGCCCCCCCCCCCATCATTATCAGTGTGCCCAATAATGAGGAGTGCCCAATATGATCACAGTGCCCCCATAATGGGAGTGCCTACATAATGATCTGAGCCACCCCCCACCCCCCCCAATAAGGATTAGGGTGCCCCCATAATGATCAGAGTGCCCCAAATAAGGATCAGGGTGCCCCCATAATGATCAGAGTGCCCCAAATAAGGATCAGGGTGCCCCCATAATGATCAGAGTGCTCCCATGATGATGTCCAGTGCATTCTATAGACCAGTCACAATGTCCAGTCTGTGCAGAATGTCCCCATAATGATGTCCATTGCCAACAAAATTATCAGAAAGACCCATAATGATGTCCAGTGCACATCCCTGATACAACACAGTGTACATGTAGCATAAGCAAGATACCTGACCCGAATTTTGGAGGTATCTTATTACAGCTTAGGTTCTGTTTTGAAACACGCAGTGCAAATAAAGACATAATGGGGGACATTTACATAAAGTGTCGGTGTCTGCATTGGTTTTGTTACCGACCTGCTCTCGGAAAGAAGACACACATTTAATATTGTAGAGCTGTGCAGAGACATTTCTGACGCCGAGACCATTTTCTGTCCCTGGGACCAAAATCTGTCCCGAGCACCAGAAATGTGTCCAACACTCAGAGAACAGGCAACAGCAGTGTTTTGTGTCCCTGCTAGACCAGTTTTCTTTTGGTCTACTTTCCGCCAGTTTACAGCGCCCAAAAAGGGCTGCGACACATATTAATTGTGTCTGAGTTTCCACTCCGCCAAAGCCACGCCCCTTTTCGGAGAAGAGTCGGAGCAGACGGAAAAAGTCATTTTTTCTGTCCCCGACAGCTAATAAATAGGTCTGAGAGCAGAACATGTGGTGAGAGCGCCACAAAACTGGCGGAAACGCCATAGTAAATGTCCCCCAATGATTTTTTTTTGTTTGGAATAAATCCCTGGATCATTGGTCCTATATTCTACGTGGCGTCACTTCAGTAGGTTTCAGTCCAATCAGTTAAGAAATGGGACTGGTTTCCATCATTTAATTAATCCTGCAAGAAGACATGTCCTTGTGTGAGGATTAGCTCTGCACAAACGTACTGGACATCTGTATAGGGTGTATGAGGATGGGGGTAACACTATGGGGGTCACAGGGTCTCCTTGGAATTATGGTTGTGTCCACCCCATGAAAGAACAGTTGGGATGTGATGGACAGCATTAGAATAGTAAGGTCACATGGGAAGGACCCCCTTCTTCCTCTCTTCTAGCCTCTGAAGAGGGTTCAAAAATAGGGAACTACAACTATGTCATCTATAAAATCTATAAATCAGTGAACTTTTCAACAACTAGTCTTGTAGGGTGTGGTGGTCTAGGGCAATGAGTGGGCACCTCCTCAGAGTCACTGTCCTGAAGTAACTGGTCATAGTCTTACAGAAAGCAGCTTATTCCCTGCAATTATCATACGTAAAAGGAGGTCAAAGGTCTGCGGGGGTTCTAACCTCGGGACATGAGTTTGTGTTGCCCTTTGGAACGCATGCGATTTATAAATAAGAACATCAATGTTATTGACTAACAGAGAAAAATAAACATTTGTATACAAAACACATTGTGTGACCCAAACCGGAACCGGCCAGCACCTGTAACATCAGATGACTGGGATAAACCGGTTATGAGGGATCTATGGATGACACACTGTTATTTATTATGGTGCTCACTATTTATATTAAAATAATTATGGGCGGGTCAGGGCTGTGAGGGGTATATATGATGTATATGAAGGGGCACAGTGTGGTCAGTTGTGGTGTGAGGGGTATATATGATATTTATGTAGGGGCACAGTGTAGTCAGTTGTGGTGTGAGGGGTATATATGATATATGTGGGGGTACAGTGTGGTCAGTTGTGGTGTGAGGAGTATATATGATATATGTGGGGGCACAGTGTGGACAGTTGTGGTGTGAGGGATATATATGATATTTATGTAGGGGCACAGTGTGGTCAGTTGTGGTGTGAGGGGTATATATGATATATGTGGGGGCACAGTGTGGACAGTTGTGGTGTCAGGGGTATATATGATATATGTGGGGGCACAGTGTGGGGTATATATGTTGTGTGAGGGGTGTATTTGATATATGTGAGAGCACAGTGTGGACAGTTGTGGTGTGAGGGGTATAAATAATATATGTGGGGGCACAGTGTGGACAGTGGTGGTGTGAGGGGTATATATGATATATGTGGGGCAGAGTGTGGTCAGTTGTAGTGTGAGGGGTTTATATGATATATGTGGGGGCACAGTGTGGTCAGTTGTGGTGTCAGGGGTATATATGATATATGTGGGGGCACAGTGTGGACAGTGGTGGTGTGAGGGGTATATATGATATATGTGGGGGCACATTGTGGACAGTTGTGGTGTGAGGGGTTTATATGATATATGTGGGGGCACAGTGTGGTCAGTTGTGGTGTGAGGGGTATATATGATATATGTGGGGGCACAGTGTGGACAGTGGTGGTGTGAGGGGTATATATGATATATGTGGGGGCACATTGTGGACAGTTGTGGTGTGAGGGGTTTATATGATATATGTGGGGGCACAGTGTGGTGAGTTGTGGTGTGAGGGGTATATATGATATATGTGGAGGCACAGTGTGGTCAGTTGTGGTGTGAGGAGTATATATGATATATGTGGGGGCACAGTGTGGTCAGTTGTGGTGTGAGGGGTACATATGATATATGTGAGGGTACAGTGTGGACAGTTGTGGTGTGAGGGGTATATATGATATATGTAGGGGTACAGTGTGGACAGTTGTGGTGTGAGGAGTATATATGATATATGTGGGGACAGTGTGGTCAGTTGTGGTGTGAGGGGTATAAATGATATATGTGGGGGCACAGTGTGGACAGTTGTGGTGTGAGAGGTATATATGATATATGTGGGGGCACAGTGTGGTCAGTTGTGGTGTGAGGGGTATATATGATATATGTGGGGGCACAGTGTGGTCGGTTGTGGTGTGAGGGGTATATATGATATATGTGGGGGCACAGTGTGGACAGTTGTGGTGTGAGGGGTATATATGATATATGTGGGGGTACAGTGTGGTCAGTTGTGGTGTGAGGGGTATATATTATATATGTGGGGGCACAGTGTGGTCGGTTGTGGTGTGAGGGGTATATATGATATATGTGGGGGCACAGTGTGGACAGTTGTGGTGTGAGGGGTATATATGATATATGTGGGGGTACAGTGTGGTCAGTTGTGGTGTGAGGGGTATGTATGATATATGTGGGGGCACAGTGTGGTCAGTTGTGGTGTGAGGGGTATATATGATATATGTGGGGGTACAGTGTGTACAGCTGTGGTGTGAGGGGTATATATGATATATGTGGGGGTACAGTGTGGTCAGTTGTGGTGTGAGGGGTATATATGATATATGTGGGGGCACAGTTTGGACAGTTGTGGTGTGAGAGGTATATATGATATATGTGGGGGCACAGTGTGGTCAGTTGTGATGTGAGGGGTATATATGATATATGTGGGGGCACAGTGTAGTCAGTTGAGGTGTGATAGGTATATATGATATATGTGGGGGCACAGTGTGGTCAGTTGTGGTGTGAGGGGTATATATGATATATGTGGGGGCACAGTGTGGACAGTTGTGGTGTGAGGGGTATATATGATATATGTGGGGGCACAGTGTGGACAGTTGTGGTGTGAGGGGTATATATGATATATGTGGGGATACAGTGTGGACAGTTGTGGTGTGAGGAGTATATATGATATATGTGGGGGTACAGTGTGGACAGTTGTGGTGTGAGGGATCTACACTCACCGGCCACTTTATTAGGTACACCTGTCCAACTGCTCGTTAACACTAAATTTCTAATCAGCCAATCACATGGCGGCAACTCAGTGCATTTAGGCATGTAGACATGGTCAAGACAATCTCCTGCAGCTCAAACCGAGCATCAGTATGGGGAAGAAAGGTGATTTGAGTGCCTTTGAACGTGGCATGGTTGTTGGTGCCAGAAGGGCTGGTCTGAGTATTTCAGAAACTGCTGATCTGCTGGGATTTTCACGCACAACCATCTCTAGGGTTTACAGAGAATGGTCCGAAAAAGAAAAAACATCCAGTGAGCGGCAGTTCTGTGGGCGGAAATGCCTTGTTGATGCCAGAGGTCAGAGGAGAATGGGCAGACTGGTTCGAGCTGATAGAAAGGCAACAGTGACTCAAATCGCCACCCGTTACAACCAAGGTAGGCAGAAGAGCATCTCTGAACGCACAGTATGTCGAACTTTGAGGCAGATGGGCTACAGCAGCAGAAGACCACACCGGGTGCCACTCCTTTCAGCTAAGAACAGGAAACTGAGGCTACAATTTGCACAAGCTCATCGAAATTGGACAGTAGAAGATTGGAAAAACGTTGCCTGGTCTGATGAGTCTCGATTTCTGCTGCGACATTCGGATGGTAGGGTCAGAATTTGGCGTCAACAACATGAAAGCATGGATCCATCCTGCCTTGTATCAACGGTTCAGGCTGGTGGTGGTGGTGTCATGGTGTGGGGAATATTTTCTTGGCACTCTTTGGGCCCCTTGGTACCAATTGAGCATCGTTGCAATGCCACAGCCTACCTGAGTATTGTTGCTGCCCATGTCCATCCCTTTATGAGCACAATGTACCCTGTAACATCTGATGGCTACTTTCAGCAGGATAATGCGCCATGTCATAAAGCTGGAATCATCTCAGACTGGTTTCTTGAACATGACAATGAGGTCACTGGACTCAAATGGCCTCCACCGTCACCAGATCTCAATCCAATAGAGCATCTTTGGGATGTGGTGGAACGGGAGATTCGCATCATGGATGTGCAGCCGACAAATCTGCGGCAACTGTGTGATGCCATCATGTCAACATGGACCAACATCTCTGAGGAGCTTCCAGCACCTTGTTGTATCTATGCCACGAAGAATTGAGGCAGTTCTGAAGGCAAAAGGGGGTCCAACCCGTTACTAGCATGGTGTACCTAATAAAGTGGCCGGTGAGTGTATGTCATATATGAGGGCACAGTGTGGTCTGAGATGGTGTGATGAGTAAATATCATATGGGCAGTACTGTTTGGTCAGTTGTTTTGTGTGGAATATGCATTATTGAGGAGAATAGTATGACATAATTGTTATCCAGGTTACATTACACTATAAGTGACCGCGGGGTCTTTAGAGTCTGCAGCCCCACAGATCAGGTGTAACCCCTGCAGCCGATGACCGCTGTGTGTGAGGTCACTGCTAGAGGGTGGAGCCAGGCTTCCGTCGGAACCAATAGTTGCTGGGTCTTTGTTCCGGGCGGACCAAGTTTAGAAGCGACACAACCCGGAAGTGTGGTACATTGCCGTACGAGGAGCCGGGGAGCGGAGGATGGGAGTTGTCACCCGTGGGGTGCAGTGAGGTATTGGTGGGGTTCCTCATAGTGAGGTATTCGGGGGGCTCAATGTATGTTGGGGGTCTTGTACTGTCTCCTCCGCTTCCATTGTGCAGGTCACATACTCGTCTCTCCCTGTGAATGTCACTGATTGCATTGTGTGAAATCACCCAACTTTCCCCGGCTGCTGCACAGTGGCCCTGGAAGGCCAGTGCTGCAGTACATGTGCCATACTCTCATCACCTAGCTTTTCCAGAATCCTGAACGCCGCCTGGGAGAGCTGGGTGACAGCATGCAGCATACACCCAGCTTTTCCAGGATACTGAGTGGAGGATCTGTTGATGTTGTATTGAGGACATACTCAGCAGCTCTGCCTTTGTCTGGGAGAAGGTTTCCTAAGGGAACTGTCATTACCCAAACTTTCCCAAGACACAGTAAGAGATCTTCTATTATCAGCAGCCTTGTACCTGTTCGGTACAGGAAATTCCTAAGGAGCTCTCCTTACCCAGCTTTTCCAGGACACTGAGTGGGAGATCTGTTTTTATATGGAGCATCTACTTGTCTGGGACAGTGGAATCTTATGGAGTTCTCATTACTCAGCTTTCCCAGGACACTGTACGGCAGACCTGGCAGTTTTATGTAGAAAGAGGCACTTCAGGGGACATTCTCCCAATTTCTGGGTTTCCCACTGATGTGATCAACTATCCTGCACAACCCTTTTTACCCAGCAGCACCAATCTCTGCCCTTCCTCACATCCCTGTTTATGACTATAATGATACATTGTAGCAAATCTAAACAATCATTCATTATATTAATATATTCTATCAATATCTTCATATCAATGATTCATAACACACAGCGGCTGGATTTGTTACAATGTATTGCTATAGTAATAAGCAGGGATGTGAGGAAGGGCAGAGATTGGTGCTGCTGGGTAAAAAGGGTTGTGCAGGATAGTTGATCACATCAGTGGGAAACCCAGAAATTGGGAGAATGTCCCCTGAAGTGCCTCTTTCTACATAAAGGTCTGCCGTACAGTGTCCTGGGAAAGCTGAGTAATGAGATGATACTCTTTTATGTAATTGTGGGGTGTAGTTGTTTGTGATGGGTCACTGTGGCTCCTGTGGTGTTGTCTATTAGTTCCTTATATTTGGCCCTTATTCCTTTGCCCTGCTCCTAGAGGTTGGGCCATTTGTCTTCTGCTTCTAATTGCGGCTTGTCATCTGCCTCTGCTCCTGTGTACTTACCTGTCAGTACCGATCACTTGTGGGTTAACTTTACTGTGTTAAAATCTGGAAGATGACTTATTAATAGTTATATGATTGCAGGCTCCTCTCCCTCTATATTTGATGTTTCTTTTTGTATTAGCTTTGATTCAATGTAATCACAGACAATTCTGTACGTTAAGGCAAGCAGAGGTCTTGTCTACACCTGAGTGTTGCTGCAGTGGTCTGTCTTGTATAGTAGTAGCATGGGGAATAAGTTTGTAGAAAGTCACTCAAGGAGACAGAGGTTTTGTTTTTACTTAAGAGAGAATGTAGGTCTGCAGTAAAAACGAACAGGGTGCTCACACCCACATTTATGTATCCTGTGTATGACTATCACTGTAAACATTTCTTGGAAACTCCACACCCAACCAATTTTCTACTGACATCACAGGGGTATACAATATAGGAGTATATGACTGTATGTATGATTGGCATGGGGAGAGCCTGACAAGAAGTGTGAGATGTAACATCCTGTATTATACTCCAGAGCTGCACTCACTATTCTGCTGCTGGAGCAGTCACTGTGTACATACATGACATTACTTATCCTGTACTAATCCTGAGTTACATCCTGTATTATACTCCAGAGCTGCACTCACTATTCTGCTGGTGCAGTCACTGTGTACATACATGACATTACTTATCCTGTACTGATCCTGTGTTACATCCTGTATTATACTCCAGAGCTGCACTCACTATTCTGGTGCAGTCACTGTATACATACATGACATTACTTATCCTGTACTGATCCTGAGTTACATCCTGTATTATACTCCAGAGCTGCACTCACTATTCTGCTGCTGGTGCAGTCACTGTGTACATACATGACATTACTTATCCTGTACTGATCCTGTGTTACATCCTGTATTATACTCCAGAGCTGCACTCACTATTCTGCTGCTGGTGCAGTCACTGTGTACATACATGACATTACTTATCCTGTACTGATCCTAAGTTACATCCTGTATTATACTCCATAGCTACACTCACTATTCTGCTGGTGCAGTCACTGTGTACATACATGACATTACTTATCCTTTACTGATCCTAAGTTACATCCTGTATTATACTCCATAGCTGCACTCACTATTCTGCTGCTGGTGCAGTCACTGTGTACATACATGACATTACTTATCCTGTACTGATCCTAAGTTACATCCTGTATTATACCCCAGAACTTCACTCACTATTCTGCTGTTGGAGTCAAGGTAATGTGCATTGTGACTCTATCAGCAGAATAGTAAGTGCAGCTCTGGAGTAAGTTTACTATATGATGTTCTGTCATATACTATAATATACAGCTAGTGATGATTTCTTCTTCTTTCCCCTGCAGGTGGTCGGTCTCCTCCAAGTATGGGACCGCAGTGTGATCATCTAAGGAGGACAGGACGGGAGCAGTATTTCTCGGACTAGTTGCCTTTATCTCAGGAAATCATGGCTAAGCTGGACTGGTTTATCAGCTTTGAGAACTTGCGGGAGCTGAGGAGACTGTGTCACTGGGGGCCCCTCATTGCCCTCGGGGTCATCATTATCTGCTCCATTGTGGCAGTCCTGGACTCTATCCTCTGGTATTGGCCCCTTGATTCCCCAGGGGGTAGTCTTAATTTTCTGACTCTTATTAACTGGACTGTTATGATTCTGTACAATTACTTCAATGCAATGTTCATCGGCCCTGGGTTTGTTCCTCTGGGATGGAGACCGGTGAGTAACATATCTTGATGTGTCTGTTTGTCTCTATCATCTGCTTGAGCCCTGACTCTAATAGTCGGTATATACATGTGGAAGTCGTCCCACAAGGGCATCGCTGTCCGTAATTTCAAAAACAGCAGTGTAGTAGGTTATTGACATGTACAGGGATGCGTTTTGGAACCATGTTAAGTTCTTTGTGAATCTGAAATCTCTGTACATGTTGATTACCTGCTACTCTGCCGTATATGAAAATACCCTTGTGGGACTTCTTCGATTTCTAAATTTCCTGCTGTGTACCCAAACCAAAGACTCCTTGATGCCTAACGGTGTAACACTATCAGTGCTCTTACTTTTTTATTCTTTTATTAATCTGCATGATTCTAATACAGGCAGTCCCCGAGTTACATACAAGATAGGTTCTGCAGGTTTGTACTTAAGTTGAGTGTGTATGTAAGTCAGAACTGTATACTTTATTATTGTAACACCAGTCAAAAACTTTTTTGGTCTCTATGACAATTGGATTTTAAAAATGGTTGTCATAAGAACCAGGATTGACAATAAATCTTAATTACAGACATCTTTGATAACTGTTATAGTTGTTTATTGGAGCCTGGGACTAAAGTACAGCAAATTACTAAAATCCAGAGGTCCGTTTGTAGTACTACACACATGCTATGCCCAGATCCCACCCCGGGTGTAGCATATTTTCCTGTGAAAGAAGCTTTATGTAAAACCATAAATTATTTGTGCAACAAAATAGTAAAGGAAAAGTCTTTTCAAATTGGAATTCTTATTATTTGGAACTTTCCTGCACAGCTTTTAAAAATGTACAAAGTGCTGTAAACTTTGTAGCATCTTGTTATGATGAGCCTATGGAGCGAGCTGGGAGGTCCAGGGGAAGAGGCAACGCCTAGGACCGCCCCCTCATGAATACGCCGGACCGCTTTGCGAGCTTTACATTGTACTCCCCCTCAGTGTATCAGAGGTTTCCAATAACGCTATCATTCTAACACTCCTCCATTTGTTTTAGCACTAGGAACTGCTTACTTTAGTAAGTAGCTGCTAGTGCCGAATTTCTTGGTGACATGTCCTCTTTAAGGGGTTTGTACCATAGTCTGTCAGTGAGGGTTTGACTACTGGGACAATAACGGGACTCCCAGCAATCCAGAGAACTCTGGTCCCATTCATTGATGGTTGGAGCTGCAGGTCGGTCATGCTCCCTTCAGTTTTATGGTGGTTTTGGTGATTCTGTGTTGTAGAGGGATGCTGTAGCGCCAGTACTTCTCCTCCACTGATTACTGAGAACAAGACCCCTATTATCTGCATTGCTGGGGTCCCGTCCTCATGATTGGTGGGCGTCCCCGCAGTCAGACTCTCACCGATAAGACTGTGATCACATTTGAATAGCAGATAGCTATATAGTTGTATAACCTTTAACAATAAATCTGCTATTTAATCCTTAAAGGGTTTTACCCACAAAGGCAAGATTCTTATATATACCCAGGATAACAACATAACACATTCTCTAATTTACTGTTATTAACTAAAAAAGGCATTTCACAGATATGATTCCAACCTATCTCTGTCCTCTGTGTTGCCCCTGGATATGACCGTAAATCTATGGACTATGGTTGGGCAGATACTTTTTGTATATAGCTTCTCCTGTCTGCAGACAGCAGGGCTCTCTACCTCCTGCCCCTCCCCCCTGCATTACAAGACACAGGCAAATCCTGTTCTAGCAGTGTGCAGAGACTTACTCTACAAGCTACAGATAAGATCTTTTTTTGCAGAGGAAGGAGGTATAGCAGAATTGACTGTGTGTGTTATAGCTGAGATGCTGATGGTTGCTATGGCATCACTGGGGTCCGATCGTAGCCAAAAAAGTAAAAATGTTATGCCACTTGGAAGACAATGTAAAAATGATAGATTTTTCCCACATTAGGTTTTTAATTGGCAAATTTATTAAAACGTAAGAAAAAATATTCATGTCTGGTATCCCCATAATCGTATCGACCCATAGAATAAAGAGAACATGATTATTAGGCTATACGGTGAACACGGGGGCGGGGGGAAGGAAAAAATACAGTACAGAATTGATGCTACTCCTGCCCTCAAAAAAAAAGTTCAAAATTTTCAACAATAGGGGACACCAACCCCAAAATGGTAACACTGGAAAACATCTCATCCCGCAAAAAAATGCCGTCACAAATAACGAAAAAGCAAAAATTTTATAGCCTGCAAAAGGGGCCAATGAGGAAACTGAAATCCTGGCAGTTGTAGGACGCTCCTTCTCTTCTGAACCTTGCTGTGCGCCCATAAAACAAGTTACAACCATAAGTGGGGGGTCTCTGTACTCGGGAGAAATTTCATAACAAATTGTATGGTGGGTTTTCTCTTTATATCTTTTGGAAATGTGTAAATTTTAGGGCTAAATGAACGTATAACCGACACAGTATGACCATTCTAAATTTCACCTCCATTTTGATGTAATTACTATGAAAATCTCAAGGGGTTAACAATCTTCCTAAAAACTGTTTCTGATAGTTTGTGGGGTGCAGATTTGAAAATGGGTTGTTATATAGGGGGGGGGGTTGATGCTAAATATGTAAAATTTCATTCAAAACGGGATTTATCCACAAAATAGTCAATTCTGAAAATACGGAAAATCGCTATTCTATTTGTAAGCCGCGCGACATCAAAATAAATTATCCAAACATTTCAAAAATGATGCAAATGTAAAGTAGACAAATGGGAAATGTTATTCAGCAAGTTATTTAGGTGGTAAATCTATCTGCCTGAAAACACAATGATTTCGGATTTTGACAATGGCAAATTTTTCAAAAACATCATTTTTTTTCTTTTCTTTTTTGTAAATAAACGCAAAACTTATGAGCCAAAATTTACCATTAAAATGAAGCACAACATGTGGGGAAAAAACTATCTCAGAATCCTTTAGATAACCATATAAAGAGACGCAGGTCGGAGTCCAAAAAAATCGGGCTGAGCCTTAAGGTACAAAATGGCTGCGTCCTTAAGGGGTTAAAATGCCTCCGTTACTGTTGTTTGCAGAAAATTTTCAGCTGATGTAACCATATAGACTGCAGCCAGTGTTGGGTATTGTCCCTTGATGTATTTCCTCACACTGTTAGTAGCAGCAGGACTGTGAAATATGGATTGCAGTTTCTCCAAGTTCACATGTGGTTTGTCCTCACACTGCTGTGCTCTTAACTGTATGACTTAATCCTGTTCTCTCTGTGTTCACCTAATCTACAGCCCCTCCTCTCTTCATTCGGTAACTGTACGCCTTTAACTCTGAGCAGATGAAAGGGGCAGAGGAACTGCTTAATACACAGAGCACAGCAGTGTGAGGACACACCCCCAGTGCACTTGGAGAAACTACAGTCCTGGAATATAAATCCATATATCACAGTCTTGCTAGTAGTAACAACCTACACCAAGGTTTGATTACACATCTCTCCAGGGACGATACCGCACACTGGCTGCAGAGGGCACAGGATGAGGAATGATTACACATCTCACCAGGGACAATACAAAATACCGTCTGTATGGTCAGATCCCTGTAATGTGCAGCACTTTATTCTGCTTTATGTTGTGTCTGCAGGAGAACGCTCAGGACTGCAGGTTTCTTCAGTATTGTAAGGTGTGTGAGGGATACAAGGCGCCCCGCTCCCACCACTGCCGCAAGTGTAACAGGTAAGAGGAGGAGGAATAGGGAGAACCATGTGACCCTGCGAGTCCTATAACCTGTGACCTCTGTAGGTAAAGGGTTATGTTGTTGTGTCCCAGGTGTGTGATGAAGATGGATCACCACTGCCCATGGATCAACAACTGCTGCGGCCACCGCAATCACTCCTCCTTCACGCTGTTCCTGCTGCTGGCGCCCCTGGGCTGCATCCACGCCTCCTACATCTTCATCATGACCATGTACACTCAGCTGTATAACAGGGTGAGTGCAGCGCCATCTACTGGTCACCACCTTCACATCTTCTCTGTGTCTTTAACCTTTCATCTCCTCATCCCTTTAGATCTCCTTTGGATGGAATTCTGTAAAGATCGACATGAGCCTGACACGGAGGGATCCCGCTCCTATCGTCCCCTTTGGTATATCTGCCTTTGCGGTTACCTTGTTTGCCTTAGGGTTGGCCCTCGGTACAACTATTGCGGTGGGGATGCTCTTCTGTATTCAGGTGAGTTATGGGTAACTATAAGCTCCTATAAGCAAAATATTATATATTTATCTAGGCATGTGTTTGTCATACTGATCACCTATCCTCAGGATAAACGAGCAGTATATAATACATAGGGGTCTGACTCCCAGAGTTTAGATATTCTGTGCCTCCAGACACTGGGACTTACACACTGGAAAGACCCAGACACATACGTCGTATACACCTCTTAAAAGAAACCTGTTATGAGAATTTAGGCCCACAACCTGTCATCCAGGAGAGTGACAGGTTCAGTGTTGTCCTTTTATATTCTCAGAGATTCAGCCTAACACCGAGAAAGCACTGCATGTAAATGACCAGTAAGGAGTCACGGGGGTGGAGGTACATCATTATAAGCTGCCACCTGAGGCTTGTCCTGATGAAGGGAATCTTCCATAAGAATCCATCATAATAAATTAGGGGCACTTGCTCATAGATCCAGGCACCGCGGCTGTGATAATCTTCTCATATTTTATATTTGTTATCCATGGCCTCCTTCTTCTAAAATCAAGTTTTAAATTTCTGCTAATTAGCCAGAAGTCACACCATGCGGTAGCTTCACATGCTGTTACACTGTGCAGTGTGAGACAGCCCTATGAAGCTAAAGCATGGTAGGGCTCTGGTTACGCCTCCAGGCTTGTTAGCATACTTATAAAGGTTGATATTGGTAGGAGGCTACAGATAACAAATATAAGAAGATGACCACAGTCCCGGTGCCTGGGTCTATGAATAATGTCCCTTCTATATAATGAAGAAGTTTGATGGTAGCTTTCCTTTTAAGCCCGGAGGGAACATCGCTGCATGAACCTTCTCCCCTGTGATCCCTGAGGTCATTTTTGTATTCATTGTCTTTTTTTCTGCATAATACAGTTTGAGGGAGTAAATCAAATCCTTGTGACAGGTTCCCTTGGATCTATATCTGTTTTGCAGTGAATCACAATAAATTTGATGGGTTTTCTAAAGCCACCCCCACTCCAGCTTAGCCCTGCCACCTACTTTCAGGGGGTGCAAATGCTCCAGAGGACAGAAAATCAGCAGAGCACCAATATTTGGAAAGTTTATGTTACATTTTATACCACAATCCTCCCCCATTGCCTATTAGGAATCTGCAGGTTTCATTGTGTGAGGCCCTTTACATGCTAGCTTTATTAGCCTTGTATCGGCTGCCCTCGTGGTGCATGTATCACACACGTCTTCCTCCTCTCCCGCTCTGTTGTTTAAACCGTCCACACAATGGCAGAACAAAGCCCGTCCCATCAGATCTCATTACTCAGAGCCGGCGGGATCCCGCTGCCGCCATGCTCCTCATTATGTGTTGCGGCTGTTTTGTGCTCAGCTTCTTTATGCTTTTATTACGCTGTAATTGATTTCACTCTGCCAGTTAAATGATATACAAAAGCGATGGCGCCCACGCTGGGAAGATCACGCGCGTCTCACACAAAGCACTGGAGGCCCCGCGCTCGCCCCGGGTGCGCATTGTGCAGGGACCGGTGATTGACGCCCCCATCAAAACACTCATTGTACCGCAAATGGAAAATTACATGTATGGCCGCTGCTCACCGCCGCTCTGATGCTTTATTTCTTGTGTGTTTTAAGATGAAAGTCATCCTGAGGAATAAAACCTCCATTGAATCATGGATCGAGGAAAAGGTACGTCCGTCTCATTAACACGCTGCCCCCCACCCCACAACATCGGCTCGTATACAGGGTTGCTTAGGGTCGTTGATACTTTAGGGTGCAGAGAACAACGATGGGGCTGGTTAACGCTGCACCTAGCTAAGTAGCTCTTAGGTTTGCAAACTTTTTTCAGTACTAGACCTATTGTCTAGCAGGGTGAAGGAGATAATGCTGATCCTAAAGCGCCACATCAGCTGAGCGCCCCAATATCTTGTTACCAAGGCACTGCTTCATAAGGCTCCGAAGACTTCAACCTAACAAAATAATAGTAGTCTGCGCTCTGCTATGCAGAATAGTGAAGACGTCTGTGTATATTGTCCCCTTCTATGTGCAGCAGTCACTATATAATCTGCTCATTCTGACTGCTGCCTGCAGATTATTTTGTACTGACCCCCTGTACAGCGTGTACTACATGACCTGCAGCATGAAGCATGGGGGGCTCTAATTAGAAAGGAAGGAAACAATGCGTTATCATAGGTGTGCACTAATAGACCAGAGCAGCAGGGGGCGGACCTACTAAGACTTTACTGCTATCTGGGGCTGATGGTGCGTTTGCACCAGATTAAAGGAATTTTCCTGTATGAAGTTACTGTTTCAGTGTTATTTGCTATCTACCAGAGAAGGGATGACTTCTTACTATTGGGACCCCTTTAAGTGCAAGAACGGGTGCACAGTGGTCTATATAATGTCAGTGGGAATGCCCGAGAAAGACGAGTGCAGCTATCTCCAGCATAGACAGTTTCTAGAAGGGAACAGGAGAGTAGTCAGTGTGCACCGGACCCTAATATTAGTCCTGCATGGTCACAGCTGCTGACAGATCCCTTTAACGCCACCTCCCCTCTACTTTCAGGCCAAAGACCGGATTCAATATTACCAGACGGGTGAAACCTTCATCTTTCCCTATGACCTGGGAAGCAGGTGGCGGAACTTCCGACAGGTGTTTACCGGGTCAGGTGCACCTGAAGGGGACGGGATCGAGTGGAGGCTACGCGAAGGATGTCATAGGTACACACTGACGGTAAGTCCTGCAGGTGGTGCTACAGTCACCTACTGCACTTGTAATATGTATGTATGGCACAGGGTGCAGGTCACCACTTCCCGCATCGCCCTGCAGCTAGGCAGCAGGGTCAGAGCGAGGCCCCTGGAGCTATTCTGTTCATTGTCTATGGGACTGCAGGGATCTCATAGAATCAATTGGTGTGAACGGGACCCGCACTGGTCAGATTGTTATACTCTATTCTGTGGATAGGGCATAACAACCACTTAAAGGAAACCTTCATGATAAACCAGGGACACTTACTCCTAGATCCAGGCACCGTGACTGTGGTGATCTCTTTATATTTGTTATCCATGGCCTCCTTCCTTCCAAAGTCAACTTATATTTTCCATGATGCAGCTTCACAGGCTTTTACACGGTCTCCCCCTCACACTGCTCCCTCAGCACTCCCCCCACCATTCCTTCCTTTGCCTACTATAACTATCACAACAGGCTGTGAAGCTAATGAACCAGGGGGAATTGCCATAGGCCTTCAGGCTTTTCATTAGCATAATTGTAAGAGTTGATTTTAGAACGAAGGAGGCCATGGATAACAAATCTCTCAGATGATTACCAGTGTCATGGTGCCTGGATCTATGAGTAATGTCTCTGGTCTATCACGATGGATTGTGATGGGAGATTTCAGTGTTCTAATTATATCTAGGTAAACTAGGACAGAAAACCTTAAAGGAAAAAGTTCTAAAAACTGTTTAGAATGTATATAGAATATATTTCCTGTTCTTCAGGCTGATGTCCTGGTGGTCTTTCCTGTGGTTTATCGTGAGGGGTTTGTTTTTGGGATGAAAGGGTATAATATCCACTTCATCATTGGCCATAGGTCTTCCTGCATCCACTACTAGGGGAGATCACTGTGTATATACTAATACATCTTCATTGAACTCAATAAGAAATGTCTCTTCTCCTGAGCTCCCCCTAGGGGTGGCTGCATGTAGATATATTTTTATAATGTAACATCTTCTTACACAGAGCTTAAAATCCACAGCATAGACCAGCTCCAACCTGGTAAACATGCATAATGATGCTCATCAAAGAGCTCCTTATCGGAGGTGCATTGCCCTCTCCTGTATCTGGGGTCTAATATCCTGTACATGTTGTTTTCTCAGGTGGAGCAACTGAAGCAGAAAGCTGACAAGCGCGTACGCAGCGTGAGTGTATATATGTTACCCTTAAGGATGGGTCTAATATGCCGGTCTATACATGTAGTGTGGTACGGGCCAGATCATCCCATATACTGTATGTGTGTGTATAATATTTGACTATAGATTAGTTCCTCAATATCAGATTGATGGAGTCTAACACCCAGCACACTGACCGATCAGCAGCTGATATACAGAGGATAGAACAGGAAGCAGAAAGCACTATTCCCTTTGCAGTGGTCAGACCAGGGTACTGCAGATCGTCTTGCAATCATTTGAATGGAAGCTAACCTGCAGTGACTCTGTTTGACCACCACCGAGAACAGCTGATCAGTGTGGGCACAGGCTGTCAGACCCCCTTCTATTGAAGGGCTAATCTGTTTATATGTTGTCACTCATTTAAAAATGAGTGAATCCCTTTTAATGACACATTATACTTCGCTCTCACCTACTATTTACTGTGGTGACCAAGGGGCACAACAAATGACACTGGGGTTTTTTTTATTCTGGTGCAAAAGACTGTTTGGTGAATAATGGGGTAAAGGGGCAGTTATATCTTCTGAGGGTCCTAGACCCTCTGTATAAGAGCAGCAGATAGCCCCCCCCCCCCCCCCCCCCCAGACATGATAGGAGGCCTCTTATGCGTGTAATTCCTGCTGCCCCCACTAGGTGAGGTACAGAGCGGTGGAGGATTTCAGCGGCGCCTGTTGTCCCCTGACCAAAGGCATCCGGACCTTCTTCACAACACCCTGCACTGAGGAGCCACGGATGAAGCTGCAAAACGGAGATCTAGTGTTAGCCACCCGGGGATTAAAGTAAGTACCTCTGCTACACTACACAGAGTGCACACGGCCCTGGATGAGAGGGGGTTAAGTAAATGTCTGGTCCATGTTTTGCAGGCACTGGATGTACGGGGACAAGATTTTTGAGGGTGATCTGCCTCCAGGTAAGTGGCTGGATTGTTATTTACTCTTATAGGGATCTGTCATCAGGTGAGTCTCATGTAGAGGGGCTCTTCTTTGTGTTGTGCCATTGGTATTCCCATCATGTCTGTAAGCTCTGGCTGTAAATCTTCTGCCCTCTGTCCATATACCCAGAGCAGTGGGGTGCATGGCGGTGGGGGCGATGGTGAACCACCAGTTACCTGAGTGCAGCTTTAGATGTGAATGTAATATTAGTTTCTGGTTTCTCATCCTTGATTTTTTTTAATTTTTTTTTTCCCCCAGAAGGAGTCCGGGTGCGGGGCTGGTTCCCCAGGAGATGTGTGGTGAAATACGTGTCCGATACAGGATCCGACCAGTCAGATGACGAGAAAAAGAACAGATAGCAGAAACTAGACATTACCTTTTATCTCTTAAAGGGGAACTACCAAGACTTTACTAGCTGCAGTTACAGACCCATTCATAAATGTAACCTACCTCTTCCATGACCATACTGTGTCTTCAGACTGTAAATGCACCCACATCACGTCGGGCTCGTACCTCCAAGAGGTGGTTTTTACCCTTCAGTATATTTTATGTATAATCCCCTCCTGATTCCTTGTCTGCTGCAGAATCGGCATTGCCTCCTCCAACGACGTGGCTCTGTGGGGTCATCGTCCTCTTACGGGGGATGGATCGCAGTGGCCGCGTGGTTCGTCATCCTGGGATGGATGGCACTGGTTGCCTTTGTTTTTAATCCTCTCCATCCTGTCGGTTAATCATGGTGTAATTAAAATTTCTGCAATTTTTTAATCTTCTTTTTTAATTTACCATTTTCAACTGCTTGCTGTCAGTGAATCCAGGTCTACTGACACACAGCTGAAGACTTGTTGCACTGTATCAGTTCAGGTAATTTTCTGTTGCTTTTGTGGATAATTTGGGGGGGGGGAATTGGTGGAGAAATATAGACGTAAGTAAAAAAAAATCCAAATGGTCTTGAAATCTTGCAGGTGTCCCCCGGACACTGGATCTTACAATACTCTGGCACTCCCTGTTCTGTAGAGATCACTTTATAACAGTTATCTCATTATTGGGACAGACAGGATAACATGGATGGACACCATCTATATACAGATAACACAGGGTCCAAGCTTCACAATAGGTCAGGTTACAGCTTCCTCCTCCCTGCACAGGTCACAGGGCATGCCCACAGGTCACAGAGCATGCCCACTGCACCCAGGATCCAAAGTTGCAGAATTGCAATTTTAGAATCCAGCAATGTATCATAGTGTTAAGAAGCTGCGGGCAGGAGGCGTTGCCCCCACCTCTATGTCATGTGACTTGTGGGCCTCAGGGTCTGGTAACCCCGGGGTGGGGGGGAAATGTCTCTGATTCATCTCCCAAGAGGAGGGGGAGACAACGGAGTATTGCAGTATTATGTGTATTTTCTGCAGTTTTGATATTAAGCAAAATTAAGGGGATGGTAGAAGCCTCCATGTCACCTACGCAGCCACCTCTGTATACTGCACCATGAAATAGGACGTGCTGAACCCAGGTGACATAAAGGGTGGTCGAGGGCAATTGCACACATGCCTCATCTCAGCTGTGTCCAAAAATATGGGTGATTTTATTAAATACTCAAATTAAGGAGAAAATAAGTCTGAGGGATCTGACTGCTGCGACCCCAGGATCCCAAAAGTGTGTATAGCTGTGGCTGGGTATATGCACCTGTCTATTCAGGGGAAAAGGGGGAACATGGGGACCTCTGTCACACTTCTGTGCCCTCTGTAACCAGTGTTCAGCATTGCCCCTGGAGAGATGTGTTATCAGACCTTTGTGCATGTTGTTGGTAACAGCAGGACTGTGATATACGGATTTATATTGCAGCATTGTCGCTTCTCCAAGTGCACTGGGGGCCTGTCCTCACACTGCTGTGCTCTCTCCATCGAGATGCTGCATAGCATCTTATTTTTTGCACTGGGTGACTTCTGCAGTGACCACTAATGCACCGAGCACAGGAGCTTCAATCCTAGAATATAAATCCAAATATCACAGTTCTGCTGCTACTACCAACATATACAAATGTCTGATTACACATCTCTCCCAAGGGACTGCACATGACACTGGCTGCACTTCGTTTGGTCACATTCCCTTTAAGTAGTCTGTCCCTTTATCACTTGTTCCTCCGGACAGGGTTCCTCAGAGTTAATGCTGCAGTGACATTGTCCTATCATTTGTGTTTTATGCCAAATATCTCTGTCCCCTCCTGTTTCCCCCCCTTGGTCTCTCTTCCTGCTGTTATCTGTACCCTCCAGAGCGCTGCGCTGTTCTCCAGCCTGTACTTCTCAAGATGGCGTGGAACTACAACTTCCAGCATGCTAGGAGACCATGCAGATTGGACTCTTGTTTTTTGTTTTGTTTTTTTTTAAGTTGGGTTTAATTTGAGATGTGATCTTTTTTAGAAATATTCTGTATGTCGCTTGATAATAAAAGACAAAAAAAGATCTGAGCTGTCATGTCACTTGTGGACAGGGGTGGCGCTGTTACTGGATGATATCCTTGAATAGTTTGGTGTCGTTTGGGGCTCAAAGTCATAAATAACACCCTCTGGTGTATAAAAGTGTGTCTGGTGCCCCCCTCAGCCACCTGCTGCTGGACCCACCTTCTCAGTGACTATGGTCCCATCTCTATATACCGGCCCCCTACTCACTGCAGCACATCCAATAAGACTGTCTCCTTGCCCTGCCTGGCAGGAAAGGAGCTTCTGCAGTATATGGTGGTACATCTGGGAAGACTCCTTCTGCAGAAGAGGTAAGAAGACACTGTACTGCTAGAGGGGGAAGGAGACTGATGCTGTCCAGTGTCTCTACAGCAACACAGACAGGGACCCAGTACAGGTACAGAACCGGGACTACCGGTTCGGCCGGTGACCCCCACCATACTGACAGGTGGGTGAACCCAGAAGACTGCACAGCACATTCTTATACATAGTAAAGTTTATTTGTTAAGTATATACAGCCCCCCCACCCGTATTATAAAGCAGTGGTCTGTACACTGCAACATAATGTATACAGAGAACCATCAGCAGCTGTGACCATACAGACTGCAGCCAGTGTATGTGGAGAGATGTGTAATCAGACCTCTGTGTATGTTGTCAGTAGCAACAGGACTGTGATATATGGATTTATGTTCCAGGATTGGAGCTTCTCCAAGTGCTCTAGGGGTGTGTCCTCACACTGCTGTGCTCTGTGCACTGAGGTGCTGTACAGTCCAGACCCTCTGCTCTGAGTGTAATCTGTTTAATTTTGGTTCTATAATACTGCAATCTCGCAGAGCAGAGTGAGCTGTGGAGAACTCAAAAGCACAGAGCACAGCAGTGTAAGGACTCCTCCCCCCCCCCCTCCTCTCCTAGTGTACTTGGCGAGGCTATAATCCTGGTAAATAAATCAATAATTCACAGTCCTGCTGTTACCAACAACACACACTAAGGTCTGATTACACATCTCTTCAGGGCCAATACCTAACACTGGCTGCAGTCTGTAGGGTCTCACCTGCTGACAGGATCCTATAAAATTTACAACCATGAGTAGTTGCTGCACCATAGCTATGACGCTACAGTCTTCCATGGATGACTGCACATAGATGTACAGTGTAGCTGCAGGGACTGGGGTGACAGCTTCTCCTCTACTGTAGGATCTGCCACCCTGTATGTAGTACAGCAAGGAGCAGCTTATCCAGACTCCTCTTCCAGCTCCGGGGAGCTCCGGTTTTGGTGATGTTTGAGCTCTGGTTCAATCCTGGATTTTGTTGTACAAGTCATCGATCTGAGTCTTGAAGTATTTGGCGACTTCTGCTCTCTTTGCTTTCAATGTCGGGTCAATAAACCATTTTCAATTGTGAACATTTCAGGATGAATGTAAATATCCCTCACCTACCAGAGAAAAGACATGTCATGTATATGATTCCAGCAGCAGAATAGTGAGTGCAGCTCTGGAGTATAATACAGGATGTAACTCAGGATCAGTACATGATAAGTGATGTCATGTATGTACACAGTGATTGCACCACCAGCAGAATAGTGAGCGCAGCTCTGGGGTATAATACAGGATGTAACTCAGGATCAGTACAGGATAAGTAATGTCATGTATGTACACAGTGACTGCACCAGCAGCAGAATAGTGAGTGCAGCTCTGGACTATAATACAAGAAGTAGAACCAAGAATCTGTGAAACTGATTGCTTATTATTATGTACCTGTTCAAACGACTTCAGTCCGGCTTGTTTTTCCAATTTTAATAACATCCTCCAGTATCGCTTTCTTCACAGCCTGGTGAAAATGTAAAAATTCAGTAACTACAACCTAACTCAGCAGACAGTATCACACAGGATAGGATTAGATACACAGCTCAGCAGGCAGTATCACACAGGATAGGATTAGATACACAGCTCAGCAGACCGTATCACACAGGATGGGATTAGATACACAGCTCAGCAGACTGTATCACACAGGATGGGATTAGATACACAGCTCAGCAGACTGTATCACACAGGATAGGATTAGATACACAGCTCAGCAGGCAGTATCACACAGGATAGGATTAGATACACAGCTCAGCAGACCGTATCACACAGGATGGGATTAGATACACAGCTCAGCAGACTGTATCACACAGGATGGGATTAGATACACAGCTCAGCAGACTGTATCACACAGGATAGGATTAGATACACAGCTCAGCAGACAGTATCACACAGGATGGGATTAGATACACAGCTCAGCAGACAGTATCACACAGTATGGATTAGATACACAAGGGATCAAACAGTATCACACTTAGTACTCACAGAATGTTTGCAGAGTTCTTCGAAGGACCCTCGGACACCAAGTTTGCTGCAAAGTCTGGTAATACTTCTGGATCTGGAACAATGACCCCCACCAGGCAGGACTGGGAAGCAATGACATGATCCATGAGCAGTGCACACAGCGCAGCGCCTCTCATGACCTCTGGGTGGCGCTGTTATACCTGTCACATTGCTTGCAATGCTCAGCTATCGCTGAGGCATCATGTAGGTCCTGACATCTTCACATTATACAGACTTTTTAGGGTTTATGCACCATAATTCCATGTAATTAACATAATTTCATGTAATTTAATGTCAGTAACTATGGAGATGAGTCATCCTGTAACCCTGGACAAGCCATGTATATCTGACCTTAATGTCACAGGTCACTGCTACGAAATTAGTCGCAATGGTAGAGATTTTAGTTAGGGGGGATCAGTGTGATGTTATCATACTGTATACAGTAGTACATGATGTCACAGATGATGGGTGGGATCAATGTGATGTCATTATACTGTATATGGATGGGGGGCAGTGTTTGCCCTATAACTCCCTGAATGTGACATCATCATCCCCATGTTTTTCCTGTGTTTGTCAGACATGAAGTGACATGTGATGTGACCTGTGACCATGTGCGGTCACACACGGAGGTGACGGTCATGTGCGGTCACACACGGAGGGGACGGTCATGTGCGGTCACACACGGAGGTGGCGGTGATGTGCGGTCACACACGGAGATGACGGTCTTGTGCGGTCACACACGGAGAGGACGGTGTGTGCGGTCACACACGGAGGTGACAGGTCTTGTGCGGTCACACACGGAGGTGACGGTGATGTGCGGTCACACACGGAGGGGATGGTCATGTGCGGTCACACACGGGAGATGACGGTCTTGTGCGGTCACACACGGAGGTGACGGTGATGTGCGGTCACACACGGAGATGACGGTCTTGTGCGGTCACACACGGAGAGGACGGTGTTGTGCGGTCACACACGGAGGTGACGGTGATGTGCGGTCACACACGGAGATGACGGTCTTGTGCGGTCACACACGGAGAGGACGGTGTTGTGCGGTCACACACGGAGGTGACGGTGATGTGCGGTCACACACGGAGAGGACGGTCATATGCGGTCATGTGCGGTCACACACGGAGGGGATGGTCATGTGCGGTCACACACGGAGATGACGGTCTTGTGCGGTCACACACAAAGGTGACGGTGATGTGCGGTCACACACGGAGAGGACGGTGTTGTGCGGTCACACCACGGAGGTGACTGTCATATGCGGTCATGTGCGGTCACACACGGAGGGGACGGTCATGTGCGGTCACACACGGAGATGATGGTCTTGTGCGGTCACACACGGAGGTGACGGTGATGTGCGGTCACACACGGAGGTGACGATCATGTGCGGTCACACACGGAGAAGACGGTGTTGTGCGGTCACACACGGAGGTGATGGTCATATGCGGTCATGTGCGGTCACACACGGAGGGGACGGTCATGTGCGGTCACACACGGAGGGGATGATCATGTGCGGTCACACACAGATGTGACGGTCATGTGCGGTCACACACGGAGGGGATGGTCATGTGCGGTCACACACGGAGATGACGGTCTTGTGCGGTCACACACGGAGAGGACGGTCATATGCGGTCATGTGCGGTCACACACGGAGATGACAGTCTTGTGCGGTCACACACGGAGGTGACGGTCATATGCGGTCATGTGCGGTCACACACGGAGGTGACGGTGATGTGCGGTCACACACGGAGGTGACGGTCATGTGCGGTCACACACGGAGAAGACGGTGTTGTGCGGTCACACACGGAGGTGACGGTCATATGCGGTCTTGTGCGGTCACACACGGAGGTGACGGTCATGTGCGGTCACACACGGAGGTGACGGTCATGTGCGGTCACACACGGAGGGGACGGTCATGTGCGGTCACACACGGAGGGGACGGTCATGTGCGGTCACACACGGAGGGGACGGTCATGTGCGGTCACACACGGAGGGGATGGTCATGTGCGGTCACACACGGAGATGACGGTCTTGTGCGGTCACACACGGAGGTGACGGTGATGTGCGGTCACACACGGAGATGACGGTCTTGTGCGGTCACACACGGAGGTGACAGTGATGTGCGGTCACACACGGAGGTGACGGTCATTTGCGGTCACACACAGAGGTGGCGGCGATGTGCGGTCACACACGGAGATGACGGTCTTGTGCGGTCACACACGGAGGTGACGGTCATGTGCGGTCACACACGGAGGTGACGGTCATGTGCGGTCACACACGGAGGTGACGGTCATGTGCGGTCACACACGGACATGACGGTCTTGTGCGGTCACACACGGACGTGACGGTCTTGTGCGGTCACACACGGAGGTGACGGTCATGTGCGGTCACACACGGAGGTGACGGTCATGTGCGGTCACACACGGAGGTGACGGTCATGTGCGGTCACACACGGAGGTGACGGTCATGTGCGGTCACACACGGAGGTGACGGTCATGTGCGGTCACACACGGAGGGGGCGGTCTTGTGCGGTCACACATGGAGAGGACGGTCTTGTGCAGTCACACATGGAGGGGGCGGTCTTGTGCGGTTACACATGGAGGTGACAGTCATGTGCGGTCACACGTGTGCGTGCTGCAGCCTCCAGGTAACGTGTCGCTCTCTCCTGAGGCTTATCCACCATTTCCCTCCTGTAATTGGATTTTTCCCTCTCATTACCTCTTATAAGTGGATTATCTCACGGTGTCACCCATGAGGTACCTACCCGCAGGCTGTCCCCATGCACAAACACCTGAGCCACGGGGGCGCTGCGCCCGTACACGTTCTCGATCTTCTCCGGGGCGATGTACTCCCCCTGCGCCAACTTGAAGATGTTCTTCTTCCTATCGATGATTTTCAAGGTCCCGTTCTGGAATAGATTAAGGCTATTCTGTTATTCCCATTCTTCTACTCCAGTCACATCCAGAGCTGCGTTCACAATCAGATTCTGACAATACTGCTCTAAACATGCAGTGAAGTTCACTAAATTATGGGAGCTGGAACTTTACGATTAACACTTTACCTTTTTACAACCTAGACCACCAGGGTCATGATACTGAATTTATGGAGACCCCTGTACACCAGTGTGAACATTGCCTGCCTCCCTCTGCAGTTTTAAGTTCACGATGTGTGAGGTTTTCCTGGAAACCCCTTCCTGTCTGGAGCTTGGTCTCTCGGCGGTATCGACCCGTTATCGGACTCCTGGATCTTTGATTATTCCTGGTAGCGGAGCTGCAGAACCCAGAGACCCCTGCACATATTTCTCTGAACTGCCCTCAATACAGTGGAGTCTTATTGATTATTAGTCCTCGGACGGCTCCTTATTAAGGAACGTGATTACCGTCCCCGCAGGTGACCCAAACCCTGATCGCTCCTGAGGGGCGGCTAATCCCCAGCACAGATGTGTCACTCATTAGAGGTGGACTCAATCTCCTCTCACTGAATCCCTGTATGCACAACCTTCCTATTGCTTTATGAGTCAGTCTTCACTGTAACCTGAACATTATTTTCATGCAACAGGAGGCCCAGGATGAACAGAGTATTGGTTCCATTAGTGACTTTACTGGTTTTATCACTATGACATTCTGTATAAGATATCTTTATTGGTGTCTTACATCAGAATTTATGATACAGATACAAACATGTTCCAGACTATATTACAAGACCACCACTAGGGGGAGCTCCACAGCTGTGCAGTATATGTGAAGCTCTGGAGCTCTCCCTAGTGGTGGCTGCAGGAACAGATTTTGGAGCTGTTTGTTATAAAGATGGAGTCAGTATGAAGATATATGGAACTATCCAGTGTGTAGTGACATGATGGAGCAGCAGCAATATCATAATGCAAAATTGGGAGACCCCTTTATACTTACTGGAAGCCACTTCCCGATATCCCCGGTGTGAAGCCATCCCTCCTCATCAATGGCTTCCGCTGTTTTCTCAGGGTCTTTGAGATATCCTTTAAAAACATTGCTGCCTTTTATACAGACCTAAAAGATAAAAAAAAACATGAAAATAAGTGTCATAAAGGCTTCTCCCCAGGATGAAATGGCTGATAACAGAGAGTAATAGATTGTACCCCCCTGTACAGTCTCCTCTCCCCAGGATGAAATGGCTGATAACAGAGAGTAATAGATTGCATCCCCCTGTACAGTCTCCTCTCCCTGGGATGAAATGGCTGATAACAGTGAGTAATAACTTGTATCCTCCCTGTACAGTCACCTCTCCCTATGATGAAATTGCTGATGACAGAGAGTAATAGATTGTATCCCCCCCTGTACAGTCTCCTCTCTCCGGGATGTAATGGCTGATAACAGAGAGTAATAGATTGTATCCCCCTGTACAGTCTCCTCTCCCCGGGATGAAATGGATGATAACAGAGAGTAATAGACTGTATACCTCTCCTTCTCCGTTGGAGGAGAAGTAATTCATGTCGGTGACGTCCACCAGTTTCAGGAGGTTACACGGCAGGGGGGCTCCTACGTGTCCTGGAAGATAAGAGATGGGATGGGATGGGATGGGATGGGGGGGGGGGCAGGTGCAGACCCCGGATGTTGTGTCCCCCCGGCGGCCATGTTGCTTGCGGCGCTGGTAGTGACACCCGCTGGGTGTGCGGCTGCAGCGCTATATGTGGTTGTCGCTCTGCACTTTGTGGGGTGACAGCCTCATATATGATGGCGGCCATTACAGCGGTCACCCAGCTTTCCCTAGGACAGAAGGGTCGTGTTATCTCACCCGCCGTCCAGTCTCCTGGGGTGGAGAATGAGCACCCGGCGCCACATTCCGTCTGTCCGTACGCCTCGAAAATCTGTCATCACAGAGAAATCACATTAGTCATTTCTGAATAGGTCAGTTCCCCTTAAAGGCTATTTTCCATAGGACCCGCCCATTTGGGAAGTGGAATATGTATAATTTAAGGGGAACTCCATCTGATATGAATAGCTTATTACTGGGGTCCCTTTTATCAGAGGTGGATTGTCATGAAAGCAGGTTCCCGGATGGACATCCCCTTTAAGGGTCGGGCGCAGGACTGTGCATTGACCCTTTCACTGTACCTGGCTGCCCAGAGCGGCTCTCAGGAAGGACAGGACATTCTCGGATATGGGGGCGGCTCCTGTTACCATCACCCTGACACGACCCCCCATTGTTTCCTAGGAAAAATAAAATGGTAAAAATAGAAAATTATACAGAGAACAAAAAATCCTGAAAAAAATCATCAGCAACATATTTATTCATGAAGCTTCAGAACGAGAATGTTACCACTGAGCCACCAGGGAGGTAATTACTGAACCACTGAGCCACCAGGGAGGTAATTACTGAGCCACCAGGGAGGTAATTACTGAACCACTGAGCCACCAGGGAGGTAATTACTGAGCCACCAGGGAGGTAATTACTGAACCACTGAGCCACCAGGGAGGTAATTACTGAACCACTGAGCCACCAGGGAGGTAATTACTGAGCCACCAGGGAGGTAATTACTGAACCACTGAGCCACCAGGGAGGTAATTACTGAACCACTGAGCCACAAGGAATGTAATTACTGAACCACTGAGCTACCAGGGATGTTATTAATCAAGCACTGAGCTACCAGGGATGTTATTAATCAAGCACTGAGCCACCAGGGATGTTATTACTGAACCACAGAGTAACCAGGGATATTATTATAGAACCACTGAGCCAGCAGGGAGTTAATTACTGAATCAATGAGCCACTGGGGATATTATTAATTAACCACTGAGCCACCAGGGATGTAATTAATCAACCACTGAGCCACCGGAGAGGTAATTACTGAGCCACCAGGGATATCATTACTGAACCACTGAGCCACCAGGGATGTAATACCTGGATCACTGAGCCACCAGGGAGGCAAGTACTAAACCACTGAGCCTCCAGGGATATTATTACTGAACCACTGAGCCACCGGGGAGGTAATTACTGAGCCACCAGAGAGGTAATACCTGAACCATTGAGCCACCAGGGAGTCAAGTACTAAACCACTGAGCCACCAGGGATATTATTACTGAACCACTGAGCCACCAGGGATATTATTACTGAACCACTGAGCCACCAGGGATATTATTACTGAACCACTGAGCCACCAGGGATTGTTATCACAGTTTCCACTCACCTGAACTTTCTTAAATATTAATTTATCCCAGATGCTGTCATTCCGGATAATTCCGTTCTTGACCTCAGCAAACTTACACCTTGTAGCAAAGTCCAGCAGGAATTTCTTGGTCGGTGTCTGGGCTCCGCTTTGTATCTGATGGGGGTAATATACAGGTTGTTACATCTGGGGGGGGGGGGGGTAATATACATGTTGTTATATCTGGGGGGGGGGGGTAATATACAGGTTGTTACATCTGGGGGGGGGGGGTAATATACAGGTTGTTACATCTGGGGGGGTTCTTATAAAGATCCGCCCGGCGTTATCCGTCCTGCACCTTGTCATAGATCCGGTTCAGCAATCTGGGAACGGTGGGGAAAACTGTCGGCCGCAGGGTTTTCATGTCGTCGGTCAGGACCCGGATATCACCCTGGAAGAAGCCCACCTTGGCCCCGGCACAGAAGATCACCGTCTGCCGGGAGAAACCAAATTATACCAGGATCATGTGTACAAAATACTAAACCCAGAGACCACATAGTAAGATACGTGGCAACTTAGTGTATAAGGATGAACTCACTAGACAGCCTGGCATGTTATCAATAAACCAGGACCACCAGTGATAATACTGATATCTTCTAGGCCACCAGAGATAATGATGATAAATCCTAGACCACCAGGGATAATGATGATAAATCCTAGACCACCAGGGATAATGATGATAAATCCTAGACCACCAGAGATAATGATGATAAATCCTAGACCACCAGGGATAATGATGATAAATCCTAGACCACCAGGGATAATGATGATAAATCCTAGACCACCAGGGATAATGATGATAAATCCTAGACCACCAGGGATAATTACTATAGCTCCTAGACAGCCAGAGATGATAACTTCTAGACCCATTGGATTATAATGATAACTCCCAGACCACCAGGGATAATGATGATAACTTCTATACCACCAGAGATAGTCTTACTAGCTACAAGTCCACCAGGACTGATATCACTTGCTCCTAGACCACATGTAATAGTATTATTACAGATAATGAGGGCATAGATGTGTTACATACCAGGGTGTATCATACAGGGGCAGGATTATTACTGACTGGATCTTCACTGCCAAAGATATTACATAATGGTCCCGGAGCCATGAGATATAGTATTAACCCCTAATCAAGTCCATTGTCCTAATGCGTCCTGGGGGTCACAGGCCATAAGATCTTACACAAGTCTTACACAACGACAAAGTGAACTCTGGCACCCAGTCCTTACCTGAACCACCCGCTCAAACACGTGCGCCATGGGCAGGTAAGAGATTTCTACATCCGAGGACACCGGGGCAAAGGTGCTCTGTACAGTATGAGAAGGGTGAGAGGTCAGCGGGGAATAAGGGGGACACAACATGGAGCAAGAGAAGATTCAGAGAGGAGTAAGAGGGAACACAGCGAGGAGTGAGAGGTGACACAGCGAGGAGTAAGAGGACACACACAGGGGAGTAAGAGGGGACACAGCGGGGAGAAAGGGGGAACACAGCAAGGAGGAAGAGGGGACACAGCGAGGAGTAAGAGAAGACACACAGGGGAGTAAGAGGGGACACAGCGAGGAGACACAGCGAGGAGTAAGAGGGGACACAACAAGGAGTAAGAGGGGACACAGCGAGGAGTAAGAGAAGATACAGAGGGGAGTAAGAGAAGATACAGAGGGGAGTAAGAGAAGATACAGAGGAGAGTAAGAGGGAACACAGCGAGGAGTAAGAGGGGACATAGCGAGGAGCAAGAGAAGATACTGAGGGAAGTAAGAAGGGACACAGCAAGGAGTAAGAGGGGACACAGCAAGGAGTAAGAGGGAACACAGCGAGGAGTAAGAGAGGACACAGCGGGGAGTAGGAGGGGACACAGCGGGAAGTAAGAGGGGACACAGCGAGGAGTAAGAGAAGATACAGAGGGGAGCAAGAGAAGATACAGAGGGAAGTAAGAAGGGACACAGCAAGGAGTAAGAGGGGACACAGCAAGGAGTAAGAGGGAACACAGCGAGGAGTAAGAGAGGACACAGCGGGGAGTAGGAGGGGACACAGCGAGGAGTAAGAGGGGACATAGCGAGGAGTAAGAGAAGATACAGAGGGGAGTAAGAGGGGACACAGCGAGGAGTAAGAGGGAACACAGCGAGGAGTAAGAGGGGACATAGCGAGGAGTAAGAGGGGACATAGCGGGGAGTAAGAGGGGACATAGCGGGGAGTAAGAGGGGACATAGCGGGGAGTAAGAGGGAACACAGCGAGGAGTAAGAGGGGACATAGCGAGGAGTAAGAGGGAACAAAGCGAGGAGTAAGAGAAGATACAGAGGGGAGTAAGAGGGGACACAGCGAGGAGTAAGAGGGAACACAGCGAGGAGTAAGAGAGGACACAGCGAGGAGCAAGAGAAGATACAGAGGGGAGTAAGAGAAATTACAGAGGGGAGTAAGAGAAGATACAGAGAGGAGTAAGAGAAGATACAGAGGGGAGTAAGAGAAGATACAGAGGGGAGTAAGAGGGAACACAGCGAGGAGTAAGAGGGGACACAGCGAGGAGTAAGAGGGAACACAGCGAGGAGTAAGAGGGAACACAGCGAGGAGTATGAGGGAACACAGCGAGGAGTAAGAAAAGATACAGAGGGGAGTAAGAGGGGACACAGCGAGGAGTAAGAGGGGACACAGTGAGGAGTAAGAGGGAACACAGCGAGGAGTAAGAGGGAACACAGCGAGGAGTAAGAAAAGATACAGAGGGGAGTAAGAGGGGACACAGCGAGGAGTAAGAGGGGACATAGTGAGGAGTAAGAGAAGATACAGAGGGGAGTAAGAGGGAACACAGCGAGGAGTAAGAGAAGATGCAGAGGGGTGTAAGAGAAGATACAGAGGGGAGTAAGAAGGGGACACAGCGGGGAGTAAGAGGGGACACAGCGAGGAGTAAGAGGGAACACAGCGAGGAGTAAGAGGGGACATAGCGAGGAGTAAGAGAAAATACAGAGGGGAGTAAGAGGGGACACAGCGAGGAGTAAGAGGGGACACAGTGAGGCTGATCACATAACTAATATACTCTGTTTCCCACACTGTCACTTACTTCTGTGGCTTTAAGGAAACTGCTGGCATCAGCTACAACATTCATGTGGGTGAGCATCGCCCCTTTGGGGTCACCTGAGGGTGAAATAAATGATAAGATCTTAATTCTACATAATATGGTAACAAGAAGAAAATACATAAAAACTTTATCCATGGTGGAAAAGTATTTGTAACAGTAACGAGAGGGGCAGATACTTACCTCAGGGCTGAACAGAAAACGACAAGGGGCAGAAGAAATCTTACCTGTAGTTCCACTGGTGAAGCAGATGAGACACAGATCGTCCGGATGAGGAGGCTGTAAGAGGAGTGAGAGGCCGAAATTATCCATCATTTCATTTCTATATCTATATAGAGAAGGTCCAAGCAGCACCACAGGAGATACATCACAGATGGTGGCGGCTGGTTAGGACGAGGCTTCACGTCCTCCAACAGATGAATGGAAAGAAGCGGCAGCAGCTCTCCAAGTACATTGCAACATTGTATCATTATCTGAATTCTATAAACACCACCGTTACTTTGTATCTTGCACTCACCACTGGTTTCTTGAAGTTTTCTTTCCCGAGATACTGAGAACAGAGACAGAGACATCATCACTGATCACGTTTCTTCACATTATCTCTTTGGTGTCAGTTCTGTTGCTTTACACTGCAGCTCAGCTCCATTATAATTTATATAAGATGATGGAGTAAAGCTGCGGTCAGGTGTCATCTCAGATGCATCTACCCCTCCCCCCTCCGCCATGCTTTACACGCATCTCTGCTTGTTCTCGCCTATATCTGACCCATGTGTATTGCCCACTGCTGGGGTTTTGCTCCAGTGTACAGGTACGACATTTACCTCCAGATCAGCCATTAGCAGCAGCTCCACCCCGCACTTTGCTGCTCGTTCCTTCAGGTCGTCGCCGAATTGCTCCATGAGGACGATGATCTTCAGGCCGGGGGTGAGGCCCTTCTCATAGTTACTGAGCAGAATCGAAGCTTTATCCGGTTTGTCACAGACTATGAGGGATAAATCAGCTGCAGGACATAGAAACGCAGATTATTATAGGGTTATACAGCAGGGGACAGCAGAAACTGCTGTGCTCTTTGCTCTCTGCAGCCAGTTACAGGCGGTCCCCTACTTAATTCAACTTAAGAACAAACCTCCGGACCCTATCTTGTACGTAACCCGGGGACTGCCTGTATTTGTACTGTCCTTGGAGAGAGGTGTAACTACACCTCACCCTGCTGTGTTCTGTACTCTCTGCAGCCACTCTTATGTATTGTTCCTGGATAGATATGTAGTCACACCTCACACTGCTGTGCTCTGTGCTCTCTGCAGCCAGGGTGAGGTATTGTCCCTGGAGAGATGTGTAATCAGAACTTTGTGCATGTTCTTAGTAGTAGCAGGGCTGTAAAATATATGGGTCCAGGATTGTAGCTTCTGCAAGTGCACTGGGGCGGGGGGGAGGGGTGTCCCCAGATTGCCTGCACAGAGCACAGCAGTGTGAGGAAACCCTCCTAGTGCACTTGAAAAAATACAATCCTGGAATATAAATTCATATTTCACTGTTCTGCTGCTACTAACAACATACAAAAGCATTCCAGGCCCAATACCTAGCCCTGACTGGCTTTGTACTGCTGCTTACTGATGATTATGTAGACTGAATCCAACTCTAACAAACCCTCTGCAATTAAATGTAAAGGGCCAATTATGATTTAAAATCCCCCCCCCCCCAATCCTCATCCAGTCAACCCCTTCATCTCCTCCCTGTGGTCTGAGATACAATAATAACCCTCCTGATGCTCCCTGCATGCTGTGATAAAAAAACAGCAGGTGAATATGCAAGATGTATTGATTTTAGAGGAAATCTACCATCAAAATCCATCATTATAAACCAGGGACACTTAGGCCTCTTCCACACTAGCGTTGCATTTCACGTCAGGGTGCAATGCGTGAAAAACTGACGTTTTTGGCTGCGTTTTTGTTCCATTTTTCCTTGGAGTCATTAGCGTTTTTGCGTTTTTCACACGCGTGTTGTTCGCAGTTTTTTGCGTTTTCGGTGCGTTTTTCACGCACGTTTTTTAAGTCAATGGGACTTTTTCAAAGAGACTATGGTTTGGGAATAAAATGTTTTATTTAATTGAAAAAGAATGTCTTCTGATAAGTTAGCAGATGTATGCAAACATCTGCAATCTATTCTTCACTGTTCCCCGTGTATATTATCTCCCGACAAGTTATCAGATGTGAAGAACAGTGAAGAATAGAATAAAAACAGTGAACACAATGAAGAATAGATTACAGATGTTCGGCACATCTGCTTACTTGTTGGGAGATACGCACGGAGCGGTGCGAACAAAATAGCATGTGAAGAACAATATATATGTGTGAAGAAGACATTGCAGATATATTGTTCTTCACATGCTATTTTGTTCGCACCGTTCCGCGCGTATCTCCCGACAAGTAAGCAGATGTGCCGAACATCTGTAATCTATTCTGCACTGTGTTCTTCACTGTGTTTTTCACTTGAATGTTTCTGTGGTCACTGTTTTTATTCTATTCTTCACTGTGTTTTTTTAATTAAATGCTCGATCTTGAGCAGGGGAATTATTCATGTCACCTAGCAACCCATCCATTTAAAACGCATAGCACTCGCATTGCACTTGCAATGCTTGCGAGTGCAATGCATTTTTGATGCGTCTCCATAGACTTGAATGGGGCGGGAAAAACGCGCGTGAAACGCAAAAGTAGAGCATGCTGCGATTTTGACACGCGTCAAAACAAACGCAAGCACGCGCGTGCAAAACAACGCAAATGAGGAAAGACCCATTGGAAACAATGGGACAGAGTGCAATGCAAGTTCTGCGCGTCAAAAGCACTCGCAGAACTCGCACGTGAAAAACGCTAGTGTGGAAGGGGCCTTACTCATAGATCCAGGCCTCAATTCTATAGCTTCACAGGCTGTTACACTGTGCATTAGCACTTTACTCATCCCATTGTTTGAGATTACATTAGGCAGGGGGAGGGGGGAACAGTCTAACAGCCTATGAAGCTTCACTATGGATGGGCTCTGGTAACGCTCCCAGAGCCCTTATGACTCATTAGCATAACTTTAAAAGTTGATTTTACAACTTTTCCACAGTCAAAGTGCCTCGATTTATGAGTAGGGTTCTTTTAAATTAAGTCACGAAACATATTTGAAGAACATCAGGAGTAACTCGCTTGTGTTCAAAAAATTCAACATGTGATATTTAGCAGGTAACTATTGCTACTTACTGAACACAAGCAAGTAGGTCTACATGCAGTCACTATTGATTGCAAACAAATATGATGGGGCTTATTTACTTAGGGTACCGCGGATCGCACTTTCGTCTGATTTTCCGTCGTTTTCGGGATTTGCGCCGCTGCGACAGATATTTAACTGGGGATTGTGTCGCACACGATCGGACTTTGGCGCAGCTGTGCTGCTTTCATGCGACAGAAATCAGGGGGCGGGCACACGGACGATGCGACTGATTTGGACTGAGCGCAGGATTTAATATTCAAATTGTGTCGCAAGATCAAGCACTTACATGCACCGGGAAGAAGAAGGTGAACTCCAGCGGACCTGAGCGGGGAAGCGACAGATGCAGGATATCGGGCGCACGATCCTAGTGAATTGCAGCAGAGTGCGATCCAGTCGGACAATGCACTTTCGGGGAACACGTCAGGACGGGTAAGTAAATGGGGCACATTTACTTACTCAGTTCTGTCGTGATCCCCACTGTGTGTTGTCCAGCGATAATTCACATCTGCCGCAATTAACTAAGATTGTGCGCCCAATATCCTGCATCTGTCGCTTCCCCGCTCAGGTCCGCTGGGGTTCACCTTCTTCTTCCCGGTGCATGTAAGTGCTTGATCTTGCGACACAATTTTAAAGTTAAATCCCGCGCTCAGTCGGCCCCTGATTTCTGTCGCACGAAAGTCGTTGCGATTGCGCCAAAATCCGATCACATATTCCCCTTCTATATACCTGTCCCAGTGGCGCAAATCCCGAAAATTTCTAGAAGCCCGACATTGGGGCTTAGTAAATAAGCTTCAATGTGCCTCAATATTTCCTTCCCCTCTCTTGTACTTCACCTCCCTCTTTCCAAAAAATTTTATAACACAATATTGAAGAAGTAGAGGAAATTATGAATTATGCTCATTATACAAGGTCCCTCTGTATTCCTATTGTTCGTGTCTGTTTAGCGGAGGCCTCCTAAGGCTATTGATGTCATTGTGTGGCCTCCATCCCCAAACGTACACCGTATGGTAAAACTGTCCATATATGGTTATTAGAGAGACATCATGAACATCAGCAGCAGCAAATCACTACCTGCCACAGATATATTGGTACAAATATGTGTCAAGGGGGTCCAGCCTAGTTATGCCCCTGGGTAGACACTTACCTCTGTTTACAATGAATACAATGGCTTCTGCTCCCAAAGTGTCATAAAGGGGAACCACGACCATAGAGTAGGTAAAGCAGGCAAGTTCAGCAATCACCACCTGATGAGGGACACAAGGGGTTAACAATAGTCAGCTGCAGCAGCCCAGGTCATTGCTTTACTTTTAAACTGTTAATTTAAAGGGATTGTCCATCTTTCTCTCATTTCGTTTTTGCTTTGTAACAATCAGTTTATCATTGCAACAATGTATCAGCTCGTCTTAAAGGGCCAGTACACCTAATACTGGCAGCCAGAGGAGTCTCAGTGCTGGAGACATGTGATCTGTATCTAAGCTCCAGTGATGAATGTGACCGATCTGCAGTACCACACACGACCTCTGGATAGGTTCGGCACTGTTGACTATGTTTTTTGTTGACCAGGAGAACCATAAGTTGTTGACAGATTCCTATTGGTGGATTTACCTCTGGCCGGTTCTGGGAGAAGACGCCGATGAACTGCTCCGGAGATGCCTTGCAGCCCTTCTGGATAAAACCGGAACCCAAATTCTCTGCTCGGTCCGCAACCTGCAATATATTAATGCTTAAAGGAGTAACAGCCCTTAAAGGAATAATGAGGACTCTATGGGCGGCCATAATAGCAGAGGTGTAGTGTGGGGCCCCAGTACGGAGGATGGACCCATCAAGCACCGGACCTGTGTGCTCCACCCACATGACCCATGAGTAGTGGCACCCAGCTTTCCACAGACACTGGACCTATACCCCCCCCCTCCATGACTTTGCTTGTGTATGTGTCAGTCTTCACAGAGCTTCTGGCTTTATACTCACAATATCTCAGCATGTACTTACCTGCCTGTATGTGATCCACCGATACGGCTGGTTCGGTTTCCGGGATCCCAAACAATCTCCATTCCCTGCAGAGTCCAAATATCGTACAGATTATATGAGGATAAGATATATGAATATGAACCCCTGATGGGAATATTAAAGGGGTGGGGTGGATATGCAGACCCCATAACGCCCCTGCCCTAATATTGACCACCTCTGGGGTCAGCACCTCTAATATCCTTCATCTTAGTATTAGATTTTGGGGAGTAGATCTGTTATATTACTGCACATCAGTAGTCCCACTGTCAATACATGTGTTTCCACGGTTACAGACTACGAATAATCCTAGTGTAGTCAGGTCCTGCAGTCATAGTCCAATCTGTCAGGGATTTTTCCCCATTGGGTAGGTGGATACCTGCAGTTGGGGGTGGGCCTAGTTGGGTATGACCCCAGTCCGGAACTCTATGGATTTTGAGTGGTAACAGTAACTCCAGCAACTAAGGTGTTCTTACCTGACACTCGTAGCCCCCTCATGAAGACTTCATACAGGGTCTTGGCGTCTTCATAGTAGTAAGACATGAGGGTCTCATCCTTCAGCAACACGGATCGCCGAGCTCCACCCTAAACGCAAAACCGCCATCACATCACTGACACATACTGCCGATTATACGGAAGGTTATAATGGGTTCCTCCTGCAGCAGAAGCTAGGCTCTCCACAGGACAGGAGGTACAGTCACTAGGATGGTGGTCCTGAGACCCCCGTCACATGTGGTACAAGATATTGCCAACAAAAAGTGGGGTATAGTTAATTTGCTAAACAGGATTGTCAAATTGTGTATCTCCCATATCAATACAGGTTACTAATGCTCTATATGATGCTGCTGAAGTGAGAGAGCACAGACAGAGGCTGCTGGAGATAGTAAGTTTCTATCTCACCCCAAGTGTTTTATTCCCATCAGTACAGGTCACTACTTCTCTATAATGTCCTATATGACCCTGCTGATGCTTCTGAGTGATAGAGGATACACACAGGCACAGAGAGACTGCTGGGGATAATAGTAAGTTTCTATCTCACCCCAAGTGCTTTATTCCCATCAGTACAGGTCATTACTTCTCTATAAAGTCCTATATGATCATGCTTATCTGAGTGATAAATGATACACACAGCTACAGACAGAGGCTGCTGGAGATAATAGTAAGTTTCTATCTAACCCCAAGTGCTTTATTCCCACCAGTACAGGTCAGTACATCTCTATAATGTCCTATATGACCCTACTGATGCTGATGATGATAGAGGAGAGACACAGGTACAGACAGAGGCTGCTGGAGATAATAGGAAGCTTCTATTTAACCCAAGTGCTTTATGTCCTTCAGTACAGGTCGGTACTTCTCTATAATTTCCTATATGAGGCTGTTGACCTAATATGAGAGCTATTGACCTTGCTATGATGGTGCCCATTACCTGTGTCCCGATGGACTGCTTCTTCAGATTGATGGGAGGGTGCACCGGCTTGGGCTTGGTGAGGACATAGAAGAAGGCGGTCAGTCCGATGGCGAGGAGGGTGACAATGGCCGATGTCGGCAGCGGGGTGAACAGGAAAGAGAGGCAGCAACACATCTCACCGACCTACAAACCTAAACCAAGAGGAGATCTATTATGGTCCCAGAAACAGCACCATACGTATCTAAATATATGATCACACATAACAGGATTAGATACAGCTGCTAGGCAGGTGTCACACGGCTCAGCAGGCAGTATCACACTGCTATCCAGTTTAGATACACAACTCAGCAGACAGTATCACACATGATGGGATTAGATACACCGCTCAGCAGACAGTATCACACATGATAGGATTAGATACACAGCTCAGCAGAGAGTATCACACATGATAGGATTAGATACAAAGCTCAGCAGACAGTATCACACATGATAGGATTAGATACACAGCTCAGCAGACAGTATCGCACATGATAGGATTAGATACACAGCTCAGCAGAGAGTATCACACATGATAGGATTAGATACACAGCTCAGCAGACAGTATCACACATGATAGGATTAGATACACAGCTCAGCAGACAGTATCACACATGATAGGATTAGATACACAGCTCAGCAGACAGTACCACACATGATAGGATTAGATACACAGCTCAGCAGAGAGTATCACACATGATAGGATTAGATACACAGCTCAGCAGACAGTATCACACATGATAGGATTAGATACACAGCTCAGCAGACAGTATCACACATGATAGGATTAGATACACAGCTCAGCACACTGTATTACACAGGATGGGATTAGAAACACCGCTCAGCAGACAGTATCGCACATGATAGGATTAGATACACAGCTCAGCAGACAGTATCACACATGATAGGATTAGATACACAGCTCAGCAGACTGTATCACATATGATAAGATTAGATACACAGTTCAACAGACGGTATCACACAAGAGGATTAGATACACAGCTCAGCAGACAATATCACACATGATAGGATTAGATACACAGCTCAGAAGACAGTATCACACATGATTGGATTAGATACACAGCTCAGCATACAGTATCACACAGGATAGGACTAGATACACAGCTCAGAAGACAGTATCACACATGATACGATTAGATACACAGCTCAGCAGACAGTATCACACATGATAGGATTAGATACACAGCTCAGCAGACAGTATCACACCGGATAGGATTAGATACACAGCTCAGCAGACTGTATCACACAGGATAGGATTAGATACACGGCTCAGCAGACTATCACACCGGATAGGATTAGATACACAGCTCAGCAGACAGTATCACACATAATAGGACTAGATACACAGCTCAGCAGACAGTATCACACATGATAGGATTAGATACACAGCTCAGCAGACTGTATCACACAGGATAGGATTAGATACACAGCTCAGCATTGAGAATGACATTGGGGTGACATTTCCTGATGGGGAGCAGAGGGCTATAAGTTTTGGCTTCCGCTTGTTGTGTTAGTGATGTGTTCACACCTTAGTGTTGATGTGTCTGGATGCTGTAGCGTGTGTGGACATGTACAGTAGACACATGAAGCCAATTATTATGAGAAGTTTCCAGAGTGCAATTAATTTAATTAACGATGTACAAACAAATCAGAACCCCCCCCCCCCACACACACACACCAAAATAAATAACTAAAAGAAGCAGCACTGACTCCAATGTGTGTGATACTGTCTGCTGAGCTGTGTATCTAATCCCATCATGTGTGATACTGTCTACTGATCTGTGTATCTAATACTATCCTGTGTGATACTGTCTGCTGAGCTGTGTATCTTATCCTATTATGTGTGATACTGTCTGCTGAGCTGTGTATCTAATCCTATCATGTGTGATACTGTCTGCTGAGCTGTGTATCTAATCCTATCATGTGTGATACTGTCTGCTGAGCTGTGTATCTAATCCCATCATGTGTGATACTGTCTACTGATCTGTGTATCTAATACTATCCTGTGTGATACTGTCTGCTGAGCTGTGTATCTTATCCTATTATGTGTGATACTGTCTGCTGAGCTGTGTATCTAATCCCATCATGTGTGATACTGTCTACTGATCTGTGTATCTAATACTATCCTGTGTGATACTGTCTGCTGAGCTGTGTATCTTATCCTATTATGTGTGATACTGTCTGCTGAGCTGTGTATCTAATCCTATCATGTGTGATACTGTCTGCTGAGCTGTGTATCTAATCATATCATGTGTGATACAGTCTGCTGAGCTGTGTATCTAATCCCATCATGTGTGATACTGTCTGCTGAGCTGTGTATCTAATCCTATCATGTGTGATACTGTCTGCTGAGCTGTGTATCTAATCCTATCATGTGTGATACTGTCTGCTGAGCTGTGTATCTAATCATATCATGTGTGATACAGTCTGCTGAGCTGTGTATCTAATCCCATCATGTGTGATACTGTCTACTGATCTGTGTATCTAATACTATCCTGTGTGATACTGTCTGCTGAGCTGTGTATCTTATCCTATTATGTGTGATACTGTCTGCTGAGCTGTGTATCTAATCCTATCCTGTGTGATACTGTCTGCTGAGCTGTGTATCTAATCCTATCATGTGTGATACTGTCTGCTGAGCTGTGTATCTAATCCCATCATGTGTGATACTGTCTACTGATCTGTGTATCTAATACTATCCTGTGTGATACTGTCTGCTGAGCTGTGTATCTTATCCTATTATGTGTGATACTGTCTGCTGAGCTGTGTATCTAATCCCATCATGTGTGATACTGTCTACTGATCTGTGTATCTAATACTATCCTGTGTGATACTGTCTGCTGAGCTGTGTATCTTATCCTATTATGTGTGATACTGTCTGCTGAGCTGTGTATCTAATCCTATCATGTGTGATACTGTCTGCTGAGCTGTGTATCTAATCATATCATGTGTGATACAGTCTGCTGAGCTGTGTATCTAATCCCATCATGTGTGATACTGTCTGCTGAGCTGTGTATCTAATCCTATCATGTGTGATACTGTCTGCTGAGCTGTGTATCTAATCCTATCATGTGTGATACTGTCTGCTGAGCTGTGTATCTAATCATATCATGTGTGATACAGTCTGCTGAGCTGTGTATCTAATCCCATCATGTGTGATACTGTCTGCTGAGCTGTGTATCTAATCCTATCATGTGTGATACTGTCTGCTGAGCTGTGTATCTAATCCTATTATGTGTGATACTGTCTGCTGAGCTGTGTATCTAGTCCTATTATGTGTGATACTGTCTGCTGAGCTGTGTCCTGCAGCATAATGGATCCCCGTAACCGGACAATAAAGTTGTAGTAAGTGGATATTCACCCTCAATTGCATCATAAACTCCACCCAAAACTTAAAAAGCAGTTCCATGTGACACCGAGGGCAAGTACAGAAGGAGTGATGGGTTCAGGATGTATGTGACCATACAGACTGCAGCCAGTGTTAGGCTCCCTACAGTGTCTGCTGCAGTAATAAAAAAGAAGCCCACTACAGCGCTGATTACACATCTCTCTAGGGACAATACGTAACACAGGCTGAAGAGAGCACAGAGCACAGCAGTGTGAGGACATGCCCCCAGTGCACCCGGAGAAGCTACAATCCTGGAATATAAATCCATATATCACAGTCCTGCTGCTACTGACAACATACAATAAGGTCTGATTACACATCTCCCCAGGGCCAATACCTAACACTGGCTGCAGTCTGTAATGGTCACAGCTACTGACAGGTTCCCTTTATTGGCTTCAGGGTTTCAGGTTCCATTACTATGTACCTGCACACTTATATACATTGTATCCTATGTGCATAGCCACAACTCCTAGCTTGTAGCTGTCAGGACCTGCTGAGAGTTGTAGTTCCTTCGGAGCACTCGGGCTGCCCTCTCGGTAGTCAGAGCTCAGGGGGCACTTACCTCCTTGGTGCTGCTCATACAGGGTCCTGGCAGTGATTGGTCCTGACGCGTCGTTCTGCGGATCTGCCTGGGTCTCATCCCTGGGGCAGCTCTAATAAAAGCCGCACATTGCTCTGTTGTCTAAACTTTGGACCTTGTCTGAAATCGGTTCAAAGGTAGAAGTGTCTGTGTTTAACTACTGCGTGATGACAGAGCCAAACCGCGCAGGTGCCGAGCCACCGCGGTCCTGCCAGGGTGATCCGCAGGTCCAGTGCACTCACCCCTGCACAGGATTTGCAAGTGAAGTGCAAATATTAAAAACAGCTGAACCTGACACCTCACTGTCTGCTCCCATCCAGGTACAGCAACTCACATTATCTCCCTGCCAGGTAATACATTCATACAATGCCAAGTAATACCGTCATACAGTGCCAAATAATACTGCCATATAGTAACAGGTAATGCATCCATACTATACCGCCATACTAGTCATATACTATACTCCCATACTAGACACACACTATACTCCCATACCAGTCATACACTATACTCCCATACTAGTCATATACTATACTCCCATACTAGTCATACACTATACTCCCATACTAGTCACACACTATACCCCCATACCAGTCATACACTATACTCCCATACTAGTCATACACTATACTCACATACTAGTCATACACTATACCCCCATACCAGTCATACACTATACTCCCATACTAGTCATACACTATACTCCCATACTAGTCACACACTATACTCCCATACTAGTCATACACTATACTCCCATACTAGTGATACACTATACTCCCATACTAGTCATACACTATACTCCCATACTAGTCATACACTATACTCCCATACTAGTCATACACTATACTCCCATACTAGTCATACACTATACTCCCATACTAGTCATACACTATACTCCCATACTAGTCACACACTATACTCCCATACTAGTCATACAATATACTCCCATACTAGTCATACACTATACTCCCATACTAGTCATACACTATACTCCCATACTAGTCACACACTATACTCCCATACTAGTCACACACTATACTCCCATACTAGTCACACACTATACTCCCATACTAGTCACACACTATACTCCCATACTAGTCATATACTATACTCCCATACCAGTCATACACTATACTCCCATACTAGTCATATACTATACTCCCATACTAGACACACTATACTCCCATACCAGTCATACACTATACTCCCATACTAGTCATATACTATACTCCCATACTAGTCATACACTATACTCCCATACTAGTCAGACACTATACTCCCATACTAGTCACACACTATACTCCCATACTAGTCATACACTAAACTCCCATACTAGTCACACACTATACTCCCATACTAGTCACACACTATACTCCCATACTAGTCATACACTATACTCCCATACTAGTCACACACTATACTCCCATACTAGTCACACACTATACTCCCATACTAGTCATATACTATACTCCCATACCAGTCATACACTATACTCCCATACTAGTCATACACTATACTCACATACTAGTCATACACTATACCCCCATACCAGTCATACACTATACTCCCATACTAGTCATACACTATACTCCCATACTAGTCATATACTATACTCCCATACTAGTCATACACTATACTCCCATACTAGTGATACACTATACTCCCATACTAGTCATACACTATACTCCCATACTAGTCATACACTATACTCACATACTAGTCATACACTATACCCCCATACCAGTCATACACTATACTCCCATACTAGTCATACACTATACTCCCATACTAGTCATACACTATACTCCCATACTAGTCATACACTATACTCACATACTAGTCATACAATATACTCCCATACTAGTCATACACTATACTCCCATACTAGTCATACACTATACTCCCATACTAGTCATACACTATACTCCCATACTAGTCATACACTATACTCCCATACTAGTCACACACTATACTCCCATACTAGTCATACACTATACTCGCATACTAGTCACACACTATACACCCATACTAGTCATACACTATACTCCCATACTAGTCATACACTATACTCCCATACTAGTCATACACTATACTCCCATACTAGTCACAAACTATACTCCCATACTAGTCATACACTATACTCCCATACTAGTCACACACTATACTCCCATACTAGTCATACACTATACTCCCATACTAGTCACACACTATACTCTCATACTAGTCATACACTATACTCCCATACTAGTCATACACTATACTCCCATACTAGTCATACACTATACTGCCATACTAGTCATACACTATACTGCCATACTAGTCACACACTATACTCCCATACTAGTCATACACTATACTCCTATACTAGTCATACACTATACTCCCATACTAGTCATATACTATACCCCCATACTAGTCATATACTATACTTTCATACTAGTCATACACTATACTCCCATACTAGTCACACACTATACTCCCATACTAGTCATACACTATACTCCCATACTAGTCATACACTATACTCCCATACTAGTCATATACTATACTCCCATACCAGTCATACACTATACTCCCATACTAGTCATACACTATACTCCCATACTAGTAATACACTATACTCACATACTAGTCATACACTATACCCCCATACCAGTCATACACTATACTCCCATACTAGTCAGACACTATACTCCCATACTAGTCATACACTATACTCCCATACTAGTCATACACTATACTCCCATACTAGTCATACAATATACTCCCATACTAGTCACACACTATACTCCCATACTAGTCATATACTATACTCCCATACCAGTCATACACTATACTCCCATACTAGTCATACACTATACTCACATACTAGTCATACACTATACCCCCATACCAGTCATACACTATACTCCCATACTAGTCATACACTATACTCCCATACTAGTCATATACTATACTCCCATACTAGTCATACACTATACTCCCATACTAGTGATACACTATACTCCCATACTAGTCATACACTATACTCCCATACTAGTCATACACTATACTCACATACTAGTCATACACTATACCCCCATACCAGTCATACACTATACTCCCATACTAGTCATACACTATACTCCCATACTAGTCATACACTATACTCCCATACTAGTCATACACTATACTCACATACTAGTCATACAATATACTCCCATACTAGTCATACACTATACTCCCATACTAGTCATACACTATACTCCCATACTAGTCATACACTATACTCCCATACTAGTCATACACTATACTCCCATACTAGTCACACACTATACTCCCATACTAGTCATACACTATACTCGCATACTAGTCACACACTATACACCCATACTAGTCATACACTATACTCCCATACTAGTCATACACTATACTCCCATACTAGTCATACACTATACTCCCATACTAGTCACAAACTATACTCCCATACTAGTCATACACTATACTCCCATACTAGTCACACACTATACTCCCATACTAGTCATACACTATACTCCCATACTAGTCACACACTATACTCTCATACTAGTCATACACTATACTCCCATACTAGTCATACACTATACTCCCATACTAGTCATACACTATACTGCCATACTAGTCATACACTATACTGCCATACTAGTCACACACTATACTCCCATACTAGTCATACACTATACTCCTATACTAGTCATACACTATACTCCCATACTAGTCATATACTATACCCCCATACTAGTCATATACTATACTTTCATACTAGTCATACACTATACTCCCATACTAGTCACACACTATACTCCCATACTAGTCATACACTATACTCCCATACTAGTCATACACTATACTCCCATACTAGTCATATACTATACTCCCATACCAGTCATACACTATACTCCCATACTAGTCATACACTATACTCCCATACTAGTAATACACTATACTCACATACTAGTCATACACTATACCCCCATACCAGTCATACACTATACTCCCATACTAGTCAGACACTATACTCCCATACTAGTCATACACTATACTCCCATACTAGTCATACACTATACTCCCATACTAGTCATACAATATACTCCCATACTAGTCATACACTATACTCCCATACTAGTCATACACTATACTCCCATACTAGTCATACACTATACTCCCATACTAGTCATACACTATACTCCCATACTAGTCACACACTATACTCCCATACTAGTCATACACTATACTCCCATACTAGTCACACACTATACACCCATACTAGTCATACACTATACTCCCATACTAGTCATACACTATACTCCCATACTAGTCATACACTATACTCCCATACTAGTCACAAACTATACTCACATACTAGTCATACACTATACTCCCATACTAGTCACACACTATACTCCCATACTAGTCATACACTATACTCCCATACTAGTCACACACTATACTCTCATACTAGTCATACACTATACTCCCATACTAGTCATACACTATACTCCCATACTAGTCATACACTATACTGCCATACTAGTCATACACTATACTGCCATACTAGTCACACACTATACTCCCATACTAGTCATACACTATACTCCTATACTAGTCATACACTATACTCCCATACTAGTCATATACTATACCCCCATACTAGTCATATACTATACTTTCATACTAGTCATACACTATACTCCCATACTAGTCACACACTATACTCCCAAACTAGTCATACACTATACTCCCATACTAGTCACACACTATACTCCCATACTAGTCATACACTATACTCACATACTAGTCATATACTATACCCCCATACTAGTCATACACTATACTCCCATACTAGTCATACACTATACTCCCATACTAGTCATACACTATACTCCCATACTAGTCACACACTATACTCCCATACTAGTCATATACTATACCCCCATACAAGTCATACACTATACTCCCATACTAGTCATATACTATACTCCCATACTAGTCCTATACTATACTCCCATACTAGTCACACACTATACTCCCATACTAGTCATATACTATACTCCCATACTAGTCATACACTATACTCCCATACTAGTCATACACTATACTCCCATACTAGTCATACACTATACTCCCATACTAGTCACACACTATACTCCCATACCAGTCATACACTATACTCCCATACTAGTCATACACTATACTCCCATACTAGTCACATACTATACTCCCATACTAGTCATACACTATACTCCCATACTAGTCACATACTATACTCCCATACTAGTCATACACTATACTCCCATACTAGTCACATACTATACTCCCATACTAGTCATACACTATACTCCCATACTAGTCACATACTATACCCCCATACTAGTCAAACACTATACTCCCATACTAGTCATACACTATACTCCCATACTAGTCATATACTATACTCCCATACCAGTCATACACTATACTCCCATACTAGTCATACACTATACTCCCATACTAGTCATATACTATACTCCCATACTAGTCATATACTATTCTCCCATACCAGTCATACACTATACTCCCATACTAGTCATACACTATACTCCCATACTAGTCATATACTATACTCCCATACTAGTCACACACTATACTCCCATAATAGTCATACACTATACTCCCATACTAGTCAAATACTATACTCCCAAAGCAGTCATACACTATACTCCCATACTAGTCATACACTATACTCCCATACTAGTCATACACTATACTGCCATACTAGTCACACACTATACTCCCATACTAGTCATACACTATACTCCTATACTAGTCATACACTATACTCCCATACTAGTCATATACTATACCCCCATACTAGTCATATACTATACTTTCATACTAGTCATACACTATACTCCCATACTAGTCACACACTATACTCCCAAACTAGTCATACACTATACTCCCATACTAGTCACACACTATACTCCCATACTAGTCATACACTATACTCCCATACTAGTCATACACTATACTCCCATACTAGTCACACACTATACACCCATACTAGTCATACACTATACTCCCATACTAGTCATACACTATACTCCCATACTAGTCACACACTATACTCCCATACTAGTCATATACTATACCCCCATACAAGTCATACACTATACTCCCATACTAGTCATATACTATACTCCCATACTAGTCCTATACTATACTCCCATACTAGTCACACACTATACTCCCATACTAGTCATATACTATACTCCCATACTAGTCATACACTATACTCCCATACTAGTCATACACTATACCCCCATACTAGTCATACACTATACTCCCATACTTGTCAAATACTATACTCCCATACCAGTCATACACTATACTCCCATACTAGTCATATACTATTCTCCCATACTAGTCATACACTATACTCCCATACTAGTCATACACTATACTCCCATACTAGTCATACACTATACTCCCATACTAGTCATACACTATACTCCCATACTAGTCATATGCTATACTCCCATACTAGTCATACACTATACTCCCATACTAGTCATATACTATACCCCCATACTAGTCATATACTACACCGCCATACTAGTCATATACTATACTCCCATACTAGTCATATACTACACCGCCATACTAGTTATATACCATACTCCCATACTAGTCATATACTATACTCCCATACTAGTCATGTACTATACTCCCATACTAGTCATACACTATACTCCCATACTAGTCATATTTTATACCCCCATACTAGTCATACACTATACTCCCATACTAGTCATATACTACACCGCCATACTAGTCATATACTATACTCCCATACTAGTCATATACTACACCGCCATACTAGTTATATACTATACCGCCATACCAGTCACACACTATACTCCCATACTAGTCACACACTATACTCCCATACTAGTCACACACTATACTCCCATACTAGTCACACACTATACTCCCATACTAGTCATACACTTTACTCCCATACTAGTCATACACTATACTCCTATACTAGTCATACACTATACTCCCATACTAGTCATACACTATACTCCCATACTAGTCATACACTATACTCCCATACTAGTCATACCCTATACTCCCATACTAGTCATACACTATACTCCCATACTAGTCATACACTATACTCCCATATTAGTCATACACTATACTCACATACTAGTCATATACTATACCCCCATACTAGTCATACACTATACTCCCATACTAGTCATACACTATACTCCCATACTAGTCACATACTATACCCCCATACTAGTCATACACTATACTCCCATACTAGTCATACACTATACTCCCATACTAGTCACACACTATACTCCCATACTAGTCACACACTATACTCCCATACTAGTCATACACTATACTCCCATACTAGTCACATACTATACTCCCATACTAGTCACACACTATACTCCCATACTAGTCATACACTATACTCCCATACTAGTCACATACTATACTCCCATACTAGTCATACACTATACTCCCATACTAGTCACATACTATACTCCCATACTAGTCATACACTATACTCCCATACTAGTCACATGCTATACTCCCATACTAGTCATACACTATACTCCCATACTAGTCACATACTATACTCCCATACTAGTCATACACTATACTCCCATACTAGTCACATACTATACCCCCATACTAGTCAAACACTATACTCCCATACTAGTCATATACTATACTCCCATACCAGTCATACACTATACTCCCATACTAGTCATACACTATACTCCCATACTAGTCATATACTATACTCCCATACTAGTCATATACTATTCTCCCATACCAGTCATACACTATACTCCCATACTAGTCACACACTATACTCCCATACTAGTCATATATTATACTCCCATACTAGTCACACACTATACTCCCATAATAGTCATACACTATACTCCCATACTAGTCAAATACTATACTCCCATACCAGTCATACACTATACCCCCATACTAGTCATACACTATACTCCCATACTAGTCATACACTATACTCCCATACTAGTCACACACTATACTCCCATACTAGTCACACACTATACTCCCATACTAGTCATACACTATACTCCCATACTAGTCACATACTATACTCCCATACTAGTCACACACTATACTCCCATACTAGTCATACACTATACTCCCATACTAGTCACATACTATACTCCCATACTAGTCATACACTATACTCCCATACTAGTCACATACTATACTCCCATACTAGTCATACACTATACTCCCATACTAGTCACATGCTATACTCCCATACTAGTCATACACTATACTCCCATACTAGTCACATACTATACTCCCATACTAGTCATACACTATACTCCCATACTAGTCACATACTATACCCCCATACTAGTCAAACACTATACTCCCATACTAGTCATATACTATACTCCCATACCAGTCATACACTATACTCCCATACTAGTCATACACTATACTCCCATACTAGTCATATACTATACTCCCATACTAGTCATATACTATTCTCCCATACCAGTCATACACTATACTCCCATACTAGTCACACACTATACTCCCATACTAGTCATATATTATACTCCCATACTAGTCACACACTATACTCCCATAATAGTCATACACTATACTCCCATACTAGTCAAATACTATACTCCCATACCAGTCATACACTATACTCCCATACTAGTCATACACTATACTCCCATACTAGTCATACACTATACTCCCATACTAGTCATACACTATACTCCCATACTAGTCATACACTATACTCCCATACTAGTCATACACTATACTCCCATACTAGTCATACACTATACTCCCATACTAGTCATACACTATACTCCCATACTAGTCATACACTATACTCCCATACTAGTCATATACTATACTCCCATACTAGTCACACACTATACTCCCATACTAGTCACACACTATACTCCCATACTAGTCATACACTATACTCCCATACTAGTCATACACTATACTCCCATACTAGTCATACACTATACTCCCATACTAGTCATACACTATACTCCCATACTAGTCACATACTATACCACCATACTAGTCACACACTATACTCCCATACTAGTCATACACTATACTCCCATACTAGTCACATACTATACCCCCATACTAGTTACACACTATACTCCCATACTAGTCATATACTATACTCCCATACCAGTCATACAGTATACTCCCATACCAGTCATACACTATACTCCCATACTAGTCATATACTATACTCCCATACTAGTCATATACTATTCTCCCATACCAGTCGTACACTATACTCCCATACTAGTCATACACTATACTCCCATACTAGTCATATACTATACTCCCATACTAGTCATATACTATTCTCCCATACCAGTCATACACTATACTCCCATACTAGTCATACACTATACTCCCATACTAGTCACACACTATACTCCCATACTAGTCATACACTATACTCCCATACTAGTCATACACTATACTCCCATACTAGTCATATACTATACTCCCATACTAGTCATACACTATACTCCCATACTAGTCACACACTATACTCCCATACTAGTCATACACTATACTCCCATACTAGTCATACACTATACTCCCATACTAGTCATACACTATAATCCCATACTAGTCATACACTATACTCCCATACTAGTCATACACTATACTCCCATACTAGTCATATACTATTCTCCCATACCAGTCATACACTATACTCCCATACTAGTCATACACTATACTCCCATACTAGTCATATACTATACTCCCATACTAGTCACACACTATACTCCCATACTAGTCATATACTATACTCCCATACTAGTCATACACTATACTCCCATACTAGTCACACACTATACTCCCATACTAGTCATACACTATACTCCCATACTATTCATATACTATACTCCCATACTAGTCATACACTATTCTCCCATACTAGTCATATACTATTCTCCCATACCAGTCATACACTATTCTCCCATACTAGTCATATACTATTCTCCCATACCAGTCATACACTATTCTCCCATACTAGTCATACACTATACTCCCATACTAGTCATACACTATACTCCCATACTAGTCATACACTATACTCCCATACTAGTCATATACTATACTCCCATACTAGTCATATACTATACCCCCATACTAGTCATATACTACACCGCCATACTAGTCATATACTATACTCCCATACTAGTCATATACTACACCGCCATACTAGTTATATACTATACTCCCATACTAGTCACACACTATACTCCCATACTAGTCACACACTATACTCCCATACTTGTCATACACTATACTCCCATACTAGTCACACACTATACTCCCATACTAGTCATACACTATACTCCCATACTAGTCATACACTATACTCCCATACTAGTCACATACTATACCCCCATACTAGTCACACACTATACTCCCATACTAGTCATACACTATACTCCCATACTAGTCACATACTATACCCCCATACTAGTCACACACTATACTCCCATACTAGTCATACACTATACTCCCATACTAGTCATATACTATACTCCTATACCAGTCATACAGTATACTCCCATACTAGTCATACACTATACTCCCATACTAGTCATATACTATACTCCCATACTAGTCATATACTATTCTCCCATACCAGTCATACACTATACTCCCATACTAGTCATACACTATACTCCCATACTAGTCATACACTATACTCCCATACTAGTCATACACTATACTCCCATACTAGTCATACACTATACTCCCATACTAGTCATATACTATACTCCCATACTAGTCACACACTATACTCCCATACTAGTCATATACTATACTCCCATACTAGTCATACACTATACTCCCATACTAGTCACACACTATACTCCCATACTAGTCACACACTATACTCCCATACTTGTCATACACTATACTCCCATACGAGTCACACACTATACTCCCATACTCGTCATACACTATACTCCCATACTAGTCACACACTATACTCCCATACTAGTCATACACTATACTCCCATACTAGTCATACACTATACTCCCATACTAGTAATACACTATACTCCCATAATAGTCATACACTATACCCCCATACTAGTCATATACTATACTCCCATACCAGTCATACACTATACTCCCATACTAGTCATACACTATACTCCCATACTAGTCATACACTATACTCCCATACTAGTCATATACTATACTCCCATACTAGTCATATACTATACTCCCATACTAGTCACACACTATACTCCCATACTAGTCATACACTATACTCCCATACTAGTCATACACTATACTCCCATACTAGTCATACACTATACTCCCATACTAGTCACATACTATACTCCCATACTAGTCACACACTATACTCCCATACTAGTCATACACTATACTCCCATACTAGTCATATACTATACTCCCATACCAGTCATACAGTATACTCCCATACTAGTCATACACTATACTCCCATACTAGTCATATACTATACTCCCATACTAGTCATATACTATACTGCCACACTAGTCATACACTATACTCCCATACTAGTCATACACTATACTCCCATACTAGTCATATACTATACTCCCATACTAGTCATATACTATACTGCCACACTAGTCATACAGTATACTCCCATACTAGTCATACACTATACTCCCATACTAGTCATATACTATTCTCCCATACCAGTCATACACTATTCTCCCATACTAGTCATACACTATACTCCCATACTAGTCATACACTATACTCCCATACTAGTCATACACTATACTCCCATACTAGTCATACACTATACTCCCATACTAGTCATATACTATACTCCCATACTAGTCACACACTATACTCCCATACTAGTCATATACTATACCCCCATACTAGTCATACACTATACTCCCATACTAGTCACACACTATACTCCCATACTAGTCACACACTATACTCCCATACTAGTCATATACTATACTCCCATACCAGTCATACACTATACTCCCATACCAGTCATACACTATACTCCCATACTAGTCATACACTATACTCCCATACTAGTCATATACTATACTCCCATACCAGTCATACACTATACTCCCATACTAGTCACACACTATACTCCCATACTAGTCACACACTATACTCCCATACTAGTCACACACTATACTCCCATACTAGTCACACACTATACTCCCATACTAGTCATATACTATACTCCCATACTAGTCATATACTATACTCCCATACTAGTCATACACTATACTCCCATACTAGTCATACACTATACTCCCATACTAGTCATACACTATACTCCCATACTAGTCATACACTATACTCCCATACTAGTCATATACTATACTCCCATACCAGTCATTCACTATACTCCCATACTAGTCATACACTATACTCCCATACTAGTCATACATTATACTCCCATACTAGTCATATACTATACCCCCATACTAGTCATACACTATACTCCCATACTAGTCACACACTATACTCCCATACTAGTCACACACTATACTCCCATACTAGTCATATACTATACTCCCATACCAGTCATACACTATACTCCCATACCAGTCATACACTATACTCCCATACTAGTCATACACTATACTCCCATACTAGTCATATACTATACTCCCATACCAGTCATACACTATACTCCCATACTAGTCACACACTATACTCCCATACTAGTCACACACTATACTCCCATACTAGTCACACACTATACTCCCATACTAGTCACACACTATACTCCCATAGTAGTCATATACTATACTCCCATACTAGTCATATACTATACTCCCATACTAGTCATATACTATACTCCCATACTAGTCATACACTATACTCCCATACTAGTCATACACTATACTCCCATACTAGTCATACACTATACTCCCATACTAGTCATATACTATACTCCCATACCAGTCATTCACTATACTCCCATACTAGTCATACACTATACTCCCATACTAGTCATACACTATACTCCCATACTAGTCACACACTATACTCCCATACTAGTCATACACTATACTCCCATACTAGTCATACACTATACTTCCATACTAGTCATACACTATACCGCCATACTAGTCACACACTATACTCCCATACTAGTCATACTCTATACTCCCATACTAGTCATACACTATACTCCCATACTAGTCATACACTATACTCCCATACTAGTCACACACTATACTCCCATACTAGTCATATACTATACCCCCATACTAGTCATATACTATTCTCCCATACTAGTCATACACTATACTCCCATACTAGTCACACACTATACTCCCATACTAGTCATATACTACACCCCCATACTAGTCACACACTATACTCCCATACTAGTCATATACTATACCCCCATACTAGTCACACACTATATTGCCACACTAGTCATATACCAATATGGGAATGGGGACAATTGAATGGAGAGATATACCAGGGATGGGGGATCGTGCCTTGTATATGGTGACGCAGAACCCTGTGTTACACGTTGTGACTATAAATTCACCTGTGAACTGACAATCACATCCACTGAGTCTCAGGTCACCAGGTGAAAGGTCAATGACAAACATGAGATAAGCACCGCCAACACCTCACTATCTAGAACAGAGGATTAGAGGGAGCCCGACCTTATCCTTCCAGAACTATCCTTCCAGTGCCATCCATCCACCCCTGCCCCCCGGGGCTCCAATAAACCCCCAATCTCCCCATCTAAGGCATAACCACATCTGGATTTTGTGCTGCTGAGGATTGTGCAGACAGGATACAATTGTAACAAACTATTTACTGTGTGTGGCCTCGGAGGGTTCTCATTCACTGACAGCAAGGGGAGCTCTAGAAGTGATAAAACTAGTGTATAGCTGTCCGCCTAGTGAACATGGTATATACACAATGTAGTGAGCAGCGGATACAGCAGCCGCCTACATGGAGCGGAGTCGTCTTATCTACAGCCAATCCCACACAAGACATTACAGAGACTTCATTCACTGTAACTGGTAACATTCTCCCAGTCATATGGATCTTTCCAGACACCAGACTACAGAATTGGGCTGAGGAAGTGCAACTTTCTTGGACTCAAGGACCAATAGTCCATTAACATAGATGGTTCTCAGTACCTGTGTTTCCATGGAGAGACATGTTGGGTTCTGGTGCCAATTAACTGCACTATTTAAGGTCCTGCCATGGGTTCCCCATTCAGTCCATACAGTGTAATCCAGTGATAAATCTTCTATTGTTCTATGTTGCATTGCCAATTGTCTTTTCTTTTCCTTGGAGCCAGAATTTTTCTTCCTTTCCACAGTATTTGATCCAGTCACGATCCAGTACATGTCTGTTGCCAATGTATTCATTGCTTGTGATTTTTGAGCATGATATGAAGTTTATAGGCTTTTTATTTTTAGTCTTCACTTTATATAAAGTCTTCAAACACTGGAGATTCATTGGCTTTGTAGTGTTGCCTCTATGTCCATTGATGTGCTGTCAGTTTTTCTTTAATATGTGATATTTGTACAAGTCTTTCTTTAAAGTGAGATTTTCCCTGTTTTTCAGGGAGCATGGATGCCCTTTCTTCTGGACCTCACACTCCTTGATCTAGTATTAAATTTAAGTTGACTTTGATTTTGCCAATTGTGCAAGATTTGGGGTCAGATAAAAATTAAACAGGTTTGAAGAGGATTGTGATAGAGTTTATAGTCTTCTGAGTTTTTTTTATATTTATGGACAGTCGTCAAGCACAGATTAATGTCTTTTGCTCTGATTTTAGTACCCGAGGTCCCGCAATGGGGTCCACAGATGGTCCATTCTGTATATTATTGTGATTACTGTGCTTATCTATTACATATGTTTTTTTTAATTGGAATTGTGTTTCTTTTCTTTTTTTAGGTGTCCCTCAATGGATCTAGATGGTTCCCTGTATATCCGACTGTTCCCAGCATGGCCTTCACTGGGAAATGTATTACATTGGGTGGAATGTTTTATTTTTTATGTACAGCTGTGATTTTTGAAAGCTATAGGTGCAGCAAAAGTTTGACTTCAAAGTTTCCAGCTGATGATGGGGGTAAGTTTTTTTTCCCTGCAGTCCAGCTTCTTACTAACATTAGAGTTTGGAACCATTGACTGATAAGAAGCGGCTCGGCATGTGGTAAGAGCTTTATCTGATCAGCCCTTTGATTACTATTGCTATTATAGAAGGAAGGTTTAAAGGGCGCTCAGATAGATAGATTTTCTGCTCAATGTCACATGTCATATGTTAAAGGAGCAAAATAAAAGGAAATGTGCAGTAACATGGCAAATCCCATGCCAGGCTTACACTTAAATGTGTGAACCCCGCAGGCACTGAGGACATAAGCTGACCCAATTATACCTTCCCACCGGATGTTAGGGATCAGGGATCAGGGATGCTAGGGATCAGGATCACTGATACATGAATGGGAGGTATTGCCTAGAACATATATATATTTACATCATTCCAAGTATTTGTAGTGAGGACTGATTTCTTTGTTGAGATGTTGGCCCACATTTACTAAAAACAGTGCAGTGTGTACTATGTGCAGTGTCCTGTGTAGTGTGCAGGGGGCGCCAGATTCAGGATATGTGGTGCCCGTTCTTTATGAATCTGGTGCCCCCTGCACTGCCCTGAAACAGTGCACTATTTTTTTTTTGGTGCACCTTTAACATGGGGCCTGCAACACATTTATGTCAAACTTTGCATGATAAATGTGTCACCAAGTCCGATTGAACACCAGGACGCCCCCTTCAGTGCCGAAATTTGTAAAGCCCTCCAGAAAACTGGCGCAGTGGCTTTAGTAAACCTGAGCCGTTGTCTTACACATCATGGACCAGGTGCAGCTGAGGGACTGTCCCTTTAAAAAATAAACTGAGATTTTTGTAATGTAATTGCTTTACATATATAACTGTCCTAGTATATCTCCTAGCCAAGGGTTTGCCATGGCTGTATCCAGTCCAGACAATGCTCTGCGAGCCGGCAAGTCAACAACGCAGATCTCTCCCATGTTCTGAGAGCTTGTTACAATGTATCACTGCTAGCAAAATGTAGCACCCTAAGTCTCCCAAAGGATTGTCTATAATGGATGATATGTACCAAACCTTCAGAAATGGAAAGAGATTTCTCCTGCTGCCTTATAGGCACCACACCATATCTGTGGCCAGGGATGTAACTAGGAGAGACAAGGCCCCATTGCAAACTTCTGAATGGGGCCCCCCTTCTCACTTCAAAATATGAATATTACATTAATTACACTCCTACATATGCACATCACATATACCCACACATACAGTTCCAGATGCAGACATACAGCATACACACATCATGGACATACACAGATTTCATATGTTTTAGCATAATGGGGCAGATTTACTTACCTGGTCCATTCGCGATCCAGCGGCGCGTTCTCTGCGGTGGATTTGGGTCCGGCCGGGATTCACTAAGGTAGTTCCTTCAACGTCCACCAGGTGGCGCTGCTGCGCTGAAGTTCCCCGAGGCAAGTTCTCCAGCCTATTCTTAGTGAAGGTAAGTTTCGCAACACTTTTTTTTTCTTAAATGTGGCGGTTTTTCCAAATCCGTCAGGTTTTCATTCGGCCACGCCCCCCGATTTCCGTCGCGTGCATGCCGGCGCCGATGCGCCAGAATCCGATCGCGTGCGCCAAAATCCCGGGGCAATTCAGGGGAAATCGGCGCAAATCGGAAATATTCGGTTAACACGTCGGGAATACGTGAATCGGGCCCTTAGTAAATGACCCCCAATATGTATATAATGGTGCACATCCTACATTCTTGGGCCCCTGACATTGTGGGCCCCATAGCAGCTGTAGTTATGCCCATGTCTGTGGCTGTAAACTACAACACTGACAGCAAGCAGAGATCTTGGAAAGAAAATGAGAAACAAACTCTATGACAAAGCTGTAGACCCCACAGTCTCATTCGCTGAGAAGACTATAAAGAGTTTTTAAAAATGCAAAAATATTAAAAAGAAAATCAAAAGGGTTAAAAATACACAAAATGTATAAACATTCACATTCTTTGTAATGTAAATAAAAAATAATAAATTATAAATGTGTATTTGCTATTGGTCCATCAGGAATGACCTGAGGTATTAAACTTACATATTATTTATTCAACATGTAAGAAAAATGTTTTACTTTCACTAAACAAAATGTAAAAAGTTGTTGATCAAGAAGTGGCATTTGCCTCTGAATTGTAGCAGTGATAAGTATGACTTTTCCAGAGAAAAACAAGCCCTCATCTAGGTCTGTCCAAGGAAAAAAAAGTTACAGATCTTATAACACAGGGAAAGAAAAATTCGTTTTCCAAAAGGATTTTCTGGGATAAAAGGATTTTAGTGTTTGTAACATTATATGGAGGGGGTACAACGCCCCCACAGATTTATTTGAATGGGATCTAAACTGTAATGACTCAGTTCGGCCACAACACAGTGACCGGTGCTGTCCATTGCTACTGATCTGCAGGGTTCTGGGTTTTGGACCCCCAAAAATCATAACCTGCTCACAGATCACACATCAGAGAATAGTGCAAAAATATGCAGTCTGTTAGTCTCTCATTTGGAAGCTGCTTCACTCACATTTACATAAACTTTAAAGAAATCCAAATCCATCCTGATAAACCAGGGACATTACTCCTAGATCCAGGCACGGTGCCTGTGGTATCTTCTTATATTTGTTACTCATGGCCTCCTTCTTTCTAACATCACCTTTTAAAATTATTCTAATGAGCCTGAGGGGCTACCTAGCCCCACTGTAATCTGGCTTTACAGGGTGTTACACTGTCTCCCCCTCCCCCTGCTCCCTCAGCACTACCGCCCTCCCTCTTCCTTCTCACTGCTTAAGTTATGAGGGAACCAGGGGAAGGGTGAGACAGTATAACAGCCTGTGAAGTCAGATCACAGAGGGGCTAGAGTAGCTCCTCGGGCTCATTAGCATAATTTAAAAAGTTGATTTAAGTAGGAAGGAGGCCATGTCTCAGTATGATCTATGAGAAAATGCCGCTGGTTTATCATAATGGATTTTGATGGTAGATTTCCTTTAACACTTTAGCTGCACAGACAGATTTGGTAGTTGCCTCGTCACAACAAGTTAGTCCCTATCCACAGGATCAGTGGGGGTCTCAGTGTATGGATCACAAGAATAGGGGAGTAATGTACCCAAATGAACAGAGCGGCTGGTCGCACACGCTCGCTTCACTGCTCCATTCACTGTCTATGGAACATTTCCATGTACGGAACCTGGCCATTAGTTCCATAGACATTGAATGGAGCAGCAATGTGAATGTCCAACCCGCTGCTCCATTCTTTCTGGGTGCAACAGAGGTACAATGTGATCCATGGTGGTGCCACCACTGAATCCCCTTCTGTTCAGCACAATTGGGGCTGTGGATAGGGGCTAACTTGTTGTGACTGGACAACCCCTTTAAGACCAGCTAAAGGGTTAAAGTCTCTGTCCATGTGACCGAAGCAGCTTCTGAATGAGGGACTACTACACTGTACGTTATTACAGTCTTCTGTGATGTGTTACGTCTCATTGCAGCCTTGGTGCAGACCTGACAGTGAACTTTGGAGCAAACCCTGGAGATCGACTTTAGCTCAGGGTCGAGTGTAAATGTTATCAGATTATCGATGTGCACAGCGGGACAGCGCCGGGTGCTGGGGCATAGGCTGACTCTCTTCTGGGTCCAGTGAAGGTGTTTACCCCAAATGACCACTATGTGACCACGAGTGCAGGGTGCTTCTGTAAGGTGCCCACAGGCTAATGGTGTCCTTTATGGGGCGCCGTTTGTTCACAGTGCATTTTGTGACACAGAATCCATTTTGTAAGCACAGAATAATTTTGTGTTCACAAAATATTCTGCTTGAAGACAAAATACATTACACTTGCACAAAACTACGCATCTACTTTTAGTGAACACCAAATTTATTTTGTGCTTACATAATAGATTATGTGAACAAAAAAACAATTTTGTGTTTACAGCAGCATTTTTTGTGACACAGAATTAAATTTTGTAGACACAAAACTTGTGCTGTGACACAGATTTTTTATTTTGTGGCATAGAATAATTTTTATTACCAAAATGACTTTTGTATTAGAGTCTTTTCAAAATTAAATTTCTGTACTACAAAATGCCATTCTGTGAGACAAAACTCTTATTCTGTACAACAAAATCTATTTGTGTGAGACAAAATAACATTCTGTGTGATGGAATTCTACTTCTGTACTACAAAATACTATTCTGTGCAACAGAATTCAACTTCTGTACTACAAAATGCCATTCTGTGCGACAGAATTCTACTTCTGTACTACAAAATGCCATTCTGTGTGACAGAATTCTACTTCTTTACTTCAAAATACCATTCTGTGTGACAGAATTCTACTTCTGTACTACAAAATACCATTATGTGCGACAGAATTCTATTTCTGTACTAAAAAATACCATTCTGTGCGACAGTATTCTACTTCTGTACTAAAAAATACCATTCTGTGCGACAGAATTCTACTTCTGTACTACAAAATGCCATTCTGTGCGACAGAATTCTACTTCTGTACTACAAAATGCCATTCTGTGTGACAGAATTCTACTTCTTTACTTCAAAATACCATTCTGTGTGACAGAATTCTACTTCTGTACTACAAAATACCATTATGTGCGACAGAATTCTATTTCTGTACTACAAAATGCCATTCTGTGCGACAGAATTCTACTTCTGTACTACAAAATGCCATTCTGTGTGACAGAATTCTACTTCTTTACTTCAAAATACCATTCTGTGTGACAGAATTCTACTTCTGTACTACAAAATACCATTATGTGCGACAGAATTCTATTTCTGTACTAAAAAATACCATTCTGTGCGACAGTATTCTACTTCTGTACTAAAAAATACCATTCTGTGCGACAGAATTCTACTTCTGTACTACAAAATGCCATTCTGTGCGACAGAATTCTACTTCTGTACTACAAAATGCCATTTTGTGCGACAGAATTCTACTTCGGTACTACAAAATACAATTCTGTGCGACAGAATTCTACTTCGGTACTACAAAATACCATTCTGTGTGACAAAATTCCTATTCTGTGAGAAATATCTGTCAGTCCAACAGACCAGCCAACCAATCAAATACTTCCTTTATTCCCAGGTCCTGGAGACAGCAGTGAAGCTCCAGCTCTGCTGTCAGGCTGGAGGTTGTGAGGTCTCCCTGGTCTGCCTGGTTGTGGTCTATAGATAGGGCAGGGACTGGATTGTGCTGATCTCCTGCACATTGTATATACACAGAAAAGTGTCTGCTCTGAGAGGAGCAGGGAGAGGAGGAGGTGGGTAGGAGGTAGGGATCAGGGAGAGGAGGAGGTGGGGTGCAGGAAGAGAAGGAGGTGGGGAGCGAGGAGAGGAGGAGGTGGGGGCAGGGAGAGGAGGAGGTGGGGAGCAGGGAGAGGAGAAGGTGGGGAGCAGGGAGAGGAGGAGGTGGGGAGCAGGGAGAGGAGGAGGTGTTGAGCAGGGAGAGGAGGAGGTGGGGAGCAGGGAGAGGAGGAGTTGGGGTGCAGGGAGAGGAGGAGGTGGTGAGCAGGGAGAAGAGGAGTTGGGGAGCAGGGAGAGGAGGAGGTCCAGTGCAGGGAGAGGAGGAGGTGGGGTGCGGGGAGAGGAGGAGGTGGGGAGCAGGGAGAGGAGAAGGTGGGGAGCAGGGAGAGGAGGAGGTGGGGAATAGGGAGATGAGGCGGTGGTGAGCAGGGAGAGGAGGAGTTGAGAAGCAGGGAGAGCAGAAGGTGGGGTGCAGGGAGAGGATAAGTTGGGAAGCAGTGAGAGGAGGAGGTGGGGAGCATGGAGAGGAGGAGGTGGGGTGCAGGGAGAGGAGGAGATGGGGCGCAGGGAGAGGAGGAGGTGGGGGCAGGGAGAGGAGAAGGTGGGGAGCAGGGAGAGGAGGAGGTGGGGAGCAGGGAGAGGAGGAGGCGGGGAGCAGGGAGTGGAGAAGGCAGGAAGCAGGGAAAGGAGGAGGTGCGGAGCAGGGAGAGGAGGAGGTGGGGAGCAGGGAGAGGAGGTGGTGGTGAGCAAGGAGAAGAGGAGGTGGGGAGCAGGGAGAGGAGGAGGTGGGCGGCAGGGAGAGGAGGAGGTGGGGTGCAGGGAGAGGAGGAGGTGGGGGGCAGGGAGAGGAGTAGGTGGGGGGCAGGGAGAGGAGGAGGTGGCTGCCGGGAAAGGAGGAGGTTGGGAGCAGGGAGAGGAGGAGGTGGGGTGCAGGAAGAGGAGGAGGTGGGGATCAGGGAGAGGAGGAGGTGGGGAGCAGGGAGAGGAGGAGAACGGGTGCAGGGAGAGGAGGAGGTGGGGGGCAGGGAGAGGAGAAATGGGGTGCAGGGAGAGGAGGAGGTGGGGATCAGGGAGAGGAGGAGATGCGGAGCAAGGAGAGGAGGAGGTTGGGAGCAGGGAGAGGAGGGGGTGGGGTGATGGGAGAGGAGGAGGTAGGAAGCAGGGAGAGGAGGAGGTGGGGGGGCAGGGAGAGGAGGAGGTGGGGAGCAGGGAGAGGAGAAGGTGGGGAGCAGGGAGAGGAGGAGGTGGGGTGCAGGGAGCGGAGGAGGTGGGGATTAGGGAGAGGAGGAGATGGGGTGCAAGGAGAGGAGGAGGTGCGAAGCATGGAGAGGAGGAGGTTGGAAGCAGGGAGAGGAGGAGGTGGGGTGCAGGTAGAGGAGGAGGTGGGGATCAGGGAGAGGAGGAGATCGGGTGCAGGGAGAGGAGGAGATGCGGAACAAGGAGAGGAGGAGGTGGGAAGCAGGGAGAAGAGGAGGCGGGGTGCAGGGAGAGGAGGAGGTGGGGTGCAGGGAGAGGAGGAGGTAGGGAGCAGGGAGAGGAGGAGGTGGGGGGGAGAGGAGGAGGTGGGGAGCAGGGATAGGAGAAGGTGGGGAGCAGGGAGAGGAGGAAATGGGGTGCAGGGAGAGGAGGAGATGCGGAGCAAGGAGAGGAGGAGGTTGGGAGCAGGGAGAGGAGGGGGTGGGGTGATGGGAGAGGAGGAGGTAGGGAGCAGGGAGAGGAGGAGGTGGGGGGGCAGGGAGAGGAGGAGGTGGGGAGCAGGGAGAGGAGAAGGTGGGGAGCAGGGAGAGGAGGAGGTGGGGTGCAGGGAGCGGAGGAGGTGGGGATCAGGGAGAGGAGGAGATGGGGTGCAAGGAGAGGAGGAGGTGCGGAGCATGGAGAGGAGGAGGTTGGGAGCAGGGAGAGGAGGAGGTAGGGTGCAGGTAGAGGAGGAGGTGGGGATCAGGGAGAGGAGGAGATGGGGTGCAGGGAGAGTAGGAGATGCGGAGATGCGGAGCAAGGAGAGGAGGAGGTGGGGAGCAGGGAGAAGAGGAGGAGGGGTGCAGGGAGAGGAGGAGGTAGGGAGCAGGGAGAGGAGGAGGTGGGGGGGAGAGGAGGAGGTGGGGAGCAGGGAGAGGAGAAGGTGGGGGCAGGGAGAGGAGAAGGTGGGGAGCAGGGAGAGGAGGAGGTGGGGAGCAGGGAGAGGAGGAGGCGGGGAGCAGGGAGTGGAGAAGGCAGGGAGCAGGGAGAGGAGGTGGTGGGGGGCAGGGAGAGGAGGAGGTGGGGAGCAAGGAGAGGAGAAGGTACGGAGCAAGGAGAGGAGGAGGTGGGGAGCAGGGAGAGGAGGCGGCTGGGTGCAGTGAGAGTAGGTAGGGAGCAGGGAGAGGAGGAGGTGGGGGGGCAGGGAGAGGAGGAGGTGGGGAGCAGGGAGAGGAGAAGGTACGGAGCATGGAGAGGAGGAGGTTGGGAGCAGGGAGAGGGGGAGGTGGGGTGCAGGGAGAGAAGGAGGTGGGAATCAGGGAGAGGAGGAGGAGGGGAGCAGGGAAAGGAGGAGGTGGGGTGCATTGAGAGGAGTAGGTAGGGAGCAGGGAGAGGTTGAGGTGCAGAGCATGGAGAGGAGGAGGTTGGGAGCAGGGAGAGGAGGAGGTGGGGTGCAGGGAGAGGAGGAGGTGGGAATCAGGGAGAGGAGGAGGTGGGGAGCAGGGAGAGAAGGAGATGGGGTGCAGGGAGAGGAGGAGGTGGGAATCAGGGAGAGGAGGAGGTGGGGAGCAGGGAGAGGAGGAGGTGGGGTGCAGGGAGAGGAGAAGGTGCGGAGCATGGAGAGGAGGAGGTTGGGAGCAGGAAGAGGAGGAGGTGGGGAGCAGGGAGAGGAGCAGGTGGGGTGCAGGGAGAGGAGAAGGTGGGGTGCAGGAAGAGGAGGAGGTGGGGATCAGGGAGAGGAGGAGGTGGGGAGCAGGGAGAGGAGGAAATGCGGAGCAAGGAGAGGAGGAGGTGGGGAGCAGGGAGAGGAGGAGGTGGGGTGCAGGGAGAGGAGGAGGTAGGAAGAAGGGAGAGGAGGAGGTGGGGGGCAGGGAGAGGAGTAGGTGGGGAGCAGGGAGAGGAGGAGGCGGGGAGCAGGGAGAGGAGAAGGTGGGGTGCAGGGAGAGGAGAAGGTGGGGATCAGGGAGAGGAGGAGGTCGGGTGCAGGGAGAGGAGGAGGTGGTGTGCAGGGAGAGGAGGAGGTGGGGAGCAGGGAGAGGAGGAGGTGGGGGGCAGGGAGAGGAGGATGTGGGGGGCAGGGAGAGGAGGAGGTCGGGTGCAGGGAGAGGAGGAGGTGGGGTGCAGGGAGTGGAGGAGTCGGGGAGCAGGGAGAGGAAGAGGTGGGGAGCAGGCAGAGGAGTTGGTGGTGAGCAGGGAGAGGAGGAGGTGTTGAGCAGGGAGAGGAGGCGGTGGGGGGCAGGGAGAGAAGTAGGTGGGGGGCAGGGAGAGAAGAAGGTGGGGTGCAGGGAGAGAAGTAGGTGGGGGGCAGGGAGAGAAGAAGGTGGGGTGCCGGGAGAGGAGGAGGTGGGGATCAGGGAGAAGAGGAAGTGGGGAGCAGGGAGAGAAGGAGATGCGGAGCAAGGAGAGGAGGAGGTGGGGAGCAGGGAGAGGAGGAGGTGGGGTGCAGGGAGAGGAGGAGGTAGGAAGCAGGGAGAGGAGGAGGTGGGGGGGCAGGGAGAGGAGGAGGTGATGGCAGGGAGAGGAGAAGGTGGGGAGCAGGGAGAGGAGAAGGTGAGGAGCAGGGAGAGAAAGAGGTGGGGGGCAGGGAGAGGAGGAGGTGGTGACCAGGGAGAGGAGGGGGTGGTGAACAGGGAGAGGAGGGGGTGGTGAACAGGGAGAGGAGGAGGTGGGGTGCAGGGAGATGAGGAGTCGGGGAGCAGGGAGAGGAAGAGGTGGGGAGCAGGCAGAGGAGTTGGTGGTGAGCAGGGAGAGGAGGAGGTGTTGAGCAGGGAGAGGAGGCGGTGGGGGGCAGGGAGAGAAGTAGGTGGGGGGCAGGGAGAGAAGAAGGTGGGGTGCAGGGAGAGAAGTAGGTGGGGGGCAGGGAGAGAAGAAGGTGGGGTGCCGGGAGAGGAGGAGGTGGGGATCAGGGAGAAGAGGAAGTGGGGAGCAGGGAGAGAAGGAGATGCGGAGCAAGGAGAGGAGGAGGTGGGGAGCAGGGAGAGGAGGAGGTGGGGTGCAGGGAGAGGAGGAGGTAGGAAGCAGGGAGAGGAGGAGGTGGGGGGGCAGGGAGAGGAGGAGGTGGGGGCAGGGAGAGGAGAAGGTGGGGAGCAGGGAGAGGAGAAGGTGAGGAGCAGGGAGAGAAAGAGGTGGGGGGCAGGGAGAGGAGGAGGTGGTGACCAGGGAGAGGAGGGGGTGGTGAACAGGGAGAGGAGGGGGTGGTGAACAGGGAGAGGAGGAGGTGGGGAGCAGGGAGAGGAGGAGGTGGGGTGCAGAGAGAGGAGGAGTTGGGGTGCAGGGAGAGGAGGAGGTGGGGAGCAGGGAGAGGAGGAGGTGGGGGCAGGGAGAGGAGGATGTGGGGGGCAGGGAGAGGAGGAGGTCGGGTGCAGGGAGAGGAGGAGGTGGAATGCAGGGAGAGGAGGAGGTGGGGGCAGGGAGTGGAGGAGGTGGGGAGCAGGCAGAGGAGGTGGTGGTGAGCAGGGAGAGGAGGAGGTGTTGAGCAAGGAGTGGAGGAGTCGGGGAGCAGGGAGAGGAAGAGGTGGGGAGCAGGCAGAGGAGTTGGTGGTGAGCAGGGAGAGGAGGAGGTGTTGAGCAGGGAGAGGAGGCGGTGGGGGGCAGGGAGAGAAGTAGGTGGGGGGCAGGGAGAGAAGAAGGTGGGGTGCAGGGAGAGAAGTAGGTGGGGGGCAGGGAGAGAAGAAGGTGGGGTGCAGGGAGAGGAGGAGGTGGGGAGCAGGGAGAGAAGGAGGTGGGGAGCAGGGAGAGGAGGAGATGGGGTGCAGGGAGAGGAGGAGGTGGGGAGCAGGGAGAGGAGGAGGTGGGGAGCAGGGAGAGGAGGAGGTCCGGAGCAGGGAGAGGAGGAGTTGGGGTTCAGGGAGAGAAGGAGGTGGGGTGCAGGGAGAGGAGGAGGTGGGGAGCAGGGAGAGGAGGAGTTGGGGTGCAGGTAGAAGAGGAGGTGGGGAGCAGGGAGAGAAGGAGGTGGGGGGCAGGGAGAGGAGGAGGTCGGGTGCAGGGAGAGGAGGAGGTGGGGGGCAGGGAGAGGAGGAGGTCGGGTGCAGGGAGAGGAGGAGGTGGGGGGCAGGGAGAGGAGGAGGTGGAATGCAGGGAGAGGAGGAGGTGGGGGCAGGGAGTGGAGGAGGTGGGGAGCAGGCAGAGGAGGTGGTGGTGAGCAGGGAGAAGAGGAGGTGTTGAGCAAGGAGTGGAGGAGTCGGGGAGCAGGGAGAGGAAGAGGTGGGGAGCAGGCAGAGGAGTTGGTGGTGAGCAGGGAGAGGAGGAGGTGTTGAGCAGGGAGAGGAGGCGGTAAGGGGCAGGGAGAGAAGTAGGTGGGGGGCAGGGAGAGAAGAAGGTGGGGGGCAGGGAGAGAAGTAGGTGGGGGGCAGGGAGAGAAGAAGGTGGGGTGCAGGGAGAGGAGGAGGTGGGGAGCAGGGAGAGAAGGAGGTGGGGAGCAGGGAGAGGAGGAGATGGGGTGCAGGGAGAGGAGGAGGTGGGGAGCAGGGAGAGGAGGAGGTGGGGAGCAGGGAGAGGAGGAGGTGCGGAGCAGGGAGAGGAGGAGGTGGGGTTCAGGGAGAGAAGGAGGTGGGGTGCAGGGAGAGGAGGAGGTGGGGAGCAGGGAGATGAGGAGTTGGGGTGCAGGTAGAGGAGGAGGTGGGGAGCAGGGAGAGAAGGAGGTGGGGGGCAGGGAGAGGAGGATGTGGGGGGCAGGGAGAGGAGGAGGTCGGGTGCAGGGAGAGGAGGAGGTGGGGGGCAGGGAGAGGAGGAGGTCGGGTGCAGGGAGAGGAGGAGGTGGGGGGCAGGGAGAGGAGGAGGTGGAATGCAGGGAGAGGAGGAGGTGGGGGCAGGGAGTGGAGGAGGTGGGGAGCAGGCAGAGGAGGTGGTGGTGAGCAGGGAGAGGAGGAGGTGTTGAGCAGGGAGTGGAGGAGTCGGGGAGCAGGGAGAGGAAGAGGTGGGGAGCAGGCAGAGGAGTTGGTGGTGAGCAGGGAGAGGAGGCGGTGTTGAGCAGGGAGAGGAGGCGGTGGGGGGCAGGGAGAGAAGTAGGTGGGGTTTAGGGAGAGAAGAAGGTGGGGAGCAGGGAGAGAAGAAGGTGGGGTGCAGGGAGAGAAGTAGGTGGGTGTCAGGGAGAGAAGAAGGTGGGGTGCAGGGAGAGGAGGAGGTGGGGAGCAGGGAGAGAAGGAGGTGGGGAGCAGGGAGAGGAGGAGATGGGGTGCAGGGAGAGGAGGAGGTGGGGAGCAGGGAGAGGAGGAGGTGGGGAGCAGGGAGAGGAGGAGGTGCGGAGCAGGGAGAGGAGGAGTTGGGGTTCAGGGAGAGAAGGAGGTGGGGTGCAGGGAGAGGAGGAGGTGGGGAGCAGGGAGAGGAGGAGTTGGGGTGCAGGTAGAGGAGGAGGTGGGGAGCAGGGAGAGAAGGAGGTGGGGGGCAGGGAGAGGAGGATGTGGGGGGCAGGGAGAGGAGGAGGTCGGGTGCAGGGAGAGGAGGAGGTGGGGGGCAGGGAGAGGAGGAGGTCGGGTGCAGGGAGAGGAGGAGGTGGGGGGCAGGGAGAGGAGGAGGTGGAATGCAGGGAGAGGAGGAGGTGGGGGCAGGGAGTGGAGGAGGTGGGGGGCAGGGAGAGGAGGAGGTCGGGTGCAGGGAGAGGAGGAGGTGGGGGGCAGGGAGAGGAGGAGGTGGAATGCAGGGAGAGGAGGAGGTGGGGGCAGGGAGTGGAGGAGGTGGGGAGCAGGCAGAGGAGGTGGTGGTGAGCAGGGAGAGGAGGAGGTGTTGAGCAGGGAGTGGAGGAGTCGGGGAGCAGGGAGAGGAAGAGGTGGGGAGCAGGCAGAGGAGTTGGTGGTGAGCAGGGAGAGGAGGCGGTGTTGAGCAGGGAGAGGAGGCGGTGGGGGGCAGGGAGAGAAGTAGGTGGGGTTTAGGGAGAGAAGAAGGTGGGGAGCAGGGAAAGAAGAAGGTGGGGTGCAGGGAGAGAAGTAGGTGGGTGTCAGGGAGAGAAGAAGGTGGGGTGCAGGGAGAGGAGGAGGTGGGGAGCAGGGAGAGAAGGAGGTGGGGAGCAGGGAGAGGAGGAGATGGGGTGCAGGGAGAGGAGGAGGTGGGGAGCAGGGAGAGGAGGAGGTGGGGAGCAGGGAGAGGAGGAGGTGCGGAGCAGGGAGAGGAGGAGTTGGGGTTCAGGGAGAGAAGGAGGTGGGGTGCAGGGAGAGGAGGAGGTGGGGAGCAGGGAGAGAAGGAGGTGGGGGGCAGGGAGAGGAGGATGTGGGGGGCAGGGAGAGGAGGAGGTCGGGTGCAGGGAGAGGAGGAGGTGGGGTGCAGGGAGAGGAGGAGTTGGAGGTGGGGGGCAGGGAGAGGAGGAGGTGGGGGGCAGGGAGAGGAGGAGGTGTTGGAGAATATACAACAGCTTTAGCTCATGTTAGAGGGCTTTGGTCATACAGACAGCAGGTGGTGCTGTGTTAAATTTTAATGCGGCAGATTTACTTTCCCGGGCCATTCACGATCCAGCGGCACGTTCTCAGCGGTGGATTCGGGTCCGCTGGGGATTCACTAAGGTAGTTCCTCCGACGTCCACCAGGTGTCGCTGCTGCGCTGAAGACTATCGGAATGCACTGAAGTTCACCGTCTTATTGTGGGTGAAGGTAAGCGCATGTCGAGCGAAATTTTTTTTTTAAAATGCGGCAGTTTTTCCGAATCTGTCCAGGCCCCCCCCTATTTCCGTTGCGTGCATGCCAGCGCCGATGCGCCACAATCCGATCGCGTGCGCCAAAATCCCGGGGCAATTCAGGAAAAATCGTCGCAAATCGGAAATATTCAGGTAACACGTGTTATACACAGGGTCTCCTTAGTGAGGAGTCTCCTTAGTGTTATACACAGTACAGGGGGGTCTCCCGAGTGTTATACACAGTATAGGGGGGTCTCCCGAGTGTTATACACAGTACAGGGGGGGTCTCCCGAGTGTTATAGAGAGTACAGGGGGGTCTCCTTAGTGTTATACACAGTACAGGAGGGTCTCCTTAGTGTTATACACAGTACAGGGGGGTCTCCTTAGTGTTATACACAGTACAGGAGGGTCTCCTTAGTGTTATACACAGTACAGGTGGTCTCCTTAGTGTTATACACAGTACAGGGGGGTCTCCTTAGTGTTATACACAGTACAGGGGGGAGGGGTGTCTCACGAGTGTTATACAGAGTACAGGGGGGTCTCCCAAATATTATACACAGTACAGGGGGAGGGGGGGTCTCTCGAGTGTTATACACAGTACAGGAGGGGGTCTCTCGAGTGTTATACACAGTACATGGGGGGGGGGGGTCTTCTAAATGTTATACACAGTACAGGGGGGAAGTTCCCAAGTGTTATAGACAGTACATGTCTGCCGAGTGGGTGGCGACAGGTAGGCAGAGCGAGCGCAGTGTGATACCCGGCTCTGTTCTGATGCCGACTCGCGGACCCGTGTGATCGTAGTAGAGGATAGAACTTATGAGAACAAGTGGCGTTAGATGGGGGGAATAACATGTACAGAACGGTGTGAGATGAATATGAAACAATATAAAATAAATAAGGAAATGAGAAGAGGGGAGAGATTGATATAAATGGCAATACATGATTGAGAAGATGGGGAAATGGATAATTAATTAATGATACCCATAAATGAGAAAAATTGGGAATGAGCATGGGGAGTATATAAAGTGCAGAGATGCCTATATGATCAAACAAAGAAAAAATATGGGAATAGATTTAATATATATATGAAAATATATATGAAATCTAGGCAAAAACAGCAGCACAGCCAAAAAACCATTTAGAAAGTTTTTAGGGTGCTATCCAGTACTCTCACCAGCCAGAGTCCATAATAGATCCAAACATAAGAAACGGCAGCACTCCGAGGTAGTGAAACAATTCAGTGTTTATGCCACCTCAAGCAACGTTTCGGCTGTGTTTCCAGCCTTTGTCAAACCATTTGTGTCCAAGTGCATACAGATATATATACTCTTAGAGTTGTGACATCATATCCAGGGTAAACATTGCATACATATACAATAAAGTAGTATTTAGCATTATCTTTCACACAAACACAATTTTAATAAGTAGTGTATCCCTTTATCATTATATAAAGTGTACAGCCATATGTGATCAAGTGATGGATTACCATACAGACATCATTTACATAGATTATAGTGTAATAAGTCACCTGTAAGGGAACCTCCTCCTGGCCATGTTGTTCATAGACAAAACGCTAGCCGCGTCCTACAGACGCTAGTGCGCATGTCAGTAAGAGGTAGTGGCGTACAGATCCTCTATTGCGCATGTCACGCATGCGCATCAGTACAACTCGCTACTGATGCCGCCATCTTAAGTAAGGATAATGTAGATGGCCATAGGAGATTGTGGCGCATGCGCACCATAGGTCTGAACGTCCGGGAGCGTCATTTAAAGTAAGGGAAGTTCATTTCTGTAAACCTCTGTTTATGATAAAAATGTGACACGTCTCTAAATACATAAACATGTAAACAGGGGTCTAGCAGCTGAAAATCTTTAAGCAGTACGGCCTAGATATCACCTTCTAGATAGCGGAGAAATGCAGCACAGATATCAAAGGTATTATTTTCTTTTCAAAGGTTTCTCAATGATGTTGACAAAAATGTCCAATTTACTCTGGTCTGGTCGAAAGAATCAGTGCAGTTCTTAGATGTACAAATTTTGATAAAAAATGGTGAACTACAAACCGATTTATTTGTCAAACCAACAGACAAAAATAATCTACTTTATTTCAAGAGTAATCACCCCAAAAAAATGCTGAGGTCATTACTAGAGATGAGCGAGCACTAAAATGCTCGGGTGCTCGTTATTCGAGACAAACTTTTCCCGATGCTCGAGTGCTCGTTTCGAATAACGAGCCCCATTGAAGTCAATGGGAGACTCGAGCATTTTTCAAGGGGACCAAGGCTCTGCACAGGGAAGCTTGGCCAAACACCTGGAAACCTCAGAAAAGGATGGAAACACCACGGAAATGGACAGGAAACAGCAGGGGCAGCATGCATGGATGCCTCTGAGGCTGCTTAATCGCACCATTATGCCAAAATTATGGGCAACAGCATGGCCATGACAGAATGAAGCTAGATAGCATCTAAAACATGCAATAATTGACCCTGACACTATAGGGGACGGCATGCAGAGGCAGCGGCAGGCTAGAGAGTGTCATGGCGACATACCCCAAATGGACTCAGGCTTCAAACCAATGGGTGGCAGAGAGGAACCAAAGAAGGTGAGCAAGAAGCGCTGAAATGATTTCCTATGTGAACAAAAGGTTGACAGTATATTTAGCCAGCATGGTGGCGACATAGTGACCAAGTTCCATAACGTATCTGGTGAAACACCCGAAAAATGAGCCTGACACAGCTCGTTTGATACGGGGACGACATGTGGAGGCAGCCATGGAGACGACTTCCATGATTAAGAGCTACAGTATGGGCCACCCATATTGCGCTGCTATGATTGCAACTTCAGGTCTCCAACATGGTGGCGACAGATGGGCCGAGTTCCACTATGTATCTGGTGAAACACCTGAAAATTCTGCCTGACACAGCTCGTTTGATAAGGGGACGATGTATGGAGGCAGTAAAGTAGTAGTAGATTAAAGGTGCTGCAGTTAAAACTATGTTAGTTGGATCTTGAGATGGAGCTGGCGCTCCGCTGCCAGGCGAGCTTTCGCCTGTCCAAGCCCCTGTCTCTAGGCTACTCCCCAAACAGCACTTCTAAGAACCTTTTGTATAAGATCAAGTGTAGTAGTGTTCTTATAAGTTTGGGTTATGGCGGGTGAGGGGAATGTAAACAGATGCGCAAGAAGCGCTGAAATAATATCGGTAAATGATAAAAGTTTGCCAGCAGGGTGGCGACAAAGTTAACAAGTTTGATGTGGAAGCCATGAAAACAACCCAAAATTCTGCCTGACACAGCTCGTTTGCTAAGGGGATGATGTAAGGAGACAGCTATATGGATGACTTTGGGAGGCAGCTATGGAGATGATGTGTCGAGGTAGCAATGGAGACATCGTGTGGAGGCAGCTATAAAGAGGACGTGTGGAGGCTGCTATGGAGACAATTAAATTTGGATAGTGTCTGTATGTGGCAGTCCAAAAAAGTTTTCAAACCAGAGGAGCAGGTAGGTGGTCCTCCAGAAAAATTAAATAGATTGAGTGCCTGTATATGGCACTCCCAAAAATTGCTTAAAACAGAGGACCGGTAGGTGGCCCTCCAGAAAAATTAAATAGAGTACTATAGCTAGAGCCAGTTGGCCCTGGCAAAAAATAGCGAGTTTCCTCAGCTTTAGTGTACAAAGAGGAGGAGAAGGAGGACAATGAGGAGGAGGAGTGCATACATTATTCAGGTTGAGCTTCTTTCACCTGGTGGAGAATGGAAATCCTGAGAAATCCAGGCTTTATTCATCTTGATAAGCGTCAGCCTGTCAGTGCTGTCAGTCGACAGGCGTGTACGCTTATCGGTGATGATGCCACCAGCTGCACTGAAAACCCGCTCGGACAACACGCTAGCGGCGGGGCAGGCAAGAACCTCCAAGGCGTACAGCGACAATTCGTGCCACATGTCCAGCTTTGAAACCCAGTAGTTGTAGGGTGCTGTGTGATCATTTAGGACGATGGTATGGTCAGCTACGTACTCCCTCACCATCTTTCTGTAAAGATCAGCCCTACTGTGCCGAGACTAGGGACAGGTGACAGTGTCTTGCTGGGGTGACATAAAACTGGCAAAGGCCTTGTAAAGTGTACCCCTGCCAGTGCTGGACAAGCTGCCTGCTTGCTTACTCTCCCTCGCTACTTGTCCCGCAGAAGTATGCCCTCTGCCGCTAGCGCTGTCAGAAGGGAAATACTGTTTCAGCCTGTGCACCTGGGCCTGCTGGTATTCATGCATTCTCACACTCCTTTCCTCTCCAGGGATGAGAGTGGAAAGATTTTGCTTGTACCGTGGGTCCAGGAGAGTGAATACCCAGTAATCGGTGCTGGAATAAATTCTTTGAACGCGAGGGTCACGGGATAGGCAGCCTAGCATGAAATCTGCCATATGCGCCAGAGTCCCAACTCACAAGAATTCACTCCCCTCACTGGCCTGACTGTCCATTTCCTCCTCCTCCAACTCCTCCAACTCCTCTTCTTCTGCCCATACACGCTGAACAGTGAAGGTCTGAGCAATGCTCCCCTCTTCTGTCTCGCCAACATTCTCCTCCTCTTCCTCCTCATCCTCCTCCACCTCCTCTGATATGCGCTGAGAAACAGACCTGAGGGTGCTTTGGCTATCAACAAGGGAATCTTCTTCCCCCGTCTCTTGTGACCAGCGAAAAGCTTCTGACTTCATGCTGGCCAGAGAGTTTTTCAACAGGCCAAGCAGCGGGATGGTGAGGCTGATGATGGCGGCATCGCCACTGACCATCTGTGTTGACTCCTCAAAATTACTCAGCACCTGACAGATATCAGACATCCACGTCCACTCCTCATTGTAGACTTGAGGAAGCTGACTGACCTGACTACCAGTTCTGGTGGAAGTTGACATCTGGCAGTCTACAATCGCTCTGCGCTGCTGGTAAACTCTGGATAACATGGTTAATGTTGAATTTCACCTCGTGGGCACGTCGCACAACACTCGGTGAGCGGGCAGTTGGAGGCGGCGCTGCGCTGCCCTGAGAGTGGCAGCATCTGTGCTGGACTTCCTGAAATGCGCACAGATGCGGCGCACCTTCGTGAGCAAATCAGACAGATTGGGGTATGTCTTGAGGAAACGCTGAACTATGAGATTTAACACATGGGCCAGGCATGGCACATGTGTCAGTCTGCCGAGTTGCAGAGCCGCCACCAGGTTACGGCCGTTGTCACACACAACCATGCCTGGCTTCAGGTTCAGCGGTGCCAGCCACAGATCAGTCTGCGTCGTGATGCCCTGTACTAACTCTTGGGCGGTGTGCCTTTTATCGCCTAGGCTCAGCAGTTTGAGCACCGCCTGCTGTCGCTTAGCGATGGCACTGCTGCTGTGCCTAGAGCTACCGACTGATGGCGCCATGCCCATGGATGGTAATTCGGAGGAGGAGGTGAAGGAGGGGTGGGAGGAGGAGGAGGCATAGTAGGCCTGAGAGACCTGGACCGAGGTAGGCCCCGCAATCCTCGGCGTCGGCAGTATATGACCAGCCGCAGGGTCAGACTCGGTCCCAGCCTCCACCGAGTTAACCCAATGTGCCGTCAGCGATATATAGTGGCCCTGTCCGGCAGCACTCGTCCACGTGTCCGTGGTCAGGTGGACCTTGTCAGAAACGGCGTTGGTCAAGGCACGGATGATGTTGTCTGACACGTGCTGGTGCAGGGCTAGGACAGTACATCGGGAAAAGTAGTAGCGGCTGGGGACCGAATACCTCGGTCTCTACCAGCCTATAGGGCAGCATCTCCAGGCTAAGCAGTTTGGAGATGTGGACGTTGAGGGCTTGGGCGTGTGGGTGGGTTGCACTATACTTCCTTTTGTGCTCCAGTGTCTGGGGTATGGAGAGCTGAACGCTGGTGGATGCTGTGGAGGATCATAGAGGCGAAGATGGGGTTTTCGCACGGGAGGTGTTTGGGCCGGGGTCCTGGGCAGGGGGCTGACTAGCAGATGACACAGAGGAAGGAGCAGTGGTGTGCCCAGCCGGAGGTGAACGGGCTTGGTGCCATTGAGTGGGGTGTTTAGCATTCATATGCCTGCGCATACTGGTGGTAGTTAAGCTAGTAGTGGTGGAACCCCTGCTGATCTTGGTTTGGCACAGGTTGCACACCACAGTCCGTCGGTCATCCGGTGTTTCTTTAAAGAACCTCCAGACTTCCAAAAATCTAGCCCTCGCCACGGGAGCTTCACTCCGTGAAACATTTGGCGGTGATGTACCAGCTCTGGCCCTGCCTCTCCATCTGGCCCCACCACTGCCTCTTCCAACCTATTCTCGTCGAGGACTCTCCTCTGTCTCAGGAGCACTGTGTTCACCCGGCCTATCAACCCAGCTTGGGTCTGTCATCTCATCATCCTCCGATCCCTCAGTCTGCTCCCCCCTCGGACTTCCTGCCCTGACAACAACTTCACCACTGTCTGACAACCGTGTCTCCTTATCGTCCGACACCTCTTTATACACTTCTTCCACTACGTCAACAATGTCATCATCACCCACAGACTGCGACCGGTGGAAAACCTGGGCATCGGAAAAGAGGTCAGCAGCAACCTGACAAGTGGTTTGTGACTCTGGAAAGGGTCCAGAAAACAGTTCCTCAGAGTATGCCGGTTCAAATGCCAAATTTTCCTGGGAGGGGGCAGACTGGGGGGAAGGAGCTGGAGGAGTGCTGATTTCGGTGACATGGGTGGACTGCGTGGAAGACTGACTGGTGGACAAATGGCTAGAAGCATTGTCCGCAATCCACGACATCACCTATTTGCATTGTTCTGGCCTCAACAGTGCTCTACCACGAGTCCCAGTAACCTGAGACATGAACCTAGGGAGTGTAGCTCTGCGGCGTTCCCCTGCTCCCTCATAAGCAGGTGGTGTCTCACCCCACCCAGGACCACGGCCTCTGACCCCTGCAGTAGTTGGACGCCCATGTCCACGCCCTCGTCCTCTACCCCTAGCCCTCGGGTTCAACATTTTCAAAATTAAAGTGTAAACTGTACATTTTTTTGGATTTTTTTTTTGTTTTGTTTTATTTGTGTTTTTTTTTTTTTTTTTTTGTTACAAAACGATGCTATCCTATTGCTATGGCTAGTTTCTAACCTACACTGACAGCACACAACTGGATTTTGTGCTGTGCCTGATGACTTTGAGTTATAAAAAAAAATAAAAGTAAAAAAAATAAATCGTCAGACGGTGCCTAATTCAATCAAACCCCTAATAAATTGTCCCACTTAGGTGTTTGAAATGGATATGTGTGTCGCTAGGAGCTAAATAGAACGTTCCCAAGTCTCCCTGCAAATTCCTCACAATATGGTTCTAGCTGCACTACTAGTGCCAGCAAGCCCAGCCACAAGCAAACAAACAAAAAATTTATATAACGCTATTCTAGCCCTAACAAGGGCTGTTGGGTTCTTGTAGACTCACTCCTGCCTAACAGTAAGCTATTATAAGACCCTAACGCTACCGGACAAGTGTGTTCGCGCATCTCTAGTCATTACCCTATAGCCAATTCTTGAGAGCACGTCGGATCACCTCGAATGACTCTTTTCTTCAAAAAAACTTTGATGAATTGTCCACTAAATTTACAGACAGGGGTTCCCCCGCATCCCTTATAGCCGAACACAGAAACAAAGTTCTGGGTATGGAGAGAAAGAATCTCATACAACCCAAAACCAAACAAACCAAACAAAACCGCATACCCTTTGTATCCACTTATACTGAAACAAGTGGTGACATAGGAAAGATTATCCATAAGAATTGGCATATCCTTGCTGATGCGTCCCACCCAGGGGCGCACCTGCCATGAGGCGAGTTGAGCATCTCGCCTCAGGCGGCGCGCCTCCTGCCCGACGAGGGGGCGGCACCGTGCTCCCACTCCCCGTCAGCCGCCATCGAGTTCCCCGCCGCCGCTGGCACCGTGTCCCTGACCCCGCTGTTGCCGGACAGGACCCCGTTGCTGCCCTCCGTCCGGGACCATGCTCCCCGCTGGCACTGTGCGCCGTGGTTCCGGCACTCCAGTGCTCTCTCCAGCTCCGTGCTTCCGGCCGCTGGCCCACACTCCTGCGCGCATACCTCTGCTCCCAGCATGCCTCCGCTTCCGCCCCCCAACACTCCGCCGCTACCCCCACTGCTCTCACTCCCACAGTCCCTGCTTCCCTCCCCCCAGCCCAAGCTCCGGACCCCGACTCCGCTCCTGCGGTCCCGGCTGCGGTCCCCACAATGAAAGCTCCTGGCTCTGACCTCGCGGTCCCGGCTGCACTCCCCCAGCCCAAGCTCCCGACCCGCTCCCGTGGTCCCAGCTTCACTCCCCCCAAACTAAGCTCCCGGCTTCGACCCTTCTCCCGCGGTCCCGACTCTCAAATTCCCCTTCCCAAACCTTCGCTGCTGGGCTCCTGGCTCCGACCCCCCTTCCCCTTCGCTCCCGCGGTCCCGACTCTCCCTCCTTCCTATCGTTGCTCCCGGCCTGAAACCATCCACCGCTGCCGCAGAACAAGGCAGAACTTACCAAGACCATAAAAGAAAGGTAATGGCATTTTATCTTTATATATATATATATATATATATATATATATATATATATATATATATGTATATATACACATATGTATGTGTGTATATGTATATATGTGTGTGTATATATGTGTATGTGTATATTTGTGTGGATATGTGTATATTTGTGTGTGTATATGTGAATATGCGTATGTGTATATATGTATATATGCTTGTGTGTGTATATGCGTGTGAGTGTGTATATATGTATATGTGTGTGTGTATATATGAATATGTGTGTATATTTGCTATATGTATGTGCAGTGTGTGTATATGCTGTATCGACTGTATATGTGTATATATGCTGTATGTATATGCTGTGTGCATTTTATACTATATGACGGTATGCTGTATCTATCTTATTCTACATGGCAGCACGCTGTATGCATTTTATTCTACATAGTGGTACTCTGTATGCATTTTATTCTACATGGCGGCATGCTGTATGCATTTTATACTTCATGGTGGCACGCTGTATGCATTTTATACTACTTGGTGGTTCGCTGCATCTATCTTATTCTACATGGCGGCAGGCTGTATGCATTTTATACTACATGGCGATACGCTGTATGCATTTTATACTACATGGTGGTACGCTGTATGCATTTTGTTCTACATGGCGGCAGGCTGTATGCATTTTAATTTTACATGGCGATACGCTGTATGCATTTTATACTACATGGTGGTACGCTGTATGCATTTTATTGTACATGGTGGCATGCTGTATGCATTTTATACTACATGGTGGTTCGCTGTATGCATTTTATATTACTTGGTGGTGCGCTGTATCTATCTTATTCTACACGGTGGCACGCTGTATGCATTTTGCATTTCTTTATTTTTACATCAAACCAATATGATGGATCTGGTCCTGACATTCCCTGATATATTACATATATTGGGGGGGGGGGGCGTCTCTCTATGGCTCGCCTCAGGCAGCAGACAGGCTTGGTACACCCCAGGTCCCACCCCTTCTATCTTACAGACGCACGCCGAGTCTGAGAGACAAGTTAGTTAGGGCTGATGTGCAGAGCCGGATCATAGGGGGGGCTCGCGGTGCGCGAGCCCCGGGGCCCCCACCACTTCGCCTTTAAGAGGGGCCCCCACCAAATTGGGGCGATTCGGGCGGTCGCATGACCACCCGAATCGCCAGCAATATATTCGGCGCCGGGCTACCCGGGCCGCGGGCCGAATCCCGCCGATGTTTCTGCCTTTAGTCTATGGCAGAGCGAGGGAACAATAAGTTCCCTGCTCTGCCATAGACGATCCAATGTAAATGAAGATGGCGGCGCCCTGCCGCTGGGTCACGGCGCCGAGTGTGACGTCACAGCATGTGACGTCACCGCGGCGCGACTCACGGCGCGGGCTGTAGCAGGGCGCCGCCATCTTTGTTTACATCCGATCTCCACCCTAACAACGCGAGGGAGGATGAAGACAGCGCGCATCGTGGGAACGATGGAGGGTGAGTACAATTTTAGTATTATATCTAGAACTGTACATAGTTGCTATGGGGGGGGGGTATTATATCTAGAACTGTATATGGTTATTATTGGGGGGGTTGTATATATTTATTATGTGGGGGGGGGTGTATAGCAATAATAGGAATCTGTATAAAGTTGTTATAGGGGGATTGTATATATTTATTATGGGGGTGTATATAGTTATTATAGGGGCACTATATTTAGTTGTTATAGGGGGTGTATATAGTTATTATAGGGGCACTGTATATAGCTGTTATAGAGGGTGTATATAGTTATTATAGGGGGGTGTATATAGTTATAGGGGTCTGTATATAGTTATTACAGGGAACTGTATATAGTTATTATAGGGGGTGTATATAGTTATTATAGGGGGGTGTATATAGTTATTATAGGGGGGTGTATATAGTTGTTATAGGGGGGTGTATATAGTTATTATAGGGGGGTGTATATAGTTATTATAGGGTGTACATAGTTATCATAGGGGTCTGTATATAGTTATTACAGGGAACTGTATATAGTTATTATAGGGGAACTGTATATAGTTATTATAGGGGGGTGTATATAGTTATAGGGGAATGTATATAGTTATTATAGCAGGACTGTATATTGTAATTGTAATACAGTTATTATAGGGGTGTATATAGTTATCATAGGGGCACTGTATATAGTTGTTATAGGGGGAATGTATATAGTGATTACTGGGAACTGTATATAGTGATTGCTGGGGGAGCTGTATATAGTGATTGTTGGGGAAGCTGTATATAGTGATTGCTGGGGGAGCTGTATATAGTGATTGCTGGGGGAGCTGTATATAGTGATTGCTGGGGGAGCTGTATATAGTGATTGCTGGGGGAGCTGTATACAGTGATTGCTGGGGGAGCTGTATACAGTGATTGCTGGGGGAGCTGTATATAGTGATTGCTGGGGGAGCTGTATACAGTGATTGCTGGGGGAGCTGTATATAGTGATTGTTGGGGGAGCTGTATATAGTGATTGCTGGGGGAGCTGTATACAGCGATTGCCGGGGGAGCTGTATATAGTGATAGTTGGGGGAGCTGTATATAGTGATTGCTGGGGGAGCTGTATACAGCGATTGCCGGGGGAGCTGTATATAGTGATTGCTGGGGAGCTGTATACAGTGATTGCTGGGGGGAGCTGTATATAGTGATGTCTGGGGGAGCTGTATATAATGATTGCTGGGGGAGCTGTATATAGTGGTTGCTGGGGGAGCTGTATATAGTGATTGCTGGGGGAGCTGTATATAGTGATAGCTGGGGGAGCTGTATATAGTGATTGCTGGGGGAGCTGTATATAGTGATTGCTGGGGGAGCTGTATATAGTGATTGCTGGGAGAGCTGTATATAGTGATTGCTGGGGAACTGTATATAGTGATTGCTGGGGGAGCTATATATAGTGATTGCTGGGGGAGCTGTATATAGTGATTGCTGGGGGAGCTGTATATAGTGATTGCTGGGGAGCTGTATATAGTGATTGCTGGGGAGCTGTATATAGTGATTGCTGGGGGAGCTGTATACAGTGATTGCTGGGGGAGCTGTATATAGTGATTGCTGGGGAGCTATATATAGTGATTGCTGGGGGAGCTGTATACAGTGATTGCTGGGGGAGCTGTATATAGTGATTGCTGGGGGAGCTGTATATAGTGATTGCTGGGGGAGCTGTATATAGTGATTGCTGGGGGGAGCTGTATATAGTGATTGCTGGGGGAGCTGTATATAGTGATTGCTGGGGGAGCTGTATATAGTGATTGCTGGGGAGCTGTATATAGTGATTGCTGGGGGAGCTGTATACAGTGATTGCTGGGGGAGCTGTATATAGTGATTGCTGGGGAGCTGTATATAGTGATTGCTGGGGGAGCTGTATACAGTGATTGCTGGGGGAGCTGTATATAGTGATTGCTGGGGGAGCTGTATACAGTGATTGCTGGGGGAGCTGTATATAGTGATTGCTGGGGAGCTGTATATAGTGATTGCTGGGGGAGCTGTATACAGTGATTGCTGGGGGAGCTGTATATAGTGATTGCTGGGGGAGCTGTATATAGTGATTGCTGGGGGAGCTGTATATAGTGATTGCTGGGGGGAGCTGTATATAGTGATTGCTGGGGGAGCTGTATATAGTGATTGCTGGGGGGAGCTGTATATAGTGATTGCTGGGGGGAGCTGTATATAGTGATTGCTGGGGGAGCTGTATATAGTGATTGCTGGGAGAGCTGTATATAGTGATTGCTGGGGAACTGTATATAGTGATTGCTGGGGGAGCTGTATACAGTGATTGCTGGGGGGAGCTGTATATAGTGATTGCTGGGGAGCTGTATATAGTGATTGCTGGGGGAGCTGTATACAGTGATTGCTGGGGGAGCTGTATATAGTGATTGCTGGGGAGCTGTATATAGTGATTGCTGGGGGAGCTGTATACAGTGATTGCTGGGGGAGCTGTATATAGTGATTGCTGGGGGAGCTGTATATAGTGATTGCTGGGGGGAGCTGTATATAGTGATTGCTGGGGGAGCTGTATATAGTGATTGCTGGGAGAGCTGTATATAGTGATTGCTGGGGGAGCTGTATATAGTGATTGCTGGGGGGAGCTGTATATAGTGATTGCTGGGGGAGCTGTATATAGTGATTGCTGGGGGGAGCTGTATATAGTGATTGCTGGGGGGAGCTGTATATAGTGATTGCTGGGGGAGCTGTATATAGTGATTGCTGGGAGAGCTGTATATAGTGATTGCTGGGGAACTGTATATAGTGATTGCTGGGGGAGCTGTATACAGTGATTGCTGGGGGAGCTGTATATAGTGATTGCTGGGGGAGCTGTATATAGTGATTGCTGGGGGAGCTGTATACAGTGATTGCTGGGGGAGCTGTATATAGTGATTGCTGGGGAGCTGTATATAGTGATTGCTGGGGGAGCTGTATACAGTGATTGCTGGGGGAGCTGTATATAGTGATTGCTGGGGGAGCTGTATATAGTGATTGCTGGGGGAGCTGTATATAGTGATTGCTGGGGGGAGCTGTATATAGTGATTGCTGGGGGAGCTGTATATAGTGATTGCTGGGGGGAGCTGTATATAGTGATTGCTGGGGGAGCTGTATATAGTGATTGCTGGGAGAGCTGTATATAGTGATTGCTGGGGGAGCTGTATATAGTGATTGCTGGGGGGAGCTGTATATAGTGATTGCTGGGGGAGCTGTATATAGTGATTGCTGGGAGAGCTGTATATAGTGATTGCTGGGGGGAGCTGTATATAGTGATTGCTGGGGGAGCTGTATATAGTGATTGCTGGGAGAGCTGTATATAGTGATTGCTGGGGAACTGTATATAGTGATTGCTGGGGAACTGTATATAGTGATTGCTGGGGGAGCTGTATACAGTGATTGCTGGGGGAGCTGTATATAGTGATTGCTGGGGAGCTGTATATAGTGATTGCTGGGGGAGCTGTATACAGTGATTGCTGGGGGAGCTGTATATAGTGATTGCTGGGGAGCTGTATATAGTGATTGCTGGGGGAGCTGTATACAGTGATTGCTGGGGGAGCTGTATATAGTGATTGCTGGGGGAGCTGTATATAGTGATTGCTGGGGGAGCTGTATATAGTGATTGCTGGGGGGAGCTGTATATAGTGATTGCTGGGGGAGCTGTATATAGTGATTGCTGGGGGGAGCTGTATATAGTGATTGCTGGGGGAGCTGTATATAGTGATTGCTGGGAGAGCTGTATATAGTGATTGCTGGGGGAGCTGTATATAGTGATTGCTGGGGGGAGCTGTATATAGTGATTGCTGGGGGAGCTGTATATAGTGATTGCTGGGGGGAGCTGTATATAGTGATTGCTGGGGGAGCTGTATATAGTGATTGCTGGGAGAGCTGTATATAGTGATTGCTGGGGGAGCTGTATATAGTGATTGCTGGGGGGAGCTGTATATAGTGATTGCTGGGAGAGCTGTATATAGTGATTGCTGGGGGAGCTGTATATAGTGATTGCTGGGAGAGCTGTATATAGTGATTGCTGGGGAACTGTATATAGTGATTGCTGGGGGAGCTGTATACAGTGATTGCTGGGGGAGCTGTATATAGTGATTGCTGGGGAGCTGTATATAGTGATTGCTGGGGGAGCTGTATACAGTGATTGCTGGGGGAGCTGTATATAGTGATTGCTGGGGAGCTGTATATAGTGATTGCTGGGGGAGCTGTATACAGTGATTGCTGGGGGAGCTGTATATAGTGATTGCTGGGGGAGCTGTATATAGTGATTGCTGGGGGAGCTGTATATAGTGATTGCTGGGGGGAGCTGTATATAGTGATTGCTGGGGGAGCTGTATATAGTGATTGCTGGGGGGAGCTGTATATAGTGATTGCTGGGGGAGCTGTATATAGTGATTGCTGGGAGAGCTGTATATAGTGATTGCTGGTGGAGCTGTATATAGTGATTGCTGGGGGGAGGTGTATATAGTGATTGCTGGGGGAGCTGTATATAATGATTGCTGGGGGAGCTGTATATAGTGATTGCTGGGGGCAGCTGTATATAGTGATTGCTGGGGGAGCTGTATATAGTGATTGCTGGGAGAGCTGTATATAGTGATTGCTAGGGAACTGTATATAGTGGTTGCTGGGGGGGATGTATACAGTGGTTGCTGGGGGGGATGTATACAGTGGTTGCTGGGGGAGCTAGATACAGTGGTTGCTGGGGGAGCTGTATACAGTGATTACTGGGGAGGCTGTTTATAGTTATTGCTGGGGGTCGGTATATAGCGATTGCTGTTCCCTGTCTGGACTACATTCAATGGGGGCCTCCACCATGTTTTGCGCCCAGGGGCCCCCACCAACCTTAATCCGGCCCTGCTGATGTGGGTACAAAAAAGAAAGAAAGGCAGACTTTTCTGGCCCCTCAAAAGAAAGGCAGCTTTCCCTGCAGGCAATGTGTAAACTGCACTATGATGCTAAAGGGAGAAAAATTCACACACCCAATAACTTACACCACATATGAAATTAAGCATTATCTTACGTGTAATTCAGATCACATCATTTATCTGTTGCAGTGCCCATGTAATCTATGGTATATTGGTGAGACAACCCTCGATTTCCAGACCCAGATTAATCAACATAGATACACTATTAGGGCAGGCAGAAAGGATCTCCCGGTTCCTAAACATTTTCTGACTGCAAACATAGAGAGGGACATTTGAGGTTTCGCCTCATAAACAGAATCCCGCCCCTTAGGAGAGGAGGAGATAGGATGAAACTTTTGAAAAAATGAGAATTAGAGTGGATCTATAAGTTAAATACATTGAAACCCAATGGGTTAAACGTTGATTTCAAAATAAGCGGAATTTTTTGAATACTGCTTTGCCTCTTTTACTACTCCAATTCTTTGACAAAAATAATCTTCTATGTGGGTTTTTGTGATTTTACATACGATACTAACCGTAATTTCACGTACACAATATTGCTGGACACCGTCTGTGGACTCCTCCTATGGCTCCTCTGCTAAAAAAAAATGTTTGTTATTTGCATAGTATTATAAAAGGTTTATTTATGATAATTTTGCCTCCTGATTAACTCATGCCAAGGTTATTGGTGTTGCAGATCCATAATGACTATGATCACATATTGACTACTTATCTTGGTGGATGGAGACTGGACCGACCACCACTTGGACTGTGATTAGGACGTTGCAGCGTATATATTTAGCAGTCTATATAATATACAGATTGGACGTTGCTACTTTATGTCTTTTTAGGTTTATACTGACCACTAGGGCTACCTACCTATACTCGATACTCGATGTGTACCTTTGATATCTGTGCTGCATTTCTCCGCTATCTAGAAGGTGATATCTAGGCCGTACTGCTTAAAGATTTTCAGCTGCTAGACCCCTGTTTACATGTTTATGTATTTAGAGACGTGTCACATTTTTATCGTACACGGAGGTTTACAGAAATGAACTTCCCTTACTTTAAATGACGGTCCCGGACATTCAGACCTATGGTGCGCATGCGCCACAATCTCCTATGGCCATCTACATTATCCTTAAGATGGCGGTATCAGTAGCGAGTTGTACTGATGAGCATGCGTGACATGCGCAATAGAGGATCTGTACGCCACTACCTCTTACTGACCAGCGCACTAGCGTCTGTAGGACGCGGCTAGCGGTTTGTCTATGAACAACATGGCCAGGAGGAGGTTCCCTTACAGGTGACTTATTACACTATAATCTATGTAAATGATGTCTGTATGGTAATCCATCACTTGATCACATATGGCTGTACACTTTATATAATGATAAAGGGATACACTACTTATTAAAATTGTGTTTATGTGAAAGATAATGTTACATACTACTTTATTGTATATGTGTGCAATGTTTACCCTGGATATGATGTCTCAACTCTAAGAGTATATGGGGCAGATTTATCAAGCAGTCTCTTGAATGGGATGTCACCCTGAATGCTCTCGTAAGTATAATCTTCTATATTTGCTTCTGTGTAATGATCTCACATATTGTTATATTTTGCGTGTGACCTATGAGAGTATAATCTCCTGGCCGTCCATTATAAGCATATTACACATTATTACAGCCAGTCCTACTATTCATAAGTCACATGAAGGTTTTACTGTTTCTCATTCACACCTATTACCTCATAAAATACTCTATATATAATGTGAGGTGATTATATCATGACCCATCATTACATGTGAGGAGTCATTTATATCATTGTCCTGGTGACTGATGAAAGAGGTGGAGGCTGGAGCCATTGTTATGGTCTCGGCCTATCACGGTGTATGGAGCCATTGTTATGGTCTCGGCCTATGACGGTTGTTATGGTCTCGGTCTATGACAGTGTATGGAGCCATTGCTATGGTCTTGGCCTGTAACATTGTATGGAGCCATTGTAATGGCCCTGGCCTATCACGGTGTATGGGGACATTGCTATGGCCCCGGCCTATGACATTGTATGGAGGCATTGTTATGGTCTCGGCCTTTGACTGTGTATTGAACCATTTTTATGGTCTTGGCCTATGACGGTTCATGAAGCCATTGTTTTGGTCTCGGCTTATGACATTGTATGGAGCCATTCTCATGGCCTAGCCTATAACAGTGTATGGAGCCATTGTTATGGTCTCGGCCTATGACAGTGTATGGAGCCATTGTTATGGTCCTGGTCTATGACAATATATAGAGCTATTTTATGGTCTCGGCCTAGTACAGTGTATGGAGTCATTGTTATGGTCCCGGCCTATGACGGTGTATAGAGCCAATGTTTTGGTCTCGGCCTATAACAATATATAGAGCTATTGTTATGGTCTCGGCCTAGTACAGTGTATGGAGTCATTGTTATGGTCTATGATGCCATTGTTATGGTCTCAGCCTTTGACGGTTGATGGAGCTATTGTTATGGTCCTGGACTATGACGGTGTATGGAGTCATGTGTCTATTACACTTGGATATCTAGCTATCAGGGTCAAGGCATAGGAGGCGACGAAATGTCACTTGTCACTGGCTTATGTCTAGGATGGATTTTCCTCCTGGAAAATGGGTTTGGTCAGGAATTTTTATTGATGGCCTATTTTCAGTAGTTGATTGTTGGAGCAATGACACACAACACCCATATGATTAACTGTTTGATGCCCCATATACATAAAGTCTAGGAGCTGGAAGCAGCTGGCTCCTTGCCCCTGTAGTGTTCAGAAATGTCTACTGGAGACGTGTCTCATAAGGAAAATGTATGCTAGCCGTGGCTGAAGCTACACAGGCAAGGAGTCAACTGCTTCTAGGTCTATGTCCTTGTGGTTGTCCAGATGACCACAGATGTCTAGTGCCAACTCTTCAACTATTGATGATCGATCCTTGGGAGCCCCTTTGTACCAATCTCTTTGTAAAAGACTGAAGGCACAGTAAATGGTAGTGTCACGTTGTGGATGTATTCTTACATTTCCAGGAGGAATCACATGGACAGAGTTCTAATAAAAATAATTTTATGGCGTTATAATGACACCCATCACGCAACCTAATATACATAATTTTCTGTAGAGCTCTATGTGTGTTAGAGCTCATACATGGTGGTTATGACACCAAGCATGGAAAGGGTTGTGGGACCTCAATTCTGGCGATGAGTCTTCCTAATACATTGGGACAAAACACATTATGATATTTAAGGCATGTTCATGTTTAATAAATATCATGTTCAATAAATATCCTGTTTTCTTTAGGGAAACATTTAAGGGTTTTTCCAATCTGGGCACTTACATTTATTTTAATTCATTTTCCATATGTAAACTTTTTTTCTGATTGGATGTTATCAATAAAAATGTTCTTGTGTGAAGACAATGGGGCAGATTTATCAAGCTCTCTGAAAGTCAGAATATTTCCAGTTGCCCATGGCAACCAATCACAGCTCAGCTTTCATTTCACCAGTGCTCATGAATATTTTAAGCAGGAGCTGTGATTGGTTGCCATGGGCAATTGGAAATATTCTGACTTTCAGACAGCTTCATAAATCTGCCCCAATGTCTCATAAATGTTGCCATGTTGTCCCTTAGAAATGAGATAGCTTCCTTGGATACGACCACCTCACATTTTGGCAATGGTGGCCGTTTACATAAAATTGAATGTAAATGCCAAGACAAGAATACCCCTTTAAGTTTGTGGCAGATCTGTCACATCATGGATCTATATTTGGAGACTTCAGAGATGTAGGTTGGCCCTTCCATGGCAATATCTATAGATGGGCCTTTAGCTTCACTGCCAATGACTCCTTGTCTAATGATGATGTTAAGTAGAATCTACAGCTTGATCCATGTAAGGCTACATACATGTAATGGGCTGCACACCAGGGGATGTTTTGGGTTCGTTGGAGATGGGAGGGGTGAGTCCTCCATAGAGAGGAGGCTACCCTGCTCAGTCACAGTGCCGTGAGAGATGATATACTCAACACACCGTGATCTGGAGTAATAGACCTCAATGGTGGGTGATATCTGGCCCCAAAATGGGCATCCAGATCATGACCACTGACCACTGCACTGCACTCTTGGGGTTGTTACCAGAGACTCTCTGTGCTGCAGCTTCACAGACTATTACACTGTCTTCCCCACCTCCTTCTCCCCCAGCAATTCCCTCCTGAGGGGGAGACTGGGTAACGGTCTGTGAAGTTACAGCACAGAGGGACACTGGTAATACCCCCCCAGATCGCATTTGATGGCAGATTTAATATTAGGATCTCACTAATTAATTCAGTTTTTCTATGAATTGAACCAAAAAGTCCTAAAATCGCTTGTGTCACAAATTAGCATCAAAAACTGCAACTCCTCATCACATGTCAAATCTGAACAGCAACTAGACAAGTGGAGGGGTCTTAAAAAAAAAAGATCAGTAGAATTCATTTTATAGTAAAATGGTGCCAATTTTTTTGTAACAAATCAACAATTCAGTTATCAAAATTTAGCACATTTTTTTACTTCATTTTTTCCCATGTTCATCGCTTGTCAGAGCTGGTGAATGTGAAGCTGAGATCTTACTATACATAGAGTCTCCCGGGGATATCTATCTATATAGCCATGTATTATAACTGTAGCAGCCAATCACAGCTCAGCTTTCATTCATACAGAGCAGCTAATAAAATGAAAGCAGCGCTGTGATTGGTTAATATGGGTGACACTACTTTACTACAAACAGCTCATGTATAACTCCCTTATGTATAACAATGGGACATAGTTTTGGCATATGTTGGGCTAATTTGGACCTATGGATGTATATGGCAGGTATGAGGTCACCACCTGGACTCTATTATACAAATGACTTTGGGTTTAAGCAGAAATATTTTTGGCTGTCCTATCAGAAGTTGATATACTGATATATGAGTAACTCCCGGAATAGAAGAGAGTCAAAAGGGTTAAATTTGCCATATTTAATATACATTTATCATGTCTCAATCATTTAATATACAAAATGGCCGCTCCCTGTACTAAGTTTCCATGGAATCAGAATCCTCCCCATTCAACTGAGTTCTAAACATGATGTCATACCCGCTGTGATGTCATCACTACTATATAACTCCCGCTCTGTACCTATAATTCTCTGAGGGTTGTATAGTAGAGGAGTGGAGAGTGAAGAGGAGATTTTGTTGCTGTTTTACAGACGAATGATGGAAAGATTTTTTGTAAGTAGACTTTATTTATTGACGGATATCAGGATTATTGTTAGTGATGAAATTTAGACATCAGGAAATAGACGGTCGGATTGTAATGTAGATAAGGGGAATCCTGGGCGGTGTCGTACTGGGGCTACTAAGGTCCACCAGATAACATTATTCTGGAGGACCCTCTTCACATTCAACTAAAAAAAAGACCCTCCAGCTTCCAAATTTAGTTATCTTCTGCTGTATCTTTGTAATCCAGTATAAGGTTGGAGCCTGGGCCCACCAGAGGATGGACAGTCCGACACGGATCCTGGGGAATATCTGCTCTCATTTTTTGGTTTCTGTTCTACATTTGGGACATTATTGATAGCGCTGTGGGTTCAGAGGAGCAGAAAGAAGATTTACCCCCAGACCCCTGTCCCGAGAGGACATATTATAAAACATGGTGACATCATATCCAGGTCCTGATGTCCCCTCCACCCATTCCTGGTTATACTGAGGTCCTAGATCTGTCATTAGGGTAACATTGAGGTGTCTGGGAGGGTGAGGGGAAGATCTAAACCCTGTATTTACTGTGCACTAGTTATAATATGTCACCCCCAGATTCATTCTTACAATCCTTTTGCTGATAACAGTTTAAAATTATAAACTTTATGTGAAGAAATTGCAAAAATTGTATAATTTACTCTAAAAGAAAGATGGCGGATGTGTGTACTGGTTACCATAGCAATAGTATCTTTCTCCATTTAGCCAGGTCCTAGCGTGATGTCATCACTATCACTGCTGTATACAGCCTGGTATTACCCATAATGCTCTAAGAGATAGACTTTGTGATATTGAAGATGTTCTAGAGCCGTCTACTACATCTTTACTCATTTCTGGTTATATCAATGTCTCTTTCCACCAATGTCCTCCTATACTCCACTAGTGGTCTCCACCATCTCCGCTCCTGAAGGTCTATGGTTACTTTGCATGATTCCTTCTGGAGACGTCTCCATCATGTGGAACCACAAATAATTTCACTGACCCGAAATTCTGTTCTTCTCTCTCCCCTATAGGATAAACTTACTGGACGCACTCGTGTCCAAGTCCTGTCCCGCAGGGCACTGGAGCCGGAGGCTAAACGCACTTGGATCAAATCCTACAAGGACGGGGTAAATAATTCTAGAGACATCATCAGCCATCACCACATTATACATAACATGTGATATTGGGGCTATCTGGGGTTCACCTCCTCCATGACATCTTATCAATAAGATGTCATTGATCTGAAAGTAATGTTTCTATTTTTATGTCCCACAGCCAGGTCGTTCCCCTGCCTTCTATGATTTGGCTGCTGCTATTCATGATGGACCAGGAGACCTGATGCCGGGGCCACCTGAGCCCTGCTGGATTGATAGATCGGTAAGGAGGCCATTACTATATAGTCATGGACTCACCATGTCCCATAACTGCTGCTGATGCTATTGATGATGATGATGGAGGTGATGATGAATTGTGGGAAAATGATTCTAATTTGACAATTAATATGTATTGACAGGAGACTTACCTACCACTGGATCCGGCTCCTGAGTGTAGTGCAGAAACAACGCCGCTAGACCTGGACTGCATCATCACGGTAATGTCTCTTCTCCTCTATGATCCACACACGACTTATAGACAATGGGGCAGATTTACTAATATTCTCTAAAAAATGTGCAAGATAAACTAGAGCGTGTTATCAAGTAGATGATTTACAAATTTAGATGTAATAGTTACATCTGGTGTCCGCTGTATGTTTCTTAGATCCAGGCACCGTGACTGTGGTAATCTTCTTATATTTGTTATCTATGGCCTCCTTCTTTCTAAATTCAACTTTTAAAATTATGCCAATGAGCCTATAGGACTCCTGGGGTTGTTATCAGAGACTCTCTGTGCTGCAGCTTCACAGACAATTACATTGTCTTCCCCACCTCCTTCTCCCCCAGCTATTCCCTTCTGGGGAGGAGACTGGGTAACGGTCTGTGAAGTTACAGCACAGATGGACACTGGGAAAACCCCCCAGATCGCTTCTGGCTCATCAGCAGAACTATAAAGGTTGATTTTAGAAGGAAGGAGGCCATGGATAACACATATGTGTATGAGTAATTGATCCTGGTTTATCAGGATGGATTTTGATGGCAGATTTAATATTAGGATCTCACTAATTAATTCAGTTTTTCTATGAATTGAACCAAAAAGTCCTAAAATCTCTTGTGTCACAAATTAGCATCAAAAACTGCAACTCCTCTCATCACATGTCAAATCTGAACAGCAACTAGACAAGTGGAGGGGTCTTAAAAAAAAAGATCAGTAGATTTTATTGTATAGTGAAATGGAGCCAATTTTTGTAACAAATCAACAATTCAGTTATCAAAATTTAGCACATTTTTTTACTTCATTTTTTCCCATGTTCATCGCTTGTCAGAGCTGGTGAATGTGAAGCTGAGATCTTACTATACATAGCGTCTCCCGGTGATATCTATCTACATAGCCATGTATTATAACTGTAGCAGCCAATCACAGCTCAGCTTTCATTCATATCAAGTGCTAATAAAATGAAAGCAGCGCTGTGAATGGTTAATATGGGTAACACTACTTTACTACATACAGCTCATGTATAACTCCCTTATGTATAACAATGGGACATAGTTTGGCATATGTCAGACTAACTTGGACCTATAGATGTATATGGCAGGTATAAGGTCACCACCTGGACACTATTATGCAAATGTCTTTACTGGTGATTAAAAAGCATAAAATACACCTAAAATACACCTAAAATGTCCTAGTAATATAAATGCTAGCTAACGTGGTACCTGTGATGGAGCATGAAAACTTCCAGATGGTAATTGTATCCAGTCCGAATTCCTGTTATTCACCTGAATGGTCCAAAGAGGTTTCTGCATCCAAGAGATTGGTATATAGATGAGGTTCTACAAGTGGTGAACTTTGAATAAGTCAGCAATAATGCGGAGCAGCCCGGCCGGTGGCTGCAACCAGCTAGACGGTTACGTTGGAGTGGCGAAGAAAACCGTGACTTTCGAAACGCATCGAGGAGAAGTATTCATTTGGACGACCCGTAGATTGAGTGACGTCACTCCAACTGAACTGTCTAGCGGGTTGCAGCCACCGGCCGGGCTGCTCCGCATTATTGCTGACTTATTCAAAGTGCACAACTTGTAGAACCTCATCTATATACCAATCTCTTGGATGCAGAAACCTCTTTGGACCATTCAGGTGAATAACAGGAATTCGGACTGGATACAATTAGCATCTGGAAGTTTTCATGCTCCATCACAGGTACCACGTTAGCTAGCATTTATATTACTAGGACAGCGCAGGTGTATTTTATACTTTTTAATCACCATTACTTATTTGAAGGAATAGTGTGGCTACCCCTTCCTCCACCAGCGAAGTCCAACCACACTCCAAATTGTCTACTCTGTTTTTTTTGCGCCATTTGAAATTGTATTGATTTGTCTAAATGTCTTTACTATAGTTGATATACTGATATATGAGTAATTCCTAGAATTCTGTTCTTCTCTCTCCCCTATAGGATAATCTGACTGGACGCACCTATGTCCAAGTTCTGTCCCGCAGGGCACTGGAGCCGGAGGCCAAACGCACTTGGATCAAATCCTACAAGGACGGGGTAAATAATTCTAGAGACATCATCAGCCATCACCACATTATACATAACATGTGATATTGGGGTTATCTGGGGTTCACCTCCTCCATGACATCTTATCAATAAGATGTCATTGATCTGAAAGTAATGTTTCTATTTTTATGTCCCACAGCCAGGTCGTTCCCCTGCCTCCTATAATTTGGCTGCTGTGACACATGATGGACCAGAAGACCTGATGCCGGGGTCACCTGAGCCCTGCTGGATTGTTAGATCGGTAAGGAGGCCATTACTATATAGTCATGGACTCACCATGTCCCATAACTGCTGCTGATGCTATTGATGATGATGTTGGAGTTGATGATGAATTGAGGGAAAATGATTCTAATTTGACAATTAATATGTATTGACAGGAGACTTTCCTACCACTGGATCCGGCTCCTGAGTGTAGTGCAGAAACAACGCCGCTAGACTGGGACAAGATCAGCGAGCACTGCAGCATCACGGTAATGTCTCTTCTCCTCTATGATCCACACACGACTTATAGACAATGGGGCAGATTTACTAATATTCTCTAAAAGAAAGTGCAAGATAAACTGGAGCGTGTTATCAAGTACATGATTTACAAATTTAGTGTGTGGTGTCCGCTGTGTGTACAATTTTTGGTGCTTTTCCATAGTAAATCTGGACCCGTGTTTATAGTTGAATGGAGGATTCATTTGCTTTCTATCACTCTAAATTTCTGTGTATCCAAATTCTCAAAAGGATGAACCAGAAACCCCCGTGGAGAAAAGAAGATCTACTGGATCCAAATGGAGAAAAAGACTGAGGAGCATCTTCTGCATGGTGAGGAGATCTCAGTCTAGGACATGTATCTCAGCCTGGTGATACATGTCGTGTATCTCAGGATCTCATTCACAAGTGACTGGACTCGTGATACACACATCATCATCAGCTTTCTCTTATGTTTCCTCTGTAGAGCCGGGAATCAGTCAAGGTGACTCCTTTCACGCCAGCTCTCAGAAGACCCAGCACAAAGGACTTTGGGTGCCAAGTCACCGAAGAAGATCTCAGCCTTGGGCCAAAAGTCACCGTGATCCATGTGAAACCGATGAAACATTCCTGTATGGTTGACGCTTCAACCCAGGTCAATGAGGATGAGATAAGTTCTTAGGTAGGTGGATGCACATCAGTACATTGTGACAAGGACAACATCAAGGAGATCTGAGATTCTGCAGATCGGAGTCTTCAGAACTTTTCCAGTGACTTTGCAAATTCTTTAATTTACTTCTCTTGTCCCGATATCACATACTATTTTACTATTACACGTCTAGAGCTGAGTTGATGCTACTGCTGTTTTCCTCTTAGTTTGGAAAAGTGCATTATGGGAGCTCAAAAAATATATTTACAACATACACTGACTGATTTTTGGCTTTAGCGTTGGATTATATGACCTAATGTGAAACTTTACAATGAAGATAATCCAGAGATTTTTTTTTTTTTTTTGCAGCTTTCATTCACGAAGTTTCTTCTTGAATTTAGACCAGGACGTCCTGTAACCTACCAAACCTGTAAGTCCTGACTATACTCTGCCACATAGATGAATCACTTCTCTACCAGTGAGCAATGTCCATAAGATATTACAATCTAGGCCGATGTCCATGGGACATCATCACTGCTATGGACATTTAGATATGGATCATTCCAGGATGAGTCCAGTCTTGTAGACATGTAGCAGCCACTTGATGAGGAATGTATGTAGTGATAGATCTTTGTTCTTTCATTAGGCCAATAGACGTGTCCTCCCGCCCCTGGTGTCAGAACTGGACGTCTATGACTATGGAGACCATGAATAATGTTCTGAAGATATGGCAGACCTGAACACCTACACAAACCTTTGTACTCTAGGGTGGCACCATGATACCAGCTATGGGCATTTCACTGCCAATAAATGTGCAGATTATATGAAGTGTTTTTGTGTTTTTACTTTCTAATTTGTAAAAATAGACCTGAAGGGGCTTGTTCCACCACATACCCCATCCATATTCCAGCGCTTAGTGGATACATATAAGTTGGTGGGCGACCCCTGGGGTGTTATTTACTTCAATGGGGCTGCCAGGGCCACAATCTTTGGCAGCCCTATAGAAGTGATGGGACGGCAGTCATAAATACTGGCATGAAGGGGTATAGACAGGGGATTGGTATCACAAAGGTCACAATGTACAATATTAACCCTTAGGCCTGATGGACACAAACACACAACTGTGATTCACTCACCGCCCCGTAGCCTTCCATTCGGCACATTCACGGTGCGGTCAGTCATTTCCTATTGTCCCGTCGTGTGTGAGGGAGATCATGGTCATGTGCATGAGGCCTTAATCTACAGCATCTCTTAGATTTATCTGGGACTATGAAGAAGAATTTCAGTTCTGTTATTGTGGTTTCTCTTCATCTTTATGCATAACCGGAGATGTAGAGGTGCTGGGCCATGGGTTCTGGAACTATAGTGTGAAAACTCACAACCACCTTACATATAAATCTATAATATCCTACAAGACTTTCTGGACAGACATGGACCTTCTCCTCTACACTTGGATTTTGGGACAAGTACATTATGGAGATATATTCCGGGGCTCTTTGTATTACATGTATCATGGAAGTCAGAACCAGTCTTTCCGGCTGTAGACCCGTCACACATTCATCACGGTATCTGCTCCTTATCCTCAGCCCCAGGCCAGACTGGAGAAGTAAATTACAGAGACTTCATAGAGACGTGTCAGGAGAGTGCGGAGTATACAGATTTATAGTATGTTGTGATATCAGGTTTTATATCTCATTACATGAGAGTCATTTGCTGTGTGTGTAGATGACTTATAGGACATGAGGGATTACATGGAGTAATGAAGATGGTGCCCTAACAAAGGAAAAGTTACTAAACTAAGATCCTCTCACCAGTCTATCACTCACTGATGTGCATAGCGCCTGCTACAGGGATTGGTGTGTTACTACTATTATTTTATGAGAGGAACATTATAGGCACATGGAGGGCATTAGAGCAGTGGTTCTCAACCTTTCTAATGCTGTGACCCCGCAATACAGTTCCTCATGCTGTGGTGACCCCAAACCATGCAACCTGCAGTAAAAACACAGTAAAATTGCGGCTCCTATGGCTTTAGACGACCCCCGGTTTTGGTCGTTCGACCCCCGCTGGGGTCCCGACCCACAGGTTGAGAACCACTGCATTAGAGGATCATCATAGTATGTGGGCAATAGTGGAGTAACAGGACCTCAGTGGACCCCAATGTGAACTTTGGATCGAACCCCTCATGTAGCGAAACTCACTCTGTCACCCCCGTCTTGCACATCACACTTGATACTACACATTTTAGCTACACAGACATATGCACATAATACCATACTCATATATCATATATACTACCAGGAGCAACCTCCCCTCATGTGTTGCACAACAGTTCCCAAAAAGTAGACTAAATACCTTCAAGCTATTCCCTACACCTGCCAAGAGCAGGTATGGATTAGTGACTTTTTTGTACTTAAATAATAATTCTTTATTTATATACTGCACACAGATTATGAGGCACTGCAGTGTGCCTGGAGTGTGGGAGGAAACCGGAGAACCTGGAGGAAACCCACACAAACATGGAGAGAACATACAAACTCTTTGCAGATGTTGACCTGGGTGGGATTTGAATCAATGATCCCAGCACTGCAAGGCAGAAGTGCTTACCACTGAGCCACTGCACTGCCCAGTCGCAAATTCGGCATCTGTATTAGAGCGATAACTCATGGAACGCTACTCTCTAATAATCTACAATACTACTACCTAATAATCTAATACAAAACTACTACTCACTATTCTACTACAACACTGCTATTCATTAATACACAACTACTACAATACTACTAGTCACTCATCTACTACACCAATACTACTCACTAACCTACTACCATACATTACATTCGTTGTAGAGCTCTGCCTTTCCAGTTCAGCTCCTGCTGACTCCTCTTCTAAAATATCATCACTCACCAGTCTTCAACGCCACTACTACTCACTGATGTACCACACCACTACTACTCCCTAATCTAATGCAAAACTACAACTCACTAGTCTACAACACTTCAGTTCACTTATCCATGACCAGATCACTACTCACTATTCACTAATCTACTACAATACTACTCACTAATCTACTACCATACTACTCACTATTCACTAATCTACAACCATACTACTCACTATTCACTAATCTACTACCATACTACTCACTATTCACTAATCTACTACAATACTACTCACTATTCACTAATCTACTACCATACTACTCACTATTCACTAATCTACTACCATACTACTCACTATTCACTAATCTACTACAATACTACTCACTATTCACTAATCTACTACAATACTACTCACTATTCACTAATCTACTACAATACTACTCACTATTCACTAACCTACTACAATACTACTCACTATTCACTAACCTACTACAATACTACTCATTATTCACTAACCTACTACAATACTACTCACTATTCACTAATCTACTACAATACTACTCACTATTCACCAATCTACTACAATACTACTCACTATTCACCAATCTACTACAATACTACTCACTATTCACCAATCTACTACAATACTACTCACTATTCACTAATCTACTACAATACTACTCACTATTCACCAATCTACTACAATACTACTCACTATTCACTAATCTACTACAATACTACTCACTATTCACCAATCTACTACAATACTACTCACTATTCACTAACCTACTACAATACTACTCACTATTCGCTAATCTACTACAATACTACTCACTATTCACTATTCTACTACAATACTTTTTACTATTCGCTAATCTACTACAATACTGCTCACTACTCACTAATCTACTACAATACTACTCATTATTCACTAATCTACTACAATACTACTCACTATTCACTAATCTACTACAATACTACTCACTATTCACTAATCTACTACAATACTACTCACTATTCACTAATCTACTACAATACTACTCACTATTCACTAATCTACTACAATACTACTCACTATTCACTAATCTACTACAATACTACTTACTATTCACTAATCTACTACAATACTACTCACAAATAAACAGCAACATCTACTTGTCTATTACCACTTACTACACAGCTACTTTACTATACTCATACTACATACTTTTTATAGGAATGGAGTGTTGCTGTACATCTGGGAGAATGAGGCGTTTATGTTACTTTTGCTGTACGGTACAGTGTGGGAAATCTCTGGTGTGTATATGTTAGTAGAGGTTATGGGAGCACAGCACTGCACCCATGATCAGGGTCAGGCACCGGCTGCTTGTGATGCTAATAAGAGGTTAATATGATGCTAATGATCAGCACATCTATAATGTATGTAATGGAGGAGGAAGTAGAGGAGAATAACAAATGCAGGGTGAATTAAGAAAATCCCTTCAGTTTTCGGTGTCACCGCCCTTTACCTACAGAACACTTCTTCTAGGGGCACTTCTATACAATTGTTATGGTATTTACAGGAATTCTGCAGGGAGGTTGTTCCAAACATCTTAGAGAAGTAAGCACAGATCTTACATGGATGTAGACTGACTCCAAACTCTGGATGCCCGGCGGCCCCCTGACACTACAGGCCCCATAGCAGTTGCCATGGCTGCTACCCCATGTTTCTTCTACACCTGCCTCAACCTTTTGCCCCAGACCCTGGCCCAATAGGCAGCTCATAATCTATACATCCAGTGTTACCAGTCTGTGCGGGTGCATAGGTGGGTGTGCCAACAATCATTGATTTTTATTTTAAAAAAAAGTTTGAAGCCCCTGAATCCAGGGATGAGGTCACACGGTGTATGTATAAGGCAGTGTATGGTGCCGCCCTTCTGGACATGTTGAATACGCAGCCTGCAATATAATACAGGATGATTAGAATATATTACATGTCATATCCTGTCATACTGGTCACTAATAACACTATGACTGTAGGGACCTGTAGACCAGCACCATAAAAACCGAGGCTCTTAACCCAGGGATTTGCCATGCCCCAAAATAAATTGATATTGAACGACAGGGACCATAAAATTGTTGTGGGTATGTGGGTAGGCCACAGCATTTATTTTTTGGAAAAAACCTTAGTTAATAAATAACAAAACATTTAATGTGCAAAACAAGAAAAAACAATTCTTTGTAGAAAAAACCTTGACGTCATGTGGGGGCCTTCCTTTTGCCTACGGGCAGGGCCAGATTAAGGGTCCCAGTGCTATGGAGCACCTCATTTAGGATGGGGCCCCCCAGCTCGTTAGCCAATGCGGGGCCCCCTCCCACAACAATATAAGTAAAAAGATATCACATAGTTACAGTTTCAAAGCTCTAGAGATATTAGAAACAATGGTATCTTTAGTTTTAGATAAATTCCTACCTTTACTAAACCATTTCCAATTTTGGTCCATGACAAACTAAAAAATACTCCCGCCATATAATTACCGAATAATGATACCACAATACTGTTACCAAATAAAAGTACCATAAGACCAAAATTCCAAACAATAGTGTTACTATTTGCAAAGGATACCTCGAAACTGACCCACAGGATTACCACAACGTGACCAGTATTACCAATAATTTACCACATATAAACTCCATTTACTGATGATCTTTACAGCCATATTGTTATAATACAAACACCACCGAGCAGAAGGCAATATCACTAATGACACCTCTGTACAAGCCCAAATAATAACATTACATCCTGATTATCACCACTACATAATAACTGAATAATACTGCAATACTACATAATAACCTACACACAGACCAGTATCTACCAGCATATAGTAACCATATAGTAGTAGTATCCCTCACACCACAACTGACCACACTGCGCCCCCACATATATCATATATACCCCTCACACCACACCTGACCACACTGTGCCCTCACATATATCATATATACCCCTCACACCACAACTGACCACACTGTGCCCCCACATATATCATATATACCCCTCACACCACAACTGACCACACTGTACCCCACATATATCATATATACCGCTCACACCACAACTGATCACACTGTACCCCCACATATATCATATATACCTCTCACACCACACCTGACCACACTGTACCCCCTTCATATATTATATACACCTCTCACACCACAACTGACCACACTGTGCCCCCACATATATCATATATACCCCTCACACCACAACTGACCACACTGTGCCCCCACATATATCATATATACCCCTCACACCACAACTGACCACACTGTGCCCCCACATATATCATATATACCCCTCACACCACAACTGACCACACTGTGCCCCCACATATATCATATATACCCCTCACACCACAACTGCCCACACTGTACCCCCACATATATCATATATACCCCTCACACCACATCTGACCACACTGTGCCATCACATATATCATATATACCCCTCACACCACAACTGCCCACACTGTGCTCCCACATATATCATACATACCCCTCACACCCACTCCAAAATATCCAATGTAAGGTGAAACAAGTAGTCTTCTTTATTCCATGTTTAAGCAAGAGTACAATAAAGTAGAGTGATGTTTTGGCTCACAGGGAGCCTTTATCAAGCTTGATAAATAAGAAAACGCTGAAAACCATAACAATAACTGATGACAATAACCCCACACCACAATGCTGGCTCACTATAGACACTAGGAATATAACAGGACATGTACAGTACAAGCTCAGAGATGTCTAATACTAGAAGGTTAGTCAGTTAATACATTACCGGTACTGCAGAAGTGGCGTCTAGTACCTCACAGGTGACTTCTACTTCTTCTACTTCAGGGCCAGAATCGACGTAACCTATGGCTGAAGAATCTTCCACCAGATGTCTTTTGCTCCTGGCAGCGCATACCCCACACTGTTCACCTAAAAATACCACAGTTACTCACAGTATAATGTCACCTGGATAACAGAAATATGCCCCCCCCCCCAAATATACCACACAATAAAACCTCTGTGTCCCCGGCATATATTACTATACTACAGACCCTGAGTAATACTGTACCCCTAATTATATGTCACCCCCCAATTACACAATATATGGTTCCCCCATGACTTCATTTATATATTGCCCCCTTTAATGAATTAATTTACCGATTTATGGCCCTTTCTAATATACTGGGGCGCCACATGAATTTTAGAGACTGGACCTTCTAATTTAATTATTTAATATACTGCCCCCCCTATTTAGTTATTTAATATACTGCCCCCCCCCTATTTAGTTATTTAATATACTGCCCCCTCACCCCACCCTGTGAACTATTTTACATACTGGGCCTCACCCCCAATACATTTCATACACTGGCTTCCTCTATACTATTTTATATTCTGCCCCCTCCATTAATTATGCAGTATACTGGGCCCCCAAATGAATTTTGTACACTTTACTCTTTGGTTCAGTAAGATTACAGGGAAACTACATTTATACAGGTTTTATTGAGTTTTAATACATCTTAAAAAATTAAAACCTCATCACGAGTATAAGTCAAGTTTTTCAGCACAAAAAATGTGCTAAAACCTCAAACTCAGCGGCAGGTCCGTAGACGCTGCTGACGGAACAAGAGAAGCACAGGAAAGGTGCGTTTTGATTTTCTTTTTTTGAGTGCTACAAGGGGCAGGAGCTGGCTATATTCGGGGGCAGGAGCTGGCTATATTCAGGGGCAGGAGCTGGCTATATTCAGGGGCAGGAGCTGGCTATATTCGGGGGCAGGAGCTGGCTATATATACGGGGGCAGGAGCTGGCTATATTCAGGGGCAGGAGCTGGCTATATTTGGGGGCAGGAGCTGGCTATATTCAGGGGCAGGAGCTGGCTATATTCGGGGGCAGGAGCTGGCTATATTCGGGGGCAGGAGCTGGCTATATACGGGAGCAGGAGGAAGGATATATACGGGGCAGGAGGAAGGCTATATACGGGGGCAGGAGCTGCCTATATACGGGGGGCAGGAGGAAGGCTATATACGGGGGCAGGAGCTGGCTATATACGGGGGCAGGAGCTGGCTATATACGGGGGCAGGAGCTGGCTATATTCGGGGGCAGGAGCTGGCTATATATACGGGGGCAGGAGCTGGCTATATTCAGGGGCAGGAGCTGGCTATATTTGGGGGCAGGAGCTGGCTATATTCAGGGGCAGGAGCTGGCTATATTCGGGGGCAGGAGCTGGCTATATTCGGGGGCAGGAGCTGGCTATATTCGGGGGCAGGAGCTGGCTATATACGGGAGCAGGAGGAAGGATATATACGGGGCAGGAGGAAGGCTATATACGGGGGCAGGAGCTGCCTATATACGGGGGGCAGGAGGAAGGCTATATACGGGGGCAGGAGCTGGCTATATACGGGGGCAGGAGCTGGCTATATACGGGGGCAGGAGCTGGCTATATACGGGGCAGGAGCTGGCTATATACGGGGCAGGAGGAAGGCTATATAGGGGCAGGAGCTGGCTATATACGGGGGCAGGAGGAAGGCTATATAGGGGCAGGAGCTGGCTATATACGGGACAGGAGCTGGCTATATACTGGGGCAGGAGGAAGGCTTTATAGGGGCAGGAGCTGGCTATATAAGGGCAGGAGGCTAAACGGGGGAAGGATCTGGTTATATGTATGGGTAGGAGGAAGGCTATACAAGGGCAGGATCTGGTTATATATACGGGGCAGGAGGAAGGCTATACAATGGCAGGAGCTGGCTATATATACGGAGGCAGGGGCAGGCTATATCGGGGGCAGGTGCTGGGTATATATGGGGGCTGGCTGGCTGTATACGGGGCAGGAGGAAGGCTATATCAGGTTCAGTTGCTGGCTATATAACGGTTGGCTTATACTTGAGTGTATAAGGTACTGAGATGTGTGAGGAGTCATGAGCTGACGTTTTCATTGCTACCATTTTGAGGGCTGTGCGACATTTTGATCAGTTTTTATTACATTTTTTATGTGATGTAAAATTGTGTAAAAGTTGCGTTTCCGATATTTGGGCGCTATTTTCAGTAATGTGGTTCAACACCAGCAATAACCGTTTTTATATTTTGATAGATCAGATATTTTGAGATGCGCAATCCCTAATGTGTTTGTGATTTTTACTGTTTATTAAATTTAATATCAGTTCTAGGGAAGGGGGGGATTTATTTTTTATACTTTTTTTTTACTACTTTTTAGAGTACTTTAACCCTAGATGGTGTTATCATTCCTACCATATACTACAATACTACTGTATATGTATTGCAGTTTATGGCATTTTTATAAAGTATTCATTACAATGAGCCACTGGTACATTGTAACGAAACTGCAGATGCCATGCAGCCTTGGGTCTGATGAAGATAGGAATAAAGATGGTGGCGCCGCACCTCTGTGCCATACATGTAAACCTCAGAGCGTGAGGGAGTTAATATTCTACCCCCCCCCCCCCCACACACACACACAATTAAAGGAAACCTACCACCACAAATCTACCTATAAAGGTAGACCGGGTGGTAGGTGAATCAATGGGACGTGAGGATAGCGGCTACTCCACGCCCCGGTAGCCACTTTACCCCTCCTACTCACCATGTTCGGCGCGCAGCTGCGCAGAACAGCAGGCCCGTGCCTGCGCGGTCACTGCTCCGAAGCCGGGGCTGCACAGGCGCGGGCCTGCTGTTCTGCGCATGCACAGACGGCAGGATCGTCGGACGAGGGCGCGCAGCTACGAACAGCTGCGCGCCGAACATTGTGAGTAGGAGGGGTAAAGTGGCTACCGGGGCGTGGAGTAGCCGCCTCGTGTAACCTCAGATGCGGCTACTCCACGCCCAAGTAGCCGCATAACAAAATTAACATATTAGGGTAATAAAAGTTTACAAAAAAGTGCGGGGACGTGAGGATTAGCCCTTAAAAGGGCTATCCTCACGTCCCATTGAGTCACCTACCACCCGATCTACCTTTATAGGTAGATTTGTGGTGGTAGGTGCCCTTTAACTATTTAATATGCTGCCCCTCCCAGAATTAACTACTTAATGCCCCCATAATAAACTATTTAATATGCTGCCCCCCATAATAAAATATTTTATATGCTGGCCCCCCCACAATTAACTATTTTATATGCTGCCCTCCCCCCACAATTAACTATTTAATATGCTGCCCCCCCATAACAAACTATTTAATATGCTGCTGCCCCCCACACACACAATTAACTATTTAATGTGCTGCCCACGACAAATTAATTATTTTAGATATTTCTGCCCCCACCATCTTTTAATACTGTTTGATAAAAAAAAACATTTTACTCACCTCAGGTCCCGTGTCTTGCTTCTTCTTGCCGCGTCCGGGAAGGAAGGGGCGCTCGGCCGCGCACCCCAGTTCATGGAGCGATGTGCGCCGGGGTTGTCTTCCGGCCACATCGCTCCGGTAATAGTGCTTGAGCGGCCGGAAATGGCCGCATCGAGCACTATATAGTGACGGGCAGGAGCTTCCGGTCCGGACGGACGGAGGCCCCTGCCCGACTGCCGATGGTCGAGGCCTGCCGGGGGCCACAGCAGGAGCCGGATCATTGGAGCGCCAGCCCGGGGGCCCCCAATCAATAAATTTGCATCCGGGGGCCCGGCGCTGGAGCTCCAAGAGCGCCAATGATGATCAGGCTCTGCCTACGGGCATGTGAAACTTCGCCAATGCTGTGACATCTGAAAAGACAGAGAAAACTGCCAGAAACCGGAAAAAACCTGAAAAGAAATATAACCTGAGGGCAGGGTGGGTGGGTGACTTCTCGCCGCTTGGTCCAGGCAGAAGGAAAGAGGACCCCCCCCCCCCCCACGTGCCCCCAATACTTTTAAAACCACGGGGCGGGCTCTGCAAGCCGGCCCCCCACCTCCTTTAGTTACCGCCCAAAAAGGAGAGCCCAATCGCCTCCTTCTGTATCCTTTAAAATTAAATAAAATCCCCCTACAGTCCCCCGCCCCTTCTCTATTTGATTTGGGGCTAGTGAATACAACAAGGGAGGCACTTTTACAATTTGGCAAAAAGCAGGGCGCTACTACTAGCAGGGCACTACTACTAGCAGGACACTATTACTAGCAGGACACTATTACTCTATTACTAGCGGGGCGCTATTTCTAGCAGGACACTATTACTAGCAGGGCACTACTACTAGCAGGACACTATTACTAGCAGGACACTATTACTAGCAGAGCACTATTACTAGCAGAGCACTATTACTAGCAGGACACTATTACTAGCAGGACACTATTACTAGCAGGGCACTACTACTAGCAGGGCACTACTACTAGCAGGACACTATTACTAGCAGGACACTATTACTAGCAGGGCACTACTACTAGCAGGACACTATTACTAGCAGGGCACTATTACTAGCAGGGCACTACTACTAGCAGGGCACTACTACTAGCAGGACACTATTACTAGCAGGACACTATTACTAGCAGGGCACTACTACTAGCAGGACACTATTACTAGCAGGACACTATTACTAGCAGGGCACTACTACTAGCAGGGCACTACTACTAGCAGGACACTATTACTAGCAGGACACTATTACTAGCAGGGCACTACTACTAGCAGGACACTATTACTAGCAGGACACTATTACTAGCAGAGCACTATTACTAGCAGGACACTACTACTAGCAGGACACTATTACTAGCAGGACACTATTACTCTATTACTAGCTGGGCGCTATTTCTAGCAGGACACTATTACTAGCAGGACACTATTACTAGCAGGACACTATTACTAGCAGGACACTATTACTAGCAGAGCACTATTACTAGCAGGGCACTACTACTAGCAGGACACTATTACTAGCAGGACACTATTACTCTATTACTAGCTGGGCGCTATTTTTAGCAGGACACTATTACTAGCAGGGCACTACTACTAGCAGGACACTATTACTAGCAGGACACTATTACTAGCAGAGCACTATTACTAGCAGGACACTATTACTCTATTACTAGCGGGGCGCTATTTCTAGCAGGGCGCTACTACTAGCAGGACACTATTACTAGCAGGGCACTACTACTAGGAGGGCGCTATTACTAGGAGGGCGCTATTACTAGGAGGAGACTATTACTAGCAGGACACTATTACTAGCAGGACACTATTAATAGCAGGCCTCTATTACTGTGAGCTGTATAAATGTTGGATAATAAGGGGGTTATATTATGTTGAGAAAGCACTAAGGGGAGCATAACATCAGCTATGGAACCCTGACCTTCCAGTTCAGCTCCTGCTCACCAGTCTGCTATTCTTCCAAAGTATTATCACTAGAGATGAGCGAGCACTAAAATGCTCGGGTACTCGTTATTCGAGACGAACTTTTCCCGATGCTCGAGTGCTCGTTTCGAGTAACGAGCCCCATTGAAGTCAATGGGAGACTCGAGCATTTTTCAAGGGGACCAAGGCTCTGCACAGGGAAGCTTGGCCAAACTCCTGGGAACCTCAGAAAAGGATGGAAACACCACGGAAATGGACAGGAAACAGCAGGGGCAGCATGCATGGATGCCTCTGAGGCTGCTTAATCGCACCATTATGCCAAAATTATGGGCAACAGCATGGCCATGACAGAGTGACCGAATGAGGCTAGATAGCATCTAAAACATCCAATAATTGACCCTGACACTATAGGGGATGGCATGCAGAGGCAGCGGCAGCGGCAGCAGCGGCAGGCTAGAGAGTGTCATGGCAACATACCCTAAATGGACTCAGGCTTCAAACCAATGGGAACCAAAGGAACCAAAGGAGGTGAGCAAGAAGCGCTCAAATAATATCGGTACATGATAAAAGTTTGCCAGTATATTTTGTGGATTACACAGCAGGGTGGCGACAAAGTTAACATGGAAGCCATGAAAACAATCCAAAATTCTGCCTGACACAGCTCGTTTGATAAGGGGACCATGTATGGAGGCAGTGAACTAGTAGTAGATTAAAGGTGCTGCAGTTAAAACTATGTTAGTTGGATCTTGGCATGGAGCTGGTGCTCCGCTGCCAGGCAAGCTTTCGCCAATCCAAGCCCCTGTCTCTAGGCTACTCCCCAAACAGCACTTCTAAGAACCTTTTGTATAAGATCAAGTGTAGTAGCGTTCTTATAAGTTTGGGATATGGCGGGTGAGGGGAATGTAAACAGATGCGCAAGAAGCGCTGAAATAATATCCGTAAATGATAAAAGTTTGCCAGTATATTTTGTGGATTACACAGCAGGGTGGCGACAAAGTTAACAAGTTTGATGTGGAATGCCCTGTAATAGCTCTTGGGCGGTGTGCCTTTTATCGCCTAGGCTCAGCAGTTTGAGCACCGCCTGCTGTCGCTTAGCGACGGCACTGCTGCTGTGCCTAGAGCTACCGACTGATGGCGCCATGCCCACGGATGGTAATTCGGAGGAGGAGGAGGAGGTGGAGGAGGGGTGGGAGGAGGAAGAGGTATAGTAGGCCTTTTTTAGACCTGGACCGAGGTAGGCCCCGCAATCCTCTGCGTCGGCAGTATATGACCAGCCCCAGGGTCAGACTCGGTCCCAGCCTGCACCAAGTTAAGTGTAGTAGCGTTCTTATAAGTTTGGGATATGGCGGGTGAAGGGAATGTAAACAGATGCGCAAGAAGCGCATGATGCGCATGGAGCTGGCGCTCCGCTGCCAGGCGAGCTTTCGCCAATCCAAGCCCCTGTCTCTAGGCTACTCCCCAAACAGCACTTCTAAGAACCTTTTGTATAAGATCAAGTGTAGTAGCGTTCTTATAAGTTTGGGATATGGCGGTGAGGGGAATGTAAACAGATGCGCAAGAAGCGCATGATGCGCATGGAGCTGGCGCTCCGCTGCCAGGCGAGCTTTCGCCAATCCAAGCCCCTGTCTCTAGGCTACTCCCCAAACAGCACTCCTAAGAACCTTTTGTATAAGATCAAGTGTAGTAGCGTTCTTATAAGTTTGGGATATGGCGGGTGAGGGGAATGTAAACAGATGCGCAAGAAGCGCATGATGCGCATGGAGCTGGCGCTCCGCTGCCAGGCGAGCTTTCGCCAATCCAAGCCCCTGTCTCTAGGCCACTCCCCAAACAGCACTTCTAAGAACCTTTTGTATAAGATCAAGTGTAGTAGCGTTCTTATAAGTTTGGGATATGGCGGGTGAGGGGAATGTAAACAGATGCGCAAGAAGCGCATGATGCGCATGGAGCTGGCGCTCCGCTGCCAGGCGAGCTTTCGCCAATCCAAGCCCCTGTCTCTAGGCTACTCCCCAAACAGCACTTCTAAGAACCTTTTGTATAAGATCAAGTGTAGTAGCGTTCTTATAAGTTTAGGATATGGCGGGTGAGGGGAATGTAAACAGATGCGCAAGAAGCGCTGAAATAATATCCGTAAATGGTAAAAGTTTGCCAGTGTATTTTGTGGATAACACAGCAGGGTGGCGACAAGGTTAACAACTTTGATGTGGAATCCATGAAAACAACCCAAATTTCGGCCTGACACACCTCGTTTGATAAAGGGACGATGTATGGAGGCAGCTATATAAACGACTTTTGGAGGTAGCAATGGAGACAACGTGTGGAGGCTGCTATGGAGACAATTCAATTTGGATAGTGCCTGTATGTGGCAGTCCAAAAAAGTTTTCAAACCAGAGGAGCAGGTAGGTGGCCCTCCAGAAAAATGGAATAGATTGAGTGCCTGTATGTGGCAGTCCAAAAAAGTTTTCAAACCAGAGGAGCAGGTAGGTGGCCCTCCAGAAAAATGGAATAGATTGAGTGCCTGTATGTGGCAGTCCAAAAAAGTTTTCAAACCAGAGGAGCAGGTAGGTGGCCCTCCAGAAAAATGGAATAGATTGAGTGCCTGTATGTGGCAGTCCAAAAAAGTTTTCAAACCAGAGGAGCAGGTAGGTGGCCCTCCAGAAAAATGGAATAGATTGAGTGCCTGTATGTGGCAGTCCAAAAAAGTTTTCAAACCAGAGGAGCAGGTAGGTGGTCCTCCAGAAAAATTGAATAGATTGAGTGCCTGTATGTGGCACTCCCAAAAATTGTTGAAAACAGAGGACCGGGTCGGTGGCCCTCCAGAAAAATTACATGCATAAAGTACTATAGCTAGAGCCAGTGGGCCCTGTCAAAAAATAGCCAGTTTCCTCTGCTTTACTGTACAAAGAGGAGGAGAAGGAGGAAAATGAGGAGGAGGAGGAGTGGATAAATTATTCAGGTTGAGCTTCCTTCACCTGGTGGAGATTGGAAATTATGAGAAATCCAGGCTTTATTCATTTTGATAAGCGTCAGCCTGTCAGCGCTGTCAGTCGACAGGCGTGTACGCTTATCGGTGATGATGCCACCAGCTGCACTGAAAACCCGCTCGGACAAGACGCTAGCGGCAGGGCAGGCAAGAACCTCCAAGGCGTACAGCGCCAGTTCGTGCCACATGTCCAGCTTTGAAACCCAGTAGTTGTAGGGAGCTGTGTGATCATTTAGGACGATGGTATGGTCAGCTACGTACTCCCTCACCATCTTTCTGTAAAGATCAGCCCTACTCTGCCGAGACTGGGGACAGGTGACAGTGTCTTGCTGGGGTGACATAAAGCTGGCAAAAGCCTTGTAAAGCGTACCCTTGCCAGTGCTGGACAAGCTGCCTGCTCGCCTACTCTCCCTCGCTACTTGTCCCGCAGAACTACGCACTCTGCCGCTAGCGCTGTCAGAAGGGAAATACTGTTTCAGCTTGTGCACCAGGGCCTGCTGGTATTCATGCATTCTCACACTCCTTTCCTCTCCAGGGATGAGAGTGGAAAGATTTTGCTTGTACCGTGGGTCCAGGAGAGTGAACACCCAGTAATCGGTGCTGGAATAAATTCTTTGAACGCGAGGGTCACGGGATAGGCAGCCTAGCATGAAATCTGCCATATGCGCCAGAGTCCCAACTCTCAAGAATTCACTCCCCTCACTGGCCTGACTGTCCATCTCCTCCTCCTCCAACTCCTCTTCTTCTGCCCATACACGCTGAACAGTGAAGGTCTGAGCAATGGTCCCCTCTTGTGTCTCGCCAACATTCTCCTCCTCTTCCTCCTCATCCTCCTCCACCTCCTCCGATATGCGCTGAGAAACAGACCTAAGGGTGCTTTGGCTATCAACAAGGGAATCTTCTTCCCCCGTCTCTTGTGAGGAGCGCAAAGCTTCCGACTTCATGCTGACCAGAGAGTTTTTCAACAGGCCAAGCAGCGGGATGGTGAGGCTGATGATGGCGGCATCGCCACTGACCATCTGTGTTGACTCCTCAAAGTTACTCAGCACCTGACAGATATCAGACATCCACGTCCACTCCTCATTGTAGACTTGAGGAAGCTGACTGACCTGACTACCAGTTCTGGTGGAAGTTGACATCTGGCAGTCTACAATCGCTCGGCGCTGCTGGTAAACTCTGGATAACATGGTCAGTGTTGAATTCCACCTCGTGGGCACGTCGCACAACAGTCGGTGAGCGGGCAGTTGGAGGCGGCGCTGCGCTGCCCTGAGAGTGGCAGCATCTGTGCTGGACTTCCTGAAATGCGCACAGATGCGGCGCACCTTCGTGAGCAAATCAGACAGATTGGGGTATGTCTTGAGGAAACGCTGAACTATCAGATTTAACACATGGGCCAGGCATGGCACATGTGTCAGTCTGCCGAGTTGCAGAGCCGCCACCAGGTTACGGCCGTTGTCACACACAACCATGCCTGGCTTCAGGTTCAGCGGTGCCAGCCACAGATCAGTCTGCGCCGTGATGCCCTGTAATAGTTCTTGGGCGGTGTGCCTTTTATCGCCTAGGCTCAGCAGTTTCAGCACCGCCTGCTGTCGCTTAGCGACGGCACTGCTGCTGTGCCTAGAGCTAGCGACTGATGGCGCCATGCCCACGGATGGTCGTTCGGAGGAGGAGGTGGAGGAGGGGTGGGAGGAGGAGGAGGCATAGTAGGCCTGAAACCCCTGGACCGAGGTAGGCCCCGCAATCCTCGGCGTCGGCAGTATATGACCAGCCGCAGGGTCAGACTCGGTCCCAGCCTCCACCAAGTTAACCCAATGTGCCGTCAGCGATATATAGTGGCCCTGCCCGGCAGCACTCGTCCACGTGTCCGTGGTCAGGTGGACCTTGTCAGAAACGGCGTTGGTCAGGGCACGGATTATGTTGTCTGACACGTGCTGGTGCAGGGCTGGGACGGCACATCGGGAAAAGTAGTGGCGGCTGGGGACCGAATACCGAGGGGCGGCCGCCGCCATGAGGCTGCGAAAGGCCTCGGTCTCTACTAGCCTATAGGGCAGCATCTCCAGGCTTAGCAATCTTGAGATGTGCACATTAAGGGCTTGGGCGTGCGGGTGGGTTGCACTATATTTGCGTTTCCGCTCCAGCGTCTGGGGTATGGAGAGCTGAACGCTGGTGGATGCTGTGGAGGATCGTGGAGGCGACGATGGGGTTTTTGTGGCAGGGTCCTGGGCAGGGGGCTGACTATCAGCTGACACAGGGGAAGGAGCAGTGGTGTGCACGGCCGGAGGTGAACGCGCTTGTTGCCACTGAGTGGGGTGTTTAGCATTCATATGCCTGCGCATACTGGTGGTAGTTAAGCTATTAGTGGTGGAACCCCTGCTGATCCTGGTTTGGCAAATTTGGCACACCACAGTCCGTCGGTCATCCGGTGTTTCCTTAAAGAACCTCCAGACTTCTGAAAATCTAGCCCTCGCCGCAGGAGCCCTCGCCACGGGAGCTTCACTAGTTGACACATTTGGCGCTGATGCACCAGCTCTGGCCCTGCCTCTCCGTCTGGCCCCACCACTGCCTCTTCCAACCTGTTCTGGTCGAGGACTCTCCTCCGTCTCAGAAGCACTGTGTTCACCCGGCCTCTCAACCCAGCTTGGGTCTGTCACCTCATCATCCTCCGATCCCTCAGTCTGCTCCCCCCTCGGACTTCCTGCCCTGACAACAACTTCCCCACTGTCTGACAACCGTGTCTCATCATCGTCGGACACCTCTTTACACACTTCTTCCACTACGTCAAGAAGGTCATCATCACCCACAGACTGCGACTGGTGGAAAACCTGGGCATCGGAAAATTGCTCAGCAGCAGCAGGACAAGTGGTTTGTGACTGTGGGAAGGGTCCAGAAAACAGTTCCTCAGAGTATGCCGGTTCAAATGGCAAATTTTGCTGGGAGGGGGCAGACTGGGGGGGAGGAGGCTGAGGTGCAGGAGCTGGAGGAGTGCCGATTTCGGTGACATGGGTGGACTGCGTGGAAGACTGACTGGTGGACAAATTGCTCGAAGCATTGTCGGCAATCCACGACATCACCTGTTCGCACTGTTCTGGCCTCAACAGTGCTCTACCACGAGTCCCAGTAACTTCAGACATGAACCTAGGGAGTGTAGCTCTGCGGCGTTCCCCTGCTCCTTCATCATCAGCAGGTGGTGTCTCACCCCGCCCAGGACCACGGCCTCTGACCCCTGCAGTAGTTGGACGCCCACGTCCCCGCCCTCGTCCTCTACCCCTAGCCCTCGGGTTAAACATTTTGAAAATGAGAGTTATAACTTTAATTTTTTTTTTAACGTTTTTTTGTTTTTGTTTTTTTTTATTTGTGTGTTTTTTAGTTTTTAAAACCAAACGATGCTATCCTATTGCTATGGCTATTTTCTAGCCAAGTATAAAAGCACACTGCTATGCCAGATGAGATGACGCTGAGTTATGAAAAAAATAAACGTAAAATAAAAAAGGAAATGGCAGACTGTGCCTAATTGAAATCCAACCCCGGGCCCTAATAAATTTTCCCACTTCGGTCTTTGCGATGGATATGTGCGTCACTAAGCGCAAAACACAGTGGTCGCAAGTCTCACTCCAAATTGCTCACAATTTGCTAGTAGATGCACTGCAACAACTACAGCCACCAGCAGATCAACCAGAAATCAAATATATGTAACGCTATTGTAGACGTAAGTAAGCCTTTTGGATTCTCCTATGGCTATTTTCTAGCCAAGTATGAAAGCACACTACTATGCCAGATGAGATGACGCTGAGTTATGAAAAAAATAAACGTAAAATAAAAAAGGAAATGGCAGACTGTGCCTAATTGAAATCCAACCCCGGGCCCTAATAAATTTTCCCACTTCGGTCTTTGCGATGGATATGTGCGTCACTAAGCGCAAAACACAGTGGTCGCAAGTCTCACTCCAAATTGCTCACAATTTGCTAGTAGATGCACTGCAACAACTACAGCCACCAGCAGATCAACCAGAAATCAAATATATGTAACGCTATTGTAGACGTAAGTAAGCCTTTTGGATTCTCCTATGGCTATTTTCTAGCCAAGTATGAAAGCACACTACTATGCCAGATGAGATGACGCTGAGTTATGAAAAAAATAAACGTAAAATAAAAAAGGAAATGGCAGACTGTGCCTAATTGAAATACAACCCCAGGCCCTAATAAATTTTCCCACTTCGGTCTTTGCGATGGATATGTGCGTCACTAAGCGCAAAACACAGTGGTCGCAAGTCTCACTCCAAATTGCTCACAATTTGCTAGTAGATGCACTGCAACAACTACAGCCACCAGCAGATCAACCAGAAATCAAATATATGTAACGCTATTGTAGACGTAAGTAAGCCTTTTGGATTCTCCTATGGCTATTTTCTAGCCAAGTATGAAAGCACACTACTATGCCAGATGAGATGACGCTGAGTTATGAAAAAAATAAACGTAAAATAAAAAAGGAAATGGCAGACTGTGCCTAATTGAAATACAACCCCGGGCCCTAATAAATTTTCCCACTTCGGTCTTTGCGATGGATATGTGCGTCACTAAGCGCAAAACACAGTGGTCGCAAGTCTCACTCCAAATTGCTCACAATTTGCTAGTAGATGCACTGCAACAACTACAGCCACCAGCAGATCAACCAGAAATCAAATATATGTAACGCTATTGTAGACGTAAGTAAGCCTTTTGGATTCTCCTATGGCTATTTTCTAGCCAAGTATGAAAGCACACTACTATGCCAGATGAGATGACGCTGAGTTATGAAAAAAATAAACGTAAAATAAAAAAGGAAATGGCAGACTGTGCCTAATTGAAATACAACCCCGGGCCCTAATAAATTTTCCCACTTCGGTCTTTGCGATGGATATGTGCGTCACTAAGCGCAAAACACAGTGGTCGCAAGTCTCACTCCAAATTGCTCACAATTTGCTAGTAGATGCACTGCAACAACTACAGCCACCAGCAGATCAACCAGAAATCAAATATATGTAACGCTATTGTAGACGTAAGTAAGCCTTTTGGATTCTCCTATGGCTATTTTCTAGCCAAGTATGAAAGCACACTACTATGCCAGATGAGATGACGCTGAGTTATGAAAAAAATAAACGTAAAATAAAAAAGGAAATGGCAGACTGTGCCTAATTGAAATACAACCCCGGGCCCTAATAAATTTTCCCACTTCGGTCTTTGCGATGGATATGTGCGTCACTAAGCGCAAAACACAGTGGTCGCAAGTCTCACTCCAAATTGCTCACAATTTGCTAGTAGATGCACTGCAACAACTACAGCCACCAGCAGATCAACCAGAAATCAAATATATGTAACGCTATTGTAGACGTAAGTAAGCCTTTTGGATTCTCCTATGGCTATTTTCTAGCCAAGTATGAAAGCACACTACTATGCCAGATGAGATGACGCTGAGTTATGAAAAAAATAAACGTAAAATAAAAAAGGAAATGGCAGACTGTGCCTAATTGAAATACAACCCCGGGCCCTAATAAATTTTCCCACTTCGGTCTTTGCGATGGATATGTGCGTCACTAAGCGCAAAACACAGTGGTCGCAAGTCTCACTCCAAATTGCTCACAATTTGCTAGTAGATGCACTGCAACAACTACAGCCACCAGCAGATCAACCAGAAATCAAATATATATAACGCTATTGTAGACGTAAGTAAGCCTTTTGGATTCTCCTATGGCTATTTTCTAGCCAAGTATGAAAGCACACTACTATGCCAGATGAGATGACGCTGAGTTATGAAAAAATAAATGTAAAATAAAAAGAAACTGCCAGACTGTGCCTAATTGAAATCAAACCCCTAATAAATTTTCCCACTTTGGTGTTTGAGGTGGATATGTGTGTCACTAAGAGCTAAACACAACGGTAGCAAGTCCCCCTGCTAATTCCTCACAATATGGTACTAGCTGCACTACTAGTGCCAGCAAGCCCAGCCACAAGCAAATAAAAAAAAAAGGATAACGTTATTGTAGCCCTAAGAAGGGCTGTTGGGTTGTTGTAGAATCACTCCTGCCTAACAGTAAGCTAATAGAACACCCTAACGCTTTCCCTGACCAGCAGCAGCTCTCTCCCTAGCGGCATCCAGACAGAGAATGATCCGAGCAGCGCGGGCAGCGGCTAGTCTATCCCAGGGTCACCTGATCTGGCCAGCCAACCACTGCTATCGACGTGTGAGGGTACCACGTCATGCTGGGTGGAGTGCAGAGTCTCCTGGCTTGTGATTGGCTCTGTTTCTGGCCGCCAAAAAGCAAAACGGCGGGAGCTGCCATTTTCTCGAGCAGGCGAAATACTCGTCCGAGCAACGAGCAGTTTCGAGTACGCTAATGCTCGAACGAGCATCAAGCTCGGACGAGTATGTTCGCTCATCTCTAATTATCACTTACCAGTTTAAGACACAAATACACCACTACTCATTGATCTACTACTACTCACTATTACATAAAAATTACTACTAAAATACTACTAGTTACTTATCTACAACAATAGTATTACCCATCAGTCTACTACAATACTAAGGCTACATTCACACTGCCGCTGCCCGCTACGGTACGGTACGGCAGTGCACGGGGAGAGGAGGAGGAGGTGAGTGCCGCTCACCCCCGCCCCTCTCCATAGGAAGTTATGGCGCACGGCGCCGTACTACGGACAAAGATAGGACATGTCTTGTGCTGCACCGTACCGCTCCCGTAGGGCGCCGTGCGCCCATTGCCGTCTATGGGAGACATATATCGGCCGTATATACGTCCCCCATACGGCAGTGTGAATGTAGCCTAATAGTCATTATTCTACTATAATACTAATACTACTACTACTCTCTAATAAACTACAATACCCCTTCATCTAATAAAAAACTTCTGCTCACTAGTTTGCTACAACACTACTATTCATTAAATTACCACAATACAGTACTACTAGTTACTCATCCACTACACCAATGCTTTCTAATTTACTACAATACTTCTACTAACTAATCTAATCAAAAATACGGGCCTAATTTACTATGTCGCAGGTTGCCAACAAGGAGGCCACTGGATTCACCATCCCAATCTAACGCATATGTATAAAGGTGAGGGCATATAAAACATAACTTTTACTAATAAGGTTAAAAAGAAAACAACACCAAAGTAGATCATATCATGAGAATACTCATCAAGCATAAAAAATAGAGGCTGACCAACAGCCAAAATCAGTGTCTCTGTAAGATACAGCAATTGTCAAGGTTAGATGCAAACACAAACAGCATAAAGTATGTGAACTCAGATGGCCTAACCATGCATATAGCCAGCTTATGAGGCAACCGTGGATCTCTGAGCAAACACATACAGCATCATAACTATAGACTCACAGATGGGAAAATAAGTAAACATATAGAATAAATATGGTCAGATCTCACCCATCCTGAAGTAGGACCAGACGAGGGTTGTAGACGATGGGTCTCAGGCACAACTAGGTCAGGAATAGGTAGATGCACTGCCCCTAGTGAGCCCTCAACTACACTCACCCTAGTCCCCAGATATAGCTCCCGTCCTTACAAGGACAGTCCCAGGCGTTCCCTAGTCATAGACTCGCCCTAGTAGGCCCTGAAGGTGCTATAATTCAAAATAAGCGTTCCCGACGCGTTTCCAGTGCCACAGGTGGTGGTACTTTCTTCAGGGGAATCATGCCAGTATTAGGTCCTGCTGCAGGAAAACCGACAGTGGTCAGCAGTATTGGATTAGCAATGGCCTAGTCCATTCCTGTAGCAATGTATAATACAGAGTGAAAGTATTTGAAGGTTTTGGGTGGTTAGGTTGACACCCATCCCTTCCACCCACCTTCCTCTGATTGGTCCGAGTGACTCTATCCAGTGTGGCCAGGTGATGACCCACCGGTGGTATACGAGGCCACACCCTGTCAGGTGTGATCTAATACCTATGGTGTTGAGACTGGGCGGTGCAAACTTGTCCCGGGGCATCTGTTAACTTACCCCATTACATCGCCGTCATCCCTCACGGCGTCTCCTCGTGGTGGTAGGCACGGACCCTGTACTTCCGGTCCGGCCTCACACTATCGCGACACGTCACTTCCGGTGCCGCGAATCGTCACTACTAACTAATCTACCTGACAACTACTACTCACTGATCTAATACTCAAACCTCAGCTCACTAGTCCGGTGCCAACCTGTTCATTGCACGCTGCAGTCGTAGTTCACCACAGGCTCAGACTCTGGACACTAACAGATTGAACACAAAGATTTAGAAGGTTATTATTGTACCTGGAGAACATTTATTATTTGCAATATTGAAGCTGTATTACAATATCTATGTGATCTATATGCCTCTGAATTTATCTTTATGCCCTTCCATGTTCCCATCTCTTCCCCCAATTCATACTGGATTTTGCCATCTGGTTGTCAGGTTGCCTAGCGATCACATGACTTCCTGTCTGGGTGACTACCACATTACCCGGATGGAACTGCAAGTAGTGAAGTAGTTACAGGGAATTCTATTACAAATACTTGCCCTTCCAGTAACCATAAGGGGGTAGAGGTTCCAGTTTTGGGCCCTAGAACTTGTAGGTATTCGGTTGTGTTACTCGAAGGCCATGCTATAGATATGACATGACCTTCAAGATAAACCTCAAGAAACTGCACAAACATTTTACGGGAGTTAGCTTTTACTGTATAGGGACTACTTACAAGGAACCTGTCAGCAGAAACTGACCTAATAACACACTACCTGTTTGACAACATACTGTACACCGAATACTAGCTCAATTTCTGCTGACAGGTTCCTTTAAATGGGTTTGAAAAACATGGCAACTTTGTTTCACAACCAGCTTCCTAATGGACCATGCGTAGTAGTTGCAACTAAGCTCCATGACCCAGGCAATTGCTGACTCCGTACGATTAGAGATGAAAGGAAAGTAAAAGAATCTGCCTGACCAACCCCTTCTAACTAAATAAACATACATACAACTTTTTGAATTGGAAGGTGATTGGTCACAGCCTTTATTGAAAATGTTTACAATCTGTAAAAAACAAACTTTATTAAAACACAATAATATAACAATTCTTTTTCAAATTAAAATGATGGGTGAGCAGAGCCCTTGACAACAGCTTCCACAAATTGCCACCAATATTTCCATAATCACATTCGTCCGGTGCCTTTATACCAGTATATATATGCTCAGAAAGCACGCTCGGCGTGCAATGTCACAACTACCAAAACCACTAGCCGCCAACCTCCTAGCAAGTGGCGTGAGCAGAGGTGACTAATCATCAAACTTAATAAAACCAACCAGGTCCTAAAAGGGGAGGCCACCCCCATGAAGGATCCTGGCAAAAATCCTCTTAACTTCCGGACTTAAAATAACCCCACCATCTTTTCCTCAACTTGTTATCCACTTTACCAGTTGAATGCCAAGCTGTTGCCAAGAACCCCGCCCCCGCCACACATCCTAGATTCACCTGACCACTACCCAATCTTGACAAAAGAATATATGACTACTTGTATCCCGCCTCCCAGAAATCACATGAATGACCCTGATACAAACAAAAAACTAAGGGAGGGTGGGTGGGACAATTTTCTCAAGCCAAAAGACGGCTGCCCTTCCTGAACCTCCTATATAAACCCTTTAATCTCCGTCCTCCTCTTTTTCTCAATTCACACATCATACTCATTACAGTGTCTATTATTTTTCCAGCATTATGCCCATCAGCCCTTGTTGCCTTGATGTCATAACCTTTCCAAATTCAAGGACCCACCCGATGTCCGTTCATCAGACCATTCGACTCGATTTTTCTCCAGACCTCGGACAACGATGTTTGAAGACCTCCAAGTCGTTGTTTCGTTACAAGCCTCTGTCTCCAGATGCCTCCTCGGACTCCACTATTTATGGACAGATGTTCCTCTTACTGATAATTTAAAACCCCCATGCCACAATGTGGCTACAATGTGGTGACCTGTTGGGGGTCCAATCTGGACAGCGTTTGGCTGTATCCTCGCGCCAGCCTGCTATAGTCGCTACCTCATTTAATCATGTCCTTCATGTTTGTGGTTCTCCCGCCCATTGATTGAGTCCTACCCGCACTTTACCTGGTTTTGGCCTTGGTTATATCTTTCTATTGAGACTTGCTGTATGGCTCTTACCAATTTTGTATGCAACAATATACCACATGGCAAGCCCCTTATGCATTTTCAGCAGCTGTGCCACTTTTTATATTCATTTTTGTATATACAATTTCTTTCTTGTTGTTTCTGTCATTTTTATACTAGTCCTATTATAATCCGCATTATTATTTGCAGGGTATTATGTAACTTCCATGTTCCACACATTATCGTGTCGTTGGTTTGGCATTTAGGCAGCCCACCACTCTTTTGGTTATTATCAGGTTGCACATTTTCAGGGTCCAGGTACTGAGACAGTACATGCTCCCTCTCTTTTTTTGTTTATATCACCATGTCGCTATTATTATTTGGGTGCCTTTATGTACAGGGACATATTTCGCCGTTATATGGATGTGTGTAGGCTAGGTACAGCCTTAACTTGTACCACAAAATATCAATAAAACACATATACTTTTAACTATCATGTATGGTTCACAGGTGTTTTTCAATATCTGTTTATCCGCGTCTAGCACGGGCTTATTGCTCTTTATATCAATATGTAGTGTCACCATTGTATTTCGCCGTTTATAGGTTTGCAAGGGAAAAAGATTTAATATATATTTTTTATTTTTCGTCTTAACTCTTTTCTGACGCATGCATATACTTACCATAGTGATCACTGTTCGCACACTTGTCCCTCTCTACATTTTTATACACACTTCGTTGCTTTATGATTCTTCATTTTTTCCATGCTCTTCTGGTCCCTTTGAATACATTTACTGTACTTCAGCCTGTACATCGAGAATTAACATTATGATTTAGTATTATCATTTGTTTTCATGCGGCTAGGTGTCTATGTCTAAGTATTCATGGGTTTACTGTATCAGCGATATAGACTGTGTGGCTTCTCAGCGCATGCGTACTTACCCATTTCTTTGAACAAATCCCGATCATGTGACTAGTCACATGACTCGGACAATTACGCACATGCACGGTCCACATCTACACACGCCGTACCGATTCAGCATGCTCTCAACTTTCACAGGCCTGCAGGCAATTAATTTCTGTGTGTGGGGGGAGCTCGTTCCCGTGGGCGGGAGGGCTGCATATAAACAGGACCACTCTTGCATTGAGCCACACACCCCTGAGGAAGTCACCGGAGCAGGTGACGATACGCGTGATGTTTGCTCCTCTTTCTCCCCCCACTCTGACCATGCCTATCTGCCCTCTTCACTTTACCATGTGGACCTTATATTGTAGGCATTTAGGCATCTATACTCAGGACTGCTTTGCTCATTATTGCACTGGTCACTTTATGTATGCGCATACCTCTTGCTGCAGCCTGATATCTTTCAGTTATACTTAGCATTTTTGTCTGCCCTGTACTGTACTTTAATTATTTTCTCATTCGGTCAGTTGTGGGAAAGGGAGCCCAGGACATACGGGTCCTGGGAGGTTTAGTGCACCTTGGACTGTGCACTTTTTTAGTGTTTTTATCTGTATGTGGTCTTGTTGTTATTTTTTTGTACTTATGTTTGTTCTGATAAAGTTGTTGGATATTACTCCAGTCCACTGTGCGTATCCTCCTTTCTGTCTTTTCGGTGGTTATATGTACTTCTAGGATACGTGGACTGCATTACTAGTCTGCCCTTTGGTAGTGCCTGTCCCATTTGTGGTTTGAATATCTCCTATATAAACCCCTCACTATCTCCTCCCCCCCAACAGTTCGTGCAATAAGTTAAATGACACTGGTCTCCTGCCATCAGGGAGACCCCCATGCCTAACGTATCCCTTAACTGCCTGCCTGACAATGAACGACTGCGTATCATCCACCCCTCCGTAAAGTTTAAACAAAAATGATAATGCAGCCAATGTCCTCTGAAACCCAGCCCTAGACACTCCCTTCTCCAACAAATCCGAAATGTAACAAATAACTGCCTCCCCTCTAACCCAAGGCAACCCTCCAGCACACCAGTCATCCTGAAAAAGAAACCACGACTTCCATACCTTCTGATATGCCAACTACGTGGATGGCGGCAACGATCTCTGAATCCAATACAAAATCCTTAAATTACCAACTCCCAAACCGCGTCCGGGCACAACTTCGGCTCCTTCGCCGCCCCTGGCACCAGTTCCCTGAATTTTTCCAGCTGTAGACGCAATTCCAAGTTAGAGACTGGGGCGGACATCCACAATGTCCGGCCATTGTCCTTAGCCAAGAAACTGTCCCACACCATCAAATCCGCTGTATGTCCACTTAGCAGTCTGATAAAATGGTCCGGTCTACGCACCCCTGCTGTTGCCTGTGCAAGTCGCCGACAAAACACCCTCCCCATTGGCATAATGCGGCAAGCAAAATTCAGTTTCCCCAACAATGATTGCAGCTGGCGCAATGTGAGTTTTTTCTTCACTAACGCTTCCTGCACCCCCAAACGAAGGTCCGCTAACTTAGCTTCCGGCAGGCGACATTCCATCCTCTCTGAATCTATTTCAATGCCTAAAAAACACAATGTTGTCACCGGGCCCTCAGTTTTCTCAGCCGCCAACGGCACCCCAAACTCTGCAAACACCTGTTCCAATGTAGCAAGTAATACTTTACAACCATAACCACAAGCCGCCCCCACACATAAAAAATCGGCTAAATAGTGTATAACTGATTTTGAACCAGCCCGCTCCCGGATGACCCACTCCAAAAATGTGCTGAATGCTTCAAAATATGCACATGAAATGGAGCATCCCATCGGGAGGCAAGCATCCACATAATAACAATCCTCAAAACAACACCCCAACAAATGCATCGATTCCGGGTGAACCGGTAGCAATCGAAATGCAGCCGCAATGTCCGCTTTTGCCATAAGGGCCCCCCGCCCTGTCTCCCGTACCAAAGCTACTGCCGCATCAAAAGACGTGTATGACACAGACGTCAAGGAAGTATCGATGTCATCATTAACTGACGCCCCTCTTGGGTAAGACAAATGGTGTATAAGCCTAAACTTTCCGACCTCTTTCTTCGGAACCAAACCCAGAGGAGACACCCTCAACTCTGCCACCGGAGGTGAAGAAAACGGGCCTAACATCCTACCCAACGCCACTTCCTTATCCAACTTGTCCCTAACTACCGTAGGAAACTCAGCTACCGACTTTAAATTCTTTGCAAAACAACCCCCCAACCCCTCTCTAAATGGAATCCGAAAACCCACGCTAAAACCCTCCTTCAACAACAACGCTTTTTCCCTACTTGGGTATTTCTCTAGCCACTGCATCATTGCGGCGAGGCGCACTGGAGTTATCCCCTTTTTGAGCGGAGTCCCCGACCCGCTGCATCTGAGCCCCCCTTCTCTTAAAACATCTGGAGAAAGGGTGATTACTTCCCCCACACCCTGAGCACTCATGCCAGAAAATACATGAGACCCCCCATGTACAGGAGCCTTTGTTAAAACGTCAGCACACACCCTTTCTAACCCCGCCCGACGGGCTCCCAAGCTTCCCCCCGTCGGGCCCTGGCTGAAAAGGCAATCCTGCCACCTGTACTCCCCCAAAATATGACCCCTTCCCCGGTACCTTGGGCAACGTCATCAATCGCATCCACAGATCTATATCCCTGTGATCCCATTCTAATGACGGCTGCACCGACATACGCTGCAGAAACTGCTCATCATACTGTAACCATGACGTACCCCCATAGTTTGTATACGCATCCCACACCGTCACAAAGTAACACCACAATGCTGAACAGCATTCAGGGCGTTTTTCACCCACCACGCTTGCTAATATAGCAAACGCATTTAACCAGTTCCCAAATGTACGAGGAATCAACCTAAACCTTCTCCTCTCCTCGTCCTCCTCCTTCCTATGCTCTTTTCCCTTTTCCCACCTTTCAACACTAAAGCGCTCCAAAGGCAACAACGTGAAAATGTCCAGATTCTCTTTTTTCCATATTTTCTCTTTTACCTCTGGTTTCAAATGAGCCCCCAACGGCCCCCTCATACAAATGTACAGACTAGCTTTCGCCCCATCCGACACTGGCAGCGGCTTAGAAGCCGCATCCTCCTTCTCCGTCTGTACCCCCGTCTCCGCTAAACTAGTGGTCGCTCCCTGTTCCTGCCTCGCAACCACCCCAGCCCCCGTACTCATACCTGAGCTAACGCCCCCAGTCCAAACCGCTAATGGCCCAGCCCGCTGTGACCCCTGAACTTGCTCAACTACTTTTACTAACCTCTGCACTCCCTGCAATATTTCCTGCAGCGCCCCTCCCGAGACCATTTCAGCCCCCCCCCAGCACAAGCTCGCTACCTTGTCCTACTGGTGTTTGTGTAATTCCCTGCATCAGTGTATGTGTGCCTGTAGACCCACCTGATTGAGCAGCGCTGTGGACGCCTGCTGCCCCTGCGGAACTGGAGGCTCCTGCGACCATCCCGGATCCTGGCAAGGAATGTTGTCCAACTGCCGCAACTCCTGGCGAGGCCGATACACCCGCCGCCACCGGCAATGGCACTGGCGCGACTCCTGCCGTGCTGGAAACCACCGGAACCCCCGTCGAGACCGCCATCACCGTAGCCTGTCCTGGCTGGGCCGTGCCTAAAGCCTGCCGCAATGTCTCCAGAATAGCCGTCTCAGCGCCGCCGCGAGCCTGTAACGGAAAAAGAACAGAGGAGACACCGCGCACCACAGACTGATCCTCCACCTGACACCCCATACTGCTGCTGAGTGCCGCCGAACTCGGCTGACACCCCCCAGCAGCCCTATGCCCGCCCTTACTATGCATTCCCCCCCCCCCCCCCGCAGCCACACCTGCCATCTCCAACGGGGCCGCCCGCCTAGCACCCGTTCTGTGTACTTCGGGACTGGAGCTATATGCTCCGCTGCCTGCCCCCTGCATCCTGATGGGAGAGCTGTCCTCACACTCCCCCACCGCATTGTCCCGCTGACCATGCCCCGGCGCGGTTCCCAGCCGGCTCCTCCTCCTGCCATCCCTCAGTCGTCGTCGTCGTCGTCGTCGTCGTCGTCGTCCGCCTCGCGCGTCACCGCTCTTGCTCCGCCCTTCTTCCTGGATCCTCCACCGCTCTGCCTCTTCACCGCGCTGCCACATGTAGACGCCATCTTGGCCGGCCTCACCGCTACCCGGGCTCTTCCTCCGACCTCCGCGCTGACCGGAACATGTTGCGCCACTTCGCCTGCATGGCCCCGAGACCTCCTCCGCTGGCCGTCTCCGACACTGCCGGAAGGGCTCAGTTGCTCAGGAGGCCGAGAGCGTCTGGAACTGGCCGGGCGCCCAGGTATGTTGCTACCAGCCATCGCCAACATCTGGCTCTTCACCCACTCTGGGCCCTTCGCCCTGGCCTGCTCCCTCATTTCTAAAAAAGCCTCCACCTCCGCCATACTCGAATGCCCCTGCACTACCTAACCTATGCTTGGCACCCCTATCCTGTCCCCCTTTTTTCGTACCCCTTACTAGGCCCTAACCACTAAGCAAGACAAACTGACAACCTCCACTGACAATTTTCTCAAGCCAAAAGATGGCTGCCCCTCACTATCTCCTCCCCCCGGTTCAAACCCACCTATCAACTTAGCACTAAAATCTCCACCCCCCAAGACCACTCCACCCATCATTTTCTCTCCTCTCATCCCTGCCTGTCATGGCCGCACTGCGCCTATACTTGCAGCCGGCTTCGTGCTAACATTCATTTCTATGAAGCTGAGCTGCAATACCAGCACTGGCCATGCTCAGGTGTGGAGCTCTTTTTGGTAAAATGAGCCATGTTTTTCTAATCCTGGCAACACCTTTAAAAGCCTGTTTCTGGGAAGCCATTGCATAGAAGATAGATTGTGTTCCTCTACCAAATATGACAGTGTAGAAACCTTCAGCCTTAAGACAGAGTTCTCAGTTCTCACCTGTACAGACACATGGAGGGTTTCCACCAAGACCTGTGAAGAAAAAGAGACTTATGGGCTATATATGTATATTCTTACTTTGCTGTCACTTTTTAGGAAAGCTGGGAATTAACTGCTGCTCTCAGGGGTTGTCCACTTTTATCAAATAATTGATGTAGTTTGTGAAATAAGTTCTAGAATTTTCCAATATTTTTTCAGTATCAATTCATGGCTGTTTACAAAATCTCTGCTTGCTGTCATTCTATATGTGTTACATCCCCGGTCATGTGATGTCACACAAGTGCCCGGCTTGTTATATCCCTGATCATGTGATGTCACACAGGTGCCCGGCTTGTTATATCCCTGATCATGTGATGTCACATAGGTGCATTGGTAGTTAAGTTGCTGATCATGTGCTGTCACACAGGTGCACGGCTCGTCATATTCCCTGATCATGTGATGTCACACAGGTGCCCGGCTTGTTATATCCCTGATCATGTGATGTCACATAGGTGCATTGGTAGTTATGTTGCTGGTCATGTGCTGTCACGCAGGTGCACGGCTCGTCATATTCCCTGATCATGTGATGTCACTCAGGTCCACTGCTCGTCACTATGGGGCGCCGTTTGTTCACAGTGCATTTTGTGACACAGAATCCATTTTGTAAGCACAGAATAATTTTGTGTTCACAAAATATTCTGCTTGAAGACAAAATACATTACAAAACTACACATCTACTTTTAGTAAACACCAAATTTATTTTGTGCTTACATAGATTATGTGAACAAAAAAAAGCTATTTTGTGTTTACAGAATCATTTTTTGTGACACAGAATTAAATTTTGTAGACACAAAACTTTTTTTATTTTGTGGCACAGAATATTTTTTTTTATTCTCACTAGCGAACCTGACAGTATCCCCCCCCCCCTTCGGACCCCTAAATCGTAAAGATGGCTTCTGAGGATAGGCCTGATGAAATAACCTGAGTAACCGCGGAGCACGAACATCTCTAGCCGGAACCCAAGACCTATCCTCAGGACCAAAACCTTTCCAATGGACTGCAGGGAGTTACCTACCCATCTGGAATTCATGACTTTTTCCACCTCAAATTCCAAATTCCGCTCCACAATAGATGGAGAAGGAGGGTCAGGAAGAGGCAAAACAGGCTCAACATAGCGCTTCAGAAGACTCTTATGGAAGGTGTTATGAACCCGCCACCCTGCTGGAAGTGTAATCTTGAAGGAAACCGGGTTAACAATTTGAGTAACAACAAACGGATCTACAAACCTGGGCGCAAACTTCAATTTAAGGTTTTTTGTGGATAACCACACCACAAACGTATCGGAGTTAGTGCGCCTTCTTTCAGTCTGTTGGACCATAGAATTTTGTGCCCTCTGAATATTCTGCTGAACTTGTGACCAGAGCGTGCGCAACTTGGATGTAATAGCATCCGCCCGAGGAATATTAGAGACAGGCACAGATGAAAAGGAGAAACGAGGATGAAAACCATAATTGCAGAAAAAGAACTACAGTGATTATTAATAGCAAATTCTGCCAACGGAAGGAATTTCACCCACTGGTCCTGACTGTCCGAGACAAAGAGTCGCAGATATTGAATCATCTCCTGATTCATTTTCTCGGACCGACCATTAGACTCAGGGTGAAACGCCGATGAGAACAACAAATTCACTTCCAGTCTAGAACAAAATGCTCGCCAAAATTTGGAAACAAATTGTACGCCCCTATCTGACACAATATCATCTGGTATACCATGGAGGCGTACAATATTCTGTATAAACAATTCAGCCAATTCTTCAGCTGAAGATATCTTTTTTAATGGAACAAAGTGTCCCAAAGGTGTATTAAATGCGGTCTTCCACTCATCCCCTTCCCGGATACGAATCAGGTTATAAGCCCCTCTGAGATCTAATTTAGAGAAAACTTGGGCCCCAGAAACCTGATTTAAGAGATCCGGGATCAAGGGGAGAGGACCTGAGTTTTTTACCGTTATCTTATTTAATTCTCCATAATCAATGCACGGGCCATAAACCACCATCTTTTTTCTCAACAAAAAAGAACCCGGCCCCAGTGGGCGACTCAGAGGGACGGATATGTCCGATTGCCAAACTCTCATCAATATAAGGCCCGTTCCACACTTGCGAGTGTGATGCGATGAACTCGCATCACACTCGCAACGCATGCTACCAGGAACGCACGGCCCGAACGCTGCACACCGGGAGTGAACTGACATGCTGAGTTCACTCCCACGGTGCAGCGTTCGGGCCGTGCGTTCCCGGCAGCATGCGTTGCGAGTGTGATGCGAGTTCATCGCATCACACTCGCAAGTGTGGAACGGGCCTAACTCTTCAGTGACTCCCGTTCTGGTACTCACAGGTTATACATACGACCCTTTGGCAATCTAGCATCAGGAAGAAGGTCAATTTTACAATCAAACTCCCTGTGAGGAGGAAGGACTTGGGACAAGGGTTTTGAAAACACATCTGAGTAATCAGAGAGAAAAACTGGAAGAATCTGATCTTCCGCCACTACTGTACATAATGAAACTCTGGTCAGGTGATCCTTACAGTGAGGACCCCAATGAATGACATTTTCAGACAAATTTTCCATAACTAGGAAAGAACACCATTCTTCATGCATAGCTCCTACCATAAGCTTTATCTGCGGGGTTCGGCATTTAATCAACCCTGCCTGTAGAGGGGTCAAATCCGCACCTGACATCTGGATAGGAGTGGACAATGGAATCAATGACATGCAAAACTGAGAGACAAAATTATAATCAATAAAATTAGATGCAGCACCTGAATCCAAGAAGGCGCGACCAGTACAGGAAACAGATTGAAACTTAACCGTACAAGGTAAATACATTCTAGACACAACTGGAAGTACCTGAGCTCCTAAGCAGTCCCCTCGATTACTGCTTAGGAGCGGAAGTTTTTCCTGCTGCTGCCTCTTGGAACAGGTGTGCATCTGATGATCAGGACTTCCACAGCAGAAACAATGCTAGCCTATTCGATGTTATTATAGGTAAATTCCCCGACGCGCGTTTCGGCGCTAGCCTTCCCCCAGACGAAGGCTAGCGCCGAAACGCGCATAGGGGAATTTACCTATGGCAGACGGGAGGCACAACAGGATTACGGGTATGCTAATATCGCATCATTTGCACATGCACTGAGCACTTTATGTGTTAAAAAGGATGTAATGGCATCTCGGCCAATACCGCCAGCATTTGATGCACTTTCTTGCTAATTTTTTTGCATTAATTAAAAATATGATCACCCATAAATTCATGTGATATGACCCTTGACTATTGACTACTTTGACTCTCCCTGTCGTTCATGTTTTTAATGTTCCTGTGTGATATCCTCACTAACCGTTTGTGTCCCCCCCTGTTGAATTTGTGATTTTACTGGAATTTATTGTGTAATAAAGATTTCATATATTTTTGGCTAAATTTGGCTTAGTGTTGTGCTTGTACGTATATAGTTCTAAAAAGCCAATCAAATTATTTGACTGAACAATAGAAAGGGTTATAGAAATAGAAAAATTTGGACAAGACAATCATGGTATAATGCATATCAAATATCACAAACTCACACCCTTTCTTGTATCTGTATCCCAACTTTTTGTGTTACCATGCAGAGGTACCACAAGTCCCAGCAGTTCCGAACACAACTCCTAGACAGCGCGAGATCTTAGCAGCCGCTGCCCAGGACGCACGCCAGAGACCGCTGGTAGCGGACTAGAGGTGGAGTTTGCGGGCATACGCGCTGGAGGTCGGAGAACGCTGCTAGCACCACCAGAAGAACTAGAAGTCCCTAGCGAACCTGACAACTTTAGTATACCTCCCAACTTTTGGACTAGAGAAAGAGGGACACATAGCCCCTCCCCTTGTCCTAAACCACACCTATTGTCCCACCCCCAAACACAGAATAATATTGATCTTAACCCCTTAAGGACGCAGCCATTTTACAGCTTAAGGCTCAGCCCGATTTTTTGGATTCTGACTTGCTTCGCTTTATATGGTTATAACTTTTGAACACTGTTACTTATCAAAACGATTCTGAGATTGTTTTTTCCCCACATGTTGTACTTCATTTTAGTGGTAAATTTTGGCAGATAAGTTTTGCGTTTATTTACAAAAAAAAGAAAATATGATAAATTTTTTGAAAAATTTGCCATTTTCGAAATTCAAAATCACCGCGTTTTCAGGCAGATAGATTTACCACCTAAATAAGTTGCTGAATAACATTTCCCATTTGTCTACTTTACATTTTCATAATTTCTGAAATGTCTGGATAATTTATTTCGATGTCACGCGGCTTACAAATAGAATATCGCTTTTCCGGATTTTCAGAATTGACTATTTTGGGGATAAATACAGTTTTGAATGAAATTTTACATATTTAGCATCAAAACCCCCTATATAATCTACCCATTTTCAAATCTGCACCCCTCAAGCTATCAGAAACAGCTTTTACGAAGATTGTTAACCCCTTGAGATCTTCATAGTAATTGAATCAAAATGGAGGTGAAATTTAGAATGGTCATACTGTTCCCTTATACGTTCATTTAGCACTAAAATTTACACATTTCCAAAATATAAAAAGAGAAAACCCACCATACAATTTGTTCTGCAATTTCTCCTGAGTACAAAGACCCCCCACATGTGGCTGTGACTTGTTTTATGGGCGCACAGCGAGACGCAGAAGGGAAGGAGAGCCCTGCAGCTGCCAGGATTTTAGTTTCCTCATTGGCCCCTTTTGAAGGCTATAAAATTTTCGCTTTTTCGTTATTGGGGCCATGTGACGGCATTTTTTTTGCGGGATGAGATGCTTTTTCCATTGTTACCATTTTGGGGTTGGTATCACCTATTGTTGAAAATTTAGGAACTTTTTTTGAGGGCAGGAGTAGAAAAGCATCAATTCTGTACTGGATTTTTGACTTTTTTTTTTTTGGTGTTCACCGTATAGACTAATAATCATGTTAGCTTTATTCTATGGGTTGATACGATTACGGGGATACCAGACATGAATATATTTTCTTATGTTTTACTAAATTTGTCAAACAAAACCCTAATGTGGGGAAAAATCTATAATTTTTGTATTGCCATCTTCCAAGTGGCATAACTTTGTTACGTTTTTGGCTACGGAGCTGGTTGATGGCTTGTTTTTTGCGGGACATGTTGTACTTTGCACCAGTATCATGTCTAAGTACATATGGTTTTTTGGTCGCATTTTATAGCATTTTTTGTGGGATTGAAAAGGTAAAAATCATAATTTTTGGAGGGTTTATAACAGTTTTTTTTTACTGCGTTTATCGTGGGGGTTCAATAATGATTTACTTTTATTCTACGGGTTGTTACGGACGCGGTGATACTATATATGTGGGGTTTGTGTTATGATTTAGACTTTTTTTTTGAGTTATATGTCTCTTTATATGTTTTGGGGGTTTGGGGCATTTTTAGTGATTTATGACTTTATTTTTTTATTGAATAACTTTTTTTTTTACTTTTTTACTTTTATACCATGGGATATGAACAAGCAATCCTCTGATTGCTTGTTCATGATAATATTCTGCAATACTCATGTATTGCAGAGTATTATCAGTGTCAGCCTATGCACTTGCATAGGCTGGCACTTTGCCAGTAAGATGACGTCACAGACGCCATCTTACTGGCAATTCTTGCTAGTAACTCTGGGGTCCAGATCGGACCCCAGAGTTACTATAGCAACGATCGGCGCCCCCCGAAAACGGTTCGGGGGGGGCGATCGTGGGGGAAAGACACCCCAGATGCTTGTTAGATGCCGCGGTCGCGCTGACCGCGGCATCTAAAGGGTTAAGCACCCGCGATCGGAGACAACTCCGATCGCGGGTGTTACACTGGGGTGCCGGCTATTAGTTACAGCCGGCACCCCGTGTTTCCCGATGCCGGTTCGGCTCTGATCCAGAGCCGAGCCGGCATAAGCGCCGTGGCGGATATATCCGCCACTGAGCGCTAAGTCACTGCGCTCCGTGGCGGATATATCCGCCGCGGAGCGTGAAGGGGTTAATGGCCCCCACATATTATAATGCCCCCTTCCTGTGGCCACCCGCACTTAGAACCCATTTAATATCCCCTAATGAAACTCAGCAACATATATTGCCCCCCCTTTCATTTTATCCTCCCTTTATATTTGTTCACCCACTTTTATTTATCTCCCCTTCGCTTATATATAATACCCCTCTCTTCCACCCCTTCCGATTGTTGCCCTGTGCCCTCCATTCCCTTCATATTGTGGCCTCCTTCCTCCCTCATATTGTGGCCTCCTGTCCTCCATACTCCGTCATATTGTGGCCTGTGGTCTCCTGTCCTCCATTCTCTTCATATTGTGGCCTCCTGTTCTCAATCCTCCCTCATATTGTGGCCTCCCTCCTCTTCATATCATGGCCCCTGTTGTACATCCTCCCTCATATTGTGGCTTGTGGTCTCCTGTCCTCCATTCTTCATCATATTGTGGCCTCCCTCCTCTGCATATTGTGGCTCCTGTTCTCCATCCTCCCTCATATTGTGGCCTGTGGTGTCCTGTCCTCCATTCTCTTCGTATTGTGGCCTCCTGTCCTCCACACTTCATCATATTCTGGCCTCCCTCCTCCCTCATATTGTGGCCTCCCACCTCTGCATATTGCGGCCCCTGTCCTCCATCCTCCCTTATATAATGGCCCCTCTCCTTCCTAGATATTAAACAAAAAAAACTTTACTTACCTTTCCATCGTTCCCCTGCACGGTTTTAGGTTGCACGTTGTTCCAAACATTTTACATACATGGACGTAGTTTATACCTGTAATAGAAGTCACGGGGGTCTGGGTTCATGGCACTATGATGAAGATTTTCTTTGTCGCCTTGCACTATACCAGGATACTGGTTGGTGAAGATTGACAACGTATGGCTGTGCCTGATAGTCGCACCAAAACCCCCCTTTCAGTCTGCATCCGCTCCCCAAGCCACCGGTTCAACTTACGGGACTGTTGCCGCACAAATACTGGAGCCTGTTGGCTGTTTAACAAATATAAGTTCCTCGGTTGTGCAAGTACAAGCCCAATGCTTCTCCTGCGGGGGTAAGTTGGGTCTTGTGCAGAACTCACCCCTCCACCTGAACGTTTCTACACTCGGATCCCGGCCAGGGCGTTTCCTACTGCAAGCGTTTCAGTGTAAATGTAACTGGGCAAAGCTCCTTCCTGCTGCCTTGGAAATTTCTTTCAATACACAATTTAAGCACAACGGTCCAAGGGGCCCCAAACCTCTTATACAGCCCAGGCCTATCATACCCTCAATCCGCCCCTGTCGGGAATGTCTCTCTGTGCTATGTCCATTGGAGGTCTTCTTGTTTCTCCAGTTACATCCATCCTGATTTGTTACAATGAATGGTATGCTAATTTTGGTTCTTTTTCCGGAGCCCCCACTCAGAGACGTCACTTACCCTTAGTGGCAGATTAAGTGTCCCGAGTGTCCCCTTTAATGAAATGTCCACAGCAGAGCCCCCCCTTTAGATGTCTACAGCAGAGCGCCCCTTTAGATGTCTACAGCAGAGCCCCCTTTTAGATGTCTACAGCAGAGACCCCCTTTAGATGTCTACAGCAGAGCCCCCCTTTAGATGTCTACAGCAGAGCCCCCTTTAGATTTCTACAGCAGAACCCACTTTAGATGTCTACAGCAGGGCCCCCTTCACAAAATGTCCACAGCAGAGATCCCCCCCCCCCATTGGTGAAATGTACACAGAAGGGCCCTCTTGACAAAAAGAACCTCTATACTCTTCCCTCAGCGGCCAACTGGGCATACCGCTCCTGGTGGTGGTGTGTTTTACGGTCTATATTAACCTCATGTGCCTCATTTGAATTAAACTCCCTATTACAAGCAGCAATCAAAAACAAAGTGATCTCGAAAGAATGTGCTGATGCACTATTTGTCAAGGTACCAAAAACATCCACTCTATATCTACTCCCAAAAGTGCATAAGAACTCTAACTGTCCCCCAGGTCGCCCGATAATTTCGGGCAATGGTGGGTTAACTGAAAATGTCGGTAAATTTATCGACTACCACTTAAAAGATATAGTGGAATGTTTACCCTCGTATGTGAGGGACACGTCAGACCTTTTACAAAAAATTGAAGGTCTGCACATGGAGGAGGATATGATACTTGCCACTTTAGATGTGGAATCGTTGTACACCAGTATCAAACATTGCGACGGCCTAAAGGCGGTGCAATTTTTCTTGAGTACCACATCTCTAGAGGATGGCATGAAAAATTTTGTGATACAGCTGCTGGAATTCGTTCTCTTCCACAACATGTTTGTGTTTGGGGGATCCTTCTACCTACAGCTCCAGGGGACGGCTATGGGGGCGGCATGTGCCCCCTCATATGCCAACTTGTTCCTGGGGCTGTGGGAGAGGGACCTCCTTACGGGCGATCGGGATGTCGAGATGGACCGCGTCATTTTTTGGGCGCGGTACATCGACGACATCCTGATCGTCTGGAGGGGAACGACCCAGCAGCTGGCCACATTTGTCCAGAGGTTAAATTCCAATGATGTCAATATTAAACTTACATATAAGTGTGACCCAAATAAAGTAGACTTCTTGGATGTCATTTTAGAAAAAGACGGATCGGGATACCTTCAATCGGATGTTTACAGAAAAGAAACGGCTGTTAACGCCTTACTTCATGCATCTTCCTCCCACCCACCACAAACCATTGCAGCAGTTCCCACAGGACAATATTTACACATGAGAAGAATCTGTTCAACAGATGAAGTGTTTGAACATCGGGCTCGAGAACTTAGACAAAGATTTACGGATCGTGGTTACAGCCAGAGATGCCTAAGAAAGGCCTATCATAGGGCCAAATCGACACCCAGAATCCAACTACTATATCCGGAGAAAAAACAAAAAGAAGACCAAAAGGTGAGGTTCATAACAAAATTCCACTCACAATGGCAACCTATGAGAGAGATCCTAGAACGCTTCTGGCCCCTATTAAGATCGGATCCGACAATACAGAAATATATCCCTGTATATCCAGGGATAGCAGCCCGAAGATCTAAGAATTTACAGGATACACTAGTTAAAAGCCACCATGTGAGGAAAGAAGTCCAAACTTTTTTAGACAACCGAGGCCCAAAATGGGGGTGTAGACCTTGTGGCCATTGTGTAGCCTGCCCCAACATCATTCAAACCAGAACCTTCATGGACTCGGGTGGCCAAAAAGAATATACCATCACCCACACAATCTCCTGTAATACAAAGGCGGTAGTGTATCATGCCACATGTCCTTGTGGCATGATTTACATTGGTATGACCACAAGGGAATTTAAGATCCGGGTACGTGAGCATGTACGAGATATTAGGGCAGCTAACAATCCTGAATTTTGTACTGATGGACTCCCGGTGGCAAGACACTTTAGGGAATTTCATGATTGTAACCCCAAATTTCTTCGCGTCTGCGGCATAGATCACATTGAAGGTAATATCAGAGGAGGCTCTGTAGCGCAGAGGCTGGCGCAATGTGAGACGAGATGGATTTGGACCCTTAAAACACTGAACCCACAAGGTCTTAACAAAACCCTGAGCTATGCCCCATTCCTCTGACTCCCGACCCGGGCTGCACCGGGTTTTTAAACCCTTTTCTTTTCTATTTGTTTTTTAATACTTTTTGTCTTGACAGTTTAATCATTGTCTTTCTATCTAGCAGGCTCTGCAAAATATGACACCATGGCGATTTGAGGGTCCTAAGGAGTGCCCTTGTCATCCATTATTGTGCCACACACAGTGACTGGATATAAATCATGAGTATGAACAATTGTGGCACCATTTATCGGACAGTTCCAAACATTTGATGCGGTAATATCCTGCCGAACTAATTTTGGTTTAGCTCTGTGAGAGAAGGAAAAATTCTTCTGCACTATATTATCAGTATGATGTTTCTCTATTTAGACATGGATAACTCAATGACATGCAGATTTATATCACTATATATACAAATGAATAACCTTGTATAAATGTTTCCACATAAACACTAACACTGATTTGTGATCAAATCATAACTTTATTATGCACACCCTCAATCCACTTACAATCACAACACATTTCAGTCCTTCCAAATGTAATTTTTTTTTTTTTTTTTGTCATACCAATATTCTGTGATGATATAATTTTTGCAATTTTATAGTTTTGTATTAGGACACGATCAGGGACATATGTGGTATAATTGAATCCCTCACTGTATTGTGCACTTTTCTCCAGCACCAGTACACTATTCCCCCCTCCCTTCCTTCCCCCTCCCCCCCCCCCCTTTTAGTTTTTCCTCACCTGTCAATTCACTATTTTTGCACGTTTTTTCACTTTTCCCTTCATGGTTACCGTTTATTCATTTGAAATTTAATATATATGTATATAGAATAGAGATAAAAGAAACACTGGGTTCGCAAAAATTAATACGCAAGTAACAACATCTTTGTTTGAAACCCAACAACAGGAATATATCTCTCCTTGGATATACATTCCGCCCCATATGGATGCCAGCACGAACCCTCGAATACCTTTTTTACTTTTTTATTCCAATCACTCACCTGTCAATCAGAGTACCGGCCGGGTGCGCACGAGTGCGGTGGGGCCCGCCCCCTGATCCGACAACCTTTTCTCCGATCACGTGTCCTTCAGTGACGTCACCGTCACATGATCGGTCACGTGGTGGGGGTTGGGCTCGGGTGGGGGGCGGACACCTGCCGCAGTACGTGCGCTCAGTAGTTCCGTCCGGCTTTTTAGAAATATATTACAGGTGAGCGATCTCCTTTGCTATTGGCTGATAGTTAGATAAAACTCTGGTGCAGCTAGAGTAACCACACCCCCAGACGAAGGCTAGCGCCGAAACGCGCGTCGGGGAATCTGTTTGTGGCAGACGGGAGGTGTATGATGGCTAAAGGTATGCTTCCATTTTAGGATTTGCACATGCATTGAGCACTTTATATACCTATAGGGAACCTGTGTACATTAAGTTGTATGGCAAGCACTTTATTGCATTATTTGCACAGTAACCCACCATTGGGTAAAAATTGCATTATGCATTTGAAATTGTATATGTATGTGATCCATATGACTACGTACCCCACCTTTCAATCCCGTCCCACATGTTTTTAACATTTCTATGTGATAGCCCCATTGACCCACATGCTTCTTCCTGTCGAACTGTATATGTACTGTGATATTTTGTTTTTACTGAATATGCAATAAAATAAATGTATTTTTTGAATTGGCTTAATGTTCTGTTTGTAGGTGTCTCTCATTTGATACGTGTAAATTTTATACAATTTGTTCTGCCACAAATTCAATAAAGAAAGAGCTGTGAGCATTATCCACCCAGTACCCAACATCCAACACCCAGAACCCAGCATCCAACATGTGCCTCTGTCTGAGTTATTTAATTCTGTTGTTAGCACTCTGTTGTTAGTGCTATATGATCAATTAAAGGGATATTGTCAGCTCCCGGGCGACTTATATCCTACGAATAAGGCCTTTAACCCCTTCACGCTCCGTGACGGATATATCCGCCACGGAGCTGTGAAGGTTGTATGAAGAAGGCTCACGGGCTGAGCCTTCTTCATACAGAGATGGGCTTTGCTGCATATCGCAGCAAAGACCCATCGCTATCACCCGCGGTCGGTGCTTGCACCGATCGCGGGTGTTAACCTTTTCTTTGCCGCCGGCAAAGTCGCCGGCGGCACTTTAAATTTGGCGGCGCGTGGGCGCCGCCATCTTACCTCCGATCGCCACTCCCCCGAACGTCATCGGGGGGCGGCGATCGGTTGCCATGGTAGCCTCGGGTCTTCTTTTGACCCGAGGATGCATGGCTTCTGCATATGCATTACAATGAGCCTGTGGTTCATTGTAATGTATAGTGAGCAGAAATGCCATATACTGCGATACAGCAGTATTGCAGTATATAGCAGGAGCGATCAGACCATCTAGGGTTAATGTACCCTAGAGGGTCTAAGAAATAGTGGGAAAAAAAAGAAAAAAAAAAGTTTAAAAAATGTAAAAAAATAATAAAATATTAAAAGTTCAAATCACCCCCCTTTCCCTAGAACTGATATAAAATATAATAAATAGTAAAAATCACAGACACATTAGGTATCGCCGCGTCCCAAAATGCCCGATCTATCAAAATATAAAAACGGTTATTGACGGCGGTGACCTCCGGAACGGCAAATGGCGCCCAAATGTCCAAAACGCGACTTTTACACCTTTTTAGATGACATAAAAAATGTAATTAAAAATGATCAAAATGTCGCACAGACCTCAAAACGGTAGCAATGAGAACATTGGCTCATTTCGCAAAAAATGACACCTCACACAGCTCCATGCGCCAAAGTATGAAAAAGTTATTCGCGTCAGAAGATGGCAAAATTTTTTTTTTCTTTTTTGTACACATTCGTTTAATTTTTGAAAATGTATTAAAACGCAATAAAACCTTTATATATTTGGTATCACCGCGATTGCACCGAACCAAAGAATAAAGTAGAGGTGTTATTTGGAGCGCAGAGTGAAAGTCGTAAAAACTGAGCCCACAAGAACATGACACACATGCAGTTTTTTTCAATTTTTCCACATTTCGAATTTTTTTGCGGCTTCCCACTACATGGCATGGAATAATAAATAACATCATGGGAAAGTAAAATTTGTTACGCACAAAATAAGCCCTCAGACAGCTCTGTACACGGAAAAATGAAAAAGTTATGGATTTTTGAAGATGGAGAGCGAGAAATTAGCGAAAATACCCTGCGTCCTTAAGGGGTTAAGGTGAGTGGATTTAAGAGTTTCTGCAGCTTTTGTAATTTCTTTAGGCCTAAAGAGATCAGGATGGCGCCACACGGTGGGGAAATGCAGCAAATCCTTTCAGATTGGCTGTTGACCTGATTCTAATTGTATTGCCATCCACGGCAATACAATTTAGCAGAGCAATGCACTCCCTCCTGTGCCATTCAGGATGGGGCTGTGCCTAGGGCTCCAGATATACATAACTGACCCTTCATAAACACTCAAAATTATGTATATGCAAATGAGCCTGGGGCGTTGCCACAAGTGCTGCTGCAACAGAGCACAGTGAATGAAGTTTGTATAACTGAACAACAATGGCGAAAATATACATTCTACAGGACATATAGATACATATTGAGCACACAGAACTATCGAGGACTGAGCCCCAGAAAGTGCAAGATACTGGGGTACACCCCATTAGAGGAGCTCCTGAGAGGCTGCGGGGGGCTGATTCTATTAATATAAATAGATAAATGGATAAATAAAAATAAATAATGAATAGTAATGATAGTACTAACATAATAAATTAATAAAAACTATAATAAGAATACAAGACATATTAATAACAATAAAAGTGTTAACAAACACAATAATATTAATAATAATAATATTGATGTGAAAACAAATCAGAACACTAATAAAGATTTATAAATACAATAAAATTAAAATGATTATAATATTATTCATAAAAATAACTAGAATGATAATTAGATTATAAAAACAATCTATTAATCAGTGGCAGCCTGGATCCAGGACTTTCTAACATCAGCCCCAGGGACACAGGGGCAGTATGGGTATAATTTTTTAATTAGCTGAGTCAAGGGCTCTGATTAGTTTCATAAACTAATCCCTCGAGCTCCTCCTCAGATTTACTTCACCCGTCAACGTAACACAAGGACGCTGATGATTCTCTTGGGATCTGTAATAATACCGCTGCCACCATATAATTACTGTCCTGGGATAATAAACGTCATGTCCAATTCTACAAGGAAGAAAACTCTCATGATAAGTAATAAGAACATATCCTAAACTCAAGATTTCTACGTAATTGTACAAGATGATACAAGGCATAATATATGTTATATTCCTTTACATAATGCATAACACTGCCCCCTATGTATAAGATTATAACTACTATAATACTGCCCCCTATGTATAAGATTATAACTACTATAATACTGCCCCCTATGTACAGGAATATAACTACTATAATACTACCCCTATGTACAAGAATATAACTACTATAATACTGCCCCTATGTACAAGAATATAACTACTATAATACTGCCCCCTATGTACAGGAATATAACTACTATAATACTGCCTCCTATGTACAAGAATATAACTACTATAATACTGCCCCCTATGTTCAAGAATATAACTACTATAATACTGCCCCCTATGTATAAGAATATAACTACTATAATACTGCCCCCTACGTACAAGAATATAACTACTATAATACTGTCCCCTATGTACAGGAATATTACTACTATAATACTGCCCCCTATGTACAGGAATATAACTAATTTAATACTGCCCCCTATGTACAAGAATATAACTACTATAATACTGTCTCCTATGTACAGGAATATAACTACTATAATACTGCCCCCTATGTACAAGAATATAACTACTATAATACTGCCCCCTATGTACAAGAATATAACTACTATAATACTGCCCCCTATGTACAGGAATATAACTACTATAATACTGCCCCCTATGTACAAGAATATAACTACTATAATACTTCCCCCTATGCATACCTCCCAACTTTTGTGGAGGAGAAAGAGGGACAAAATGGCGGCGCGCGAAGCGCGCCGCGGCGATTTTTTTACCCACAGAAGCCACACCCTAGCCACGCCCCCTAACCACACCCCCTGGCCACGCCACTGCTCATACCTTCAACGCATCCACTGGCACCAATGTATATTTATGTATATAATTGGGGGGCATATTCCACTCCCCCTAGACAACGAGCATGCCCTCCTAGACAACGAGCATGCCCTCCTAGACAACGAGCATGTCCTCCCCTAGACAACGAGCATGTCCCCCCCAGACAACGGGCATGTCCGCCCCCAGACAACGAGCATGCCCCCCCCTAGACAACGAGCATGTCCCCCCCAGACAACGAGCATGTCCCCCCCAGACAACGGGCATGTCCGCCCCCAGACAACGAGCATGCCCCCCCCTAGACAACGAGCATGTCCCCCCCAGACAACGAGCATGCCCCCCCCTAGACAACAAGCATGCCCCCCCTAGACAACGAGCATGTCCCCTAGACAACGAGCATGCCCCCCCCTAGACAACGAGCATGTACCCCCCCCTAGACAACGAGCATGTACCCCCACCTAGACAACGAGAATGTACCCCCACCTAGACAACGACCATGTCCCCCCCTAGACAACGAGCATGTCCCCCCCCCCTAGACAACGAGCATGTCCCCCACCTAGACAACGAGCATGTCCTCCCCTGTGGCTGCGTGCCCTTTTTTGTGTGTTTGTGTTATTTTTGTCTTCCAGGACCGTGCCTGCTGTGGACTGCTTCCGATTCGAAGGATTACATCGATGACCGACAGTTCTAACAAATAAAATGGTCAACGAGGGTGTGTCTGCGTTTTTTGTTCAATAAAATTTTCTGAAAACGGTGTGATTATTTATTTTTTTGCGACACTCTTCATAGTTTGCCGTAGTAGTGGTGCCGGCTAGGTGACGGTGCTCATTACTAAGGGCTGGCCTTAGTGTTTGCCTTAATTTTTTTGGCAAATTCACACTAACGCCCATACCATTACCCTGGTACCCACCGCCACCAGGGGTGCCGGGAAGAGCTGGGTACAAACCAGTACCTGACTGTCTATAGATGGTCAGGTGTTGGGGCGGCTGCAGGCTGTTATTGTTGCGCTGGAATAGCCCCCTAACAGTGGCCTATCCCAGCTCAGTAATGGCAGGCTGCTGCTGCTTTTTTGTATCAGGCTGATTTGAAAAATAGGGGCACCCCATGCCGTTTTTTCTTCAAATTTTTGACAAAAATATGCGTGGGGTCCCCCCTTTAAAGGGGGCTCCCAGGCTGTTTCCCCCATTTTTACAAAAAAATGGGGGGGAAAAACGGCATGGGGTGCCCCCTATTGTTCAAATCAGCCAGATACAAAAAAGCAGCAGCAGCCTGCCATTACTGAGCTGGGATAGCCCACTGTTAGGGGGCTATCCCAGCGCAACAATAACAGCCTGCAGCCGCCCCAACACCTGACCATCTATAGACGGTCAGGTACTGGTTTGTACCCGGCTCTTCCCGGCACCCCTGGTGGCGGTGGGTACCGGGGTAATGGTATGGGCGTTAGTGTAAATTTGCCAAAAAAATTAAGGCAAACACTAAGGCCAGCCCTTAGTAATGAGCACCGTCACCTAGCCGGCACCACTACTACGGCAAACTATGAAGAGTGTCGCAAAAAAATAAATAATCACACCGTTTTCAGAAAATTTTATTGAACAAAAGACGCAGACACACCCTCGTTGACCATTTTATTTGTTAGAAATGTCGGTCATAGACGTAATCCTTCGAATCCGAAGCAGTCCACAGCAGGCACGGTCCTGGAAGACAAAAATAACACAAACACACAAAAAAGGGCACGCAGCCACAGGGGAGGACATGCTCGTTGTCTAGGGGTCAGGGGTAGACATGCTCGTTGTCTAGGGGGGGGGGGAATGCTAGTTGTCTAGGGGGGGGACATGCTCGTTGTCTAGGAGTCGGGGGGAGACATGCTCGTTGTCTAGGGGGGGGAATGCTCGTTGTCTGGGGGGGGGGACATGCTCGTTGTCTAGGGGGGGGGCATGCTCGTTGTCTTGGGGGGGGACATGCTCGTTGTCTAGGGGTCAGGGGGAGACATGCTCGTTGTCTAGCAGGGGGAAATGCTCGTTGTCTAGGGGGGGAAATCCTCGTTGTCTAGGGGGGGGACATGCTCGTTGTCGCAGTAAAGGGGAGGGGTCCTATGGAGCGCAGTAAAGGGGAGGGGTCCTATGGAGCGCAGTAAAGGGGAGGGGTCCTATGGAGCGCAGTAAAGGGGAGGGGTCCTATGGAGCGCAGTAAAGGGGAGGGGTCCTATGGAGCGCAGTAAAGGGGAGGGGTCCTATGGAGCGCAGTAAAGGGGAGGGGTCCTATGGAGCGCAGTAAAGGGGAGGAGTCCTATTGAGCGCGCAGTGAAAGCCATAAAAAACACATTTGATATTTTCCTTCCCGCTTCCCAGTACAGGGCCTGGAATATTTAATACTGTCACTAGGAAGTATAATTTGTTACGCAGAAACAGGCCGCACACAGCTCTGTACGTGGAAAAATAAAAAAGTTATTGATTTTTGAAAGTGGGGAGTGAAATATGGAAACGCAAAAATTGTTCCGTCAGAGTAATGGAGCAGGCGGCCGTGTATGACCATTCTGCTCCATTACCGTCATAGAGCGATGACATGGACCTTATGTGGACCCCAACAGACCCCTTGTTTTCATGATCTATGGGGGTCACATCACTGAAACCCCCACACATCAGCAGGTTAAGCCCTGTCCTATGGATAGGGCCTAACTTGTATTTGTGGGAAAACCCCTTTAACCCCTTAACGCTCTGCGCCGTAGCTCTACGACGCAGAGAGTATAAGGAGTGTATGAAGAGGGCTCACGGGCTGAGTCCTTTTCATACAAGGTGGGGGGTTTTGCATGTTGCAGAAAACCCCCACCGCTAATAACCGCAGTCGGTCATTGTCGCCGGCAAAGTCTTTTTTACGATCGCTGTGCCCCCGAACGTCATCGGGGGCGGCGATCGTTTGCCGTGGTAGCCTCGGGTCTTCTTTTGACACGAGGCTACATGGCTTCTGCAGGTTCGTTACAATGAGCCAGAAGTATTGCAGTATATGGTAGAATCGATCTGACCATCTAGGGTTAATGTACCCTAGATGGTCTAAGAAATAGTGGAAAAAAAAGAAAAAAAAGGTTTTAAAAATAAAAAAAATTTATAAAATATTAAAAATTCTAATCACCTCCCTTTCCCTAGAACGGATATAAAACATAATAAACAGTAAAGATCACAGACATATTCGGTATCGCCGCGTCCCAAAATGCCCGATCTATCAAAATATAAAAACGGTTACGGGCGGCGGTGACCTCCGAGACGGGAAATGGCGCCCAAATGTCCGAAATGCGACTTTTACACCTTTTTACATAACATAAAAAATGAAATAAAAAATGATCAAAATGTCGCACAGACCTCAAAATGGTAGCAATGAGAACGTCGGCTCATTTTGCCAAAAATGACCCCTCACACATCTCCGTGCACCGAAATATGAAAAAGTTATTAGCGTCAGAAGATGGCAAAAATTTTTTTTTTTTTTTTTTGCACACATGCGTTTAATTTTTGAAAATGTATTAAAACACAATAAAACCTATAAATCCGGTATCACCGCGATCGCACCGAACCAAAGAATAAAGCTGAGGTGTTATTTTGAGTGCACAGTCAAAGTCGAAAAAACTGAGCCCACAAGAACGTGACATGTGCGGTTTTTTAAAAAATTTTTTCCACATTTGGAATTTTTTGCAGCTTCGCAGTACACGGCATGTTAAAATAAATAACATTACGGGAAAGTAAAATTTGTTACGCACAAAATAAGCCCTCACACAGCTCTGTACACGGAAAAATGAAAAAGTTATGGATTTTTGAAGTTGGAGAGCGAGAAATGAGAGAAAAACCCTGCGTCCTTAAGGGGTTAAGGGATTAAGTATATGGTACAATAAAAGCAGAATAGAAGGGCACTGGGGGGGTTAGGGATGGGGGCAGGGGGTCTATGGAGGAAAGTGTTTAACCCTTTAGCTGCTGCCTGCAGTCACTGTAGAGTACCTGTTATCACACTGCAGCAGCTGCACACACTCGGCTCTGCTTCATCAGACGAACTTCAGTGAAGAGCAGGAGGAGGTGGGGGCAGGGAGCTATTGATGTAGCAGAGCTGGAGAGCTCCTGCCTGCACGGAGGCTGATCCCCTGGGGCTGCTGTGCAGGGGCAGTGCAGAGAACATGACACTCTGCACTGCTCCATCCATCCATCCATCCATGTGCCTGCAAGTGGCAGCCTGAGGACAGGGAGGGCTCTGCCTCCCAGGGGAGGGGATGGGGGAGGTGCCGGCTCTGCAGCAGAAAGCCCGGGAGCTGGAGAGGAGGAGGACGCTGTACCCCGCCCCCTGGCTTCTCTGTATCCTGAGCAGGACGGGGGCGGGACTCGGGGGCGGGACTCGGGGGGGGGGGGCGGGACTCGGGGGCGGGACAAAACGGAAAAATCCGTGAAACCGCAAAAAAACAGGGACTTTCAATTAACGGTCCGTGCAGGCGGGACAAGGGTTAAAAAACGGGACTGTCCCGCCCAAAACGGGACGGTTGGGAGGTATGCCTATGTACAAGAATATAACTACTATAATACTGCTCCCTATGTACAAGAATATAACTACTATAATACTGCCCCCTTGCTGGGAGGTTGTGTTAGAGCTGAGCTCCTGAGTCTCCTGATGTCTGGAGCGAGCCCAGGGCGGGGCACCCTTGGTGGGGATATTCCCCAAGCAAGGCCCAGGCTTCCAGGCCTACACCGGGAGTGAACTCCCAAACAATTCTAAAGATGGATGCAAATCCAAAAGTTATCAGTAAGCAAGAGAATCAACTGAATTGCAGTAATGTGGAGAATGTTGAAGTAAAGAAAGTGAGTACAGCAAGCAGAGAAGAAAGTTCCTCAGCAGCCCAGCATGGAGCAGCACAGGTGGTGAAGCAGATTGTCAGACCAGCAGCAGGTGCACAGCCCCCCACTCCTGCACCCAGACAGAGGAGAACATCCATAGAGAAGCAAACCCTGCAAGAAAACCTGCAGCAGAGGGATGTGGTGACCAGCATGGCCGCTCCAGGCCGCACCAGATCCGCTGTGAAGCCACAAAATGTCCCTGCAAAGGCCGGTGCAAGCAGCAAGCCTGGAGATGTGACACACAAGGAGACCATTGGATGCACACAGCCTGGAGCACTACAGCGACCAGCACTGCAGGTGAAGGAGACAGGTGGTTGCACTCAGCCTGGAGGACTACAGCGACCAGCACGGCAGGTGAAGGAGACCGCCTGAGCTGCAGTTGGCGGAGGAGATCCCGGCACTGGTAAGGAGGATGGGGGAGCTAAGTCACCACAAACAGATGCTACAGATGCAAATAGACTGCATGTATTCACTAAAAACTGCACACCCTGAGAGTAGCACCCTGTATGACTCTAAGCTGCACTCACTGAGCAAAGAGCTGGCGGTGGTGGTGGGAGAGATGGACTGTGTCCTGGAGAAGATGGGGCCGCTGTCTGAGTCCTATAGGAACAAGGAACGTTTTGCCAGACAAGCAGAGAGACAGAACTTTTCATCTATGTCGAGACCCTCTGACGCTGCGTCAGTATCCAGCATGTCCCCTGATGAGAGAGGAACACGTCCCATACTACAAGCACTAGGCTTTGTGTTTCATGAGGGCGAGAAGGGAAAACAGCAGCTGCCAAGGTCTGCAGCCGTCCATCAGCAGGAGCATGCACCCGCACCACAAGTCCCAGGACTCAGTACACCGCAGCAGGCACAGGCACCACAAGTCCCAGGAGGCACTACACCGCAGAAGGACAGTGGACATGCACCTATGTTTCAGGGTGATGTGGTGACCCACGACCATTCTACTGCTGGAGCAGACACTGGTGGACATCATGATGTTCCTGAGGGGTCGGGGGATAGAGGGGACCCTCAATCTGTATGGGATGTGCAGCCACCTGAGGATAACATAGAGGTGGATGGGGGGCAGGGGGTTGTGCAGAATGATGTTTGTGACTTCCCCCCTATAACATCGAGCCCCCCAGTTGAGTCAGGTCCCACTAGTTCAGACCCTCCCCCCAATACCCAGAGTGAGCCCCGTCAGGAACCCCCCAGAAACGCCTGGAGCCGCGGCGCTCCCTCCTTCCTCCCTCTAGCGCACACTACACGGGGCAGGCGTTTAAGAGGAGGAATGTGGTGCGCTTTAAAAACAGGGGCACCAAGGAAGATCTCCCAGATAGGAGGTTTGTGGTGCGGGATCTCTGTGGTGCAGCCAGATGGGGTTTACGCCTGATGATATCCTGGCAGTTATCAACCTTCCAGACAGATAGGGCTATGATGTCAGCTTTAAGCTCATGTCCAGTCTGGACAGGTTCTGGGATAAACTCCCCCGGTTCAGGGACAAGGACGGCTGGAGTAAGTTTGTGTTTGTCCCCATATCCAGACCAGGTACCGTTGTGGTCAATGTGATCATTTGGAATGAGTCTGTTCCCCCTCAGGATATTTTGGTGTGGCTCAGGCGCCATTGTGATCTGGTGTCAGACCTCACTAAGAACAGAGACGCCGACGGCATCTGGACTGGAGGGTGGAAGGTTCTGGTAAAACTGAGGCAGTACAATAATATCACCCTGCACCTCCCCAACAGCTTCTTTATAGGGAGAGAGAAAGGCGTCTGCTTCTATCCTGGGCAACCAAGAAAGTGCTTCAAGTGCGGTAAGATCGGACACGTGGCCAATATATGTACAGTGGTAAAATGTAATCTGTGTGGGGAGGTCGGCCATCTTAGTACCAACTGTGGGACGGTGAAATGTAACCTCTGTGGAGAGATGGGCCACCCGCACAAGGATTGCCCGGAGGCCTGGCATAACATCGCCAGGGACTTCTCTGATGACGAAATGGTCCAGGAGGCAGATGCCTTAGAGGAGGAGGCCTTGGTGTCAGGGCAAATACTGACCAGGCGGGAGGTACAGGGCTGAGGTGATACTGCGCCAGAACCTCAGATGTCGGATAGTGCTCAGGGGAGTTTGGGGGTGGTAACTCAGGAGCAGCCTCAGGCAGCCACCTCTGTAGCTCCTGGTGAATATGAGGAGGTAAAAAAAAACAAAAGAAAGAAAAAAGATAAATCCTCCCGTAAACCAGAGGAAGTCTGCAACTTAGGTCCAAAAACCAGGAAAAAGTCCAGTGGTGATGCTGGGGTCATGGTCCTATCTAACAGATATGATGTTCTGTCTGAGTCAGAAGGTGATTATGAGCGCGAGTTACAGCGCATTGATAATGAGTGGGAGGTGGACAAAGGAGACCCCCCAACTAAAAAGAAGCCCCCTCCTGTAGAGGCTGCTGAGGAGTCAGATATGGAGACTGGTGGTGTACAGGGAGACTCTGACTCATGATGATGGGGGTCGCTGCTCTGTCTTTCTGTTTCCTTATGATGGCTGGGTTCTCTGTAAAAGTTGCTTCTAGCAATGTTAACAGCATTAAAGTAAGAAGGACTAGACACGCCGTGTATGACCACCTGAGATATCTGGACGCTGATGTTATCTTCCTGCAGGAGACCCGTCTGACCACCTTAGGGCATCTCCGTGAGGCTGAGCGTGAGTGGCGGTCTGGTCCTTCTTACTGGAAGTAAGATTCTGATTTCTGCTGCACACTGGAATGGAGGGTTCAGGTGCTCTGGAGAGGGTCCCAACCCCGTATCGTATAGAAATTATGCAACTCCAGTCACACTGTTAAGTAATCTTTGAATTTATTTTTACACAAACTCCAATTGTGACGTTTCGGTCTGTGTTAGACCTTCATCAGACTCTGTGGGTACAATAGGTGCATATTATAGTGGATACAAGGTTTCAAAATATACAAATATATACATATATACAAAATTGTTTAGAAAACATTCTGATATTCTCAGCACATGTGTGTAAGCATAATATTTATATTGTGGAATAACATCATTATAACAATATCATGACAGAAAATACAGGATCACCAAAGAATTTTTTAAACAAGGTAGTATAATCGTGCGGAAGGTAGATAGACTTCGGCTTGCCATGGAAGGGACTACTTTGTGAGAGGCGAAAACATGTGCTGGGGATCTCCAATCACAGGGTACATATATTAAACCTGGTCAGGAAAAAGAGAAAAACAGCTTACCAGTTTGTCTTATAGAAATGGGGATCAAGGTGGTGGCATGTAGCCCTGGAGCACCGAGGAGCAGGAATTGCGGTCGTAGCCGCTCTGGGAAAGAGGTGCTGTGTGTCTCATGGTGCCGGCATCTCTAAAAAGCCTCCGTGGAGGAGGTGGGAGGGAACTTCCGGCTTCGGGCCGGAGTACTTCCGGTTGCCGACCGGAAGTTATGGTATATGCGTTCCATTGTTGGAACGCATGTGCGCGCATGCGCACAAGAAGTTCGGATCGTAGTGGGCGAGGACCGGGAGGAGGAGACATCGCGGTCGCGATTTGAAGAATGGGTAAGTATCTAGGGATATAGGTATAGTATATGTTTAGTTGATGCAGAAGAGGGGCTGGTTGATCAACATACAGAGGAAAACAGTATAATGACTTGGAGACTGATGACAGAGGGGTATTGGCTGTCGGAGCAGAGAAAATAGAGTCAGGTATATAGATAGAATATAGGGTGGATGGAATGGGGAGAAGGAAGATTAAGGCATGGGGAAAAAGGGAAAGGTAGCACACGGGGGATAGGGTTGTTACCCATCCTTGGACGTGCTGCGCAGGTAGTCCCATCTTCCTTGTCTTATCGTCTCTGTGGGAAATAAGTTGGTACGATGTTATATCAATAGTTTATGCATTCAACAAAAACTCTGTATGCTATAGTCCCGGTTGAGTCCATCTGGTTGCAGAGTTTGTAATGTGTGAATCCAATAGGATTCACGCTTTTTTAGAAGGGCAACTCGATACCCTCCTCTCCTTGGTGTCTCAATCCGATCGATAATCTGAAATGTGAGTTGGTTAATTGAGTGTCTGGCCTCTGAGAAATGAGCTGGAATGGGAAGCAATATGTTGTTCAAACGGATGGTGGATTTGTGTTTGGACACCCTGTCACGTATCTTCTGTGTTGTCTCTCCTATATAGCCAAGGCCGCATGGGCACTTGATGAGGTAGATACAGTAGTCTGTGTCACAGGTATAGTATCCTCTTATCGGGTAGCGTTTGCCTGACAGTGGGTGTGTGAATGAATCACCTCTGTGCACGTTGGTACATTGGGTGCAGTGTCGGCATGGGAAAGTGCCTTTTTTGGGGGTCTGTAAAAAAGTTTGTCGGGGTACTTTGGTTATTGTGCCCAGGTCAGCTTTAACAAGTTTGTCTCTTAGATTGTGGGGTCTCTTAAAGCATGGTAAGAACGGGTGTTGAAATTCAACTACGGATGGATGCCCTTTGTTGAGGATGGACCAGTGTTTTCTGATGGATTGGTGGATCTTATATGCACTGGGGTGGTATGAGTGTACAAAGGGAATACGTGGTGGTTTATTTTGTTGCGGGCGTGGTTGTCGGGTTCTATGGATGTCTAGGGTGTTCGTGGGATAACCTCTGTTAGTAAACCTGGTTTCCATCTCTTTAAGGCGTATATCGACTAGTTCCGGTTTGCTGACTATGCGTTCAACTCTACTAAATTGGGAAAAGGGTAGTGAGGTTTTGGTGGATTTTGGGTGATAGCTGGTAAAATGTAGCAGGTTATTGCGATCGGTGGGTTTGGTGTATATGTCAGTCCAGAGTGTGCCATCGCTGTTTTTGTTGACCAATGTATCCAGGAATTGTATCTTATTGGGATCGTGGTGGATGGTAAATTATAGTTCGGGTCGGATGGAGTTGAGGTAGTGTAGGAACTCTAGGAGTGAAATTTCAGTGCCCTCCCATACACAGAATATGTCATCTATATAACGTTTCCAAATATGGCAATGTTCTGAAAATATGTGGTTGGGATAGATGTAGGATTCCTCGAAGTCTGACATGTATGTATTGGCGTAGGGGGGGGCTACATTTGAGCCCATGGCGGTACCCTGTCTTTGTATGTAAAAGGTGTCTTGAAACATAAAGTAGTTTTCGGTGAGTACTAAATGTAAAAGGTCCATGATGAAGTCTATTTCAGATTGTTGGTATTCATGTAGAGTGAGTAATCTCTGTACAGCTGCTATGCCTAAGTCATGTCTGATGGATGTGTAAAGGCTATTGACGTCAAACGTGGCAAGGATGGTATCGGGGTGTAGTCTGTGAATGTCTTTGATGAGTTGGAGGAATTCTGATGTATCTAGAAGAAAAGACTTGGTGGTTTTTACCAGTGGGGTGAGGATTTTTTCTAATAGGATGGATAGTGGTGAGAGGACCGAATCAGTGGATGCAACAATGGGGCGACCAGGAGGATTGTTAAGATTCTTGTGGATCTTGGGCAATGTGTAGATGACTGGGATAATAGGGTTAGTTTTGGTAAGGAATCTACGTGTGTCCCAGTTAATGATGCCCAGATTGGTGTATTTGTCTAAGACTCTTTGTATTTCGGTAGCAATTCTACTGGTAGGGTTCCTGTCTAGCTTGTTGTAGATGGTAGTATCATTTAATTGGGACAATATCTCGTTGATGTATTTGTCTTTGTCTTGTATCACTATGGCACCCCCTTTATCAGCGGGTTTAATTATGATGTTTTTGTTAGACATGAGATTGGAGAGGGCAGTTCTGTCGCTGCTTGAGAGATTTTGTGGTGCGTGTATCTGTTTGTTATTGATGTTGCGTCTGAAGTTAGTGACGTCTTTTTGGATGAGTGATATAAAAGTTTCAACTGCATGTGAGTTCTTGGGGGGCATGAATGTGCTTTTGTTCCTGAGACCTAGGTTCCGTATGTTTATGGGGCATGTTGGGTTGGCGGAGGTAGCGGGAGTGTCAATTGGTGATGGCTCTGAGAAGTGTGCTTTGAGTCTTATGTTTCGATAGAATTTTTGGAGGTCCATGTCTAGATTAAAGGTGTCATATCTGTAGGAGGGGCAGAAAGACAGACCTTTCTGAAGTAGGAGGAGTTCTGCTGGACTTAGGGATGTGGATGAAATGTTGACTACCAAGGAGGTGTTCCTACCTGGGATTTGGTCAATTGGAAGTGATGGGTCCCTACCTGGGATCGAGTTGCCATCGTTGGGGGTTGATCTCGGGCGATGTCTCTTGCTCCTCCTCGTCTTCCTCTTGGTGGGCGTCCCCGATTTGTACCTAAAAAAGAAAAAGTTGACTGGTCTTGGTATTCCCCTTCCAGGCTCGAAGCTGAAGAGGTGGCGGGTGATCTGTATCTTCGTCGACGAGATTTGTATGACTGAAAGTTGTCCTGCCATTTATAGACCCTGTCGTTGAGGTAATCGTCTGCGTCTCTGAAGAACTTCTGGCGCTTTTTGGTTTCCTGTTCTTTCTTGAATGTATCAAGGGATGTCTTTAGTTTGGTCTGTAAGGATGAAAATTCTTCAGTAGGAACTGTTGTCTGAAGTTGAGTTTCTATGCTGGAAACTTTTTCTTGGAGGTTAGCAATCTCCTTGTGTAGAAATTCAACGGTGAGGGTCATTAAATCAAGGGAGCACTTGTTCAGGATCTGTTCAAATTTCGAGCAGAATTCCTTATTATCTTTGAAGAAGGTCGGTCTGAGGGGGACCCGTAGTCCTCTAGGTATGCGTTGGACTTTCAAGTACTCTGATAGGGTGGCACAGTGAAGTTGGGAATTCAAGGCCTGTTTCGATGTTCGTTCAAAGTCTCTAACTTTGAACTCATTGGATTGAATATGTAGAAATTCTGTTGAGATTGTGGGCTGTGACAGGATATCAGCCGTTTCTTCACAGTTATATGAAAAGGTTCCTAGTGGCATTGTATAATAGGTGCCATCTTACTGGTCACTGGCTGTGGAGCCGTACGCCGGGGTCGCCATACTGTTTAACACCACAGACGTGACGGTGCACAGGCTGACGGAGGTCGCTATGGGGAGGTGCCTGGTGCTAGAAGTGACCATCCATGGTAGGCGGCTCCGGCTGATCAACATCTATGGCCCACAGACAGTGACAGGGAGAATCCAGCTGTTCAATGAGGTGCAGCAATATCTTTTCACCTCGATCCCTGTGATAATGGCGGGCGACTTTAATGTTAACATGACATCGGGTGACAGGTCCTCGGGCAGAGCAGTGGTCAGAGACTCCAAAGTACTACAGAACATCGTATCACAGGCCAATCTATGTGATGTATTCACCCTGGATGGTAGGACACCTAAGTACACATACTCCTGTGCTGACAGACACAGCAGAATTGATATGGCTTTTGTGAGTCCCTCAGAGAATGTAAGTGGGATGAGTGAGAGAGTTGTCCCATATTCTGACCATCTTGTCTTATTGTTTCACCTCGGAGCCACTAACCGCTCTGATATTGGACGGGGGTTATGGAGGCTTAATTCCAGCATCGTGGATGATGTCTATGTCCAGAATTGCATCCACTCTTTTTCAGGACCAGCTCCAGAGACAGGACTTCTATGACAACATATCTGACTGGTGGGAGAACGTCAAGGAGGAGATCAAGTCCCTCTTAAAGAGACTGTCGGTGAAGAAGGGTAAGAGTAAGTACAGCCAGTATCTCACGCTGCGGAAAGAATTGGAGTCACTGTATTCGGCGGGTGGGGATGACAAACAAAAGATTGACCGACTGAAGTCTGAAATAAAGCAGTATCAGTACAGCCGCTACACGTCCCTGGTGATGGAGAGAGATTACGGGACTCTGGGCGTCCCTGATTTGTATGAAAGTTGCCGGGAACGTGTGGCCAAGAAATTGATCACATGTCTCACTGACTCCCAGGGTGTTTTGCAGGAATCTCGGGAGGGTATCCTGGGGGTGGTGAGATCCTACTATGCTGAGTTATTTCAGAAAAAGGTTTTGGATAAAGAGAAAGTGGCCCAATTCTTGGAGGCAACTCCAGGCCCTGACACTAGAGATTTGGATTTCTCTTCTTTAACAGCAGGAATAACAGAGGAGGAGGTTAAAGAGGCCATTGATAAGTTACATCTGAAGAAGGCACCAGGTCCTGATGGGTTAACATGTGAATTTTATAGGACATTTAGAGACCTCTTAGCCCCGATCCTTGTGGATGTATTTACCAATTGTCTAGAAAATCACCTGATGCCTCCATCCATGAGTGTCCTCCCTTATTCTGCTGTCCAAAGGTAAAGAGCCTAGTGACATCAAGAACTGGAGGCCGATCGCCCTCTTGAATGTTGATAGGAAAATTCTGGCAAAAATTCTGTTTTCTAGATTAGTCTGTTTGTCCCCGGCACTGTTATCAGGCTCTCAGTACGGCACAGTAAAAGGGCGGAACATCTCTGGAGCAGTCATCTCCATAAGAGAGATGTTTGAGAGATGTAAAGCTCGGAGGTGTGGGAGATATGTTGCAGGTCTGGACCAGGCTAAAGCCTTTGACAGGGTTGATCACGATTATCTATGGGCCACTTTGTCAAAGTACGGTATTCCTGTACATAGGGGGCAGTATTATAGTTGTTATATTCTTGTACATAGGGAGCAGTATTGTAGTAGTTATATTCTATGTACAAGAATATAACTACTATAATACTGCCCCCTATGTACAAGAATATAACTACTATAATACTATGTACTGGAATATAACTACTATAATACTGCCTCCTATGTACAAGAATATAACTACTATAATACTGCCCCCTATGTACAAGAATATAACTACTATAATACTGCCCCCTATGTACAAGAATATAACTACTATAATACTGCCCCCTATGTACAAGAATATAACTACTATAATACTGCCCCCTATGTACAAGAATATAACTACTATAATACTGCACCCTATGTACAAGAATATAACTGCCATAATACTGCGCCCTATGTACAACAATATAACTATAATACTTCCCCCTATGTGCAAGAATATAACTAGTATAATACTGCCCCCTATGTACAAGACTATAACTACTATAATACTGCTCCTATGTACAAGAATATAAGCACTATAATACTGCCCCCTATGTACAAGAATATAACTACAATAAGTAATAAGAACATATCCTAAACTCAAGATTTCTACGTAATTGTACAAGATGATACAAGGCATAATATATGTTATATTCCTTTACATAATGCATAACACTGCCCCCTATGATAAGATTATAACTACTATAATACTGCCCCCTATGTACTGGAATATAACTACTATAATACTGCCTCCTATGTACAAGAATATAACTACTATAATACTGCCCCCTATGTACAAGAATATAACTACTATAATACTGCCCCCTATGTACAAGAATATAACTACTATAATACTGCCCCCTATGTACAAGAATATAACTACTATAATACTGCCCCCTATGTACAGGAATATAACTACTATAATACTGCCCCCTATGTACAAAAATATAACTACTATAATACTGCCCCTATGTACAAGACTATAACTACTATAATACTGCCCCCTATGTACAAGAATATAACTATTATAATACTGCCCCTCTGTACAAGACTATAACTACTATAATACTGCCCCCTATGTACAAGAATATAACTACTATAATACTGCCCCTATGTACAAGAATATAACTACTATAATACTGCACTCTATGTACAAGAATATAACTACTATAATACTGCACCCTATGTACAAGAATATAACTGCCATAATACTGTGCCCTATGTACAACAATATAACAACTATAATACTTACCCCTATGTGCAAGAATATAACTAATATAATACTGCCCCCTATGTACAAGACTATAACTACTATAATACTGCCCCCTATGTACAAGAATATAACTACTATAATACTGCCCCCTATGTACAGGAATATAACTACTATAATACTGCCCCCTATGTACAAGAATATAACTGCCATAATACTGCCCCCTATGTACAAGAATATAACTACTATAATACTGCCCCCTATGTACAAGAATATAACTACTATAATACTGCTCCCTATGTACAAGAATATAACTACTATAATACTGCCCCCTATGTATAAGAATATAACTACTATAATACTGCCCCCTATGTACAAGAATATAACTACTATAATACTGCCCCCTATGTACAAGAATATAACTACTATAATACTGCCCCCTATGTACAAGAATATAACTGCCATAATACTGCCCCCTATGTACAAGAATATAACTACTATAATACTGCCCCCTATGTACAAGAATATAACTACTATAATGTACAAAAAAAGAAAGAAAAATTTGGTAACAGCTCACCCTTCGTAGATTGTGGTTATTCGTGGTGCAGATCCAAGGCCAGGTGCACGGCAAAGTCCCGTTCACTGATCCGGTAACATTCAGTGATGAGTAAATGAGAAAAAGAAAAAAAGAGAGAAAAAAGCCGGGACACCGGCACATATGTGGAAAAATCCAAGGGTAAGCGGCCAGGTAAAATAAAGTAGGAGTTTATTAGAAAAACATATTAAAAGACATGTGCTTCATGGCATGTAGAAGCATGGACACAGCAAAGGCAGTATAACACGGAGAGAAAAAAAAAAGGGGGGGAAGGGGGGGGTAGCAAGGGTAACGCGTTTCGGACTATTGGGGGAAATCTCAGTCCTTAGTCATACCTAGTTTTGCTTAGACGTCCTCACCTAAGTTAAGTAGTGTTTACTCATGTGTGTGTGAGTAGATTTCCGGCATGAAGAATACACGCCTACACAAAGGTGGGGGGGAAAAAGGAGTAAAACCGTGGGGATCGGCTAGAGAAAGGAAACAAAAACATATTTTGGATGATAAGACAGGATAATTTAGTAGAAATATAGTAGGTCCTGTCTATAGTTTAAACCTTTTGGATATCGAGTGTCAAGGTTTAAAATCCAATAAGCTTCTTTGGAGAGAAGCAATTTTTTCCAATCGCCTCCTCTGGGCGGACGTGTGACCTGTTCTATCGCGACAACCTGCATTGTGGTGGTACTGCCAGCATGGAGTTCCTTAAAGTGTCTGGAGACTCCCGAGGAATTCCGTGTGCTGGAAATAGTTTTGGGGTTCGCTGCGGTGACATGCTCACTAATGCGGTCTTTAAGCTTCCTCATAGTACATCCTATGTATTGAAGTGTACATTTTGTACATTGTATGAGATAAACTAGGTGAGTAGATTCACAGTTCATATAAGTTTTGATGTTATAGGAATTATTAGTACTATATGAGGAGAAGCATGTAGTTTTGTGCATATATCTACAGATATTGCAGCGTGTCCCACCACAACAAAAACTGCCAGTGGTTTGGAGCCATGTGTTCTTGTTTTTATGTGAGGAGTTGGAAAAAGTATTAGGGGAAAGAATGTCCCCCAAATTTTTAGCTTTAGTAGACACGAAGGAGACACCTTTATCCAAAATTTTAGCAAGTGTGGGTTCATGTTGGAGAAGAGGTAAGTGTCTTTTTATGATGTCAGTAATGGCGTAGAACTGTGTGCTAAACTCAGAGCTAAATGTAAGTTGGGGTCTATCTGATGTGGTGTTGGTGGTGGTTTGTAGGTAGTCTGACCGTGTTTTCCTACTCACTATGTACATGGCCCGTTTGCATAACTTTTTGGAATAACCCCTATGTAGGAGTCTTTGGGTTATGGTGTGGCATTCTGTTCTGTATTGGGACCCGGTGGAGCAGGCTCTTTTGGCCCGGACATATTCACCTATGGGCAAATTTTTAATTGTGTGTGGAGCATGGCAGCTTTTAGAATGCAAGAGAGTGTTGCCTGACGTTTTTTTGCGAAAAAGTGCAGTTTGCACTTTACCCGTTGAGTTGTCTCCCACTAGAGAAACATCCAAAAAAGAAATTTGGTTGCCTCCAAACTCATAAGTAAATTTAAGATTGTAGGGGTTATTATTGATATACTGGATAAAGTTGATGACTGTCTCCTGGTCCGAAGTCCAGACCAGGAGACAGTCATCAATGTATCTGCCATACCATGAGATACAATCCGAGAAGGGATTGTGAGAAGAAAATAGGTGATGTTCCTCCCAATGGGCCATATAGAGGTTGGCAAGCGAAGGTGAAAAACTAGCACCCATTGGGCAACCCAACTTTTGGAGGTAGAACCTGGTGTTAAACATAAAGTAATTATTGGATAGTAAGAAAGATAAAACAGAAATCATATAATTCTGTAAGGTGAGGTCATAATTACTATATTTTCTTAAATGGTATTCAAGGGCTTGGTTGGCAAGATTATGTGGGATAGAGGTGTAGAGGGCGGAAACATCACATGACAGCCAGTTTGAAGAAGGGGACCAATCGAAGTCATTCATGATTGACAGGACTGTTTTAGAGTCTTGTAGAAATCCTGGCAGGCGAAAAACCAGCGGCTGTAAAAGTCTATCGAGCCAGGCACCCAATTTTTCGGTTAATGACCCCATACTGGATACAATGGGTCTGAGTGGGGGTGGAAAGTCAGGCTTGTGCGTCTTAGGTAGGGCATAGAATGAGGGAATAATAGGATCCTTCGGGAGTAAAAATTCACTTGTTTTCTCATCAAAAATTTTTAAGGAGAAGCCTTCTTGTAATAAAGATTGTAAATTCTTTGTGATGGTTGGAGTGGGATCTTGAGTTAATTGTTGGTACACATCAGTGTCATTTAGCAGCTTTTCGACCTCCTGAAGATACAGGTTCCTATCTAGAACTACTACAGAACCTCCTTTATCGGAAGGACGTATATAGATATATGGATTATTGCTTAATTGTTGTAAAGCTTTGCGTTCCTGTGTAGTGAGATTGGAGGGTAACAAGGTTGATGAAGATTTGACAGATAAGTTTTTCAGTTCCTCTTCTACGACCTCCTGAAACAAATCCATTTCCGTTGTTCTACTTTTGATTGGATAAAAGGAGGTGTTGGTGGTATTGACAAGATGTGAAGTGTCAAGGATAGGTACAGGATTATCCGTGGCCGTGTCCAGTTCGAGTAAATTCATCAGGGTAGTATTATCCTGGAAGGTATTTTTAGGGTTAAACTTTTCTTTGCCCTTGGTGTTTGTGGGTGAAAACGATTGATGGGCAACGGTTCTTGTGCTGTTTTCATCAGGGGTGAAAAAATGTTTCTTTACTGTTAAGAGTCGCATGAATTTGTTGACATCCTTGATGGTTCTATAAAGGTTCATATTGTTTGTTGGTGCAAAGGACAACCCCTTATTTAGTAATCTGAGTTGACTCTGGGAGAGAATACAAGCTGACATATTGATGACACTAGTGTTAGTTGTGCCATGAGTAGTTGGAATGTCTTGCGATGATTGAGAATTCATGTGAATTTGCTTCCTGGGGCCATCTTTCTCGAGTAAGTCGCTGGATAGGGCAGAAGGAAAACTTATTTTTTGGTCTGGCGTGTGGTATAATTTCTGGACTGAGTGTCCTTTGGAATGTTTCCTGCCCGACCTTCTGGGTTTTTTAAGGGTTTTTTCCCAGTACCCTTGTCGTTTTTTTGGGGCATACTGGTTGTGGAATCTTTTTCGGTATCAGACGTATCGGTATCGGGTTCCGAGTCTAATTCAGACGATGAAAAAGTGACTTTGGGTTTTGGTTTTTTATTTCTGGGTTTGCGTCTAAGGATAGATTTGTATCTTGATTGTCCTGGTTTGAGGTATACTTGATTGGAAGAATAGTCTTCTAGGTCTCTGTTGAATTTGTCCCTTTTGGTGCTGGTAATTTGAGTTTCCAAGATGTTTAATTTTTCCTCCAACTTCTGATGTGCCGTAATATAATATTCAAATGTAACAAAAGGTTGTAATTGACTTTGTAATGAATCGATTTCCTCTTGTAGGCTTTTGAGCTGTTCTTGTTCATTCTGTATTATTAGCGACATGAGTTGTAAAGAGCAATTGGATAGAATTTTGTTCCACTGGACTTCGAATTCCTCCTTCTGAATAGTGGAGGGAAATTTTTTGATGCGGAGTCCGCGAGGTATCATGTCTTTAGCAATATAGTTTTGTAAAGTGGTACAATCCCACCACAATCTTAGTTGGTTTGTGGAGCAATCCTCTAATTTACATAGGAGGTTGCGCATCATAAATTCAGAGTCCTGACTGGGATCAGTTTGGGAAAAAAGTGCAAGGGCTTTATTTAAGCGTATAGGATTGTCCAGAGGAGGTAACAACGGTGTAGCCGTACCGCTGCTGCCTGCCGTGTCCATGATGTGGCCTGTCTTACCCAATGGAATATTAAAAAGTACACAAAAGAAGAAAGAAAAAAGGATCTTCTTAGGATTTGTTTATGTAAACATGTGTAAACATATACGTTCCACATTAACTGGCCAAGTGGACTTTACGGAAGTCCTATGTAGTCCATGGGATGCAACAATGTCGACGCCCTTGAACTTAGTAATATTATGCAGTTGTCCAATACAGTCCTGTGGAAACTGAGGGCTTGACTTGGTGGGGAGCACGTGAAACCAGTACCGATAACAATCATGTACAAAAAAAGAAAGAAAAATTTGGTAACAGCTCACCCTTCGTAGATTGTGGTTATTCGTGGTGCAGATCCAAGGCCAGGTGCACGGCAAAGTCCCGTTCGCGATAGAACAGGTCACACGTCCGCCCAGAGGAGGCGATTGGAAAAAATTGCTTCTCTCCAAAGAAGCTTATTGGATTTTAAACCTTGACACTCGATATCCAAAAGGTTTAAACTATAGACAGGACCTACTATATTTCTACTAAATTATCCTGTCTTATCATCCAAAATATGTTTTTGTTTCCTTTCTCTAGCCGATCCCCACGGTTTTACTCCTTTTTCCCCCCCACCTTTGTGTAGGCGTGTATTCTTCATGCCGGAAATCTACTCACACACACATGAGTAAACACTACTTAACTTAGGTGAGGACGTCTAAGCAAAACTAGGTATGACTAAGGACTGAGATTTCCCCCAATAGTCCGAAACGCGTTACCCTTGCTTCCCCTCTCCTTCCCCCCCTTTTTTTTTCTCTCCGTGTTATACTGCCTTTGCTGTGTCCATGCTTCTACATGCCATGAAGCACATGTCTTTTAATATGTTTTTCTAATAAACTCCTACTTTATTTTACCTGGCCGCTTACCCTTGGATTTTTCCACATATGTGCCGGTGTCCCGGCTTTTTTCTCTCTTTTTTTCTTTTTCTCATAACTACTATAATACTGCTTCTTATGTACAAGAATATAACTACTATAATACTGCCCCCTATGTATAAGAATATAACTACTATAATACTGCCCCCTATGTACAAGAATATAACTACTATAATACTGCCCCCTATGTACAAGAATATAACTACTATAATACTGCCCCCTATGTACAAGAATATAACTACTATAATACTGCCCCCTATGTACAAGAATATAACTACTATAATACTGCCCCCTATGTACAAGAATATAACTACTATAATACTGCTCCCTATGTACAAGAATATAACTACTGTACTATAATACTGCCCCCTATGTATAAGAATATAACTACTATAATACTGCCCCCTATGTACAAGAATATAACTACTATAATACTGCCCCCTATGTACAAGAATATAACTACTATAATACTGACCCCTATGTACAAGAATATAACTACTATAATACTGCCCCCTATGTACAAGAATATAACTACTATAATACTGCCCCCTATGTACAAGAATATAACTACTATAATACTGCCCCCTATGTACAAGAATATAACTACTATAATACTGACCCCTATGTACAGGAATATAACTACTATAATACTGACCCCTATGTACAGGAATATAACTACTATAATACTGACCCCTATGTACAAGAATATAACTACTATAATACTGACCCCTATGTACAAGAATATAACTACTATAATACTGCCCCCTATGTACAAGAATAGAACTACTATGATACTGCTCCCTATGTACAAGAATATAACTACTATAATACTGCCCCCTATTTATAAGAATATAACTACTATAATACTACCCCCTATGTACAAGAATATAACTACTATAATACTGCATCCTAATGAATTAAGAAAAATACATAGGAATATTATTTCTTGGGGATTTACGCATTTGAGGTTTTCCCTGTGCAGGTTTGACTCTAATTCTGAGAATCTGGTGAGGACGTCTCGCTTAGATGTAATATTGGGTTATTCTTCGAACTGTGTCTTGGAGCTGCAGTGACTGAATGGTTAAAGTATTAATGGCCGGGGAGAGTGCGGCTGGAGATTGTGGATTTCTTCTCATTAGGATTGTCTAATAGGAGAGATGTAGAAGTCTCCGGGGAGTCACAGTCGGGCTGTGCAAGGTATAAGTAGCAGCAGGGGACGTGGGTGGCTGAGTCTTCCCAGGACCTCTGTGTTGTCCGCCTCGCGTCTCCTCGGTCCGGACAATGTGGCTTCTTTCCTGTGTTACCTTTTTACTGCAACTTTTTCTTTCAGAGCCCCATTTCATCTCCAGTATTAACGCCACTCAAGGGCCACGGTCTTCCAAGATAGTCCTTGGGCTCCAGGCTCCCTGGGACAAGTCCTACCCATTTAGTGTCCAGCGCCTCGGATCGGCCATGCAATTGGCTATCGAGAGGATTAACATGGAGATGGACATGGACTTCCTGGGTAACCGGACGCTGGAGTTTGTCTACGCCGACTGTGGCTGCAACCCCAAGAATTCTCTCTCCGCCTTCATCCGCCAGGTCGAGGAATACAACATCACCGCTCTCTTTGGTCCAGTTTGTCCGGAAGCTGCTGAGGTAAGAGGATGAGAGGCTCCTGCACCTGTAGGACGGGGCCATGTACACACGGGGTGATAGTTATCATGTCTCTGCTGATGCAATGGGGGGGGCCTTATCGTTTTATGACGGAGATGTTTTGGTGTGAATTCCTGTTTTTTTCAGACGCATATCCGGTTCTGCACATGATATTGCAACATTTTTGCAACATCTACAATTTGTATGTTGCAAAAGTATAAAGCTCTGCAACACATTCATCTTGTATATGCAGATGTACAGTATGTTGGTGCCTAAACCTGATTTATCTTGTGACTGAGACATTTCAATCCCAAAATGAATTGCACTTTTCCTCCACTATTAAGCACCAAACTGTGCTTAATTTTTCAGAAAAAAAAATATATATAAAAAGGACCAGGATGTGTAAATGAAAGTTTTTTTGGAAAAGAAATTTACAGTTTACGGGATCTTATAGGCACTGTCTGAGGACAGCCCTGGGGTCCTGATCGGACATCAGGGCTGCCATTGCATAGATTGATGCCTCCCGCAGAAGGGGGCCATTCGTGGGGGAGAGGCCCCTGGAAGATGGTTTAAATGCTGACCGGAGCATTTAACAGGTTAAGCACCTGCAATTGGAGCTTGCAGCCGCAGATGTTACACTGGGCTGCCCACTGTTAGGTACAGCTGACACCGTCATCAGCTCAGCAATGGATAAATCCGCCGCTGAGCATTAATCACCAGAGCTCAGTGATGGATTTATCCGTCGCTGAGCACTAAAAGGTTAAAGGAAACCTACCTAATTAGGCAGATCCCATGGTAGGTTGCTACTCCAGCCCATTTACTTACAGGGTCACCAGAGTTCACTGAAAGTGCATTGTCTGTATATAACGCACTGTGCCATGGTTCACCAAGATTGTGCACCTGAAATTATGTGTCCCTTCCCCGCTCAGGTCCGACAGAGTTCACCTTCTTTTTTGTGGGGCATACAATATAAAAGTTAAATCCCGCACTTAGTTTGATTTTTACCACATCAAAGCCGGCGCCGATGCGCCAAATTCCAACCTGTCGCAATCGCGACTGTCGGCATCTGAGATCAGACTACGATGTATTAAAGTAGCGCCCGGCTGTAAATAATTAATGCGCAGACGGAACTAATCAGTGGGGCGCCATAAAAATGCCGACACAAATGAGATGTGCGCCAAAACTTACATGGACTGCGCCTTTTTTTGTTTACAGACCATTTTTTTCCTGGTCTGTTTAGCGACAAAATTTTCACTTAAAAATGCCGACAAACTCCACATAAATTTGGCGGATGATGTGGAAAATAAAGTCCACGCCTACTTGCACCCAAAAAAGACGGACGAGTCGGGATAGTCGGAAACAACTATTCTTTCTGGTGCCAACTCATTATAAATGATCCACAACAATAATGCGCCCCAAAAAAGTGAGTTCCCGACATTTTATGGCGCAGGTACGATAATACATCTGCCCCGGGATATTTCAGGTTAGTGGTTAATTTTTGTTGATGTGTTATGCATATTTATAAAAAAAAAAAGTAAATTGGGAAACATTTTTGAAAAACTCAGCATTTTCAAAAATGAAAACTGACAGCGCTGTACTTGTGTGACATGGAGCACTAATTACCCGTGCATGTGTGGTGTTGGGTGGGAAGGGGTTAAACCTAATGTTCTTACGTCAATGAGTGCAGAGAATGATACCGCACAGTCACATTTACCCCGCACCTTGCCATGTCTTAGGAAATATGGCGCAAAACTCAGACCAAAAAAAACCTGCACAACCTCACACACAAAAACCATTAAAAAAGATAATGCCCCCCAAAGTATTTAGCAGTACGGGGTCTGGGGGTCTGGGGGTTCACGGCTTCTGAGTCTGCGGAGGGGATGTAACCGGGGGATTGATGGAAAGAACAGACAATGAAATGTAGCAGAACATTCCCACAATATTCTGAATAAGAAGAACTGGAATTAATCTAATCATTCCTTTTGGATGTTATCACTGTCAAAACAGAAGACAAAAAGAGAAATGTAAACCATTAGGTCGCGTTCAAATGATGCGTTGCGTTCCGTTTTATGATGCGTTCTTGACGCATTCATAAGGCTTCAGCCGTGATCACATGCTGAGGTTACATTGCGTGTCCACTGCATCTGCTAAAACGCAAAGTGACCTCAGCATGTGACCAAGGCTGAAGCCAGTGGAATGCGTCAAGAACGCATCAAAAAACGTGACGCAACGCATCGTGTAAATACGCCCTCAGGTGAACGTCTTTATTGGTGCTGCCATACGTCGTGTTCTTGGACCATTTTTGGACCCTTTTTAAACTGATGCGTTTTTGTAAGCTTACTATACGTTTGACTGGTTTTAATCTGCTTCACAGCTGCCTACACGTCTAGAAATGAAGGTTCAAAGCAGCCAAACGTGTGGTAAACATAGAAAAATGGACTGAAAATGCATGCTTTATAATGGTCCAAGAATGCGATAGGTGCAGATAGGACACTATGTACAATCTGCTCAGCTCCTCCTGCTCTATAACACTCTGCCTGCATACAGGACACTATGTACAATCTGCTCAGCTCCTCCTGCTCTATAACACTCTGCCTGCAGATAGGACACTATGTACAATCTGCTCACCTCCTCTTGCTCTATAACATTCTGCCTACTGATAGGACACTATGTACAATCTGCTCAGCTGCTCCTGCTCTATAACATACTGCCTGCAGATAGGACACTATGTACAATAATAAGGTATACCTGCGCTGGCTGGAAAGAGTGAGTGTATGTGTGTTATAAAAAGAAGAATTGTGCAAGGGGGAAAGGACTGGACTTCTTAACACTGCGATTATCTCTAAAAAAGACCAGTTGTCATGTTTTGGTGGAACACTAACCTGTAGCACCACTTGTAGCGGGTTTCCGCGGGTCCAGCAAAATGAATCCAACAGTGTGATTTCTTTGGTCCAGGTTCACACTATAGTCCCCGTTGTAGTCCAAGCAATAGTTGAGCAATAGCGAAGCCCCGGCCGGTAGCTCCGCTAAGTCAGACTAGTAAAAACAGATGTACCGGTGACGTCACCCACAAGGTACGGATGGTCCAGAAGGACAAACAGGAATATCCACCGACGCGTTGTCGAAAGCAACGGCTTTCTTCCTCAGGGTAAGATTCCTGGGTCTGGTGATGATGATGGTGTTTATACAGAATCCGACTCTATGGTACTAATCCGTTCTTGAGAGATGTTTCAATGTGAGTTGTTATAATCGTTCCAACATTTAGTCATCTCTGTCTTTGCTCGTTTCACAACTTGAGTTCCTTGCCTCTTGTTTTTATATATATATTTCCTATTACTGCATATGTTTTTGGACCCTGGAATTCTATCTAGTGGGATCGCTCTTAATTTAGTGTTATTCTTTATTGTTCTAAAAAATATTAATGATAAAACCTATTGTGGAAAAAACTTTATTGTGGAAAAAACTTTATTACTTCAGTTAAAAAATATATATATTAAGATATATATGTTCGTTGCTCCATCTTCGGACAGGATGGAGCAAATCTGAACATTGTAAAATATCACAGATTATATACACATCGTACAGTATGTAAGCTGGTCTTATTTATTTATTTTTTATTTAATATTTAAATTTTTTAAGATTTTAATAATAATAGCGGTATTCATAAAAACCAAGGTAAAAATTTGAAAATCAAAAGGCAAATAGCTCAATTTCGCTATTTAAGACGTTGGGTACTAGCGTGTCGAGTTAAAAAATCCAACGACTTTCTACTTATAAAGTTGCCACCCCTCCAGTCTCGTCTCACCTGTTCTATTCCAAATATGACACTACCTTTGATTTGACCATTATGTTTCTCCTTGTAGTGTCGTGATAGGGGGTGGCCCTCAAGTCGTTTAGTTATATTTCTCAGATGTTCCTTTATCCTTAAAATCGTAAAAAATTTAAATATTAAATTAAAAAAAAAATAATAATTAAAAAAAAAAAAAAATTTAAAAGATCAGCTTACATACTGTACGATGTGTATATAATCTGTGATACTTTACAATGTTCAGATTTGCTCCATCCTGTCCGAAGATGGAGCAACGAACATATTTATCTTAATATATATATATTTTAACTGAAGTAATAAAGTTTTTTCCACCATAGGTTTTATCATTAATATTTTTTAGAACAATAAAGAATAACACTAAATTAAGAGCGATCCCACTAGATAGAATTCCAGGGTCCAAAAACATATGCAGTAATAGGAAATATATATATAAAAACAAGAAGCAAGGAACTCAAGTTGTGAAACGAGCAAAGACAGAGATGACTAAATGTTGGAACGATTATAACAACTCACATTGAAACATCTCTCAAGAACGGATTAGTACCATAGAGTACGGATTCTATACAAACACCATCATCATCACCAGACCCAGGAATCTTACCCTGAGGAAGAAAGCCGTTGCTTTCGACAACGCGTCGGTGGATATTCCTGTTTGTCCTTCTGGACCATCCGTACCTTGTGGGTGACGACACCGGTACATCTGTTTTTACTAGTCTGACTTAGCGGAGCTACCGGCCGGGGCTTCGCTATTGCTCAACTATTGCTTGGACTACAACGGGGACTATAGTGTGAACCTGGACCAAAGAAATCACACTGTTGGATTCATTTTGCTGGACCCGCGGAAACCCGCTACAAGTGGTGCTACAGGTTAGTGTTCCACCAAAACATGACAACTGGTCTTTTTTAGAGATAATCGCAGTGTTAAGAAGTCCAGTCCTTTCCCCCTTGCACAATTCTTCTTTTTATAACACACATACACTCACTCTTTCCAGCCAGCGCAGGTATACCTTATTATTGCTCCTTCTTTTAGTTAATAGCGGTGGAGAGGCACACCGCTGATACCAGCGACGGCAACGGTTCCAATCATACCCATAGCGTGCACCCGTGTGATCCTTAACACTATGTACAATCTACTCAGCTCCTCCTGCTCTATAACATGCTGCTTGCAGATAGGACACTATGTACAATCTTCTCAGTCTTCCTGCTCTATAACATGCTGCCTGCAGATAGGACACTATGTACAATCTGCCCTGCTGCTCCTGCTCTATAACAAGCTACCTGCAGACAGGGCACTATGTACAATCTGTCAGCTCCCTCTGCTCTATAACATGTTGCCTGCAGACAGTACACTATGTACAATGTACTCACCTCCTCCTGCTCTATAACATGCTGCCTGCAGATAGGACACTATGTACAATCTGCTCTGCTACTTCTGCTCTACAACAAGCTGCCTGAAGACAGTACACCATGTACAATATTCTCAGATGCTCCTGCTCTATAACATTATTTCTGCAGATAGGACACTATGTCCAATCTGCCCTGCTCTATAACATGCTGCCTGCAGATAGGAATCTATATACAATCTGCTCAGCTCCTCCTGCTCTATAACATGCTGTCTGCAGATAGGACACTATGTACAATCTGCCCAGCTGCTCCTGCTCTATAACATTCTTTTTGCAGACAGGGCACTATATACAATGTGCAATATTCAGGTATAGCAGACTATGATACAGCAGGTGTATACAGTGACATTACTTGTGTCTCATACACATGAACAGCTGATAACTCACCCCCATAACATTCTGCTGGGCTCCATGAGGCACCATTCATCACCGCGCCATGAACCTGCCTGGGGTCCAGCTGCACCCCTTATAGTTATACCCCGGCTTGTAAGGACCATGGGCCACATGTATCACTCATTTTTTTCTGTTGTTTTTGCTCCTTTTCATTCAGGCGCACCGTTTTTGCACCACTTTTGCGATTAAATGCCAAACTAGCCGCGCAGCAAAAATAAGCAGCTTTCCCTCATCTATCTTACCAATCCAGATGTTTTGCTGCGCCTAATGATATTCATCACCTGCAACGTTTTCATTTAGGCGCAAAAACGGGCGCAAAAACACTCCAGCCCGAAGGTGGCGTAAACTGAGAAGAAAGCACTAAGCCCCTTTGCAGAACAGCTCATTTCTAGCAGCAGAGCTCAGCCAGACACTGGAATATATAATAGATACATTAGATACTCTGCAGACAGGAGCTGCAGACTCTATTTACAGTTCATCACCTTCTATTTACAAAACATTCTGCAAAACGCTGAGCTCACAGCAAGAGAGAAGAGAAGTTTGCACAAGTTTGCAGAATGTTTGCAGAACTTTGCAGAATGTTGCAGATACTACATACAAGTGTCCCCCATGTAATTCTGCACAGTATCACCAGTGTATCTGAGGGGGATATTGTGCAGAATTACAGGGGTGCAGCAGGAGACCAGCACTGGGGATCCCCTCTAGGAGAAGCCCCTGCTGAGGAGGTCACTGGGTGCAGGGTGTCACACACCTGGGTGCTGCTGTGAGTGTTATCTTCATTCTGGGCTGTGGGAGAAGCAGAGAGGAGCTTGTAGCAGGATGACATGTAAGTGCCTGAATCTAACATTGTGCCTAAACTGCGCCAAAATTGCGCCTAAACTGATTTAAAGTAAAGTGATTAATAAGAGGCAGAAAATATACTTATCACAGATGGTTGTAGCTTGTGATAATTCTGGCAAAACAGTGCGCCAGAATTTAGGCGCAACCACTACACTTAGGCGCACAAAAGTGATAAATGTGGCCCCATGTGTCATATGGTTCTTCATATCTGAGGCTCCTCGTTTTGTGTACGCAGGTCACCGGCTTGCTGGTCTCCTCATGGAATATTCCAATGTTCGGTTTTGTAAGTCAGACCGCGAAGCTCGATGACTTCCATGTCTACGACACCTACGTGAAAATGGTGTCCCCCCTGCTGCGACTGTACGAAGCTCTGGAGAAAACCTTGACGTATTTCTCCTGGAAGTACGTGGCCTTGTTCGGAGGGTGGTCTGAAGAATCAACCTGGGAGAAAATCGATGAATTGTGGTCGTTACTGGAAAGCCACTTGGTCATAAACTTCACCATCACTGCAAAGATCAAGTCCGACCTGAGAGACCTCAAGAATATGGGGAAGTCCCTCAGCTCAGTGGCTTCACGCGCCAGAGGTAAGACAGAAACAAGGTGGCTGAGTGGGTTTGAATCCCACCCAAGTCAACATCTGCAAAGAGTTTGTATGTTCTCTCCATGTTTGCGTGGGTTTCCTCCGGGTCCTCCGGTTTCCTCCCACACTCCATAACATACTGGTAGGTTGTTTAGATTGTGAGCCCCATGGGGAGAGGGACATGCTTTGTGCGCTATATAATTAAAGAATTATTATTATCCATGGAAAAGACAGAGACAGGTAGATCCAAGGGCTAATACTCTACTCACACCCAGAGCTGCACCTAGATACTTTCTGGATGTCACGCTGGTGCACCATGGATGTCCCCCTATAGCTATGGGTGGTCCGTACACATCCTCTATGTTGTTGATGTTATTTGTATTCTGGACTCCTATAACAACTTATCTTAATAGAAAAGATGAGACGAAAATCAATGGCAATTTTAACTCTTTGTTGCCTGGAATTTTAAACCGAATGTTGCTCTCCTCTCCTCTTATCTGGCGCTTCTCTGTAACTTCCCAATCATTTTCACTCTCCAAAATCTGCATTAGGACTGAGAATGGTAAATGCGATAGATAGATGAATTGTAGGAGGAGGGAGTGAGGCTGCTGCTTCCTTTTGTCTGTGTATATGAGACTGCATGGTATGTGAGAGAGATGGGAGGATTGGAGAATAGATTTGTCTGTTAGGATGGATGATGTGAGACGAGGGAGGCTACCTCCTGTCATACAGTAGGAGAGATTCAGTTGCACATTCTATCCGTGAGGACACCTTCTATCATACAGTAGGGGAGATGCAGCTTCTATCATACAGTAGGGGAGATGCAGCTTCTATCATACAGTAGGGGGGATGCAGCTGCAGCTTCTATCATACAGTAGGGGAGATGCAGCTGCAGCTTCTATCATACAGTAGGGGAGATGCCGCTGCAGCTTCTATCATACAGTAGGGGAGATGCAGCTGCAGTTTCTATCTGTGAGGACACCTCCTATTATACAGTAGGGAAGATGCAGCTGCAGCTTCTATTTGTAAGGCTATCTTCTATCATACAGGAGGGGAGATGCAGCTGCTATCTGTGAGGCTACCTTCTATCATACAGGAGGGGAGATGCAGCTTCAGCTTCTATCTGTGAGTCTACCTTCTATAATGCAGTAGGGGAGAAGCAGCTGCAGCTTCTATTTGTAAGGCTACCTTCTATCATACAGGAGGGGAGATGCAGCTGCAGCTTCTGTAAAAGAGAATGCTAATGCTGTGAGGGATGGTTTGCAGCAGCAGCTTTTTCTCTTTTTGAGGCTGCTGCATGTGACCCAGTAGGTGGAGGTGCAGCTGCAGGTTCTATCCATCTGCGAGACAGGGTAGGGAATGGGCAGAAGTAGGAGACCTAAGGGTGAGACCGCTGTGCGAGGACTATGGCATGTACCACAGGACACTACATCAGTAGGACAGATTTGGAGGACTGCCCCAATATCTTCTATCCTCTTCTCATTACCAGTCATTATACTTGTGGCAAACTCTAAGGACTGCAGACTGATCCTGCTGGAGGCTGAGAGACAGGGGCTGATAGACGGGAGCTACGTCTTCATCATGATGCAACAGTTTGAATTCAGCGGATTCCTGGTGAGTGATGGGAATGTGTATTATGTGGAGTTGCTTTTGAGCAATTGGGAGAATGGGGGGCGAACTTCTCCCTGAAAACTCTGGACTAATAAGACTACAGGGACTAAAGGAGCCACCGGTGCCTTCTTCTGGGGGTATCCGGGGTCAGACGTTCATTGTTCTGACACTTATCCTTTATCATCTTTGAAAGAGCAATCCCTTCAAGGCGGCTTTCCAAATAATTGAAATTGATGTCCTATCCATAGTATATATAAATATCAGATCAGTGGTGGTCCATTACTAGGGACCCCTATCAGATAATTCCAGACTGGATTTGGCAGAGCAGCAGTAACACCGCTTGGCCACTACATGGAGAATGATGCTATTCTTCCAGCTCAGTTCCGTGTATTGTGGAACCAACCGATTGGCAGGTGTCCGGGGTGTCAGACCCCACCTATAAGTAGGTCATCTATATCATGTAGCTAAAACCACTCTTAAAGAGCCCATGCAGCACTATTTATTACCAGGCTGGACCTGAATGACCTTAGGGTTTGCACCATACTTGTTCCTCCAGGTTACATTTTATAGACTGGGAACATGTATACAGTCTTGGGTGAGCTCCCCCTACTGGTGACAGCAGTTATTCAGCATTTCATCCTGGCTGTGCAGAGGATTTGGAGCTTTGTATTAGAAGGAAAACTGGATTTGTTTGATAAAAATTCCTAAAATGTTGTTTTGTGTTAGGATCAATAATCACAGGTAATTCATTTTTAGGATACTTTTTGGATGGACACCTTGATCAGTGAAAGGAATGAGAATATTGTGCGGGCATATGAATCTGTGCTCCTAATCGCGCTGAACTCCTCGTACAGCTATACATCCATCATGCAGCAGGTGTACAACAAGCTCCGGGGCCCCCCCTTCTACAGCGAGATCACGTCCGAGAACCAGGTGCTTCCTATGGTTTGGGTCGGCTTTGGTCAGGGGGTGGGTCCAATCTGCATCTATAGGGTAGTACTGGTAACTGTTCACATTTGTATTGTAGGTTAGCCCATACGCCGCTTATCTCCATGACGCTGTCTACCTCTATGCCTTGGGCTTGAGGGAAATGCTTCAGCAGGGGCGTGACATCATGGATGGACGAGCCTTGGTGGAAGGTCTCAGAGGATACAACAAGACCCACCTGAATGGTAAGAGAAGGGTGTTAAGGGTGCGTTCACACGTTCAATTTTTCATATGCAGTTTCCGATGTCTAAAATGGGACCATAGTGAATAAAAGAGGAGGAGCAGCTTCTCTCGATGATATGTTCTCTCCCATTATGATCGGCACCTGTTTTTGGCTTTGTAAAATGCATCTGAAAAACCGAACGTGTGAACACAGCCTAAGTGTCAGTACCTGGCCGCTTTCATAGGTGATGCATCTGTGTTCTCCTCCTGTGTAGGGGTGACTGGTGATTTGAGCATTGATATGAACGGGGAGCGATTCATCGACTACACTGTCTATGACTTGCAGCGGGTCGGTAACTTGTCTCGATTTGTTCCTGTTCTGCAATATAACAGCTACAGGAAGGAGATCAGGTAGGTACATGAGTATATGGCCACAAGAAAATAAGTGATCCTGAGTCTCATCCGCCATTTACATTACCCCAACAACCACTTTTAAAATACCATATATAATAAGAGTTCTCTACAGCACCCAGATACATAGCACTGTACAGCACCCAGATACATAGTACTGTACAGCACCCAGATACATAGTACTGTACATCACCCAGATCTATAGTACTGTACAGCACCCAGATACATAGTACTGTACATCACCCAGATCTATAGTACTGTACAGCACCCAGATACATAGCACTGTACAGCACCCAGATATATAGTACTGTACATCACCCAGATACATAGTACTGTACAGCACCCAGATATATAGTACTGTACAGCACCCAGATATATAGCACTGTACAGCACCCAGATATATAGTACTGTACAGCACCCAGATACATAGCATTCTACAGCACCCAGATACATAGTACTGTACATCACCCAGATCTATAGTACTGTACAGCACCCAGATACATAGCACTGTACAGCACCCAGATATATAGTACTGTACAGCACCCAGATACATAGTACTGTACAGCACCCAGATATATAGTACTGTACAGCACCCAGATATATAGCACTGTACAGCACCCAGATATATAGTACTGTACAGCACCCAGATACATAGCATTCTACAGCACCCAGATACATAGTACTGTACATCACCCAGATCTATAGTACTGTACAGCACCCAGATACATAGCACTGTACAGCACCCAGATATATAGTACTGTACAGCACCCAGATACATAGTACTGTACAGCACCCAGATATATAGTACTGTACAGCACCCAGATATATAGCACTGTACAGCACCCAGATATATAGTACTGTACAGCACCCAGATATATAGCACTGTACAGCACCCAGATATATAGTACTGTACAGCACCCAGATCTATAGTACTGTACAGCACCCAGATATATAGCACTGTACAGCACCCAGATATATAGTACTGTACAGCACCCAGATACATAGCATTCTACAGCACCCAGATACATAGTACTGTACATCACCAAGATCTATAGTACTGTACAGCACCCAGATACATAGCACTGTACAGCACCCAGATATATAGTACTGTACAGCACCCAGATACATAGTACTGTACAGCACCCAGATATATAGTACTGTACAGCACCCAGATATATAGCACTGTACAGCACCCAGATCTATAGTACTGTACAGCACCCAGATCTATAGTACTGTACAGCACCCAGATACATAGTACTGTACAGCACCCAGATCTATAGTACTGTACAACACCCAGATATATAGTACTGTACAGCCCCCAGATCTATAGTACTGTACAGCCCCCAGATCTATAGTACTGTACAGCACCCAGATATATAGTACTGTACAGCACCCACATCTATTGTGCTCTACACCCAGGGTCCTTTCTTGCCTTTTTGCTGCTGGAGGTAAAACTGAAGTGCAGATCATTACATTCATTAAAGTGGCTTTGACCAATGTTCTTATGGTGTACTTTCTGTCTGGGATTTTTTTTGTCAAAAAATCCCCAAAAAGTCCCAGCACATGGACCAGCAGGGACCGGAGTAACTATGAGACATTTCATAAATCATGAATGGGGCTTTGCACGGTGTTGCAGCAGTAGTTCTATGTTTCCTCCAGATTAATAAAGAGGTGCAAACAGCCCTGTGAGACTTGTTAGCAATAAAAAGTCCCAAAAAACCTCAATGCCAAAAATCCCAGGAAAACAAATAGTGCCTACAGTCTTCAGTGATGGCTTTCATTATAGCCCCCATAAAGCTGCCCCATACCCCAGTGTACACTGTATTGTTCTGCACAGAGTACGATTATGCTGCCCCCTTCTGGCTGCATCTGGTAATTCCTCATTGAAGTCAGTAATTTTACTATATAAAGGTTTCTTTGATGATTGATGTAGCCCCATAGGGTGAGCGGCTCCATATGGATGGGCCTGGCAGTGAGTACATATAGACGTGATGTTTGGGGTGCACTCCTGTTTTTATTACAAACATTTTTCACATAGTCACATTGTAGCAAGACAAGGCATAGATTGCCCTACTCACGGATACATTTAGTTTAACAATGAGCTGACCCTCTTGTCTTATGACTGCTGCAGCCCTACAGAAGCCTTCTCCCACATCAGCTGGCCGGGACCGACCCTTCCCAAAGACAGGCCGGAGTGTGGCTTCAGCAACGAGCTGTGTAGAGAAGCCTTGACTGGTAAGTGCCCCCTCCTTCGCTCCTGCCCCAGTGCAACCTCCTTCGCTCTTGCCCCAGTGCCCCCTCCTCCACTCGCTCCCACCACAGTGCACCAGCTTCTGCTCTCTCCCCATTGCCCCCTGCTCTTCTCCAACCCCTATAAATCCAATCTCCACTGCCACCCCAGTGCCCTAGCCTCAACTCTCACTCCAGTGCCCCATCCTCCTCTCCCACCCCAGTGCCCTCTCCTCCTCTCCCACCCTAGTGCCCCCACCTCTGCTCCCATCCCAGTGCCCTCTCCTCCTCTCCCACCCTAGTGCCCCCACCTCTGCTCCCATCCCAGTGCCCTGTTCTCCTCTCGCACCCTAGTGCCCCCACCTCTGCTCCCACCCCAGTGCCCTCCTCTCCTCTCGCACCCCCTGCCTCTGCTGCCAACCTAGTGCACTCTACTCCTCTCCCACCCCCGACTCTGCCCCCCTTTTCTAATATATACAGTCCCCCTTTTCTATTATATACAGTCCCACTATTCTATTATATACACCCCACCTTTCTATTATATACAGTCCCCCTTTTCTAATATATACAGTCCCCCTTTTCTATTATATACACCCACCTTTCTATTATATACAGTCCCCCTTTTCTTATAAATACAGCCCCCCTGTTCTAATATTTACAGCCCCCCTTTTCTAAAATAAACAGCCCCTGTTTTCTACTATATACACCCCCCGTTTTCTATTATATACAGCCCCCCTTTTCTATTATATACAGTCCCCCTTTTCTATTATATACAGTCCCCCTTTTCTTATATATACAGCCCCCCTTTTCTATTATATAGCAAGGAAACAGTGGGTGCAGTCATGGGACCCCCATTCTCATCACATAATTATAACATTTCCTTACAAAAATGAAAAAGAATCTTAATTCATGTAATTAAATGTAACCAATCATTAACCCTTGCTACTCTTACATGTTGTAGGCAGTCCAGTTATTGCGCTGATCATCACCCTCATCGTCACCGCTATAGTCGGGCTCTTGATTGTCCTATTCCTCCTCATTCAGAAGGGGAAACTTAGGAGACAGTATGACAACGATTCCTGGTGGCAAATTAAGTACGAAGACATCTCCATTCTTAAGAATCATAAGGTGAGAGAACACATACATGACATTACTTATCCTGTACTGATCCTGAGTTACATCCTGTATTATACTCCAGAGCTGCACTCACTATTCTGCTGGTGCAGTCACTGTGTACATACATGACATTACTTATCCTGTACTGATCCTGAGTTATACCCTGCATTATACTCCAGAGCTGCACTCACTATTCTGCTGCTGGTGCAGTCACTGTGTACATACATGACATTACTTATCCTGTACGGATCCTGAGTTACATCCTGTAGATCTTTTATTTTATATAAAAATAAAAAACATAACAATACAAACCAAACATAATATACAATATATACAATATCTTACCTGCTGGTCCAGCCCCATTCACTCCTAGCAAAAACAATAATTTAACCTGTTAAGGACCGGGCCCTTTCCTGTTTTTTCATGTCCATTTTTCACTCCCCACCTTCAAAAATCTATAACTTTTTTATTTTTACACGTAAAGAGCTGTGTGACGGCTTGTTTTCTGCGTAACAAATTGCACTTCATAATGATGGTATTAAATATTCCATGCCATGTACTCGGAAGCGGGAAAAAAATTCCAAATGCAATGAAAATGGTGAAAAAACGCATTTGCGCCATTTTCTTGTGGGCTTGGATTTTACGTCTTTCACTGAGCACCCCAAATGACATGTCTACTTTATTCTTTGGGTCGGTACGATTAAGGGGATACCAAATTTGTATAGGTTTTATAATGTTTTCATACATTTACAAAAATTAAAACCTCCTGTACAAAAATAATTTTTTTGATTTTTCCAACTTCTGGCGCTAATAACTTTTTTATACTTTGGTGTACGGAGCTGTGGGTGGTGTTATTTTTTGCGAAATTTGATAATATTTTCAATGATATCATTTTTAGGACTGTACGACCTTTTGATCACTTTTTATAGATTTTTTTAGATTTTTCAAAATGGCAAAAAAGGGCCATTTTCGACTTTGGGCGCTATTTTCCGTTACGGGGTTAAACGCATTGAAAAACCGTTATCATATTTTGATAGATCGGGCATTTTCGGACGTGTCGATACCTGATGTGTTTATGATTTTTACTGTTTATTTATATTTATGTCAGTTCTAGGGAAAGGGGGGTGATTTGAAATTTTAGGTTTTTTTATTATAATTTTTTTTTTTTTTAACTTTTTTTTATTTTTATTTATACTATTTTTCAGACTCCCTAGGGTACTTTAACCCTAGGTTGTCTGATCGATCCTATCATATACTGCCATACTACAGTATGGCAGTATATGGGGATTTTCTTCCTCTTTCATTACAATGTGCTATCAGCACATTGTAATGAAGGAGTTAAAACGAAATAGCCTCGGGTCTTCGGAAGACCCGAGGCTACCATGGAGACGGATCGCCGCCCCCCGATGACGTCACGGGGAGCGGCGATCCCAGGTAAGATGGCGGCGCCCATGCGCCGCTATCTGATTGAGGCTGCCGGCAGCTTTGCCGGAAGCCCACGCTGTAAAAACACCCGCGATCGGTGCTAGCACCGATCGCGGATGTTACCGGTAAGCCTTTGCTGCAATATGCAGCAAAGACTTACCGGCTATGGAGAGGGCTCAGCCCGTGAGCCCTCTCCATGCAGCGCGACGCGACCGCCGCCGTGAATACACGGCGGGCGGTCTTGAACCGGTTAAAATACACCAAAATGTATAAACACCAAATACTACAACCCCCACCCAACCGATTGTCACACCCTCAACCAAACCAACAAACAATAAGACAAGCCACACCCACAAATAAACATAAATGACTATAAATATACATAAACCCACCCCACACCCTCTAATAACAAACCACCCCACACCCATTTTTTTTTTTTTTTTTTTTTTATAAATATATAATAACAAACACATAATACATAATACACATAACACTACACTAAACTAGATCCCTCGCCCGCACCCTCCCCTTCCCCCCAGACACTGGTCTAATGTCCAAAGTTTGCGTTAAGTAGCTCAGACCAGTGTCCAAGGTCAGTTCATAAGTCCCACCACCATCACCCCCCTCCCAACCTAACGCTATGTCCCAAACCCCACTATATACAATATATACAATATATACAGTATTTACAACATAACAAAGAAAACAGAATACAAATAAAGTCTAAACAACATCAATCCAAACCACATAAAGCCCAGGTTCGGCGCCTGCAAGCCCAACATCACTACATGCCCAGATACAAAACAAAAATCTACAGTGCAGCATCAGCCCAACACCAGGAGCGGAGATGACAGACTAAGGGACACTAAAGGAGAACCCCCTCCAAAGGAGAGAGGCCCTTCCCGTGCCCAGCCTCTCATACTCCAGAGAGCGCACCTTCACCAGGTCACCCAGAATGTTCCTAACCACCTCATCCACCGGGAGGATTTTACGCTGCGTCGATACTAAACACCGTGCGTTCCACATATGGTACCTGACCACTAGGCTAACTAGAAATAACGTGAAGCGGTCCCGGCCACCCAGGTCTCTGAATGCTCCATAGGCCCACTCCGCATAGGAGAGACCGGCCAACCCGGGCCAATGGAGGGAGCGCCCACCCGGTTGTACACCTCTGTGTTAAAGGGGCACTGAAGCAGGAAGTGATCCATGCTCTCCAGCAGGCCACCGCACTCCTCCCGGGGAACAACCCCTTTCCTCAGAGCTCCTACACTTCAGATTGTCCCTCACACACAGCTTTCCATGGAAGCAGCGCCAAGTCACGTCCCAAAACTTCAAGGGGATCCAGATAGAATTCAAAAGACATAAACCCACCCCCAGATCACGACTTGGGCAAACCCTGAGGGCCAGAGGCTTCTGGAAATGGGTCAACAGAACCCTCTTCTCAAGGATTTTCCTCTACATGGTCCTGATCTCCCACATTCCCAGACCCCACCGGCGAATCACCTTCAGAACCGGGGTAGCGTAAGCTGGAAGATGCCCATGAGGTGTACGGAGATCCTTCACTTGCCCTCCTGATCTTGGACCCAGAAGCCTCTGAGTAGCGGTCGACCTCTGACATCATCCACTGCGCCTCGAGGACACAAAAACAGTGACATCATCAGCATACGCTACCACCCTTAAAGTGGCTTCCGGTCCATCCCGACTCCCACCAACGGCCCACGATCAACCCTCCTAAGGAATGGGTCAATCGCGAACACGTATAAAAGTGGGCTCTGAGGACAACCCTGGCGAACACCAGACCCGACCACAAAAGAGCGGCCAATCCAACCGTTCACAAGCGGGAAACTCTCTGCCCCTGCGTACAAAACTTTCAGCCAATTGACAAACCGACCCGGCAGGCCATACCTGGACAGACCAGAGGTACTCGTGGCTAACCCGATCAAACGCTTTTGCCTGATCCAAGGACAGCAAGTACCCCTTCCAGTTACCAGCCCTGCCCTGCTCCACTGCCTCCCGAACACAAAGCACAGCACTAAATGTACTGCGGCCTGGAACGGAGCAGTGCTGGGTCCCCGAAAGGAGCCGGGGCGCAAACTGCACCAGCCGATTAAACAGCACCTTTGCCAAAACCTTTCTGTCCGTATTGAGAAGCTCTATGGGATGCCAGTTCTCAACACGAGATCGGTCCTTACCCTTTGACAGGATAATCAGGGCAGACCTCCTCATTGACTTCGGCAGAGCGCCCGAGGAAAGACACTCATTATATACCTCAGTCAAGATGGGAACCAAGGTTAAAGGTCTTATAAAATTCAGATGTTAAGCCATCCGGACCCGGCGAATTTCTTGGGGGCGAGCCCTTCAATCGCCCGGCTGACTTCCTCTTCCCTAATCATCTCTGTCAAAACATCAAGAGAGGGGTCTACTCCTGGCTCAGGGACAGTTTCGGCCAGGAAAGCCAACATCACATCGCGATCTAGATCCTTCCTGCCCAAGAGGTGTGAGTAGAAGGATCTGACGACCTCCAGAATCCCTGATCTGGACCTTTTCATGGATCCCGTACTGTCAACCAGTCCCGTGACAACTTTACCATTCACTGACATCTTACAGTTTCTGTAAGGGTCGGGCGAGCGGTATTTCCCGTAATCCCTCTCAAAAACCGAAGATGCGTGTCTATCGTACTGACACCTCTTCAGCAAGGATTTCACTCTGGAGATGTCCTCACGACTACCTCCAGTCGAGACGAGATGCTCGAGTTTCCTCCTCAGGCCCTGATACAGACGGTACCTGGCCAGGCTCCTGAGGCTCGAGAGCTGGCGGAAGAATCTCAACACCCTTTTCTTGAGCATCTCCCACCACTCTGACTTACTGCTGCAAAGGCCCAGCAAAGGTACCTGGCTCTGAAGAAAGTCCTCAAAGGATTGTCTGATCTCCGCTTCTTCCAGGAGAGACGAATTGAGCTTACAATAGCCTCTTCCCATCCGGGGGGTCTCTGTAACATTCAGAGAAAACAAAATTAAACAGTGGTCAGAGAACTCCACCTCAACAACAGAAACTGCTGAAGAAATGGCTTCCTCCTTTAAATAAAACCTGTCTATTCTAGACCTGCAGCTACCCCTATAATAGGTGAACCCCGCGTGGCCTGGGGTGTGCCGGATGTGGACATTCACCAGGCGAGCCTCACTAGCTATGCTATTAAGAGCGACGCTATCATAAGTCAGCTTGTCTCTGGAACCTCCCCTATCCTGGGACCTCGTGACAGCATTGAAGTCCCCTCCAAAGACCACCTGCCGACTTGTTAAAAGGAAGGGCTTGATCCTCATAAAGAGACACTTCCTGTCCCTCTTGGACTGGGGACGATAGATGTTAATTAGGCGAAGTTCTTGTCCCTTCATGAGGACATCCAGGATCAGGCACCTCCCCATTTCTAACTCAATAACTCGTCGGCATTCTACCGGTGCGGTAAAAACGACCGCCACTCCGCTATACGGCTCGGCCGCAAGAGACCAATAGGAAGGCCCGTGTCTCCATTCCCTCTTAGCTTTAAACACGGCCGCCAAATCTGGCAGTCTGGTCTCCTGCAAAAATAAAATGCCGGCTTCAACGCGGCCGAGAAAATCAAAGGCCGCAATTATAGCCGCATCAGACTTAATGCTGGCGACATTAATGGACGCCAGCATCAACGGAGTGGGTGCCGCCATCATGAGTGATTGAGTTAGACGGCTTTTTTCTTACTATTTCCCTTCCCCCGACTCTCCTCTGAAGATGATCCCCTTTCTTTTTTACCATCAGATTTAGGGCAACTTCTTTTTAACGAAATTGAGGTGTCCATATTATTACTGGCCCCCAAGGACCCACCCGGACCACCCTCTCCTTCGTCCTTGTCTCCTGACTCTGAGTCAGTCTCCCACTCTGAGGACCCAGCATCCCCAGAGGATAGAGACTCGGCGCCCCCTGCAGGCTGCTCCGCCGCCACCTCCAGAACCCCACCCTCAGCCTCTCTTCCCGAGGAGGCGATCTCATCGAGGGTGAGGAACCGGTTGGAAAGCTCAACCAGAGGGGAGGAAGTTTTCCCTTCCTTAGGTACCTTAGATAGGCAGCGTTTTTTCTTTTTCTGCTTGCGCTTATTTTCTAGCCAAATCCTGTTATCCTCATCCATACTCTCATAATGGGAGGACGTGGAGGACATGGCACCTTTCTCACGCTCCATCCTCCTCATCCGACTCATCATCCCTCAGGGCCTCAGTAGCATGACCAGCCTCTGAGGAGGGACCAAGGGTCACCCCAGCAACCTGAGGCTTCCCCAGTTCTCTCCCTTTTTGTCTGGCTTCAAGCCGCCTCAACTGAGAAGGTGACTTATTCTTACTTTTCTTCACAGGCCCCTCAGCTCCTCCACCTCTGCTGGTACCTTCCCCAGCAGAAGCAACCTCATGGCTCTCCTCCACTGGGGTCACAACCGCATTCGGTTACACCTAATGTCCTTACAGGATGAAGCGAGATGACCTAACCCACCACACAAATCGCACTTCTGCACTTGGCAGCTGGCGCTAAAGTGTGTGGGGTCACCGCACCTGTGACAGACCTTAGGCTGCCCCTGGTAGAAAATCAGGATTCTGTCCCGCCCAAGAAAGGCTGAAGAAGGAATGTGGGCGACTGTGCCGCCTGAACACTTCAACTTCATCATGAAGGTCCAGGCCCCAGACCAAATGCCAAATTCATTGCGGTTTTTCTGAGGTACCTGAACAACTTCACCATAACGACTGAGCCAAGTCATGATGTCCATGCAAGAAAGTGACTCGTTACGGGTCAAAACGGTCACTTTCTTGACTGCGTTTTGGCAAGACACTGCTTGCACAGCAAAGTCTCTCCAGCCAGGCTCGTTCTTTGCCTGCTCATAATTCGACCAGAAGAGCTCTAAGCCCTCCGGCCGAACAAAGCTGACATCGAACTCCGGAGTACCATAAGGATGTATCAGGGCAAAGATGTCACTAGCCCTGAAGTTCATCCTCAGGAGGAGCTCCACCACCCTTGACCTGGGTGGGCATGCGTCACTGCCCCTCCAGCGAAGACGAACCACATTCCTATGGGCAGCTCCGGGCCCGGTTGTGGGTAAAGACCATACAGTCTCTCCCCCCCTTTTCTCTTGGAAGGCTGCCAGGCCATGTCTGTCTGTCCAGAAGGACAGATCAACCTCTCTCCCCTCTACAGTGATTGACTTTTCCCCTCTCCTGAGAGCCTCCAGAAGACGCCTTTGCAAAACGCTATTCCCAGAGCCAGGAGACAAGGAGTTAACCCCACTTGCCCCAGCGATGACACTCGCATAGCTCCTTATAGGAGCGGCCACCACTGGGGGTGCAGATGGTCCAGCACTCATACCAGGATCACCCCCCTCAGTACCATTCACCACCCCCACATTCACCACACTATGTGCATTACTGCCTCGCTTCCTTGCATCACTCACACCAGCTGGGCCAGGAGGACCTGGGGTTGCCTCGACGTCACTGGACACTGGCGGTAGAGCCACCTCCATAGCTGATTCAGCCTGAGAAGAGGCAGCTCCAACCCCTATCTTACTTGTGCCCTCTGCCTCTTTGGCATTAACCCCTTGTTGTCCCCCAGTTTTTCTAAGGTTTGAGCATCGCTGCTTGCTGGATGAAAGAGGCCTCCTGTCTTTATTAACTCCGGACAGTCTCTTATTGCCATCTCCAGGGTCAGATGCACCGATACAAAATAATATTTTTCCTGTGCCCTTTCCCACAGGCTGCACAGGACGCTTGGGAGGTGCCGCACCACAAGCCCCAGCAGCCCCATCACACTGCCGCTGCTCACCGGAGCAAGCAACAGCCACAGCGCTAGGGGCCACAGGAGCCACCGCCACTGCCCCTGGCACTGGGCCACCCCCCCTCCCACTAGGGGGCAGCGCACAGTACCAGGACCTGCTGGATCGCCCTCACTGTGCGGCCTTTCGGGCCATTGCCTTCCCTGCACCATCCTTGCTACTACAAACAAGGCTGGTGCTCTGCGCCATGATGGAATGTGGCTTTGCAATCTCCCCGCACCCTGGCACCGAGTCCACTGCAGGATTCGGGCTGGGCTGGGTAACGGGGCCTACACGATAGGCTGACACTGCTGCCCGCCCGGAGGGAACAGGGGGGGGACGAAACACCAGATTCACCTCCTGAGATGCCTTGGTCTTCTTGGGTCTCTTCTTCCTCTTTTGGTCCTCATCTGGGATATCATCGCCGAAGGAAAAGTTCTGGAGGTGAACTGGTGACTCAAGCTGTCGGATCTGACCCATTAGCGCCCCCCCCCCCCCTCCTGGCCGCTGTCATCGCTTTCCTTCTCCAGGTTGGCAGAGCCGCAGCCTGATGGTAATGGCGCTTGCTCCGCAGGCAGCCTGTTGTGCGAGGCCTGCTGGTGTTGGTGCAGGCCACCAGACGGACACGGCAGGTCTTCCTCATCCTCCTCATCATCGCCATCATCCGCCTGGATCTCAAGCCCCTTCAGCTTTCTCAGCTGCTCCTGGCGCATGTCATCAAATTTGGCGTCGTTTTCTAGTTTTTCACGAAACGGACCGCTGTGCTCACTAATTAGATGTCGTTTTTCCTGCAGAGCGGTGACCTCGGCTTTTAGTCTGTCTATGGTGGTTAGAAGATCAGACTTCTTCTTCTTAGTGGCCACCCCCGTTAGGGCCAAGGTCTCCCTTATCTCCTCCTGGAGCCTCCTCAGCGCTTCTCCAGCTTCCTCGTACTCACGGAGGTGCTCAGTAATCTGGGAGCCATAGATGGAAGCAGACTCCCGGGTCTTAAGATCACCCCATGCTTTTTGCACACCTCCGTGAGCACCCAGCTTTCCAGCTGAACCACCCAGCTTTCCCGCACAGACACCCAGTTTTCCAGGAGGAGCACTCAGGCTGATGCTACTTGCCTTAATATTCTGTGTTCCGGAGACCTTGCGGCTTCCCTGGGTCTTGGGGGTGGCAGCCGAGGTCACATCGCTGCGTCCTTGGCTCCGGGCAGATCTTCTTACCCCTTCTGCTTTGGCCGGTAACTGGCTTCTCCTGCCCCCCGCCGGCCTGGTGTGGGAGACAGGAGCCTGGGACTTTCCAGCTTCACTCATCCCAGAGAACCCACTCCCTCCCTGGGGAGGAGAGAGCAGGCCTGGGTGGATTGGGTTTGCTCCAGGTGGTTCAGGAGCTCTGCAGCAACAACCACACCCTCCAACAGCTCAGCACACAATGAGATGCACTCACTATTCTGCTGCTGGTGCAGTCACTGTGTACATACATGACATTACTTATCCTGTACTGATCCTGAGTTACATCCTGTAAATCTTTTATTTTATATAAAAGTACAAAACATGAAAATACATAACGCAAACCAAACATAATATACAATATATACAAAATATATACAGTAACTTACGTGCTGGTCCAGCCACATTCACACCTAGCAAAAACAATAACTTAAAATACACCGAAATGAATAAACACCAAATACCACAACCCCCACCCCACCAATTATCACATCCCAAACCAATAAACAAAGACAAGCCACACCCGCAAATAAACATAAATAACTATAAATATACATAAACCCACCCCACACCCTCTAATAACAAACCACCCCACACCCATTTTTTTTTAAATACTGTATATAATAGCAAACACAGAATACACATAACACTACACTGCAATAGATCCTGTATTATACTCCAGAGCTGCACTCACTATTCTGCTGTATACACATGACATGATTTCTCCTGTGTCCTGGTGGGATATATTATATGATGCTGTGCGGGGATCCTCCTCTCTTGTATCCCTCACAGAACATTCTGGGGACACCCTCCAGTACTCCATCTAAAAGACTGGGGAGTTTTGGATCGAGTGCAGTCATTTCCAGCAATCAGAGCTACGGATTTAAAGACAAGCATGGCAAAGAGATTTTCTACTCCACTCTCGGTGTATATCAGGTATTTTGTTTTGATTCATATTGGACTTGAGGACTGATTTTGCCCTGTAAACTCTATTCACATCGAGAGCTGCATTTACAGGTGGGGGGTGATTTATTTTTTTTAACTTTTTGAAGGCTGCTCTGGATGTGAATGGAGGACAGTACACAGTGATAAGAGGATAAATACTGACATCTTCTTTCAGGGTAATAACGTGGCACTTAAGTATCTCTGTGACCAATCATCGATATCTCGGATCAGGAGGCCGTCCGTCCTGAAGGAATTCCGCATGGTAGGACTTTTCTTGTGTGAGCTGAGCATTCGTAACAGTTGCATCCAGCATTATCACTCACCCTGCAGCATCGTCTATAAGTTTATAGTTTTCCACAGTTTTTGTTACAATGTTTCATTTTTGTTAAATTGAAGAATGTCTGTGTTATAATAATGCAAATATGTTTTCCCGGGTGGCAAATAGAAAGCAATCCCTCGTTTCGCTACCTTAAAAGACGGCCCCTTTAACACCAAGCATGACTTACAAGAAGCCTAAAACATGATGTGGGATTAAGCCAGACCAGTATATCTATTGTAAGTCGTGCTTCGTGTTAAAGGGCTATTCCCATGAAGACAAGATTGTTATATAATAACACATTGGGGCACATTTACTTACCCGGTCCTGTCGCGATCCCTGAGGTGCGTTGAGGCGTGATTCACTAAGATCATGCGCTTGATATCCTGCATGTGTCGCTCCCCGCTCAGGTCCGACGGAGTTCACCTTTTTTCCGGTGTATGTAAGTGCATTGTCTTGCGACACAATTTGAATTCTAGATCCCGTGCCTAGTCAGTCAGGATGTCCGGATGGCTACGCAACCCTCTCCCCCCCCCCCCCCCGATTTGTGTTGCATCGTAAAAGTGTAAATAAACCCTCTGCCCTCATAATCTAAGCACATTGTCAGTACACAGCATCTCATAGCACAGAGGGATCATGAAGTGTCTGCTTAGAGAGTCCCCGTTCACACTCTGGAATCTCACACTGACCATCACTGAGTAATAGGAGCCAAAACAGCAATAAAACTGAGTAAGATTGTAAAAGTTAGGGGTTAAAAATTATCTTTATTGTGTAAACATCACTAGGGGATTTAAAATTTGAGAATTTTCTTTCATGGGCAAACCGTTTTAAGGGGACTCTCTTTCAAGGTAGCTAAAAAGGCATTGGGTGGGAAAAGGAAAACAATATTTGCATATTTCCCAGAATCCCCTAGTGCAGCATAAGTGTCTATAAGTCTCCACACGCCTACATGGCAGCCTTAATTGGCAAACTCTCCAGAAGGAGTATTCTTACTTCCTGACTCTGTGTTAAATTATTAAACAATCCTACCATTAACTCATCCTATTCCAGATCCGTGAGCTGAAGCACGAGAACCTGATCACATTCTTTGGTGTCTGCCCTGAGCCCCCTAATATCTGTGTGGTGATGCAATACTGCAAAAAGGGGAGTCTGAAGGTAAGAGAAATTCATGGGACACGGCCCTAGGGTCACCAGAGGGGTCAAACGAGTGCAACCAAGAGCTAAGGGAGAAGGGACTCAGGAGGAAGAGATGTAAGATGATATATAGATAGATAGATATGAGATAGATAGATAGATAGATAGATAGATAGATATGAGAGATCTATAGATCCTTATCTTCTCTTTATCTCTGACAGGATGTTTTGCAGAATAATGATATGGAGCTGGATTGGGTTTTCAAGCTTTCCTTTGCTCATGACATTGTGAATGTGAGTATTGTGGCCCCCCCCCCCCCCGCCAATCATATCCCCCTGTATATACCTTCTCCTGGAGGGACTCCCCTCACACATCCCTCCTCCCTGTATACAATGTATCATTGTCTTGTCTCTTGTCACACCAGGGGATGGGCTTCCTCCATAGCAGCCCCCTGAGTTCCCATGGGAACCTGAAGCCCACCAACTGCCTGGTGGACAGCCGCATGCAGGTGAAGCTCTCCGGCTTTGGGTTATGGGAATTCAAGTATGGAACAACTTATAGAGACCTGACAGCCAAGGCCACCGACTACTCTGGTAAGAAGAGGGGGCTGAAAAGCAAGGGACTGTCTACCTACCTACCTATGTGGAATCTGTGCATTTGTGAGTCTGCAACATCCCCCACCGGGGCCTAGCCTTTTCTTGGGGCTTGGAGGCAGCCGGGGCCCGGGATACCGGAGTGGCTGGCAGTTGCGGCCTAGGGCACGTTGATGTCACGGTGCTTGTTATGGGGACCGGAGGGCTGTCCTACAGCCTGGCAGGTCTCCAGCAGGTGGTGTGTGCAAGAAATTGTATGGAGGGAGAGGCTGTGGTACTGGTTTCGGGCAACGTCCTGAGATACCTCTTCTTCCTGGTAGTGGGTCCAGACAGCGGCTCTGCAGAGAACTGCACACTGGACCTGCTTCTCTATCTACTGACCATGTGCTCCCACCCAGCAGAGGTCCCACCCAGCAGAGGTCCCACCCAGCAGAGGTCAGGTGGTAGCACTCCTCCAACCAGCTTCCAGCTTGCTTTACAGGTACCTAATTGGACAATACAATTAACAATATTAACTGTTGGCTTTCCAGGCAGAACCTACACCTGCAATTACACAATGTATAGATTCCAGAACGTTCCAAGGGAGCTGATCAGTCTCCCTAACAGGTCCTAACCTAGAGAGGGCACTATTAGCAACTTCTCACCTGCCTATGCATTGGCAGGTGCAACACCCCTGCCGATGCATGGGCAGAGGAGTAGTTGCGAATAAGCATCTTTGTCTGTGTGTCCCCAGTAGGTGAGCCTGTACAACTCACTTCAGGGTCATATAGTTAAGTAGAGGTAATTAGCAGCGGTAGATACTGCCTGAACAGGCAAGGGTTAAATCTGTATTTGATATTGTTATTATCCAATGATGTTCCACCTTTGTAACTGCAGTGTGATTGGAGAGTGAGACCACCTGATCAGCGTGTAACAAAACCCTTAGTCAGGGAGGCAGGGCCGATTCTAGCATATTTGCTGCCTGAGGCGAATATTAAAATGCTGCCAATCCCCCTCTCCCCCCCCCGCTCCCTGTTAAGTAAATCCTTAAACTTTACTAACAATTAACAACCCTACAGACAGCTCCCTGACACTGTGTGACTGACTACAGGATCTGAGAGGCATTAGTGGCATCTAGTACCTTATAGATGACAATCTCTTCCATCAGGAGGACTTTATTCCGGGTTCTCCAATCTATGACGTATCACTGCTGAATTCACGGCCGGATATCTTCAGCTCCGTGCAGCATCTCCACCCGGGGTCCCTAAAAATACCACAGTCATCTACAGTATAAAGTCTCCTGGAAAACAACACTGTGCTCCTAAATAATATATACCCCTCACAACACAACTGACCTCACACTCCACACAAAACATCCCTTCATTTTATATATACATACATATTACATATATACATATATATATACATACATATATTCTACTGGAATTATAGCATGCTAAGCACCAATCAATATACAACACCCCCAATTTATTAATACAGACCCCCCCCCCAACATTTGGTTTACATGATGCAAAGTAATCTATTGTACCCTATAACTAATATATCCCACCCTGTTATGTTACATGCTTTTACATACAGTGCAACACTGATCAAATATATAGCACCCCCTAATGAATATATATAATAAATTTATTTTTATATAGCCCTGCTCTCATATATTTAAAGGCCTCGTTAATCACCCCCCAATTAAATTATTTACAGCTTCCATATACAGATCCCCTACAGCTTAAATAAAATCTTGCCCCACATATACAGCCCCCTCCCAGCTTAGTAATATACTGTACCCCATATACAATCCCCCCAGCTTAGTAATATACTGTATCCCATATACAGCCCCAGCTTAGTAATATACTGTATCCCATATACATCCCCCAGCTTAGTAATATACTGTACCCCATATACAGCCCTAGCTTAGTAATATACTGTACCCCATATACATCCCCCCAGCTAAGTAATATACTGTATCCCATATACAGCCCCCCAGCTTAGTAATATACTGTACCCGATATACAGCCCCCCAGCTTAGTAATATACTGTACCCCATATAAAGCCCCCAGCTTAGTAATATACTGTATCCCATATACAGCCCCAGCTTAGTAATATACTGTATCCCATATGCAGCCCCCCAGCTTAGTAATATACTGTATCCCATATACATCCCCCAGCTTAGTAATATACTGTATCCCATATACAGCCCCCCCAGCTTAGTAATATACTGTATCCCATATACATCCCCCCAGCTTAGTAATATACTGTACCCCATATACAGCCCCCCCCAGCTTAGTAATATACTGTACCCCATATACAGCCTCCCCAGCTTAGTAATATACTGTACCCCATATACATCCCCCAGCTTAGTAATATACTGTATCCCATATACATCCCCCCCAGCTTAGTAATATACTGTATCCCATATACAGCCCCAGCTTAGTAATATACTGTATCCCATATACATCCCCCCAGCTTAGTAATATACTGTACCCCATATACAGCCCCAGCTTAGTAATATACTGTACCCCATATACATCCCCCCAGCTAAGTAATATACTGTATCCCATATACAGCCCCCCAGCTTAGTAATATACTGTACCCGATATACAGCCCCCCAGCTTAGTAATATACTGTACCCCATATACAGCCCCCAGCTTAGTAATATACTGTATCCCATATACAGCCCCAGCTTAGTAATATACTGTATCCCATATGCAGCCCCCCAGCTTAGTAATATACTGTATCCCATATACATCCCCCAGCTTAGTAATATACTGTATCCCATATACAGCCCCCCCAGCTTAGTAATATACTGTATCCCATATACATCCCCCCAGCTTAGTAATATACTGTACCCCATATACAGCCCCCCCCAGCTTAGTAATATACTGTACCCCATATACAGCCTCCCCAGCTTAGTAATATACTGTACCCCATATACATCCCCCAGCTTAGTAATATACTGTATCCCATATACATCCCCCCAGCTTAGTAATATACTGTATCCCATATACAGCCCCCAGCTTAGTAATATACTGTACCCCATATACATCCCCCCAGCTTAGTAATATACTGTATCCCATATACAGCCCTCCAGCTTAGTAATATACTGTATCCCATATACAGCCCCCCAGCTTAGTAATATACTGTATCCCATATACAGTCCCCAGCTTAGTAATATACTGTATCCCATATACAGCCCCCCAGCTTAGTAATATACTGTATCCCATATACAGCCTTCCCAGCTTAGTAATATACTGTACCCCATATACAGCCCCCAGCTTAGTAATATACTGTATCCCATATACAGCCCCCCAGCTTAGTAATATACTGTATCCCATATACAGTCCCAGCTTAGTAATATACTGTACCCCATATACAGCCCCCCAGCTTAGTAATATACTGTACCCCATATACAGCCCCCCAGCTTAGTAATATACTGTATCCCATATACATCCCCCCAGCTTAGTAATATACTGTATCCCATATACAGCCCCAGCTTAGTAATATACTGTATCCCATATACAGTCCCAGCCTAGTAATATACTGTACCCCATATACAGCCCCCCAGCTTAGTAATATACTGTACCCCATATACAGCCCCCCAGCTTAGTAATATACTGTATCCCATATACATCCCCCCAGCTTAGTAATATACTGTATCCCATATACAGCCCCAGCTTAGTAATATACTGTATCCCATATACAGCCCCCCAGCTTAGTAATATACTGTACCCCATATAGATCCCCTCAGCTTAGTAATATACTGTACCCTATATACAGCCCCCCAGCTTAGTAATATACTGTACCCCATATAGATCCCCTCAGCTTAGTAATATACTGTACCCCATATACAGCCCCCCAGCTTAGTAATATACTGTACCCCATATACAGCCCCCCAGCTTAGTAATATACTGTATCCCATATACAGCTCCCCAGCTTAGTAATATACTGTATCCCATATACAGCCCCCCAGCTTAGTAATATACTGTACCCCATATACAGCCCCCCAGCTTAGTAATATACTGTATCCCATATACATCCTCCTGCTTAGTAATATACTGTATCCCATATACATCCCCCCAGCTTAGTAATATACTGTATCCCATATACAGCCCCCCAGCTTAGTGATATACTGTATCCCATATGCACCCCCCCAGCTTAGTAATATACTGTACCCCATATACAGCCCCCCAGCTTAGTAATATACTGTATCCCATATACAGCCCCCAGCTTAGTAATATACTGTATCCCATATACAGCCCCCCAGCTTAGTAATATACTGTACCCCATATACAACCCCCCCCCAGCTAAGTAATATACTGTATCCCATATACATCCTCCAGCTTAGTAATATACTGTACCCCATATACAGTCCCCCAGCTTAGTAATATACTGTACCCCATATACAGCCCCCCAGCTTAGTAATATACTGTATCCCATATACAGCCCCCCAGCTTAGTAATATACTGTACCCCATATACAACCCCCCCCCCAGCTAAGTAATATACTGTATCCCATATACATCCTCCAGCTTAGTAATATACTGTATCCCATATACATCCCCCCAGCTTAGTGATATACTGTATCCCATATACAGCCCCCCAGCTTAGTAATATACTGTATCCCATATACAGCCCCCCAGCTTAGTAATATACTGTATCCCATATACAGCCCCCCAGCTTAGTAATATACTGTATCCCATATACATCCCCCCAGCTTAGTAATATACTGTACCCCATATACACCCTCCCAGCTTAGCAATATACTGTACCCCATATACAGCCCCCAGCTTAGTAATATACTGTACCCCATATACAGCCCCCAGCTTAGTTATATACTGTACCCCATATACAGCCCCCCAGCTTAGTAATATACTGTACCCCATATACAGCCCCCCAGCTTAGCAATATACTGTATCCCATATACATCCCCCCAGCTTAGTAATATACTGTACCCCATATACAGCCCCCCAGCTTAGTAATATACTGTACCCGATATATACAGCCCCCCAGCTTCGTAATATACTGTATCCCATATACATCCCCCCAGCTTAGTAATATACTGTATCCCATATACAGTCCCAGCTTAGTAATATACTGTACCCCATATACAGCCCCCCAGCTTAGTAATATACTGTACCCCATATACAGCCCCCCAGCTTAGTAATATACTGTATCCCATATACAGCCCCCCCAGCTTAGTAATATACTGTATCCCATATACAGCCCCAGCTTAGTAATATACTGTACCCCATATAGATCCCCCCAGCTTAGTAATATACTGTACCCCATATACAGCCCCCCAGCTTAGTAATATACTGTATCCCATATACATCCCCCCAGCTTAGTAATATACTGTACCCCATATACAGCCCCCCAGCTTCGTAATATACTGTACCCCATATACAGCCCCCCAGCTTAGTAATATACTGTATCCCATATACAGTCCCAGCTTAGTAATATACTGTACCCCATATACAGCCCCCCAGCTTAGTAATATACTGTACCCCATATACAGCCCCCCAGCTTAGTAATATACTTTATCCCATATACATCCCCCCAGCTTAGTAATATACTGTATCCCATATACAGCCCCAGCTTAGTAATATACTGTATCCCATATACAGCCTCCCCAGCTTAGTAATATACTGTATCCCATATACAGCCCCCCAGCTTAGTAATATACTGTACCCCATATACATCCCCTCAGCTTAGTAATATACTGTACCCCATATACAGCCTTCCCAGCTTAGTAATATACTGTACCCCATATACAGCCCCCCAGCTTAGTAATATACTGTACCCCATATACAGACCCCAGCTTAGTAATATACTGTATCCCATATACAGCTCCCCAGCTTAGTAATATACTGTATCCCATATACAGCCCCCCAGCTTAGTAATATACTGTACCCCATATACAGCCCCCCAGCTTAGTAATATACTGTATCCCATATACATCCTCCTGCTTAGTAATATACTGTATCCCATATACAGCCCCCCAGCTTAGTAATATACTGTACCCCATATACATCCCCTCAGCTTAGTAATATACTGTACCCCATATACAGCCTTCCCAGCTTAGTAATATACTGTACCCCATATACAGCCCCCCAGCTTAGTAATATACTGTACCCCATATACAGACCCCAGCTTAGTAATATACTGTATCCCATATACAGCTCCCCAGCTTAGTAATATACTGTATCCCATATACAGCCCCCCAGCTTAGTAATATACTGTACCCCATATACAGCCCCCCAGCTTAGTAATATACTGTATCCCATATACATCCTCCTGCTTAGTAATATACTGTACCCCATATACATCCCCCCAGCTTAGTAATATACTGTACCCCATATACAGCCCCCAGCTTAGTAATATACTGTATCCCATATACATCCCCCCAGCTTAGTAATATACTGTATCCCATATACTGCCCCCCCAGCTTAGTAATATACTGTACCCCATATACATCCCCCCAGCTTAGTAATATACTGTATCCCATATACATCCCCCCAGCTTAGTAATATACTGTACCCCATATACATCCCCCAGCTTAGTAATATACTGTATCCCATATACATCCCCCCAGCTTAGTAATATACTGTACCCCATATACAGCCCCCCAGCTTAGTAATATACTGTATCCCATATACAGCCCCCAGCTTAGTAATATACTGTATCCCATATACAGCCCCCCAGCTTAGTAATATACTGTACCCCATATACAACCCCCCCAGCTAAGTAATATACTGTATCCCATATACATCCTCCAGCTTAGTAATATACTGTATCACATATACATCCTCCAGCTTAGTAATATACTGTACCCCATATACATCCCCCCAGCTTAGTGATATACTGTACCCCATATACAGCCCCCAGCTTAGTAATATACTGTATCCCATATACAGCCTCCCAGCTTAGTAATATACTGTACCCCATATACATCCCCCCAGCTTAGTAATATACTGTATCCCATATACAGCCTCCCAGCTTAGTAATATACTGTACCCCATATACATCCCCCCAGCTTAGTGATATACTGTATCCCATATACATTCCCCCAGCTTAGTAATATACTGTATCCCATATACAGCCTCCAGCTTAGTAATATACTGTATCCCATATACATCCCCCCAGCTTAGTAATATACTGTACCCCATATACATCCCCCCAGCTTAGTAATATACTGTATCCCATATACAGCCTCCCAGCTTAGTAATATACTGTACCCCATATACATCCCCCCAGCTTAGTGATATACTGTATCCCATATACATTCCCCCAGCTTAGTAATATACTGTACCCCATATACAGCCCCCCAGCTTAGTAATATACTGTATCCCATATACAGCCCCCAGCTTAGTAATATACTGTACCCCCTAATATACAGCCTCCCAGCTTAGTAATATACTGTATCCCATATACAGCCTCCAGCTTAGTAATATACTGTATCCCATATACATCCCCCCAGCTTAGTAATATACTGTACCCCATATACATCCCCCCCATCTTAGTAATATACTGTATCCCATATACAGCCTCCCCAGCTTAGTAATATACTGTACCCCATATACATCCCCCCCCAGCTTAGTAATATACTGTACCCCATATACAGCCCCCCTGCTTAGTAATATACTGTATCCCATATACAGCTCCCCAGTTTAGTGATATACTGTATCCCATATACATTCCCCCAGCTTAGTAATATAGTGATATATAATATATACAGCCCCCCAGTATAAAATGATTCTGGCCCCATATAATATATACTGAATCCCCCCCAGTATAAAATAATTATAGCCCCAAATAATATATATAGCATCCCCCCCCCCAGTATAAAATGATTCTGGCCTCATATAATATATACTGAATCCCCCCCAGTATAAAATATTTATGGCCTGTTAGGATCAGTGGATCCTCTGGTCCACCGCGGGAGATGTAACTAGCCAACACCCGGAACCGGAGCCTAGCGGCACCTGGTATTCACCAGAGCCCGCCGCAAAGCGGGTTGGACTTGCTGCGGCAGGATACCACTAGGTCGTTCCCAGGTGTGACTAGCCCACGGTGGCAGCCGAGGTCGAGGTACCTTAGCGGATGACAATCTCGTAGACAGGTCCAGGCACAGGGTCAGGGCAGGCGGCAGAGATGCAACGTCAGGTCCAAGTCAGGGGTCAGCAACAGGAGGTCCAGGCAGGTGGGAACGGGAACACAGGCACACGGAACACAGCAACACGGAGGAACTCAGGTAACACGGCAACACAGGACTCAGGAGCGGGAACACACAGGAATACACAGGAATACGCAGTAATACACGGGAACGCAGGAATACTCGCTTGGAAGCTTTCTCTAAGGCTATGAGGCACAAAGATCCGGCAAGGAACACAGGAAGAGGCAGGATTCTTAAAGGTGAGGTGTTCTGCCAGTGCACCAATTAGCGGTGCGCTGGCCCTTTAATTTTTCGTCGTGAGCCGCAGTCTGAGGAAGCGCAGGAGCCGGGAGAGGTAAATGAGACCGGGCAGCAGCGGGGGCACATGAAGGAGCACGGATGCGCCCGCGATCCGTGACAGGGATCGCGGGAGCACCCGTGACAGTACCCACCCTCCCTTCGGCCTCCCTCTCTTCTTGGGCCTGAGAAAACGTTGGAGTAGGCTCTTGTCCAGGATGTTATCCTCTGGCTCCCAGGATCTCTCCTCAGGACCAAATCCTTTCCAGTCTACCAGAAACAACCGCCTACCTCTCACAGTCTTAGTATCCAGGATCTCTTTCACCTCGAAGACATCGGTGGAATCAGCTTGTGGTGCCGGAGGAGGAGTAATTTGTCGGTTGAAGCGGTTGAAGATGACTGGCTTAAGGAGAGAAACGTGGAAAGAATTAGGAATGCGCATGCTGGGAGGCAGACGCATCTTGTAAGGCACCGGGTTGATGCGGCCGAGAATTTCAAATGGACCCAAGAACCGGGGTCCCAATTTATAGCTCGGAATCTTCAGCCGAACATACTTGGCGGACAGCCAGACCTTGTCACCAGGAGCTAAAACAGGAAATGGTCGGCGTCTTTTGTCTGCTTGACGCTTGGTCTGGGCTGTAGCTCGGAGCAATGAGGTGTGGATTTGCTCCCAGATGGCTTTCAGATCACGTACCAGGTCCTCCACAGCAGGAACATCTGCAGACGTGGGTAACAGAAGAGGAGGCCGAGGATGCAGTCCGTAGTTAATAAAAAAGGGAGCAGAACCGGCAGAAGTGGAGTCCAGGGAACTGTAAGAGAACTCCGCCCATGGTAGAAGAGATGCCCAGTCGTCCTGACCGGCAGAGACGAAGTGGCAGAGATAGCAACCTAAAGTCTGATTCACCCTCTCCACTTGGCCGTTAGTCTGTGGGTGATAGGCAGAAGAGAAGTCCAAGTTCACCTGCAACTGGTTGCACAGAGATCTCCAGAATTTGGACACAAACTGAACTCCTCGATCCGAGACAATGTGCTGAGGGAGACCATGAAGCCGGAAAATATTCTGGAAGAAGAGGCTGGCAAGACGTGGAGCAGAAGGCAAACCTGGTAGAGGGACAAAGTGAGACATCTTCGAAAAAGCGGTCAGTCACCACCCAGATAACGGTGTTGCCAGAAGATGGCGGTAGATCCGTAACAAAGTCCATAGCCACATGAGACCATGGGCTGGTAGGCACGGGTAACGGCAACAGAAGACCAGCAGGTTTTAGTCGTGAAGGCTTGTTGCGCGCACAAGAGGCACAGGAACCCACAAAATCCCGAACGTCCTTGACCAAATCAGGCCACCAGTAGAATTGGGAAATTAAGGCCACAGAGCGCTGCACCCCAGGGTGCCCAGCCACACGAGAAGAATGTCCCCAGGTCAGAATCCTCTTTCGGAGACCAGGTCGCACAAGTCTTGCCGGGAGGCAGCTCCCGGAGGTCCACCGGCGCGGCAAGCACAAGTCTCTCTGGAGGAACAATATGCCTCGGAGCAGAGTCCTCCCCCATAACATCAGAAGCACGGGACAAGGCGTCAGCCTTGATGTTTTTCTCTGCAGGGCGAAAATGGATTCAGAAGTCAAAGCGAGAAAAGAAGAGGGACCACCGGGCTTGACGTGGATTCAAACGCTGAGCCGTCTGAAGGTACTGAAGGTTTTTGTGGTCCGTAAAAATGCTGACTGGAAATCGGGCTCCCTCAAGCAGATGATGCCACTCTTCCAAAGCCAGTTTGATGGCTAGAAGCTCCCGATCTCCAATGGAATAATTTCTCTCCGCGGAGGAGAAGGTTTTGGAGAAGAAACCACAAGTGAGTGTTCGTCCCCTGGGACCCTTCTGGGTAAGGACTGCCCCAGCACCCACGGAGGAGGCATCAACCTCCACCAGGAACGGTTTTTCAGTATCCGGTCGGGAAAGGACTGAAGCGGAGGAAAAAGCAGTTTTTAATTTCGTGAAGGCTTCTTCTGCTGCTGGTGGCCAGACACGGGGATTAGCACCCTTTTTCGTAAGCGCCACCATCGGCACGACCAAAGATGAGAAGTGTGGGATAAATTGTCTATAATAATTAGCAAAGCCCAGAAATCTTTGTATAGCTCGCAGTCCCACTGGGCATGGCCACTGAAGAACCGCAGATAACTTGGCAGGATCCATCTGCAAACCTTTATCAGAAATTATGTAGCCGAGGAATGGAAGGCTCCTCTGATGAAAGTGGCACTTCTCCAGCTTGGCATAGAGGTGGTTTGTCCTGAGGCGGCTGAGATCTTGCCGTACATGAGACTGGTGGGACTCCAGATTGGCAGAATACACAAGGATGTCATCCAGCTACACCACAACACAACTGTACAATAAGTCCCGGAAAATATCATTTACAAATTCCTGGAAAACGTCTGGCGCATTACAAAGTCCGAAGGGCATAACTAGATATTCAAAATGCCCATCACGGGTGTTAAAGGCGGTCTTCCACTCATCACCCTTCCTGATGTGGATGAGGTTGTAGGCCCCACGAAGATCCAATTTGGAAAAAATTCTTGCACCCCGCAGACGATCAAATAGCTCCGTGATAAGCGGCAGAGGATAGCGGTTCTTAACGGTGACCTTGTTAAGACCGCGATAGTCTATACAGGGGCGGCGAGAGCCATCCTTTTTTGTGACAAAAAAGAAACCAGCGCCAGCTGGCGAGGAGGATTTGCGGATGAAACCTCTTTGCAGATTTTCCTTAACATATTCCGACATGGCGGCAGTCTCAGGAACCGAGAGCGGATACACCCGACCCCGTGGTGGAGAAGATCCAGGCAGCAGGTCAATGGGGCAATCAGAGGGACGATGTGGAGGAAGGATCTCGGCTTGTTTTTTAGAAAACATGTCTGCAAAGTCCCGGTACGGAGCTGGAAGTCCCTCCAGAGGCTTGGGAGACAAGGTAGCAGTCCTGACAGGGAGCGGATGTGGAACCGTCATGCAGCGTGAGGAGCAATCCGGACCCCAACGGAGAATCTCCCCACAAAAAAGGAGAGTCTCTCTTTATGTAATGCACCAACTTGAAGGAGCCGGGGTTCAGTGCGAAACCAGATAGGCACGGAGAGAATCTGGCCACTGACTGAGGCAATGGACAAGGGCTTCTCAAGACGAACCACCGGGAAGTGATGCAGGGCGACCATTGCAGCATCTACAAAGTTCGCTGTGGAGCCTGAATACAGGAAAGCGGAAACCTGGACCGGAGTACCGGTGCCAATGCTGAGGAGCACAGGGAGAATCAAGCGTGGAGAAGCTTTATTCACACCTAAGGACGCTTCTCCTGAGAAGCCTAGGTGCTGGCGTTTCATGGGCGTTGGGGACGTACAGGGCAAGTCCCGACGAAGTGCTGTGGGCTGGCACAATACATGCACAAGTTCTCCTGACGTCGTCTGGAACGCTCTTGTAGAGTGAGCCGGGTTCGGTCAACCTGCATGGGTTCCTCAGCAGAAGATTCAGGCGGGACCTGGAGCGGCCTTTGGAAGACTGGCGCCAGGCGAGGAATGCGTCTAACGCGGCCTTGAGGATACTCGGAGCGTAGTTCCTCAGCTCGCTCCTTAAACCGAACATCAATTCGAGTGGCCAAGGTGATGAGGTCACTCAGAGTAGATGGAAGGTCCCGAGCTGCCAGTGCGTCCTTGACCTGCGCAGAGAGCCCTTTCTTAAATGTAGCGATGAGGGCTGCATCGTTCCAAGCAAGTTCAGAAGCCAGGGTGCGGAATTGAACTGCGTACTCTCCCACCGATGAGTTGCCCTGACGCAAGTTCAACAATGCAGACTCCGTAGAGGAGGCTCGTGCTGGTTCCTCGAAGACTGACCGGAACTCTGACAGAAACGCAGTGAGGCTTGACACAACCGGGTCATCTCTGTCCCATAGCGGAGTACCCAGGCCAGGGCTTTCCCGGAAAGAAGGCTGAGGACAAATGCCACCTTGGACCGCTCTGTGGCAAATTGCGACGGCATGAGTTCTATGTGCAAGGAGCACTGGGTTATGAAGCCCCTGCACATCTTGGGATCTCCATCATACTTGCTGGGCAAAGAGAGGCGTAGCCTGGGTTCAGCAGCAGGAAGATAAGCCGGGGTAGCAGGGGTCGCAGCGGCCGCTTCAGGAGACTGTTGCTGATGTTGGGTAGCTAGTAGTTGTTGTAGCATGGCGGTGACTTGCTCTAGCTGATTCCGCTGTGCTGCAATCTGCCGGGACTGGTGGATCACGATAGTGGCGAGATCAGGCTGACTGGGAGAAGGAGCCTCGGCGGGATCCATGGCCGGATCTTACTGTTAGGATCAGTGGATCCTCTGGACCACTGCGGGAGATGTAGCTAGCCAACACCCGGAACCGGAGCCTAGCGGCACCTGGTATTCACCAGAGCCCGCCGCAAAGCGGGTTGGACTTGCTGCGGTAGGATACCACTAGGTCGTTCCCAGGTGTGACTAGCCCACGGTGGCAGCCGAGGTCGAGGTACCTTAGCGGATGACAATCTCGTAGACAGGTCCAGGCACAGGGTCCAGGCAGGTGGGAACGGGAACACAGGCACACGGAACACAGCAACACGGAGGAACTCAGGTAACACGGCAACACAGGACTCGGGAGCGGGAACACACAGGAATACGCAGGAATACACGGGAACGCAGGAATACTCGCTTGGAAGCTTTTTTCTCTAAGGCTATGAGGCACAAAGATCCGGCAAGGAACACAGGAAGAGGCAGGATTCTTAAAGGTGAGGTGTTCAGCCAGTGCACCAATTAGCGGTGTGCTGGCCCTTTAAATTTTCGGCAGGAGCCGCGCGCGTGCCCTAGGAGGCGGGGATGCGCGCGCACGGCAGTCCGAGGAAGCGCAGGAGCCGGGAGAGGTAAGTGAGACCGGGCAGCAGCGGGGGCACATGAAGGAGCACGGACGCGCCCGCGATCCGTGACAGGGATCGCGGGAGCACCCGTGACATGGCCCCATACAATATATACAGCACCCCCCCAGTATAAAGTAATTATAGCCCCAAATAAAATATACAGAACCCCCCTAGTATAAAATAATTATAGCCCCAAATAATATATATAGCATTCCATCATTTCCCCCCCCCCCAGTATAAAATAATTATGGCCCCATATATATAGCGTCCCCCCCCCCCAGTATTAAACGTTTTCTAGTCCCATATTATACATACAGTACCCCCCCTCCCAGTATAACATGACACCTCCCCACACACTTATCAGCCACATTTAATTCATTAAAGTACATGAAAAACAATAAAAATATATACTCACCTGCAGGCGGACTGTTGCCTCGGTGGGCGGCTCCGTTCTTCACGCGGCTCTCCTGTGAGCCGCGGCTCCGCACAGTGACACAGGCAGCGTGACGTCATGACGCCTGTGTCGCTGATTAGAACGGAGCGACGCAGCTGCCGGAAAGGCATATAAATCGCGCCTGTGTCTTAACGGACGCCCGAATCGCCCACTTTAGAGCGGCAAATTTTGCCGCCCTTTACAGGGACCCGCATTCTGCCGCCTGAGGCGAGATGAAAATCTGGCAGATGCGGCCCTGCATGGAGGGGTTAGAGGTCTTGAGTTCTCCTAGAGAGCACATCCATTAGATCACTGAGTGACCAGAGACACAGCTCTAGTGCCCACACACACAGCACACCCAGGATTAAAGCTGCAGCTTCCAGCATTGGACACAGCTACATCCCAGTCTGCATCTACAACCAGGCTGGTGAACAAACTCCTGCGGTTCACTCTCCATGGCCACTCCAGTAATCCAGACTATATAACAATCCGGCCTCTGCACAGAATCGTTTGGCGCGTTGCCTGCTGTTGGTTCGAATAAAGAACTGTAAGTTATTTTTGCACAACGTTGCCTCCGTCTGGTCCCTGCTATGGCCGTATCACCATCAAGGGCTCTTCATCTATTATCCAGGGACTTATACTAGAGACTGTAAGGGCTGCCCCAGGGAGAACCAGTACCACAGTCTTTCCCTCTATATCATTTCTTGCACACACTACCTGCTGGAGACCTGCCAGGCTGTAGGACAGCCCTCCAGTCACCATACCAAGCACCGTGACACTAGCGTGCCTAGGCCGCAACCGTCAGCCACTCCGGTATTCTGGGCCCCGGCTGCCTCCAGGCCCCAAGAAAAGGCTAGGCCCCGGTGGGTGATGTTGCACAGGGGTGTTGCATGTGTGTGATATATTAGTAACTAATCTGTAGATGTGCATCTGAATGTATGTAAATACTTATATGTAAATGTTCAACGTCCCACCGGGGGCAGTGTATGGGGACACAAAAGTTTTTTCCTGGGGCACTCCTGTTGTAGGTGACAGGTCCCGGCAGATGGTAAGGGGGTGATGCCCGTCACTGTAGCTGCTTAGGCAGGGACTTACACTGGAAATGGAGATGATGAAAAATGCACAGATCCTTTGTTAGTGAACTAACAGGTAGCAGAAGAAATCAGCAGCAAGTAACAGGCTGAATAGAATTCCTGGGGTGTCCTGCTGAGTAGCTGCAGTGCAATTTATTAGTCCTATGGGTGGCAGGAACCAGCAATGAGTACCTCAGCCTCGGCTCTCCTGTATCATCAGCAATAATGTTATGGCAACAAAAAAATTAAGTAGAGGTATAGGGAAGAGAGTCAATGCACCAAACAGCCACTATAGGGGAACAGGAAAATGATGTGCCAGTGTAAAGATGGAAAAGAAAGATAAGTATAAGCTTGGCACCTAGCCGTGTATATAGAGCTTTGTGTGTGCGTGGAAAATAGGAAGTACGTATCTGCTCATCACCACTACGGGGATCACGGCTGTGACACCGATATCCACGGTATATCCGCAGAAAAGTCCACATTTTTGGACAAACATTCAGCTTTCCTACCAGGGATAGCGCTGGTGTGAGACGTACGTGGAAACGGAATTAGTGGCACAAAATATATAAGGGGCCATATCTCATGAATATCACTAAAAAGATAATTTGTAATAAAGTTTTTTGACCCATAAATATTAGAAAATTACTCAATGCGATACGATATTCTGTATAGAGGTGACGCCCAACCGATAGGAAATTCATTCTTCAAAACATGTCTACTAAGTCATAGAGCAATCTAAACGAAAAAAGGAAGAATGAAACCATTAGTTTTGTATCAAATAATCTATAACTGGAACATACTGAATAACATCCCTTGTTACCCAGACCGTGAACTGCAAGGAATAATATGTTCCGACATTGACAGTTCTCAAATAATGCTGCCCAAATTACATTCAGCATTATGGCCCTTGTGTGGGTATATAGATATATGTGTGTATGTGAGTGTGTATAGATATATGTGTGTATATAGATATGTGTGTATGTGAGTATATAGATGTGTGTATGTGAGTGTATATAGATATATGTGTGTATGTGAGTGTATGTAGATATATGTGTGTATGTGAGTGTGTATATATATACAGTATGTGTGTATGTTAGTGTATATAGATATGTGTATGATTTTTTGCACATGGCACAGTTCTGTGCACAGTATGGCGGTAGTACATATTGTTTGATGTCAGTGTATACATGTCTGTGTCTGCCCCATATATAGAGCTGTACTGGACGGCCCCGGAGCTGCTGCGGCTGGAAAGATTCCCTTTTCAGGGCACCCAGAAAGGAGACGTCTTCAGCTTCGCCATCATCATGAGGGAGCTGATATACAACCATGAGGATGGACCGTACCAGGACCTGAACATGGAACCGCAAGGTAAACGCCTACCTGTGGGTGGGGCTTAAAGTAATTGTTCACTTTCCTACAACTTTATGGGATGCATTTTAGTTTTATGTTTGTAAAAATCAAAAAATAAACATAGCGAAATATATTTATTATAGAAACTATCCGCAAAATCAAAGATCCAAATGCGACGGTTCCACTGCGACCCTCATTATCTGTGGAAAAATGTAACGAGCGGATCATCGCCATGCTGAAAATGTGCTGGGACGAGAACCCAGAGCGCCGTCCGTCCTTTGCCTCCATAAAGAGGAACCTACGGGGGGCGAGTCCTGAGGGGTGAGTCTATCAGACCTGGACGGCTGTGGTATAAGTTGCGGACAGATCAAACAGGGCACAGGAGCTTACAATCTAAAAATGTGGATGCCCTGCAATGTAGGGGGAGTGTAACTACAACATAACATAATATATAACTAAACTAAACCACTAGGGGGCATCAGTGAGATGTGATGATGTGTAACCTGGGAGCAAACTGAATTACGGTGCAGCTCTTGATGTGACTAGAGAAGAAAGCATGAAAAAGTTTCTGTAATTACTATAATACTCCATTATATATCTGTATCGGTCACTCTTTGTAGACACGTCAGCATCCTGGACAATATGGTGAATAAACTGGAGAAATACGCCAATCACCTAGAGGAGGTGGTGGAGGAGCGGACGGTGCAGCTGGTGGCCGAAAAGAAGAAGACCGACAAGCTGCTGTCAACCATGTTACCGAGGTGAGCTGGGCATGTAAGGGTTAATTTAACCTGCAGTGACTCCCATCATGTCACATGAAATATCCACTGCACATCTATGTAGTCTGTTTAGATATATGTTTTCTCCATATATTTTTAGATGTTTGTATTGAAACAGTATAACTGCAATACTTACAACTTACCACTGGAGGGCAGCAACTTACAGGAGTTTTGCCTCTTTTTTGCTAATTATTATAACCCTCATTTTCTGCATGCGTTCTATATGATGATGGGTGAAGTACTCCCCAGGTTCACTTTTAATTTCTCTTTTTATCTTCAGTTTCATTGCAGAGCAGTTGATGGCCGGTAAGTCGGTGGAGCCGGAAAGCTTCAGCTCGGTGACCATCTTCTTCTCGGACATTGTGGGGTTCACCACCCTGTGTTCGTCCAGCAGTCCTCTCCAGGTTGTGGATCTGCTCAATGACTTGTACAGCCTGTTCGATGAGATTATCAAAGCGTACGATGTGTACAAGGTGAGACACAATGTGATACATTGTATATTATGTAAATAACTTTATACATTGTCACATTTATCACTAACATTTTGTGCTGAATTATCAAATATGTCAACCGTTAAACCTTTCCGACCAGAAAGCTGGATTACATTATGATCTGCTGGAGATAAAGGCCTACAAACAGCTAATATTTTTCAGAGCTGAGGGTTTGATACAGTTGTATTTAGCCTAGACAATGTACTGTGAGTTATACAACCTGGACTCCAAACTGATATATTGTAACCAGCAGGGAATGATAAGATTAAGGATAACAAACATGTATAATTCTGGATTATTTTAGGTGGAAACCATTGGAGATGCCTACATGGTCGCCAGCGGTCTCCCCATCCACAATGGGATTAGGCACGTAGAGGAAATCGCCACCATGTCCCTGCACTTCCTGAGCGCCATGTTGTCCTTCAGAATCCGACACATTCCAGAGGAGAAGCTCAAGCTGCGAATTGGTCTGAACACCGGTAAATGTTATATGCAGGGGCCAGATTAAGAATCCCAGCGGTATGGAGAATTTAGGATGGAGCCCCCTCGGCTAGGCAGGGCGGGGACCTCTTACAACAATAGATACCCCATACTTAAACTGTTTCAGATTTACCAGCGATGGGGAACCTTTCAGACACCAAGTGCCCGATTATTTATTGTAAAGTGCGGACATGGCAATGTCAGCAGTAGCTTATTTTGATTTGCTCTGCGCAGGGGCGTAACTTTAGGGTGTGCAGAGGTTGCGGTCACACCAGGGCCAAGAGGCTTTGGGGGCCCATAAGGTCTCACCTTCCCATATGAGAAGACTAGTACTATACACCATACATTATAGTTGGGGGCCTGGCACAGACTTTGCACTGGGGCCCATCAGCTTCTAGTTATATCACTGGCTCTGCGTATAAGCGCACTGAGGACGCAAATACAGTAAAGGAAGGAGGGGAATTTGGATTATCATAGTAGCCCCAGTCGAGGATGGCAGGAGGAATCGAGGGGCTGGTAGCAGGTAGTAACCCCTGTCCTTATCTTTGCGCTCATCCTGCAGATTGGACAACCAAGAATGTGCGCAGGAGGAGGCCAAGAGTCTGGTGCCCACAGAGAGGGCTCTGAGTGCCATAGGGTCTCCACCACTGATGTATACAGCCCAAATGTTAGAGATATTAGAAACAATAGTAGCTTTAGTTTTAGATTTGGGTTCATAACAATTCCAATTTTGACCCATAAAAAAACCAAATAATAATGATACCACAGAAGTGTTACCAAATAAAACTACCATAAGACCAATATTCCAAATAATAGCGCTACTATTCCCAAATGACCCCTCCAAACAGTGAAAAAGAACCATGTACTGATGAACAGACTCTATACACAGCCCGGTATTATCATATATCATATATACCCCTTACATCTCAACTGTCCACACTGTGCCCCCACATATATAATATATACCCCTCACATCACAACTGACCACACTGTGCCCCCACATATATCATATATACCCCTCACACCACAACTGACCACACTGTGCCCCCACATATATCATATATACCCCTCACACCACAACTGACCACACTGTACCCCCACATATATCATATATACCCCTCACACCACAACTGATCACACTGTGCCCCTACATATATCATATATACCCCTCACACCACAACTGTCCACACTGTATCCCTACATATATCATATATACTCCTCACACCACAACTGACCACACTGTGCCCCCACATATCATACATACCCCTCACACCACAACTGACCACACTGTACCCCACATATATCATATATACCCCTCACACCACAACTGACCACACTGTGCCCCACATATATCATATATATCCCTCACACCACAACTGACCACACTGTGCCTCCACATATATTATATATACCCCTCACATCACAACTGATCACACTGTGCCCCCACATATATCATATATAGTCCTCACACCACAGCTGTCCACACTGTGCCCCCCCACATATATCATATATACCCCTCACACCACAACTGACCACACTGTACCCCCACATATATCATATATACTCCTCACATCACAAATGATCACACTGTGCCCCCATATATCATATATACCCCTCACACCACAACTGACCACACTGTACCCCTACATATATCATATATACCCCTCACATCACAACTGACCACACTGTGCCCCCACAAATATCATATATACTCCTCACACCACAACTGACCACACTGTACCCTCACATATATCATATATACCCCTCACAGCACAGCTGTACACACTGTGCCCCCACATATATCATATATACCCCTCACCCCACAACTGACCACACTGTGCCCCCACAAATATCATATATACTCCTCACACCACAACTGACCACACTGTGCCCCCACATATATCATATATACCCCTCACACCACAGCTGTACACACTGTGCCCCAACACATATATCATATATACTCCTCACACCACAACTGACCAAACTGTGCCCACACATAATAATACATTTAGGCACGGCCCCCTACTCTTAGTAATTTATTTAGGCAGTCCCCCCCTTAGTAATCCATTAAGGCAGAGCCCTATCACCTTAGTAATGCATTTAGGCAGCCCCTACCACTTAATAATCCATTTAGTTAGCCTCCCCTTAGTAATTCATTTAGGCAGAGTCCCCACTTAGTCATCCATTTAGACAATGTCTCCCTTCTTAGTTATCCATTTAGGCAGCTCCCCTTAGTAATCCATTAAAGCAGGCCCCTCTAGTAATATACTTATGCAGCCCGCCTTTGTAATCCATTTATGCAGCCCCCCCTTTGAAATCTGTTTATGCACCCCTCCCATTCATAATCTATTTATTCAGGGTCCTCTCCCCTTATTAATGCATTTAGACAGCCGCCACTCCTTAATTATCCATTTTGGCAGCCCCCCTTAGTAATACATTTAGGCAGAGTCACCTCTTAGTCATCCATTTAGGCCAAGGCTTCCCCCTTTAGTCATCCATTTAGGCAGCCCCCCCCTTTGTCGTCCAATTAGGCAGCCCCCTTCCTTCGTAATCCCTTTAGGCAGGCCTCCCTTAGTAATCTATTTATGCAGCCCCCTTAATAATCCATTTATGTAGACCCCGTTAGTAATCCATTTAGACGGCCCATGTTAGTAATCTATTTAGGCAGGGCCCCCTCCCTTAGAAATCCACAGCTTCACTGCGCTCCTGCATCTTAAGGAGGCCGCACAGCAGGCGTATGTATTATTTAACAATGCTGGTGCCAGCCACATAATCACATAAACAATGAGAGAAGGGAGACATCATCAGCTGGCAGGGCAGGATTATCACTGAAGCTCCAGGCAGGGCCCTAACTCGAAGGAGATCCACATTAAGGGCCCATGCTGGTAAACCAATAGCGCCAATGTTAATCTGGACCTGGTTATATGAAACTTCCCCATCCATATTATAACATACTGTATCTAGTACTGATCCTGAGTAACATCCTGTATTATACTCCAGAGCTGCACTCACTATTCTGCTGCTGGTGCAGTCACTGTACATACATGACATTACTTATCCTGTACTGATCCTGAGTTACATCCTGTATTATACCCCAGAGCTGCACTAACTATTCTGCTGCTAGTGCAGTCACTGTGTACATATATGACATTACTTATCCTGTACTGATCCTGAGTCACATCCTGTATTATACTCCAGAGCTGCGCTCACTATTCTGCTGCTGGTGCAGTCACTGTGTACATACATGACATTACTTATCCTGTACTGATCCTGAGTTACATTCTGTAATATACTCCAGAGCTGCACTCACTATTCTGCTGCTGGTGCAGTCACTGTGTACATACATGACATTACTTATCCTGTACTGATCCTGAGTTACATTCTGTAATATACTCCAGAGCTGCACTCACTATTCTGCTGCTGGTGCAGTCACTGTGTACATACATGACATTACTTATCCTGTACTGATCCTGAGTAACATCCTGTATTATACTCCAGAGCTGCGCTCACTATTCTGCTGTTGGTGTAGTTACTGTATATATACATTTCCCCTCTTGTAGGTCCGGTGGTGGCAGGGGTGGTGGGGGTGACGATGCCAAGGTATTGCCTTTTTGGAGATACGGTGAACACAGCGTCCCGGATGGAAAGCAATAGTTTACGTAGGTAATTCTCGGTTTATTCTCCCAGTGTAAATGTAATAAATATGCAACTTCTTTTTATACTCCAGTCACATCCAGAGCTTCCTGCAGAGACGCTCATGTTACAGACTGTCTGCTGTGTCTGTTCTCCATAGATAAGATTCCCTCCGTGTGCTATAGCGCTAGTATTATTATATGTGCACTGTGTGGTGCTGGTAACTCTATAGCTTTGTGGGCATGGTGTGGCACTGTAATGTGCTCACTTTTTGGCTGTATATGACGCCGTGTATCACTCATCAAGCTGCGGGGAATAAATCCCGAACCCTTTCTCCTCCTACAGCTTTGCGCATTCACATCTCAGAGTCAACGGCGAAGATCCTGGAGCAGATCGGGGGATATGTGATATCAGAGAGAGGATGGATCCAGGTCAAGGTATAAGCATCTCTCTATACTCCAGTCACATCCAAAGCTGCACCAAGAAATGAGCAGCACATCTTCAGTTCTTTAACCCTAATATACATCTCCTAGATAATACTACAGCTCAGGGCAATGTATATGGAATATCTTAGATCAGTAATGGAGGATATTTATTAAGACAAATTTCATGCCCTGAATAATATGTTGTATTCTTTATAATTAATAATATTAGGGGAAAGGAAAACAGAGGACATTTTGGCTGAAGGATAAAGCGGGTTTCCGAATGCCCCTACCAGACTTCCCAGATGATATAGAAGACCCTCTATATGGGTCACATGAGGTACGTGCCTGATATTATACACAGGAGATCCCCAGGTGATACCAGCTGTACATATATCATTATATACAGGAGATCCCCAGGTTATAGCGGCTGTACATATATCATTATATACAGGAGATCCCCAGGTTATACCAACTGTACATATATCATTATATACAGGAGACCCCCAGGTTATACCAGCTGTACATCTATCATTATATACAGGAGATCCCCAGGTTATACCAGCTGTACATATATCATTATATACAGGAGATCCCCAGGTTATACCGGCTGTACGTATATCATTATATACAGGAGATCCCCAGGTTATAGCGGCTGTACATATATTATTATATACAGGAGATCCCCAGGTTATACCAGCTGTACATATATCATTATATACAGGAGATCCCCAGGTTATACCAGCTGTACATATATCATTATATACAGGAGATCCCCAGGTTATACCAGCTGTACATATATCATTATATACAGGAGATCCCCAGGTTATAGCGGCTGTACATATATCATTATATACAGGAGATCCCCAGGTTATACCAGCTGTACATATATCATTATATACAGGAGATCCCCAGGTTATACCAGCTGTATATATATTATTATACACAGGAGATCCCCAGGTGATACCGGCTGTACATATATCATTATATACAGGAGATCCCCAGGTTATACCGGCTGTACATATATCACTATATACAGGAGATCCCCAGGTTATACCAGCTGTATATATATTATTATACACAGGAGATCCCCAGGTGATACCAGCTGTACATATATCATTATATACAGGAGATCCCCAGGTTATACCAGCTGTACATATATCATTATATACAGGAGATCCCCAGGTTATACCAGCTGTACATATATCATTATATACAGGAGATCCCCAGGTTATACCAGCTGTACATATATCATTATATACAGGAGATCCCCAGGTTATACCGGCTGTACATATATCATTATATACAGGAGATCTCCAGGTTATACCGGCTGTACATATATCATTATATACAGGAGATCCCCAGGTTATACCGGCTGTACATATATCATTATATAAAGGAGATCCCCAGGTTATACCAGCTGTACATATATCATTATATACAGGAGATCCCCAGGTTATACCAGCTGTACATATATCATTATATACAGGAGATGCCCAGGTTATACCAGCTGTACATATATCATTATATACAGGAGATCCCCAGGTTATACCAGCTGTACATATATCATTATATACAGGAGATCCCCAGGTTATACCAGCTGTACATATATCATTATATACAGGAGATCCCCAGGTTATACCAGCTGCACATATATCATTATATACAGGAGATCCCCAGGTTATACCAGCTGTACATATATCATTATATACAGGAGATCCCCAGGTTATACCAGCTGTACATATATCACTATATATACAGGAGATCCCCAGGTTATACCAGCTGTACATATATCATTATATACAGGAGGTCCCCAGGTTATACCAGCTGTACATATATCATTATATACAGGAGATCCCCAGGTTATACCAGCTGTACATATATCATTATATACAGGAGATCCCCAGGTTATACCGGCTGTACATATATCACTATATATACAGGAGATCCCCAGGTTATACCGGCTGTACATATATCATTATATACAGGAGGTCCCCAGGTTATACCAGCTGTACATATATCATTATATACAGGAGATCCCCAGGTTATACCAGCTGTACATATATCATTATATACAGGAGATCCCCAGGTTATACCAGCTGTACATATATCATTATATACAGGAGATCCCCAGGTTATACCAGCTGTACATATATCATTATATACAGGAGATCCCCAGGTTATACCGGCTGTACATATATCATTATATACAGGAGATCTCCAGGTTATACCGGCTGTACATATATCATTATATACAGGAGATCCCCAGGTTATACCGGCTGTACATATATCATTATATAAAGGAGATCCCCAGGTTATACCGGCTGTACATATATCATTATATACAGGAGATCCCCAGGTTATACCAGCTGTACATATATCATTATATACAGGAGATGCCCAGGTTATACCAGCTGTACATATATCATTATATACAGGAGATCCCCAGGTTATACCAGCTGTACATATATCATTATATACAGGAGATCCCCAGGTTATACCAGCTGTACATATGTCATTATATACAGGAGATCCCCAGGTTGTACCAGCTGCACATATATCATTATATACAGGAGATCCCCAGGTTATACCAGCTGTACATATATCATTATATACAGGAGATCCCCAGGTTATACCAGCTGTACATATATCACTATATATACAGGAGATCCCCAGGTTATACCAGCACATTCCATATATACATTGCAGCAGTTATATAATGTATCAGTCTTCTTTTGTCTTACAGGAAGAGATAAGTGTGCATTGAATGAAGACCATAGGAGCTGACAATCTAATCTTCATCTCTGGCGATGGTGGATCTGGAGTCCTGATGTTCCGCTCTTCTAGATCTGTCATGTTCACTATATCCAGATATGTGATATGATGTGCAGGACCTATACAATGGTCACATGGCGGCAGCACAGGTCCCTATAGATAATATATAATCAGGGGCAGGCTGGGAAATAGGCTCCGGAAAAAAGGTGGAGCCAACACAAAAACACAGGGGGCGGGGTCAGCAAAGTATCTATAGCTACATTAGTTGTAGCTATGCAATGATGGGATATTCCTACACACATACATAATAAGGTACTGCAGCAGCTATGCCAAAGATTGATGATCTAGTGTGTATGATGAGGTTCTGCAGAAGCTGCGGTATGTATGTGCATTATGAGGTGCTGCAGTGAATGAGGTGTGTTTTATGGGGTTCTTCAGCAGCTGAGGTGTGTATAATGAGGTACTGCAGCAGCTGAGGTTTGTATTATGAGGTTCTGCAGCAGCTGAGGTTTGTATTATGAGGTTCTGCAGCAGCTGAGGTGTGTATGATGAGGTTCTGCAGCAGCTGAGGTGTGTAAGATGAGGTTCTGCAGCAGCTGAGGTTTGTATTATGAGGTTCTGCAGCAGCTGAGGTTTGTATGATGAGGTTCTGCAGCAGCTGAGGTGTGTATGATGAGGTTCTGCAGCAGCTGAGGTGTGTATGATGAGGTTCTGCAGCAGCTGAGGTGTGTATGATGAGGTTCTGCAGCAGCTGAGGTTTGTATGATGTGGTTCTGCAGCAGCTGAGGTTTGTATGATGTGGTTCTGCAGTGAATGAGGTGTGTATTATGGGGTTCGGCAGCAGCTGAGGTGTGTATAATGAAGTTCTGCAGTGAATGAGGTTCTGCAGCAGGTGAGGTGTGTATAATGAAGTTCTGCAGCAGGTAAGGTGTGTATTATAAGGTTCTTCAGCAGCTGAGGTGTGTATAATGAAGTTCTGCAGTGAATGAGGTTCTGCAGCAGGTGAGGTGTGTATAATGAAGTTCTGCAGCAGGTAAGGTGTGTATTATAAGGTTCTTCAGCAGCTGAGGTGTGTATAATGAGGTTCTGCAGAAGCTGAGGTTTGAATGATGAGGTTCTGCAGCAGTTGCGGTGTGTATTTTGAGGTTCTGTTATAGCTGAGGTGTGACTCAAGAGGTAAAGAGTGCGTCTGATGAATCAAAATTGGCGCCGGGTCTTCATTAATGTGGCGCCCCATGCACTGAACGGGAAGTCTGCACCATTTTTTTGGTGCGCTTTGTTCATGCTGCAGAATAGCGGCGCGGTCCTACTAATCACTAACACGGTCCTGCAGGTGCAGATTTTTTCCATCTTTTCGGACACAGTGAAGCTGTGACACAAAACTGGCGCAGACGCATTATAAATACATGTACTGGCAGTTTGCACGTTCTTTTCAGAGCAAAGTCAGAAAACTGGTGCAAAAACTTCAATAAATGTGCGCCATGTGTGTGGGCAGAGCACATGGTGTTGTATGTACTTGGTTTATTTCATTATTTTTATTAATAACACCAAAATACTTGGAAAAATAAGTCAGGTACGTGACTGTCATAAAATATAAACTTTATTCAGATGCAAGGCAAACAATTATTTGCACAACACAATAAGGACAAGGACAAAGCATAAAAAGTCAATGCAGTTTGTGGACCGCACAAAGGAATTAAAATGTGTGGGTCCCCAAGTAATGCCACTGTAGGGTAGAGGTAGGTTATACAATCAAGAATACATGCAATGTAAACATAGGGTTGCAGCTTACTACCACTCACAAAGTGCAGAATGAGTAAAACAAAAGCAGATACCATACCAATGACTGGGACCACGCATATAAGACCCCGACACGTGTTTCGCTGTTGCGCTTCTTCAAGGGAGTCACTTCAAGGGAGTAATATGACGAGAGCAGGAAGATTTGAATAGTGAAATGAGGCTTCTGCATGTTCCATTTCCAGGGGGAGGCTGCTAGACATTTCATTAACCCGTTAACGCTCAGCGTCCGATATATCGGACGCTGAGCTCAATGACTTAGCGCTCAGCGTCCGATATATCGGACGCTGAGCCCATGCCGGTTCAGCTCAAGATCTGAGCCGAACCGGCATCGGGAAACACGGGGTGCCGGCTGTGACTGATAGCCGGCACCCCAGTGTAACACCCGCGATCGGAGTTGACTCCGATCGCGGGTGCTTAACCCGTTAAATGCCGCGGTCAGCGCGACCGCAGCATCTAACATGCCTCTGGGGGGTCTTTCCCCCACGATCGCCCCCCCCCCCCGAACCTTTTTCGGGGGGCGCCGATCGTTGCTATAGCAACTCTGGGGTCCGATCTGGACCCCAGAGTTACTTGCTAGAATTGCCAGTAAGATGGCGTCTGTGACGTCATCTTACTGGCACAGTGCCAGCCTATGCAAGTGCATAGGCTGACACTGATAATACTCTGCAATACATCAGTATTGCAGAATATTATCATGAAGAAACAATCAGAGGATTTCTTGTTCATGTCCCATGGTATAAAAGTGAAAAAGTAAAAAAAAATTCAATAAATTTTTAAATTCAATAAAAAAATAAAGTAATTAATCACTAAAAATGCCCAAAACCCCCAAAACATATAAAGAGACATATAACTAAAAAAAAAGTCTAAATCATAACACAAACCCCACATATATAGTATCACCGCGTCCGTAACTACCCGTACAATAAAAGTAAATCATTATTGAACCCCCACGATAAACGCCATAAAAAAAAACTGCTATAAACCTTCCAAAAATTATGATTTTTAGCTATTCAATCCCACAAAAAATGCTATAAAATGCGATCAAAAAACCATATGTACTCAGACATGATACTGGTGCAAAGCACAACATGTCCCGCAAAAAATAAGCCATCAACCAGCTCCGTAGCCAAAAAAGTAACAATGTTATGCCACTTGGAAGACGGCATTACATAAATGATAGATTTTTCCCCACATTAGGGTTTTGTTTGACAAATTTAGTAAAACGTAAGAAAATATATTCAAGTCTGGTATCCCCGTAATCGTATCGACCCATAGAATAAAGATAACAGGATTATTAGTCTATACGGTGAACACCAAAAAAAAAAAGAGTAAAAAATCCAGTACAGAATTGATGCTTTTCTACTCCTGCCCTCAAAAAAAGTTCCTAAATTTTCAACAATAGGTGATAACAACCCCAAAATGGTAACAATGGAAAAAGCATCTCATCGCGCAAAAAAAATGGCATCACATGGCCCCAATAATGAAAAAGCGAAAATTTTATAGCCTTCAAAAGGGGCCAATGAGGTAACTAAAATCCTGGCAGCTGCAGGGCGCTCCTTCCCTTCTGCGTCTCGCTGTGCGCCCATAAAACATGTAACGGCCACATGTGGGGGGTCTTTGTACTCAGGAGAAATTGCAGAACAAATTGTATGGTGGGTTTTCTCTTTTTATATTTTGGAAATGTGTAAATTTTAGTGCTAAATGAACGTATAAGGGAACAATTTGACCATTCTAAATTTCACCGCCATTTTGATGTAATTACTATGAAGATCTCAAGGGGTTAACAATCTTCGTAAAAGCGGTTTCTGATAGCTTGAGGGGTGCAGATTTGAAAATGGGTTGGTTATATAGGGGGTTTTGATGCTAAATATGTAAAATTTCATTCAAAACTGTATTTATCCCCAAAATAGTCAATTCTGAAAATCCGGAAAAGCGATATTCTTTTTGTAAGCCGCGTGACATCAAAATAAATTATCCAGACATATCAAAAATTATGAAAATGTAAAGTAGACAAATGGGAAATGTTATTCAGCAACTTATTTAGGTGGTAAATCTATCTGCCTGGAAACGCAATGATTTTGAATTTCGAAAATGGCAAATTTTTCAAAAAATTTATCATATTTTCTTTTTTTTGTAAATAAACGCAAAACTTATCAGCCAAAATTTACCACTAAAATGAAGTACAACATGTGGGGAAAAAACAATCTCAGAATCGTTTTGATAAGTAACAGTGTTCAAAAGTTATAACCATATAAAGCGACGCAGGTCAGAATCCAAAAAATCGGGCTGAGCCTTAACCTGCAAAATGGCTGCGTCCTTAAGGGGTTAATAAGGGGAGGCAGCTAGACATTTCATTTGTGAGGGAAGGCTGATAGACATTTTATTTGTGAGGGGAGGCAGCTGGACATTTCAATTGTAAGGGGAAGCTGCTACTGGACATTTCATTAGTGAGGGAGGCTGCTGCTTGACACTTCATTAGTGAGGGGAGGCTGCTGAATATTTCATTTGTGAGGGGTGGCTACTGTCATTTCATTACTGAGGGGAGGCTACTGACATTTCATTAATAAGAGGAGGCTGCTGTATATTGCATTAGTGAGGGCAGGCTGCTGGATATTTCATTAAGAGGAGGCTGCTGCATATTTCATTAAGAGGAGGCTGCTGGATATTTCATTAAGAGGAGGCTGCTGGATAGTTCAAGAAGAGGAGGCTGCTGGATAGTTCAAGAAGAGGAGGCTGCTGGATATTTCATGAAGAGGAGGATGCTGGATATTTCTATATTGAGGGGAGGCTGCTGGACATTTCTATAGTGAGGAGAGGCTGCTGAACATTTCATTAGTGAGGGGTGGCTGCTGGACATTTCATTAGTGAGGGGAGGCTGCTGAACATTTCATTAGTGAGGGGAGGCTGCTGGACATTTCATTTGTGGGGGCAGGCTGCTGGATATTTCATGAAGTGGAGGCTGCTGGGCATTTCATTAATAGGAGGAGGCTGCTGGACATTTCATTAGTGAAGACAGGCTGCTGGATATTTCATTAAGAGGAGGCTGCTGTATATTTCATTAAGAGGAGGCTGCTAGATATTTCTATATTGAGGGAAGGCTGCTGAACATTTCATTAGTGAGGGGAGGCTGCTGGACATTTCATTAGTGAGGGGAGGCTGCTGGACATTTCATTAGTGAGGGGAGGCTGCTGGACATTTCATTAGTGAGGGGAGGCTGCTGAACATTTCATTAGTGAGGGGAGGCTGCTAGACATTTCATTAGTGAGGGGAGGCTGCTGGAAATCTCTATAGTGAGGAGAGGCTGCTGAACATTTCATAAGTGAGGGGAGGCTGCTGGACATTTCATTAGTAAGGGGAGGCTGCTGGACATTTCATTAGTAAGGGGAGGCTGCTGGACATTTCATTAGTAAGGGGAGGCTGCTGGACATTTCATTAGTAAGGGGAGGCTGCTGGACATTCATTAGTGAGGGGAGGCTTCTGGACATTTCATTAGTGAGAGGAGGCTGCTGGACAGTATCTTAGAACCTCCATGAAGCTGCCGCATGACAAGAGTTGTGACCCTGCTACATCATTAAGACAGGCCCCGCCCTTATCAATTACACCCCCGTCTGTTATCTCCAAAGACACCGGGGGGAATGTATCACAGGGCACTTGACTGGTGTCCTGTTTTGCATCCAATTTATCATATACTTTTCAGTGAAATTTACTATTTTACAGCACCTGAAAGTTGTAGAAAAACCTGCAGAATCTGCAGCATAATGCAGCAAATTTGTGCCTTTTCTCATGTCCAGGAAACCGTCAGCAGTCAGTGATGGGGTCACTAAGTGCAACCAACATTTAACAACACTGCAATGTCCAGTGACCCCCGAACCCGCTGATAGGTTCCCTTTAAATGTGGGATCAGTAAGTATGCAGCGCCCCTCCCCCTGGCTGCTGACTGTTTCCTGCCTATGACCATGGAGCTACTGGTGCTGTACTCATCAATAATAATGTATTATGTATATGTTCATATGATTGATAACAGGTTATTATGTCATTATATTCCTATTGTTATGTCATTGCATTATGTCATATTCATATTTTTGGAATAAATGGAAACTTTTTGTATTTCTTGTGTTTTGTATTTTTGCTGTCAGTGTTGGGTGGAGAGAAGGAGGTGGATCCTACTCCTCCTGGTGGAGAGATCCTGGAGGTGCGGCAGGTACACCAGTCCATACAGTGTTATATGCCTCACCGTTTAACCTGTAGAGGGGGCTCATGAGCTGTGTACTGTCTATAGCCTCTGTAAACACACAGACTACAGGCGGCTCTGGAGCTCCCTCTTGTGTTGGCTGCGGGCAAGGAAGAATGTATCATATAACGCATTGTCTAATGGAGCTCATCCTGCAATAATTATGTTCATTGTTCACTCTGTATGTGACGGTACCTTACATGTTACCCCACTCTATATGTGACGGTATTTCATATGTTACTGTACTCTATATGTTACGGACAGGGCCGGCGTCAGCACCCGGCTGACCTGGGCAAGTGCCGGGGCCCCAGAGCTCCAAAGGGGCCCACCGTGACGATCGAGCAGAAACAGTGGCGTAACAAAAATAGCTGTATTACATGCTCCCGGGCCCGTCCCACTACTTCCCCTGATTGCAGGCTTCATAGGAGGTGGGCGGAGAGGTAGTGGGAGGGCCCCGGGGGCAAAGTATAATTCCATGCACTCTCAGCCCCTCCCTTTACCTCTCCTGACTGCTCCTGAAGGAGCTTGGCCTGCCCTGCCCACCTCACATGTGGCATGGCGCATCGCGCGCCTCTCATCTGGCCCGGCCCACGCACCTCGAGTCCTGCCTGCCCAGCGCGCCTCGCTTCCAGCCTGGCCTGGGCGTCTCTCGTCTGGCCCGGCCTTCGCGTCTCTCGTCCGGTCTGCGCGGCTTACGTCGGGCCCGTCCTGTGCGCGTCATGTCTGGCCTTACCCGGTCCGCGTGCCTGTCCACCTTCTCCTATGCTGTCTCCTTCCTGACCCTGCCACCACATCCAGCTGGGGTGAGTATTGCTACATATGTAAATGTGTATCTATGTGTTTGTGTGTGTATATAAGCTGTATATATGTTTATGTGTATAGCTGCTGTATATCTGTGTGTATAGCTTCTGTATATCTGTGTGAATAGCTTCTGTATATCTGTGTGTATAGCTTCTGTATATATGTTTGTGTGTGTATATAAGCTGTATATGTGTTTGTGTGTATAGCTGCTGTATAACTGTTTATGTGTATAGCTGCTGTATATCTGTTTATGTGTATAGCTTCTGTATATATGTTTGTGTGTGTATAGCTTCTGTATTTGTGTGTGTATAGCTTCTGTATATATGTTTGTGTGTATAGCTTCTGTATATATGTTTGTGTGTATAGCTTCTGTATATATGTTTGTGTGTATAGCTGCTGTATATATGTTTGTGTGTATAGCTGCTGTATATATGTTTATGTGTATAGCTTCTGTATATATGTTTGTGTGTATAGCTTCTGTATATATGTTTGTGTGTATAGCTGCTGTATATATGTTTGTGTGTATAGCTGCTGTATATATGTTTGTGTGTATAGCTGCTGTATATATGTTTGTGTGTATAGCTGCTGTATATATGTTTATGTGTATAGCTTCTGTATATGTGTTTATGTGTATAGCTTCTGTATATGTGTTTATGTGTATAGCTTCTGTATATGTGTTTATGTGTATAGCTTCTGTATATGTGTTTATGTGTATAGCTTCTGTATATGTGTTTATGTGTATAGCTTCTGTATATGTGTTTATGTGTATAGCTTCTGTATATGTGTTTATGTGTATAGCTTCTGTATATGTGTTTATGTGTATAGCTTCTGTATATCTGTTTATGTGTATAGCTTCTGTATATCTGTTTATGTGTATAGCTTCTGTATATCTGTTTATGTGTATAGCTGCTGTATATCTGTTTATGTGTATAGCTGCTGTATATCTGTGCGTATGTGTTATGTATATATGCTGTATATCTATGCTCTATATACTGGATGCGTGTGTGTATATATGCTGTATATTCATGCGTGTTTATGTTGTTTATACTGTATGCATGTGTATATTGTTTATACTGGATGCGTGTTTGTATGCTGTATATATTGGATGTGTGCGTATATATGCTGTACATACTGGATACGTGTGTATGTATGTTGTATATGTTGTAAATTTGTTGTGTATATACTGTATGTGTGTAAAAATGATTGTGATAGTGTAAAAACATGCATGTGTTTTTAATGGTCTGCTATGGAGCCCAGCCTCTGCCCCTGATCAGAAAATGTAATTACATCAGCAACGGCATCCTTGTTGCCTATGTAATTGAAATATCTGATTTTGTCTGAGCTCAGGTGGCAGGCTCATGCCGCCACATGAGTTCACTGTTAAGGGGCCCACTGAGGCTCTATCGCCCAGGGGCCCACTGAAACCTGGAGCCGGCACTGGTTACGGGACCTTATAAGTTACTGCACTCTATATGTGATGGGACCTTATATGTTACTGCACTCTATATGTTACGGGACCTTATAAGTTACTGCACTCTATATGTGATGGGACCTTATATGTTACTGCACTCTATATGTGACTGTTCTTTATATGTTACCGCACTCTATATGTGACAGTACCTCATATGTTACTGCACTCTATATGTGACAGAACCTTATATGTTAATGCACTCTATATGTGACAGAACCTTATATGTTAATGCACTCTATATGTGACGGACCTTATATGTTAATGCACTCTATATGTGACAGAACCTTATATGTTAATGCACTCTATATGTGACAGAACCTTATATGTTAATGCACTCTATATGTGACAGAACCTTATATGTTAATGCACTCTATATGTGACAGAACCTTATATGTTAATGCACTCTATATGTGATGGAACCTTATATGTTACTGCACTCTATATGTGATGGTGCCTTATATGTTACTGAACTCTATATGTGACGGGACCTTATATGTTACTGCACTCTATATGTGACGGGACCTTATATGTTACTGCACTCAATGGGGTTCATTTACTAAGGGCCCGATTCGCGTATTCCCGACGTGTTAACCGAATATTTCCGATTTGCGCTGATTTCCCCTGAATCGCCCCAGGTTTTGGCGCACGCGATCGGATTGTGGCGCATCGGCGCTGGCATGCACGCGATGGAAATCGGGGGCGTGGCCGAACAAAAACCCGACGGATTCGGAAAAACCGCCGCATTTTTAAAAAAATATATGTCGCGGAGCTTGCACTTACCTTCACTCAGCCCGGCTCGGTGTATTCAAGTGCACTCCGGGGAACTTCAGCGCAGCAGCGCCACCTGGTGTACGGCGGAGGAAATGCCTTCATGAATCCCGGCCGGACCCGAATCCACTGCATAGAACGCGCCGCTGGATCGCGAATGGACCGGGTGAGTAAATCTGCCCCAATATGTGACTGTACCTTATATGTTACTGCACTCTATATGTAACGGGACCTTATAAGGTACTGTCACATATAGAGTGCAGTAACATATAAGGTCCCGTCACATATAGAGTGCAGTAACATATAAGGTCCCGTCACATATAGAGTGCAGTAACATATAAGGTCCTGTCACATATAGAGCGTGGTAACATTTAAGGTCCCCTCACATATGGAGTGCAGTAACATACACTCACCGGCCACTTTATTAGGTAAACCATGCTAGTAACGGGTTGGACCCCCTTTTGCCTTCAGAACTGCCTCAATTCTTCGTGGCATAGATACAACAAGGTGCTGGAAGCTCCTCAGAGATTTTGCTCCATATTGACATGATGGCATCACACAGTTGCCGCAGATTTGTCGGCTGCACATCCATGATGCGAATCTCCCGTTCCACCACATCCCAAAGATGCTCTATTGGATTGAGATCTGGTGACTGTGGAGGCCATTTGAGTCCAGTGACCTCATTGTCATGTTCAAGAAACCAGTCTGAGATGATTCCAGCTTTATGACATGGCGCATTATCCTGCTGAAAGTAGCCATCAGATGTTACAGGGTACATTGTGGTCATAAAGGGATGGACATGGTCAGCAACAATACTCAGGTAGGCTGTGGCGTTGTAACGATGCTCAATTGGTACCAAGGGGCCCAAAGAGTGCCAAGAAAATATTCCCCACACCATGACACCACCACCACCAGTCTGATCCATGCTTTCATGTTGTTGACGCCAAATTCTGACCCTACCATCCGAATGTTGCAGCAGAAATCGAGACTCATCAGACCAGGCAACGTTTTTCCAATCTTCTACTGTGCAATTTCGATGAGCTTGTGCAAATTGTAGCCTCAGTTTCCTGTTCTTAACTGAAAGGAGTGGCACCTGGTGTGGTCTCCTGCTGCTGTAGCCCATCTGCCTCAAAGTTCGACGTACTGTGCATTCAGAGATGCTCTTCTGCCTACCTTGGTTGTAACAGGTGGCGATTTGAGTCACTGTTGCCTTTCTATCAGCTCGAACCAGTCTGCCCATTCTCCTCTGACCTCTGGCATCAACAAGGCATTTCCGCCCACAGAACTGCCGCTCACTTTCTGAAATACTCAGACCAGCCCTTCTGGCACCAACAACCATGCCACGTTCAAAGGCATCAAATCACCTTTCTTCCCCATACTGATGCTCGGTTTGAACTGCAGGAGATTGTCTTGACCATGTCTACATGCCTAAATGCACTGAGTTGCCGCCATGTGATTGACTGATAAGAAATTAAGTGTTAACGAGCAGTTGGACAGGTGTACATAATAAAGTGTCCAGTGAGTGTATAAAGAACAGTCACATATAGAGGGCAGTAACATATAAGGTCCCGTCACATATAGAGCGCAGTAACATATAAGGTCCTGTCACATATACAGTGCAGTAACATATAAGGTCCCGTCACATATAGAGTGCAGTAACATATAAGGTCCCGTCACATATAGAGTGCAGTAACATATAAGGTCCTGTCACATATACAGTGCAGTAACATATAAGGTTCCGTCACATATAGAGTGTGGTAACATTTAAGGTCCCGTCACATATAGAGTGCAGTAACTTATAAGGTACTGTCACATTTAGAATGCAGTAACATATAGGTTACTGCACTCTATATGTGACAAGACCTTATATGTTACTGCACTTTAAAGGGCACCTGTCATCAGGTCTGTGTCACTAGTCCTGTCACTACTAACTGTTGGAGCAGCTCACAAGGATCTTATTACAACCTTTATCTAGTCATTTTATACATGAATCATTGTAAAATAATCTATTCTTTATTATGTAAATGAGGCTGGTCTCATGGTCAGAGGCAGTGATGTCACTCTTGTTCCCCCTCTCCTCTCCTCCCCCTGCTCATGTCTGTGTGTAATGTATAGTAAAGCATTGCTGGTGTCTGTGCTGCATCTCCTGGCATGCTGCATCCTCCTAATACACAGAGACACAGACATCAGCTACACAAGTGTCTGACATGTTCTGCTATAACATGTGAGAGACACAGATATCAGCTACACAAGTGCCTGACATGTGCTGCTACATCATGGCTGCCTGGAGCTGTTGTATCTCTCCTATACACACACAGGCTGCTGGGGGCGCCAGCACCAGGAAGCACATGGAGGAGCCATTACACCATTATACCTCACATCATTACACAGGCTGTCAGTCATGTGTATAGGAGTATCTCATACACACACAGGCTGCAGGGGGCGTGGCCAGCAGCAAGCACATGGAGCAGCCATCACACCATTATACAGGCTGTCAGTCATGCACTGGGGGTGTGGCTGTGCCGCCCACTCATGAATAAGCTGGACAGCTTGAATATGCTAATGACTCATTGGACATCTCATAGGTCATTTGCATACAGCTTTAGGACCTCATTGCTTAAGTTTACAGGCATGTAGAGGGACAATGAAGGGACAGAGGCAATGCTCTCTATGGCATTTTATGAAAATATATTTAGATTAGGGTTACTGCACTCTATATGTGATGGTACCTTACATTTTACTGCACTCTATATGTTACGGGACCTTATAGACTGTGGGCAGGAAACATCATCAAACATTTATAAAAACGAAGGCACTTTAAGATATACAAATCACATATTATTGCATGAATAACCAAACCTTTAAGGCAGACTTTTCCCGAATAAAAGGGAGAAAGACAACATGTTGGGTGATAAAGGCCGCAGCTATTTTAATTTCTCTTAAATCAAATCTTTACAACCGTGAATAAAACAACATAAAGACACATTTAACGTAGTCCTTCTGCCTGAAGCGGACGGCCCGGATCGACTCCCACTCGCCACTGTGAACTTCCAGGTGATGATCTCCCCTTAAACCGCCACTAGGAGCACAGTATACCCCTATACTGAGCTCAGGCCTCCACCCAACAAGAATAACGCTTGTTCCACACCATCCTGAATTCCTGAAAGAAAAATGTCCAGTCCTATGTCATTCAAATGTGCCCCGTCTTGCCGCAAGGGGGACCTGTTGTTACCTTCTAATTCCCTATGCCCGCACCTAGAAATGAAACAAAGACAAGAGAAAATTACTGCAACAAATCCGGACGAATATACTTAGAAAAACAAGAGGAATGCCTGCGCCCTATATGCATTACGTCAGAGTCCGGGAGACTGGCCCTGGCTGCCTCTGTCGCTGCGCCTATGCGAAAGTAGTGAGTTCCATACTCAGAGGGGTTAACCCCCACTGCCACCAAACATTTCTTAAAAACCGAACAAAACTGAAAACGTGTGAGAGGAGACCCATCCTCGTGGACCAGAAATTGATCACCCGGGAATGGAGATTGAACCCATCTATTAGCTAATGAGACCGGGCACATTGAGCAAGAAACAAACCCACACACCTTTACCATACAGGTCAGTCTTAGAGCGACGTATCTTAATTCGAACAGAATCACCTCCGACTATAACATCCCCTTTAAGAATAACCCCAGACCGCGAAGCGGACAAGGGGAGGAGCTCACCTATATGGAACGCTCCAAAGAACGCCAAGCTAAAAGCCAACGAAAATAACAGAGACTCGTGAGGAGAGAAACAGACCACCGAGCACGCACCACCTAGTGAGTGGAGAAGGGAGAAAGAAATAGGACGGCGAGAATCCGGGGGTGCAGCCTCCCTCCTCCAACCCTTGGAGGAACCCAAAATTCTTTGTGACGTCATGCCATCCCAAGAGACGGAAGTGAAAAGCCACACCCGAGAGCCGCTTCTGTGCAACAGACCCAGACACACCAGAAGACCTAAGAGAAGATAAATAAGAATGGGTGACCGCCAATCTAACCGAAGCACAATATTTCACAGGCTTTTCTGCTGACATTGAACACCAAGCTTCCCACGCCTTACCATACTGTCTCCAGGTGGCAGGAGCCACAGAAGATCAAACCAAAGCCATTAGCTGCTGGTCATGTTCCACAGACATGGCGGGCACTCCCGACCCTCCAGGGCCGCTGCAGGGTGTAGATTCCGAAACTCCTGCCAACAGAAGCGAGACAAAGCATCCGCCATTAAATTGCAAAAACCCGGAACATGCTGTGCCCTTACCGAAATGTTGTGCTCCAAACATCTAAAAACGAAATGCCGAAGTATAGACAATACTGGTAAAAAAGAAGAAGTAAGCTTATTCATACAATAAACCACAGCCATATTATCACAAAAGAAACAAATGCACCGGTTAGACAGCTCAGCCCCCCATAAATCAAGGCAAACCACGATGGGAAACAGCTCCAAAAATGTAATGTTACCAATCAAAGAAGAGCCAGCCCAGGCAGCAGGCCAAGCGGACGCACACCACTCAGACCCAAAAATTGCCCCAAAACCACAACTACCCGCAGCATCCGAGAAAAGGGACAACTCGGAATTACTGACTTCAGCTGACAACCAACAAGTACGGCCATTATACTGACTGAGAAACTGCTGTCACACTCGCAAATCGCACTTAAGCTGAGAAGTAACGCGTATATGTTGATCGGGTCTGAATGCCCCCCTGGTTGCCAGGGAAAGACGCCTTGAAAAAAAAACACGTGATCCTGCAAGCAAACATCAGTAAACCAAGAAGAGACTGCATTTGATGCAATGTTACCTTCTTGGCAGAGATAAATCCGACCAACATCGACCTTAGTTTGTCCAACTTATCCAGAGGCAAACGAAAGACCATCTCCACAGAATCCAATTCTACACCCAAAAAATGTAATAGTCGTCTGAGGACCCTCCGTCTTTTCCGCTGACAATGGAACCCCAAACAAGAAACTGAAATGTTTTTTTACAAGAAAGAACAGAACAGACTGGAAGGCGGGCCAATAAACAAAAAATCATCTAAATAATGAATAATGGAATTACAACCTGTCTCATAACGCGTTGACCATTCCAAGAAAGAACTAAACATTTCAAAGTACCTACAAGAAATGGAACACCCCATCGGAAGACAAGTGTCATAATAAAACTAACCATCAACACAACAACCCAGAAGGTGATAACAGTCCGGGTGAATAGGGAGAAGGCGGAACGCAGATTCAATGTCTGACTTAGCCATAAGGGCGCCCTGGCCCGCCTTGCGAAGCAATACAACTGCCCAGTCAAATGATACATACGACACTAGCGATTCCTCATGGGAGATGCCCATGACAGAATAACCTTTTGGAAAAGAAAGATGGTGAATGAGCCTATATTTATCTTGTTCCTTCTTGGGAATAACCCCGAGCGGGGAAACCCTTAAGTTACTAAAAGGAGGGGAACGAAAAGGACCTACTATCCTACCCAAAGAAACTTCCTTACCAATCTTCTCCCTTAACACTTCGGGGAGCTCCCTGGCAGAACACAAATTATCAGAGAATGAACCTTCCCTGGACAACTGAAAGGGAATAAAGAAACCATAACTAAAGCCAAAATGAAGCACCTCCGCATCTTGCCTATTGTGGTACATGGCGAGCCACGGCTCCATCGCGGCCACGCTCAGGCAGGCTGTTTTCCAGAGGACCTGGAACACCGCAATGAGGGGTGAGAGCCCCCACATGACGAGCATTCATGCTTATATTTACAGAGGCTGAAGAATCTACAATGCCATTCATTAAACAACCAACACGCCCCGGGGCGCTTGATGGCCACCATCCCCGAGGCTCCAGCCCCAGACATGGTGGCCACAGACTGAAAGGAAGGCTTTTGTGATACCATCAACCTAAGCCATAGATTAGAAGCTTTTACCCCCCAACCCATATCCGGATTCAGAGATAACCTCCTACGGAAATCCTCATCATACCGCCACCATGCGGAAACCCCATGCCACTTATAGGAAGAATAAACCACATACATATAAGAAAATATCTCCGAACACCGCTAAGGACACCACCGCATAACTCCCCCAAGAACCATAAAGGCCTGAAGTCAATTATTAATCGTCTTAGCTACCTTCAAACCCTTATACTGAGAATGCTCTGACCACACTCTTGTCTCCTTATCAATTGTATGGAGGTCTACTGACACCAATGACCATATATCAACATATCTTCTCCTTAACTTCCCTATCTAAATGAGATCCCAAGGGGATCTGAGTCTTTATGAACGCCCGGGGGAGGGAGGGAGACAGGAGAGGGAGAAAGCAGGCACTGGAGACGGTGCCGCTGAATCAGGGAATTTATTCAACAATTGCTTCAATGACAATAAAATCTCAGACCCCACATTATTCCCTTGCTCTCCAGTAACCCAAGCATTGGTAAACGTAAACTCACCAGCCGCTGCACCAGGAGGAACCGCTGGCGACGCATTCACTGCTGGGACCACCGTAGCTAAAACCAGGCCGCCGCCCCTGGAAGACCTACTGCGGCCCCGCTTTTTGCCGTACACGGCCACGTCTACCAGGCACCGCCGATGCAATCGATGAACCATCCGAGGATGACGGGGAACGCCATCTAGACGACTTGAACCTTCTTGACCGAGACGAGGACTTTGAACCCCTGCTCTCATGTCCATGGTAATACACCGCAGAGCCACGGCATGTGCGCCTGTGGGCATCCCGGACGGGCGAGGATGACGAAGACCTGTTGCCCCTCCCTCCCGCGGCTGGTAATACTGATACTGGCTGACATTCCAGGGGCATAGGAAGTGAAGGAAATGGTATTTTAAAAGGCTCTCCAATCCCAGCTTGGGGAGGGGGAGTAGCCCCTATTAATGATGGCGAGGGAGGAACCGTCACCTGCCCAGGATTAGCCTGTGGTAGTGACTCCTCTGGTAGAGCTACAGCCTGCAAAGGGGCAGATGGGGGCATATCCTGTGACACAGAGGAAGTATCCTCTGAAGAAGAAGAGCTATGATGACCAACCAGGCAGCCCCACGTGGGAGACGCTGGAAGACGCCGCTACAGGAAGGGAGGAGGCGCTTGCTGCACCGAGCAGCTGAAATAATGATTGCCCGGAAGTAGAACTCCTGAGCTGAACAGGGGGCGGGGCTGTAACCCGATGCGCTGACTCCGCCTCCCGGAGTCTGCTCACAGCTGACACTGCTGCTAATGATTCAGGTGCCGCCGACCGCGCACGAACATTCCTCCCACCACCCCGAGTTGCGGGTAAGCCTGTCAGGTGGCCGCGACACCCTACCCGAGCAAAGGCTTAACCCAGCAGCCGTAACTGGTGAGTTCATCCCAGGGGGAGAAAAAACCCTCCAGTACCCTCCTGTTGTATGCGGGCTCTAAAAGCCGCTAACAGTTGGTTGCCCATCACAAATACCTGGCAAGGAACCAGGACACAAACACCCTCACCTATCACTGCTTCAGGCGCGGGAAGAGGCCTAAGGAAAGGGGTGGGGAGTTATAAAAGGGAAGGAGAAGGGGGAGGAGCGGGGGGCGGAGGAGTGCAAGCACCCCCCCTTAACCCCTTACCGACATGTGACGTAATAGTACGTCACATGTCGGGTCCCGGTACATGGAGAGGGCTCGTGGGCCGAGCCCTCTCCATAGCCGGTAAGTCTTTGCTGCATATTCCTATGCCCATCCACATTATCCTTACTTAAGATGGCGGCATCAGTAGCGAGTTGTACTGATGCGCATGCGTGACATGCGCAATAGAGGATCTGCACGCCACTACCTCTTACTGACATGCGCACTAGCGTCTGTAGGACGCGGCTAGCGTTTTGTCTATGAACAACATGGCCAGGAGGAGGTTCCCTTACAGGTGACTTATTACACTATGGGCCACATTTATCACTTTTGTGCGCCTAAGTGTAGTAGTTGCGCCTAAATTCTGGCGCACTGTTTCGCCAGAATTATCACAAGCTACAACCATCTGTGATAAGTATATTTTCTGCCTCTTATTAATCACTTTACTTTAACACAGTTTAGGCGCAATTTTGGCGCAGTTAAGGCGCAATGTTAGATTTGGGCACTTACATCTGATCCTGCTACAAGCTCCTCTCTGCTTCTCCCACAGCTGAGCATGAAGATAACACTCACAGCAGCACCCAGGTGTGTGACACCCAGCACCCAGTGACCTCCTCAGCAGTGGCTTCTCCTGGAGGGGACCCCCCAGTGCTGGTCTCCTGCTGCACCCCTGTAATTCTGCACAATATCCCCCTCAGACACTGTGCAGAATTACATGGGGGACACTTGTTTGTAGTATCTGCAAACTTCTGCAAACTTGTGCAAAGTTCTCTTGCTCTTGCTGTGAGCTCAGGATTCTGTTGAATGTTTTGTAAATAGAAGGTGATGAACTGTAAATAGAGTCTGCAGCTCCTGTCTGCAGTGTATCTAATGTATCTATTATATCAGTGATGGCCAACCTATGACACGCGTGTCAGCGCTGACACGCATAGCCATTTTCAGTGACACGCGGCCGCCGGAGAGTTAAGTTTCATCTTCTGCTCCTACACGGCCAGGTGCAGTAGCCGGGAGGCTGAGAGATTGTCCAGCACATTGTAAGGAAAATCCTTATATACTGCCATACTGTAGTACATGGTAGGATCAATCACACAACCTAGGATTAAAGTACCCTAGAAGTTAAATAATTATACATATTTGTTATTTAAACTATAAATACCACAAAATTATGTTTTTTTTTGTCAAGGTGACACACCACCCGAGTTATGCTGGGTTTTTTGGCAAATTTTGACACACCAAGCTCAAAAGGTTGCACTGATCACTGTATTATATGTTCTGGCTGGCTGAGCTTTGCTGCTAGAAATGAGCTGTTCTGCAAAGGGGCTCAGTGCTTTCTTCTCACATAACGCCACCATCGGGCTGGAGTGTTTTTGCGCCCGTTTTTGCGCCTAAATGAAAACCTTGCAAGTGATGAATATCATTAGGCGCAGCAAAACATCTGGATTGGTAAGATAGATGAGGGAAAGCTGGTTATTTTTGCTGCGTGGCTAGTTTGGCGTTTAATCGCAAAAATGGCACAAAAACGGTGCGCCTGAATGAAAAGGCGCAAAAACAACAGAAAAAAACGAGTGATACATGTGGCCCATCATGTTCAATAAATATGCTGTTTTCTTTAGGGAAATGTTTAAGGGGTTTTCCCATCTGGGCACTTACATTTATTTTAATTCATTTTCCATATGCAAACATTCTGATTGGATGTTATTAAAAAAAACGTTCTTGTGTGAAGATAATTTCTCATAAATGTTGCCATGTTGTCCCTTAGAAACTAGATAGCTTCCTTGGATACGACCACCTCACATTATGGCAGCGGTGGCCAGACATGCGCTACTGAGCCCTGCCTAACCACCTGGATTCAGCGATCCTTACCACAGGGCGGCTGAAGGATATGCAGTAACTGCCGTACATTTCATATACAAAAACTTTTTGTTACTTTGTGAAATCACTCCAGCAGAGGTGGCCGTATCCAAGGACACAGACTAGTTTCTAAGGGACCATATGGCAACATTTATGAGCGATTATCTTCACACAGTTTTTTTTTAATAAGATCTAATTGAAGAAATGTATATATATGGCAGATTAATAAAATTGAATGTAAATGCCAAAACGAGAATACCCCTTTAAGTTTGTGGCAGATCTGTCACATCATGGATCTATATTTGGAGACTTCAGAGATGTAGGTTGGCCCTTCCATGGCAATATCTATAGATGGGCCTTTAGCTTCACTGCCAAAGACTCCTTGTCTAATGATGATGTTTAGTAGAATCTACAGCTTGATCCATGTAAGGCTACATACATGTAATGGGCTGGACACCAGGGGATGTTTTGGGTTCATTGGAGATGGGAGGGGTGAGTCCTCCATAGAGAGGAGGCTACCCAGCTCAGTCACAGTGCCGTGAGAGATGATATACTCAACACACCGTGACCTGGAGTAATAGACCTCAATGGTGGGCGATACCTGGCCCCAAAATGGGCATCCAGATCATGACCACTGCACGTGTGCATTAGGCCTAATAGGACCTATGGGACCCTCTAAGAGCAATAGGGGGGTCACTGTAATAATTCTTGAATAACATATTAGCCCAAAAATTGCTGCTCTGCTGATCGCCTGATTGGATATGGCTGATCACTGGAGGTTTATATGTATGTGTATAGGAATGATGACGTCTCCTCTTCTCCCCCCTCCCTCTCATTACGGTATTATATCTATTACAGATCTGACGGATACTTTGGCCATTAGTCACAGAGATGTCAGGACGTCACAGGTGTGAGGAGGACATGACAGGTCTGTATGGGAAATCCTACAACCATAATCTAGTGACCGTGGCCTGGTGATAATACGGATCTTACACATGATGTAATATAGATGGAGGTTTCACAATCTTTTGTTCAACCAAGAAAGATTCTCTATTAGTCATTTAGATTCTGACATTTAGGATCACTATAAGGATTACATCTGAGCTTGTGACTTCTCCTATAGGGGAAAACCTAAATACCATAGGTGACCGCAGAGAAGGAACTTAAAGCTGCCAGGTCCCAGTAAGAAATCTATAATGTACAGGTCTTCATAAGGGAAAGAAACTGTATATAAACCCCCTAAGGCTCATTGGCCATGGGTGACCTTAAAGGAAATCTACCATCGCGATCAAGCATGAAACCAGGGGCTCTAATTCTTAGATCCAGGCACTGTGACTGTGGTAATCTTCTTATATTTGTTATCTATGGCCTCCTTCCTTCTAAATTCAACTTTTACAATTATGCTAATGAGCCTATAGAACTCTTGGGGTTATTACCAGAGACTCTCCAGCAGTTCCCTCCTGGGGAGGAGACTGGGTAACGGTCTGTGAAGTTACAGCACAGAGGGACACTGGTAATGCCCCCCAGATCGCTTCTGGCTCATCAGCAGAAATATAAAGGTTGATTTTAGAAGGAAGGAGGCCATGGATAACACATATGTGTATGAGTAATTGATCCTGGTTTATCAGGATGGAATTTGATGGAAGATTTAATATTAGGATCTCACTAATTAATTCAGTTTTTCTATGAATTGAACAAAAAGTCCTAAAATATCTTGTGTCACAAATTAGCATCAAAAACTGCAACTCCTCTCATCACATGTCAAATCTGAACAGCAACTAGACAAGTGGACGGGTCTTAAAAAAAAAAAGATCAGTAGAATTCATTTTATAGTAAAATGGCGCCAATTTTTTTGTAACAAATCAACAATTCAGTTATCAAAATTTAGCACATTTTATAACTTTTTTGAATTTTTTTCCCATGTTCGGGGCTGTCTCTCCTTGTCAGAGCTGGTGAATGTGAAGCTGAGATCTTACTATACATAGAGTCTCCCGGTGATATCTATCTATATAGCCATGTATTATAACTGTAGCAGCCAATCACAGCTCAGCTTTCATTCATACAGAGAAGCTAATAAAATGAAAGCAGCGCTGTGATTGGTTAATATGGGTAACACTACTTTACTACAAACAGCTCATGTATAACTCCCTTATGTATAACAATGGGACATAGTTTTGGCATATGTTGGGCTAATTTGGACCTATGGATGTATATGGCAGGTATAAGGTCACCACCTGGACTCTATTATACAAATGTTTTTGGGTTTAAGCAGAAATATTTTTGGCTGTCCTATCAGAAGTTGATATACTGATATATGAGTAACTCCCGGAATAGAAGAGAGGCAAAAGGGTTAAATTTGCCATATTTAATATACATTTATCATGTCTCCATCATTTAATATACAAGATGGTCACTCCCTGTACTGAGTTTCCATGGAATCAGAATCCTCCCCATTCAACTGAGTTCTAAACATGATGTCATGACCCGCTGTGATGTCATCACTGCTATATAACTCCCGCTCTGTACCTATAATTCTCTGAGGGTTGTATAGTAGAGGAGTGGAGAGTGAAGAGGAGATTTTGTTGCTGTTTTACAGACGAATGATGGAAAGATTTTTTGTAAGTAGACTTTATTTATTGACGGATATCAGGATTATTGTAAGTGATGAAATTTAGACATCAGGATATAGACGGACGGATTGTAATGTAGATAAGGGGAATCCTGGGCGGTGTCGTACCGGGGCTACTTAGGTCTACCAGATAACATTATTCTGGAGGACCCTCTTCACATTCAACTAAAAAAAAGACCCTCCAGCTTCCAAATTTAGTTATCTTCTGCTGTATCTTTGTAATCCAGTATAAGGTTGGAGCATGGGCCCACCAGAGGATCCTCCGATCCTCTGGTGGGACAGTCCGACACGGATCCTAGGGAATATCTGCTCTCATTTTTTGGTTTCTGTTCTACATTTGGGACATTATTGATAGCGCTGTGTGTCCAGAGGAGCAGGAAGAAGATTTACCCCTGGACCCCTGTCCCTAGAGCACATATTATACAACGTGGTGAGATCATATCCAGGTCCTGATGTCCCCTCCACCCATTCCTGGTTATACTGGGGTCCTAGATCTGTCATTAGGGTAACATTGAGGTGTCTGGGAGGGTGAGGGGAAGATCTAAACCCAGAATCTACTGTGCAGTAGTTATAATATGTCACCCCCAGACTCATTCTTACACTCCTTTTGCTGATAACAGTTTAAAATTATAAACTTTATGTGAAGAAATTGCAAAAATTGTATAATTTACTCTAAAAGAAAGATGGCGGATGTGTGTACTGGTTACCATAGCAATAGTATCTTTCTCCATTTACCCAGGTTCTAGCGTGATGTCATCACTATCACTGCTGTATACAGCCTGGTATTACCCATAATACTCTGAGAGATAGACTATGTGATATTGAAGATGTTCTAGAGCCGTCTACTACATCTTTACTCATTTCTGGTTATATCAATGTCTTTCCACCAATGTCCTCCTATACTCCACTAGTGCTCTCCACCATCTCCGCTCCTGAAGGTCTATGGTTACTTTGCATGATTCCTTCTGGAGACGTCTCCATCATGTGGAACCACAAATAATTTCACTGACCCGAAATTCTGTTCTTCTCTCTCCCCTATAGGATAAACTTACTGGGCGCACCCGTGTCCAAGTTCTGTCCCGCAGGGCACTGGAGCCGGAGGCTAAACGCACTTGGATCAAATCCTACAAGGACGGGGTAAATAATTCTAGAGACGTCATCAGCCATCACCACATTATACATAACATGTGATATTGGGGTTATCTGGGGTTCACCTCCTCCATGACATCTTATCAATAAGATGTCATTGATCTGAAAGTAATGTTTCTATTTTTATGTCCCACAGCCAGGTCGTTCCCCTGCCTTCTATGATTTGGCAGCTGCTATTCATGATGGACCAGGAGACCTGATGCCGGGGCCACCTGAGCCCTGCTGGATTGATAGATCGGTAAGGAGGCCATTACTATATAGTCATGGACTCACCATGTCCCATAACTGCTGCTGATGCTATTGATGATGATGATGGAGGTAATGATGAATTGAGGGAAAATGATTCTAATTTGACAATTAATATGTATTGACAGGAGTCTTTCCTACCACTGGATCCGGCTCCTGAGTGTAGTGCAGAAACAACGCCGCTAGACCTGGACTGCATCATCACGGTAATGTCTCTTCTCCTCTATGATCCACACACGACTTATAGACAATGGGGCAGATTTACTAATATTCTCTAAAAGAAAGTGCAAGATAAACTGGAGCGTGTTATCAAGTACATGATTTACAAATTTAGATGTAATAGTTACATCTGGTGTCCGCTGTACGTTTCTTAGATCCAGGCACCGTGACTGTGGTAATCTTCTTATATTTGTTATCTATGGCCTCCTTCCTTCTAAATTCAACTTTTAAAATTATGCCAATGAGCCTATAGAACTCTTGGGGTTGTTACCAGAGACTCTCTGTGCTGCAGCTTCACAGACAATTACACTGTCTTCCCCACCTCCTTCTCCCCCAGCACTTCCCTCCTGGATATGTGTATGAGTAATTGATCCTGGTTTATCAGGATGGAATTTGATGGCAGATTTAATATTAGGATCTCACTAATTAATTCAGTTTTTCTATGAATTGAACCAAAAAGTCCTAAAATCTCTTGTGTCACAAATTAGCATCAAAAACTGCAACTCCTCATCACATCTCAAATCTGAACAGCAACTAGACAAGTGGAGGGGTCTTAAAAAAAAAGATCAGTAGAATTCATTTTATAGTAAAATGGCGCCAATTTTTTTGTAACAAATCAACAATTCAGTTATCAAAATTTAGCACATTTTTTTACTTCATTTTCTCCCATGTTCGTGGCTGTCTCTCCTTGTCAGAGCTGGTGAATGTGAAGCTGAGATCTTACTATACATAGTCTCCCGGTGATATCTATCTATATAGCCATGTATTATAACTGTAGCAGCCAATCACAGCTCAGCTTTCATTCATATCAAGCGCTAATAAAATGAAAGCAGCGCTGTGATTGGTTAATATGGGTAACACTACTTTACTATAAACCGCTCATGTATAACTGCCTTATGTATAACAATGGGACATAGTTAGGCATATGTCAGACTAACTTGGACCTATAGATGTATATGGCAGGTATAAGGTCACCACCTGGACACTATTATGCAAATGGCTTTACTGGTGATTAAAAAGTATAAAATACACCTAAAATACACCTAAAATGTCCTAGTAATATAAATGCTAGCTAACGTGGTACCTGTGATGGAGCATGAAAACTTCCAGATGCTAATTGTATCCAGTCCGAATTCCTGTTATTCACCTGAATGGTCCAAAGAGGTTTCTGCATCCAAGAGATTGGTATATAGATGAGGTTCTACAAGTGGTGCACTTTGAATAAGTCAGTAATAATGTGGAGCAGCCCCGGCCAGCTAGACGGTTTCGTTGGAGTGGCGAAGAAAACCGTGACTTTCCAAACGCATCGAGGAGAAGTGTTCATTTGGACGACCCGTAGATTGAGTGACGTCACTCCAACGGAACTGTCTAGCGGGTTGCAGCCACCGGCCGGGGCTGCTCCGCATTATTGCTGACTTATTCACCACTTGTAGAACCTCATCTATATACCAATCTCTTGGATGCAGAAACCTCTTTGGACCATTCAGGTGAATAACAGGAATTTGGACTGGATACAATTAGCATCTGGAAGTTTTCATGCTCCATCACAGGTACCACGTTAGCTAGCACTTATATTACTAGGACAGCGCAGGTGTATTTTATACTTTTTAATCACCATTACTTATTTGAAGGAATAGTGTGGCTACCCCTTCCTCCACCAGCGAAGTCCAACCACACTCCAAATTGTCTACTCTGGCTTTTTTGCGCCATTTGAAATTGTATTGATTTGTCTAAATGTCTTTACTATAGGCCGAAATATTTTTGGCTGTCCTATCAGAAGTTGATATACTGATATATGAGTAACTCCCAGAATTCTGTTCTTCTCTCTCCCCTATAGGATAATCTGACTGGACGCACCTATGTCCAAGTCCTGTCCCGCAGGGCACTGGAGCCGGAGGCTAAACACACTTGGATCAAATCCTACAAGGACGGGGTAAATAATTCTAGAGACGTCATCAGCCATCACCACATTATACATAACATGTGATATTGGGGTTATCTGGGGTTCACCTCCTCCATGACATCTTATCAATAAGATGTCATTGATCTGAAAGTAATGTTTCTATTTTTATGTCCCACAGCCAGGTCGTTCCCCTGCCTCCTATAATTTGGCTGCTGTGACACATGATGGACCAGAAGACCTGATGCCAGAGTCACCTGAGCCCTGCTGGATTGTTAGATCGGTAAGGAGGCCATTACTATATAGTCATGGACTCACCATGTCCCATAACTGCTGCTGATGCTATTGATGATGATGATGGAGGTGATGATGAATTGAGGGAAAATGATCCTAATTTGACAATTAATATGTATTGACAGGAGAATTTCCTACCACTGGATCCGGCTCCTGAGTGTAGTGCAGAAACAACGCCGCTAGACTGGGACAAGATCAGCGAGCACTGCAGCATCACGGTAATGTCTCTTCTCCTCTATGATCCACACACGACTTATAGACAATGGGGCAGATTTACTAATATTCTCTAAAAGAAAGTGCAAGATAAACTGGAGCGTGTTATCAAGTACATGATTTACAAATTTAGTGTGTGGTGTCCGCTGTGTGTACAATTTTTGGTGCTTTTCCATAGTAAATCTGGACCCGTGTTTATAGTTGAATGGAGGATTCATTTGCTTTCTATCGCTCTAAATTTCTGTGTATCCAAATTCTCAACAGGATGAACCAGAAACCCCCGGGGAGAAAAGAAGATCTTCTGGATCCAAATGGAGAAAAAGACTGAGGAGCATCTTCTGCATGGTGAGGAGATCTCAGTCTAGGACATGTATCTCAGCCTGGTGATACATGCCGTGTATCTCAGGATCTCATTCACAAGTGACTGGACTCGTGATACACACATCATCATCAGCTTTCTCTTATGTTTCCTCTGTAGAGCCGGGAATCAGTGAAGGTGACCCCTTTCACACCAGCTCTCAGAAGACCCAGCACAAAGGACTTTGGGTGCCAAGTCACCGAAGAAGATCTCAGCCTTGGGCCAAAAGTCACCGTGATCCATGTGAAACCGATGAAACATTCCTGTATGGTTGACACTTCAACCCAGGTCGATAAGGATGAGATAAGTTCTTAGGTAGGTGGATGCACATCAGTACATTGTGACAAGGACAACATCAAGGAGATCTGAGATTCTGCAGATCGGAGTCTTCAGAACTTGTCCAGTGACTTTGCAAATTCTTTAATTTACTTCTCTTGTCCCGATATCACATATTATTTTACTATTACATGTCTAGAGCTGAGTTGATGCTACTGCTGTTTTCCTCTTAGTTTGGAAAAGTGCATTATGGGAGCTCAAAAAATATAATTACAACATACACTGACTGATTTTTGGCTTTAGCGTTGGATTATATGACCTAATGTGAGACTTTACAATGAAAATAATCCAGAGATTTTTTTTTTTTTGCAGCTTTCATTCACGAAGGATCTTCTTGAATTTAGACCAGGACGTCCTGTAACCTACCAAACCTGTAAGTCCTGACTATACTCTGCCACATAGATGAATCACTTCTCTACCAGTGAACAATGTCCATAAGATATTACAATCTTGGCCGATGTCCATGGGACATCATCACTGCTACGGACATTTAGATATGGATCATTCCAGGATGGGTCCAGTCTTGTAGACATGTAGCAGCCAGTTGATGAGGAATGTATGTAGTGATATATCTTTGTTCTTTCATTAGGCCAATAGACGTGTCCTCCCGCCCCTGGTGTCAGAACTGGACGTCTATGACTATGAAGACCATGAATAATGTTCTGAAGATATGGCAGACGTGAACACCTACACAAACCTTTGTACTCTAGGGTGACACCATGATACCAGCTATGGGCATCACTTGCCATTTCCTGATATCCAGATGTTGGCACAAAGAGTCCTTAGAGTTATATTTCACTGCCAATAAATGTGCAGATTATATGAAGTGTTTTTGTGTTTTTACTTTCTAATTTGTAAAAATAGACCTGAAAGGGCTTGTTCCACCACATACCCCATCCATATTCCAGCGCTTAGTGGATACATATAAGTTGGTGGGCGACCCCTGGGGTGTTATTTACTTCAATGGGGCTGCCAGGGCCACAATCTTTGGCAGCCCTATAGAAGTGATGGGACGGCAGTCATAAATACTGGCATGAAGGGGTATAGACAGGGGATTGGTATCAGTGGTGGGAGTGAAATATCCTAAACAAAGGTCACAATGTACAATATCAACCCTTAGGCCTGATGGACACAAACACACAACTGTGATTCACTCACCGCCCCGTAGCCTTCCATTTGGCACATCCACGGTGCGGTCAGTCATTTCCTATTGACCCGTCCTGTGTGAGGGTGATCATGGTCATGTGCATGAGGCCTTAATCTACAGCATCTCTTAGATTTATCTGGGACTATGAAGAAGAATTTCAGTTCTGTTATTGTGGTTTCTCTCCATCTTTATGCATAACCGGAGATGTAGAGGTGCTGGGCCATGGATTCTGGAACTATAGTGTGAAAACTCACAACCACCTTACATATAGATCTATAATATCCTACAAGACTTTCTGGACAGACATGGACCTTCTCCTCTACACTTGGATTTTGGGACAAGTACATTATGGAGATATATTCCGGGGCTCTTTGTAATACATGTATCATGGAAGTCAGAACCAGTCTTTCCGGCTGTAGACCCGTCACACATTCATCACGGTATCTGCTCCTTATCCTCAGCCCCAGGCCAGACTGGAGAAGTAAATTACAGAGACTTCATAGAGACGTGTCAGGAGAGTGCGGAGTATACAGATTTATAGTATGTTGTGATATCAGGTTTTATATCTCATTACATGAGAGTCATTTGCTGTGTGTGTAGATGACTTATAGGACATGAGGGATTACATGGAGTAATGAAGATGGTGCCCTAACAAAGGAAAAGTTACTAAACTAAGATCCTCTCACCAGTCTATCACTCACTGATGTCCATAGCGCCTGCTACAGGGATTGGTGTGTTACTACTATTATTTTATGAGAGGAACATTATAGGCACATGGAGGGCATTAGAGGATCATCATAGTATGTGGTCAATAGTGGAGTAACAGGACCTCAGTGGACCCCAATGTAAACTTTGGATCGAACCCCTCATATAGCGAAACTCGCTCTGTCACCCCCGTCTTGCACATCACACTTGATACTACAGATTTTAGCTGCACAGACATATGCACATAATACCATACTCATATATCATATATACTACCAGGAGTAACCTCCCTTCATGTGTTGTACAACAGTTCACAAAAAGTAGAATAAATACCTTGAAGCTATTCCCTACACCTGCCAAGAGCAGGTATGGATTAGTGACTTTTTTGTACTTAAATAATAATTCTTTATTTATATACTGCACACAGATTACGAGGCGCTGCAGTGTGCCTGGAGTGTGGGAGGAAACCGGAGAACCTGGAGGAAACCCACACAAACATGGAGAGAACATACAAACTCTTTGCAGATGTTGACCTGGGTGGGACTTGAATCAATGATCCCAGCACTGCAAGGCAGAAGTGCTTACCACTGAGCCACTGCACTGCCCAGTTGCAAATTCGGCATCTGTATTAGAGCGATAACTCAGGGAACACTACTCTCTAATAATCTACAATACTACTACCTAATACAAAACTACTACTCACTATTCTACTACAACACTGCCATTCATTAATATACAACTACTACATGACGCTGCACTGTTGAGTCTGGTCTCTTCGTCTTCTTCTTCTCCTCTTCTCCTTTTCCCGCAAAACCTTTATTGCCTTATATTAAAAAGACTCACACACTCTGCTTTGGATTAAATTGGCCACAGCAGCCTTTTATTAACAATACAACAATAAAAACACAGTCAAACTGCTAAATGATTTAACACCCCACCCCCCCCCCCTCTAATCAAAGAGGAAGTGAGGTCCTTGGAGTTACCAAAATTGAGTAACAGCCATTCTGCACCCCTACTTTTCTCTTTAGCCCAAACCGCCACCTCCGATTCAAGGGCACCATAGAGTGTAGCAATGGCCGTCTCTACTCCTTTTTCCACTCCCCGGGACACCACCCAGCGGGAGCCCAAACCGCCATCCCCCAGGCGGCCCACCAAATTAAATAGATGAATCCTATCCACCAGGTCTCTTTTTTACCTCCTCACTCCACCAACTCCAAGGACCTTGCTCCTCCCTCACCGCCCCCCTTTAGCTGCTATGACAAGTTGACACCCTCCCCAAGTTGAAAATAGGGTGGGTGGGACCTATCTTAGTCTTAAAAGATGTCTGACTGACTTTCCCTAACGGTCCCTACTTACACGCCCCCTAGAAACTCCCGCTCTTCCCTGTTATGCCCCTTGACTGCTAGCCCTCCCCCAGGCTGCGTCATGGCGACCTCCCCTCACTTCGGCGGTCCGGCCTCTTCTATACTACTAGTCACTGATCTACTACACCAATACTACTCACTAACCTACTACAATACATTACATTCGTTGTAGAGCTCTGCCTTTCCAGTTCAGCTCCTGCTGATTCCTCTTCTAAAATATCATCACTCACCAGTCTTCAACGCCACTACTACTCACTGATGTACCACACCACTACTACTCCCTAATCTAATGCAAAACTACAACTCACTAGTCTACAACACTTCAGTTCACTTATCCATGACCAGATCACTACTACTACTATTCTACTACAATACTACTCACTATTCACTAATATACTACAATACTACTTACTAATCTACTACAATACTACTCACTATTCACTAATCTACTACCATACTACTCACTATTCACTAATCTACTACAATACTACTCACCAATCTACTACAATACTACTCACTATTCACTAATCTACTACAATACTACTCACTAATCTACTACAATACTACTCACTAATCTACTACAATACTACTCACTAATCTACTACAGTGCTACTCACTATTCACTAATCTACTACAATAATACTCCACAGGGATTAAGTGTGGATGGCATTATAGCATGTCAGGACATATTAATGGAACATTTATTGGGTGGGTGGCACAATTAGGGGACATACTCACTAATCAACTACAATACTACTCACTATTCACTAATCTACTACAATACTACTCACTATTCACTAATCTACTTCAATACTACTCACTATTCACTAATCTACTACAATACTACTCACTATTCACTAATCTACTACAATACTACTCACTATTCACTAATCTACTACAATACTACTCACTAATCTACTTCAATACTACTCACTATTCACTAATCTACTACAATATTACTCACTATTCACTAATCTACTACAATACTACGCACTATTCACTAATCTACTATAATACTACTCACTATTCACTAATCACTACAATACTACTCACTATTCACTAATCTACTACAATACTACTCACTATTCACTAATCTACTTCAATACTACTCACTATTCACTAATCTACTACAATATTACTCACTATTCACTAATCTACTACAATACTACGCACTATTCACTAATCCACTACAATAATACTCACTATTCACTAATCTACTACAATACTACTCACTAATCTACTACAATAATACTCACTATTCACTAATCTACTACAATAATACTCACTATTCACTAATCTACTACAATACTACTCACTATTCACTAATCTACTACAATACTACTCACTAATCCACTACAATAATACTCACTATTCACTAATCTACTACAATACTACTCACTAATCTACTACAATAATACTCACTATTCACTAATCTACTACAATAATACTCACTATTCACTAATCTACTACAATACTACTCACTATTCACTAATCTACTACAATACTACTCACTAATCTACTACAATAATACTCACTATTCACTAATCTACTACAATACTACTCACTATTCGCTAATCTACTACAATACTACTCACTATTCACTAATCTACTACAATACTACTCACTATTCACTAATCTACTACAATACTACTCACTATTCACTAATCTACTACAATACTACTCACTATTCACTAATCTACTAGAATACTACTCACTATTCACTAATCCACTACAATAATACTCACTATTCACTAATCTACTACAATACTACTCACTAATCTACTACAATAATACTCACTATTCACTAATCTACTACAATAATACTCACTATTCACTAATCTACTACAATACTACTCACTATTCACTAATCTACTACAATACTACTCACTAATCCACTACAATAATACTCACTATTCACTAATCTACTACAATACTACTCACTAATCTACTACAATAATACTCACTATTCACTAATCTACTACAATAATACTCACTATTCACTAATCTACTAAAATACTACTCACTATTCACTAATCTACTACAATACTACTCACTAATCTACTACAATAATACTCACTATTCACTAATCTACTACAATACTACTCACTATTCGCTAATCTACTACAATACTACTCACTATTCACTAATCTACTACAATACTACTCACTATTCACTAATCTACTACAATACTACTCACTATTCACTAATCTACTACAATACTACTCACTATTCACTAATCTACTACAATACTTCTCACAAATAAACAGCAACATCTACTTGTCTATTACCACTTACTACACAGCTACTTTACTATATTTATACTCAGGGGCGTCGCTATGTTAAAAGATCCGGGGCACGAGCCCCGGATCTTTTGGCCGGAGCCCCGAATCAGCAGGTCACTGGTCCCGCTGACCGGGGAGTTTTCCTCACTCATCTCTATCTGTCTCGACAGGACACAGATAGAGATGAGTAGTGGAGTGTCAGCTCCGTGCAACACTACATAGAGCCGGAGATGCGATAATATAACTACATCTCGATGTGATGACGTCACCGCCGATCGTCCTGCACAGAAGACTGAAAGGGTAAGGGAAGACTGCTGAGTATTAGTGTATTTTTCTGGTTTATTATTAGACAGTGTGGGCATAATTATGGACTGGGGGCATTACTGTGCACTGGAACTATTACTTTATAAAGGGGGCATTACTATGGACTGGGGGCATTATTTAATAAAAGGGGCATTGCTGTGGGCTCAGGGCCTTACTCCATAAAGGGGATATTTCTAGGGACATTACTTTACAAAGGGCTTCATTACTGTGCACTGGAACATTACTTTATAGAAGGGGCATTGCTATGGACTGGAGACATTACTTTATAAAGGGGACATTACTTCAGACTGAGGGCATTAATAATTTATAAAGGGGGCATTATTATGCACTGGGGGCATTATTTTATAAAGGGGGCATTATTATGCACTGGGGGCATTATTTTATAAAGGGGGCATTATTATGCACTGGGGGTATTATTTTATAAAGGGGGCATTATTATGCACTGGGGGTATTATTTTATAAAGGGGTCATTATTATGCACTGGGGGCATTATTTTATAAAGGGGGCATTTTATAATGGGAGAATTACTGTGGACTGTGAGCATTACTTTATAAAGGGGGCATTATTTTGGCCTGGAGGCATTACTATATAGAGGGGGCATTACTGTAGACTGTGGATAATAATGTGGGCTGCAGGTAATTACTGTGGGCATTTTTATGTGGACTGTGGGCATTAATCTGGGCTTTACTGTGGCGTGTGGACTTATTTGGTGTGAAGGCACTATTAGGGAGGGGGCTCCTTTCAGTGGACAATGTTAGGATGGGAGCCTCAATTGGGGAAGGGGAATTATTAGGAAGGTGAAACCAATTGTGGAGGGGGTGTTATTTAGTGTAGGGGTCACAGTGAGAGGACATTAGTGGGGTCCACAGGGATTAAGTGTGGATGGCATTATAGCATGTCAGGACATATTAATGGAACATTTATTGGGTGGGTGGCACAATTAGGGGACATTATTAAATGCAAATAACAAAAGAGAGAGGGGTAATATAATGTATGGGACTACTGGGGGGGGGGGGGAGGGGATTGGAAGATAATTCATAAAATGTGAGGACCACAATAAGGGTGTATTATATAGCGTAAGGATCAAAATAAGGACAATATACTGAGTTTAAACCACAATGTGAAGTTTAATGATTGTTGGTCATTACTAGGTGTGGGGGCCATAATCAGGACAGCATTCTGCCACAATATCAGGCTTTATAAAGAATGGGGCCCACACTTGAGGTAGTGCTGGTATTTTAGAGTGCAGGAATGAGGGCTTTTTACCTAAAATGGGGAACATTTTACAGTGTTTTACTAGGAAGCATTATTACTGTGTACTGGTAGTATTTTCAGGGGTACTTAAAAATACCATTAAGTACCCCTGTTGGGGGAGCAGCAGCATGACACTGTTTGGAGATCAACATGTGTGGACATAAGATGTGGACTGCTCAAATAATAAACACGTACTGGCCCCTTTAATACCGCATACCCCAAATATAAATAACCACACAGAAACCATTGCTTAACCATTCTCAATAGTGGGTTGACTTGGGGTCGGCCACAGCTTTATTGAAACCATTGATAATTTAACCATTTCTTTGTTTGAATATATAGACACTTTTAACCATTCCACTTTACATAACACCAGATAACACCCTGTATGCCTGCCATATGTAAGGGCATGTAGGGCAGTGTTACCCCTAAAAAACCGCCACGGAGGAGGTCATGTATCCACAACTACATGACCCTCCGACCCCCAGCCAACCAAAAGCCACACCATATACATTCCAACCTGGTGTCCGAAAGATGGACGCCAACAGGTAACAGCAAACCATCACTGGTGCCCACCAGCTGATGTAATACACCACTTTTCCTCTGGCGCAAACAAATTGCGACACCGAGGTATTGTCACATCCACTATTGCTGCATCGCTAGCCTCGTACCATACTGCCCTTATGATTATGTCCTACCACGCCAACTCGGGGTAGCAGAAGAAAGACGGGAATCGCTCCAGGTCGGACTGGATTAGTGTAATCTGTCACCTAAGGTGAATGTAGCAGATGACGACGCCCCTTAAATGACGACTACTGAATAATGGCCGATTATCGTAAGCTCAAGCTGTTTTTTGCAAGCAGTGCAGGACCCGGAGACCTCACCCACAGATGTTGGTACCATAGAAGCCCAAAGTTCCACCACCCAGACGGATATTCACGCGCTGATCTGCCCAATAGTCACACAAGTGTCCTAGCAATCACATGCTGGAGTGAAAACCTGAAAAAGAGAATGCATTAGCAAAGAAGCAAAATTAAAGTGATATAACCTGCAAACCAATTAGAACGCCAGCACCTTATCCATCCCACCCCTGAAACTAAAAAGATCTCACACACTAGCTGTAAGTGCAGCGCCATTTTTAAGAGAGTGAACAATATTCCTTAGAAGGAGTCCAAATTCACTAAAACCCTTCATAAAACAGCAGCAAATTGTAAACAACTCGCAGGAAACTGATTTGCAGGAGCAAAACCCATGCACACAAACTTAGAAATACAAGGAAACCTCAATTACATGACAAGTCTCACCCCAAAAAATGCCATGAGGCCAGCCCAATACCTTTATCAAGTTACTTCACACAATGTCATCTACATAAAGCCAGGGCCAGGAACAGGCATCAGCCCCTACAACACATCTGTCCGCTATGATCAACAAAAACATCTCTAAAAACCTCAATGGCGCTAATGATCCAAACCCTTCGATGCAGGGAGATTATACCCATTGCGGACATGGAGCCCCTACTAGCAAAAAACCCACCCATCGTCATAACCTGACATACAGAAACCAGAAGGCCCAGGACCACGCTGCTAAAGCGACTCGCACAAATTGGACAACAAGACAGCGCAAGGCATTGTAACTGCTTCCCCCTCTCTTAGGCAAAATACCGTCCTCAAAATAAATTTTCAATACGACTAAAATAGGATTCAGCTGAAGAGGCGACAACCTAAAGACAGAGAAGGAAAGGAAAGAAAATAAGCAGGTAACTTCAATGAGGAGAGTCTCAAGGACCAACAGAAAATTATGAGAGTAACCAGTAACCAGAGAAGAGGACCCCTATCCCACCAGATCCACACCAAAAATATACTAAAACCACTTAACAATGAAATGAAGCCGCCCTCCGATAAACGCGATCTAATAAGACATCATCCAGCTGGCGACCCAATTATTGGACACTTCAGGAACAGATAATAAGCATAAGACAGATTCAGCGTCCGATTTGCCATAAGGGCCCCAGACTCGCCTTGTAAACCCCCTCAACACTCTAACAAGGGAGACATAAGATACCAATACCAGATCCTTCATAATGCTTTTAGGACCCGCACCGGTGAGGGTTTGTGGCTCAACCTGAACTGCTCTACAAATCCTGAGAGCAAACTTCAATAATTATGAAAAAACTGAGAAATACACAAGGAACAAATGAGTCTAAGAGAAACCTGCCCTATGTATGAATTACTCAGCTTTTTTGGGTAACCCACTCTGAAGGCAGGAAGGGGCAGCCACAGGACAAGGACACTGGATGGTGCAATTATTGCCCCAACAGTTGGACTATACACGCCAGACTTACAGGCACCATAAATTAGACAGTGGCCGCTGTACACCATGGAGCAGACCTCCGCACTGCCACCTGAGAAACCCCAAGGTGGAAAAGCAAAAGGAAGATGCCCAACCAAGGGCATAGTGGTAATCGTGGCACAAAGCCACACATTAGTAACCTCATAATACAGAATAATTTACTTCAATTATGTGATCTCATTAATGAATGGCTGGTCCATTGTACCAGTGCTGCCACCTCCTGTGTCCTACTCCTCATAGATTGTAAGCTCTTGTGACTATTGTACCAGCCCCATCATGAACTGCATCACCCCTTCTCCTCACAGACTAAGTTCTTGGGGGGGCAAGCCCTCACTCATTGTATTACGCGGCTACGATATGTCACTGTTATGTCTTATTTTATTTGTAAGGCTACTAAATGAAGTGTAGAAAATACAATCTATGAAGTGTATTAGAAAGACTAAGCTCTTGTGCGCAGGGTCCTTATTCCTATTGGTCCTTCTGACCCTGCAACGTCTTATTTTGTCCACATAGGTAGGTAACGATCTGTAAGACGCTGTGGAATATGACAATGCGCTCTATAAATACGTATTATTGAGAACTTGTATATAGGCGCCATGAGTTGTACAGCGCTATGGAATATGACGGAATATATAACTACAGATTTATTATTAGTACTATTGTCCCAACCAACACCAGGACTTTCCCCTTCTCCTAAATCACATCTCAGCCTGTCAAATCCCCGTGGGAAGGGGAGAAACTGATCAGGACATTTTCCGTGTAATATCGCAACCAAAATCTGGTAAAACGTGAATATAATTATGGCCATAATTTTGAGTGTTTTGATTTAATTAATGACACTGCACTCAGAATGGCGCCGCTTGTAAGCAATCACCAAATCCACAGACAACAAGGACCAAATGTCCAAGTGCTGGTGCTGTAGGATCTAGACCTGGTGTCATCAGTCAGGTGAGCGCTTAAGACAAAGACCCCCAATCCTGCAGCAGAGGAACTCACCCACAGGTGCAGGAGCTACTGGTGCTCTGATCACAGCCGTGTGGACTACGAGAGGCGCTGGAGGTATCGGAACGCCGCATGATGACCTAGAGGAGCTGCTGCGAGATCGGCGGCTATGGAGGCTGAGGGAATGACAGCGGGACGGAGCGCTGCCATCGGATTTTAAAGACCTAGATATGGAAGAGCTGCGCCAATCCCCAGACTGGCATCGCCAGTAGGAGTGGGTTGCAGTGCACTTCCAGGAAAACGCGGGAGGATATAACCGAGTCCCAGGTCATGGGATTGTAAAGACCTGGCGACCTGGATGTGGAAGAGCTGCGCCAATCCCCAGACTGGCATAGCCAGTAGGAGTGGGTTGCAGTACACATCCTAAAATCGTATATAACAGAGCCCCACATCACCAGTTAGCATGGTGCACCCTGGGATGGAGGAAGTTGGGGAGCATAAGCTGCCCATAGAAAGGGGGGGAGCAGGTCTTCATCAGGGACCTCAAATTCTATAGGGTATGATGGGGGTGGGGTGTTACTCATAGCTGTGGCAGGGGGCTAGAGACTCCTAACAGCAGCAGAAGCCCCTGCCCTGGGGCACCACATGTGAGGGAAGGATCCAGCAGCCAGAGTAGGGAGCTGGGGATTCACAACTGCAGCTAAGCCTCTACCCTGCAGCACTGCAAGGGTTAAATATGCTGCTAGAAGCAGAGGGCAGTGAGGGTGGGGGAGGGGCAGTGTGCTGCTCAGGGCACTGTAAGTGAAGGTGCCAGGGCAGGAGATTTACTATAGATAAGCCCTGGCAGGACTATCAGGACCATGTGGTGTGTGCATGTACAGTAGTACAAGCAGCTGCTGGGGATGCACTAGAGCTATTCCCTGTCTGGCAGCACTATGGAGGTGATGTGGTGTGTGCATGTACAGTAGTACAAGCAGCTGCTGGGGATGGGGATGCACTAGAGCTATTCCCTGTATGGCAGCACTATAGGGACCATGTGGTGTGTGCATGTACAGTAGTACAAGCAGCTCCTGGGGCAGGGGACAGGCTCATTACAGAAACTGCCAGACAGCCCTGATGATAGGGGAGAGGTGGCAGGAGACAGTCATACCTGGAGTGACTGAGCAGGCCATGGCTTGTCTCTGCAGGGGAGGTGGTGGGACAATGTCCTGCCTGGTCGCTGCACCACAACTACAGCAGGCAGAGGTGCAGGGGGGCCAGGCAGGAGCAGGGCTGGGGGTGCAGAGCCCGTGTGCTCTGCCAGGAGAGAGGACTCGGCGGTGACTGCCTACCAGAGCCTGGAGCAGGGTTGTAGGAGCCAGTACAGCAGGGGGAAGCAGCAATGGTGGTTTCCATCAGGAGTGACGCAGCCATGCTGAACCCTCGGCCTGCAGACGACGGCGCATCCTCAGACAGCACAGAACACGCAAGAAAACCGATGAAAAAGAGGCTGAGTCTCTGCTACTCAGAGTATTTGAGCATGTGCTCAACTCCTGTACCGCCCACATTACTAGCCACGCCCCCAGCACATCCCTCTGATGAATAAAGATGAGAGAGGGTAGAGCAACCTCCAATTAAAGGGGCCACACTGCTAGCCACCTTTGAGCAGTCATTAGCCCAACGGCTATGCGCCTAGGGGCTATCAAGTGTGACTGCACCCTACATGTGATGGTAGCTAATGTGTGACTGCATCCTACATGTGATGGTAGCTAATGTGTGACTGCACCCTACATGTGATGGTAGCTAATGTGTGACTGCACCCTACATGTGATGGTAGCTAATGTGTGACTGCACCCTATATGTGATGGTAGCTAATGTGTGACTGCACCCTATATGTGATGGTAGCTAATGTGTGACTGCACCCTATATGTGATGGTAGCTAATGTGTGACTGCACCCTACATGTGATGGTAGCTAATGTGTGACTGCACCCTACATGTGATGGTAGCTAATGTGTGACTGCACCCTATATGTGATGGTAGCTAATATGTGACTGCACCCTATATGTGATGGTAGCTAATGTGTGACTGCACCCTATATGTGATGGTAGCTAATGTGTGACTGCACCCTACATGTGATGGTAGCTAATGTGTGACTGCACCCTACATGTGATGGTAGCTAATGTGTGACTGCACCCTACATGTGATGGTAGCTAATGTGTGACTGCACCCTACATGTGATGGCAGCTAATGTGTGACTGCACCCTACATGCGATGGCAGCTAATGTGTGACTGCACCCTACATGCGATGGTAGTTAATATGTGACTGCACCCTATATGTGATGGTAGCTAATATGTGACTGCACCCTATATGTGATGGTAGCTAATATGTGACTGCACCCTATCCCTATATGTGATGGTAGCTAATATGTGACTGCACCCTATATGTGATGGTAGTTAATATGTGACTGCACCCTATATGTGATGGTAGTTAATATGTGACTGCACCCTATATGTGATGGTAGTTAATATGTGACTGCACCCTATATGTGATGGTAGCTAATATGTGACTGCACCCTATATGTGATGGTAGCTAATATGTGACTGCACCCTATATGTGATGGTAGTTAATATGTGACTGCACCCTATATGTGATGGTAGTTAATATGTGACTGCAACCTATATGTGATGGTAGCTAATATGTGACTGCACCCTATATGTGATGGTAGCTAATATGTGTCTGCACCCTATATGTGATGGTAGCTAATATGTGACTGCACCCTATATGTGATGGTAGCTAATATGTGACTGCACCCTACATGTGATGGTAGCTAATATGTGACTGCACCCTATATGTGATGGTAGCTAATATGTGACTGCACCCTATATGTGATGGTAGCTAATATGTGACTGCACCCTATCCCTATATGTGATGGTAGCTAATATGTGACTGCACCCTATATGTGACTCTATGGCCCAGATCTATCAAAACTGTGCAGGGTGCAGCAGATTATTGGACACTGGCGCCCCCTGCACTCAGGGGGGGATAAGACTGCCAAGGGTTCTGGACTGTATGAATGTTACAAGCCTGGAATCCCCTTCTACATCTGGTATTAGGATCAACTTCTTGGAGAATGGGGGATGTGTGGCTTCTGCTTTCATTCTGCAGTTTCAGGACTTTTGGAGCAATTTCAAAGGTCCTGAAATTGTACATGTGTATTGAGAGCAGGAACAGATGTACGAGGATTTTATGTGTGAAAGTCTTATTCAGTATAAAATTTGGTGGGTGGTTTAGGTTGCCATTGGCCCCCTTAGAAGTCTCGGGCCCCTGTGCTACCGCCCAAACCACCTATGTCAGTGATGGCGAACCTTTTAGAGGCTGAGTGCCCAAAATGCAACTCAAACCCAACTTACTTATAGCAAAGTGCCAAGACAAAAATTTACAAAAAACCCACATAGGTGTTTAATATAGGGACTCCTGTAATAAAAAATCCTGGCAGTGTACTGTTGTCCGCTGCTCGCCTAAAACTGTTGTATACTGTTCAGGGGAAGGATTGGGGGCAGAGCTCAGGTGCACCTGCAGCTGATAACCAGCATTATAGAGAGAACTGCCCCATTTTAATATTGATGTATTTTATTTATAGCTATGTCATATGTCACATATAGGGGTCTGCTGACCTTTATATGTGACCCCCAATCCCAGTGGTGTAACAAGACACCAGTGGGCCCTGATAGATAGATAGATAGATAGATAGATAGATAGATAGATAGATAGATATGAGATAGATAGATAGATAGATAGATCATTTTTCTAGATACATAGAGATAGATATGAGAGAGAGATAGATAGATAGATACATAGATAGATAGATACATAGATACATACATAGATAGATACATAGATACATACATAGATAGATATGAGAGAGACAGAGAGACAGATACATAGATAGATAGATAGATACATACATAGATAGATATGAGAGAGACAGATACATAGATACATAGATAGATACATAGATAGATAGATAGATACATACATAGACATACCTCCCAACTTTTGGGCAAGAGAAAGAGGGACACAAAGCCCCTCCCCCTTTTTCTAAACCACGCCCATTGTCCCACCCACAGGTATAGTATAATATCAAACTTGATGGTCCCCACATGGTACAACGCCACTTAATTTGCCCCCCCTTCCTGTGGACCAATATAATATCCCCTAATGCAACTCTGCAACATGTAAAACATATAAACCCCTCTTTAATTTTATTCTCCCTTTACATTTGGTTTTCCACTTTTATTTATCTCCCCAAACTTACACATAATCCTATCTGTACTCCCAACCCTTCCCCTCCTCACATGGTGTGGCCTCCTGTCCTCTATCCTCCTCATTCTGTGGCCTCCTCCTGTAGTCTCCTGTCCTTCAGCCTCCCCCTGTAGTCTCCTGTCCTCCATCCTCCTCCTGTAGTCTCCTGTCCTGCCAGCCTCCTGCTGTAGTCTCCTGGCCTCCAGCCTCCTCCTGTAGTCTCCTGGCCTCCAGCCTCCTCCTGTAGTCTCCTGGCCTCCAGCCTCCTCCTGTAGTCTCCTGTCCTCCATCCTCCTCCTGTAGTCTCCTGTCCTGCCAGCCTCCTGCTGTAGTCTCCTGGCCTCCAGCCTCCTCCTGTAGTCTCCTGGCCTCCAGCCTCCTCCTGTAGTCTCCTGGCCTCCATCCTCCTCCTGTAGTCTCTTGTCCTGCCAGCCTCCTGCTGTAGTCTCCTGGCCTCCAGCCTCCTCCTGAAGTCTCCTGTCCTCTATCCTCCTCATTCTGTGGCCTCCTCCTGTAGTCTCCTGTCCTCCAGCCTCCTCCTGTAGTCTCCTGTCCCCCATCCTCCTCCTGTAGTCTCCTGTCCTCCATCCTCCTCCTGTAGTCTCCTGTCCTGCCAGCCTCCTGCTGTAGTCTCCTGGCCTCCAGCCTCCTCCTATAGTCTCCTGCCTCCAGCCTCCTCCTGTAGTCTCCTGTCCTCCATCCTCCTCCTGTAGTCTCCTGTCCTGCCAGCCTCCTGCTGTAGTCTCCTGTCCTGCCAGCCTCCTCCTGTAGTCTCCTGGCCTCCAGCCTCCTGTCCTCCAGCCTCCTCCTGTATCCCCCTGTCCTCCAGCCTCCTCCTGTATCCCCCTGTCCTCCATCCTCCTCCTGTAGTCTCCTGTCCTCCATCCTCCTCCTGTAGTCTCCTGTCCTGCCAGCCTCCTCCTGTAGTCTCCTGCCTCCAGCCTCCTCCTGTAGTCTCCTGTCCTCCATCCTCCTCCTGTAGTCTCCTGTCCTGCCAGCCTCCTGCTGTAGTCTCCTGTCCTGCCAGCCTCCTCCTGTAGTCTCCTGGCCTCCAGCCTCCTGTCCTCCAGCCTCCTCCTGTATCCCCCTGTCCTCCAGCCTCCTCCTGTATCCCCCTGTCCTCCAGCCTCCTCCTGTATCCCCCTGTCCTCCAGCCTCCTCCTGTAGTCTCCTGTCCTCCAGCCTCCTCCTGTAGTCTCCTGTCCTCCAGCCTCCTCCTGTAGTCTCCTGTCCTCCAGCCTCCTCCTGTAGTCTCCTGTCCTCCAGCCTCCTCCTGTATCCCCCTGTCCTCCAGCCTCCTCCTGTATCCCCCTGTCCTCCAGCCTCCTCCTGTATCCCCCTGTCCTCCATCCTCCTCCTGTATCCCCCTGTCCTCCAGCCTCCTCCTGTAGTCTCCTGTCCTCCAGCCTCCTCCTGTAGTCTCCTGTCCTCCATCCTCCTCCTGTAGTCTCCTGTCCTGCCAGCCTCCTGCTGTAGTCTCCTGTCCTGCCAGCCTCCTCCTGTAGTCTCCTGGCCTCCAGCCTCCTGTCCTCCAGCCTCCTCCTGTATCCCCCTGTCCTCCAGCCTCCTCCTGTATCCCCCTGTCCTCCATCCTCCTCCTGTAGTCTCCTGTCCTCCATCCTCCTCCTGTAGTCTCCTGTCCTGCCAGCCTCCTCCTGTAGTCTCCTGCCTCCAGCCTCCTCCTGTAGTCTCCTGTCCTCCATCCTCCTCCTGTAGTCTCCTGTCCTGCCAGCCTCCTGCTGTAGTCTCCTGTCCTGCCAGCCTCCTCCTGTAGTCTCCTGGCCTCCAGCCTCCTGTCCTCCAGCCTCCTCCTGTATCCCCCTGTCCTCCAGCCTCCTCCTGTATCCCCCTGTCCTCCAGCCTCCTCCTGTATCCCCCTGTCCTCCAGCCTCCTCCTGTAGTCTCCTGTCCTCCAGCCTCCTCCTGTAGTCTCCTGTCCTCCAGCCTCCTCCTGTAGTCTCCTGTCCTCCAGCCTCCTCCTGTAGTCTCCTGTCCTCCAGCCTCCTCCTGTATCCCCCTGTCCTCCAGCCTCCTCCTGTATCCCCCTGTCCTCCAGCCTCCTCCTGTATCCCCCTGTCCTCCATCCTCCTCCTGTATCCCCCTGTCCTCCAGCCTCCTCCTGTAGTCTCCTGTCCTCCAGCCTCCTCCTGTAGTCTCCTGTCCTCCAGCCTCCTCCTGTAGTCTCCTGTCCTCCAGCCTCCTCCTGTAGTCTCCTGTCCTCCAGCCTCCTCCTGTATCCCCCTGTCCTCCAGCCTCCTCCTGTATCCCCCTGTCCTCCAGCCTCCTCCTGTATCCCCCTGTCCTCCATCCTCCTCCTGTATCCCCCTGTCCTCCAGCCTCCTCCTGTAGTCTCCTGTCCTCCAGCCTCCTCCTGTAGTCTCCTGTCCTCCAGCCTCCTCCTGTAGTCTCCTGTCCTCCAGCCTCCTCCTGTAGTCTCCTGTCCTCCAGCCTCCTCCTGTAGTCTAATTTGGAGAAAATCTTGTACATTTTAGCATCACCGTCTTTTCATATGCAGATCTTTTTTATTTTTTCGGCTGACAAATCTGGTTAGGGGCTTATTTTTTGCGAGAAGAGTTGTTCTTTTTAGTGGGCTTATTTTAGAGTGCAGAACATTTTTTTAAAGAATTTTTTTAAAGGTTTTTCATTTTCGGAAAGTATTTTGCTTTTTTTCTCCGGCGTTTACCGTGCGGGTCCAGTAACGATTCTTTTTTATTATACAGATTGTTACGGACGCGGCAATACCAAATATGTGGGGGGGGGGGTTGTGTTTTTGTGTTTTTTATACTTTATTAAGTGTTTTAATGGGAAAGTGACATTTTAGGGGCTTATATTTTTATGTATTTATTTTTTATTTATTCTAATGTGTAGTGTTAAGTGTTTTTACACGTTTTTCCTTTTCCATACTTGAACCAGCGATGCTCTGATTCTCTGATCACTGGTTCAAGTCCAATACACTGCTATACAATACTATTTCATTGTAGAGCAGTGTACAATGTCTGGTGGTGCAGAAGCATGCACAGACAGTTTACGGTCAGACCCGGAAGGGATCTGACTTCCAGGGAGATTGTGCAGCCCCAGGGCACTTGGCAGACCACGGGGCTGCCCAGAAGAGGAACACCCTTACACGCCGTGGTCTTGCTTGACCGCGGCGTGTAAGGGGTTAAACCCTGTGATCGGAGTTGGGAGTCGGAGTTTGCAGGTGTTAGAGCACGTGTCAGCTGTGATTGACAGCTGATAGCCGCTACGTCTGGTGCCAGCTCTGTTTGTGAGCCGGTGCCAGAAGCAGTACGCTATACTACGTCCCGGTGCGCTAAGTATCTAGCCGCAGGGACGTAGTATAATGTCCAGGTGCGCCTAGGGGTTATTAGCTATATATATCCCTCTCGGTGTGGAGAAGGGCAAAATAATCGCAATGTCTGGCGGTTCGCAAGACATTGCGATTATTTCAGGGCTTGTATGTCACAAAGCTGCCATACAAGCCCTGATAGATGTGCCCTGTCACACACTGAGCTGTAACTGTGCATGATGTCTTTGACTGTCCTACCTCATGCTGGTAGATGCTCCTAATAGACGTCTGTAGCTGCTGGAGGGGGGCACATCACATCTCCTGCTATCTCTCTGTGCTGCCTCCCTCCCCCTGCACAGCTATCAGGTGAAGGAGCAGAGGAGTCTCCACATCTATGGCCAGCAGCCGCTCTCCAGGTGACCCCCATGATGATTCCTCAGACACTGCAGCTCACGCAGGGGGAAGAGTTGGGCACGGCTCTGCTGTGCTGTGCCCTGCATAGCTGGCAGCTCAGGCTCAGACTTCAAAGCAGCCGCTCTCCTGGTGAGGACGCTCCCCCCCCCTCCCCCATGATTATTCCTCCTCACACACGGCACGGCTCACACAGGGGGAGGAGGGGCGGCCCGGGGGAGGAGGAGGAGGGGCTGTGCTGGGAGCAGAGCTCGCGTTGTCTCCTCTGCAGTCAGTGTCCCGGGACCAGGAGACGGGACAAAGTCTCCTGGTGCGGGAAAACGCATAACAAAGCGTGACAACCTCTTAACCTCCCGGGGCGGCGGGACAAGGCTAAAAAAACGTGAAAGTCCCGCCGAAACCGGGACGGTTGGGAGGTATGCATAGATAGATATGAGAGAGACAGATACATAGATACATAGATAGATACATAGATAGATAGATAGATAGATAGATAGATAGATAGATAGATACATACATACATAGATAGATATGAGAGAGACAGAGAGACAGATACATAGATAGATAGATAGATAGATAGATACATAGATAGATATGAGAGAGACAGAGAGACAGATACATAGATAGATAGATAGATAGATAGATAGATAGATAGATAGAGAGATAGATATGAGGGTGCTGGAAAGATATAAAAATAGCTGCATGATGTAGTTTATATTTACAGGATAGCAGGGGAGGATGAGCTGATGCTATACTTTATTTATGTCATTTATTACCTTTCTATACTGCAGCAGCTACATGCAGCCCGGGCTCTGGTGATTCCTCTTCCCTCCTCTCCTATTGGCTGGTCGGGTCAGGTGACCAGCCCTCTGTGTGAGTCCCGGCTTTAGCAGGGGGGAAGGCAGGGCAATGACTGCCTTCCTGCTGACATTACTGTGCTCAGGGGTCCCAAAAGAGCACATGGAACAGTGACAGCTGCTGGACCCCTGTATCTAAGGGCCAGATCCTTATGCCCCTGCCCAATTCTATTATGTGGGAGCAGCTGTATCATGCTGCTCTCTTCTCCCCGCAGTGGTTTCTATGGGAACCACAATAACATTCAGCGCTCCCGACAGCCGGAGGTGCGTGCCCACAGGAACAGCTCTGCGTGCCGCATGTGGCACGCGTGCCATAGGTTCGCCATCGCTGACCTATGTTATAATCCGCTAGTGCCTGCACTGCGCGGGAAGTGTGCACCAACATAGAGCGTGTGATACAATTCTGTCTGGTCGCTGTAATGTGGAACGTGGCCCATCTCTGCACTGGAACGCACCGGTATGTGCAGATTTTTTTGGCGCGGTGGACAGAAAACTGGCCTATATGTTACTGGAAGGACTGAAACAGCAGATATTCGGGAGGCTGCGGCCGATAACAAATCTCTTTTATAAATCTCTGTCTCATTTCCTTGCACACTACGGAGAAGCGTTACATCTATGTACAGCGTCATGCACCATTGTGAATAAGCCAGAGATGTGTGGCAGGACGTGGAAAAGCCCAATCACTGTATGATGAATCATATGGAAACTTCTCAGTATCTCTGCTTGCTGTCGGTGAATGGTGGTGAGACTGCAGCCTGTGAGTATGAGCTGTGAGCAGTATTGGACATATACGGGTGTTTCCATTCCCTGACAGCAAGCAAAGATCTTGAAAACCATTATTGTAGAACATAAAGACAGTCACAGAACTTCACGATCAGGATTTAACATTTCCGAAAAGTTGAGTCCAGCTTCTTTGCTACCATTGATTGTAGAACGTCTTCCAGCTTCAGGCTTTGTCCTCTGCTCTGAGGCCGGTCAGAGTCCAATATATATTCCTGAGGGTGTGTGTATGAGCGCAGTGGGCGGAGCCTCACCAATGTATCATGTCCCGGGACGTCACTCTGAGGGGGTCGTAGTCTTAGGTCAGCATCTTGCAGATCCCCATTGTCAGGAGCAGATGGTAGAGAATGGCTGAGGAGGGAAGGGAGCAGAGATCACTGCCGGTATATCAGAGAGATATGTCTATTCTGTTCCTGGGAAAGCTGGGTGACATTCCTCATGGGCATCTCCTAAATACTATATGCGGAGCCTTTAGCTTTAGTGATCCACAAAGAGGGACTATAAATGCCAGGGTTTGGTATGGAAGCCGGGGCTATCATTTATAGGGGTTCAGACTTGTCAACAGTTTAGACTTCATGACCCAAAACTCTAAAAAGTCATGACCCAAAACAAGACCCCTTAAAGTAATCCAGGCCCATATATGAATACACATTTGCTAAAAATACAGATCTGAGACCACACCCCAAAGACCCTCAGCAGTGACCCCCTAAATCAATGTAGACGCAAATGGTGCTCAAAAGACTAAATCTCCTACATAGACAGAACCCAGGTTAGATTTAGACCCCAGACCAGACCTCAGAGTAGATTTAAACCACAAACCACACCCCTGAGTAGATTTAGACCCTACACGAGACCCCAAAGTAGAGTTGGACCCTACACCAGAGCAGACCCCAAAGTACAGTACAGGCAGTCCCCGGGTTACGTACAAGATAGGGTCCGGAGGTTTGTTCTTAAGTTGAATTTGTATGTAAGTTGAAACTGTATATTTTCTCATTGAAGTTCTAGACAAATTTTTTTCTTTTGTCCCAGTGACAATTGGAGTTTCAAAATTTTAGCTGTAATTGGACCAAGGATTATCAATGAAGCTTCATTACAGACACTTTACAGCTGATCATTGCAGTCTGGGACTATATTAAAGCATCCAGAGACCTTCACCAGAGGTCACAGTGGGCAGAGGGGTCTGTCTGTAACTATGAGTCGTCTGTAAGTCGGGTGTCCTTAAGTAGGGGACCGCCTGTAATGGCCAAAAGTTTTGAGAATGATGCAAATGTTGATTTTTACAAAGTCTACTGCATCAGGTTTTATAATGGCAATTTGCATATACTCCAGAATGTTATAATGAATGATCAGCTTAACAGCAATTAAATGCAAAGTCAATATTTGCCTAGAAAATGAACTTTTTCCCACAAAACACATTTCAACTTCATTGCAGGTGCCTTAAAATGAGCAGCTAACATGGTGTCAGTGATTGCTCCAGTAACACAGGTGTGGGTGTGGATGAGGACAGGGCTAGAGATCAGTCTGTCATGATTAAGTAAGAATCACTCCACTGGACACTTCAACAGGATGCTGGTGCTTGGCATCATTGTTTCTCTTCTGTTAACCATGGTTATCTCTAAAGAAACACATGCAGTCATCATTGCACTGCACAAGACTGGCCTAACAGGGAAGAGAATCACAGCTAGAAGATTGCACCTCAGTCACCAATCTATCGCATCATCAAGGAATTCAGAGAGGTTCCATTGTTGCCAAAAAGGCTCCAGGGCGCCCAAGAAGGACCAGCAAGCGCCAGAACTGTCTCTTACAAGTGTTTCAGCTTGGGGATGGGGCTGCCAGCAGTGCAGAGCTTGCTCAGGAATGGCAGTAGGCAGGTGTGAGGCATCTGCACGCACTGTGAGACTGCGGAGACTCTTGGAGCAAGGCCTGGTGTCGAGGAAGGCAGCAAAGAAGCCACTTCTCTCCAGAAAAAACATCAGGGACAGACTGATATCCTGCAGGAGGTACAGGGAGTGGATTGCTGAGGACTGGGGGAAAGTAATTTTCTCTGATGAATCTCCTTTCCGATTGTTTGGAACATCTGGTAACAGCTTGTTGGGAGAAGACAAGGTGAGCGATACCACCAGTCTTGTCTCATGCCACCTGTAAAGCCTCCTGCAACCATTCATGTGTGGGGCGGCTTCTCAGCCAAGGGAATCGGCTCTCTCACAGTCTTACCTAAAAACACATCCATGAATAAAGAATGGGACCAGAATGTCCTCCAAGAGCAACTTCTCTCAACCGTCCAGGAGCAGTTTGGTGATAACAATGCCTTCTCCAGCATGATGGAGCACCTTGCCATAGAGCAAAGGTGATAACTAAATGGCTCGGGGAACAAAACAGAGATTTTGGGTCCATGGCCTGGAAACTCCCCAGATCTTAATCCCATTGAGAACTTGTGGTCAGTCATCAAGAGACGGGCGGACAAACAAAAACCAACAAATTGTGACAAGATGCAGCATTGATTGTGCAGGAATGGACGGCTATCAGTCAGGATTTGGTCCAGAAGGTGATTGAGAGCTGCCAGGGAGAATTGCAGAGGTCCTGAAGAAGAAGGGGCAACACTGCAAATACTGACTTGCTGCAGTAACTCATTGTAACTGCCAATAAAAGCTTCTGTTCCTCATAATATGATTGCACTTGTATCTCTGTAGGTAATAAAAACATCTGACAAACCAGAGGGCAACAGATCATGTGAAAATATTATATTTGTGTCATTCTCAAAACTTTTGGCCATGACTGTAGATTTAGACCCTAAGACCAGACCCCAGACTATATTTAGACCCTAGAGCGAACCCCAAAGTAGATTTAGACCACAGACCAGCCATTGGAGTAGATTTAAACCCCAAACAAGACCCTAAGTATATTTAGACCCATGAATACATCCTGTAATGAATGAAGACTCCAAAGTGACCTTATGGTAAGTCAGACTGTAGACTACATCATAATTTATGGCCCTAAACTAAATACAGATCTTCCAAGCGGAGAGTTCTCCCTAACACTGCCTGGGCTTCATAGTGTGTGGAGCCTGCAGACAGCACCTTGTATCTCAGCTTCCCCTGCTGGGGATATTGGGGTTCAGTGCAGGTGAGATGATTACCTGTGAGGCCAGGATAGCTGAAGACTGCAGAACCTAAAGCGGGAGCAGAGAATGAGAATGTTATATATTATACCTGTATATACACTTGTATAATCTGCAGTGTGTATACTCGGGGCTCAGGTATACAGCTGTACTATGGCTCAGATTGCACAGGATGGGGTTAGATATGACACATGAACTACATGCAGGGGGCAATACATGGCAGCGCACGTTGCAGTACATGTGCCACCATACGGTGCTAGGGGTATCCGTTCTGGTGTGACCACATCCTTAGAACGCGAGATGTTTCTGTCCACACATCACAGTTTTGTTGCAATTTAGCAAAATCTTTGCACAACCCACGAGGCACATGGACTGGAAGGAGTAACATACTCAGGTATCAGGGGATACATACTGCGCAGCATTAACTCCGCCACAAGGACGCCCCCCGTCTGCTCCTTCTGCTGCTTCCGTTTCCCGCAGGTCTGCAGAGAGATGTGAAATTATTGCTGATCATATATATGATTGTAATAATGTTACTCATTCTTCAGATTTGTTATAGTTTATAACTTTATAACATCCAGAAGCCTAGCACATTATAATATCTAGGTGGACTGGCTCCTTGTAACAAGCTAGAGATTAATTATAAAATGCAGAAGCCTAGCACATTATAATATCCGGAGGACCAGCTCATTATAATAACGAGGAGTCGGGGATTTGTAACTATGTGGAGGTCATACCCACATTATAATTAGGTTTTGGTGTGTTTGTGAGTAAAGTTCTTCTAGATGTTTAGACAATATAATAATTAATAATTAAATTATTAAAACCTAGACAATAATACTGTATATTCCGGCGTATAAGACGACCTGGTGTATAAGACGACCCCCCTACTTTCCTGTTTAAAATATAGAGTTTAAGATATATTCGCCGTATAAAAGACTACCCCTTTTCCAACGCATACAAAACACCGGTAAAAATTTAAAAAAAAACAGATTTGAATTTAACATGGTCCTTTTTTTAATTTAAATTCTTATGACATGCAGGTATATAGCAGGAAAACTGCCGCTCATAAACATAAGGCATACAACAACAACATTACCATTACAGCACAGCCCCCAGTAGTATACAGCACAGCCCCCAGTAGTATACAGCACAGCCCCCAGTAGTATACAGCACAGCCCCCAGTAGTATACAGCACTGCCCCCAGTAGTATACAGCACTGCCCCCAGTAGTATACAGCACAGCCCCCAGTAGTATACAGCACAGCCCCCAATAGTATACAGCACAGCCCCCAATAGTATACAGCCCAGCCCAGCATTAAAAAAATAAATAAACTTATATACTCACCCTCCGGTGGCCCCGATGTGCTGCGCTGCTACCCCGATGTCCGCGCGGCTCGTCTTCAGTGTTCCGCGCCGTCTTCTTTCTTCTGCTGGGCGCCATGTTTTTCCCGGCAGGCGCCTAGTATGACACGCCGCTGCTGGGAAAAACATGGCGGCGCCCAGCAGAAGAAAGAAGACGGCGCGGAAGACTGAAGACGAGCCGCGCAGACATCGGGGTCAACGGAGGGTGAGTATGCGCCCCGATGTCTTTTTGAGGCTGCCGGCAGCCATCGCTGTGAAAACACCCACGATCGGTGCTAGCACCGATCGCGGGTGTTACCGGTAAGCCTTTGCTGCAATATGCAGCAAAGACTTACCGGCTATGGAGAAGGCTATGAGCCCTCTCCATGCACCGGGACCCGACCGCCGCCGTGAATACACGGCGGGAGGTCAGGATTACCGGCATATAAAACGACCCCAGAGAAGACAGAAGATTTTTCTGTCTTCAAAAGTCGTCTTATACGCCGGAATATACGGTAAGTAAGAGGTGAGTTATATGCAGGTGAAGAAAATGGCGCCTGTCATCTCCATCATAGAAAATTTCATCATTGTAGATTCTCCCAAATCTACTGACCCCTTCCACCGCTTACCACAGGGCAGGAGAACTTCTCACTGTCACACAGGTAGGTCTCACAGTGCAGCCAGACTTTGGATAATTTTGGAACATTTTGAAAGCGAAAGGCATTGAACTGGAATGTAGCGCGACTGTTCTTCCCATTCTCATGTACAATAATAGTTTCATCAGATGGACAACTGCAGAGAGAAAATATCAGGAGATCGAAAGGAAGAACGTAGGGAGCAGTATTATAGTAGTTCTATTCTTGTACATAGGGGGCAGTATTATAGTAGTTCTATTCTTGTACATAGGGGGCAGTATTATAGTAGTTCTATTCTTGTACATAGGGGGCAGTATTATAGTAGTTCTATTCTTGTACATAGGGGGCAGTATTATAGTAGTTATATTCATGTACATAGGGGACAGTATTATAGTAAATATATTCTTGTACATAGGAGGCAGTATTATAGTAGTTATATTCTTGTACAGGGGCAGTTTTATAGTAGTTATATTCCTGTACATAGGGGACAGTATTATAGTAAATATATTCTTGTACATAGGAGGCAGTATTATAGTAGTTATATTCTTGTACATATGCGGCAGTATTATAGTAGTTATATTCTTGTACATAGGAGGCAGTATTATAGTAGTTATATTCTTGTACATGGGGGCGGTATTATAGTAGTTATATTCTTGTACATGGGGGGCGGTATTATAGTAGTTATATTCTTGTACATGGGGGGCGGTATTATAGTAGTTATATTCTTGTACATGGGGGCAGTATTATAGTAGTTATATTCTTGTACATGGGGGGCAGTATTATAGTAGTTATATTCTTGTACATAGGGGGCAGTATTATAGTAGTTATATTTTTGTACATGGGGGCAGTATTATAGTAGTTATATTCTTGTACAGGGGGCAGTTTTATAGTAGTTATATTCCTGTACATAGGGGACAGTATTATAGTAAATATATTCTTGTACATAGGAGGCAGTATTATAGTAGTTATATTCTTGTACACAGGTGGCAGTATTATAGTAGTTATATTCTTGTACATAGGGGGCAGTATTATAGTAGTTATATCCTTGTACATAGGGGGCAGTATTATAGCAGTTATATTCTTGTACATAGAGGGCAGTATTATAGTAGTTATATTCTTGTACATAGGGGACAGTATTATAGTAGTTATATTCTTGTACATAGGGGACAGTATTATAGTAGTTATATTCCTGTACATAGGGGGCAGTATTAAAGTAGTTATATTCTTGTACATAGTGGGCAGTATTATAGTAGTTATATTCTTGTACATAGTGGGCAGTATTATAGTAGTTATATTCTTGTACATAGGGGACAGTATTATAGTAGTTATATTCCTGTACATAGGGGGCAGTATTAAAGTAGTTATATTCTTGTACATAGTGGGCAGTATTATAGTAGTTATATTCTTGTACATAGGGGCAGTATTATAGTAGTTATATTCCTGTAGATAGGGGGCAGTATTATAGTAGTTATATTCTTGTACATAGGGGGCAGTATTATAGTAGTTATATTCCTGTACATAGGGGGCAGTATTATAGTAGTTATATTCCTGTACATAGGGGGCAGTATTATAGTAGTTATATTCTTGTACTTAGTGGGCAGTATTATAGTAGTTATATTCTTGTACATAGGGGACAGTATTATAGTAGTTATATTCGTGTACATAGGGGGCAGTATTATAGTAGTTATATTCCTGTACATAGGGGGCAGTATTATAGTAGTTATATTCTTGTACATAGGGGGCAGTATTATAGTAGTTATATTCTTGTACATAGGGGGCAGTATTATAGTAGTTATATTCTGGTATATAGGGGGCAGTATTATAGTAGTTATATTCTGGTATATAGGGGGCAGTATTATAGTAGTTATATTATTGTACATAGGGGGCAGTATTATAGTAGTTATATTCTTGTACATAGGGGGCAGTATTATAGTAGTTATATTCTTGTACATAGGGGGCAGTATTATAGTAGTTATATTCCTGTACATAGGGGCAGTATTATAGTAGTTATATTCTTGTACATAGGGGGCAGTATTATAGTAGTTATATTCTTGTACATAGGGGGCAGTATTATAGTAGTTATATTCTGGTATATAGGGGGCAGTATTATAGTAGTTATATTCTGGTATATAGGGGGCAGTATTATAGTAGTTATATTATTGTACATAGGGGGCAGTATTATAGTAGTTATATTCTTGTACATAGGGGGCAGTATTATAGTAGATATATTCTTGTACATAGGGGGCAGTATTATAGTAGTTATATTCTTGTACATAGGGGGCAGTATTATAGTAGTTGTATTCCTGTACATAGGGGGCAGTATTATAGTAGTTATATTCTTGTACATAGGGGCAGTATTATAGTAGTTATATTCTTGTACATAGGGGCAGTATTATAGTAGTTATATTCTTGTACATAGGGGACAGTATTATAGTAGTTATATTCCTGTACATAGGGGCCAGTATTATAGTAGTTATATTCTTGTACATAGGGGGCAGTATTATAGTAGTTATAATCTTGTACATAGAGGGCAGTATTATAGTAGTTATATTCTTGTACACAGGGGGCAGTATTATAGTAGTTATATTCTTGTACATAGGGGGCAGTATTATAGTAGTTATATTCTTGTACATAGGGGGCAGTATTATAGTAGTTATATTCTTGTACATAGGGCCAGTATTATAGAAGTTGTATACTTGCACGTAGGGGGCAGTATTATGCTTGTAGTGACTGATTTGGTTTTCTATATGACTTATTGTGTATCCAGATTACACATATCACAGTTTATAGTAAATTATATCTTACCCCTTACTAATTAGCTGCCACTGTATGTGATAAGCGTAGTCAGGAGAGGGGGTGGCCCAACAGTAGTTCAGGACAACCTTAAACCTGAATAACAGAAATAGGAAAGTTAGTTAGTGCATTGTTATTGTTTTATATAAAATCCTATCAGAATTCTTTGCATTATTGACATTTGCATACCTGAATAACAATGTATATTGTCTGACATACACATCTCCTATAATACCCCAAATAGTGTTGTAATATATCATGGATTTTTAAGACACTGCATATGATTCTAAGTAATTCTGCCAAACTATTCCCAATAGGTAGTGGATCTATGGGTTATTGTGAATTTATACCTCTATAATTTGTACCTGTTGCTAATTCCTTTGGCTTCAACCCCAGCAAATATATCTGATCCGATGTCTGACGTCTCCACCACGAAAGGGGCTTCTTTCTGGGTGGAAAACTTTGCGTTCTTCCCAGGAAAAAAAAAGCCACAAGAAAGCAACAAAAACAACCAACACAAAAACAAATAGAAATCAATGTAATAATCTGCCATGAAGAAGAGAACTGTCGTCTGCAAGCAAATTCAGAAGAAAGTTAGTAACCTTTAAGAGCTTTAATGCCTGTAGAATCCCTGATTATTAGTACAATGTGTGTAATGAGTGTGTAAACCCAAAGCAACTTCAAAGCATCAAACATAAGACACATAAATAGAAAAATGATGCTGGAGAATAGGAAGTTTCTATCTCACCCCAAGTGCTCCATTCCCATCAGTACAGGACAGTAGTGCTCTATAATGTCCTATATAATCTTGCTGATGCTTCTGAGTGATAGAGGAGAGACACAGGAACAGACAGAGGCTGCTGGTGAGAACGGAAAGCTTCTACTTCACCCCAAGTGCTTTATTCCCACTGCTACAAGTCATTACTTCTCTGTAAGGTCTTATAGGATTTTGTTGATGCTTTGGAGTGATAGAGGAGAGAAACAGAGACACTGGAGATAATAGGAAGCTTCTATCTCACCCCAAGTGCTTTATTCCTATCAGTATAGGTCAGTACATCTCTATAATGTTCTATATGCTCCTACTGATGCCTCTGAGTGATAGAGAGATATAGGCCGAGCTAGTGGCTGCTGGCGATAATAGTAAGTTTTTTTTAACATAAGTGATTTATTTCCATCAGTACAGGTTATTGCTCCTCTTTAATGTCCTATTTTATCCTGCTGATGCTTCTAAGTGATAGGAGAGGCACAGTCGGGGGCTGCTGGAGATAACATGATGCTTCTATCTCTTCTATTCTAAGTGAATGCGTCAGTTCCCCACTACTTTCTGTGTGCAGTATATGGGAGACATCATAGCATCCAGTCTCCAGCCTCCAGCTCAGTTACTCCTTATGTGTACACTTTCTTCTTTTGATTTTTCCTTCCCTATTTCTTTCAAACTTACATTTTATCAAACTTCTCTTCTTTGTGACAGATGTTAAACTTGTTTTTTTAGTAACCTTGTCGAGCCCATTTAAAGTAATTAAAGTGGATGTCCAAGACTACTAAAATTTGTATGCTTTCTTCCAAAAACAGCACCTTCCCTGCCCAGAAGTTGTGTGTGATTGTATATAATTGCACCAGGGTCACAATTCCATTAACAGCCATTGGACAGGGGGGTGATGGTTTTGGCTGGAGGAAGAGGAAGTTTTCCCATTGAAACCTTTTCCATGTCTTTTTGTTAGAAGATGTCCTCCAATGATTAACCGCAGGGAACTCAAAAGCAAGTGAAGCAATTTCTTCACAACGCCCCTACTGGAGACATGATGCATTGCACTCTGCTCATTGAAATCAATGGAACGTTGTGGTCCTCTCTCCTGATTTAGGTTTGCCTCTGCTGTGACTAATGTAGGAAGATCCCAATCACCTGCCCTTTCTGTATTCTGCCTTTAAAAATGTAATTTCAAGCATTTGTCACAGGAGGAGGGTGGCGGAGAGGGACGTTTGAAAGACTCACAAAGTAGAAATTGAGGGACAGTGTGCTTTCAAATGATCCCGAGCTCCCGTTCTTCACATGGACTGTGGCTACTCTAGAAGAAGGAAAAAAATATGTAAGACTGAAACATACATGAGTGGAATGCGCCTGGGGGATCGGTACTGGAAATATGGCGGCAGCTGAGGAGCAAGCTTACCTTTGGTCAAAGGCAGCATGGCTGACCAGATAATTGGACTGATAAGTGCAGGTAAAAGTGTAATTCACCGGTTGGCTTTTGACGATCAACGTGCTGTCATTGGAAACTATCGAGTTGTAAAAGTGGTAGATTGGGTTCTTAAACTGGAGAAGAAATGTATAGTCAATTGGGTCTAATAGTTCAGGAGATTAGTATATACTGCATATACAGCCACCACTAGTGGGAGCTCTGGAGATTACGACATATGTGCAGTTTGCCTGTAATGTGTGCAGTGTGCGGCAGAAATGTGTTGCACAGTCTTCATGAATCTGGCACCCCCTGCACTGCTCTGACAGAGTGCACGAACTTTTTTGGTGCACCTTTAACATAGGGTGTGCAACACAATTCTGTTGGACTCTGCATGATAAATGTATTGCACGGTCCAACTGTGAACCAGAACTCCTACACAAATGAGTCTCTGCAAGCAGTATGCACTAAGAATGTATAAAGGTCAGCTCAGGATACTATTACATACAGTATATTCAGCCACCACTAGGAGGAGCTCAGGAGATTACTACATACTGTATATACAGCCACCACTAGGAGGATCTCAGGAGATTACTACATACTGTATATACAGCCACCACTCGGAGGAGCTCAGGGGATTACTACATACATACAGTAGTAGGAGGAGGAGCTCAGGAGATTACTACTTACTGTATGGACAGCCTCCACTAGGAGGAGCTCAGGAGATTACTACATACAGTATATACAGCCACCACTAGGAGGAGCTCAGGAGATTACTACATACAGTATATACAGCCACCACTAGGAGGAGCTCAGGAGATTACTACATAATGTATATACAGCCACCACTAGGAGGAGCTCAGGAGATTACTACATACTGTATATTCGGCCACCACTAGAAGGAGCTCAGGGGATTACTACATACAGTATATACAGGTACCACTAGAAGGAGCTCAGGGGATTACTACATACTGTATATAGAGCTACCATTAGAGGGAATTTAGGCAATTATTTCAAACAGTATATACCCCCACTATTAGTGGGAGCTCTTCACATATACATTATACAGTCACCACTATGTATTAATATGTTGACCTCTACATCATTCTTTGGATTGATGAAGATGCCAATATGGCATAAAACACTTTGCCAAACTAATCATAAAATAATTAACTTTAAAAAATAATAATAAATGTATTTGGACACAACACACTGGTGAATCCTAGCCCCTGTCTATCTCCCACACATACATTTACAAAATCTGTGTAAGCTGCCCAACCCTGAAGGGAAGCAGCAGCAGTATCTTTCACCATTGTATGATGACCAATGCCCCCGGCCACCAGGTAAGTAGCCACGTTCTACTAACAGCACTGGCCTCATCTCTTTTTATTTTTTCTGCACCGAGAGGCAACCCTTTTTTTTTATATATCTTTTGGGGGATGGAAAAAAATAGAATATTTTAATATTGATGAATTGCCATTTTCTTCCAGGACCTTTAGCAGGAGCCCTTGAACGTTTGCATCAAAGTACTAGAATAGTCTAATGTATATTTGAAAAGTATTAAAAAAAATCAATAAATAAACTGTTAAAACTAAAAACTACCGAGGAGCCGCACTTACATCAGACTGTGTCCCACAATAGGATTTGTTCCTTGGAGATAAATCGGGAATGGTGAATTGATAATAACCCGACTCGATAATTCCATTATAACACACCCCGCCCAGAGCCAGCTGGTTGATCTCCCATCCGTATGGACACTCAGGGATTTTAGCCACAATAGATTTCGGGTAACAATGAACAATAATCACATCTGGAAGAAAAAAAAAAAGACTATAATTTCTTTCATATAAAATAAGTTGGTTCATAACATTTGTACTTATTTGTTTAAAATAATGACACAATTTTCATAGAATTATCAATATTATTAACACGTTATAAATGTGTCCTGAATGTAAAACAAAGCACAAAAAAATCTACATTATATATATATTTTAAAAATCATATGGTTTAAAACCTACAAATCTATTAAATTGAATTAAAGGAAACCTACCACTACGGATCTACCTATTAAGGTAGATCCGGTGGTAGGTGCATCTAATGTAAGTAAGGATAGCCCTTTTTAGTGGTAATCCTTTACTCCCCTCTTTATTTGCTAAACTCAGTGTATTATGCAAATTTTCACAAGAGGCTACTGAGGAGTGAAGTAGCCGGAGCTGAGGCTACACGGAGCGGCTACTCCACGCCCCAGTAGCCTCTTTGATCCTCCTGCCCAGACATCTTCAGCTACAAGGAGCTGCACGCACTCGTCCGCAAGCCGGAGTTTTGCGCATGCGCAGAACACAGGCCAGCGGCTGCATGATCTTGGCTCCAAAGCCGGAGCTACTGCGCATGCGCAGAACTTCAGCTCTGCGGGTGAGTGCGCCCAGCTCCTTGTAGCTGCTCGCTGAAGATGTCTGGGTAGGAGGATCAAAGAGGCTACTGTGGCGTGGATTTGCAGCTCTGTGTAGCCTCAGCTCCAGCTATTCCACGCCCCAGTAGCCTCTTTAGAAAATTTGCATATTACCCTGATTAAAAATTAGAAAAGATAGAGGTGAGTAGAGGATAAGCCCTAAAAAGGGCTATCCTTACATACGTTAGATGCACCTACCACCAGATCTACCTTAATAAGTAGATCCATAGTGGTGGGTTTCCTTTAATAATTTGTACAGTAAAATAAAAATCCTGAATATACTAAATAATTTCACTTAAAATAATTTTATAGCAAAAATTGTCCCAGGTTTATTGGTGAACATAGATGCAACATCTCTGGTGTGCATAAGGAATTTAAAAAAAATATATTAGAAATAAAGAGATTTTATTATTCACCCAATGGATGATGCAAATATTTTTCTTCTTCCTCAATGATCACTTTAAACAATGTAAGTGTTTTTACATTTTTCCCCTCTAAAACAGAAATAAATATGAAAGGAGGAGGACTATAAGGATCAGTGGACCTGAACAGCAAGGTTCAGGTCCCCGAATCCGGACTGCAGGAAGAGGGGGGTCTGGCACCGAATGCGGGTGTTAACTCTTTAAATGCCACAGGCAAAGTGATACAAATTCAGTTGTAAAGAAAAACACATGTGAAATAACTTTTGGCTTTGGCCAAAAAATATCATCGAAACAAACTGCGATGTGGGACAAAGGCCTTAAAGGAAATCTACCACTTTAAAAATGCAGATTTAAACCAAGCAAAATGCTAGCTGAGCCCATGATGATGCAGGATGTGATATTCCAATAAATCTTGTGCTTTCTGAATAAAATAACTTTTGAAATTCTGCTAATTACCGTTGGTTGATCCTACCGTTGGTTTGATCAGACTGTTTCTAATTATGCACGCCTACTGCATTTTGTATTTTCTATTCAATCCCTCCCTTCCACAGCTCCCTTCCACATGCGCGCTGGTCACTATTATCACTGTTGGGTAGTATCATGTAGTCGGCTACTTTTCAGTAATGAGCATGCATGCGTGAGTTCCGGAGAACCAGGTGACATCAGCAGCTCTTAGGAAATCTCGCGCATGCGCGCTGGTCACTACTATCGCTCAGCCGGCTGCTGGGTTGTATCAGGTAGTCAGCTGCTTCTCAGTAATGAGAGTGCATGAGCAGTTCCCGAGAACCAGGTGATGTCACCGGCTCTCGGAAGCCGTCGAAGGGGGGGGGGGGGTGAATAGAACGGAGTATGCGTTCATAATTAGAAACAGACTGTAACATGCACTGAAGCGCCCGGCACTAATCTGCATAGTTTAAAAGTTATTTTATTCAGAAAGCACAAGGTTTTTGGCTTATCACTAACAAATCCTGCATTAGCATGGACTCAGCTAGCAGGGGTTTGGTTTAAATCAGCATTTTAAAAGTGGTAGATTCCTTTAAGGGTTTAGTTACTTACCTGCTTTATTGGGAACACACTTTCCAGTGGAGCTTGCAAATAGTATAGGTAACAAAGTGAGAGTGAAAAGCCACATTTCTTCAAGACTGATGTGAAAAAAAACAAACAAAAACACTACAAGACACAGAGAAAAACCAGGCTCAGGGGTCTCACAAGACAAGGACGGACATCACTTCTTGTACCCCTGTAAAAACACTGATGAAAGAAAATGTGTTAAAATTATAGAAGGGACAAAATAATAAAAACGAACAGAGAAACTATTAATATAAAACCCTGTCAAAATGTAATATGCTATAAAATAAAGGACAAAACAATACACAATGGCCATTGATGCCCTGAAACACTAGACATGGCCTTTATACAGTTCTTTATCCATTTATTATTGTTCTGTTTGGTCTTGAATTATAGGGGAATGTGTTGCCCTTGGATATATTTTATAGCGGGGGAGGGTTCTATGAGGTTAAAACAATTGATAAAAATAAATAATAACTACATCAAAAATACAATTTGTAAAAAAAAGTTTCAACCTTAACGCTTACTGTTGTAATAAAAAATAAATGAATAGAAAAATTTTTTTCACTCGATTCTCCATCTTTCCAGTATTAGAACATTGGTTTATTTATGATCCTTTAAAATGATTAAAACTTACAAAACCCATTGCCAAAAATTATTAGAACTTTGAGAAACGACATATTCATTCTCATTATTATTATTGTTATTATTGTTAATAATAAAAATAATTGATTTTATTTTTTTGCAATGATCAATGATAGTTTAGAAGCCAAAGATGGATGTACATTTTTTTAATATTACAAAAAGTGTTTTTCCTATGTACAATTTAGTTGGTAACTAATCATTGTGGATCATATTAAATCATTACAACAATATCATTAAAAAAAGATATATTTAACCTTCCCAACATCTTTTTATACATTTTACTTAAATTTACAAATACTAAAAGAAATTTCAAATTGTAGAAAATGTTCGCAACCCAATTATTTTTAAGTTTTTTCTCCAGTTTTGATTTCTTATGTTTATTTGTTCTTATACATTTAAGAAAACTAAAAGGGACATTTTTCCCCATTATTGAATAATACATTGTATCGTACCTGCTCAGGGTGTTACGGTGCTGGTGTTCATGGCCTTGTGTTCCCACACACTTTCCCTGTGTATCTGAATCCTCTCCTGAACCTTCTGAGCGTCTCTGTCCTGATCTCTCCCCTTTTATACTCTAGAAGGTAAATAGGATCCTTCTTCTCCAGATAAATGTCAGCTGCCAATAATGACCCAGTGTTCATTACTCTGCGTTCCGGCTGAGTAAACTCCTGAGGATCCGATAAATGATGTTCTATATCTCCAGGTTCCTAACATTATGGCTTGAAATTTTTATTGAAGTTAGCATTTTACTTAAGTTTTTTTAATAATATTTGTCATTTTTGTGGGCCACCCTTTTTCTTCCATTCAATTTGATTATAAGGATCTTTGCCGTAAAGATGCAAAAACAGCTGAACGTGACACTTGACATTTTTTAAAAATATGAAAAAAAACCTATTGAAACAATAAAAATTCTAAAACAAAATAAATATTAAATATAATAATTACTTGTGAATAAAACTTTTCAAAATATATACATCACATTAAGTTTAATAAAGTCCCGATTCCCAAATCCCTGTGGATTCCTTGTGATTGCTCCACCTCTATCTCTGTGCAATGCTTCTCCTCCTGTCTTGTTCCATTTCCATGTGCTGACTGTATATGATTTAAAGGGCTAGTACACACCACTATTGATCTTTGCTGACGTGTCCTACTAAGAAATCCCTGAGGAATACTTATTTTATTATAATTCTCTACCAGTGGTGGCAAACCTGTGGCGCGGGTACCAAAGGTGGTACTCAGACCCCTCTCTGTGGGCACCCAGGCCATTTGTCCTGCACAGTGTTCATCAGATTGGAATGCAGGAAGAGTGGGAAGGTGTGGACAGAGCCAAATTACCTTTGGAGGTCATCCTGCTGACCCAACAATTCTTGTTGTACCGAGAGACTCTGAAGAGTAGCTACAATAATAGTGTAACTCCCCCCCCCCCCTTCTCTTAATTGTATTGTTGGCCTCAGGAGGCCAATATGATTGAAAGTTTTTTGAACAGGGAGCAATAAGTTACTGCTTAAATTGCCATGTTGGCATTTTGCGATAAATAAGTGGGTAATGTTTGTTTCAGCATTACTGCTCTATACGCAATATAGAGTTATACAAATTATGCTAATTAGTTTGTGGCATTTTAGAGCAACTCGTTTTTAAGCATTCACTGCCCTATTCCACTACAAGTCCCACCCAGCTGTGCCCCTCCACATTGCATAGAACAGCGACTTGTATCGGAAGACGGCAGTGAATAATTGAAAGACTAGTCATTCTAAGGTGCTACGGTGATGTAACCAGAGCATCCCAGAGCATATTTTTTTTAGAGTTGTAATAATTGAAATCCTAAGGAATATCATTCCTCAACACTTCAGTAAAGTCTTGGGAAACAAGTTATGAACAGCACCTATAGAGAAGCTAAGGGTTCATGAATATTGAGGACGATATGGCACTTTCTATAGGTTTACACAGAGCTAAGGGGAGCTCAGTATAAAAATATTATCATCCTAGAACACCTCATAAAGTCAGTCCATCAGAGTCAGCGGAAACAGTCCTGGGGTATCCAGCCATGGGTCCCATATAGCTTCGAATTTCTTAAGAGCATTTCTTTAGACAAATTTCTCTAATCGAAGAGGCAGATCAACTCTACTCCAGTATTCGGGGATCTGGATTCTTCCAATGAAAGGCTATCAATTTCCTAGCGAGGTATAGTAAACGTAAAACCACCAGCCCGTGACTCTCCAAACTGTGAGATCAGAGACCCAAGATACAGACCAATGGTATTCTAGGTATGTTAGCTGAGAAAATCTTTTCTATAAGGTCAATGACTTCCAGATAATATCTGTGCAATTTTGGCCAATTCCACATTAAGTGGATTAGATCTCTGTTTGTCATATCCCACCTTGGACAAAAGTTGTATAACAAAGTTTTTTGTTTGTTGTTGTTGGCAGGGGCCACAAGGCGGTGGAGGACAGGAGGCCACAAAATAAAAGGGATGAGGGACAGGGGCCACAATATTAGTGGGATGAAGGACAGTGGGCCACAATATAAATGGCTTGGAGGACAGGGGGCCACAGTTTGAGAGGGGGAAGAGGACAGGTGGCCACAATATAAGGGGGATGGAGGACAGAGGGCCACAATATAAAAGGGATGTATGACAGAGGGCCCCAATATGAGGGGGATTCAAGGCAGGGGTCACTATATAAGGGTGACAGAGGACAGGAGGCCACAATATAAAAGAGATGGAGGACACGGAGCCATAATATGAAAGGTTTGAGAACAGGAGGCCACAATATGAGGGGGCCACTATATAACGGTGACAGAGGACAGGAGGCCACAAAATAAAGGGAATGGAGGACAGGGAGCATTTATAAGTCCCTACTATCTTGGCTGTTTCCACTCAACACATGCATGGCTTCAACGGCCAAATGCTCACTGGGAGTGGTGGGGTTGCTGTCAGATGGCTTATCTCCCAGAGATGAAACTGCCCATTCCCTACTTTCCCCCACATATTCCATCAGCTAAGATTTGGAAGGATCGTAGGAAAATCAGAATGGTAAACTGCAGATTGCTTGAAATTGTTTATGGAAATCTATCATCATAATCCATCATGATAAACCTGGGACACTTACTCATAGATCCAGGCACCGTGACTGTGGTAATCTTTAAAAAGCAAGGTTACCAGTGAGACCAAAGATTGGTCTATCTGTGATTTATTATTTCTACGGCCGGGTAAACACCAGCAGCATGAGCCATAGTCCTGGATCGGCGGGGGACGTAGCAAACATGTAAGGCTTCAATGGAAATTTTGCATTATCTCTTGCTGTTGACAGCAACAATTGCTTTTTTAAGATCACTGCTGATGTCTTTCCTCTTTGGCCTTTGGCCTTTTGCTCCAGATTAGCAAACTACCGGAACATCTGTTATTGTAGAGGTGGTCACACTTGCTGATCATCAAGGGGCATTGATTTACAGCATCACTTACCCTTTACATTCCTATGGAGTGATGGACCCACTATACCACCACAAGCGATGACACCGTAAGCCAACACCTGAGAGCGGAATCTAAGAGTCCGCCGCAAAGCAGGTTGGTCTTGCTGTGGCGGGATACCACCCGGTCTCTCCACAAGTGCGAATTGCTCACGGTGGTGGCCAAGGCGAAGTACAGAATTGTAAAGCTGAAGCGTAGACAAGGGCAGGCTTGAGGTACGACACAGGATCGGAGTGCCGTACCTCCAGCCTGCCCTCAACTACGCTTCAGCTTTACGATTCTGTACTTCGCCTTGGCCCTCACCACGAAGGTCACAATAGGAATCACAATCACGCTGGATAAACCACAGGGAAGCTTTCTCTTAGGCATAGAGCGCAAATATCCGGAAGGGGGCGCAGGAAGGGGCCAGATATTTAACAAGGAAGGTGACCGGCCAGTGCCAATCATCGGTGCAATGGCCCTTTTAATGTTTTAAAGCCGGTGACATGGGTCCCAGGGGCACCCGTGACATGGAGGCAGTGAGGATGCACATTTTTCACACATGGCTTTTGCATTTTGGACCAGTTTTAGGTAAATAATGACGGATGGAGAGTGTTTTGCGCTTTTCTTCACCTGAAGGTACCGAATTTAAAGATGTTTTTATTTATGTCCTAGCATGAAAATAGGAGGCTCTATTTGGTTGTATATTTTTATATATATGAACTTAAAGTCACTGTAAAAAATTGCCCAAAATATATCAGTTTACTCCTGCGATACACAAGTGGAGAGATCTGGGAATCTGTGGTCAGTGCGGGTCTAATTGTCTGTAAGTGGCTAATAAATGTAATCTTCCCAGATGATCTCACGGAGGAAAAACACAACATTATTGCCGTGCGTAACCTGATCCGACGTTCAGGACAAATGTATAAAACAGGCAGATGAATCTCGGGGAGTTTGTGTTTCAGCGCAGGCTGTCTATACATGTTACCATCTACATGAGAAAGGCCCAGAAATGGAATTCACTTAGTCCGAGCAGTGAGCGATGGCGAATCTGATAGAGATGCAGGAATGAGGGACGGCTCGCTCTCCCAGGGTAACCGGAGCGCTTATATATTCAGCTCATCCCCGACAGTTATTATGTAACGACTTCTAATTAGATCTTGTGTTTCTTCCTTTAATAAAGAGGAATAAAACTTCCCCGTAAACATTGTATCGCCGGCTGAGCTCAGGGGACAGGGCTTGGATGCAACGTAGGATTTTTGATTGGCCAAATTGGTATCCCATGACTGCGTATCAGTGTCTGTCTGGCCGGCTGGGTTGACCAATAAAGACGTGTATTCTGGGATAACTTTTCTAGGGTATAGTTTCATTCTATAGGTTAAAAATGGCCGCACCAAGTTAATGAGAAGGGGTCTAAGAGATGGTCTGGGTTAGCAGAAGTTCCTTTACACCTGTAGGACCTTTCCTGCCCGACATTTCATATCATTTGTATTTGTGTACTGCTGAATTTCTCCTGTGGAGGCACTGTAGGCACATAAAACATTAGAGGTTGGGTTTTGTCCTATATAACAGGTGATCACTGTCATGTGATGTCACACAGGTGCACAGCTGCTTATATCCCCAGTCATGTGATGTCACACAGGTGCACGGCTTGTTATATCACCAGTCATGTGATCTCACACAGGTGTACAGCTTCTTATATCACCAGTCATATGATGTCACACAGGTGCAAGGCTCGTTATAACCCTGGTCATGTGATTTCACACAGGTGCACTGCTCGTTATATCCCTGGTCATGGTAAGTCACACAGGTGCAGTGCTCATTATATCCCTGGTAATGTGATGTCACACAGGTGCAAGGCTCGTTATATCCCTGGTCATGTGATGTCACACAGGTGCAAGGCTCGTTATATCCCTGTTCATGTGACGTCACACAGGTGCACAGCTCGTAATATCCCTGCACATGTGATGTCACACAGGTGCACGGCTCCTTAAGTTGCTCGTCATGTGATGTTACACAGGTGCACAGCTCTTTATATCACAGAGAATAATCAGAGCTGTGTGATCCGTAATGAGCACCTTTTATTTTTCATTAACCCCTTCCCAGGTCCTGGTGCATGGAGAGGGCTCGCGGGCTGAGCCCTCTTTATAGCCGGTAAGTCCTCGCTGCATATTGCAGCAAAGGCTTACCGGTAACACCTGCGATCGGTGCTCGCGGATGTTTACCTGACGATTGCGGCCGGCAATGGTGCCAGTGACTTCAAAAGATGGCTCCCCGCAACGTCATCATCAGGGAGCGGCGATCCGTCTCCATGGCTACTTCGTTTTAACTCATTCATTACAATGTGCTATCAGCACATTGTAATGAATGGGGAGTAAAATCCCCATATACTGCCATACTGTAGTATGGCAGCATATGATAGGATCGATCAGACAACCTAGGGAGTCTGAAAAATAGTAAAAGTAAAAATAAAAAAAATTACAAAATTAAAAATTCTAATCACCCCCTTTCCCTAGAACTGATATAAATATTAATAACCAGTAAAAATCATAAACACATTAGGTATCGCCGCGTCCAAAAATGCCCAATCTATCAAAATATAATAACAGTTTTCCACTGCATTTTACACCGTAGCGGAAAATAAAAGTCGAAAATGGCACTTTTCTTGCCATTTTGAAAAATATTAAAAAAATCTATAAAAAGTGATCAAAATATCACACAGTCCTATAAATTATCGCAATGAAAACTCCATCAAAAGTGGAAAAAAATGACAATTTCAAAAAAGATTTTTGTACAGTAGGTTTTAATTTTTGTAATTATATGAAGACATTATAAAATCGATACAAATTTATTATCCCCGTGATCGCACCGATCCAAAGAATAAAGTAGAATGTCATTTGGGGCGCTCAGTGAAAGCTGTAAAATTCAAGCCCACAAAAACACGTCGCAAATGCGTTTTTTCACCATTTTCACTGCATTTGAATTTTTCTCCCGCTTCCCAGTACACGGCATGGAATATTAAATACCGTCACTATGAAGTGCAATTTGTTACGCAAAAAAAAAAGACCATAACACAGCTCTTTATGTGGAAAAATAAAAAAGTTATAGATTTTTGAAGGTGGGGAGTGAAAAATGGAAGTGAAAAAACTAAAAAGGGCTAGGTCGTTAAGGCAGGACTGATAGATGAGGGGGTAGGAAGGGGAGATACCGACTGGGTGCACTATGCATTATGTGGTACTATGGTCATCAGCATTACCTCTGTACAAGGCTTTGGTCTCACCTGGAATATGGAGGTTCTGGGCACCAGTCCATCAAGAGAAGACCCCAGAGGAGGAGAGGGGACAACAAAGACCCACATGAATGATAATGGGTATCGAGGGTTCCGTTATGAGGGAAAAAAAAAATAGATTTATTTAGTCTCGAAAAGAGATGATTACGAGGGGACATGATTGATTTATATAAATATATGAATGGTCCACACAAAAAGATAATGGAAAGGTTAAATCAAATCAAAAGGCAAGGGGGCGGTGTCTCCATCAGGAGAAAACAAGGTTTAATCACCCGAGGAGATTTCAGGCTTTTTCACTGTAGGAACTCACAATGTGTGGAAAAGCCATGCTCAGGAGCAGAGCACAGCAGGGACAGCAGAGAGCTTCACAGAGCACAGGGGCACTGTAGATGACAAAGTCGCTTCTTGTGCGGCCTGTGGATGTCACTGTTACAAGTGCACTGTTTATGTCACTGTTGCGGGGGCACTGGGGATGTGGAGCACTGGGGATGTCACTGTTATGGGGGCACTGGGGATGTCTCTGTTGCGGGAACACTGGGGATGTGGGGCACTGGGGATGTCACTGTTATGGGGGCACTGGGGATGTCTCTGTTATGGGGGCACTGGGGATGTCACTTCTACGAAATATCTAGTCTTGTTTCCCATGCTCCTCTTGGTCACTTGCTGTGGTCACTCAGCAGGCTGGAGTAGTTGATCTTCCCGGCCAGGTCCTTGTCGTGGTGAGACATGATGTGATAGATCTCCTCCTCGTCCAGCATGATATTACACAGCCGCACCACAGATCGGAACTCAGGCAGAGTGAGGAGCCCCGAGCCATCCGTGTCCATCTTCTGGCAGGACTGAAGAAGCTTCCGCCACTCTGTGCTGGAGACCTACAGGACAGAACACGACCCAATGTAGTCCACTGGTCAGAGCCATCTATGGCTCTTTAATGGTGGCGGTATTAGTACAGTACAGAAATTGGCTTTTGTGTGTTACTATATGGCAGTATTATATGGACATGGTATGGTATTACACTGGTATGTGAGCATTATATTGCACTATTCTGTTATCCTGTTATAGTGTCACTATGTATACGGGAGGACTGTATGGTCCTGCTATATCAGCATGGTATGGTGGGGTTGTGTGCACTGTATGGCACTACATGATCCATGTCTTCTGGTCAGTATAAGAGAATATTCTCATAGACAGTGCACGCCCGGTACCTTCTGACGTAGTTTACTGGTGATGGCGTTCAGACCTCGATCTACAGACTGCGAGGGCGAAGTCATCCTCTGCTTGGCCTTCACTTCATGTCCGCCACCTCCATGTCTACTCGCCTGCCTTCCAGTCTGATATGGCTGAAGAAACCGCACATAGGAGACCCTGCAAGAACAACCCAGTCACACAGCTCAGAACTCCATCTTATTGCTGACAAGCAGTCTGTATATCCTGTGGGAGAGATAGTCGCAGCCCCGCCGCCTGCCTGTATATCCTGTGTGAGAGGTAGTCACAGCCCCGCCCCCTGCTTGTATATCCTGTGTGAGAGGTAGTCACAGCCCCGCCCCCTGCTTGTATATCCTGTGGGAGAGATAGTCACAGCCCCGCCCCCTGGGGAATGTACCTGTTGTGCCCATCACTAAACTTGGCAGCGATGGTGTCACAATGGTGTTTGGTGAGGTCGGGGCTCAGCTCTTGCAGGAGGTCAAGAAATTCTTCCCTGGTGACGGATCCAGAATTCTTGGGATCTAACTCCTTGAACTGGATCCAAAGGTCATCAAGAAGGAGCATCACCTAGAAGACAAGTAACACTGCAGTATGTGAGTACTATGCGGGTCTATTATATGAGCTCTGTATGGATGATATAGAAGAACTGTATGGTGCAGTTTCACATACTGTATATTTCCTTCTGATCCTCCTTGAGATGGTTCTACTCCTTCATTGGTGTCCAGCTGACTTTAATTAAACTGATTGGACTTGATTATGCAAGGCACACCTGTCTATAGAAGACCTCACAGCTCACAGAGCATGTCAGAGCACATGAGAATCATGAAGTGTACGGAACTGCCAAAAGAGCTCAGAGACAGAACTGTGGCAAGGCACAGATCTGACCAAGGTTAGAAAAGAATTTCTGCAGCAGTCAAGGTTCCTAAGAGCACAGTGGCCTCCATAATCCTTAAATGGAAGAAGTTTTCCTTGACCTGGCCACCAGCCAAACTAAGCAATCGTGGGAGAAGAGCCTTGGTGAGTCTTGGCTTTATTGCAGAGTCTGCAGACAAAAGCCTCTCCTCTGTGCACAATATATGAAAGCCGCATACAGTGTGCATGAAGGAAATTGAAAATTGAAGTTTTTGGAGTTAATTTTAAAGCTGTGGAGAAAACCAGATGCTGCTCATCACCGGCCAAATACAATCCCAACAGTGACACATGGGAGGCAGCATCATTCTATGGGGGCAGGGACTGGACCACTGGGTGTAATGGAAGGAAAGATTAATGCAGCCAACTACAGAGATATCCTGGAGGAAAACCCCTTCCAGATGCTCTGGACCTCAGAACCTTCCAACAAGACAATGACCCTTACCACATAGCAAAAATAACACAGCAGAGGCTTCAGAACATCCCTGTGACAATTCCTGACCGACCCAGCCAGAGCCCGGACCTAAACCCAATGGAGCATCTCTGGAGAGACCTGAAAATGGCCTCCGCCAACGTTCACCATCCAACCTGAGGGACCTGGAGAGGGGTCTGAATACTTTCTGTACCCACTGTAGATGTGTTACATGAGCACTGGATGGTTCTAGTATGTGGGCACAGTATGGCACAATTATTTGATTTTCAATGATGTTTTTTCAATTTTAGGTTAAATCAGCAGCAATGGCCACCGCTCCCGTTACTCTGCCATCTTTCCCCCGTATTAGCGCAGTAACGTTTTTGTCATCAAAGCCAATAGAACCAAACTCGAAACAGTCACCATATGCGATACCGCAATAATACCGCAGCAGGGCTGAAATGTGCATAGTGTGAGCCCAACCTAAGGATATAGGATAAACTGAGCAGAGACCGTGCCCCTCCTGTGCTCCAGGGCTCATTATATAACAGTCGTGCCCGCACCGTCATCTCCAGTTTCTCTTTATAGATTCCACCTTGACCCCTCTCTGCTGAATAAAAGCTTTTTAATGATTACAATCACCCCCCCCCTTCAGAGCGCAGATCCATTATCTGATTGTCAATGTCTTCCTTAACACTGCGCCCATTGTCCACCCGGTGTCCTCCTTTTTACCGATTGTCGCTCGGAGCAGACACATTGTACTGTAAATGGGGGCAAAGTCCCCAAAAGTTTCTCCTTTAATGTAAATCTACATCCCAAGACACTGGGCAGGAGGGGGGGGGCAAAACTTATAATACAATGTATCTGAGGGCAGTGTCTAATGTATGTAATCATAACTTTAGTGTTTCAATTCTCTCCTTCTAATTTACAATCAAGGGTTAAAAAAACCTGGCATCACATACACATCTGATGACATGTTTGTTACAATTGTTGAATAGTCAATTCTCCAGACTGATACATTGTAACAATCTATTAGAGCAGGAGAAAGATTTGAGCTGTGGAAGTAGCTACAGTAGATGAAACTGTAACAAACCCTCAGCACTAGGCTGCAAGCACACAAGGTGTTTATGCATTGCCCTGTGAATCGCAACACAATGGGGCACATTTACTTACCCGGCCCATTCGCGATCCAGCGGCGCGTTCTCTGCACAGGATTCGGGTCCAGCTGGGATTTAAGATGGTAGTTCCTCCGCCGTCCACCAGGTGGCGCTGCAGCGCCGAAAATAATCTTAACGCCCCGGAATGCACCATCCCATAGAAGGTGAAGGTGAGCGCTCCCCAAGCGACACATTTTCGGTTTTTAAATGCGGCGGTTTTTCCGAATACGTCGGGTTTTCGTTCGGCCACGCCCCCCCGATTTCTGTCGCGCGCATGCCGGCCCCGATGCGCCACAATCCGATCGCGTGCGCCAAAAACCCGGGGCAATTCATGTACAAGCGGCGCAAATCGGAAATATTCGGGTAACACGTCGGGAAAACGCGAATCGGGCCCTTAGTAAATGACCCCCAATGTGGCGTTAACGCATGCGTTTTAAAACACATCACAACAGCTGAGAAGAGGAGATTTGCCGAATGACATTGCTGTTAACATTTGCATTGACAACAAAATGCTATGCCAACGCAATAGGGCACCTTTACTTACCCGTCCATGTGCGTTCCCCGATCTGGAATGGACGACCAGAATGCACTGAAGATCGGGACCCTTAGTAAATAGGCCCGAATGTGTTAACACCACGTTAACAAAGCACACACATTAACGCAATGTTAGTGTGTGTTAACATTGGCTGAAAACCGAGCATAACATATTGCAGTAGCAGAACAGCAAGTATAGGAATGAATGTAAATGTCCTTAAACTTTCAGCTTTAGCGCAAAGAAATGTCACGTCTTAAAGGGATTGTACCATGTGTTTTCTAATGACATACACTTCACAGATTTAAGCCGATCGATGGGATCTGAGGTTTCTTATTTCTTGCTTGTTAGAAAAAAAATGCTAAAATCCTTATTAGATTATAGATGGGGCGCTATTAAACCATAGGGGGTCATTTACTAAGGGCCCGAATCACGTTTTTCCAACGCGTTACCCGAATATTTCCGATTTCCCCTGAATTGCCCCGGGATTGTGGCGCACGTGATCAGATTGTGCCGCATCGGCGACGGAAATCAGGGGGTGTGGCCGTAAGAAAACCCGACGGATTCGGAAAAACCGCCAAATTAAAAAAAAAAAAAAAAAAAAAAAAGTGTCGCTTGACACACGCTTACCTGCACCCAGGGTAGGACGGTGAACTTCAGTGAACTCCGACGGAATTCAGCGCAGCAGCGACACCTGGTGGACATCGGGCGCACTACCTTAGTGAATCGTCGAAAGACCTGAATCCTTCACTGAGAACACGCCGCTGGATCGCGACTGGACCAGGTAAGTAAATGTGCCCCAATGTCTATGGAAAAATGTTTCGCACAATCTGTGGTGTAAAGCGGTACTGCAAGCTCAGATGGATCGGTAATTTCTCACCTTTGTCTGGAGGAAGTTCGCAATGATCCTGGTGTCAGAGTTCAGCTTCAGAGAGCGTATTAGGCAGTCCCCATCACCTCTGACCGGAGGAGAGATTTTAGCATTTGGGAAACAAGAAGACTTTGTGGAAAAGCCAAAATGACGGATAAACTGATAGTAGTCAACTGTCTGGTCTTGGTTAAGAATCAGGGTCTTCCAGATTCGCCCTACTTCTTCTCTAGAAATCTCTGGATTGACATCACAACTGCAATGTAAAGGGTTAAAAAATTTATCATTAGCCAAGAAAGCAGTGGAAGCGTCAAAAATAGCAATCCTTAAAGGGATCTGTCAGTAGGTGTGACCCTGTTCACTTTCGTCGGACTGTGCATTTTCGGGGATTGCTCGGCTTGGACAGGTATTTAACAGGTGTCTGCGCTGGGATTGTGTCGCATGCGACCCTTTTTTGGCACAGCTGTGCTGGCCTCCATGTGACGCTAATTGGGGGAGTTGTGCCGTCAGATGATGTGACTGATCGGACTGAGCGCTGGATTTAACTTTCAAATTGTGTCGCAATCCAATGCACTTACATGCACTGGGAAGAAGAAGGTGAACTCCGGCGGACCTGAGCGGGGAAGCGACACATGCAGGATCTTAGAGAATCACGGCAGAGTGCATTATCGTAGGACCATGCACTTTCGGTGAACTTCGGGGATGGGGTAAGTATACGCGTCTCTGGAGAGAAGTGTAATCAGACCTCACACTGCTGTACTCTGTGCTCTCTGCAGTCAGTGTTACATAATGGGGCACATTTACTTACCCGGTCCATTTGCGATCCAGCGGCGGGTTCTCCGACGCTAATTCCGGTTTTCGGGCAATTCACTAAGGTAGTGCGCCCGATATCCACCAGGTGTCGCTGCTGCGCTGAGGTCCATCGGAGTTCACTGAAATTCACCAAGCTAGGCCGGGTGCAGGTAAGTGCGTGTAGAGCGACACATTTTTTTTTAAAAATTCGGCGGTTTTTTCAAATCCGTCGGGTTTTCCGATGGCCACGCCCCCCAATTTCCGTCGCGTGCATGCCGGTGCCGATGCGCCACATTCCGATCCTGTGCGCCAAAAACCCAGGGTAATTCAGCACAAATCGGTAATTTTCGGGCAACCTGACGAAAAAAACGCGATTTGGGCCTTTAGTAAATGACCCCTATTGTGTCTCTGGAATGATTTGTGATGAGACTTTTGTGTCACGGGGTTGTGTACAAGATAGGTAGGTTCTTAAGTTGAATTTGTATGTAAGTTGTATGTAAGAATTGTATATTTTATCATTGTAACCCCAGACAACATTTTTTTTTATCTCTCTGACAATTGGATTTTAAAAATGTTGGGTTGTCATAAGAACCAGGATTAACAAAACAGTTATTAAAGGTGTCTGCAATTACAATTTATTCATTATTTATTGAAGCATGAGGCTAAAGTACAGTAAATTACCACCATCCAGAGGTCCGTTTGTAACTAGGGGTTGTCTGTAAGTGGGGTGTTCTTAAGTAGGAGTCCACCTGTATATTGTTATTAGCAGCAGGAATGTAAAAAAATAATTATATGTCAGGATTGCAGATTCTCCAAATACACTGAATGTGTGTCCTCACACTGCTGGACCTTAGTGCTTAAGAGAGGTTCTTCTGCCCCAGTCTCTGAGTAAAAGTTGGAGCAGGATTCTTGTTGAATACTACAGCAGTCACTTTGAAAAGGCATGGGCTGCGGAGCAGCTCTATGCAGGGAACTAAGACAACAACAGTGCGAGGAAATAGGCATTGCAAATTCATATATCACAGTCCTGCTGCTACTAACCACATCCAAAAAGGTATAATTACACATCTCTACAGGGATCATACATAACACTGGCTTCAGAGAGCATAAAACACAGCCGTGTGAGGACACATCCCCAGTACTATATAAATCCATACATCAAAGTCCTGTTGCTATTAACAACATACGCAAAGGTGTTATTACACATCTCTCCAGGGACAATATCCAACACTGGATGCACAGAACACAGAGCACAGCAGTGTAAGGACATGCCACCAGGGCACTTGGAGAAGCTATGATCCTGGAATATAAATCCATATATCACAGCCCTGCTGCTACTAACAACATACACAAAAGTATGATTACACAACTCTCCAGGGACATTACAGAACACTGGCTGCAGAGAGCACAGAGCACAGCAGTGTGAGGTATGATTACTCATCTCTGCAGGGACAATACATAACACTGGCTGCAGAGATCTCAGAGCACAGCAGTGTGAGGTATGATTTCTCATCTCTGCAGGGACAATACATAACACTGGCTGCAGAAATCTCAGAGCACAGCAGTGTGAGGTATGATTACTCATCTCTGCAGGGACAATACATAACACTGGCTGCAGAGATCTCAGAGCACAGCAGTGTGAGATATGATTACTCATCTCTGCAGGGACAATACATAACACTGGCTACAAAGAGCATCACATTTGCTTCCAGATTCTTTACCGCTTCAGCAGCTGATACAATGACTCTGCAGTCAGTCTCCGCGTGTTGCCGTTGTCCATCTCGGTGAAGTTCCGCTCCAGTGTTTCGTAGTTGTTTTTGACTAGATGTCTGATGATTTCTGTGAGCTGCAAAGTAATGAGAACGTCAAGGGACAGCTCTGCAGATGGTCATGAGGAGACTGTCCTGGGAGATAATCTGCAGGGGTGGAGGAAATGCACATTATTTACACTGAGAGGGTGTTTTTGGGTTCCATAGAAGAAGGAAGAGGTATAGAAATGTCAAAAATAAATTAGTATGAGCTTATCCACAAAAGGTATATTCCTCAATATACATTCTCACAACTGAAGGTTTGTCACAATTGTATTCAGTCCAGATGCTCTCCTTTAGTGAAGGCCCAGCATTGGGGTTAGATAGAACACTATACAAAAGCTGCAGCATGGAGGACACTATACAACAGAACTGGGCAGTGTAGTGGAGAATACAGCAATTGGCCAGCACTTTCAGTAGCAACATTGAGCATATGATACATTACTAGTGCGAAGTAACATCCAATGGAGCAAGATACAATACATATGAGAAGAAGAAGGATGGAAACTAAGGCACTGCAGAGTAGCTAAGAATCCAGCTGTGGTGAGAACCATCCCTTACTAGAAGTAGTAGCACTGCTGATAATACAGCACTGAGGTGAGATATAGTACTTACTAGAAGCAATAACATATGGCACTCTATACTGCAGAAGTGAACAGTATAGCACTGATGTAAGTGTGGTTAACTATAACATTTATGAGAGGGAGAAGCCTGAAGGACATCCCAATTCTGAGCAGTGTAGCTATGAATACAGAATTGGAAAGTAATAAAACACTTACTAGAAACAGCAGCATGGAGCACAGTATAATGTATTTCTGAGCAGTGTAGTTATACACCCAGTATTGGTAAGAGAAAAAATACATACTTGAAGCAGCAGCATGTAGGACATTATAATGTAGTTCTAAGCAGTACAGTTCTGCATCCAGTATTGGCATGAGATAAAATACATAGTAGAAGCAGCAGGATGGGGAATTTTATATTGAAGTTCTGAGCAGCATAGTTATGCGTCCAGTATTGGCATGAAATAAAATACTTAATAGAAGCAGCAGCATGGAGGACAATATAATGAAGTTCTGAGCAGTGTACTTGTGCATCCAGTATTGGGTTGAGATACAACACTTATTAGAAACAACAGCATGGGGGACAATACAATCTAGTTCTGAGCAGTGTAATTCTGCAGCTAGTATGGCTATGAGATAAAATACATACTAGGAGCAGCAGCATGGAGGACATTATACAATAGTATGGGGCAGTATAATTACCTTATTGGATACTATGATTAACCCCTAAAACATGGGACAGGAGAGGCATCACCTACCTGCTCCTTGCTGCTCTCTCTGCGGTGACCTTTGCCGTTGTCACTGCTTTTGTTGGTCAGGTTTGATCTTCGGCTGCAGTCCGTCAGAACCGTCTCTCGCCCGTCCCAGAGACTTAGATTCTCATCACTGCAGACACAAAAATAATTTCACCCCAAGATTTAAGCAGAGCTGCGAAAACTGCAAGACTTCATATACAAGGGGTGTTCACACTATGCGCAGAGAGTGTTCTGCTGTATTGCATTGTGGGTAAAGTGTGAGTTATAGAAGACGCCCAGTATCAGGAACCTATCACAGATTAGCAGAGATGTGTATGCAGCTCTGGATGTAACATTCTATATAAAAAGATACAAGTCCTGAAATACTTTGTGCTGCTGTCTACACTTAGCCATACAATACAATCCCATATGATGAATATGTGACCACTAGAGGGCAGATCCCTGGACCCTCCATCCTCCTCCACAGCCCCCACTAACAATCATCACATTGTATACCGCCACTAATGTCTCACACGTCATACAGTGTTTTCTCTCCCAGCGACAGTGATCAATAATCTCAATACCTGCCATCAAACCGCGACAAAAACTCCAAATATCGAATGTCTCCATGAAGATTCACCGGCAACTTCTCCAGAATATGAGAAAAATCCTCATCTGTCACTTTTAAAGAAAATCTACAGAGCAGAAAAGAGGAGAATTTAAATTTGCAGTAGTATAGTAGTTATATTCTTGTACATAGGGGGCAGTATTATAGTAGTTATATTCTTGTACATAGGGGGCAGTATTATAGTAGTTATATTCTTGTACATAGGGGGCAGTATTATAGTAGTTATATTCTTGTACATAGGGGGCAGTATTATAGTAGTTATATTCCTGTACATAGGGGGCAGTATTATAGTAGTTATATTCCTGTACATAGGGGGCAGTATTATAGTAGTTATATTCCTTTACATAGGGGGCAGTATTATAGTAGTTATATTCCTGTACATAGGGGGCAGTATTATAGTAGTTATATTCTTGTACATAGGGGGCAGTATTATAGTAGTTGTATTCTTGTACATAGGGGGCAGTATTATAGTAGTTATATTCTTGTACATATGGGGGCAGTATTATAGTAGTTATATTCTTGTACATAGGGGGCAGTATTATAGTAGTTGTATTCTTGTACATAGGGGGCAGTATTATAGTAGTTATATTCCTGTACATAGGGGGCAGTATTATAGAAGTTATATTCCTTTACATAGGGGGCAGTATTATAGTAGTTATATTCCTGTACATAGGGGGCAGTATTATAGTAGTTATATTCCTGTACATAGGGGGTTGTCTTATAGTAGTTATATTCCTGTACATAGGGGGTAGTCTTATAGTAGTTATATTCCTGTACATAGGGGCAGTATTATAATAGTTATATTCTTGTACATAGGGGCAGTATTATAGTAGTTATATTCTTGTACATAGGGGGCAGTATTATAGTAGTTATATTCTTGTACATAGGGGGAAGTATTATAGTAGTTATATTCTTGTACATAGGGGGCAGTGTTAAAGTAGTTATATCCCTGTACATAGGAGGCAGTATTATAGTAGTTATATTCTTGTACATAGGGGGCAGTATTATAGTAGTTCTATTCTTGTACATAGGGGGCAGTATTATAGTAGTTATATCCTTGTACATAGGGGGCAGTATTATAGTAGTTATATTCTTGTACATAGGGGCAGTATCATAGTATTTATATCCCTGTACATAGGGGATAGTATTATAGTAGTTATGTTATTGTACATAGGGGGCAGTATTATAGCAGTTATATTCTTGTACATAGGGGGCAGTATTATAGTAGTTATATTCTTGTACATAGGGGGCAGTATTATAGTAGTTATATTCTTGTACATAGGGGGCAGTATTATAGTAGTTATATTCCTGTACATAGGGGGCAGTATTATAGTAGTTATATTCTTGTACATAGGGGGCAGTATTATAGTAGTTATATTCTTGTACATAGGGGGCAGTATTATAGTAGTTCTATTCTTGTACATAGGGGGCAGTATTATAGTAGTTATATTCTTGTACATAGGGGGCAGTATTATAGTAGTTATATTCTTGTACATAGGGGGCAGTATTATAGTAGTTATATTCTTGTACATAGGGGGCAGTATTGTAGTAGTTATATTCTTGTACATAGCGGGCAGTATTATAGTAGTTATATTCTTGTACATAGGGGGCAGTATTATAGTAGTTATATTCTTGTACATAGGGGGCAGTATTATAGTAGTTATATTCTTGTACATAGGGGGCAGTTTTATAGTAGTTCTATTCTTGTACATAGGGGGCAGTATTATAGTAGTTATATTCTTGTACATAGGGGGCAGTATTATAGTAGTTATATTCTTGTACATAGGGGCAGTATTATAGTAGTTCTATTCTTGTACATAGGGGGCAGTATTATAGTAGTTATATCCTTGTACATAGGGGGCAGTATTATAGTAGTAATATCCTTGTACATAGGGGGCAGTATTATAGTAGTTATATTCTTGTACATAGGGGCAGTATTATAGTATTTATATCCCTGTACATAGGGGATAGTATTATAGTAGTTATGTTATTGTACATAGGGGGCAGTATTATAGCAGTTATATTCTTGTACATAGGGGGCAGTATTATAGTAGTTATATTCTTGTACATAGGGGGCAGTATTATAGTAGTTATATTCTTGTACATAGGGGCAGTATTATAGTAGTTATATTCTTGTACATAGGGGGCAGTATTATAGTAGTTATATCCTTGTACATAGGGGGCAGTATTATAGTAGTTATATTCTTGTACATAGGGGCAGTATTATAGTATTTATATCCCTGTACATAGGGGATAGTATTATAGTAGTTATGTTATTGTACATAGGGGGCAGTATTATAGTAGTTCTATTCTTGTACATAGGGGGCAGTATTATAGTAGTTCTATTCTTGTACATAGGGGGCAGTATTATAGTAGTTCTATTCTTGTACATAGGGGGCAGTATTATAGTAGTTATATTCTTGTACATAGGAGGCAGTATTATAGTAGTTATATTCCTGTACATAGGGGGCAGTATTATAGTAGTTATATTCTTGTACATAGGGGGCAGTATTATAGTTGTTCTATTCTTGTACATAGGGGGCAGTATTATAGTAGTTATATTTTTGTACATAGGGGGCAGTATTATAGTAGTTATATTCTTGTACATAGGGGGCAGTATTATAGTAGTTATATTCTAGCGATTCTCATCTCATACATTCCTGTTGGATTTCTATAAGTAGGGATTTCTTTTACCTTTTCTCTAGGATTGCTCTGAAGTCTTGGGGGTTGATGACCTTTAGGTTATTGGTATCTGCTTTCCTATGAATAATCAAGACATGATATGCTTATTTCTTGCAGATTTGGTGGTGATTCACTATATAAATAAAGGTAGTGAAACTGAAGTAAGATCCGGCACTCTTTATTCCAGGATAAAAAGGTTTTAGGTTTATTTTATGGCTTACACCATGATAAAAGGAATCAGCGGTACATAACGTGAGGAATGGCCATTAATCATCAATGAGTGCGGGATCTTTCTGCAGGTTTGCTATCAGTATACAAGGGAAAATCAGACTTTCCTCCCCTCCCCATTACCTGACTATAGTAAATATATATAATATGGATAAATATCTGGAACTGTTCCTACTCTTTTTCCCCAATGTGTTCCAAGTCTACAGATGTTGATGGAGGTTTGAGCTTGTCTGTAGTTGTGTGATGTTACATGCAGCGTTGTGCGCTGTCACACTCTATAGCCATGAAGTCACATAGATGGCGGTATTACAGCATGGGCTAAGAGAGCGATCGCTTCATGACCAGCCCCATTCCCCCACCCCCCACCACGGGCACTGGTAATTTTCCTCTATAATTATTACTATTATAATATGTATTATAGATATATGCATTGTATATTTCTTCTCTCACCTGAATTCAGAAAGGAGGGAGTTAAAGTCAGCGTGGATAAACCGTAGGAGCTTGCTCTCTATCACACTGCTTGTGGACAATGAACTTGGAGATTCCCTCTTTTTAGTCCTGGATGGATCAGAAGATCAGAGAACAAGTTCTAAGACATGTGATCCTACGTCCTACATATTATTCCCTACCAGAGTTGTCAGCCAGCATTTAATGGGTGGATAACCTAGTATAGGGATCCAGAGTGATGATAGTTGCCACATTGGTATCATGGAAGACAGATCTGTGCTACATTTTACTTAATATCAGAAGCTTTTATGTTTATTTCAAAGTTTAAGACAATTCTGTTCAGACACTGAACCAGCAGGGCCTGCAACAATATAAAAGCTTCTGTAAACTATAAAAAAATAAATAGACAATGCCCGTACCCATCAACGAGGACCCGGTACGCTCTGCTGTTCTGACTTCTGCTCTGCACACTCTGCAGGAATTGCAGGTAATTGATGTGAGGTGACGTCTCATCCAGTCCACAGCGGGATAAGAGGTGACCCAGATGATCCTTGCTGAGGTGAAGGTGAAATTTTTCCAGAACTTGAAGGAAGTTCTCAGTGGACACCTATAGTGTAGGATATAGCAATAATAATTCTTTATTTATATAGCGCCTACAGATAACGCAGCGCTGCACAAAGCATGGCAAATTGTTCCCTGTCCCCATGGGGCTCACAATCTAATCACCTACCAGTATGTTGTGGAGTGTGGTAGGAAACTGGAGGACCCAGAGGAAACCCACACAAACACGGAGAGAACATACAAAATCTTTGCAGATGTTGACCTGGGTGGGATTTGAACCCAGAACCCCAGCACTGCAAGGCTGTAGTGCTACCCACTCAGCCACAGTGCTGCCCATGTATGCATATGCCATACGGTGGGTGTGTCCAGTGTATGAGCTGTGGAGGTGCGGCCTGTGCCCAGTGTATGAGTTGTGGATGTGCGGCCTGTGCCCAGTGTATGAGCTGTTGAAGTGCAGCATGTCCCCAGTGTATGAGCTGCAGATGTGCGGCCTGTGCCCAGTGAATGAGCTGTGGATGTGGGGCCTGTGCCCAGTGAATGAGCTGTGGATATGCAGCCTGTGCCCAGTGTATGAGCTGCGGAGGTGCAGCCTGTGCCCAGTGTATGAGCTGCGAATATGCGGCCTGTGCCCAGTGTATGAGCTGTGGAGGTGCGGCATGTGCCCAGTGTATGAGCTGTGGAGGTGAAGCATGTGCCCAGTGTATGAGCTGCGGATATGCGGCCTGTGCCCAGTGTATGAGCTGCGGATGTACGGCATGTGCCCAGTGTATGAGCTGTGGAGGTGAAGCATGTGCCCAGTGTATGAGCTGCGGATATGCGGCCTGTGCCCAGTGTATGAGCTGTGGATGTGTAGCCTGTGCCCAGTGTATGAGCTGTGGAGGTGAAGCATGTGCCCAGTGTATGAGCTGCGGATATGCGGCCTGTGCCCAGTGTATGAGCTGTGGAGGTGCGGCATGTGCCCAGTGTATGAGCTGCGGATGTGCGCCATGTCCCCAGTGTATGAGCTGCGGATGTGCGGCCTGTGCCCAGTGTATGCGCTGCGGATGTACGGCATGTGCCCAGTGTATGAGCTGCGGATGTACGGCATGTGCCCAGTGTATGAGCTGTGGATGTACGGCATGTGCCCAGTGTATGAGCTGTGGATGTACGGCATGTGCCCAGTGTATGAGCTGCGGATGTGCGGCATGTCCCCAGTGTATGAGCTGCGGATGTGCGGCATGTGCCCAGTGTATGAGCTGTGGATGTGCAGCTTTCTTTTATAGACAGATCCTTTAACCCCTGTGCGGGTGGTCATGGCTGCGGCCACTTTGGTTTCCATGCACATTGATTAGTAGAACATGTTCCCTTGATCACCTGCTCGGCCGTGCCATGTGCACTTACTAACTGATCGGAAACTCACCGTACCAGATCCCTGAGGGTCATATACAGAGAACTCCGTCCTCATGGCTCGGACCCCCTCCCTGAACTTCTCCTTCAGCCACTTCTCTATACTCAGGGACAGTTTTCTTTCACTTCCAGTCTTGGTTGCTTTCACATTGGGTTTTTCTAAGTGCAAAAAAATATGTAGTTTAGTTCTTATTCTCTAGTCATGTTTGTAGGCTACAACTTGGAAGCAGACAGGTTCATATAGTCCTGGATGTAGCTCAGTGACTGGACATGCAGTTTTGGTTGTGTTAGGAGAAGAAGACATAACAGAACTCAATGGGGCTCATTTACTAAGGGTCTGCAGACCGCACAAACGTCGGATTTGACGATTACCGATTTGCGCCGCATTTAAAAGGGTATTGTGGCGCATGCGATCGGATTTTGTCGCCGGGTTTCATGCGACACAAATCGCTGGGCGTGCCATCGGACAATCCGACTGATTCGGACTGAGTGCAGGATTTAACATTTAAATTGTGTTGCAAGCCAATCACTCATATGCATTAGGAAGAAGATGTTGAACTCCGGCGGACCTAAGCGGGGAAGCAGCACATTCAGGAAATCGGACGCACAATCTACCTGAATCGCGGCAGAGTTCATCCTTGTCGGACATTCCGGATTGGGGATCGCGCAGGGACCGGGTAAGTAAATGGGCCCCAATGAGTGTATAAGGAGTGAGCAGCTGTCATGTAGTATAGTATAGTAGTATACCGCGTGTCTGCTGGGGGCCCCGGCTGTCCGACACCTTCTGCAGCGCTGATAGGAGGAGGCCTCGCTTCTCTTCTTGTCCTTTTGTACCTAGATGATGTTGCAAGTCATCAAACCTCAGCACAGCAGCTTCATCCTTGACATATCTGTAAAATACATACAAGAAGATGGTAACAGACAACATCCTGGTTCCAGGAGCTTGCACTTTATATACTAACCTTCGCCACAATTTCTTATATTCCTCTTCTGACATCTTTAATCCTAGCTTGGTCAGGACAATGCGGAATTCGGACGCGTTCAGACGATCATTTGGAAACATTTTCAACAGTTCAAAATATCTGTGGATACAATGGGTTAATCAATCATCCGTAATGGAGCGCAGCAATCAGATTCCATTTGTAGCCTGCAGTACCAGTGATAACCACAACTGTTCCATAGACTTTCCATAAACAACAATACAATAGCGCTTGCATCAGATCTATAAATATATATATATTTTTTTTTAACCCCTTAAGGACGCAGCCATTTTGCAGGTTAAGGCTCAGCCCGATTTTTTGGATTCTGACCTGCGTCGCTTTATATGGTTATAACTTTTGAACACTGTTACTTATCAAAACGATTCTGAGATTATTTTTTCCCCACATGTTGTACTTCATTTTAGTGGTAAATTTTGGCTGATAAGTTTTGCGTTTATTTACAAAAAAAAAGAAAATATGATAAATTTTTTGAAAGATTTGCCATTTTCGAAATTCAAAATCATTGCGTTTCCAGGCAGATAGATTTACCACCTAAATAAGTTGCTGAATAACATTTCCCATTTGTCTACTTTACATTTTCATAATTTTTGATATGTCTGGATAATTTATTTTGATGTCACGCGGCTTACAAAAAGAATATCGCTTTTCCGGATTTTCAGAATTGACTATTTTGGGGATAAATACAGTTTGGAATGAAATTTTACATATTTAGCATCAAAACCCCCGTATATAACCAACCCATTTTCAAATCTGCACCCCTCAAGCTATCAGAAACCGCTTTTACGAAGATTGTTAACCCCTTGAGATCTTCATAGTAATTGAATCAAAATGGAGGTGAAATTTAGAATGGTCAAATTGTTCCCTTATACGTTCATTTAGCACTAAAATTTACACATTTCCAAAATATAAAAAGAGAAAACCCACCATACAATTTGTTCTGCAATTTCTCCTGAGTACAAAGACCCCCCACATGTGGCTGTGACTTGTTTTATGGGCGCACAGCGAGACGCAGAAGGGAAGGAGCGCCCTGCAGCTGCCAGGATTTTAGTTTCCTCATTGGCCCCTTTTGAAGGCTATAAAATTATCGCTTTTCCGTTATTTGGGCCATGTGATGCCATTTTTTTTGCGGGATGAGATGCTTTTTCCATTGTTACCATTTTGGGGTTGGTATCACCTATTGTTGAAAATTTAGGAACTTTTTTTGAGGGCAGGAGTAGAAAAGCATCAATTCTGTACTGGATTTTTTACTCTTTTTTTTTTTGGTGTTCACCGTATATCCTAATAGTCATGTTATCTTTATTCTATGGGTTGATACGATTACGGGGATACCAGACATGAATATATTTTCTTACGTTTTACTAAATTTGTCAAACAAAACCCTAATGTGGGGAAAAATCTATCATTTATGTATTGCTGTCTTCCAAGTGGCATAACATTGTTACTTTTTTGGCTACAGAGCTGGTTGATGGCTTGTTTTTTGCGGGACATGTTGTACTTTGCACCAGTATCATGTCGGAGTACACATGGTTTTTTGATCGCATTTTATAGCATTTTTTGTGGGATTGAATAGCTAAAAATCATAATTTTTGGAAGGTTTATAGCAGTTTTTTTTTACGGCATTTATCGTGGGGGTTCAATAATGATTTACTTTTATTCTACGGGTTGTTACGGACGCGGTGATACTATATATGTGGGGTTTGTGTTATGATTTAGACTTTTTTTTTAGTTATATGTCTCTTTATATGTTTTGGGGGTTTTGGGCATTTTTAGTGATTTATTACTTTATTTTTTTATTGAATAACATTTTTTTTTTTACTTTTTCACTTTTATACCATGGGACATGAAGAAGCAATCTTCTGATTGCTTCTTCATGATAATATTCTGCAATACTTATGTATTGCAGAGTATTATCAGTGTCAGCCTATGCACTTGCATAGGGTGGCACTGTGCCAGTAAGATGACGTCACAGACGCCATCTTACTGGCAATTCTTGCAGGTAACTCTGGGGTCCAGATCGGACCCCAGAGTTACTATAGCAACGATCGGCGCACCCCGAAAACGGTTCGGGGGGGGCCGATCGTGGGGGAAAGACCCCCCAGATACATGTTAGATGCCGCGGTCGCGCTGACCGCGGCATTTAACGGGTTAAGCACCCGCGATCGGAGACAACTCCGATCGCGGGTGTTACACTGGGGTGCCGGCTATCAGTCACAGCCGGCACCCCGTCTTTCCCGATGCCGGTTCGGCTCAGATCTTGAGCCAAACCGGCATCAGCTCAGCGTCCGATATATCGGACGCTGAGCGCTAACTCACTGAGCTCAGCGTCCGATATATCGGACGCTGAGCGGGAAGAGGTTAATACTATCACTTTTGGGGGTAGATTTTTTGACTACGCTGTTGTTTGGTATTTTTAATCACAGAAATCTAAAAAGAATTCTTTCTGCATAGTAAACATTTGTGAACGTGGCTTGGAAGTCATGTTTGATGGAAAAGTAGGTGAAGTGAAAGTTTGGTTGAAAGACTGGTTGGTTTGAAGACACATTGGTTGAAAGATGCATTCATGGAAGGCAGGTTCATTAGAAGCCAATTTGGTTGGAAGATGCACTGGTGGAAAGTCACTTGGACCACTATTAGCCATGTTCTTCTACTGCAGTAGAGCCTCAAATATCTTCCTCGGAGCTGAGATAATTGGCTGAAAGTCATGTGGACTGAGAGGTCTGTTGGTTGGAACTAGACAAATAGAAGACATATAGAATATCTGGAAGTCTTGTTGGCTTCAAGAACTGGTTGAACATCAAGTGGGTTGGAAGACATTTAGTTACAAGTCATTCTGGTTGGAAGATGTGCTGGCTTGAAGGCACATACTTGGTTGGAAGTTATGTTTACTGAAGGTCATGTTGACCACTATTAGCCACGTTCTTGAACTGTCAGAGAACCTTCTACTGTCGTTAGAGCCCAAAGACTTACGAGTTGAAAGTTATGTGGACGGAAAGGTGCGTTGGTTGGAAGACACTATGGATCTTTGAGTAAACACCCCTGGTTTATCAACATGGATTTTTTTTGGTAGATTTCCTTTGAAGTAATGTTTGTTGGAAGACATGTTATTTAGAAATTAAATGCTGAATGCTGGTATCCATGTTCTTCATCTGTGGAAGAACTCAATGTCATCTTCAGAGCCCAAATACTTTGTGGTTGACAGTCACCCTGATTATATAACCCTGATTATAACTCACCACGCTCTTCATCTGGAGAACCAGTATTTCAATGGTTGAAATACATGGTCACTTGTCATGCTCGTTAGAAGAAAGGTTGGGTGGAAGACATCTCAGTGTTAATACACATTGGTTGAAAGTTATTTTACTCAAAGTCATGTTGACTGTAACAAGCCATGTCCTTCAGATGTAGAAGAACCTTATGTGTGGCCATCATAGCCCAAGTATTGAAAGGTTGTGTGGACTGAAGGGCATGTTGGTTGGACACATGATTTCATTGGAAGTCAAGATGGTTGAGAAACATGTAGGTTTATAAACAAATTCATTGACAATCCTGTCTAATGAAAGCCATGATGGCTGGGAGCCATACTGGATGGAATACATTTTGTTCAGAAGACATGTTTGTAGTAGTGGAAGTCAGTCCAAGTAAAATCTATGTTTGATGGAAAATGGTTTGAACACAATGGAGCAGATTTACTTACCTGGTCCTCTCGCGATCCAATGGCACGTTCTCAGTGGAGGATTCGGGTCTTCCGGAGATTGACTAAGGTAGTACGCCCGATGTCCACCAGGTGTCACTGCTGCACTGGATTCCGTCGGAGTTCACTGAAGTTACCCTGGGTGCAAGCAACAAGCGCGTTTTTTTTTAAATACGGAGGTTTTTCAGAATCCGTCGGGTTTTCTTACGGCCACGCCCCCCGATTTCCGTCATGTGCGTGCGCCAAATTCCTGGGGGAATTCAAGGAAAATCGGCGCAAATCGGAAATATTTGGGTAAGGCGACGGAAAAACGCGTTTCGGGCCGTTAGTAAGTGACCCCCAACTGTGATTAATTCAACTTGACTTCCAACAAATGTCTCTTAAACATCAAAAAGGGTGACGCCACGTTGCTTGGTGGACACACACTGGTTGGCATTGTTATGGATAGTATGCCCTGTTAACATCCCCACCGAGACTCCCCTACTCCCCCACACACACACACACATGGACCTCTTCTGACCTGTTCCCAGCCATGTTCTTTAGCTGTAGATGGACCTCATGTGCTGTCCTCAGAGCCGCCTTATTCTTCCTCTTCATGGGGTCCAGCCATTCTGGAGGGGAATCATCCTCCTCAAGCTTGAAATGGTCGTAGAAGTTGTCAAATGTAATAATAGGCTTCCCGTCCAGGTGTAATCTGTATAAGAAGATGGGAAATATCACCATTCAATGCCAGGATGGGAAAGGGAAGAATCAGGGTTCTGTCCAGGGTCTGGGGAGGTTGAGTTCTCCACCATGTCACCCAGCTTTCCATGGAGATACAACATGCTGAGTCATCATACCTGCAAAGCAGCTGCTGAAATACCATCTTATGAACATAGCGCCCCAGAAATGTTGTCAGGATGATCAGTAATGCGTCCCTAAAATAGAATGACGTCAGTCAGAAATGGCTGATAACAGAAAGCAATAGACTGCATTCACCAGTCCAACAGGCAATCTCTTTCCTAAATGGAACTAAACACCGACTTATATTTCTCTACACAATGGGGCTTATTTACTAATGGTCCCGCAGCCGCATTTTCATGGTTTTTTCTGACTTTTTGGGGATCACACCGGGGAATGTGTCGCACGCTGAAATGTAAGAGAGAATAAATACCTGCTGACTCTCCCCCTGCCCTCAGGGTCATGTGACAAGAAAAGACGCTTCAGATCGTAGAATCCACCAGAATTTATCTTTTCCAACAGCTGGAACTTCAGCTGAAAGGAAAACACAACATGTAACATCCAAAACTATCAGCAAGTGTAATATCAGGACCACTGCTCATCTATGAGGGACTTACAGTAATAATCTACAGTCATAGAGGAAATGCATCCTGTATTATACTGCAGAGCTGCACTTACTATTCTGCTGGTGCAGTCACTGTTTACATCCATGACATTACTTATCCTGTACTGATCCTGAGTTACATGCTGTAAATCTTTTATTTTATATATAAAAATGAAAAACATAACAATCATAAACATAAATCAAGCCATAACTTCTGGCAAAATAAAACAATAATAATAATAACAAAACAATAATACAAACTAAAAGAGTCTTACGAAAATCTCCTGGCCCAGCCACACACACACACCACACACTCAGCACTAGACTGACTAGGAATAACGTGCAGCGGTCCCGGCCACCCAGGCCTCCATAGGCCCACTCCGCATAGGAGAGACCGGCCAACCCGGGCCAATGGATGGAAGCGCCCACCTGGTTGTACACCTCTGTGTTAAAGGGGCACTGAAGCAGGAAGTGGTCCATGCTCTCCAGCAGGCCACCGCACTCCTCCCGGGGACAACCCCTTTCCTCAGAACTCCTACACTTCAGATTGTCCCTCACACACAGCTTTCCATGGAAGCAGCGCCAAGTCACGTCCCAAAACTTCAAGGGGATCCTGATGGAATTCAATAAACTCAAACCCACCCCCAGATCCCGACTTGGGCAATCCCTGAGGGCCAGAGGCTTCTGGAAACCGGCAAACAGAACCCTCTTGTCAAGGATTTTCCTCGACATGGTCCTGATCTCCCACATTCCCAGACCCCACCGGCGAATCACCTTCAGAACCGGGATAGCGTAAGCCGGAAGATGCACATGCGGTGTGCGGAGATCCTTCACTTGCCCTCCTGTCTCCCATTCCTGGAAGAAAGGCCGAAACCATCCCCTGCAGGAGTATACCCACGGAGGAGCCCTCTCTTTCCAGAGGTTTGCTATATTGATCTTAAGAAAGGTATTCACTAGGAACACCACAGGGTTGACCATACACAACCCTCCTTGTCTCCTCGTGCGGTAAGTAACCTCCCTCTTGATTAGGTTCAGCCTATTCCCCCATAACAGCTGGAAGAACAGACTGTAGACCCGAGTCCAGAGGGGTTCTGGCAACATGCACACACTGCCCAGATATATCAGCAATGGGAGCAGGTAGGTTTTAATCAGATTAACCCTTTCTCTGAGGGTCAAAGACCAACCCTTCCACTGGTCCAACTTCTGAGCGGCGATCTTAAGCCTGCCGTCCCAGTTTTGCATGGGGTAATCCCCCTGGCCAAATTCGATGCCGAGAACTTTGGCAGAGTCCTGGGGCCCTGGAAGAGTGTCCGGGAGATCAAAGCCTGGACCCCCTCTCCCAGCCAGAGACTCTCACACATATCCCTGTTGATCTTGGACCCAGAAGCCTCTGAGTAGCGGTCAACCTCTGACATCACCCATTGCGCCTCCCCTCCCGAAAACGGTGACATCATCGGCATACGCTACCACTCTAAGAGCGGCTTCCGGTGCCGCCCGATCCATCTCGACTCCCACCAACGGCCCACGATCAACCCTCCTAAGGAATGGGTTGATCGCAAACACGTACAGTAGTGGGCTCAGAGGACAACCCTGGCGAACACCAGACCCGACCTCAAAAGAGCGGCCAATCCAACCGTTCACAAGCGGGAAACTCTCTGCCCCTGCATACAAAACTTTCAGCCAATTGACAAACTCCCCCGGCAGGCCATACCTCAGAAGGACAGACCAGAGGTACTCGTGGTTAACCCGATCAAACGCTTTTGCCTGATCCAAGGACAGCAAGTACCCCTTCCAGTTACCAGCCCTGCCCTGCTCCACTGCCTCCCGGACACAAAGCACAGCACTAAATGTACTGCGGCCTGGAACAGAGCAGTGCTGGGTCCCCGAAAGGAGCCGGGGCGCAAACTGCACCAGCCGATTAAACAGCACCTTTGCCAAAACCTTTCTGTCCATATTGAGAAGCGCTATGGGACGCCACTTCTCAACACGAGATCCGTCCTTACCCTTTGACAGGATGATCAGGGCAGACCTCCTCATTGACTTCGGCAGAGCGCCCGAGGAAAGACACTCATTGAATACCTCAGTCAAGAGGGGAACCAAGGCGTCCTTAAAGGTCTCCAGAGCTGCACTCACTATTCTGCTGCTGGTGCGGTCACTGTGTACATACATGACATTACTTATCCTGTACTGATCCTGAGGTACATCCTGTATTATACTCCAGAGCTGCACTCACTATTCTGCTGGTGACACTATAAAAGTGCAATAACTTACCTCCTCGAACTGTGTATCCAGCTGGGCCCCTGGTTTTGCTGTGGATTTTTCGTTTTCTTCTTTTCCATCTGTTTTCCCATCTGTAATTTAGATAATTAGGTGATAGTGAGATCGGCGGCCATTACTCCTGACATTTTGCACTGGACCCTTGGGACGTCAAGTATCACATACTGTGTAGGCTTTTAGTAGGCTTATACATTTATGCTTCTAATTAAAACTACTGCTCTATAATGCCCTGCATGACCCTTCCGATGCTTCTGAGTGATGGAGGAGAGATACATGGACAGACAGAGGCTGCTGGAGATAACAGTAAGTATCTATCTCACCCCAAATGCTTTATTCCCATCAGTACAGGTCATTACTTTCCTGTAATGTTCTATAATAATGTGTATGGGGGACATCATAGCCTCAGTGCAACATTTTTGATACACCTGAAAACTAGAGAGAAAACCGATTGTAAGGAAGTGCTGAGGCCTGGGCTCTGGTGAGGGATACATAGGCCTCTCTCCTATTACAGGAGGGGGCACATTCATCCTCTTGAGCATTGATATTGGGTGGATTTAATGTTTTTTTCACATAAAACTCAGAGCAAATCTACAGGGGCAGCTGATACATTGGGGGTCATTTACTAAGGGCCCGATTCGCGTTTTCCCGACGTGTTACCTGAATATTTCCGATTTGTGCCGATTTTCGCTGAATTGGCCCGGGATTTTGGCGCCCGCGATCGGATTGTGGCACATCGGCGCCGGTGTGCACGCAACGGAAATGGGGGGCGTGGCCGAACGAACACCCGACGGATTCGGAGAAACCGCCGCATTAAAAAAAATGGAGTGCCGCTGGACACGCGCTTACCTTCACCAGGAATAGGATTGTGAACTCCGGCGGACCTCGGCGGACTTCAGCGCAGCAGCGACACCTGGTGGACGTCGGAGTAACTGCCTTAGTGAATCGCTGAAAGACCCGAATCCACCGCAGAGAACGCGCCGCTGGATCGCGAATGGACCGGGTAAGTAAATCTGCCCCATTGTATCCTGTGCATGTGCAGGGGTGGGGCATGACTACTCCCTTTATTGACCTTTAAGTGTCAGGCTCCGCCCCTTCGGGCAATGTATTGATTTTTCCTTTAAAAACTCATCTGCAATTTTCTTATACATTTTATATAATTATATAATATATTTTATATAATGTCCTTTGTGAATATCCAGAGACTTCTTTCCTGTCCAGACCTAATACTTCTCACAGCTGAGGGTTTGCTACTGTTGTATCCAATTTATCTCATCCAGACGGACAGGATTACAGACTGATACCTTGTATCTAACAGTAAGATCAGGAGTGAGAGAGTGAGAGCTGCTAGTTACACTGGATACAATTGTAACAAACCCTCAGCTGTGAGACATCATACACAAAAACACAAAAGCAAATATTTCTAAGTCTATGATCCATTTGTCAGTCTCCTCTCCCCCAACCTTTTTATCTGAAGTACTCATAGAATACCGTAAACAAATTGACATAAGGGTTTAGATACATTTTGATGAACTGAATATTACTATTCACTGACAGCAAGCAGAGATCTTGACAATGGTAAATATGGCCCTCGTTTACCCGTGTTGGCCCAGTGGTCGAGCTTCCTCCAGTCCTCCAGCTCCCCGCTTCGGCAGGTCCTGAGGGTCTTCTGCAGGATGGTCTCCCCCCTCCCCTCAGATGTGGAGTGACCCTGCACTGATAGGCTTTCCGGGTCACCCTGGCGCTGTAGTGGGTGCTGAATCCCTGGCAGAATGGAATGTGCCCCAGAGAGGCCCCGTGCACCCGGCGGAGCCATGAATAACCCGAAACTGTGCCCAGCACCACTGACAGAGGAGAAGACAAGTTTAGGAACTGTCACTATAGACAACAAAGTTACTGCGGAGACCATTCACAGGCCACTCCGGGGACAATGGTCACCATGGAGACAGCGAATATGTATCCTGCAATAAGAGACGATTGTCTGCTGATCAGTAATTACACAACCAATATACAGGAGCACCTAGCCAAAATAAAGGGGGCGCCCATGCAGTATACTGTGGCACCCAACCAAAACACAGGGAGCACCCAGCTTTCTGAAGAGGAGACAAAGTAGAAACTTTCCACCTGTTCCCTCCGTACTGAGGCTCTGCCGGTTTGTCAGTCCTCACTGTAATTCTATTCATCAGGCTGGTGTTATATACAGCTCAGAAGAGAGTATCACACATGATAGGATTATATACACCGCTCAGCAGACAGCTCAGAAGAGAGTAACACACAAGATAGGATTAGATACACAGCTCAGCAGACAGTATCACACATGATAGGATTAGATACATAGCTCAAAAGAGAGTATCACACATGATAGGATTATATACACCGCTCAGCAGACAGCTCAGAAGAGAGTAACACACAAGATAGGATTAGATACACAGCTCAGCAGACAATATCACACAGGATAAGATTAGATACACAGCTCAGTAGACAGTATCACACATGATAGGATTAGATACATAGCTCAGAAGAGAGTATCACACATGATAGGATTAGATACACAGCTCAGAAGAGAGTAACACACAAGATAGGATTAGATACACAGCTCAGCAGACAGTATCACACATGATAGGATTAGATACATAGCTCAGCAGACAGTATCACACATGATAGGATTAGATACACAGCTCAGCAGACAGTATCACACATGATAGGATTAGATACACCGCTCAGCAGACAGTATCACACATGATAGGATTAGATAAACAGCTCAGAAGAGAGTATCACACATGATAGGATTAGATACACAGCTCAGAAGAGAGTATCACACATGATAGGATTAGATACACCGCTCAGCAGACAGTACCACACATGATAGGATTAGATACACAGCTCTGCAGGCAGTATCACACATGATAGGATTAGATACACAGCTCAGAAGAAAGTATCACACAGGATAGGATTAGATACACAGCTCAGAAGAAAGTATCACACAGGGTAGGATTAGATACACAGCTCAGCAGGCAGTATCACACAGGAAATGATTAGATACACAGCTCAGCAGACTGTATCACACATGATAGGATTAGATACACAGCTCAGCAGACAGTATCACACATGATAGGATTAGATACACAGCTCAGCAGACAGTATCACACATGATAGGATTAGATACACAGCTCAGTAGACAGTATCACATATGATATGATTAGATACACTGCTCAGAAGAGAGTTTCACACTTGATAGGATTAGATAAACAGCTCAGAAGAGAGTATCACACATGATAGGATTAGATACACCGCTCAGCAGACAGTACCACACATGATAGGATTAGATACACAGCTCAGAAGAGAGTAACACACAAGATAGGATTAGATACACAGCTCAGCAGACAGTATCACACATGATAGGATTAGATACAAAGCTCAGCAGACAGTATCACACATGATTGGATTAGATACACAGCTCAGCAGACAGTATCACACATGATAGGATTAGATGCACAGCTCAGCAGACAGTATCACACATGATAGGATTAGATACACAGCTCAGCAGGCAGTATCACACATGATAGGATTAAATACACAGCTCAGAAGAGAGTATCATAGATGATAGGATTAGATACACAGCTCAGCAGACAGTATCACACATGATAGGATTAGATACACAGCTCAGTAGACAGTATCACATATGATATGATTAGATACACTGCTCAGAAGAGAGTATCACACTTGATAGGATTAGATAAACAGCTCAGAAGAGAGTATCACACATGATAGGATTAGATACACCGCTCATCAGACAGTATCAAACATGTTAGGATTAGATACACAGCTCAGCAGACAGTATCAAACATGTTAGGATTAGATACACAGTTCTGCAGACAGGATTTTACACAGATTACACTGTCTGCAAAACTGTGTATCTAATCCCAACATGTGTGATAGTCTTCTGAGCTGTGTATCTTGTATCTTGTGTATCACATATGATAGGATTAGATATACAACTCAGCAGACTGTATCACACAGGATAGGATTAGATACACAGCTCGGCAGGCAGTATCACACGGGATAGGATCAGATACACAACTCTGCAGACCGTATCACACATGATAGGATTAGATACAGAGCTCAGCAGACAGTATCACACATGATAGGATTAGATACACAGCTCAGCAGACAGTATCACACATGATAGGATTAGATACACAGCTCAGCAGACAGTATCACACATGATAGGATTAGATACACAGCTCAGCAGACAGTATCACACATGACAGGATGAGATACACAGCTCAGCAGACAGTATCACACATGATAGGATTAGATACACAGCTCAGCAGACAGTATCACACATGATAGGATTAGATACACAGCTCAGCAGACAGTATCACACAGGATAGGATTAGATACACAGCTCAGCAGACAGTATCACACATAATAGGATTAGATACACAGCTCAGCAGACAGTATCACACATGATTGGATTAGATATACAACTCAGCAGACTGTATCACACATGATTGGATTAGATACACAGCGCAGCAGACAGTATCACACAGGAGAGGATTAGATACACAGCTCAGCAGACAGTATCACACATGATAGGATTAGATACACAGCTCAGCAGACAGTATCACACAGGATAGGATTAGATACACAGCTCAGCAGACTGTATCACACAGGATAGGATTAGATACACAGCTCAGCAGACAGTATCACACAGGATAGGATTAGATACACAGCTCAGCATACAGTATCACATATGATAGGATTAGATACACAGCTCATCAGACAGTATCACACATGTTAGGATAAGATACACAGCTCAGCAGTCAGTATCACACAGAATAGGATTAGATACACAGCTCAGCAGACAGTATCACACATGACAGGATTAGATACACAGCTCAGCAGACAGTATCACACAATAGGATTAGATACACAGTCCAGCAGACAGTATCACACGATAGGATTAGATACAGGCTGTATTACACATATATAGATGCATGTGTTGGTTCTGAGGGGGTTAATTTCCGTTTCATGAATTAGAGGCCAATTAAGGCAAATCTTTTGGTCCAATTCGGACAATCGTCCTTTGTCCCCTTTGTCCCCGTACAGAAAGGAGGGAGAGCCTGGGGGGTCCAGGGGGACGGGGCAGCGGGACGCTCTCAGCTGATGTTTCCCCGGTAACATCCATTGGGCAGGCGACCACAATCACTAACAAAGACCCAATAAAAAGCATGGCCTAAATATGGAGAGAGATGGATTAGAGAGGATCAGACGTCTCTGGCACAAAGCTGTGGGAATGCTGACCTACATGTATGGGGACTACAAGCCCCAGCAACTCCCACATCTACTTATATTCTACATTCTTATCCCTTTCCATAAAAGGTGGAAGTGTCAGCAGGGTTGTCACCCAGCTCTCCAAGGATCAGAAAGGCAAGGAAATAAAACTTGGAATAAGGATTAATGGTAAGAGAACAAGGAAGGAAAGATTGTTTAAAAAAATTGGGAGAAAGAAAAGAAGGAGCAAAATGGAAGAAGGACGAAAGTTAAAGAAAAAGTTGTGAGAGATGCAGGAAGAAGAATGGGATAGAAGGTTAAAGACATAAGGAGGGAATGGAGAAAGAAAGGATGAAGGAGGAAGATAACAACACAAGGAGGGAAGATACAAGGTGTGTCAGAAAGAAAGAGGATTGAGAAGGCGAATGAGATGGAACAAGAGAAAAATCATGGATGGAAGGAAAAAGGAAAGAAATAACGTGAATAAGAAATGAAGGAAAGAGAGGAAGGAAAAAAAAGAGAAAAAGTAAAGAAAGAAAATAAAGAGAGGAAAGGGGTAGAAAAATGCAGGGAGCTAAAAATTGGGAGGAAAGAAACATGGGAGCATGGATGAAGGTAGCAGAGAGAAATAACGAAAGAGGAAGGAAAGCAGAAGAGCAGGAGAAAGTGCAGTAGGGAGGAAAGAGGAAGTGTGGGAGGAAGTGCAGGAGGAAGAAGAGTAGAAAGACAGAGGAATAGCAGGATGAAGGAAGAAGAACAGGAAAAAGGAGAAAATGCAGAAGGAAGGGGTCGGGGGAAAGACAGAAGGGATGAACGGCAAGAGGAAGGGCAGGAGGGAGGAGAAAGGCCACAAGATAGGTGCAGGAGGAAAGAAGGGCAATAGGAAGGTGGAAGAGCTGGAGGAAGTGCAGGGGAGAGGAAAACTAGGAGGAAGAGCAGGAGGAAGGAGGACGTGCAGGAGGAAGGAAGAAGTAGTGCAGGATGTATGACGGACAGGAGGAAGAGACAGATGAAGGAAGAAGAGCAAGAAAAAGTGCAGGGCTCATCCTCCTTCTTTAGGACACCTAGGATGTAGATTTTTCCCCAGGATCCATCAGATAATAGTTATAGTTGATTTTCTCCTTTAAAAATAAGAATTATAACAAGTATTTTTTGAGCATCAGTCGCTAATTACTGAGATTCTGTGTCGGTGATTATCTGAAGCTGATCCAACATCGTCCTGATTCTTCACAGTCATTTCTCGCATTGTTATTGTCATTAACATTCCAGAACACAGCATTGCCCTGGGGAGGGCGGGGAATTATATAATAAGGAACGCTCAGGTGACCTCCTCATACAGGGTGACGGGGGGGGGGGGGAGCACAGATTAAATAGCCAAAGTCAAATGCCAAATCTACTTTTAATTCAACTATTGAAAAATGTAATTGAGATTTTCACACATGGAATTTTGGTTGCGTTTTAAGTGTTACAAGTGTAATCAGCTGGGGGAATGTTACACAGCTTTCTACACTTGTAGCAATGAAGAAAACACTTCCAGAATAGCTAAACGCATTGTAACACTTAAAAACGCATCCATTCTGGCGCACTGACTCATGTGATTCGACACACGCATTTTGACGCTTCCAAAATGCCACGTATGGACGCGCCCTCAGGTTATGTCCACACATTCAGTTTTTCTGAGGTCTACTGTAGGTTTACACCAAGGCGGTTATCTATGAGCTGTGTGTATGTGATATATGGTAAATCTGTGTGTTCTCCCTCCACAGATCTGTCCTTCACAGTGTAGATATTAGGGGTAGTAGTCGCTGTCTATGTGTGCCTGAAGAGTGAGAAAGAGCCTGCAGCGTTGTGGGATCACTGGAAGGGAAGGTGAGGTAAGTATGAAGTTATTTGCCATTTTTTTTATAGGGGACTGGCGGCTAAATTCTACAGGGGGCTGGTGGCTGTATACTATAGGGGGCTGGTGGCTGTATACTATAGGGGGCTGGTGGCTGTATACTATAGGGGGCTGGTGGCTGTATACTACAAGGGGCTGGTGGCTGTATACTACAGGGGGCTGGTGGCTGTATACTACAGGGGGCTGGTGGCTGTATACTATAGGGGGCTGGTGGCTGTATACTATAGGGGGCTGGTGGCTGTATACTACAGGGGGCTGGTGGCTGTATACTACAGGGGGCTGGTGGCTGTATACTACAAGGGGCTGGTGGCTGTATACTACAGGGGGCTGGTGGCTGTATACTATAGGGGGCTGGTGGCTGTATACTATAGGGGGCTGGTGGCTGTATACTACAAGAGGCTGGTGGCTGTATACTACAGGGGGCTGTAGGCTAGATACTACAGGGTTCTTGCAGGTTATATACACTACAGGGGTCTTGCAGGCTATATACTACAGGGGTCTTGCAGGCTATATACTACAGGGAGCTGGTGGCTGTATTCTACAGGGGGCTACAGGCTATATACTATAGGGGGGCTGGCTGGCTGTATACTACAGGGGCTGGCTGGCTGTATACTACAGGGGGCTGGTGGCTGTATTCTACAGGGGACTACAGGCTATATACTATAGGGGGCTGGCTGGCTGTATACTACAGGGGCTGGCTGGCTGTATACTACAGGGGGCTGGTGGCTGTATACTACAGGGGGCTGTAGGCTATATACTACAGGGGTCTTACAGACTATATACTACAGGGGGCTGGCAGTCTACATACTACAGGGGGCTGGCAGGCTACATACTACAGGGGGCTGGCAGGCTATATACTTCCAAAAACATTGTTGGAAGGGCCCCCACCAGTTTGCGCCCAGGGGCCCCCACCACCCTTAATCCGGCTCTGCTGTGAGGTAACAGTGTATGATCCGTATGACCGGAAAATGAATATGCTACATGTTAAAGGGGTGTTTCCATTTCAGCAAATAAATGTTATTGTTTGTATAATGAAAAGTCAAACAATTTTCCAATATACTTTCTGTATCAATTCCTGACTGTTTTCTAGATCTCTGCTTGCTGTCCTTCTACAGGAAGCTTCTATGATTACTTCCAGTGGACAGAATCTGCCCATGGTCACACAGGTGCACGGCTCGTTAGTATCAGAGAGTAATCAGAGCCGTGTGATATATAACGAGCCGTGCACCTGTGTGACCATGGTCAGTTTTATGTCCACTAGAAGTAATAATAGAAGATTTCTATAGAATGACAGCAAGCAGAGATCTAGAAAACAATGAGGAATTGCTACAGAAAGTATATTGGAAAAATGTATAATTTTCATCATGCAAACAATAACATTAGTTTGCCGAAATGAGAGTACCCCTTTAAGGATGAACCCTTTGAAATAGAGACATCATACATTCTGCACTCAGTCTCTATCTGTACTGTGGATATTGTAACATTGTCTATGTGGATATAATAGACGTTTGGCTCTTTAGCTTCTGTGGAACAGCTGGTGCCGGTAGTTTATTATAGATGACGGAGGAGCCTTCAGAGACCTGAGCTCAGCACATTCAGGTGATCATTATATGTGGAGAGGGGGGGGGGTCGGCACATTATACCAGATGCCTCTTAATGTGGCTCATCAGCAGTTATGTCCGCGACTCCTACATAACGAGGTGAAAACACGTACACTGAGGGCGGGGCTCAGGGACTTAATCAGATCTCAGTTTTTCTTCTCAGCCTTCGCCCGCCATATGGTGCCACAATGCCAGACAGTGAGAGGGGAGAGCCGTGTACGCTGATGGTGCAGGAGGTGACTGTCCTCACATATAACACCTGTAAGGAAGTGGCTCTAAAGCAAGGCCCGTGTCAGCACTGGCCATACCTGGGAAAGTATGGGGCCCAGGGCTGCTGGGGGGGCCCACATAAGGCTGTCTCTAATGAATCCATAGAGGATGAGGAGATAAGGAGGGCTGTATATAAAATAACCATGAGGGGAATGTTTGGTATGATACTAGGGAATATTTTAGGGAACAGGAGACCTTTTACTTTCTGACTTTTTAATGCTGCCACATGAGTTCAATGCAAAGGGGCCCACTGAGGCTCTGTCGCCCAGTGGCCTACTGAAACCTGGAGCTGACCCTAAAGGGTCATGCTCAGTCCTTGTATAACATAAATGTCTTTAACTTTCTAAGATCCTTTCATTTCCGTTCATTTTCAAATACAGAACATCCAACTAAAAGCCCTACAGTCGCAGGAGGGGGTGGAATATTTTAGTTCACCTTTCCTGATTAATGGATAACTATTCCCAGGATTCGGCAAATCAATGGAATTTTACATGAATTTGTTTTCATCGCTTCTTGTAAACATCTATCTGATCACAAGCTGCCAGACAGACGGGAACCTGAACTTTACATAAGCTTAGAATGCAAAACCTCAATGGTTTGCATCCAGTTACTAAAGTGACAGACACTGGCACACTGTGACGAGCTACAAATATGAGAGAAACACAAGGGCAAGGCCGGGACAAGGCATTTTGGTGCCCTAGCAGACAAGCAAACTCTTACCCTTCCCTGCACTAGAAACAATCTAAGAGGCCAACTGTTATGGTATCATATACCAGCAGGAAGTATAGCAGACCTGAAAATATCCCCTTCTAGCCAAAATAGTGTAATGTGGGTGAGGGTAAATGCGGCGCCCTTGGTGTAATGCAGCTTTAAGCAGGGATTACACGGCGACAAGGGATGTCAACCATAAACTTATAGCTCCTTTATTCCAGAACAAGGCAATGGCCACAACAGTAGGAACAATCAACTGATTCACGAACTTTCCACACCAAAGGTTTATATAAACTTTGGGAGTGGTCAGCCCAGATGTATTATCCAAAAAGCACCTTTGTACAATATAAAAACAACATTACATTTGATTGGTCAAGAAAATAACACTCCTTCTCAGGCAGATAGTAAGCAGCTGCAATACCATTTAGAGACAATGGAGGTCTCGCTGAGTTGATCAGGCTCAAAGATTCCTATTACATCTATGGGGAGTTTAGCTTCGCAACACACCGCGTTGGCAGGGGTGTTGCAGAAATAGCTACCTGCAATGAAAGTGGTAAAAGCATAAATATATACCAGCAGAGAATACACCAAGCACATAGATACCTACAGGGACTATACCGCATATATATACAGTGTCAGTGTTAGGATCACCGCGGGAGATGGTACTAGCCGAAACCTGGGACCAGAGTCTAAGTGGCACCTGGTCTTCACTAGAGCCCGGCGCAAAGCGGGATGGTCTTGCTGCAGCAGGGTGCCACCAGGTCATCCCACAGGTGCAACCAGCCTGCGGTGGCAGCCGAGGTAAAGGTACAGAATCGGAGTCCAGGCTCATGGTCAGGCACAGGCAGGAAGTCAGGGCAGTCAGCAGAGTTGCGGAGGTCAGAGGTCAAGTCCAAGGTCAGCAGAGCAGGGAACAGGAACAACACAGGGAACACACTGGAAGCTTTCTCTATAGCAAAAGAGTGCAAAGATCCGGCAGGGAATCCTGGGAACATCCGGCCTTTAAGGAAACCTGAGAGTGCCAGCGCCAATCAGCAGTGCGCTGGCCCTTTAACTCGAGTGCCGGCACACGTGCGCCCTATGGGGGACACGCGTGGACCAGGCCGGATGGGAGCAGGAGTGTGGAGAGGTGAGTTTGGTGCTGGGGGCAGCGCCACGGAGAGGGGCACAGGTCTTGGATCCTGGGGGAACCCGTGACATACAGTATATATATAATATTTACCAGCAATGAATATACAGTTCACATAAATATATTATACACACATATATAACTGCAATGAATATACAGTACACAAAATTTCCTGCAGATATAAATATGTAACAGCAATTAATGTACTACACACGTAAAAATATATATCAGCAGTGAATAGCCACATAAATATACCAGCAATAAATGTACTGCACACAAGGGCTGCCATCAGGCAGATACAGACATCACTCACTGTTCAAATTAGGGACATATCGGGAATCTTGTCCACAGTTTTCCTCAATAAACAAGTAAGGCCCTATTCACAGCCTAACTTGCTGATTGTTGGGGGTCTCAGTGATGGGATCCCCACAGAGCACTAGAAGGAGGGGTCCAAAGTACCCAGTCAGACATATCGTCGCACCCCGGAGCAGCAGGACGCGCGTGGCCAAGCTTCCCCATTCACCTCTATGGAGCCGACGGAGATTGCTGAGTACCCTTCGGACCCCCCCCCCCCCATTCTCATGGGGGTCTTATCATTGAAACCCCCACCGATCCCAAATTAGCTGAACTTGTTTTGTGGGAAAACTCTGGCTATAATAATATGTACTCCTCAAAATTGATGACTTTGTGCCCCCCACATATACAAATAATAACACCCCACACATATTATGGTATAAACTACAGTATAGTTTCCATATATTACACACCCCTGGCTGCAGAGATCACAGCACACTTTGAGAAGCTGCAATCCTTGAATATAAACTGCATATTCTGCAGTCCGACTGAAACATCAGTTTTAAATATATAGGTATAGTTGAACAAGAGTAATTTCCCTTCAGATGAGATGAGGCTCTTTCCCTCGCACATACAGCAGAGGCTCAGGGTTACTCAGGGTCACTCACACTCAGGGCACTCGCCCTCACTTATCATGGCGGCGGGGACTGTAGGCGGGCGCATGTTGATGACGTCACCAGCGTGCCGGCTGGAGAGGAGCAGGGAGAGGCGTGCACAGGGCGCAGTGCGGGGCTGCGGGAGCCGGAGAAAGGTGAGTCACGTGTCCTCTAACGCTGTACATTGTGTCCCCTCTATACTATGCATTATATACTTCACCTAGCATACACTATGTATCCTATACCTCACCCAGTATACACTATGTATCCTATACCTCACCCAGTATACACTATACATATGCTATGTGCTATACATGACATCGCTGCTCCGTGTATGGAGTATACACTGCATCTCCTGCTCTATACTATGTATCATGTAGAATCTGACAGGTCACTGATACATTTCATCTCCTGCATGTGCCTGACATCCCTGCACCATGTATGGAGCATACTGCATCTCCTGCTCTATACTATGCATCATGTAGAGTCTGATGGGTAGTGGATTGTTACAATGTATCAGTGGGACACAGTCCATGCAGTATTCTCTACATGTGCCGCACATCCCTGCACCATGGATGAAGTATACGTGTACCTCGCTGTTATGTATATGCAGTATACATTGTATCTTCTGCTTTACACAATATATGGAATCTGTTATCTATATGAACTGTTCTGCTTCTGTTTACTGTATATGTGGAGTATACAATATATCATACGTGTCCTGTACCTCTCTGATGCACTGTATTCCCACTCTGTGTACTGTATCTGTTATATGAGGCTGTATACATTGCATCCCCTGCATAATCTAATATCCCCTTAATTAAGACTACATGGAGTCTGTCTACCACTCTGATGGAGCTTAGGGCTGCTCTGAAAACCCAGTACACAACTTTTAAGTGTATATGATATTCTCTGTTCCTAGTGGTATCTCCTTTGCTCCTTCATGTGCCCCTGTATGTAATATACAATGTATCTGCTTTCCACTGTATAATATAGACTTGACACTGATTGTCACTTTATGGACTGTACTACTCTTATACCACTCATGTCCCTGCTGTGCCTAACCCCGCCTAACACCCCAATACATTGTTTCTATACATCATACCCTCTGCTGACCCCCCCCCCCCCTCTTCTTTACTACATGCTGCTTTTATTACTGATGCATTTCATCAGCTACAGATTCATGAGTCCGGGATATATTCTGAACTGTTCCTACCTGACAACTCTGTCCCCATATTGGGAGACTTCCTCAGGTCTTGTACCTTACACGCAGTAAAATATCCTCACCATGTATATAGCACACATTGACCTGCCTGATAATCGTGTACCCATGTATATGGTGTACACTATCCTGCCTGACAACCCTGTCCTCATGGATCTGGTATACACTGTCCTGCCTGACAACCCTGTCCTCATGGATCTGGTATACAATGTCCTGTCTGACAACCCTGTCCTCTTGTATCTGGTATGCAATGTCCTGTCTGACAACCCTGTCCTCTTGTATCTGGTATGCAATGTCCTGTCTGACAACCCTGTCCTCTTGTATCTGGTATGCAATGTCCTGTCTGACAACCCTGTCCTCTTGTATCTGGTATGCAATGTCCTGTCTGACAACACTGTTCTCTTGTATCTTGTATACAATGTCCTGTCTCACAACTCTGTCCTCATGTAAACAGCATACTCTGTCCTGTCTGACACCCCTGTCCTCTTGTATATAGCACACACTGTCCTGTCTGACAACCCTGTCCTCTTGTATATAGCACACACTGTCATTCCTGACACCCCTGTCCTCTTGTATATAGCACACACTGTCCTGTCTGACACCCGTGTCTTCTTGTATATAGCACACACTGTCCTGTCTGACACCCGTGTCATCATGTATTCAGCACAATCTGTCCGCTCTGACAACCCTGTCCTCTTATATCTGGTATACAATGTCCTGTCTGACAGCCCTGTGCTTTTGTATATAGCACATACTGTCTGACAACCCTGTCCTCTTGTATATAGCACACACTGTCCTGTCTGACAACCCTGTCCTCTTGTATACAGCACACACTGTCCTGTCTGACACCCCTGTTTTCTTGTATACAGCACACACTGTACTGCCTGACACCCCTGTCTTCTTGTATACAGCACACACTGTACTGCCTGACCCCCCTGTCTTCTTGTATACAGCACCCACTGTCCTGCCTGACACCCCTGTCCTCTTGTATCTGGTACACACTGTCCTGTCTGACACCCCTATCTTCTTGTATACAGCACACACTATACTGTCTGACACCCCTGTTTTCTTGTATACAGCACACACTGTCATTCCTGACACCCCTGCCCTCTTGTATCTGGTACACACTGTCCTGTGACACCCCTGTTATATGTCAGATCTCTTGTACATTATACAGGGCAGGATGTATTTATAGCCCCTGATAAGCCCCCTCCTCTTGTGACCTTGAAGTGACAGTCCTGCTCTGCTGTCCTCCAGTCGTGATCCTTGTAATGTGCATGAGTTTGTTTAAAGTCGTCAGGACAACACAAAGCAACACAAATATTTGTCAGAATGTTACTTTTTGTATTGATGTTTTTGGATGTTGTGTGTAGTGGCTGGAGGGGTCTGCCGTGTGCGCTACAAGTATTTCCAATCTTATAATATTATTCCTATTTGTGATCCATCTTTACCTTCTAGTTTTAGGATTTCTTTGTTTTGGGATTGAATTTTTATTTTTTCAATGCAGCTTCCAGGACCCTAACAATCCGATACGCTCTGCTCTATATTGCTCCGTTGTACATTTCTAATTATATTTTTATTTCCTGGCATTTATTTATTTAATACTTGTATTTCTGTGACATCCCAGGACATTCTCTGATGGGTGTACAGTCATTTACTCCATTACAAAACTTCAATGTTTTCTGTTTTATAAACCTAGGACGTTTAATGATTTAAAAAAAAAAATCCCTTTTTTATATTTGTGTTTTTTAACTAGATTTTTTAAAATTTGATTCTGATGGGAATTAGAAGTTGTTCTCTTTTTTTTTTTTTTCCCATAAAGATTTATAGTGCAGACCCCAGGACAGCCCTGGACAGTCCCAGCAGGGTCCTCATTCATCTTCTGCTTTGCAGAGTGACAGTTTTTTTTCTCTCTTTTGTAACGTGGTCTCTATTGTTTCCCGGCTGCAGGGGGTGGCGGAGGCGGCGGTGGCTCAGCTGCAGTGACCGCGGCGGTGGAGGCTTCATCCCGGCTGAGTGTGATGGAGGAGGCCGGATATTCCCTGGGTATGGCTGACATCTCCTACCTGCCCAGCTCGGTGGATGCTACGCATGGGAGGCTGAAGACCTGCAGTGAGGAGTGGGTGAGTGACGTCAGCATGGAGGGGTGCTCATCCCGCTGATACTTTGTTGCTGACAGTTTCCTCCATGGGATTGGTCAATGTAATGCTGTGTTGTAAATCTTAATCCATTGGCGTCCGTGTTGTAAATCTTCTCTGTCACGTGACCTCGATGCATTATAGGGTCATGACGGGTGTTTGCTGACGCATGCTGCGGTGTATTTGTAGGTTAATCTCTACGGATTGGGAATAAAGCAAGTACAGTGTTTATGTCTCCTCTTTGTTACAATAGATCAGTAGTGCTGTGCGTTACAATGTATACAGAGCTATCATGCCTGCAATACAGATGCTGCCAGCGAGTAGTGCCATTGGCAGTCAGGTGGTGGTAGTATATATGTGCTGTAGGGCAGTAGTATCTATTGGTTGCCATGTGGTAGTATTATTTATGGGGAGTTGGGCTGGTAGTATTATTTAGAGGCAGTTTGGTGGTGGTATTATATATGGCCGGCAGTGTCTCTTGGCGGTCAGGTGGTAGTAATATTTATGTGCAGTGAGACAGGAGTATTACTTATGGGCCACTGGGGGCGGGAGTATTATATATCGGTAGTCACATGTGATATACATGTTATCAGACACTTAGTATCTTGGTGTCTCTAGGGCGATGTTCACACTGGTGATGGGTTCTGTTCCAGTTGATCCCCTTTGCTATTCGATGGCTAGCCCAGGGTAATGAAAGTGGTTCATTATCCTACCACGCTGAAGGGGGCGCTACTAATGGCTATCAATTGGCACTAATCTGTATGATATACCAGTATTATCCAGGCATTGAATAGAACTTAATTTGCTTACGGTGGCCTCATTGTACATGATCAGACACTGATGTGCAGGATTAACATATAACTTCCACCTGTTGCAGCTATGTGTACTAGTCTTTTACTCTCTGTTATCAGCCATTTCATCCCGGGGAGAAGTGACTGTACAGGAGGGGCATACAATCTATTACTCTCTGTTATCAGCCATTTCATCCTTAAGTGAGGTGACTGCATCCCCTTTGTACAGTCACCTCACCTAAGGATGAAATGGCTGATAACAGAGAGTAATTGATTGTATCCCCCCTGAACAATCACCTTTCCCCGTGAGGAAATGGCTGATCCCCTTCGTACAATCTATTACTCTCTGTTATCAGCCAGTGAGACGCTCTCTGTCTCTATGATCACTGCTTCATGTCACACATTTCCGGAGACACAGGTGTGATACCTGCCGCTCCTCTTATAACTGTGCCACATAATTTACGATTCCTGCCCTTGTTTGTGCTCTGTGTAATTAACATTCTTGATTCTTATGAAACTTGAGGTTATAAAACAGGCTGTAGTTTATCTACAACAATTCTCTTACCACTCACTGTCTGGTCACCATCTATAAAATTATTCATGGATTAACTGAACCTGATCTGTGGGTCTGAACCATGGAGTGTGAATTAGAGACTTTATTACAGCAAGTAAATCTCTACAGACAATAATACTGCCATACTCTGCCCAAATAATACCACTATACGTGTCCCGTGGTAATACTTTCATACAGTGCCTCAATAATACCACTGTACTAAGCTAATAATAATTCCTTTATGTATATAGCGCACAGAGATTACGCAGCGCTGCACAGAACTTGCCAAATCAGTCCCTGTCCCCATGGGGCTCACAGTCTAATCAACCTACCAGTATGTTTTGGAGTGTGGGAGGAAACCGGAGGACCCGGAGGAAACCCATGCAAACACGGAGAGAACATACAAACTCTTTGCAAATGTCGACCCTACAATGCTGCCATACAGTGCCCAAATAATACCAATAAACTTTGCCAAAACTCACTGCTATACACTTCCCATATAATACCTATATCCATAGCCAAAATTATACTGCCATACAGTGCTAAGATAATACCACGATACTTCTGCTTTATGATTTCCAAATAATAATATGATTTAATGTAAAAAAAAAACTCCATGCTTGACCACAAAAACACTGCCATACAGTTGTAGCATAATGGCTCATACACTGCCCTAAATATAGCACCATACTGCTACATTAAAGGAAACCTACCACTTGTAGTGGCAGGTTTCCGATGGCAATACCGAGCACCAGCTCAGGGTGAGCTGGTGCCGGAGCTTATTTTAGTTAGTGTTTTAAACCGCGGTATCGCGGTTTAAAACACTTTTTAAACTTTATAGCCGGCGCAGGCAGGTGCGCGCTCGGCGCTTACCATGCGCGTGGCTCTCCTTCACTTCCTATGTAGCCGCGCGCACGGTAAGCGCCGAGCGCGTACCTGCCTGCGCCGGCTATAAAGTTTAAAAAGTGTTTTAAACCGCGATACCGCGGTTTAAAACACTAACTAAAATAAGCTCCGGCACCAGCTCACCCTGAGCTGGTGCCCGGTATTGCCATCGGAAACCTGCCACTTCAAGTGGTAGGTTTCCTTTAATACTTTCCTACACTCCCTGAATGATGCTATGATTTAGTGCCAGTATTATGGCTCACACCACACCCAAATAAAACCTTCATACTTCCCCCCCAAAATAACACTACCATACAAAAGTCAAACAATGTGTCTGTCCTATCTGCAAATTTACCGCCATACAGAGGCAAAATAATGCTGACACGTGGTCCTATTATTATAGTCTTCAGGACTTCACCCGAGCTGCACCAGTTCTCAGGAATGCCCGGAATGTACCAGACTAATAGCCAATGTCCAAAGCTTCAAACGTGCTCTTACAATCCATTTATTTAGGCAGATCTATTAAACTCCCTATATAAGATGGCGACTGATCGCTGATTCAAGAAGCATTTTTTTTAAAATTAACTTATTTCAGTCACTTATAAAAATAGCTGGATCATTGTTCAAGCTCTTATACCTCTTGTGTCACCCTCTCATAGACTGTAAGCTCTTGTGTCACCCTCTCATAGACTGTAAGCTCTTGTGTCACCCTCTCATAGACTGTAAGCTCTTGTGTCATCCCCTCATCCTCATAGACTGTAAGCTCTTGTGTCACCCCTCATCCTCATAGACTGTAAGCTCCTGTGTCACCCCTCATCCTCATAGACTGTAAGCTCTTGTGTCATGCCCTCATCCTCATAGACTGTAAGCTCTTGTGTCATGCCCTCATCCTCATAGACTGTAAGCTCTTGTGTCATGCCCTCATCCTCATAGACTGTAAGCTCTTGTGTCACCACTCATCCTCATAGACTGTAAGCTCTTGTGTCACCCCCTCATCCTCATAGACTGTAAGCTCTTGTGTCACCCCCTCATCCTCATAGACTGTAAGCTCTTGTGTCAGCCCCTCATCCTCATAGACTGTAAGCTCTTGTGTCACCCCCCTCATCCTCATAGACTGTAAGCTCTTGTGTCACCCCCCTCATCCTCATAGACTGTAAGCTCTTGTGTCACCCCCTCATCCTCATAGACTGTAAGCTCTTGTGTCACCCCCTCATCCTCATAGACTGTAAGCTCTTGTGTCACCCCCTCATCCTCATAGACTGTAAGCTCTTGTATCACCCCCTCATCCTCATAGACTGTAAGCTCTTGTGTCACCACTCATCCTCATAGACTGTAAGCTCTTGTGTCACCCCCTCATCCTCATAGACTGTGAGCTCCTGTGTCACCCCTCACCCTCATAGACTGTAAGCTCTTGTGTCACCCCCTCATCCTCATAGACTGTAAGCTCTTGTGTCACCCCCTCATCCTCATAGACTGTAAGCTCTTGTGTCACCCCCTCATCCTCATAGACTGTAAGCTCTTGTGTCACCCCCTCCTCCTCATAGACTGTGAGCTCCTGTGTCACCCCTCACCCTCATAGACTGTGAGCTCCTGTGTCACCCCTCATCCTCATAGACTGTGAGCTCTAGTGTCACCCCCTCATCCTCATAGACTGTGAGCTCTCGTGAGCAGGACCCTCACTATTGTACCATATGACTGCTATTACTCTGTAATATAGTATCTTACTTGGAAATGTTTCCCCAAAATCTGTAAAGCGCTCTGGATTTTCATGGCACCATATAAATAAAGGTTATTATTATTAGAGGTCATACTGTGCCTAAATAATGCCGCTAGACTTAGTTACGATAATAGGGACATGCGGTGCTCGTATAACAGCAGTGTGCCCTCCGGATGTGCTGACAGTCCTCTGTGCTGCTGTGGGCATAGCAGGGACTTAGGCCAGTCCTCCGACAATGTGTAGTCAGGGGAGCGTAAATCCTCGCTGCCAAGATTTCCAGAGACTAGGCTGATGATACGTGTTCTTATATACAACTTAAGGGTGGCCCTTACTGTCACCCACTATGACCGAGCCCCCACTAGTATCGGATGCAATGAATATACAGAATGCTACATATGATATCGCCTTTATCTTTTAGGGTGTGCGCTTCTCCAGCCCGGCCGTCTTTACATCTTCTACCCTGAAGTGGAAGGAGACATTGCTGAGCCGGAAGCGGCCATTCGTGGGCAGATGCTGCTACGTGTGCATGCCACAGAGCCGGGTAAGAGGTTTAAGAGAGATTGTCTGCGAGGAGAGGGGGGCTAATACCTGCAGAGGGGGCACCAACTGATCCTCTGGGTTTATGTCTTGTCTCTTCATATAATCTTCATCCCATTCATCCTTATATGACTGTTACAATGGTACAAGGATTAGATTGTGACTTCCTAGGTTTCTTGTATGTGACTGCATCTCCAGCAGGAGAATAGTGAGTGCAGCTCTGGAGTATAATACAGGATGTAACTCAGGATCAGTACAGGATAAGTAATGTCATGTATGTACACAGTGACTGCACCAGCAGCAGAATAGTGAGTGCAGCTCTGGAGTATAATACAGGATGTAACTCAGTATCAGTACAGGATAAGTAATGTCATCAAGGGCGTAACTACAGTGGTAGCAGCCATAGCAGCCGCTATGGGGCCCACAGTGTCAGGGGGCCCCAACATCCAACCTGACATACTAAAGAGTAGAGAATGCGCTCCATTATATACATATTATTCTGCACATTATACAGCATAACATGTATATAACATATATGTGATACATGTGTATACATGCTCTATTTGTGTGTATAAATGTGTGATTATAACTTGCATGTGTGAGTATACAAATATGTATATTTCTTTAGTGAGAAGGGGGGCCCCATGCAGAAGCCTGCTATGGGGCCCTGCTTCTCCTAGTTACGCCACTGAATGTCATGTATGTACACAGTGACTGCACCAGCTACAGCAGAATAGTGAGTGCAGCTCTGGAGTATAATACAGGATGTAACTCAGGATCAGTACAGGATAAGTAATGTCATGTATGTACACAGTGACTGCACCAGCTACAGCAGAATAGTGAGTGCAGCTCTGGAGTATCATCCATCATGTATAATCCTCCTGTAATCTCTCTGTTGTTGTCTTGCAGGATAAGTATTATAACCCCAGTATTCCGTCCTTGGGCCTCCGCAATGTTATCTACATCAATGAGACGCACACGCGGTAGGTTCTCACTGCTCTTCCTATGGCGGGGAGAGGAATGACGTATAATATTTTAGTCCTGTCATCTCTTATCTGGAGGATCTGAAGGCTCCGGATCTAGGGCGGCGGCTAGAAATGTAGATAATGGGTTATTGCCGGTCACATGTACAGCTGATTGGGTATCTGATTTCTGGGTTTTTTTTTTCAACACTTTTAGAACTTTTTTTTAAATTTAAACTTGTTTTTGGGAAAGTGAAAACAGGACAAACCAGATCGCTCCTTACACGAGCGCATGTATATAGAACACATAGTCCGACCCAGTTCTAGTGCAGTATTATTGAAGGATTTACATTCCTTATTGTATTTTACTTTTTCTGATTTCTGTTTTTACATCACTATAGATCTCTATACGTTCCTAGCTCACAGCTTAGTCTCTATAGGTTTCTATATATTCCTAGCTCACAGCTTAGTGTCTATAGATCTCTATATGTTCCTAGCTCACAGCTTAGTCTCTATAGATCTCTATATGTTCTCAGGTCACAGCTTAGACTATATAGATCTCTATATGTTCTTAGGTCACAGCTTAGTCTCTATAGATCTCTATACGTTCCTAGCTCACAGCTTAGTCTCTATAGATCTCTATACGTTCCTAGCTCACAGCTTAGTCTCTATAGGTCTCTATATGTTCCTAGCTCACAGCTTAGTCTCTATAGGTCTCTATACGTTCCTAGCTCACAGCTTAGTCTCTATAGATCTCTATACATTCCTTGCTCACAGCTTAGTCTCTATAGATCTCTATATGTTCCACTCTCCTCAGCCTATGACCCCCTCGTACAGTCGCTAACATTCTCTGCTAATATTGACACGTAGTTGTATCCACACTGTACGGTACGGGGTTAATATTTACATTGTATCGAATCACTTCTCTGCGTCTGGAGTTGACATTGTTACCTGATGGGTTTGATCCAAAATTGGTGACTTTATATAAACCTTCCCATATGTAACAATGAAGCTAGTTGTTATGTATATGTAACCCCTGACCCTGGAAGCCCCAGGAAAGTGACATTAGTCCTATGTAAATTGTGTTCAGTTTTAGATTTTTTTTCCCACCATTTCCATTTTTTTTGCTTCTTGTCATTGGACGTCATCTATTGTCCCTCACACAGCTGACCAGCTGGTACAGTGTATCAGTGTAGGTGGGAATTCTTCTTATTATTTAATGTTGCACCATATGGCGGTTTTAGAATAGCTTGGAATGGACGATTTTTCAGTCTGGGGCTTTATCTTGTGTAAAACCGTCCCGGCCCTTCTGTGCAATAAAGGAGCAGACGTGGTGTCAGTGCTGCGGGCGCTCAGTGACTGGCGCTGCGGGTGTGATCATTTACACAAGGCTGACCTGACCTATTACTTGTACATTATATGGCTCATACAGCGGACAAGGACACTGATAACCCCGGCCCCGCCCCTGTGACTGTAATATAGGAAGAGGGGAGGGGCTCCTTTATATATGTGCGTTATTCTACGATTGTGTTCCATTGTCATTACTGTATCTGTTATATGTGACCCAAATATCGAATCCCCCGAGTGTGACCTCACAAGGGGGCCATGATGCATTGGATACGTTGCTACATTGTATTTTCTAAAAAAAATAAAAGTGGAATTTTCCACCTTTTTTTCCTTTTTTGTGTGTTTTCCGAATTTTGCAATGAGTCTGTTATCATCTTTGGGGCAGGTGCGTTATCTGACCAGTAGCGGAGCGCGGCCCTGGGGCGTCCTGTGTGATCAGGGTCGGGGCTCTGACCTCTCTCTCCGCTTTCCCCCCTCAGGCACCGCGGCTGGCTGGCTCGTCGCCTCTGTTACGTGCTGTTTGTCCAAGAGCGAGACGTCAACAAGAACATGTTCTGCAGCAACATGGCCGAGCTGGTGCTGAACCAGAGCAGGTCAGGACACGGGAGCTGGGGAATGTGGTGTGAAGGGTTAATGGGTTCACACAGTGTGTGCAGGCCAGGACATGGTTGCAGTATGAAGGGTAAATCGGGTCACAGTATTGGAGCAGGTTAGGACACAGCGGGGCAGTGTGAAATAGGACAACAGAATCTGTGCAGGTGAGGACAGGGTAGCCGCAGTGTGAAGGGTTAATGACAACGGGTGGCATGTTACGCTGTAAAGGGTTAATGGGGTAACAGAATCTGAGGACATGCCAGGACACCGTTCCGCTATAAAGGGTAAATCGGGTCACCGTATAAAAGCAGGTCTGGACATGGGGTACAGGTCAGTGTGAAGGGTTAACAGGACACAGGGTACAGAGGGAATCTGAGTAGGAGATGATTGGGGATGTGGGGGTGGGGGGGGGGGGGTGGAGTGTGAAGGGTTAAAAGGTTCTCAATCTTTGCAGGTCATGCACCTTGCATTACATTTGACCTGCACTGTCACATTGTGTCACATCAGATCTATTATAATGAGAAGTCCTAAGATGGATCAATAGGAGCCTTGTGGGGGTCCCACACCCAGTAGCACTATCAATTATCTATTCAGTGATAAAGTACCAAGTACAGCGCCATACATTGTACAGTGGCTGTACTTATTACAGCAGTGCAGGCCCATTTATAGTCCTTTGTAGCACTGATGCATTGTAACAAGCCCTCAGCTGTGGGAGCAGCACTAGTATATTGGGTTCTGGTCACTGCTGGTATCACCCAGGTCTTGTGTATATGGTCAGGACGCTGCCTCCTAGGTGACACTTTGGGGGTGCAGTCACCTTTTCAGGGGTCCCTTCTTATGATGTGTGTTATTTTCTAGGGTATTGCAGGCCATTGAGGAGGTGGCTGCCGAGAAAACGGGGGCCGCAGACCCCAAGTCTGTGAACAAGGTGAAGAGAAAAGCCAAGAAGATCCTGCAGGAGATGGTGGCCTCTATATCTCCAGCCATGATCAGGTGTCCATCCAGTCACATCCCAAGAATGGCCTGACCCGGGTATTACAGCACATGCACTGCATTATGGGAGATGTAGATTCCCGCAGAATATTACACTGCACTACATCTCCCACAATGCAGTGCAGCACAGCCTGACAAGTAGGGACACTGACATTTACTGATCTTCATCATTTCCTATAATCCTGCAATTATTGATGCAGGGCAGATCCAGATCTTGTTGTGTGAATCGGGTCAGGGTAGATTTTCTAGCTGGCATTAGTCATGTGACCTGTGCATTCCCATCCTCCAGTTGTCATGTATATGGGTCGGATCAGGGAGGATAATTACTCATTAATGAGGTGTAATCTGCACTCGGTTCCATCCTGATCTGTTGGTTCACATGATGGTACTCAGTCCTTTGCTGCAGGACCAGCCTCCCTTTCCTATTTCCCTTCCTATCTCCTTACCTCGCTCCCTCCCTCCTTCCTTCCTTCCTTCCTTCCTAGTGTCGTGGCTCAGACCTCCCTTTCCTTCCTTCCGCCTTTTTTTCTTTCTTTCTTCCTTCCTTTCTTCCTTAATGGGGCCATATCTCAAACTTCCCCTTTCTTCCTTCTTGCGGCCGTGGCTCGGGCCTCCCCTTCCTTCATTCCTTCCTGGGGCCGTGACTGGGGCTTCCCTTTCCTTCCTTCCTTCTCAGTGTCGTAGCTCAGGCCTCTCCTTCCTTCTTTTCGGATGTCGTGGGTCGGACCTCCTCTTCCTTCTTTCCCGGTGTCCTGGCTCGGACCTCCTCTTCCTTCTTTCCCGGTGTCCTGGCTCGGACCTCCTCTTCCTTCTTTCCCGGTGTCCTGGCTCGGACCTCCCCTTCCTTCTTTCCCGGTGTCCTGGCTCGGGACTCCCCTTCCTTCTTTCCTGGGGCCTTGGCTCGGGCCTCCCCTTCCTTCTTTCCTGGGGCCGTGGCTCGGGCCTCCCCTTCCTTCTTTCCTGGGGCCGTGGCTCGGGCCTCCCCTTCCTTCTTTCCTGGGGCCGTGGCTCGGGCCTCCCCTTCCTTCTTTCCTGGGGCCGTGGCTCGGGCCTCCCCTTCCTTCTTTCCTGGGGCCGTGGCTCGGGCCTCCCCTTACTTCCTCGGGTTTGGTCTCCTGTTCGTTGCTTTCTTGTGTTTGCGCCTCCCCTTCCTTCCTTCCTGGTGCCGCTAATCCTGCAGTTGGGTCTCCAGTTCGTTGCTTTCTTGGGTTTGTGCCTCCTCTTCCTTTCTGATGGTGCCGGTTGGGTCTCCCATCCTCCTCTCTGGTGTGTGTTGGTTCTGGGACCAGTTGAATTTTATATGGGGGTCTCCATACTTGCACCTTTGGTGTCCCCGAATCGGGGCGTATGAGAGTTGTTGGAGCAGTGACTTCTCCCCGGTCAGAGCACATGCACGCTCAGCTGGACTCAGCATTCCCTCTCTCATGTAGCAGTGAGTGCTTTTCTCCTCTGTGCTGCAGCTCCACCCCCCTCCTCCCACTTCTTACATGTGGTCCTTCCTCCTTCCAGACTGACCGGTTGGGTTCTCCTGAAACTCTTCAATGGCTTCTTCTGGAATATCCAGATCCACAAGGGTCAGATGGAGATGGTGAAGAAAGCGGCCACTGAGGTAACTGCGTGTCTCGCGTGACCCTACGGGTCGATTGCTGTTCAGGTGACTGACCCCATGTCTTCTCCTTCCCCCAGATGAAGGCTCCTCTCGTCTTCCTTCCTGTGCACAAGTCTCACATCGATTACCTGCTCCTCACCTTCGTCTTGTTCTGCCATAACATCAAAGCCCCGCACATCGCTGCTGGAAACAACCTCAACATCCCCATATTCAGGTTAGTATCCATTATACAGGGTGTCAGTGTATACTGCAGCCCTGGCATCCTATTCATTACTCCCAGAGCTCGGCCCTAAAGCTGAAGGCTCCAGGAATAGATCTGCTGCAATCATGGTCCTGAATTTAGGTCAGTGTCCTGGTGTAAAACTACGAGGTGACCTCATCCCCTTCATCTGTCTGACTTTGGATGAGTGATATAGGAACTACTCCCCCCAGCGGACACCTCTCGCCCTCATTATTCATCTACTTCTTCTTTGGCAGCACCTTGATTCACCTACTGGGGGGATTCTTCATCCGACGTAAACTGGACGAGACCCCAGATGGCAAGAAGGACGTCCTGTACCGCGCCCTGCTCCACGGAGTATGTACCCCATCATATACTGCACCCAGATTAGATACACAGCTGAACAGACAGTATAAAACTGGATAGTACTAGATACACGGCTCACCTGACAGTATCACACTGGATAGGATTAGATACACAGCTCAGCAGACAGTATTACACTGGAAAGGATTAGATACACATCTTGTAAATTTGCAGCGCCCCCTGCTGGTCTTTACCTTTTAATGTCAGTCTGGCACATGTGCCAGTTGTTAACCCTGTAGTGTCTGTGTCCTGCAGTACATCGAGCAGCTCCTGTGCCGGCACCAGTTCCTGGAGATCTTCCTGGAGGGGACGCGCTCTCGCAGCGGGAAGACATCGTGCGGCAGGGCAGGCCTCCTCTCGGTGGTGGTGGACACCCTCTGCAGCAGCTCCGTCCCCGATGTCCTCATCATTCCGGTGGGAATCTCCTACGACCGTATCATAGAGGGCCATTACAACAGCGAGCAACTGGTAAGTACCACCTGCACCCACCATATACTGGAGACACAGGGGGGCAGCACTGCAGGAAAGTGACCCCAACCTGTCATTACATGTATAGGGGAACCCCAAGAAGGATGAGAGTCTTTGGGGCATCGCTAAGGGGGTCTTCAGAATGCTGAGGAAGAACTATGGATGTGTCCGCATGGACTTCGCACAACCCTTCTCTCTAAAAGTAAGTGAACCCCAAGGGATAAAGACAGTGGCTCACTAGACTGTATCACACATGATGGGATTAGATACAACATCTCAAAAGACAGTATCACACATGATGGGATGAGATATATCACTCGGCAGGCGGTATCGCACAGGATGGGATGAGATACATCACTCGGCAGGCGGTATCGCACAGGATGGGATGAGATACATCACTCGGCAGGCGGTATCGCACAGGATGGGATGAGATACATCACTCGGCAGGCGGTATCGCACAGGATGGGATGAGATACATCACTCGGCAGGCGGTATCGCACAGGATGGGATGAGATACATCACTCGGCAGGCGGTATCGCACAGGATGGGATGAGATACATCACTCGGCAGGCGGTATCGCACAGGATGGGATCTGATTATTCTTTGTTTCTGCAGGAATATCTGGAGAACCAGAGACAGAAGCTGAGCCCGGCGCCCCTGTGCCTGGAGCAAGCGCTGCTGCCTGCCATCCTCTCATCCAGGTGTGGCTTTACACATACCTCCACTATCTCTGCTTGCTGTCAGTGAGTGAGAACAGGCCTGGCTTACATCCAGGATCTATAGCTGTTCCTTTTCTGTAACCTGAACATCGCTCTTCAGCTCCAGGCTGATATTTTGTTACAATGTATCACTGCAGAATTTGTAAACTGAAACCCAGTATCAGTGCAGGAGATACTACATGGTAACAAACTCTCAGCTGTGACAGGTATCGGAGCATTTTTATTCACTGACTGCAAGCATTACTCTGTATTGTGACATGTTTGTAACTTTTCAGACCAATCGATGCTGTGACTGAGAGCGTAGTCAGCGCCGCCCCCGACCTGCGAGTAGACAGCGCCATCCGGAGGCAGATCATCACCAACCTGGCAAATCATGTCCTGTTCAGTAAGTGTAAATATAATGTATTACTCTCTGCTATCAGCCATTTCATCCCAGGGAGAGGAGACTGTACAGGGGGTTACAATCTATTACTCTCTGTTATCAGCCATTTCATCCTGGGGAGAGGAGACTGTACAGGGGGATACAATCTATTACTCTCTGTTATCAGCCATTTCATCCCAGGGAGAGGAGACTGTACAGGGGGATACAATCTATTACTCTCTGTCATCAACCATTTCATCATAGGGAGAGGTGACTGTACAGGGGATACGATCTATTATTCTCTGTTATCAGCCATTTCATCTCCTAATAAAGGCTTATTATATAACTCTCCAGTCTGACAAAATATCTTTCTTTCTATAAGAGCGCCTCCCATGTCCTCAGCTTTTGCCTGGTATTGTAGCTCTGCTTGCCATCAGTGTATGTGCCTTAGCTGTAATGCCATGCACGACCTACTGACATGAGTGGCACTGTTTTCTGAATTCTGAAGGGATCATCTGTAACTTTGGGGATGTTTTTCCCTTTAATGTGACATCTTTGTCTCTTCCCCTTTAGCTGCAGATCAGTGCTGTGCCGTCATGTCTACGCACATAGTCGCCTGCCTGCTGCTGTACCGCTATCGGGAGGTAAGTCCTGCTCGTTGCTTGTCTCTGTAGTCTGCAGATTTGGTTCCGGGGAACTCACCTGTTGGAGCTTTGGTCCTGGAGGTCTCACCTGTGGGGTCCTGTCTCTGCAGGGTGTCAGCCTCTCTGTGCTGGTGGAGGACTTCTTCTCCATGAAGGAGGAGGTCCTGGCCCGGGACTTTGACCTGGGCTTCTCTGGCAGCTGCGAGGACGTGGTCATGCACGCCATCCACCTCCTGGGGAACTCTGTAGTCATCACCCACACAGCCCCCAGCAACGAGTTCTTCATCGCTCCCAACACCAATATCCCCGCTGTATTTGAGCTGAACTTCTACAGCAACGGCGTTCTCCACGTCTACATCACCGAGGCCATCGTGGGTGAGTATTTGATTTTAAGGATGTCAATGCTAATGCGTGTACCAAGCCTCATTTACCTCCGGAGCTGCATTCGCTGTGTGTATTGTCACACCATTATACCAAGCCTCTTTCACCTCCAGAGCTGCGCTCACCTTGTATAATGCCACACCATTATGTAAAGCCTCATTCACCTCCAGTGCTGTGCTCACTGGTCCACATTTATTAAAGCTTGCAAACTGATTGTACCTCCCTGAAAATCCGTCACTGCACATAAACTTGGGCCTTTCTACCCCAATTAACCAAGCATCAGTCCCCTCCAGAGCTGCACTCACTTTGTATACAGTAACATTTTACGGAGCTTCATTTATCTACAGAGCTGCGCTCCTCTTCTATATCACCGGACATTCTAATTTTCTTATAATTGTTCCGACCTTTATGTATATAGCTTTGTGTATGTAGTCACATATTTGTTTGATTTATGATTTTCTAGCCAGCGCGCTGCATGTGGAGCTGAACAGGAGGACGGCGGATGTGACATCAGGACCCTCCGTGGAAACCATCAGCCAGGAGCGTCTCCTCCGCACGGCCGCCGCGCTCTGCTACCTGCTCTCCAATGAAGGAATGATTGCTCTGGTAAGGTGAGAGGTGCCGGAGCCGCATCCTGGTGTCCGGTCACAGGCTCTGGATGTGTTATAGCGCCCCCTGTAGATGGCATTGGGCACAGCAGTGGCATCTCCCCAGTTCACCAGCACTTCAGGGGCCACACAAGATAGACGTCCATTGTCTGATCTGATGGACTTTATTTTTACCAGTCAAAGTATGTTTGTTGGGTGTATACAACAGCCATACATTACCTTTAACTGGCCCTCCACCTAGAAAATCCAAGGATCCAGAGCACAGGACACGATCAGAGTTGCCGTGATGCTCGGCCTGCGTACTGCCCTATAGTGTTTTATACCGTCCCACCACACTAAAGTCTCTGCATGAATAGTATCGCCACAAAGTGCTCATGCAATGCCAATTGTGTATATAGTAATACTGCTACACACTGCTTATTCACACAGGGATGAAATAAACCGCTTCCCACATAAACCACCTTGGTGCTAATGTCCAGTTACCCAGAAGCAGTGGCCCTGCGGCAGAGGGGTCTATGTCCTTGTTCACACAGATGTTTGTGTCTTTCAGCCTTGTCAGATGTTCTATCAAGTGTGTCACGAGGCGGTGCAGCGGCTGGTCACATACGGGGTGCTCCTGGTGGCGGAGGTAAGTGCTGGACACCTGCTGACAGCTTTCATTAATACCATAAAATTTCATAAAATGTACCGCCTTTCCATCACTTTTTATTCAAATTTTTATTGGAGGCAAAAATAGTGGAGATTGGGCGCTATTTTCTGTTACAGGGTTCATCACAGAGAACAATTTGTTTTTATATTTTAATTGATCAGACATTTTGGGACATGTAAAACAGAAGCAGACTGTTCTAAAACTCCTCTGTCAAGGAGCAGAAAGATGATTGGTTGCCCCCCCCTTCCTTTAATGTTCTTCTGTGGGTAATGGTGCCTCTTATACAGCGGGGTCACAAGTCCTGTTTATAGTGGGCATGGGTGAAGTTGTTTGGCTGCTCAGATGCCCATAAACCAGTGTTTCCGTGTTTCTGAACCCAAATTCAAATTTCTGTTTCTGAAATCCGGGTCAAGGTACCCGAACCCGCAATGTACGGCACAGACCCAAATAGTAGGTATCAGATTGGCTCATCACTACTTGTAATACGTGTACTGAATTTATATTACATCATGTCCTGTACTCCGGTCACATCCAGAGCTGTACTTGCTATCTGCTTGCTTCCTGTGACCTGGAGGAAACCAACGGAGAGGATTTATACCCGCATCCACAGCTGGATACTGCTGGGTGGTATAAACACTACATGTACCACAATCCACTACAGCACAGTACGGTCTATATAGGTATAGAAGCCAGCAGAACAGTACATGCAGCTTTGGATGTGACTGGAGTAGAATTCCTGATATGACTGATAACCAGAATGTTGTAAATATCTGCTATAAACTTTGCCTTGCAATCTAAGGAGGACCAGGAGGACGGGAGTCCAAATCTGACGGAATCCACCTGGGACAACAAGATGGCGGAGCACGTGCGCTGGAGGAGCGATGAGGAGGATGAAGACAGCGATTTTGGAGAGGAGCAAAGAGATCGGTACCTGAAGGTGCAGACCTGTTCATGATTTAATAATTGTGTCCCATCTAATCACCATCACCCAATAAGTCAGAGCATCACAAGGGTTCTAGGGCCCCACCACAATGATCAAAGCCTGCCCCCACACACCTACTCACCCCCCTAATGATCAAAGCTTGACCCCACCACCTAATCAAGCCCACACCCACCTAGTCAACCCCCCAAATGGTCAAAGCATGCTCCCACCCACCTAGTCACCACCCTAATGATCAGAGCATGCCTCCACCCACCTAGTTAGCCCCCCTGTTGATCAAAGCATGCCTCCACCCACCTAGTTACCCCCTAATGATCAAATCAAGCCCTTACCCCCCTAATTATTAAAGCCTGCCCCCACCCATCTAGGCACTCCCCTAATGATCAATGCATGCCCCCACCACCTAGTCAAACCTCTAATGATCAGATCAAGCCCACACCCACCTAGTCACCCCGATACCCAAAGCATGCCCCCACCCACCTAGTCACCCCCCCAAATGGTCAATGCATGCTTTCACCCACCTAGTCACCACCCTAATGATCAAAGCCTGCCCACACCCACCTAGTTACCCCCTAATGATCAAAACATGCTCCCACCCACCTAGTCACCCCCCTAATGATCAGAGCATGCCTCCACCCTTCTAGTCACCCCTTAGTAATCAAAGCCTGCCTCCACCCATCTATATACCCCCAATGATCATGGCATTCCCCCACCCACCCACCCAGTCACCATCTTCTATGACTAGTAGGTATTACTAGTAGGTGTTACCTATTGTTACTATATCAGGTGCCCACATCTAGTTACTATCTCTCCCCTGCTAGACACTGCAGGGTTACCTCCTTGCTACAAGGTACACCCCGTTTCTATAACCGTCACACTGATCAGATCCCTCTCTATTTAATAATAATAATTCTTTATTTGTATAGGGCACACAGATTACGCAGCGCTGCACAGAGCTTGCCAAATATATAATGATAATAGCACCCCCCCCATTAGTGGCAGCAGAGATGCCTCATCTGAGTAGTTTCTGATATCCCTAGTGATAACCTATAACCTGTGTATCCGTGTCATATAGGTCAGTCCGGCAGAGGAGCACCGGGGCTTCCTTACCTTCCTGCAGAGGCTTCTGGGACCCATCCTAGAGGCGTACAGCTCAGCCGCCTCCTTCATCCATAACTTCTCCGGACCCGTCACAGAGCGAGAATTCACCCAGAACCTGCACCGATACCTGCTGGCCAGGACCGAGCGGAAGGTCGCCGTCTACAGTAAGTCATTGTGCGGGTTATTAATGTGTCTGCCAGCCTCCATGTTGGCCTGAGCGGACTCAATAATCACATGGAAATTGTTTTGGTTTCTATAATTTCTGGAATGTTCTCCAATGGAATTCAAAGATCTAAAAGAAAATATTGCAAAATGTAAGAGTTGAATGTTGTGGACTGTAGATGGCGCTATAGGCCTGGATATCCTGTATAAAGCTGATCGCTTCCTGTACTGACATCACTGTATGGAGACAGTCAGCAGCCAGGTATAAGGACTGATGTGCAGACCCATGATGCTGTACGGCACAGCGCAAAACTTTAGACTTAATGTTTTCCTGGTTCCTGTGACTGCGGCAGGTGATTTGTGTAGTGACTGCTTGTAGCTGCAGTCCTGGAGGAGAACACTAGGGGGCAGTGTTGGAGCAATTTTTGTGAAGTCTCAGAAGATGCTTCTGGTTCCCGCAGATTATCGCAGCCTAAGTGTCACCCATCCCTCTTTATTGAGGTGACCAGGCCCCCCTTCCCCCATATAAAGGAGGGGAGACATTTGATTAATGTATATTGCTAATTATTTATTATTAATTTAACCCTTTGATCCTGTGACTAATCCTCTTTGTCTTCTGTTTTCCCTACAGCTGAAAGCGCCACCTTGTGCCTCGCGAGAAACGCGGTGAAGACCTTTGTGGATCTTGGGGTCAGTATTTCCTCTTTTTGCCCCTCCCGCTGTAGCAGTATGGGTGGGGATGATACATTGTGGCTTTTGGGGTCAGTATTTCCTCTTCTTGTCCCTCCCCTTTGTAGCATTGTGGGCGGGGATGATGGGTTGTGGGTCTTTGGGTCCGTATTTCCTCTTCTTGCCCCTCCCCCTTGTAGCGTTGTGGGAGGGGATGATACATTTTGGATCTTGGGGTCAGTATTTCCTCTTCTTGCTCCTCCCCCTTGTAGTGTTGTAGGCGGGGATGATACATTGTGGATCTTGGGGTCAGTATTTCCTCTTCTTGCCCCTCCCACTAGCGTTGTGGGCGGGGATGATACATTTTGGATCTTGGGGTCAGTATTTCCTCTTCTTGCCCCTCCCCCTTGTAGCGTTGTAGGCGGGGATGATACATTGTGGGTCTTGGGGTCCGTAAGCGCCTCAGCTCTGCCCCCTGTTGGTCGCAGTCCTGTAATGGGTCGTTATTTTTGCTCTCTTCCAGGTCTTTAAGGTCCATAAAGAAAATCGTAATAACATCTTGGACTTGAGCAGCACTTTCTTACCTCAAGGCAACCGCCACAAACTGCTGGACTTCATCATGGCGTTCATGCTGCTGTAGTGGTGACATCACCAGGGAGGAGGGGGCTGTGATGACATCATGGAGAGCGGGCAGTAGTGACATCACAGGGAGGGGGGAGCCTGTAGTGACATCACCGCGGGGGGCTCTGAGGACTTGCCCTGGTTATACTACAAGCCACCCCTGCAGCGCTGGACATGACACCAGACAAGTGCCTGCTCCGGGGAATCCGTGATCTTCCAGCGCCCGACCGGCTGCGCACAATTTTCTGCTATTGTAGAATTTGGTGTCCCAGAGACTGGAGAGAGGATGAGCCGCCGGACGCACAGCGCATCCTGACAACCAGAGTCTGAAAACCTCCAATTTTTTATTTCTTTTCCCATTTTTGTCATCTTTTGTTGCTGCAGTCTTGGCCTTGACATAGGAGGTAATTGTAATAATTAGAGATCTGTCAGCAGTAATGACCATACAGACTGCAGCCAGTGTTATGTATTGTCCCTGGAGAGATGTGTAATCAGACCTTTGTGTATGTTGTTAGTAGCAGCAGGACTGTGATATATGGATAGTATATAGTATTGTCCTGGGGGCATGTCCTCAGACTGCTGTGCTCTCTACACCCAAAGTTAGGTATTGTCCCTGGAGCTCAGTGCACAGAGATAAGCACCCCTCTCACGTGCACTTGGAGAAGCTATAATCTTGGAATATAAATCCATATATCACAGTCCTGCTGCTACTAACAACATACACAAAGGTCTGATTACACATCTCTCCAGGGACAATACATAGCACTGGCTGCAGTCTGTATGGTCATTACTGCTGACAGGTTCTCTTTCAGCACCACTACTTTCATGAACACTAATAGTACGGTACTTGAGGGATGGTCCATGTGATGCACGGCAGTTCTTCATCTGGATAGAAAAGCGACTTCTAAAAAATATCTTAATTAACCAAAATAACTAGTTGAATATTAAGGCTGATAGTGGAAAAACCCGTTAAAAGAGAAGTCTCCAGAAGGGGGCTCTAGTGATGGCCGCGCACATTCCAGTGTTAGCCGATGGGGGTCCGCGTCCCATGTGGGCAGAAGTCTGAGCTCCGCATTTGAGGTCAATTACAATTGTGGTTTTCAGCCATTTGGATAAATTGTTTCAATCGTTGAATTTTGGAGAAGTGGGCGGAGCATATAATTTGTCTATTAGTTTTGGCCAATTTATACTTTGCAATGTTGCACCTTAGAGTTTCCTAGTTTTATTATGCAGAGATGTCTGACCAGCAGGGGGCGGACAGGATAGTAAGGGGCATGCAACTTTAAAATGTTGTAATCTGTAGTGGTGACCAGCAGGAGGCAGACAGGATCCCTGGGCGGTAAAGGTCATCTCATGTGTAGTGAGCTCCCCCTAGTGGTGAGGGGCAGGGGTGGACAGGATCCTCTGGCACTAAGGGTCATGCACCCCTCCAATGTATCATCTGTAGTGAGCTCCCCCTAGTGGTGAGGGGCAGGGGTGGACAGGATCCTCTGGCAGTAAGGGTCATGCACCCCTCCAATGTATCATCTGTAGTGAGCTCCCCCTAGTGGTGAGAGGCAGGGGGTAGACAGGATCCTCTGGCAGTAAGGGTCATGCACCCCTCCAATGTATCATCTGTAGTGAGCTCCCCCTAGTGGTGAGAGGCAGGGGGTAGACAGGATCCTCTGGCAGTAAGGGTCATGCACCCCTTTGATGTAGTGAGCTCCCCCTAGTGGTGACTCACTGAATGGCACACTGAATGTTATCATGTATCTTAATTCTAGGGAGTTCCCCTGTACATGGTGTAACAGTGAAGAGAGCGCCCCCTGCTGGTCTGTGCAAGATTAACATGAGCAGGAATAGTGAGCGGGGTGTGGTGGTGCGGGGAGGGGGGGGGGCGGTTGCAGTCGTCTAGGTCATTACTGTTGCGTCTCTGGTACTTACCTCTCTCTTATGTCAGAGAGAAATCTAAGGGCTATAATGATGACTTGTTCCCCCTCTGTGGGGCAAAAACTGTAAAAATGTTTTTTTTTTTTGTTTTTTGCTATTTCTAATTTTGTGTTTGTTTTTGTTAATTTGCTGATAGTTCATGTAATACCGCCATTGTGTTACACGGAGGTCACATGGCATCGCAGATGTGCTCTATCCATGTATCTATCCCGCTTCTTCAAGTATGTGATGCCCCGCCCCCTATTATTGCCAAAAACTTCTAAAAGTATCACTTTTGGTTTATATTTGCATGAGCCCCCGTCCAGTAAGGGTCATTTCACAGGAGAATCCTACAGAATATTGGATGGGATTGAGTATTGGAGGGAATTGTCTAAAGGCACACAACCCCAGTGGTCACTTTGGGTACTGCAATGTACCAGGTTATCACCCACTGGACTGCCCTCTATGTGATGACTTGATCAGCAGAGGTAATACTATAAGTATATACTCTCTCCTGGCTGATACTGACTTATATCATATATTATTCTCCGTTCACATCCAAAGCTGCATTCATGTTGTGCAGACATGACATATAGTTTTAAGGAAATCTGTAGGTTTGCTGCATACAACAGGCTTCATCTCCCATGATTCACTAGTATGAACCCATACATTAGAAGGAGCTAGCAGAATTGTGAGTGCAGCTCTGGAGGTGACTGGAGTACAAGACGAGATGGATATCGAGCAGACACACTAGTTTCACTTACCTGATCCTACAACTTGGGACTACAGCTTGATTCCACTTGGTGCATGCTGGGAGTAGTAGTTGCCATCGCAGCTTGCAGACCACCATTAAGGTCGAGCTGAGGGGTCTCTGTACTAAAAAGTCACTACTCAAAGAGCTCTCTCCATTCACAACCAAAGCAGCTTTCAAAAATATTCCCTGACAATAAATGTTCTGGTTTATTGGGTTTTTTTTTTTTTTTTTAGATCTCTGTCTACAGCAAAATTCCAAGTGCACAAACAAGAGACGGGCCATGTTAGACAAGGGGGTGCAGCTTTGGGTGTGACTGGAGTATAGAGCATCAGATAACTCTTAATGCTGCAATTTTGTCATATTTCTGTGTGTTTGTTCCATAACACTTGCAGATTTGGATGGTGGTAGCGTTCTGCCCCTTAACCACTTCATCGCTGTGAAAAAAAATTAACCATTGCTGCTACTTACCTTCAGGTGACTAGACAGAGGTGCTGTAGCATAACCCTAACCCTAGCAATAGTGTAACCTCAGGGCTATGCTGTCAGAGCAACATGTAGTCAGCAAGTTCTGGAGCCCCCCTGATCCTTCATGGGGGAGGGGGGGGGCGATTGACCTGCACAGAGACCTCCTGTAAATTCATTAAACTTTGGTTTCTGTGCTGTCATTAACCATTGACTGTCTGGTTTCCAGCAATACTTGAATTTCTCTGCGCCTTGTTCTAACATATGCAAGATACAACATCTATGGACCTGCATACAATGTATAGAGTGAACAAATGTCAAAAATGTCTATAAAACTTTTTCTTAAAATGCGGTTATTCTTGTCAACCTGAAAAAATTATTAAGAATAATAATTATTTTAGGGTGTGGCTGATAACAGAGAGCAGTAGTTTTGTCAGCAATGTGATACATTGGGCAAGTTCATGTTCATACTAGAGCTATATTTTCTGATACAAAGCTCCAAATCACCTGCATAGGTTTTATACAGCCGCCACTAGGGGGGGCTCCTCATACACAGATGATACAGCTACCACTAGGGGGAGCTCCTCGTATACAGATGATACAGATACCACTAGGGGGAGCTCCTCTTATACAGATGATACAGCCACCACTAGGGGGAGCACACTACAAAGATTATACAGCCACCACAAGGGGGAGCTCACTATATACAGATTATACAGACACCACTAGGGGGAGCTCACTACATACAGATTATACAGACACCACAAGGGGGAGCTCACTACATACAGATTATACAGACACCACAAGGGGGAGCTCACTACATACAGACTATACAGACACCACAAGGGGGAGCTCACTACATACAGATTATACAGACACCACTAGGGGGAGCTCACTACAAAGATTATACAGACACCACAAGGGGGAGCTCACTACATACAGATTATACAGACACCACTAGGGGGATCTCACTACATACAGATTATACAGCCACCACTAGGGGGAGCTCCTCACATACAGATTATACAGCCATCACTAGGGGGAGATCACTACATACAGATTATACTGCCACCACTTGGGGAGCTCACTACATACAGATTATACAGACACCACTAGGGGAGCTGTAATTTCCATATACTTCTTTTGAGATGCAGCACCAAGCACAACCCATGAACAAGGGTGGCGCTGTTTATGGGTAGCCATGTTTTTCCTATCCCAGAACTTTTTATTAATTATCATATAATAAAAACATCTGCAACTTTCTTATATCCTTTTGTCTGCTTCTTCCTCTTTTTGACTAACATTGATGAAAAGCAGTTCTAATCCAGTCTTCCTCACAGAGCAGAGGGTTTGTTACACTGTATCAGTCTAGCTATTGAATGCAGCCACACAACTTTCTCTGTGTATTCTAGAATGGCAGGTCTTAGTGACTGTTTACAGCTGAGTATTTGCTTCTGTGTCATGTCTGTAGATGACCATACACCATCCTGTCTCATCCTGCAGCTTGAGTTGGGATTGGAGCTAATACTGATCCATAGTAAGCTATGAGAGCGGAGCGCTGCTTTATGGATGGTCCTCCGCCCGCAGTGATCCGGTGAAGGTTTCCTAACCTTGAAGCCGCTAATAGCAGGATGTGGAAGTCTCCGGCCAGATTCAATTACACAGAGAGGCTGTCGATAAAGCTTTTAATCATCCGAAGCCGCAGTAATGGATCCACATCAGATCTCCAATGATGTGTCCTAGACTGTATCCACCACTGAGATACCTTAGACTGTATCTAACCAGCTAGGTATCCAAGACTATCCATTACTGAGATGTCCTAATAATAATAATTCCTTTATTTATATAGCGCACACAGGTTCCACAGCGCTGCACAGAGCTTGTGAGATCAGTCCCTGTCCCCAATGGGGCTCACAATCTAATCAACCTACCAGTATGTTTTGGAGTGTGGGAGGAAACTGGAGGACCCGGAGGAAACCCACTCAAACACGGAGAGAACATACAGAATCTTTGCAGATATTGACCCTGGGACTTGAACCCAGGACCCCAGCGCTGCAAGACTGTAATGCTAACCACTAAGCTACCATTTCCTAGCCTGTATCCCACCACTGAGGTGCTGTAGATGCTCCTCTATGTCTTCTGCACCCACTATGACGCGGCCGTGTCACTGGCTGATTACATCATAGCGGGGGAAGTGTGCATAGACATAAGCCGGGGGTAAGTGTTGACTTTACCACTTTTATGGGGTGTCCGCTGAGGACATTTACATATCGGGGGAGCACTGCTGGGGACATTGCATTGGGGGGGGGGGGGGGCTCTGCTAGGGACATTGCATTGAGCGGGATCTGCTGGGGACATTGCATTTGGGGGCTTTGCTGGGGACATTGCATTGAGGGGGCTCTGCTGGGGACATTGCATTAAGGGGGGGGCTCAGCTGGGGACATTGCATTGAGGGGGCTCTGCTAGGGACATTGCATTGAGGGAGCTCTGCTTGGGACATTGCATTGTGGAAGGGGGCTCTGCTGGGGACATTGCATTGTGGAAGGGGGCTCTGCTGGGGACATTGCATTGTGGAGGGGGGCTCTGCTGGGGACATTGCATTTATGGGTGGACGCTGCTGCCTGGCATTTTATTAGCGAGGAGAGGCTGCATTTCCCACCCTTGGCTTATACTCGAGGCTAAGATTTTCAAGTTTTTTTGTGGTAAATTTAGCTACCTCATATAACCTTGCGTATATGTGAGATGTATATTGTTTTTCCTCACAGTGAAAAGGCAAAAGGCAAGGGAACATTATAATTGTGTGGGGGCTCAAGAAAATGGGGTATTATGTCTCCTAACTGAGGGATCGTAGACTGTATCCCATATCCTAGACCAGTGGTGGCGAACCTATGGCACGGGTGCCAGAGGTGGCACTCCAAGCTCTTTCTGTAGGCACCCAGGCCATTGCCCCAGCACACCAGACAGGACTCAAAGAATTTTCTTGCAGTTCCAAGCAACTTAAAAGATGCTGCTTTCAGTGATATTTGAAAGTGATACTTACTTGGGAATGTAGGAAGAGGGAGAATGTGTACACAGGCCCGATTTATCTTTGGAGGACCTCCTACTGGCCCCATGATTCTCTGTGTACAGAGGGACACTGGAAAGAAGCTACAATGATGCACATTTTCCCTCCTTCTTTCTAGTGTGTTGGTGTCCACGGGAGGCCAGTATGAACATTGTTGAAGAACAGGGAGCAATAAGTTACTGCTTTAATTTTTGGCTGGAACCCATGATAAATGAGGAGGGTTTGGGTTTGCAGTTTGAGCACTCGGTCACTAAAAGGTTCGCCATCACTGTCCTAGACCGTGTCCCACCACCGAGGCGTCCTAGACAGTGACCTACCACGAGGTGTCCTAGACCGTGTCCCACCATCGAGGAGCCCTAGACCGTGTCCTACCACCGAGGCGTCCTAGACCGTGTCCCACCACCGATGCGTCCTAGACAGTGTCCTACCACCGAGGTGTCCTAGACCGTGTCCCACCATCGAGGAGCCCTAGACCGTGTCCTACCACCGAGGCGTCCTAGACCGTGTCCCACCACCGAGGCGTCCTAGACCGTGTCCCACCACCGAGGCGTCCTAGACCGTGTCCCACCATCGAGAAGCCCTAGACCGTGTCCTACCACCGAGGCGTCCTAGACCGTGTCCCATCACCAAGGCGTCCTAGACAGTGTCCCACCACCGAGGTGTCCTAGACCGTGTCCCACCACCGAGGAGCCCTAGACCAAGTCCTACCACCGAGGTGTCCTAGACCGTGTCCTACCACCGAGGCGTCCTACACCATATCCCACCACCGAGGCGTCCTAGACCATATCCCACCACCGAGGCGTCCTAGACCGTGTCCCACCACCGAGGCGTCCTAGACCGTGTCCCACCACCGAGGCGTCCTAGACAGTGTCCTAGCACCGAGGCGTCCTAGACCGTGTCCCACCATTGAGGAGCCCTAGACCGTGTCCCACCACCGAGGCGTCCTAGACCGTGTCCCACCACCGAGGCGTCCTAGACAGTGTCCTACCACCGAGGTGTCCTAGACCGTCTCCCACCACCGAGGAGCCCTAGACCGTGTCCTACCACCGAGGTGTCCTAGACCATGTCCCACCACCGAGGAGCCCTAGACCGTGTCCTACCACCGAGGCGTCCTAGACCGTGTCCCACCACCGAGGCGTCCTAGACCGTGTCCCACCACCGAGGCGTCCTAGACCGTGTCCCACCACCGAGGCGTCCTAGACAGTGTCCTACCACCGAGGTGTCCTAGACCGTCTCCCACCACCGAGGAGCCCTAGACCGTGTCCTACCACCGAGGTGTCCTAGACCATGTCCCACCACCGAGGAGCCCTAGACCGTGTCCTACCACCGAGGCGTCCTAGACCGTGTCCCACCACCGAGGCGTCCTAGACCGTGTCCCACCACCGAGGCGTCCTAGACCGTGTCCCACCACCGAGGCGTCCTAGACCGTGTCCCACCACCGAGGCGTCCTAGACCGTGTCCCACCACCGAGGCGTCCTAGACCGTGTCCCACCACCGAGGCGTCCTAGACCGTGTCCTACCACCAAGGCCGCATCCCACTGGCTACAGCTGCCAGGCCACGCTGGGAGTTGTAGTGCTACAATAGTTGAGGCATCTGTACATGTAGAGTGGATGATGTGGCATCATCTCTGTATTCAGCACGCAGTATCAGCGGCGCGGTACAAGAGCCCTCCGTCATCGCGCTCTGACATTGATAAACCTCTTGTAGAGTTGATGATTATTTTCGCGGCTCTCGTCACGCTGCAGGAAACTAAATTATGAAAGTGACCTTTACAATGATGGATAAAAACGTCCTCGAAGCGTAATCAAGAGCCGGGGCCACCACAATAGCGCCATCATCGCGCCGCCTCATTATGACACAGCGCGGAATACGGCTTCATTTATTACGGATGATTCATTGCAATTCATAGAATCCGCTGACAGCCAACGACTGATTCATCACTACGAGAAATGGCCAATGTGGTGGGCGTGGACTTAAAGGGGAGGTACCATTTTATGTAAATGAACCATATTGTCAATTAATGAAATGTTTTGAAGGGTCTTATTATATATTTCATCTCTTAAACGAAACCTATCTAGATCCGATGGTCGGTTGCTGCTATAATTCTCCATCCCCACCCCAGTAGTGTTTTTGTATAAGTTTAACATTCAGTATTTTCATATAAAATCTTCTTTGCTATATGTAAATGAGCAGCAGATACTATTGGGGTGTGGAGTAGCCTTGCCGAGGAGCGGGAGTAAAGCCACGCCCCATAGCTTGTATTGATCCCGCCTACCAGGGCGTCTTCACAGCGGCGCAGCCTTGTCTCTGATATGTGCATGCGCCAGATTCATTGTCTTGTACTGCGCATGCGCATATCTCAGGCTTCGGAACAAGGCTGCAGCGCTGACGGAAGGTAGATCAGTGATGGTAGGTTCCCTTTGCTTTGCTTGTGTGGAGGTACAGACCTGATTCTTGTTACAATTAAATTCGGCTTGAATATAAAACTCATAAAATATATTAGTCTGATACAATCCTGCAGCTAGTACGGGCAATGTATATATTTATAATGATGTTGTTTTAAAAGGGAACATATCAGCAGTGTGAGGTCTGATTGGATATCTCTCCGGGGACAATACATAACACTGGCTACGGAGAGTACAGAGCACAGCAGTGTGAGGTCTGATTACAAATCTCTCCGGGGACAATATATAACACTGGCGACAGAGAGTATAGAGCACAGCAGTGTGAGGTCTGATTACAAATCTCTCCGGGGACAATACATAACACTGGCTACAGAGAGTACAGAGCTCAGCAGTGTGAGGTCTGATTACAAATCTCTCCGGGGACAATATATAACACTGGCGACAGAGAGTACAGAGCACAGCAGTGTGAGGTCTGATTACAAATCTCTCCGGGGACAATACATAACACTGGCTACTGAGAGTACAGAGCACAGCAGTGTGAGGTCTGATTACAAATCTCTCCGGGGACAATATATAACACTGGCTACAGAGAGTACAGAGCTCAGCAGTGTGAGGTCTGATTACAAATCTCCCCATGGACAATATATAACACTGGCTACAGAGAGTACAGAGCTCAGCAGTGTGAGGTCTGATTACAAATCTCTCCGGGGACAATATATAACACTGGCTACAGAGAGTACAGAGCTCAGCAGTGTGAGGTCTGATTACACATCTCTCCGGAGACAATACATAACACTGGCTACAGAGAGTACAGAGCTCAGCAGTGTGAGGTCCGATTACAAATCTCTCCGGGGACAATATATAACACTAGCTACAGAGAGTACAGAGCATAGCAGTGTGAGGTATGATTACACATCTCTCCGGAGACAATATATAACACTGGCTACAGACTGTACAGAGCACAGCAGTGTGAGGTCTGATTACAAATTTCTCCGGGGACAATATACAACACTGGCTGCAGAGAGCACAAAGCACAGCAGTGTGAGGTCTGATTACATGTCTCTCTATTGACAATACATAACACTGGCTGCAGAGAGCACAAAGCACAGCAGTGTGAGGTATGATTACATGTCTCTCTATTGACAATACATAACACTGGCTGCAGTCTGTATGGTCACAGCTGATGATGGGTGTCTTTTTCTCCGCACCTAGAGCTGTATTCCACCCGCCTTGAGGTGACGGTTCATATTTTGGAGGCAGCTCTGGAGGATTTATCTTAGTGCATGAGAAGTGAAGTTATTACATATTTTTGGGGAAAACAAGACCTTGATAAGATGTTACATGTGGATGTGATGTGTTGGTGACGCATGCGGTTATATCGTCGTGTTTGTTCGGGTTTTGTCTCCCAGCGGCGGGCAATGACATGCGATTTGTTAGGAGCCTTACAGCGAGTCGCCAGAGGTGTCCATAGCGAGATGCAGCGTGAGATGAGGCGTCTGATGGAAGACAGGGGACGCACTTGTCTGCTGGGACTGAACGCAATGTCCGCAGCAGAGATTTGCTATGAAGAAGTGGATCAGGTGCTGCCAGGAGGGGGGGGAGACTGACGGGAAACCGAAGCCATGAGGTGATGTAATTACATTATGCGCATCTTCAGCTGTCTCGCATCCATTAATCTGCGCCCTCGATACGATTAGAGCAGGAAGATGCTCTCGCTCCGAGCACATGTCCCACCCTGCAAAACACATTACACATTAGAGGGGAAGCGCTCGCCCGCTGGAGACCATCGTGTCTCTTCCAATCTGCTGCGGACGCCCCGCCATGATTGCTGCTCTGGGACACACATGTCTCAGAGCCGGAGAAGATTCTGGGTCCCTGATGCCAAACCAGTACCAGGGCCCCCAAACTGCTACGACCAGGACCACAACGCTACCCAGTCCCAGCATCCCAGCGAGGGACAAAAAGTCACCAAGATCTATATACATTGTACAGGCCACTAGGGGGCGCAGCAGTGTCCCCGGGCCCCGCTCTCTGAGGGGCCACATAGGAAGAAGCTGCTAGAATATATATGTATAAGGGATTCTGCTACTGGTTGTTCTTTGCTCTTCATTTTCAGTATCTCTGCTTCATGTCTCTGCAGACAGTCAATGTTAGGGGCACCCAGAGGCACAGATCCCATACTTCTCACAGCTAAGGGTTTGTTACTATTGCATCACGTTCAGACAATCCTTTTTGAAGTCAATTCATAACAGACTGCAGCCAGTGTTATTATTATACCTCTCTCCAGGGTCAATACATATCTCACACTGCTGTGATCTGTGCTCTCTGCAGCCAGTGTTATGTATTGTCCCTGGAGAGATGTGTAATTATACCTCACACTGCTGAGCTCTGTGCTCTCTGCAGCCAGTGTTATGTATTGTCCCTGGAGAGATGTGTAATTATACCTCACACTGCTGAGCTCTGTGCTCTCTGCAGCCAGTGTTATGTATTGTCCCTGGAGAGATGTGTAATTATACCTCACACTGCTGTGCTCTGTGCTCTCTGCAGCCAGTGTTATGTATTGTCCCTGAAGAGATGTGTAATCAGACCTTGGTGTATATTGTTAGTAGCAGCAGGACTGTGAAATATGGATATGCTATTTGTAGCATCTGGGGCCACGCCCTAACACTGCTGTGTTCTGTGCATTGGACTGCGGACTGCTCCACTTCCCTCTGATTAATTGCTGTTGCTCCTGCTGCACATAATTAAGTGAGGACACCTTTCCAACAAATTTGGTGAAGCTACAATCCTGGAAAATAAATCTGTATTGCTACTAACAATATGATATACTAACACAGCTCTCTATAGACCTAATAATTGCTGCAAAGAACACAGCCCACAGCAGTGTGAGGACACACAAGTTGCACTTGGAGAAGCTACAATCCTGGAGTATAAATCAATATCTCACAGTCCTGCTGCTACTAACAACATACACAAAGTTCTGATTACACATCTCTCCAGGCACAATACATAAGACTGGTTGCAGAGAGCACAGAGCACAGCAGTGTGAGGACAAGCACTGGGAGAAGCTACAATCCTGGAATATAATTTTATATATCACAGTCCTGCTGTGACTGACAAAAAGGTCTGATCACACATTTCTCCAGGGACAATACATATCACTGGCTACAGTCTGTATTTTCTCGTTTGCTGACAGGTTCCTTTTAAATTGTGGAATTTTAAAATATAATTAGTTTTCAGTATTGATTTTTTTTCTGTTATTTTTAGCTGTACTTCAGCTCGGGCATAAATGAAGTCATTTAGATCCGGGATGAGAAGATAATTAACAAAGATGTGAGATAATGAAGAGACTAAATCCATCCTGAATAAATCTGCGCATGCGCTGTTCACATGTGGCGTTAGACCTACCTGTTGCCCCTGCAGATGTCACGTAGCGCAGGAGCACGCAGGATGTGAAGACCCAGTAGACACTACTATTAAGGAGCTGTAATCCATCCTTATGGTTTGTAATTAGAGATGAGCGAACATGCTCGTCCGAGCTTGATGCTCGGTCGAGCATTAGGGTACTCGAAACTGCTCGTTACTCGGACGAATACTTCGCCCGCTCGAGAAAATGGCAGCTCCCGCCGTTTTGCTTTTTGGCGGCCAGAAACAGAGCCAATCACAAGCCAGGAGACTCTGCACTCCACCCAGCATGACGTGGTACCCTTACACGTCGATAGCAGTGGTTGGCTGGCCAGATCAGGTGACCCTGGGATAGACTAGCCGCTGGCCGCGCTGCTCGGATCATTCTGTCTCTGGATGCCGCTAGGGAGAGAGCTGCTGCTGGTCAGGGAAAGCGTTAGGGTGTTCTATTAGCTTACTGTTAGGCAGGAGTGATTCTCAAAGAACCCAACAGCCCTTCTTAGGGCTACAATAACGTTCTACTTTTTTTATTTTAATTTGCATCTTTTACCATTTTGTGAGGAATTAGCAGGGGGACTTGCGACCGCTGTGTTCTGCGCTTAGTGGCGCACATATCCATAGCAAAGACCGAAGTGGCAAAATTCAGTAGGGGTTGGATTTCTATTAGGCAATAACTCAGTGTCATCTCATCTGGCATAGTAGTGTGCTTCCTTTGATACTTGGCTAGAAAATAGCCATAGGAGAATACAAACAACTTCTTGAAGCCTACAGTAGCGTTCTATATATTTGATTTCTGGTTGATCTGCTGGTGGCTGTAGTTTCTGCAGTGCATGTACTTGCCAATTCTGAGCAATTTGTAGTGAGACTTGCGACCGCTGTGTTCTGCGCTTAGTGGCGCACATATCCATAGCAAAGGCCGAAGTGGCAAAATTCAGTAGGGGTTGGATTTCTATTAGGCAATAACTCAGTGTCATCTCATCTGGCATAGTAGTGTGCTTCCTTTGATACTTGGCTAGAAAATAGCCATAGGAGAATACAAACAGCTTCTTGAAGCCTACAGTAGCGTTCTATATATTTGATTTCTGGTTGATCTGCTGGTGGCTGTAGTTTCTGCAGTGCATGTACTTGCCAATTCTGAGCAATTTGTAGTGAGACTTGCGACCGCTGTGTTCTGCGCTTAGTGGCGCACATATCCATAGCAAAGGCCGAAGTGGCAAAATTCAGTAGGGGTTGGATTTCTATTAGGCAATAACTCAGTGTCATCTCATCTGGCATAGTAGTGTGCTTCCTTTGATACTTGGCTAGAAAATAGCCATAGGAGAATACAAACAGCTTCTTGAAGCCTACAGTAGCGTTCTATATATTTGATTTCTGGTTGATCTGCTGGTGGCTGTAGTTTCTGCAGTGCATGTACTTGCCAATTCTGAGCAATTTGTAGTGAGACTTGCGACCGCTGTGTTCTGCGCTTAGTGGCGCACATATCCATAGCAAAGGCCGAAGTGGCAAAATTCAGTAGGGGTTGGATTTCTATTAGGCAATAACTCAGTGTCATCTCATCTGGCATAGTACTGTGCTTCCTTTGATACTTGGCTAGAAAATAGCCATAGGAGAATACAAACAGCTTCTTGAAGCCTACAGTAGCGTTCTATATATTTGATTTCTGGTTGATCTGCTGGTGGCTGTAGTTTCTGCAGTGCATGTACTTGCCAATTCTGAGCAATTTGTAGTGAGACTTGCGACCGCTGTGTTCTGCGCTTAGTGGCACACATATCCATAGCAAAGGCCGAAGTGGCAAAATTCAGTAGGGGTTGGATTTCTATTAGGCAATAACTCAGTGTCATCTCATCTGGCATAGTAGTGTGCTTCCTTTGATACTTGGCTAGAAAATAGCCATAGGAGAATACAAACAGCTTCTTGAAGCCTACAGTAGCGTTCTATATATTTGATTTCTGGTTGATCTGCTGGTGGCTGTAGTTTCTGCAGTGCATGTACTTGCCAATTCTGAGCAATTTGTAGTGAGACTTGCGACCGCTGTGTTCTGCGCTTAGTGGCGCACATATCCATAGCAAAGGCCGAAGTGGCAAAATTCAGTAGGGGTTGGATTTCTATTAGGCAATAACTCAGTGTCATCTCATCTGGCATAGTAGTGTGCTTCCTTTGATACTTGGCTAGAAAATAGCCATAGCAATAGGATAGGATTGTTTGGTTTTAAAAACTCAAAAAAAAACAAAAAACACAAAAAAAAAAAAAAAACACAAAAAAACACCAAAAAAAACAAAAAGAAGTAAAAAAAAAAAAAAAGTTATAACTCTCATTTTAAAAATGTTTAACCCGAGGGCTAGGGGTAGAGGACGAGGGCGGGGACGTGGGCGTCCAACTACTGCAGGGGTCAGAGGCCGTGGTCCTGGGCGGGGTGAGACACCACCTGCTGATGAGGGAGCAGGGGAACGCCGCAGAGCTACACTCCCTAGGTTCATGTCTGAAGTTACTGGGACTCGTGGTAGAGCACTGTTGAGGCCAGAACAGTGCGAACAGGTGATGTCGTGGATTGCTGACAATGCTTCGAGCAATTTGTCCACCACCAGTCAGTCTTCCACGCAGTCCACCCATGTCACCGAAATCCCCACTCCTCCAGCTCCTGCACCTCAGCCTCCTCCCCCCCAGTCTGCCCCCTCCCAGGAAAATTTGGCATTTGAACCGGCATACTCTGAGGAACTGTTTTCTGGACCCTTCCCACAGTCACAAACCACTTGTCCGGTTGCTGCTGAGCAATTTTCCGATGCCCAGGTTTTCCACCAGTCACAGTCTGTGGGTGATGATGACCTTCTTGACGTAGTGGAAGTGTGTAAAGAGGTGTCCGACGATGAGGAGACACGGTTGTCAGACAGTGGGGAAGTTGTTGTCAGGGCAGGAAGTCCGAGGGGGGAGCAGACTGAGGGATCGGAGGATGATGAGGTGACAGACCCAAGCTGGGTTGAGAGGCCGGGTGAACACAGTGCTTCTGAGACGGAGGAGAGTCCTCGACCTGAACAGGTTGGAAGAGGCAGTGGTGGGGCCAGACGGAGAGGCAGGGCCAGAGCTGGTGCATCAGCGCCACTGTCAACTAGTGAAGCTCCCGTGGTGAGGGCTCTTGCGGCGAGGGCTAGATCTTCAGAAGTGTGGAGGTTCTTTAAGGAAACACCGGATGACCGACGGACTGTGGTGTGCAACATTTGCCAAACCAGGCTCAGCAGGGGTTCCACCACTACTAGCTTAACTACCACCAGTATGCGCAGGCATATGAATGCTAAGCACCCCACTCAGTGGCAACAAGCCCGTTCACCTCCGGCCGTGCACACCACTGCTCCTTCCCCTGTGTCAGCTGCTAGTCAGCCCCCTGCCCAGGACCCTGGCACAAAAACCCCATCGTTGCCTCCACGATCCTCCACAGCATCCACCAGCGTTCAGCTCTCCATACCCCAGACGCTGGAGCGGAAACGCAAATATAGTGCAACCCACCCGCACGCCCAAGCCCTTAATGTGCACATCTCCAGATTGCTTAGCCTGGAGATGCTGCCCTATAGGCTAGTAGAGACCGAGGCCTTTCGCAACCTCATGGCGGCGGCCGCCCCTCGGTATTCGGTCCCCAGCCGCCACTACTTTTCCCGATGTGCCGTCCCAGCCCTGCACCAGCACGTGTCAGACAACATCATCCGTGCCCTGACCAACGCCGTTTCTGACAAGGTCCACCTGACCACGGACACGTGGACGAGTGCTGCCGGGCAGGGCCACTATATATCGCTGACGGCACATTGGGTTAACTTGGTGGAGGCTGGGACCGAGTCTGACCCTGGGGCTGCTCATATACTGCCGACGCCGAGGATTGCGGGGCCTACCTCGGTCCAGGTGTTTCAGGCCTACTATGCCTCCTCCTCCTCCCACCCCTCCTCCACCTCCTCCTCCGAACTACCATCCGTGGGCACGGCGCCATCAGTCGGTAGCTCTAGGCACAGCAGCAGTGCCGTCGCTAAGCGACAGCAGGCGGTGCTCAAACTGCTGAGCCTAGGCGACAAAAGGCACACCGCCCAAGAGCTATTACAGGGCATCACGGCGCAGACTGATCTGTGGCTGGCACCGCTGAACCTCAAGCCGGGAATGGTTGTGTGTGACAACGGCCGTAACCTGGTGGCGGCTCTGCAACTCGGCAGACTGACACATGTGCCATGCCTGGCCCATGTGTTAAATCTGATAGTGCAGCGTTTCCTCAAGACATACCCCAATCTGTCTGATTTGCTCACGAAGGTGCGCCGCATCTGTGCGCATTTCAGGAAGTCCAGCCCAGATGCTGCCACTCTCAGGGCAGCGCAGCGCCGCCTCCAACTGCCCGCTCACCGACTGTTGTGCGACGTGCCCACGAGGTGGAATTCAACACTGACCATGTTATCCAGAGTTTACCAGCAGCGCAGAGCGATTGTAGACTGCCAGATGTCAACTTCCACCAGAACTGGTAGTCAGGTCAGTCAGCTTCCTCAAGTCTACAATGAGGAGTGGACGTGGATGTCTGATATCTGTCAGGTGCTGAGTAACTTTGAGGAGTCAACACAGATGGTCAGTGGCGATGCCGCCATCATCAGCCTCACCATCCCGCTGCTTGGCCTGTTGAAAAACTCTCTGGTCAGCATGAAGTCGGAAGCTTTGCGCTCGTCACAAGAGACGGGGGAAGAATATTCCCTTGTTGATAGCCAAAGCACCCTGAGGTCTGTTTCTCAGCGCATATCGGAGGAGGTGGAGGTGGAGGAGGATGAGGAGGAAGAGGAGGAGAATGTTGGCGAGACACAAGAGGGGACCATTGTTGAGTCCTTCACTGTTCAGCGTGTATGGGCAGAAGAAGAGGAGTTGGAGGAGTTGGAGGAGGAGGAAATGGACAGTCAGGCCAGTGAGGGGAGTGAATTCTTACGCGTTGGTACTCTGGCGCATATGGCAGATTTCATGCTAGGCTGCCTATCCCGTGACCCTCGCGTTCAAAGAATTTATTCCAGCACCGATTACTGGGTGTTCACTCTCCTGGACCCACGGTACAAGCAAAATCTTCCCACTCTCATCCCTGGAGAGGAAAGGAGTGTGAGAATGCATGAATACCAGCAGGCCCTGGTGCACAAGCTGAAACAGTATTTCCCTTCTGACAGCGCTAGCGGCAGAGTGCGTAGTTCTGCGGGACAAGTAGCGAGGGAGAGTAGGCGAGCAGGCAGAGTAGGCAGTCCAGCACTGGCAAGGGTACGCTTTACAAGGCTTTTGCCAGCTTTATGTCACCCCAGCAAGACACTGTCACCTGTCCCCAGTCTCGGCAGAGTAGGGCTGATCTTTACAGAAAGATGGTGAGGGAGTACGTAGCTGACCATACCATCGTCCTAAATGATCACACAGCTCCCTACAACTACTGGGTTTCAAAGCTGGACATGTGGCACGAACTGGCGCTGTACGCCTTGGAGGTTCTTGCCTGCCCTGCCGCTAGCGTCTTGTCCGAGCGGGTTTTCAGTGCAGCTGGTGGCATCATCACCGATAAGCGTACACGCCTGTCGACTGACAGCGCTGACAGGCTGACGCTTATTAAAATGAATAAAGGCTGGATTTCTCAGAATTTCCAATCTCCACCAGGTGAAGGAAGCTCAACCTGAATAATTGATCCACTCCTCCTCCTCCTCCTCATTTTCCTCCTTCTCCTCCTCTTTGTACAGTAAAGCAGAGGAAAATGGCTATTTTTTGACAGGGCCCACTGGCTCTTGCTATAGTACTTCATGCATTTAATTTTTCTGGAGGGCCACCTACCCGGTCCTCTGTTTGAAACAATTTTTGTGAGTGCCACATACAGGCACTCAATCTATTCCATTTTACTGCAGGGCCACCTACCTGCTCCTCTGGTTTGAACAATTTTTGGGACTGCCACATACAGGCACTCAATCTATTCCATTTTACTGGAGGGCCACCTACCTGCTCCTCTGGTTTGAAACATTTTTGGGACTGCCACATACAGGCACTCAATCTATTCCATTTTACTGCAGGGCCACCTACCTGCTCCTCTGGTTTGAACAATTTTTGGGACTGCCACATACAGGCACTCAATCTATTCCATTTTACTGCAGGGCCACCTACCTGCTCCTCTGGTTTGAACAATTTTTGGGACTGCCACATACAGGCACTCAATCTATTCCATTTTACTGGAGGGCCACCTACCTGCTCCTCTGGTTTGAAACATTTTTGGGACTGCCACATACAGGCACTCAATCTATCCCATTTTACTGGAGGGCCACCTACCTGCTCCTCTGGTTTGAAAAATGTTTGGGACTGCCACATACAGGCACTATCCAAATTAAATTGTCTCCATAGCAGCCTCCACACGTTGTCTCCATTGCTACCTCCAAAAGTCGTCCATATAGCTGCCTCCATACATCGTCCCTTTATCAAACGAGGTGTGTCAGGCAGAAATTTGGGTTGTTTTCATGGATTCCACATCAAAGTTGTTAACTTTGTCGCCACCCTGCTGTGTTATCCACAAAATATACTGGCAAACTTTTACCATTTAGGGATATTATTTCAGCGCTTCTTGCGCATCTGTTTACATTCCCCTCACCCGGCATATCCTAAACTTATAAGAACGCTACTACACTTGATCTTATACAAAAGGTTCTTAGAAGTGCTGTTTGGGGAGTAGCCGAGAGACAGGGGCTTGGATTGGCGAAAGCTCGCCTGGCAGCGGAGCGCCAGCTCCATGCGCATCATGCGCTTCTTGCGCATCTGTTTACATTCCCCTCACCCGGCATATCCTAAACTTATAAGAACGCTACTACACTTGATCTTATACAAAAGGTTCTTAGAAGTGCTGTTTGGGGAGTAGCCTAGAGACAGGGGCTTGGATTGGCGAAAGCTCGCCTAGCAGCGGAGCGCCAGCTCCATGCGCATCATGCGCTTCTTGCGCATCTGTTTACATTCCCCTCACCCGCCATATCCCAAACTTATAAGAACGCTACTACACTTAACTTGGTGCAGGCTGGGACCGAGTCTGACCCTGGGGCTGGTCATATACTGCCGACGCAGAGAATTGCGGGGCCTACCTCGGTCCAGGTCTCAAAGGCCTACTATACCTCCTCCCACCCCTCCTCCACCTCCTCCTCCTCCGAATTACCATCCGTGGGCATGGCGCCATCAGTCGGTAGCTCTAGGCACAGCAGCAGTGCCGTCGCTAAGCGACAGCAGGCGGTGCTGAAACTGCTGAGCCTAGGCGATAAAAGGCACACCGCCCAAGAGCTATTACAGGGCATTCCACATCAAAGTTGTTAACTTTGTCGCCACCCTGCTGTGTAATCCCCAAAATATACTTGCAAACTTTTACCATTTAGGGATATTATTTCAGCGCTTCTTGCGCATCTGTTTACATTCCCCTCACCCGCCATATCCTAAACTTATAAGAACGCTACTACACTTGATCTTATACAAAAGGTTCTTAGAAGTGCTGTTTGGGGAGTAGCCTATAGACAGGGGCTTGGATTGGCGAAAGCTTGCCTGGCAGCGGAGCGCCAGCTCCATGCCAAGATCCAACTAACATAGTTTTAACTGCAGCACCTTTAATCTACTACTAGTTCACTGCCTCCATACATGGTCCCCTTATCAAACGAGCTGTGTCAGGCAGAATTTTGGGTTGTTTTCATGGCTTCCATGTTAACTTTGTCGCCACCCTGCTGTGTAATCCACAAAATATACTGGCAAACTTTTATCATGTACCGATATTATTTGAGCGCTTCTTGCTCACCTCCTTTGGTTCCTCTCTGCCACCCATTGGTTTGAAGCCTGAGTCCATTTAGGGTATGTCGCCATGACACTCTCTAGCCTGCCGCTGCTGCCGCTGCCTCTGCATGCCGTCCCCTATAGTGTCAGGGTCAATTATTGGATGTTTTAGATGCTATCTAGCCTCATTCTGTCACTCTGTCATGGCCATGCTGTTGCCCATAATTTTGGCATAATGGTGCGATTATGCAGCCTCAGAGGCATCCATGCATGCTGCCCCTGCTGTTTCCTGTCCATTTCCGTGGTGTTTCCATCCTTTTCTGAGGTTCCCAGGTGTTTGGCCAAGCTTCCCTGTGCAGAGCCTTGGTCCCCTTGAAAAATGCTCGAGTCTCCCATTGACTTCAATGGGGTTCGTTATTCGAGACGAGCACTCGAGCATCGGGAAAAGTTCGTCTCGAATAACGAGTACCCGAGCATTTTAGTTTTCGCTCATCTCTATTTGTAATGCGTATTGTGTCCATGTATGTGCACTGTATATTATGTCCGTGTATATTGTATACATCTGTATGTACTGTATATTGTCTCTGTGTTTGTGTACTGTAGGTGAGTTACTGTTACTGTTAGACACAGTGGGGGTCATTTACTAAGGGCCCGAATTGCTATTTTTCGTCGGTTTTCCGAAAATTACAGATCGGATTGTGGTGCCTGCATGCACATGACGGAAATCGGGGGGCGTGGCCGCCAGAAAACCGATTCAGAAAAATTGCGGAATTTTTAAAAAAAATGTGTCGCTTGACACGCGCTTACCTGCACCAGGAATAGAATAGTGATTTGTGTCGCATGAAAGCCGCTGCAGCTGCGCAAAAATCCGATCACGTGTGCCAAAAACTGCTGTCCGTGTGTGTGCTGTATATTGTGTACATCATAAACCTACTAACTGGTTACACTAACTGGTTGACTTTTCACCCTTTATTTGCCATCCTTTGCCGCCACTATGAGGGGCAATGGTGAAAACCTAAGCCCCCCCCCCAAGCCATCTCCCAAATCTCGGGCTGCCACATATCTCATGCGTTTCAGACACGTTCTGTACCACTTGTAAGAAGCGAAGACGTGCGCCATTGTCCTCGGCTGATTGGCCTGTCCCTCTATACATAGATCTCCGTATTCGTACTTTTTCATGTCAATGAAATCTGAAATGACAACAATTTTCCTGAAATCTGAATTTGTGCGCAGTGCATTAATATAATGGCAGCTATCAGCGGCGCCCGCGATCCCATCGCGTAATCACTAAGACAGTAAGATGAGGGGGCGGACGCCGCAGAATACAATGTCAAACCCAAGTCTGATCCAGCTGAGAAAATGGGGCTAAACACCGTCATTATTGGGTACAATTATTTTAAGAAGGTGGCGATAGTAACAATGGGAATCAGTAAATGTCGTGTTAGCGCATAACACAAGAGCTGGCAAGATCGTCACATGGAAATTACTGTCACTATCTTCTAAGCAAGAAGATTTCAGAGAAGAATTCCTAATATTCGGCACTTGAGAAGGCTAAGACACCAGTGCATCAGCCTGCAGCATTGCACTTCTTCCTGTGGCCACCATTAGGTGGCGATGTGTAGTCAGCTGCAGTTAGGGGCGTAACCAGGAGATGCAGGGCCCCATAGCAGACTTCTAAATGGGGCTCAATTAAAAAAATATACATATTTGTTAACCCGCATACATACAGCATATACGTATACGCATATATACATACATACTGTACCATATGGAGCCATGCATCATATACACACATACAGCAAATACACACATACATGCAATACCATATACAGACATACAGCATATCCACACACATACAGCATATACACACCCAATAATCAATCAATACCCCAGATGTTGGGGCCCCCCACACTGTAGACCCCATAGCAACTGATATGGCTGCTGCCACTGTAGTTACACCCCTGGCTACAGTTGCTCCAATTTATCAAAACTTGTTTCAAAGTCAGATATGAGTACTAGGGGTCAGAGATCAGGGTCAAATTTAGGAGTCAGAGATCAGATTCAGAAGTCAGGTTAAGGTTCAGATCAAGAAGTCAGACATTAGAGTCAGTGGTTAGAGTCAGAGGTCCTATTAAGCTCAAAGTCAGAAGTCAGCCATCAGAGTCAGATTGTTAGGGGTCAGAGGTCAAATTTGAGTTCAAATTTAGAAATCAGCCATCAGAGTCAGATTGTTTGGGGTCAGAGTTAGGTATCAGACTCAGAGGTTAGGTTAGTGTTAAGAGTCATTAGATGTCATGTGTCAGAGTTAGGTATTAGACTCAGAAATTAGGTTAGTGTTCAGAGTCACATTAGGTGGTCAGGAGTCAGAATCAAGGGCCAGGTCAGTAATCAGGCTCAGAAGTCAGCCATCAGAGTCTGATATATGTGTCAAGGGTCAGAGTTAGGTATCAGACTCAGTTTATGATTTAGAAGCATTTAACCTTCTTGAATAATGTATGAGGTCCAAACCACAATGAATAAGCCCCTCCCACATTTTAATTGTTACTCTATGCTATGAGCCTATGAAGATATAAAATTTTGTGTTTCACCTTGTTCCAAAAACGGTGCCATGATACAGAACATTACTGAGCGCAGCACGAGGGCTGCAGAGAATATCAATCGCCCTGACCCAGCATCTATTTGTGATGTAGAATTTGTACATCCTGTACCGATGCAACTGTGACGAAGTCAGAGCAAAACCGAGGCTCAGTGATAACGCCAGAGAGTGGGCAGCACTGAGTCGCCTTATAAGACATGGACTGACCAAACCATCGTCTGTCTGCAGAAGTCACATGATCCTCAAACAGCGAGAAGGAGATTTCACAGAAGATACAATGTGACAGCAGAGATGTAACAGGTTGTGAACTCACTGAGGCACATTTACTTACCCGTCCCGTTGACGCAGCCGATCCGGAATGTCCGATGAGGTTTCGGACCTGCCGCGATTCACTAAGATCGTGCGTCCAATTTCCTGCATGTGTCGCTTCCCCGCTGAGGTTCGCCGGAGTTCACCTTCTTTTTCCTGGTGCATGTGAGTGCTGATCTTGCGACACAATTTGGTTTTTAAATTCCGCGGTTTGTCCGAATCAGTCGGTTGTCCGGCGTCCACACCCCCTGATTGGTGTCGCATGCAAGCCGGCGCCGATGCGCCACAATCAGATCGTGTGCGCCAAAAACCCGGGGCAATTCCGAGCAAATCAGGAAAAATTGCAAAACCCGACGGAAATGCATCCCCACTGTGTCATCTAACCATCTGAATTAGGGTCACTCGTATGGGTTTTATCCCAGCAAACTCCCTGGTGTTCACCCTTTAATCTCTTAATGCGATTTGGAATTAGTTGCAGAGAGATGACCAGGTCGCTACCTCTTGAAGTGGTCCTGGAGATTGCTGGACAGGGGACAAAAGATACCGGTGTGAAGCACCAGGAAACAGAAACATAGCTGAAGAATAGACAAAGGCTAGGAACATGGGAAACAGTCATCAAGGAGGAGTTACAGAAACCTTTGCAGGAACTAGATAGCTTGGAAGTTTTACACCTTCTGGTAAGGGACGGTACAGTATATAATCAGTGGATTGACTGGGGGCGCAACACTGGATGATGGCCCTTTAAGAGGCCGTTAGCCCTGGTTGACTTGAAGGATAGGATGGGAAGGAGTAGAGCCAGGGGCCATACCTGCCAGAGAATACGCCGTACTGAGAGGCAGGGACCACCTGAGCTACACACAGAATCCCTTGTTCCTAACCTGAAATCTAAACTTCAACTTTACATAAGTATCACAACAAGTAGTGATAATGAGGTGAGTTTTACAGCAGGCTGTAAGGCAAGTTATTTGGTGCGGGTGATAAGATGACCTCTAGTGGCCAATGTAAAAACTGCAACATTTCATCAGTTACCTTGTAGAACCAGTGGCAATGTTCATTATTCTTAGAGCGTAACTGGAAAAGTTTCTGTAACTTGCGCAGTGGACGAGGGGTCAGGACTGCAGATCCCTTTGTGTTTCTGTATCTTTGCAGAGAGAGAATCTTGGATTATGACGTCCTTCCATTAATTCTCAGGGAACGTTCTGCCTCGGTGACCTTGCTTTCATCCAAAGGGTCCTGCCGCGAAAAGAACAAAACTTGGAAGACAAAGATGAAGGGTTTTCCTGAATCCATAGCCGCCGGCCTCCTGGAGCAGCCGGAGAGTGTGTGATAGGGGAAGCAGCTGAGATTAGAGAGAATCCTCAGGGGAGAAGAAGACCCCAATATCACAGTGCTGTACCACAGCGCAGGAGCACAATGGAGGGAAGAACACATGTCCATTGTAAGTGGTTCCAGAAGATACATGTTTTCACCGGATTCTGCAAGAAGAAATGCTTAAAGTATATGGAACATTCATCTAAATGCAACTATCATTATGTGTGAGCATACAGACTGCAGCTACTTCTATGGATTGGTCCTGGAGAGATGTGTAATCATACCTCACACTGCTGTGCCCTGTGAGCTCTGCAGCGAGTGCTATTTGTTGTACCTGGAGAGATGTGCAATCATACCTCACACTGCTGTGCTCTGTGATCTCTGCAGCGAGTGCTATGTATTGTGTAATCATACCCCACACTGCTGTGCTCTGTGATCTCTGCAGCCAGTGTTATGTATTGTCCCCGGAAAGATGTGTAATCATACCTCACACTGCTGTGCTCTGTGGTCTCTGCAGCCTACAAAGTACGGAGTGTCTGGTGATAATGCACTGTGCCGCGATTCACTATGATCCTGCGCCCGATTTCCTGCATGTGTTGCTTCCCCGCTCAGGTCCGCCGGAGTTCACCTTCTTCTTCCCGGTGCATGTAAGTGCTTGGGCTTGCGACACAATTTGAAAATTAAATCCCGCGCTCAGTCCGAATCAGTCGGATCGTCCAACGGCCCGCCCCGATTTCTGTCGCATGAAAGCCGGCACAGCTGCGCTACAATTCGATCTCATGCGACACAATCCCTAGTTAAATATCTGTAACAGCTGCGCAATTCCCGAAAACGTTGGAGAATCCGACAAAAGTGCATCTGCGGACCCTTAGCAAATAAGCCCCTTTTATATTTAAAAAAAATAAAAATCCATATATTCTTATGTCCAAATCTTTTTCATTTTCCATCTATGGAGTTTTGCAAAGGCTTGTTTTTTTGTGGAGTGATCTGTATTTTTAGTGTTAATAATAATCATCAGAATCATCATACGGATGAAATCCTGACTGTGTGATAGTGACTGATGTGCTGATGTCAGAGATGCTCCTTCCTGGCCGCCACTACGCCCCCCATCATCTGTGTGAATGATACTTTGTAACAACATTGTCCCAGTGTGAGAAATCTACATAATACAGAGAACAGTGAGATCCGCAGGAATCTGAGAATCTTCTGAGAAGCCCCAAACATCTAACCACATAAATAAACGATTTTCTGGAAATTTGTCAGTGGGGGGAGTGATGATGCGGGTGGCGCCACCGATTTCCCATACTATCACCATGGAAACCGGGTCATCAGAATTCAGTGCAAAATAACAACACGATAAAAAGTGCAAATCTTTATCCAAGTCAGAACTGGCCAAGGATTGGGGGGGGTTACCCAGTGTAGAGTGTCAGCTCTTCCGCCTAATTCAACTCTTCTATCTGATACATATCAGAGTGTCAGCTCTTCTGTCTAATTCTATTACACATTTTGAGTGTCAGCTCTTCCGTCTAATGAATCTCTTCTATCTAATAGATATCAAAGTGTCAGCTCTTCCGTCTAATTCAACTCTGCTATATCATACATATCAGAGTGTCAGCTCTTCTGTCCCATACATGTCAGAGTGTCAGCTCTTGTGTCTTATTCTATTACACATTTAGAGTGTCAGCTCTTCTGTCTAATTCATCTCTCCTATCTAATACTTATCAGAGTGTCAGCTCCTCTGTCCAATACATATCAAAGTGTCAGCTCTTCTGTCTAATTCAACTCTGCTATATAATACATATCAGAGTTTCAGCTCTATCGTTTAATTCTATTACACATTTAGAGTGCCAGCTCTTACGTCTAATGAATCTCTTCTATCTAATATATATCAGAGTGTCAGCTCTTCTGACCCATACATATCAGAGTGTCAGCTCTTGTGTCTAATTCTATTACACATTTTGACTGTCAGCTCTTCTGTCTAATTCATCTCCTCTATCTAATACATATTATAGTGTCAGCTCCTCTGTCCCATACATATCAGAGTGTCTCTTCTGTTTAATTCTGTTACACACATTTTGACTGTCAGCTCTTCTGTCTAATAAATTTCCTCTATCTAATACATATCAGAGTGTCAGTTCCTCTGTCTAATACATATGAGAGTGTCAGATCTTCTGTATAATTATATTACACATTTACACTGTCAGCTCTTCTGTCTAATTCATCTCTTCTATCTAAAGCATATCAGATTGTCAGCTGTTCAGTCCCATACATGTCAGAGTGCCAGCTCTTGTGTCGAATTCTATAAAACATTTAGAGTGTCAGCTCTTCTGTATAATTTATCTCTTCTAATATATCTAATACATATCAGAGTGTCAGCTCTTCTGTGTGATTCATCAATATTAGTGTGATAGTTCGCCTGTTCAGTGCTCATTAGATTCTTAGTTCTGCCTAATACTTTCCTCATAGTAGAGTGTCAGCTCTTCTGTCTAATTCTTATTTCCACATTAGAGTGTTAGCTCTTCTAATTCTTACCACCAACATTTCTGTTTTATAATTTTCTAGAAACTTTAGAGCAGTTCTACTGCCAAGAAAAAAAAAAGTAAAACACTATTATGCCCCCCTCCTTTCTGCTGTCTCTATGTTCTCCTCCACTCAACATGGGCCTAAGACACCAGATACCACTTCTATATCTGCCCTTTATACCTACGTCCCTACTATAACTGCCTCCTATATCTATACCCCTGCCGTATCTGCCCCCTAAAGCCATCCACCCAATATATCTGCCTTCTGTAGCCTTGCCCCAATACCCATTTACCTCCCTTTTTTGGTTCTGTTCTACACTTTGTGACAAGCGACGGGATACTTTGATGGTTTTCCGGTGGACAAAGCATATGTAAGCCCCTTTCTAACTGTTCTGTCATACAGGGGAGTGGGACAGGTGGGGCATCAGCATTCAAATCACCCCTTTTATTAGATTCCCCCAATATATCACTAGTATATACTATGATCCTTACAGTAGGGGTTAAAACCAAGAACTAGCCGGAGGGGCATGTGGAGGCTAACAGTACTGGGGGCTGGGGCGTACAGGGGTAGCAACCATAGCAACTGCTATGGGGCCCACGGTGTCAGGGGGCCCACGGTGTCAGGGGTATTGGATGCTGTATTTGTTATGTGTATATGGTCTGTACATACTGGGGCTCATTTACTAAGGGTCTGAATGCTGCACTTTCGTCGGCTTTCCCAAATATTTCCGTTTTGCGCCAAATTGCCCTGGGTTTTTGGCGCACGTGATCGGATTTTGGCGCATCTGCCGCGGCTTGCACGCGACAGAAATCGGGGGGTGGGCCGCCGGACAACCCAACGGATTCGGACAAACCGCGGAATTTAAAAAAGCAAATGTGTCACAAGATCTAGCACTCACATGCACCGGGAAGAATAAGGTGAACTCCGGCGGACCTCAGCGCAGAAGCGACACATGCAGAAACTCGGAAGATCGACCTTAGTGAATCATGCCAGACCCGAATCCTCGTCAGACAACGCACCGTGGGATCGCGACGGGACCGGGTAAGGAAATCTGCTTCACTGTATGTATATTTTTAAGGGCTAAGTTCGCTCTGGGGCCCGGCTTCTCCTTGTTACCTGACACCCTGATGGTATCATGTCGGATCTGGGTTGTCAGCTGACTCTTAATAGAGACTCCATTTGTGTATTTTCCATAAAATCCAGTTCTGTCCCAAACCCATAAATGTTCCTTCTAAACATCTGTAATCTCTGCAGATTTACAAGCAAAAACAAATAGGATATAAAAGGAAAATATCGGAGAGACTGCGGGGCCCTCGGGGGACCCAATGACAGAGGACAGCGCCCCCGATGACACCACCGCTGCCTTCCACGGGGGAAGATCAGCTCTTCTAACCTGCGCCAATCGCTCATTGATTCCCAATCCCCCGGACACTGATGCGCTGAGGTCACCATCCGCTTCATAGAGTCGATCGATTTGATCTTCTTCAATTGATCACAAAATCTACAGATCAGATGCAGCATTTCGCTTAGTTTGACAATTTTTTTTTTTTTACTAAACTGATTTATTGTCTTTGTGCTGAAAAGTTCTCCAACTTTCTAGTAGACTTTGCGTTTCATGTTCTATCCACGGTCAAGATCACTGCTAGCAGTCAGGTAATAGAAGCAGGTGCTTAGAGTAAGAGCAGAGGCTGCAGACCCAGCTCTACCTATTGTGGAGTAATAGTGAGCGGCCCCAAACCTGGACACGACCAGCGTGGAGATCAGTGTAAGGACTAATGTAGGGACCAGTGAGGCGATTAGTGTGGGGAACAGTTAAAGGACCAGGGTAGAGACCAGATGGAAGATCAAAGTAAAGATCCATGTAGGAACCATTTTTTTTGGGGGGGTGTGGATAGTTAAGGGTTAAGAATGAAGATTAATGTAAGGACCAGTGTAAGAAACAGTAGTAAGAATAGTGTAAGGACCAGTCTGGAGATCAGTGTAGGGACCAGTGTAGGGACCAGTGTGGAGACCAGTTTGAAGTGTGAACATATGTGTAGGGACCAGCCTGGAAATCAAAGGGACCAGTCCAGAGATTAGTGTAGAGATGAAAATGCCATTGTAAGGACAAAAGTGAAGACCATTGTAGGGACCACTGTAGGGACCAGTGTGGGGATCAGTGTCTGGATCAGTGTGGAGACAATTGTAGGAAACAGTGTAGGATTAGTGCGCGGTCCATATGGGGACAAAGGTAAATGATGGCATCCAATAAGGAGATAATTATAAGGAGTATGGAGACCGATGTAGAGACCAAGATCGAAACTAACATGTAGACCAGACCATGTGAGTCTAATCAGAAGGCCAAAGACTGGTAAGCGCCACAAATAACCCTCTCTAACGCCACCCTCCAGACTGGACATATGACTGCAATACACCTAAATAATAGGAAACATTTCATGTATTTATTCTCTGAGCCCCCAACTCCCAATCAGCCGCCTATTTCTTCTCTCCTCACAGGATCTGGCTGCAGGAAGCAAATGTTTTATGAGATCAATTATGTTTCTGATGTTATTAACCAAAGGGAACGTTTTCTCACCAGAAGAGAAAAACAAAGGAACTTTTTCTTCCTGTCTTGTAACTCATCACTTATAAATAATCATCTTTCATTCTTTATCAATGTACTCAACCAAACCTCTAACTTATCAAACAGTCACCCCCCCAAAACAGGTCCCAAATGCAATTTAAAGAGAAAAACGACATCAAGTGTTCAAGAATAAACCTACTAAAAACTGCCCACTATGTACAAGACTATAACTACTAAAAACTGCTCCCTATGTACAGGAATATAACTACTATAATACTGCTCCCTATGTACAGGAATATAACTACTATAATACTGCCCCCTATGTACAGGAATATAACTACTATAATACTGCCACCTATGTACAAGAATATAACTAGTATAATACTGCCCGTATGTACAGGAATATAACTACTATAATATCGCCCCCTATGTACAAGAATATAACTACTATAATACTGCCCCCTATGTACAAGAATATAACTACTATAATACTGCCCCTTATGTACAAGAATATAACTATTATAATACTGCCCCCTATGTACAAGAATATAACTACTATAATACTGCCCCCTATGTACAAGAATATAACTACTATAATATTGCCCCCTATGTACAAGAATATAACTACTATAATACTGCCCCCTATGTACAAGAATATAACTACTATAATACTGCCCCCTATGTACAAGAATATAACTACTATAATACTGCCCCCTATGTACAAGAATATAACTACTATAATACTGCCCCCTATGTACAAGAATATAACTACTAAAAACTGCTCCCTATGTACAAGAATATAACTAGTATAATACTGCCCGTATGTACAGGAATATAACTACTATAATATCGCCCCCTATGTACAAGAATATAACTACTATAATACTGCCCCCTATGTACAAGAATATAACTACTATAATACTGCCCGCTATGTACAAGAATATAACTACTATAATACTGACCCCTATGTACAAGAATATAACTACTATAATACTGCACCCTATGTACAAGAATATAACTACTATAATACTGCCCGCTATGTACAAGAATATAGCTGCTATAATACTGCCCGTATGTACAAGAATATAACTAATATAATACTGCCCCCTATGTACAGGAATATAACTACTATAATACTGCCCCCTATGTACAAGCATATAACTACTATAATACTGCCCCCTATGTACAAGAATATAACTACTATAATACTGCCCCCTATGTACAAGAATATAACTACTATAATACTGCCTCCTATGTACAAGAATATAACTACTATAATACTGCCCCCTATGTACAAGAATATAACTACTATAATACTGCCCCCTATGTACAAGAATATAACTACTATAATACTGCCCCTATGTACACGAATATAACTACTATAATACTGCCCCCTATGTACAGGAATATAACTACTATAATACTGCCTCCTATGTACAGAAATAGAACTACTATAATACTGCTCCCTATTGTTAGGGTTTTTTTATGCAGGGCCCCAACAGCCCTCTTGACTTTTGTAAGGTGAGTCCTAATTAACCCTTTGAGGGAGGATGAGATAGCTGCCGGCAGCGAGCTGACAGAGTAAATGCAAGACACAGTCGGTCTTCCGATGCACTCAAATCAAACTGTTTATTTCAAACAGATACAGCTATATTTTAGCACATAGAAATCAGCATTTGGGGTGTTGATAAGGGAATTAGATTCTATTGGCCATTATGTTTTTGTACCAGCACATTCTGGGAAAAATGACTAGGCCTTGTTTACAGCCATGCTTATCTACACAATGGCTCCTAGAAGCTTCTTCATAACCAAAATAAATAACAAGAATACAGAGGCCCGAAGGACAGTAAGAAATGTCAAGGATATTGTGAAAAGGCAAACAACAGTTTAAATGAGAAAAATAGCCGAATTAAAACATTTAACTCTATAGCTTCTAAAAGGGAAGCATACCCCCCCCCCCCAAGGTGGCCGCTGTATCTAAGATGGCGGAACGTAGTCAAGATGGTGTCCGAAACCAGTGCGACCTCCTTAACAATTCCCCCCTTTGAGCTTTGCTGGCCTGTAACTCCATCCTGAGCAACCTCCTCAAGCTCCAGGTACCCACAGGTAGGCTAAGCCCGTACCTGCTGGACTTGTTACCTCTTCACCAGATCCCCTGGAGGCTGGTCACTCAGGGGTTACAGGCCCGCACACTCAAATCACATCACTGAGTTCCCATAGTCCATAGGTTTGTAAACAGGCAGCATCACCCTCCCCTCCGGGCACTTCTCCTGTTGTGGTTCTTACCACCTGGGACACGGTGGACTTGATGAGGGGGACCACACAACATGCAATAAGTGACAAGAGCAAAATCACAATCCCCAATATCACCCCCACTTACAGGAAACCCTTCCAATCCCCCAACCACAAAGTGAAGGACAAAGTGTCCACCCCAGAGTTTCTTTTGAGTTCCCTGGACAGTCCTTCAATCTCTTCAAGTGCATGGGTAATGGATCCATAGGGGCGATGTCATCCGGGATGTACATGCAACAAGCCACTCCCACCATCTTACAGACTCCTCCCTTCTCAGCAAGGGTCATGTCCAAAGCCATGTGGTTCTGGGAAGCATCTCCGGTATAATTCACAAATCTCTGTTGATTACAATAAAATACAGTTACCCAACCAACATCTTTGCTCATAGCTCTCTGGGGAATAATGATCTGTCATGGGGAATACCTGTCCATATCTGATTGTGGGCCTTGTACTCATCTGGAACCCCCCTTGGTGCTCCCACTGTATCCATATAAACGTTGTCACCTCGGTGCTTCTCTCTCAGACTTTCAGAATCCTTTGGGATTCTCTACCTTTACTTTATGTGTCTGATCAACCTTATCCCTGGGGATCACGAGGAAGGAATGCAGAAGTGTTATCACTGTACACTCACCTTTCCAGCCTCTAGGCCTGACCTGACTCTCCTATCCCCACAAATCCTGTACACATCAGACACTGCTAATACAGGGTTACCTGTGCTGTCAATGTTAAAGAAGGTCATTGTCGTGTTGCACCCACCGTAGGTAAAGTCTCCTACCCTGGGGGCATCCTGGTCACCCCTATAGATACAGTGATAGTCATGGTTGGGGTGTCCCTGAGCATACAGTCATTCAGAAGAGACCAGCTAGCAAGAAGAATAAGTTTGCAATAGAAAGCGTGGAAGCGTGCTGACTTCCCTCTAGCTTCAGACGTGGCACTGGTCAGCAGGACTTGGAAAGGACCGTCGTAGCGAGGCTCCAGACTCTCTCTTTGGTGTCTCTTTACCACCCATCATCTCCAGGCTTCAGGTTATGCATCCTGAGGTCTCTGTCTGCATCTGAAAAAGGAATCAGAAACACTTTGCGGACCTTTTTCAAGGCCTGGCTCAGCTGTGTGGTATGTTCCACCTGGTTTCCTGCCATCAGCTATAGGGTCTGGGGCCTAGTCTGGGTGCACAGTCAAAAAGTACTTCAAAAGGGGACAATCCCATCTTTCTGGTGGGTGTGGTCCTAACTGAATGATGGTCAGCAGGAAAGCACTCGCGCCATGGTTTCCCTGTTACTTCCATGGCCTCCCGGATCTCTAACTTAAGAGTGCTGTTTAAAGTATCTCAAACGCACCACCAACGTGGGAAGAGTAAGGGGTGTGCAGGGTCTGTTCTATACCCAAGAGGGACAAGGCTTCAGGTCTTTACCTGTCCAGTCAAGTTGGTTCTGCGACCGGACTCTATGGTCTCTGGAAGTCCAAACCTGCAGAAAAAATCTCACTCACCAACTTGTTGGCTGCAGCTCTGGCAGTAGCCTTGGTCATGGGAGAAGCTTCTGGCCACCATGGAAAGAGATCAATGCACACAAGCACGTATTCCTATGTGCCACTTTTTGGTATCTGGATAAAATCCATCTGCAGTCTCTGGAAGGGATACAGCAGCTTGGGTGTCACCTTCTGTGGGGTCTTTTCCACCTTACCCGGGTTGTGGCGGGCACAGACTATAAAGGCTTTCACTAGTCTAGTGACAGGGGTAGTAATACCCGGGGCAAACCACTTATGGTTTATGAGCACTAGCATGGCCATTTTGGATGTGTGTGTGTCCGTGAGCTACTTGACTTACTGTCGGGTGCAGGGCTCTGGCCAGGCACACCCTCTCTCCCAGCATCCAGGTCCCATCAGCATCTGGGTTCCAGTTTTCCTCCACACTTCCTTCACTTCCGATGACACTCGGGCCCACCAGGGACTGGAACACCTGGGGATCAAACTTTTAGCTCAGAACTCACCGCTGAGACTTCAGGACAGTCTCTGGGTTCCATCTGTGCAGCTGCCTTCGCCATCCCGTCAGCCACATACCTGCCCTTGGCTTGTGGAGTTACCAGATTGTGTGTGCTTTTACTTTTATTATCCCCACCTCTTGTGGAAGTAAGAGAGCATCCATGAGCTCTTTAACCAGCGTGCCATGCTTAAAGGGGTTCCCTGCAGAGGTGAGGAAATCTCTAGCCTTCCATATGGGTTCATAGTCGTGTTAAGACCCCAGACCTATACCTTGAGTATAGATGTTTGCTCTTTTACCTTCCACCAGCTGTAGCGCTTCCCTGAGTGCCATCACTTCACCTCCTGCGCTGTGGAGGGAGTGGTTCTGCTTGTACTACCTCATGTGCACCACTGACCACTGTATATGCAGTGTAGAACCGTCTGTCTTCTCCTGGAGACCTGGAGCCATCTATGAGAAAAAACTCAACATCTGGGCTAATCACCCTTCTCTCCCCCCCTCTCTGAATCCTGGAAGACTGGCGATAGAACGAAGGATTCAGAGCTGTGCACCTTATCAGTGTGATGGGGCATCAGGAGTGCACACTGGAGTCTGAGCTGTCTGGCCTTTGCTCAGATGCTTGGGCTGTACTTGGGTGAGGACACTGTGCACGGTATGTGGGGTTTGCACAGTAACTGAGTGATCTAGGGTCTAGGATCAGCTCACTGGCCTTGCTGAGCAGATTGCTGGCTGCAGCTACTGACACATGCGGGACTCCCCTCACAACTGAGTGTAACCGGGCCTAATAGTGGGCCACTGGGGAGGCCACCACGTTCATGGGCTAAGACACCTGTGGCCTACATACTCAGTGCAAAATAAAACAAAAGGTCTTATCCAATAGGATGTGCCTAAGGCTGGGGCAGACAGGATTTGCCAGCTTAAGGCTATGAAATGCATCAATTGCCTCCTGACTAAGGGCAAATGGGGAAGAGGCAATTCAGTCAGAAAGAGGCAGCAGACCTTATCCCAGGCCTGCAGGAACTGGCCAGTCCTAGAAACATGTGAAGAGGCTTAGGGCCTCAGGGCAGGGGCACATTCTGGACTGCTAGCTTTCTTTCCTCTGTCAGGTATCTGCCTGTGGCTGAGAAGCAGTGGCCTAGGAAGACCAACTTCTCCTGGCAGTACCGGAGTTTGTCTCTGGGAACTTTGCAACCCTTCTGGAACAGAAAACACATAAGGTCAATAAATGCATCCATATATACAGAATTGGGATCTGTACTGTTAGAAAACACCCAATCAATGGGCTACAGACATGCAAAAATGGGCTACATTAAATAAGAAAAAAACAACATGTGTAAAGTAGCAAATAAATACAAAATATTTATTGAAAAGCTTGGACAAAAGACAAACATCAACAGGACAAAAATATCATAAAATCATTTAAAAAGGAATGCACCCTAGTGCACCCATGCATACAAAATCCACTGGAGCCCGACACCTGATAATGTCGGGTTTAACCAGACCTGGGCCTCACAAAAACCATCCCACTAAAAAGTGAGTGTATGAACCGAGCATGCGTCTGTGGGAAAGAAGATGCGAGCGAAATGGCTGTCAGACAGTCCAGCCCGAGGATGTGTGGGAATAAGAGCACGAAAGTGCATGTGAATCCTCTGCGCTGGAGTGGCTGAAATGCAATAGCAAACCCACTAGACACCGGTCTAAACTGCAATATTTACCAAGGGATGTGAGGTGGAGATGTGGACCCAGGACAAGTCGCCCCACGCGTTCCGCCGCGTATCGCGGCTTCCTCAGGGGTGCCCTGCTGACAGAGTACCCAAACATATATACCTGTGCCAGATGCTGTTAATAGACGGCCGGTGTGTGTCAGGGCTGCGCCAGAATCAGCGTCACCGGAAACGGGGAGGAGCCCACCGCGGCGCGGCGTCACTTCTGCTGACGCGGCTCGCCAACCGCGCACGCGCACCTCCCGTATCCAGGCAACGCCGAGGACGCAGATGGATAAACAATGCATCCAGGCAAGCAACAACAGTAGGTCCTCCGCATACTTAAAAGGAGAAGAACATCCAGTAAGGGGCTAGTCTGCCAGTCCACTCCCTGTAGGGCCGTGGGGTATTGGCTGGGTGAGTTTTACCCCCCCCCCCCCTTGTGGGAATCTACATCAGGTATACTGGAATACTGAACTGGTAAAGGCAAATAGGTCCTGGCAATCTTCATGCAGGGGCACAGAGAGGAAAACATTTGCCAAATCAATAACAGTGAATAATATGTCACTCTCAGGGACTGCTGCCAGTTTGGGCTAGGGACCACTGGGCTTCAGTACACTCATTGGCAGCTTAGAGATCATGGACCATGCTACATGTATCCGGCTGTTCTTTCTGAGTCTTTTCTTGACCAGGAATGGGCTAAAATCATCATCGGACTAGCAGGGGAGAGTTCTACAATGAATGGCGATAACTCTGTTTGGGGGGGCTGTTCTCGCTGACATCCTTGTCCGTAACTACCCCCCCTTGTCTTGCCCTGTGGGGGCTGTCTCCACCACTCACTACAGTAATGTCTCCTCCTCGCAACGCCCACTTTGGTTGGTCGGTTGAGACTTACGGAGATGTTTTCAATCTCACTTCGGCGTGGTCTGTGAAACATTCTCTATTCCCTCTGTACGTCAATGTGTCAGAGTCCCTCCACCACATCTCCAGCCCAGTGTTCTGTGCTACCTATAAAGTTCTGGCCAGACTCCAACGTCTCAATAAAATCCAGGTACACTTGTGTTGATTGTTAATCAAAAAGGAACAAAAGTCAGTCATAGGCTCTGTAATACAGTTGGGGGGCTCATTCTTGCTTAGTCTGTTCATGGGGTACACAGGAGGACATCACATCATACTGTATCCCTGTTCCACAACCAAATAAATTCCTTCAAGTCTTTTTTAGATTGTCAGGGAGAAGTCTAAATGCAGCAATCTACCCCTCCCAAATGTAAATGCTCTCACTAGCCTGTAAACCACGAGATAACAGAACACAGATTCCAAGCAACTCAATATGGAGAAATTCAGTTTTCCGTGAACACCAAGGTCACTATCGTCTCTCTCGTAGATAAGACAGACACAGCATTCAGGCAAAGCCTTAGAAATGTCAGCTCCAACAGCCCCCACTCTTTTGTTAATCCCTTAAATGCCAGAAAGCAGGTACCAGAGACATTGTAACACTTTTTCATAGTAATTTTTCTCTAATTGTCGGAATCAATAAATTTTAATAATACTCAAACAAACAACATCCCTCACTCCAAGACCCCTAGCAGACGTCCGAAAAGGTGAAAAAAATCACCAGCCGGCATTTTTTTCAAACGTCTGGCAGGACGCCACAAGCATGGTCTGTTGTTATTCTACAAAGCCCCACAACAGCTTTTATGGCTGCCAACAGCAATCAACTTTCAGGGACTTGAACGGAATATAACTTAAGATGGCCGCCACTGAAGAATGGTAGGGCGTGTCATCTTCTCTAACCACCAGATACAGGGGTGGAGTCTGAATTACAGGGGCCATTTTTCACTCCAAGGAAAATATAATTAAATCTCTTTTTCTTCAAATTCTTTCCACATCAAAAACTTTGAAATGTCCCTTATCGCCTGTCTCTTTCTTCATTGGGCACTCTGAAGGATTCCTGTCACTCTGTCCTGGTCCGTCCGTCAGTCAGAGGCTCTAAGTGTCTGTTTGCAAGTTTTCTCACTTGTACAATCATCAGATCATCTGACACATCCCAAAACCTTCAAACCTTCAATACTTTTTACTTAAAACCCAAAACTACCTGTCCGATCATGTCAACTTGCACTTTTCCATGAGTCCTACTTAACTCAACAACCTTTTGTCTACTTACATCATGCCAACCTTCTGTCTACCTACATCTCTTTGTCTGCAATGCACTTGGCTCAATTCCAATTCACAACTCATCATAAATGCCTACTACTGCAACACAACCAAACTTGTCCCCACAGACACAGCGAATGCCAACACCTCGATTTACTGACCCCAAAGAAACTAGATACCAGACTTCCACAGAGGACTCTACACCAAGTCAACTCTGACCTGTCACTACTCTTTCACCGACTACACCAAGTCCACTCTCTTACCGACTCTTTACTAAGTCACTACTAGTTCTTACAGTCCCACGAGGCTGTTCAGACTCCCAAAAAAAAAGAAAGCTAAACACACACTTGATCAGAGCGGGTCTCCGCTGCACGTGCACAAATTGAGCTCTATACCTCTATGGGTAACCCTATTGGCACCAGTCAAACAGTACTAGACACTATGATAATCACAACACAATATCTCCCACTCTCCCACTCTAGCATTGCTGACATCTAAGGGTTACTACTTCCCGTCTCACTGCTTCAGCTGAGACGTCACCACAGACTTTCTGACCATCCGTCACTGTCCAGTCACTGTCCAGTGTCTGTCCATCACCTTACAAAGTGGTTCTTTGCCAAAAACTCTGAGCTTAGGTTACAGTGAACAACAGTGGCAAATACATAACACAGAGACAGTCTTACCCGGTCCGTCCAACTAGTGAACCAGAAGTGACATATCAAGGTAGACAAAAAAAACAGCTTACCCTGAGAGCTCTCTGGTCAGTTCTGTTCACCAAGCCGGCGGTGACCCTTCACGGAGGCTGTCTCGGTGTTGTTGTTGCTTACTCCTAAGCCCACCCAGAAAAGGACGCCAAATACTGTTAGGGATTTTTTATGCAGGGCCCCAACAGCTGACAGAGTAAATGCAAGACACAGTCGGTCTTCCGATGCACTCAAATCAAACTGTTTATTTCAAACAGATACAGCTATATTTTAGCACATAGAAATCAGCATTTGGTTTGTTGATAAGGCACTTAGATTCTATTGGCCATTATGTTTTTGTACCAGCACATTCTGGGAAAAAAGACTAGGCCTTGTTTACAGCCATGCTTATCTACACAATGGCTCCTAGAAGCTTCTTCATAACCAAAATAAATAACAAGAATACAGAGGCCCGAAGGACAGTAAGAAATGCCAAGGATATTGTGAAAAGGCAAACAACAGTTGAAATGAGAAAAATAGCTGAATTAAGACATTTAACTCTATAGCTTCTAAAAGGGAAGCATACCCCCCCCCCCCCAAGGTGGCCGCTGTATCTAAGATGGCGGACCGTAGTCAAGATGGCGTCCGAAACCAGTGCGACCTCCTTAACACTATGTACAAGAATATAACTACTATAATACTGCCCCCTATGTACAAGAATATAACTACTATAATACTGCTCCCTATGTACAAGACTATAACTACTATAATACTGTCCCCTATGTACAGGAATATAACTACTATAATACAGCCCCCTATGTACAGGAATATAACTACTATAATTCTGCCCCCCTATGTACAAGAATATAACTACTATAATACTGCCCCCTATGTACATGAATATAACTACTATAATACTGCCCCCCTATGTACAGGAATATGACTACTATAATACTGCCCCCCTATGTACAAGAATATAACTACTATAATACTGCCCCCTATGTACAGGAATATAACTACTATAATACTGCCCCCTATGCACAGGAATATAACTACTATAATACTGCCCCCTATGTACAGGAATATAACTACTATAATACTGCCCCCTATGTACAAGAATATAGCTACTATAATACTGCCCCCTATGTACAAGAATATAACTACTATAATACTGTCCCCTATGTACAAGAATATAACTACTATAATACTGCCCCCTATGTACAAGAATATAACTACTATAATACTGCCCTCTATGTACAAGAATATAACTACTATAATACTGCCCCCTATGTACAGGAATATAACTACTATAATACTGCCCCCTATGTACAAGAATATAACTACTATAATACTTCCCCCTATGTACAAGAATATAACTACTATAATACTGCCCCCTATGTACAGGAATATAACTACTATAATACTGCCCCCTATGTACAAGAATATAACTACTATAATACTTCCCCCTATGTACAAGAATATAACTACTATAATACTGCCCCCTATGTACAAGAATATAACTACTATAATACTGCTCCCTATGTACAGGGATATAACTACAATAATACTGCTCCCTATGTACAAGAATATAACTACTATAATACTGCCCCCTATGTACAAGAATATAACTACAATAATACAGCTCCCTATGTACAGGAATATAACTACTATAATACTGCCCCCTATGTACAAGAATATAACTACTATAATACTGCCCCCTATGTACAAGACTATAACTACTATAATACTGCCCCCTATGTACAAGAATATAACTACTATAATACTGCCCCCTATGTACAAGAATATAACTACTATAATACTGTCCCCTATGTACAGGAATATAAATACTGTAATACTGCCCTCTATGTACAAGAATATAACTACTATAATACTGCCCCCTATGTACAAGAATATAAATACTATAATACTGCCCTCTATGTACAAGAATATAACTACTATAATACTGCCCCCTATGTACAGGAATATAACTACTATAATACTGCCCCCTATGTACAAGAATATAACTACTATAATACTTCCCCCTATGTACAAGAATATAACTACTATAATACTGCCCCCTATGTACAAGAATATAACTACTATAATACTGCCCCCTATGTACAAGAATATAACTACAATAATACTGCTCCCTATGTACAGGAATATAACTACTATAATACTGCCCCCTATGTACAGGAATATAACTACTATAATACTGCCCCCTATGTACAAGAATATAACTACTATAATACTTCCCCCTATGTACAAGAATATAACTACTATAATACTGCCCCCTATGTACAAGAATATAACTACTATAATACTGCCCCCTATGTACAAGAATATAACTACAATAATACTGCTCCCTATGTACAGGAATATAACTACTATAATACTGCCCCCTATGTACAAGAATATAACTACTATAATACTGCCCCCTATGTACAAGACTATAACTACTATAATACTGCCCCCTATGTACAGGAATATAACTACTATAATACTGCTCCCTATGTACAGGAATATAACTACGATAATACTGCCTCCTATGTACAAGACTATAAATACTATAATACTGTCCCCTATGTACAGGAATATAAATACTATAATACTGCCCCCTATGTACAAGAATATAACTACTATAATACTTCCCCCTATGTACAAGAATATAACTACTATAATACTGCCCCCTATGTACAAGACTATAACTACTATAATACTGCCCCCTATGTACAAGAATATAACTACTATAATACTGCCCCCTATGTACAAGAATATAACTACTATAATACTGTCCCCTATGTACAGGAATATAAATACTATAATAATGCCCTCTATGTACAAGAATATAACTACTATAATACTGCCCCCTATGTACAAGAATATAAATACTATAATACTGCCCTCTATGTACAAGAATATAACTACTATAATACTGCCCCCTATGTACAGGAATATAACTACTATAATACTGCCCCCTATGTACAAGAATATAACTACTATAATACTTCCCCCTATGTACAAGAATATAACTACTATAATACTGCCCCCTATGTACAGGAATATAACTACTATAATACTGCCCCCTATGTACAAGAATATAACTACTATAATACTTCCCCCTATGTACAAGAATATAACTACTATAATACTGCCCCCTATGTACAAGAATATAACTACTATAATACTGCCCCCTATGTACAAGAATATAACTACAATAATACTGCTCCCTATGTACAGGAATATAACTACTATAATACTGCCCCCTATGTACAGGAATATAACTACTATAATACTGCCCCCTATGTACAAGAATATAACTACTATAATACTTCCACCTATGTACAAGAATATAACTACTATAATACTGCCCCCTATGTACAAGAATATAACTACTATAATACTGCCCCCTATGTACAAGAATATAACTACAATAATACTGCTCCCTATGTACAGGAAAATAACTACTATAATACTGCCCCCTATGTACAAGAATATAACTACTATAATACTGCCCCCTATGTACAAGACTATAACTACTATAATACTGCCCCCTATGTACAGGAATATAACTACTATAATACTGCTCCCTATGTACAGGAATATAACTACGATAATACTGCCTCCTATGTACAAGACTATAAATACTATAATACTGTCCCCTATGTACAGGAATATAAATACTATAATACTGCCCCCTATGTACAAGAATATAACTACTATAATACTTCCCCCTATGTACAAGAATATAACTACTATAATACTGCCCCCTATGTACAAGAATATAACTACTATAATACTGCCCCCTATGTACAAGAATATAACTACAATAATACTGCTCCCTATGTACAGGAATATAACTACTATAATACTGCCCCCTATGTACAAGAATATAACTACTATAATACTGCCCCCTATGTACAAGACTATAACTACTATAATACTGCCCCCTATGTACAGGAATATAACTACTATAATACTGCTCCCTATGTACAGGAATATAACTACGATAATACTGCCTCCTATGTACAAGACTATAACTACTATAATACTGTCCCCTATGTACAGGAATATAAATACTATAATACTGCCCTCTATGTACAAGAATATAACTACTATAATACTGCCCCCTATGTACAAGAATATAAATACTATAATACTGCCCTCTATGTACAAGAATATAACTACTATAATACTGCCCCCTATGTACAGGAATATAACTACTATAATACTGCCCCCTATGTACAAGAATATAACTACTATAATACTTCCCCCTATGTACAAGAATATAACTACTATAATACTGCCCCCTATGTACAGGAATATAACTACTATAATACTGCCCCCTATGTACAAGAATATAACTACTATAATACTTCCCCCTATGTACAAGAATATAACTACTATAATACTGCCCCCTATGTACAAGAATATAACTACTATAATACTGCCCCCTATGTACAAGAATATAACTACAATAATACTGCTCCCTATGTACAGGAATATAACTACTATAATACTGCCCCCTATGTACAGGAATATAACTAATATAATACTGCCCCCTATGTACAAGAATATAACTACTATAATACTTCCCCCTATGTACAAGAATATAACTACTATAATACTGCCCCCTATGTACAAGAATATAACTACTATAATACTGCCCCCTTTGTACAAGAATATAACTACAATAATACTGCTCCCTATGTACAGGAATATAACTACTAAAATACTGCCCCCTATGTACAAGAATATAACTACTATAATACTGCCCCCTATGTACAAGACTATAACTACTATAATACTGCCCCCTATGTACAGGAATATAACTACTATAATACTGCTCCCTATGTACAGGAATATAACTACGATAATACTGCCTCCTATGTACAAGACTATAACTACTATAATACTGTCCCCTATGTACAGGAATATAAATACTATAATACTGCCCTCTATGTACAAGAATATAACTACTATAATACTGCCCCCTATGTACAAGAATATAAATACTATAATACTGCCCTCTATGTACAAGAATATAACTACTATAATACTGCCCCCTATCTACAGGAATATAACTACTATAATACTGCCCCCTATGTACAAGAATATAACTACTATAATACTTCCCCCTATGTACAAGAATATAACTACTATAATACTGCCCCCTATGTACAGGAATATAATTACTATAATACTGCCCCCTATGTACAAGAATATAACTACTATAATACTTCCCCCTATGTACAAGAATATAACTACTATAATACTGCCCCCTATGTACAAGAATATAACTACTATAATACTGCCCCCTATGTACAAGAATATAACTACAATAATACTGCTCCCTATGTACAGGAATATAACTACTATAATACTGCCCCCTATGTACAAGAATATAACTACTATAATACTGCCCCCTATGTACAAGACTATAACTACTATAATACCGCCCCCTATGTACAGGAATATAACTACTATAATACTGCTCCCTATGTACAGGAATATAACTACGATAATACTGCCTCCTATGTACAAGACTATAACTACTATAATACTGTCCCCTATGTACAGGAATATAAATACTATAATACTGCCCTCTATGTACAAGAATATAACTACTATAATACTGCCCCCTATGTACAAGAATATAAATACTATAATACTGCCCTCTATGTACAAGAATATAACTACTATAATACTGCCCCCTATGTACAGGAATATAACTACTATAATACTGCCCCCTATGTACAAGAATATAACTACTATAATACTTCCCCCTATGTACAAAAATATAACTACTATAATACTGCCCCCTATGTACAAGAATATAACTACTATTCCAGGATTATTACTTCTTTAAGTGCACTTGCAGCAAATCCTCTGCTGTCCTCTGTTTTCTGCATTAAGCTGTTCAACAGCACCTTCATTATGATTTTAGCATCAGCCGTGGTGTCCAATAAGGAATCTTCTACAGACAGGAGGGAAGGCTACAGTCCTGAATTTTGAATCCATATATCACAGTCCTGCTGCTACTAGGAACATACACAATGGTCTGATTACACATCTCTCCAGGGACAGTACATAACACTGTGTATAGAGAGCACAGAGCACAACAGTGTGAGGACATGGCTCCAATTCAATTCTGGAATATAAAACCATACAACACAGTCCTACTTCTAGCAACAACATACACATAGGTGACCTCTTTGATATGTACAATGGATGCAGCCAGTGCTATGCAGGGCCGGCGCTATGGGTAGGCAAAGTGGGCATTTCTCTTCTTTCAAATGAATCTAAAATTGTGTTTCTAGGTGCCAGGGATCCGGAGATATTCAGGTTTAAAGTGAGGATTTCCTGTGCAATTTTTATATATAAAAATCCCTCCCAACGGCATTTTAACAGTTAATTTCTCAGTTTTCCTGACACTTATATCAGTTTAGATTCATATAAAAGAGGAGACTCTCTTCTTTCATAGGAAAAAAGAAGTGAGGTTCTATGTGTCATAGAGCCAGAGATACAGCCCCCTGAATTGTCCCCCCTCCAGATTCTTAGCTATCAGGCTGCAGGGAGAATTTGCTGCACACAGGAGCTGCTGCACCTCACAGATAATGGAAATATTCACTTTATATGTTACCACATTCTGATAAGGCAGTGATGGCAAACCTTTTAGACATCGAGTGCCCAAACTACAACCAAAACCCATGTATTTTTCGCAAAGTGCCAATGCGACAATTTAAGCAGTAATTTATTATTACCTGCTCTTTCGCAGGTTTGAATTGTATAGGCATCTGAGGCCACCAATACAGTAGAAAGAAGGAGAAAAAGTTTGGATTATCATTGTAGCTTCCTTCTAGGGTCCTGGGCTGCAAGAGGTTTTAAGTCCTGTCTGACGAACAATGCCCTTGGGTGATGGCAAGGGTACCCATAGAGATGGCTCTGAGTGCCACCTCTGGCACCCGTGCCATAGGTTCGCCACCACTGTGATAAGGAATAATATCAACTAATATTCATGTTTTTAAACCTCTACTATGCAGAACTATCTAAGAACACACTTTCTCTCTTATTGCCTTTTATTTAGTTTTTTTTCCAGTTTTTTGAGAAAATTGACTGATACAATGAACATTTGATCCTCTTCGCCTAATGTCGCTACATATTAACACCGCGACCCAGAACATGTCCATATAGCTAAATGTAACACGAAAAACACACACATGCTCCTGAATAAAGTTTTTATTTCACACCGTCCTCCATTACTTACACCCATGTTATGACTTTTTTACGAAGCATGAAGGGTTCTGTTATTGTGCGGATAATACAATGGCGACATCTAATTATTATCTCATTAGCTTGGTTTATGGATATATAGTTATTTATTCGGGTTACCATTATGTAAGGAAGCATACAATGATCTGTGTGACGCTCAGTGCAATTTTCTGCAAAAATAGTTTGGTGTCCCCTGTGGATTTACATTCTATTTGCTGTATATTTTGGTGAATATCCACATGTGGGGTCTGTATGATCTCCTCACATCTTACTGTTTTAGGAAAGTATATTTCTTAATATAAGTATCTGGATTTGTAAATATTTTAGAGGAAATTTAGAATTTTCATGCAATTTTTGCATTTTATTGCCATTTACTGCAAAGTTGCATGAAGGTGGTAGTGTTTTAGAATGTAAAAGTTATTCTTGTTTACATGGTGATTTCTGGAAAAATGTGATTTTGACCGAATAGAAGCTTTTTATTTTGTGTGTGATATATTTTTAACCCCTTCCCGACGCGCGGCGGGTCCTGGTGCATGGAGAGGGCTCGCGGGCCTCTGAAAAATAGTAAAAGTAAAAATAAAAAACAGTTAAAAAAAAAAAATTATAATAAAAAAACCCTAAAAATTCTAGTCACCCCCCTTTCCCTAGAACTGATATAAATATAAATAAACAGTAAAAATCATAAACACATTAGGTATCGCCGCGTCCAAAAATGTCCGATCTATCAAAATATAATAACGGTTTTTCACTGTATTTAACCCCGTAATGGAAAATAGCGTCCAAAGTCAAAAATGGCATTTTATTGCCATTTTGAAAAATATAAAAAAATTCATAAATATTGATCAAATGGTCGCACAGTTTTAAAAATTCTAGCAATGAAAATGGCATCAAAATTCGCAAAAAATGACATCACCCACAGCTCCATACACCAAAGTATAAAAAAGTTATTGGCGCCAGAAGATGGCAAAATCCAAAAAAAAATTTTGTACAGGAGGTTTTAATTTTTTTAAATGTATGAAAACATTATAAAACCTATACAAATTTGGTATCCACATGATCTTACCGACCCAAAAAATAAAGTAGACATGTCATTTGGGGCGCACAGTGAAAGCTGTAAAATCCAAGCCCACAAGAAAACATCGCAAATGTGTTTTTTCACCATTTTCACTGCATTTGGAATTTTTTCCTGCTTCCCAATAAACGCCATGGAATATTAAATACCGTCACTATGAAGTGCAATTTGTTACGCAGAAAATAAGCCCTCACACAGCTCTTTATGTGGAAAAATAAAAAAGTTATAGATTTTTGAAGGTGGGGAGTGAAAAATGGAAGTGAAAAAACTAAAAAAGGCCAAGTCGTTAAGGGGTTAAACACATTTGTGGATAACAACCACATATGTCATGGTTTCTGTTTTAGCATTTTTGGGATTGTAAATTCTTGAAGTTGTGTATATATAAATCTGCTCACTTTGTGTAATTATTTTTAAATCCCTATTTGTGCATAAATCTCCACTGCGATGTGAGTTTTATGTAAAAACGTTATCAAGGCATTTTCTGTGCACTTTTTGTTTAATAATTTGTGTTTGTCAAATGTTAATTGCCAAATGCATCGCCTGGTTGTCTGCTTTCTATTCCATAGGTTTTATGGCGTCTTTACTTTTGAATCTGTTTTATTGCTATATTTTGCAGGTTGTGACCGTCTTAAAATTTGTAGCTGAAAAGCAGATATCTAGTTATTTCAGTTTTAGTGATATTATGATGATTTATTTATGTGAACATATATCAATATGGGACATTTGTGAGCTCTGCACATGTCCATCTATTACATTTAGGAGATGTGACGGTAAATATTTTCTGTTTGGAGAATATTTTTTGCCATCAAAGTCAAATTGTAAGTATTTTTTTTATAAAATGTTTCAGTTTGAATCAAAGTTGCACGAAGGCACCTATGTTGCAAAGTTGCATGAAGGCGCCAATTTCGAAAATAGGGAAAGTGTCTGCTTTCAGAAAATATGTGGTGTGCTCTGGTTTACTTTCATTCTTTTTGCTGTAATTTCGATTTTATTTCTAAACGTCCAAATTTTAAAAATTGCTCTGGCCGATAACGCGACAAAATATCCAGAAATGCTGGGCAGTGAAAGGGTTAATACCCCTTGGTTGAATTCCCGGTGAAGATGCTTATCATCGATCTCCTGTTTATATATCTATCTCTCTAGTTATCTATCTCCTATAATCTGACCATTTATATATCTCACTTTTTCTATTTTTCAATCAATTTTCTATTTCTCTTCTACTGTATTTATTCCTCATATCCATCTCTTGTATATATCATCTACTTAATACTTTTGCATCTAGAAATCTCTATCATCTTTCATATTTATCTTCTATCATAATAATTATAATTAACAATTCCTTAATTTATACAGCGCACACAGATTACACAGCGCTGCACAGAGCTGCCAAATCAGTCCCTGTCCCCATGGGGCTCACAGTCTAATCAACCTACCAGTATGTTTTTGGAGTGTGGGAGGAAACTGGAGGAAACCCACACAAACACAGAGAGAACATACAAACTCTTTGCAGATGTTGACCAGCGCTGCAAGGTTGTAGTGCTAACCACTGAGCCACCGTGCTGCCCATCAATCTCTCTATCATCTATATATCTCATATAAAATTCTTCCATATTACATTTTGTTTTACCATTCTAAAGGCAGCCTCTAACTGATTGTGACTAGTCATAAAACAGTTTTATTTTAGGGCCCCACTTAGGTTTGCTCAGGGCCCCACTTTTGTCTAGAACCGGCCCTGGTGCCATGTACTGTCCCACGAGAGATTTGTAATCAGACCTTTGTGTATGCTGTTAGTATCAGCAGGACTATGATATATAGATTTATATCCAGGATTGCAACTTCTCCAAGTGCACTGGGGGCGTGTCCTCTCACTGCTGTGCTCCCTTATTTAATGGCAGACAGCAGCTAACACGCAGTAAACTTTCCTCTCTGTAGACACACACAAGGTGGGAGATTGCTTGGCTGTTAATCTGGATTTTACTTCAGTACATCAGCCCTGGTCCAGTGGCTAGTAGGAGCCCAGTTTGGCTCTGCTGCTAGGGCAGCAATGTGGTGGTCTCCATTGAATTAGCAGTCGTTATGTGTCATTCGCGAACAAGCCGGCACAAAGAGCCGTCTCTCGTTTGCGAACAATGGGGGCCAGCTCCCCTGAGTGAGCTGATGGCTCACTTAACCCCGTCCCTAATAGGCTCACCATGCCCCTTTAACACGATACAATCAGGTTAAAAGTGGAGCAGTGTCCAGTGACTGACTGGCCTGCGGCTCCCTATTATATAATTAATAGGGAGCCGGTCAGGAGCCAGAAGAGCTCCTTAGTGAGCGGGGCCTAATGAGCCAGCTCACTAAGAAGAGCCGGAATTCCCATCACTAAGACGCAGGCTCAGCACACTGAGCAGAAAGACATGAGAAAGAGCTTGAGAGAGACTGACAGCCTTGTAAGGACCTTATACTAATAGGACTTTTGCAGAAGCTTTACTTCAAGGTACGCTCAGAGTTTGTTCAACCAATCACCAGCCTGGATTCTGCAGAGAAGCTAACAAATATTGCAACATTAATATCAACATTAAATATTAACCCTTCAGTAATAGGCAAGTTCTATTACAGGTGTTATTACTCCATTCTGGCAGCAGGTGGCAGCAAAGGATAAAAAATTTTGAGAGCTTAAAGAAGACCTGTCACTCCAAAATAGCCCCCCACCAAATTGGCCCCCCATAACCCTCTCCCTAGCCCCTTTCTCCCCAGCAATTTTTTTTTAAATCTATGGTCAGAAACGTGGTGGGCTGCACTGACAGCCACGAGGGTTTATTGACAGTATATATATTATATATATTCGGCCGGCACTGTCAATAAGCCCTGTGTGGCCGCAGCCGCTGTCAGTGCAACAGCGGCGGTGCGGCCACATTGCGGAGAGCCGGCAGCGATTACGCCAAATGCAGCCCACCAGATATGAGGATCCGACCTCTTATTTTGTTCTGTTTAAACCATGTTTCTGACCATAGATTTAAGAAAAATATTGCTGGGGATAAAGGGGCTAGGGATCGGGTTATGTGGGGCACAATTGAGGGGGCGTTTTTCGGGGTGACTGGTCCTCTTTAAAGAAAACTCTCACCAGATCAATGATTGTAAACCAAGCACACTGACATACTGGTGTGAGCCCCCTAAGGCAGGAACTGCTCTTCTTTTAGCTTCTTATGCCCTGGTTTAAAAAAAAGAAGCTTTTGAAATTATGCAAATGAGCCTAAGGGATTCCAGGCTTCATTAGACTTAATGGAGCATGGAGCCCTTCAGGCTCATTTGCATAACTTTTAAAGCCCATTTTGCTTTAAAAGAAGAGCATAAAAGCTAAAAGAACAGAAGATCCTGCCCAAGGGTGCATGCAGCCGTTTGTCTGTATGTTTGGTTTACAATCCTTGATCTGATCCTTTTAGAATTAAGAGGTAAGATACCTAATGGTAGCATGAGCGTGCCTAACTCCACCAGCTAACCAGGAGGTTAACTAGAGCTAACTCTTAGTAATGACCCGTCTGGCGGGCCATTAAAGATTTATATTCCAGGATTGCAGCTCCTCCAATTGCACTGGGGGGGTGTCCTCACACTGCTGTCCTCTGTTGTCTCTGCAGACAGATTTACATATTGTCCTCACTAGCCCCAAATCAAATAGAGAAGGGGCGGGGGACTGTAGGGGGATTTTATTTAATTTTAATGGATGCAGAAGGAGGCGATTGGCCCCTCTTTTTTGGGCAGTAACTAAAGGAGGTGGGGGGCCGGCTTGCAGAGCCCGCCCCATGGTTTTAAAAGCATTGGGGGCACGTGGGGGGGTCCTCTTTCCTTCTGCCTGGACCAAGTGGCGAGAAGTCAGGACCCTCCTAGCAGTACGCTCTTTTTGCCTACCCTCAAGATGGCATCTTTGGAGGCCCAGGTGCTGGAAAGAGTGGATTCGGAGGGGTATGCATGGCTTGATGCCCTGCTTCAGAAACGCGCGGCTGCATCAGCCCCTCTCCTGCAGCGCGCCCCAGAAGACCACGCATCCGATATGCCGGCCACTACCCTGTCCATCCAGCCCACCCAGTGCTCCTCACCTCACACCACAGAAGAATCTCCGGCTGAAGATGAAGAAGTGATCCCCTGCAGTGTGCCAGCCCTTGGAGAAGAAGAGGAGCAGCTGGATGTCGAGCGCGGGAGGCCCGTGCGAAGAATCCGAGCACCAGACCGTCTCAGCCCAGGATCTCCTCCATCTAGCAGGCGGCGTGGCCCGGCACAGAAGAAGAAGACTGCAACCCCGGCGCAGAGTTCAGCAACAAGGCCGAAGACCTCAAGGGAACAGCGTGGGACGGACCCTGACGCTTCCCCAGGTAAGCGGCGCAGCGTTGCGCCACTTTCCCCGGCCCGCACCCCCCCTTACAACCTCCGGAGGCCTCGGCCTATATTAATCAACCCGCCCCGACCAAACCCACGGCTCCGGCCAGATCCCTGGCCCCGTCCAGGCCCCCGGCGATGATCCCGGCCGGGCCTGAGGCCAGGCGCCATGCCCTGTTCAAGGCCAGGCCTAGGGCCTGGGGTAGGCCTCGGCCTCAATTAATTTGCCGCCCCCGACCATGCCCCCGGCTTTGAACAATCCCCCGCCCCCCGCGATGCTCCCGGCCGGGCCCCAGGCCACGCGGTATGCCGCGGTCGCGGCCAGGCCTGAGGCCTCAGGTAGGCCTCAGGCCTCGGCCTCAATTAATTCATCGCCCCCGACCAGGCCTCCGGCCTGGAGCAATCCCCCACCCCCCGCGATGCTCTCGGCCGGGCACCCGTCCACGCGGTATGCCCCGCCCGCGGCCAGGCCTCGGGTAGGCCTCAGGCCTCGGCCTCAATTAATCCTCCGGCCCCGACCAGGCCTCTGGCCTGGAGCAATCCCCCGCCCCCGGCTATGCTCCCGGTTGTGCCCCAGGCCACGGGCTATGCCCCGGTTCAGGGCCGGCCTGAGGCCTCGGCCTCAATTTATAACCCACCCCCGACCAGGCCCCAGGCCAAATCCCACACCCCAGTCTCTGACAGGCCTCAGGCCTGGAACAGGCCTCAAGCCTCCCCCCCCTCCCCCAGGTGCAGGCCTGAGACCCAGAGCAGGCCTCAGGCCTCCAACAGGCCCCCAGCTTCCCCCCCCTCCCCCAAGGACAGGCCACAAGTTTGCACCCCCCATCCCCCCCCCTTTGCAGGTCCCGGTCTCACACCCCCCCTCTCCCAATCCAAAAGGCCCAACGGCCTACCCACCCGCACGGCTCTCCATCCCTAAGCAGGTCCCCCTCCCCCCAGCTCCCTAACTCATTTCATGCCACCCACCATTATGTTGATGCTACACCTCTCCCGGCTGCAGTTCACAGGGATTCCAGGCGTACATCCCCTAGGGACCGTTACGGCAGCTCCTTTACCCCTCAGAGGCCATACCACAGTCATAGGGGCGATACTGGCTCTGAGCTCTCCTCCGCAGGTCACAGCCGCAGAAGACGTCACCGTTACCGCTATGACGGGTACCAGAGCTCCTCCTCGTCAGGTTCAAGCGGCCACTATGCGGCGCGCTTTCACGATCAGACTCACCATTCCCGGGATGCACATCGCCGGCATGGATCGTCTCGCCACCAGCCCAAGCGTTCCAGTAGAGCTTCTAGCCACCGATCTCCAAGATCATCTATGAACAGACCATCGCCTCCAGCTTTTCTCCAGTCCAACACCCACGACCAGAGGCCTTCAGCAACGGCCTCACTGAAGACAACGGAAGGAGAACGAAGATCTTCACCTGCTGCCTCAGACACTCGACCACCGCAGCTCAACCCATCAGCGCAACCAGCGCAGACGACAGCATCCGGTGAGTTCAGTGGTCTTCCTTCATGGTCGACCATTACCTCTCACAAAGACACAGCAAACATGATCACTTCTGTCAAGTCCTTCCTAGCACAGTTAGAGGGTATCCAGGCTAACCTGGGGGGAGGAGACGCAGGTCAGGTTAGCGCCAATCCAGGGGGAGGGGATGCACCTCAGGTTAGCGCTAATCCAGGGTCAGGGATCACTTTTAAGGACACTATGTTCTGCACAGTTTCCCCCTTAGGTATCTATGTACCGGAGGAGTTAAAAGAAAAAATTAGGAAGGGCGATTATGTGGACATATGGTCCCTGTTAAATGTCGATCATATCACGGTCGACAAAGAACGTTCATTTGAAAAGGGGTCTGACAAAAAACTCAAAGCGTCTAGAACCCTAAACAATTGGCTCCAGGCGTTTTCAATCTTAGGTTATATCATAACCCAAAAATCCCCGGCCACCGCACCTGACCTGTTTGTGTACTTAGACACAATAATCACCGGTTTTAAACTTCACGGGGGATCGGCCTGGTGGCGCTACGATGAAGAATTTCGTCGTAGCCTCCCACTCAACCCTTGCATAGGATGGGCTTCCAGAGCCACTGACGTGTGGCTTCAGCTCATACTAGCGCAGCGCACGCAACGCCCCTTTCTCGGGCCCTCCTCAGGGTCATCGCAACAACTTGCCCCTGCGTCACAAAAACCTACCGGTGCATGCTGGCTCTACAATAAGGGCCACTGCAGATACTACTCCTCGTGCAAATTTAGGCACGCATGTTCTATCTGTGGGGGAAATCATTCAGCCATGCGTTGCTTCAGACGTAACAAAGGTAATACCGCCCCCTCCCAACCCGAGAACGCCGGTGAACGCTCTGTTGCTAGGCCCCTGGCTAAAGCTCTACCCAAAGAGACAGGAAGCAAAGCTTCTTGAGGATGGTTTTCTCTACGGGTTTTACATCCCCCATCAGCCTTCTTCAGCGGTCTTCAAATGCGGCAATTTAATTTCAGTTCGTGAAAATCCCGAGTTAGCATTGGAAAAAGTTCACAAGGAAGTTAATTTAGGTAGGATGGCTGGCCCTTTTTCAGAACCCCCATATCACAATTTACGTATTTCACCCCTTGGCCTCGTACCCAAAAAGGAACCTGGCAAATTTAGACTGATCCATCACCTTTCATTCCCTAAGGGATCATCAGTTAACGACGCTATATCAAAGGAGGATGCAGCGGTCTCGTATGTTTCCTTTGATAGGGCGGTTAGCTTGGTTAGACAGGCTGGCCCAGAAGCCTTACTGGCAAAATCGGATATCGAGTCCGCATTTAGACTGCTCCCAGTACACCCCGATTGTTTCCATCTACTGGGTTGCTGCCTAGAAGAAAAATTCTATTACGATATGTGCCTCCCCATGGGCTGCTCCATTTCGTGCTATTATTTCGAACTTTTTAGCACGTTTTTGGAATGGCTCTTGGGATATGAAACAGGAATTTACTCCACTACGCACTACCTGGACGATTTTTTGTTTGTTGGTCAACGGGACTCCAATACTTGCTCTCTTTTACTCGAGACTTTTACATCCTTGGCTAAGTTTATTGGTGTCCCCTTGTCACCTGACAAAACAGTCGGCCCAGTAACCATTTTGTCTTTCTTGGGTATTGAATTAAATACCTTAGAAATGACGTTCAAATTACCTGAGGAGAAAGTATCCCGTCTCCGTATGGAGATTGAATCAATTGTATGTAAAAAGAAAGCAACCTTGCACCAGTTTCAGGTCCTCCTGGGCCTGCTGAACTTTGCTTGCAAAGTCATACCCATGGGCCGCGCCTTCTCCCGGAGGCTGTCCCTAGCCACAAAAGGCACCCAAAACCCTAATCATTTTATTAGAGTTACCAAACCCCTGAAGGAGGATCTCTCAGTTTGGCAGGTGTTCCTTCAGGATTTTAACGGTTTTGGCATCCTTCAAGAAATAGAGGTTGATAGCCCTTCCCTAGGCCTTTTTGTCTCTTCTTGCCCCTCCCATGGTTTTGCTGCCATCTATGGTAAAAAATGGTGCAAGGGTTCTTGGCCCACAGAATGGTTACAATTAGGAGGTACGAATAACTTAACTCTCCTGCAGCTTTTCCCAGTATTGGTAGCCTTAGATCTTTGGGCCCCTCTCTTGGCAAACAATCGGATTCGTCTGTGGTCTGGCAATAAGGCGGTAGTACAGGCTCTTAACAGCCTTTCCTCACCCTCTTATCCGGTGCTTGCGTTGCTCCGTCACTTAGTCCTTAGATGCCTACAAACGAATATTTGGCTCAGAGCTAGGCATGTCTCTGATGTGGCGAACGACATGGCTAATGCCCTGTCTTGTTCCCAATTGCAGTTATTCAGGGAGCTCCACGGGTCACCAGACGAGGTAGGGACGGATTGCCCGCAGCACTTATGGAAGCTGGTCGGGAACAGCTTGTACAACTGATGAGGAAGTCTTTATCCGAAGCAACGTGGCAAAAATATTCAGCTGCTTGGAACCAGTGGTTAATCTTCTCTGGCGGTACCATACCCGCGGAGAAATCCCTCCTCCTCAATTACACACTTGATTGGCTAGCCTCTTTAAAAAATCAAGGTGCTTCATTTCACAAGGCAAAAGTTAGTTTAGCGGGGTTAGCGTTCATGTTAAATTTGCATGACTGCCCAGATATTACAAAATCATTCCTGTTAAAACAATTGTTAAAAGGATGGAAACGGATGGGGTCAACACAAGATTCCCGTAGACCGGTATCACTTCCCCTGCTAAATCGGATCATCGGGGCTTTGGATGGGATTTGCAGCTCAGCCTTTGAGGCTTCCTTATTCAAAGCGGCTTTCTCCATGTCTTTTTTCGGGGCCCTTCGTATCGGCGAGTTCGTCCCCTTTAGCAGCACTAAACAGGGTGGGTTACTGCAGTCGGACGTTATTCCCTCCCCATCCTCCGTTAAAATACGCATTCGCTACTCCAAAACAGACATATTTGGCAGAGGCACTTGGTTGTACATCTTGCCTTTGGGTTCTGACCCCTGCCCCGTCTTCCATGTAAGGAATTTTGCGCAGCTTCGCCCAGCGGGTTCCAAAAATTTCCTAGTACACGAATCGGGTGCCCCTCTTACACGTTTTCAATTCTATTCTGTTTTCAAAAAAACTCACCCTGTTAGGCCTGGACCCAAAAGAATTCGGAACCCACTCATTCCGCATTGGTGCGGCGACTACCGCCCACTCCTGTGGAATGAGTGCCGATGCCATAAAATCACTCGGCCGTTGGAAATCCGATTGCTTTAAATCCTACATTCGGCCAGATCTCAACCTCTTGTTTTAATTAGCCTTCCTCTTTTCAGGTGCTGTCAGGCATGTTTGGATAGTGGGCCACTCATATATTCATTGGGCTGAGCGGAGAGCTGCGGTGCGGCCATGCGGACGGAACTTAGGCCTATCTAACGCAAAGGTGCACTGGTGCGGCACTCGCGGCATGATGTGGTCCCAGGTCCTGGCTGAGGTAGCTGAGATCAGTAGAAACTGTCAGGAACAGGCGGTCGTCATTTTGCACGCTGGAGGTAATGACCTCGGCCGGGTAAAAGTAGGGGAACTGATCTCCCTTATGAAGCAGGACCTCTCTCGCTTCCCTTCGCTATTTAGGTCAATGTCTTTGGCATGGTCTGAGGTTATACCCCGATGCCACTGGAGAGGAGCCAGGGATCACGAAGGAATTGAAAGGGCTAGGAAAATCCTAAATATTAGGATTTCAAAACATGTAGCTTCTCTAGGAGGAGTGTCTTTTCGGCATAAAGACTTGGAAGGGGACAACCGGCATTTGTTAATTGGGGACGGAGTTCATCTGAATGCTATCGGTATGGATATTTTTTTGTTGGGCCTTCAGGAGTTGGCGGAGAAAGCTATGGCTTTGGCATGTGTGGGGGGTCGCAGCCGGCGTTAATACATTTTTAAAGCGGCTGCTCCTGTGGCGGAGTTTTCACATGCCCGTAGGCAGAAGGAAGGCCCCCACATGACGTCTGCCGTCCAGCAGCCGACATTTCGGGCGAAGGTTTTTTCTACGAAGAATTGTTTTTCTTGTTTTTTCAACTTTTTGCACTTTAAATGTTTTGTTACTTATTAACTAAGGTTTTTTCCAAAAATAAATGCTGTGGCCTACCCACATACCCACAACAATTTAATGGTCCCTGTCATTCAATAAAGATTTGTTTTGGAGGTTGGCAAATCCCCGGGTCAAGAGCATCGGTTTTGATGGTGCTGGTCTACAAGTCCCTACAGTCCTGGAGAGGTGTGTAATAATACTGTTGTTAGTAGCAGCTGGGCTGTGATATTTGGATTTATATTCCAGTAAGAGCTCAGGAGCAGTGCCAGCCTATATATCCACAGCAGGGTGACTGTACAAGGGGGTGCACAGCATGAGTCCCCTGACTGTAAGCTTTGGATTTCCAGTATGGAGACCCTTGTAATGTATGAACCTTGCTCTGGGCACCACCTCCTCAGGGGTATGCCCATTATTATGACCTCTACCCCTCCTATTTGTGGGCACAGACCTGGCCGGTCATACTTGGGAGTTTCTCTAATGCCGGAGCGGCACAGAAGTCATCCTCTTACTGACGCTGACTCTTTCTGACGTGTTTCATCATCAGGGGCGGACTGGCCATTGAACCCACCGGGGGCGTTCCCGGTGGGCCGACAGGTCCGGGGCTGATCTGGGGCCGGTCTGAGGCTGGTCGGGCTGACCGCAGGTGAGGCACCACACTAGCAGGCAGCGCAGCGCTGGTGCTAGGTGGCTGCACTGCTCTAAGGCCGGCCGCTTCACACGTTGCTGCTGTACAGCACAGGATGGTCAGCGGAGTGCGGAGCATGAAGCAGTCCCCACTGGCAGGCACAGACCTCATCCTGAAGGGTGCCCCCGACTGCATAAGGAGGGCGCCCACTGACTGGGGGTGTCCTAGTGTTGCAATTTATTACATGGGATGTTTGCACTTTAAATAGGGGTGGTATTTGCTTCCATTCTCCTCCCTGCTGCTGCTGCTGCTCAGTCCCTCCCATAGCTGAGCCTTTATAGGGCAGGCTCTGGGCCTGCACTTCCTCTTGCCCGCGCCATCTTCAAGCTGTCTGCAGTTGTGGTGAGCGGTATCTGGCTTGTGTTCTGGTACCTTAGGTGGCCAGGTTTGCTAATGGGCGACCCCTTATACTTCTTGAGGTGCTTTGCGCCTGCATATAAAGTGAAGGAGAGTGCTGGCTCTTGCAGCTCCTCTCTCCTTCACTGCCCCTGCTGTCCCTCAGTCACTGATGTCAGTCCACATGTATGGCGCAGCCGCCAGACTGTTTAAGCCCCCCCCCCCCCCACATTAGTGTAATTTTCTGGCCGGCGGTCTGCGCATATGTGGCGACCGCTGGCACATTTAGTCTGCTCCGTGGCCAGCATTGTGGGCGCACCGCAGCACTGCTGCTTCCTTAGAGGAGACCCCATCCACAGGTCCCCCTAGTCCTGATCTGGTGCTTGAGGAGAGGCAAGAGCTCTCAGCACCTTATGTGATGCCTGCTGCTGCACATTTTGGAGTGGAGGCTAGTGCTCCTCCACCTGTACTTCCCAAGCCCCCTGTGGTCCCAGTCCCATAGCCACTACCCCCCCCCCCCCTTCCCCTGGCGCCTCCAGCTCCTGCTAGGTTTAGGCGCCAGCGCAGCAGGTCCTTTTTTCCTCGCCCGCCCGGGATGCACGCAGGCGGCAGCGCTGCGGCGGCTCTGCGGTGCATTTTATTGTAATGGCATGTGTTCCCGCTCCTCTCATCGGGAGAGGAGGTCCAGGTCGTCCGGGTGGCATCCCCCGTCTTCATCAGGCGGTTCCTCAGATGCCGCGGCGATGACTGGTTACCGGAGCCGAGGACGACGTGGGAGCGACCAGAGCCGTTTCTGCCAGGGAGACCAGCCTGGTTCCACCGCCGATAGCATCGGCCAACATCTCGACGCCCGTGGCTCCACCCACAGGTGCTACGGTTTTTGGCGAGTATTGTTTCTCTCCCTAAAAGGCTGGGTGTTACCATGTTATATCTCTCTGCTGTTACCACATCGTGTACTAGTATATCCTCAGCTTCCACATCATGTATGAGAGGATTTTTACCTCAGGAATTACTAATTACCACAGGAGATCATGTCTCCATGTCTCCTCATATATCTGCTCAGCTTCCTTACACATGGTAGCTATGGCTGTGCTTAGTGTGAGCTCATAACCTTACAGGATATGACTGGTTAATGTTTCTGGGGAGCAGCATTACCTGATGTAATGTGCATGCAGGATAGTTATGTAAGAAGCTGCCATGTCTCCTCAGCCATGTCTCCTCAGGAGTACAAGCTATCCTATACCCTGCAGTGGTGCTGTGATATGTGTAAGACTATACATCACACACTATAGATATGGCTGCTTTATGTGGCTGATTAACTTTATTTACTAGTTCAATTTGGACATGAAAGTGTTACTGAGTGCAGACAGATTGTTATGGCTATGGGAGCTTGTATAATGGAGGGTAATTACCCACGTATATACCCCCGGTCACCTCACACACCACATACATGGCTGATATGTGAGCTTATTGCTTGGTACACTCACACTTACCTCACACTCTGGACATGTCCCTTATTGTTCATATCACTGCTTTGTATTGAAGGTAGAGATCTCATTATCACTGATATATGTGCGGAGGTAGTTACCTCATACGCTGTCTTCATACACGGTGCATATATTAAGGGTAGTTACCTCACAGACTGTACATATCACTGATATTATCACTGACATATATGAGGGTGTACTTACCTCACACATTGTACATATCACTGATATATATGAGGGTGTACTTACCTCACACATTGTACATATCACTGATATATATGGGGGTTAGTTACCTCATACACTGTACATATCACTGATAGATATGAGGATGTACTTACCTCATACACTGTACATATCACTGATATATATGAGTAGTTACATAACACACTATCAATCGCTGATGTAGTTTCCTCACGCTGTACATGGCACTGGTATATATGAGGGTGTAGTTTCCTCACGCTGTACATGGCACTGATCTACATGAGGGTGTTCACCTCAGACACTGGACCTCAGACGCTGTATATGTTGCTGTTTTACATGTGGGTACTTACCTCATGTATACTATGTAATGTTACACAGGTTATTTGTACCTTCCAATCACATGTGCACATGGCTACGGTATTACTAGTCCTAATGGCGCTAACATGGTGACAATCACGAGCCTCGGACTGGAGCTTCTTTGGAAGGGGGTAGATATCCTCCATTACTCTGCTTGTTATGGGGAGGTCACATGTATTTTACACTATGTAGAGGGGCTGCCGGGAGAGAGCACATGTAATAGTGCGGCCTCCATCTGTGATAGTGTACGAGTCTATTGTTATCTCATTATTATTATCTCATCTAGTTCTCCTTAATCATGGTGTCCTACACTTTATAGCTATCGTTTGACCATGATAGGTGCAGGTCCCCCACATTCTGTGGTCCAGCATTGACCTGTACAGAGTAAATTGGAGGGGCTGGTTATGGGGAGTTTTTGGTGCTCTGAAAGTAACCTCCATATCGCTACCTTTTGCTATATGTTCACCATATGCCGCATTTAGATGCTTGTTGTATTTGTGCATTTGTACGTGGCTTTGTCTAACTGATTTTTGTAGTTATTGGCGCAAACTGTATGTTGTGCGTAGATATAGATATATAGATGTATATGGCCTTTAGTTGTGTCTTATGTATTAGGGAGTGCCCCTGTATACTTCTGCACACTCATATATAATGTATGTTACATGAGTGGTGGATAGTGCGATATTGTGGGGATAACATGCCGCCTCAGCCTATAATGAGGAAGAAGCGGTGTAATATTATACTACAGTTATAACCACAAAATAGCGGGGGAATTTGCCAGACAGCTATATTGCAGCCGCACATATTTCTGCAGATAAACGGACCGTATGGATATAGCCAGGTCCTTTGTGCATTTTATATAGTGTCTTACCTGTCCCCACTATATTGTATACGAGAATTGTAGTTATTACCACATGCAGATAACGGGTAAATAATGGATATGACTATAGCCTGTATTGCTGTGCTTGTATATATAACAGAAGGGTGTTGTCTGTCTGTATTCAGACAAGCAGGCTCATTGTATAGCATTTATATCTATACTGTATTTACAATGTGCGCTGTAGCGCTGTACATCATAGGCAAGGATTTAGGTAGTCGTCTCCTGTAAGGCCCTCTGGTCTTAAGAGACATATCAGAGATTTCTTACAGATAAAGCAGCGTACTGTGTGATAAGGGAGGGCCGTGCAAGGGCTGGACTGCTGAGTAACGTCGCAGGGTGTTCTTTGCTTGGTAGATGGTATTAGTCCCGTAGGGTGGCAGACTGAAATCTCCTGTTGTAAGTTTTATAGGAGGAGAACCTGGGTCTGCTTATGTGCAGGCTCGGAGCTGGTTTGCCCTTTGTTACTGTTACTGAGGCTTATGTCCTTTCTTGTAGGTTGCTTGTTTTTGGTTTTGAGCGAGCCCTATTCCTGTTGGGTGGGGGTCGGAGCTCCGAGTAGGAGTACTCGGAGCTCCTAGTGGCGGAAAAGAGAATTGATGTGGATTTTTTCGGAAGTCGAAGTGGTGGTTCGGGAGTCCGGATGAACAAACCACTTCGGCAGCGATGGTTTACAAAGAAACGAACAGAGATTGCGGTTGATTTTGAGAATATTAAAATAATAATAATTGTGTTTATTAGCAATAAATAGCTGTGACCTTTTCTGCCCAACAGGAAGCCTCGTGTCATCATTTCTTAGTTATGTTTAGTTATAAATGGTTATGGGGTTAATGTTACGGGTAGGATTATGTATCTTTACTAAAGTGCCTTAATGTGGAGTTAAATGGGTAATGTTTACTACCTCCCAGTCTGAAGGGTGCCCCCGACTGCATAAGGAGGGCGCCCACTGACTGGGGGTGTCCTAGTGTTGCAATTTATTACATGGGATGTTTGCACTTTAAATAGGGGTGGTATTTGCTTCCTTTCTCCTCCCTGCTGCTGCTGCTGCTCAGTCCCTCCCATAGCTGAGCCTTTATAGGGCAGGCTCTGGGCCTGCACTTCCTCTTGCCCGCGCCATCTTCAAGCTGTCCCTCCCTCCCTCCCTACTGTTACTTGGTTTTTGTTTTTTGATGTTTTCGGTTCTCAGTGATCATCTCAAGTCACAGCTGACGGAAAATGTGAATTGATGTGGATTTTGCCCGGAAGTCGAAGTGCTGATTCGGGAGTCCGGTTGAGCAAGCCGCTTCGGGCAGCGATGGTTTACAAAGAGATGGATGAAAATTGTGGTTAATTTTTTAAAAGTATTAAGTAATAATTGTTTTCGGAGATCATCAGCTGAAGGAATATAAGAATTGATGTGGAATTTGCCCGGAAGTCGAAGTGCTAATTCGGGAGTCCGGTTGAGCAAACCGCTTCGGGCAGCGATGGTTTACAAAGAGACGGAGGAGAAAGTGGTTAATTTTGAGTATTAAAGTAATAATGGTTTTCGGTGATCATCTCAAGTCACAGCTGGCGGAAAAGAGAATTGATGTGGATTTTTTCGGAAGTCGAAGTGGTGGTTCGGGAGTCCGGATGAACAAACCACTTCGGCAGCGATGGTTTACAAAGAAACGAACAGAGATTGCGGTTGATTTTGAGAATATTAAAATAATAATAATTGTGTTTATTAGCAATAAATAGCTGTGACCTTTTCTGCCCAACAGGAAGCCTCGTGTCATCATTTCTTAGTTATGTTTAGTTATAAATGGTTATGGGGTTAATGTTACGGGTAGGATTATGTATCTTTACTAAAGTGCCTTAATGTGGAGTTAAATGGGTAATGTTTACTACCTCCCAGTCTACCCCTGTGCTGCGCACCAAGAGCAGAGTGGGAGCTTGTGCCAGTGTCAGCTAGGACTCCCTGCACCGCTACAGGGGCCATGCACAGGCTGTGAACTCAGCAGGATCGTGCTGCTCCTGCTGTGATTGGTGGTGAGGAGAGAGGGGTGTGCTTACAGCTGGCCCCGCCCCCACACCGGAGTCTGGGTCAACTGAGAATAGGGAACTACAGCCCTGGAGGAGCAGGACGGGGGAATCAGAAGATGTCCGGACCGGAAGTAGTGGGCGGAGCTAAGAATAAGAGCCAGCACATGAGTGACACCTGGAAAGGTAAACCAAAGAGGGTTCAAATGGGTCAGGAGGTGTTAGGAGAGGGGTCAGGTGTGAGGGGGTGATTCAGGAGGTGGTTGGAGAGGGGTCAGGTGTGAGGAGATGGTTCAGGAGGGGTCAGGTGTGAGGGGATGGTTCAGGAGGTGTTAGGAGAGGGGTCAGGTGTGAGCAAAGGTGTAAGCAGTGGGGCCAGCAGGTGTTAGAGGTGTGATCAGATGGGTCAGTAGTAAGGCTATCTGCACAAATTGCGGATTCCCTGCAGATATTAGACACAGATTTCGGTGTGGAAAATCTGCAGCGTAATACAGTAGGAGTAAAGTGAATGTAATTTTGAAAAAGTAATGTAGATGATGCGTTCTTTCCTGTAAATTCTCACAGATTTATGCATGAAATTTGCATGAAAGACCTGTGGATAGGGCCTAACTTTTGTTCATGAGAAAACCCCTTTAAGGTGTGGGATCTGTTCCCTATTTGGGTCTATGGAAGTGCTAAAAATCACAGTCTATACTCTTGTATTTATGGCGCACCCATAGACTCTCCATTCTGCACAACATAGAGTAGGGGAAAAGTGTGGGCTCTCTTTTTCATGATAGGTACAGGGCCTTCCTCTGGTCCTGTGGAAAAATTACATGTGCATGAGAATACTCCATTAATTGTTGGCGCACTAAAATGGGTAAAATGGGGGTAGAGCTTGTAGGTTAGAGTACAATACTGAGAATTTGGTAGTTATACATTGGGGCCCGTGCCCCGAATCTTTTACAAAGCTAGCAACGCCCCTGGGCTTGGGACTGATGGGCACTTGCACTGTACAGATTATGAGTATATTTTAACCCCTAGTTACAGACGGACCCCTCTGCCCCCTGTGACCTCTGGTGACCTCTCTGGATGTTACTATAGTCCCACACTGCAATGCTCACCTATAAGGTGTCTGTAATGAAGCTTTATTGATAATCCTTGGTCCCATTACAGCAAAAAATTTTGAAACTTCAATTGTCACTGGGGCAAAAAAAATTTTTTGGTCTCGATATACAGTTTTGACTTACATACAAATTCAACTTAAGAACAAACCTAAAGAACCTATCTTGTATGTAAACCGGGGACTGCCTGTATCTCATTAAGGCAATGATGTCTAATCCATGATGTTGTCATCCAGTTTTTATCACAACTTTACTTACTGCTTTTTTTTCCCAGTCCGCCCCTGTTCATCATTAATCCTGATGATCGTCAGCACCGGGAGCTGCAAATGAGTTTCTGTGACCCGTGTTCCGGCTGGCAGAGGTGCCCGCTGCTCCGTATGAGGGAGGGGAAACTCTTTAACACTGAATTTCAAGTGCAGCTGTTTTAATTTGCAGCTTGAAATGATGTTCTTCCCTTCATCCGCTCCTGTCCCTGACACTACAGGCAAATCACAAGTAATTGTGCATTATATTTCCATGATCTATCTCTGCTTGCTGTCAGTGAATGGAAACACCTGGTTACATCCAGTCACTGAATACTGGTTCTGGTTAAGAAGACCACCCAACTAGAAGACCACTGTTCAGTGCAGATCGTATCAGGGGGTCTCATTGCAATTAGTTCTGATGTATCTATAAAGATATCATGAATCTGCGACTGCAAAGTTTAGAGAAGATTGGATATAATTGTAACAGTTAATACATGTTACTTTATGTAAACAATTATGTTCTCATCCACCGACAGGAAGCAGAGCTTTTGAAAATTAAGAAATTGGAGCACAGTGTATATCATTGACTTGTTATTCTACTAATGGTGGGGGGAGGTCGGATCTGATGATAGTGGGGCAGGGGGCGGCTCACTTGTTCAGACTCCGATTCCCACATCCTGGCCTCTGGCTAGTCAGGGTGCGGTCACACGTGGCGTTTTGAACCCGTTTTTGGACCGTTTTTTTAAGCAGTCCGTTAAAAATTGCATGCGTTTTTTGAAAACACTTCCGTTTTTGACCGGTTTTCCCAATTATCTTAATTAAAACCGGTCAAAAACGGATGCATTTTCAAAAAACATGGTTTTTAACGGACTGCTTAAAAATGGGCTAAAAACGGGTTCAAAACGCCACGTGTGACCGCACCCTTACAAGTGCTGGTGGTCACATGACTGCGACCTCTGCAGGTTCAGTAGTGACTTTACATGTTTCCCCACTGAAAGCTGAAAACCCCTTTAATGCTGAATCTAAATGATTATGTTCCTGTTCTACTCAAATCTCTTTTCCAAATTCTGTTGCCATCGTGTGGGATCTCCAGGCAGGTGAGTTGCAGACTAATCTGTAACTATAGTCTGCAGAAGTGTGAATGCAGCTCTGGATGTGACTAGAGTACTAGGGATGTTCTAAAAGCAAAACATATGGAAAGTTAGTAATTGTTATAGAGATCTGAATAGTAATAACTACTGGAGTGGAGTTCCCCTTTAAGGCTGTGTCTCTGCGGAGCAGTACAATGTCATGTACAGTGAGTTCAGGATGGGGGGAGCCGCTGTCAGAGCTGTCACTGTCCCCCTGGGGGTCATCTTCATGTTCCTATAGATCAGTCACTTATCACTGTCTTCTGAATTGAATTATCTGATGTGAGATTCTGCCTCGAAACATGAAGCGAGTGACTTATATTTCCACATTACGCGGCTCCTGTCACTTTAATGAAGACCCTGACAGATCCGGGACGAGCGGAGATCCATCAGCGTCTTGTATTGTGTCCTGTATGATCAGCCTCTGTGTGATACATTGTATATTGTATATATCAGGGGTTATGTAGCTATATACAGGGGGGCTGGATCCTACTGGCTCAGTGAGAACGTAAGTTATACAGATGGTCCCCTACTTAGGGACACCCGACTTACAGACAACCCCTAGTTACAGACGGATCCCTCTGCCCACTGTGACCTCTGGTGAAGCTCTCTGTATGTTACTATAGTCCCAGACTGCAATGATGTAAGCTGTAAGGCGTCTGTAATGAAGCTTTATTGATAATCCTTGGTCCCATTACAGCAAACAAATTCGAAACTACAATTGTCACCGGGGCAAAAAAAAATTTTGTCTGGATCTACAATGATAAAATGTACAGTTTTGACTTACAATTTGACATACAAATTCGACTTAAGAACAAACCTATGGAACCTATCTTGTACGTAACCCGGGGGACTGCCTGTATATGTGTTGTAGTCCATAAACAAAATCCTTCCCAAAATTTTTTTAAAATAAAAAACAATTTATTTTTCATTCTTGTTAAAAAGATATTTAACTGGTCATAACAGATAAAAGAAAAAACTGACGCGTTTCGGATCTATGCGATTCTTAGTCTGAGGGTGATGGCACATGTGGCGTTTTGAACTTGTTTTTGGTCCGTTTTTTAAGCAGTCCGTTAAAAAACGCATGCATTTTTTGAAAACGCATCTTTTGTTGACAGGTTCAACCAATAATCTTAATTAAAACTGGTCAAAGGCGGATGTGCTTTTGGACGGACTGCTTAAAAACGGACCAAAAACAGGTTCAAAACGCCACGTGTGGCATCACCCTAAGTTGCAAACACAACGAATATGAGTGAAGTAGCTACAATGGTTTCTGTTCCTCCCCGGATCTCATGTCACACCCTGCATGGAAAATCAATTTTATAAACATTTTTATAACATTGCGATAGTTAAAGGTGCAATTAGTTCTAATGTATCCATAAAGATATCATAAATCTGTGACTGCAAAGTTTAGAGAAGTTTTCATCTTCTTTATGTAAACAATTACGTTTTCAGTCACTGACAGCAAGCAGAGCTTTTGAAAATTGTAAGAAATTGAAGCACAAAGTATATCAAAGAGCTGCAGACGTTTCATTGATTTATAGGCAGATTGAATCTGATGATAGTGGGGTAGGGGGCGGCTCACTTGTTCAGATCCCGATTCAGACCCTGATAGTTAAAGGGGTTGTCCTATCTTAGCAAAAACATGTTATTGTTTGTATAGTGAAAAGTTATACAATTTTCCAATATACTTTCTGTATCAATTCCTCATGGTTTTCTAGATCTCTGCTTGCTGTCCTTCTATAGGAAGCTTCTAGGATTACTTCCAGTGGACAGAATCTGCCCATGGTCACACAGGTACATGACTCGTTATATCACACGGCTCTGATTACTCTCTGATACTAACAAGCCGTGCACCTGTGTGACCATGGTCAGATTTCTGTCCACTGGAAGTAATCATTAGAAGCTTCCTATTGAAGTACAGCAAGCAGAGATCTAGAAAACATTCAGGAATTGATACAGAAAGTACTTTGGAAAAATGTATAATTTTTCATCATGCAAATAATAATAACAATTTGTCGAAATGAGAATACCCCTCTAAATCGCATGGGGTACGTGTATTTAGTGTAAGGATCCAGTGTGCTTCCCTGGATCCTAGTTTCTTTGTCCATTGCCCCCTTCTCTTTGGTTTATTAACCCTTTCAATGGGAACTACACTTATACAGCCCGTGTTACCCGAGTGGACTTCTATGAAAAAGCTTGGAGGCGCCAGATAAAGTAGTACAAGTGGTTAAAGTGGGTGACATGTCTGTTAAAGGATCTGCTATGAGAACTTTGGGTTTACATACAGGATAGGAGTAGTAGTACTGTAATATATGCAGGATACAAATAGTACTGTGCTGTGCCCATATATACAGGATAGGAGTAGTAGTACTGTGTTGTGCCCATCTATACAGGAGAAGGAAGTGCTCAGCCTGTGGGTGTGGTTCTGGTTCTGATTGCAGCTCCAGGTGCTCTGTGTGTGAGTGAGAGCCAGGAGATCCCAGAGCAGCCAGGGCCTGTATTTTCTCCCCAGGGAGAGGGCAGGTCCTGGGAATGAGCATCGGACGCCAGTCCAAGGCCTCCAGTTCCCGGACTAGGCCGGCGGGAGCTGGAGAGAAGCAGCAACCGGCCAAGCCAGCCGCAGTGAGAAGGTCCGAGCGGAGTCGCAGCAGTGCAGCTCCACATGGGTCGCAGCCAGAAAACCGTGGACGCCGAAAGGCCCCAGGTGGAGGTGAGGTGGCAGGACCCAGCAGCGCTCCTTCTGGAGCAGCCTCACAGCTAAGTACTCACGGGGGTGACCAGGACTGGTGGGTGCGCAAGGCCCGGGAGCCTGATGTCACCTATAGCACCCGCATTGTGGAGAACCTCCGTGAGTATGAGGAAGCCAGTAAGACCTTGTGGCGGCTTCGGGAGGAGCTGCGAGAGACCCGGGCCAAGATGGCTACAGCGACCAGGACCAGCAAGGTGGAGCTAGCGGAGATTGTAAAGTGGCTAAAGAAAAGCATCAACTCTCTGGAGGGAAGGAAGACCATCATCCTGCAGCACAGCGGCCCCTTCAGAGAGAAGATGGAAAACGATGACCGGTTCCGGGCCATGGAGGAGGAGAAAACCCGGAGACTGAGGGGCCTCCAGTCGCAGGTGGATGAGGAGGAGGTGGAAGAGACTGCACCAGAACATCAGCAGTGTCCATCTGATAGTCTGCAGCAACATCAGCAGACTCCGTACAGCGGGCCCTCTGCAGAGCAGGTGGCTCTACCATCAGACTCCAGCTCTGCTGGTGAGGGGGAAGATGACACCAGCGGCCAGGGTGGGAGGCTGATGGCGCAGATTCACCTCCTCGAGTCTCCGGTCCATATGGAGAACATGGCGTTTGGTGATGATCTGGGACCGGAGATGAAAATAAAGACCAAGGCTAAGAAGATCTCGGCCAGAGAGGAGGTGAGACTTGTATATGTACCCCACCCTGTCCACCCCCTGCCAGCGGCAGGGAAAGCCCGTTGTGCGAGTCCCACTTCCCGCCCCAGCTCGAGTTCTGTTGTGGACCCTGAGCAAGGGAGTGTGAAGATAAAACCTGTGGCATCGCTAATGGCAAAAGACGTCATCTCTGCTTGTGGTAGCAAAGATGGCGTGGGGCAGACATCGGCAATGAGGCCGAACAGTGAGGGCGGCCCGGCGGTGGGCACGGCATGTTCTGGTGTTCAGGTCCGTCCCTCAGTGAGAGGGGGGGGGCGGCCTGGCTGTGAGTGCTCCGGCTGCCCTGGAACCTGTGGCAGCTGCTAAGCGGTTGCCGCTGTGTGAAGGGGCAGTTGGGGCAAAGGGACCCGATCCTCCTGGAGGAAAAAAAAAGGACGCTGGACTGGATGGCACTGTCTCAAGCCTGGGGTCGGCCGCCTGTCCTGGGGAGATAGTCCTATCCCCTGCGGCAAAGACTGCAGCTGGTCCAGCCACTGTGTGTGTGTGGAAGCTAGTGTACCATCTTGTAGTGTAAATAGTGGTGTGAATGGTGGTGGTAATGTTGTTGTAGGTGGTGGGTCTGTAGGGTCAGTGGGGGCTGGTCCATCTGCCCCCCCGGTGGCGGCATCTCAGGCGCGCAGTTACGCGAGTGTCGCTGCTGGGGCTGCTGGTGTATCCTCCCCATCACCAGACTTTGGGGACGGCATGTTGCAACGGCGCCTCCTGGAGGCCCTCAGAAGGGGAGAGAGAACGATGAATGTAGAGGGGCAGGAGGTTGATTTATCCTTCTGGATAGACAGGTTTGGCCTGTCAGCCTTCCGAGAGGAAAGAGGGGGAGACACTGTGTGGTCTCTCCCGACAGCCGGGCCAGTGGGGACTCGTAGGAATGTGGTCCGTCTTCGCTGGAGGGGCAGTAATGCGTGCCCTCCAAGGGCAAAAGTAGTAGAGCTCCTTCTGAAGATGAGCTTCAAGGCAGTTGACATCTTTGCCTTGATACATCCCTATGGCACCCCCATTTTTGACATCAGCTTTGTTCGGCCAGAGGGCCTTGAGCTCTTTTGGTCGAATTATGAGCTGAAGCCCAATGAGCCCGGCTGGCGGGATTTCGCTGTGCAAGCGGTGTCCTGTCAAAATGAGGTCAAGAGAGTGACCGTTTTAACATTTAATGAGTCACTTTCATGCATGGATATTATGACCTGGTTGAACAGGTATGGCGAAGTGGTGGCAGTTCCTAAAAAGAACTTGAATGAGTTTGGCATCTGGTCAGGAGCCTGGACCTTCATGGTTAAGTTGAGGCGTTCAGGAGGCACGGTCACCCACATTCCCTCCTCAGCTTTCTTGGGGAGGGACAGAATCCTGATCTTTTACCAGGGGCAGCCAAAGGTCTGCCACAGATGCGGTGATCCCACGCACTTTAGCGCCAACTGCCATGTGCAGAAGTGCGCATTGTGCGGTGGGGTTGGTCATCTTGCCGCAAACTGTGAGCAGATCAGGTGTCATCTGTGTGGTGAGCTTGGTCACCCGTTCAGTTTGGGGAACCCCAGGCTGCTGGGATGAGCCATAGCCCTGTTCCTGAGACAAGTGCTGCCGCAGCTGAGGCCCTGGAGGAACAGGAATTGGATGAAGAGGTCAGGAGGCTGGAGAAAGAGGAAGAGGCCATCACCACTGGTTCCTCTCTTTATGAGAGTATGGATGAGGACAATAGGAGGTGGCTAAATGAAAAACGTAAGAAGGGTGCCAAAAAGAAAAAACGCAAAACTGTAAAAGCTGCAGCCGCTTCAAAGGAAGGCCAAACCACCTCCCCTTTGATTGTTCTCTCAAACCGTTTCCAAGCCCTCAAGGATATCTCCTCTTCGGAAGAGGAGGTAGGGGGTAAGGATCCGGAGTCAGTGGCTGTAGGTCCTGTGGGGGGCACCGAGTCTCCCTCCTCGGAGGATGAAAACTTCGAGGGGGGAAACTGGCCCGGAGTCTGCTGATGGGGACGATGAGTCTGACGGTGGGGTGACCAAGGGGGCAATGGATATGTCTGTCTCCCTAAAGCGTAGAGGTTGCTCCTCGTCAGACGGTGGTAAGGAGGGGGGTGGGAAAAAGAAAGCTGTCTAACTCAATCACTCTTGATGGCGGCACCCACTCCGTTGACGCTGGCGTCCATTAATGTCGCCAGCATTAAGTCTGATGCGGCTAGATTTGCGGCCTTTGATTTTCTCGGCCGCGTTGAAGCCGACATTTTATTTTTGCAGGAGACCAGGCTGCCAGATTTGGCGGCCGTGTATAAAGCTAAGAGGGAATGGAGACACGGGCCTTCCTATTGGTCTCTTGCGGCCGAGCCGTATAGCGGAGTGGCGGTACTTTTTACCCCACCGGTAGAATGCCGACGGGTTATTGAGTGAGAAATGGGGAGGTGCCTGATCCTGGATGTCCTCATGAAGGGATAAGAACTTCGTCTTATTAATATCTATGGTCCCCAGTCTTGCTGGAGTAGAAAGTGTCTCTTTATGAGGATCAAGCCCTACCTTTTTACAAGTCGGCAGGTGGTCTTTGGAGGAGACTTTAATGCTGTCACAAGGCTCCAAGATAGGGGAGGTTCCATAGACACGCTGACTTATGATAGCGTAGCACTTAATAGCATAGCTAGTGAGGCTCGCCTGGTGGATGTCCACATCCGGCACACCCCAGGCCACGCGGGGTTCGCCTATTATAGGGGTAGCTGCAGGTCTAGAATAGACAGGTTTTATTTAAAGGAGGAAGCCATTTCTTCAGCAGTGTCCGTTGTTGAGGTGGAGTTCTCCGACCACTGTCTAATTTTGTTTTCTCTGAATGTTACAGAGACCCCCCGGATGGGAAGAGGCTACTGGAAGCTCAATTCGTCTCTCCTGGAAGAAGCAGAGATAAGACAATCGTTTGAGAACTTTCTTCAGAGCCAGGTACCATTGCTGGGCCTTTGTAGCAGTAAGTCAGAGTGGTGGGAGATGCTCAAGAAAAGGGTGGCGAGATTCTTCCGCCAGCTCTCGAGCCTCAGGAGCCTGGACAGGTACCGCCTGTATCAGGGCCTGAGGAGGAAACTCAAGCATCTCGTCTCGACTGGAGGTAGTCGTGAGGACATCTCCAGAGTGAAATCCTTGCTGAAGAGGTGTCAGTACGATAGAGACGCATCTTTGGTTTTTGAGAGGGATTACGGGAAATACCGCTCGCCCGACCCTTACAGAAACTGCAAGATGTCAGTGAGTAGTAAAGTTGTCACAGGACTGGTTGACAGTACGGGATCCCTGAAAAGTTCCAGATCAGGGATCCTGGAGGTCTTCAGATCCTTCTACTCACACCTCTTGGGCAGGAAGGATCTAGATCGGGATGCGATGTCGGCTTTCCTGGCAGAAACTGTCCCTGAGCCAGGAGTAGACCCCTCTCTTGATGTTTTGACAGAGATGATCAGGGAAGAGGAAGTCAGCCGGGCGATTGAAGGGCTCGCCCTCAAGAAATCGCCAGGCCCGGATGGCTTAACATCTGAGTTTTATAAGACCTTTAAGGACACCTTGGTTCCCCTCTTGACCGAGGTATTCAATGAGTGTCTTTCCTCGGGCGCTCTGCCGAAGTCAATGAGGAGGTCTGCCCTGATCATCCTGTCAAAGGGTAAGGACCGATCTCGTGTTGAGAACTGGCGTCCCATAGCGCTTCTCAATACGGACAGAAAGGTTTTGGCAAAGGTGCTGTTTAATCGGCTGGTGCAGTTTGCACCCCGGCTCCTTTCGGGGACCCAGCACTGCTCTGTTCCAGGCCGCAGTACATTTAGTGCTGTGCTCTGTGTTCGGGAGGCAGTGGAGCAGGGCAGGGCTGGTAACTGGAAGGGGTACTTGCTGTCCTTGGACCAGGCAAAAGCGTTTGACCTGTGGTTGACCACGAGTACCTCTGGTCTGTCCTTCTGAGGTATGGCCTGCCGGGTGGGTTTGTCAATTGGTTAAAGGTTTTGTACGCAGGGGCAGAGAGTTTCCCGCTTGTGAACGGTTGGATTGGCCGCTCTTTTGAGGTCGGGTCTGGTGTTCATCAGGGTTGTCCTCTGAGCCCACTTCTATACGTGTTCGCGATTGACCCATTCATTAGGAGGGTTGATCGTGGGCCGTTGGTGGGAGTCGAGATGGACCAGGCGGCACCGGAAGCCACTGTAAGGGTGGTAGCGTATGCCGATGATGTCACCGTTTTTGTGTCCTCGAGAGGGGAGGCGCAATGGGTGATGTCGGAGGTTGACCGCTACTCGGAGGCTTCTGGGTCCAAGAACAACCGGGATAAGTGTGAGAGTCTCTGGCTGGGAGAGGGGGATCCAGGCTTTGATCTCCCGGACACTCTTCCAGGGCCCCAGGACTCTGCCAAAGTTCTCGGCATCGAATTTGGCCAGGGGGATTACCCCATGCAAAACTGGGACGGCAGGCTTAAGATCGCCACTCAGAAGGTTAACCAGTGGAAGGGTTGGTCTTTGACCCTCAGAGAAAGGGTTCACCTGATCAAAACCTACCTGCTCCCGCTGCTGATTTATCTGGGCAGTGTATGTGTCTTGCCACAGCCTCTCTGGGCTCGGGTCTACAGTCTGTTCTTCCAGCTGTTATGGGGGAATAGGCTGAACCTAGTCAAGAGGGAGGTTACTTACCGCACGAGGAGACAAGGAGGGTTGTGTATGGTCAACCCTGTGGTGTTCCTAGTGAATACCTTTCTTAAGATCAATGTAGCAAACCTCTGGAAAGAGAGGGCTCCTCCGTGGGTATACTCCTGCAGGGGATGGTTTCGGCCTTTCTTCCAGGAATGGGAGACAGGAGGGCAAGTGAAGGATCTTCGCACACCGCATGGGCATCTTCCTGCTTACGCTACCCCGGTTCTGAAGGTGATTCGCCGGTGGGGTCTGGGAATGTGGGAGATCAGGACCATGTCGAGGAAAGTCCTTGATAAGAGGGTTCTGTTGACCCATTTCCAGAAGCCTCTGGCCCTCAGGGATTGCCCAAGTCGGGATCTTGGGGTGGGTTTGAGACTTTTGAATTCCATCAGGATCCCCTTGAAGTTTTGGGACTTGGCTTGGCGCTGCTTCCATGGTAAGCTGTGTGTGAAGGACAATTTGAAGAACAGGAGCTCTGAGGAAAAGGGTTGTCCCCGGTCGGAGTGCGGTGTTCTGCTGGAGAGCATGGACCACTTCCTGCTTCATTGTCCCTTTAACACAGAGGTGTACAACCGGGTGGGCGCTTCCATCCATTGGCCCGGGTTGGCCGGTCTCTCCTATGCGGAGTGGGCCTATGGAGCATTCAGAGGCCTGGGTGGCCGGGACCAATGCACTTTATTTCTAGCTAGTCTAGTGGTCAGGTACCACACGTGGAACGCACGGTGTCTAGTATCAGCTCAGAATAAAACCCTCCCGGTGGATGAGGTGGTTAGGAACATTCTGGGTGACCTGGTGAAGGTGCGCTCTCTGGAGTATGAGAGGCTGGGCACGGGGATGGCCTCTCTTCTTTGGAGGGGGTTCTCCTTTAGTGTCCCTTAGTCTGTCATCTCCTCTCCTGGTGTTGGGCTGATGCTGCACTGTAGATTTTTGTTTTGTTTTGAGGATCCGGTAGATGTGGGGCTTGCAGGCGCCGAACTTGGGCTTTGTGGGAATAATAATGATAATTTGTGTAGTTTTTGAATTGTTGTGTTTTATATTATTATTAATATTTTTTTTTTTGTGATAGTTATGTGATAGTAGGGGGGTGTTAGGTGGGGTGGGGGGGTGAGTATGTCGGACACTATGGACTATGGACAATGGACACTGGGACTTAGGGTGTGGAGGGGGGTGCTAATGGGGAGGAGGAGGGGAAAAAAAATTACAAAAAAAAAAAAAACAATTTGCAAAATGAAAAAAAAAAAAAAATTGTCGTCATTGTTGATTTTCGTTATGATTATTGTATATATTATATTGCTTATTAATGGTTTATTTGTGTTGCATTTTCCTGGAAGTGGATCGGCAGGGTCAGTTTTTAGTTTCTGTTATGATCCCGGTGAGGGCCGTTTTCTGTTATTATTATGTGTATTGTGTCAGTGTGAGGCGCGAGGCGCGAGGTGCGAGGTGTCGGCTGGACCAGCGATTGTTTCTGTTGACTTTGATGATTTATGTTAAGTTTTATACTTTCATATAAAATAAAAGAGTTACAGGATAGGAGTAGTAGTACTGTGCTGTGTCCATATATACAGGATAGGAGTAGTAGTACTGTGCTGTACCCATACATACAGGATAGGAGTAGTAGTACTGTGCTGTGCCCATATATACAGGATAGGAGTAGTAGTACTGTGCTGTGCCCATATATACAGGATAGGAGTAGTAGTACTGTGCTGTACCTATACATACAGGATAGGGGTAGTAGTACTGTGCTCTGCCCATATATACAGGATAGGAGTAGTAGTACTGTACTGTGCCCATATATACAGGATAGGAGTAGTAGTACTGTGCTGTGCCCATATAGACAGGATAGGAGCAGTAGTACTGTGCCGTGCCCATATTTACAGAATAGGAGTAGTAGTACTGTGCTGTGCCCACACATACAGCATAGGAGTAGTAGTACTGTGCTGTGCTCATATATACAGGATAGGAGTAGTAGTACTGTACTGAGCCCATATAAACAGGATAGGAGCAGTAGTACTGTGCTGTGCTCATATATACTGGATAGGAGTAGTAGTACTGTGTTGTGGCCATATATACGGGATAGGAGTAGTAGTACTGTGCTGTGCCCATATATACAGGATAGGAGTAGTAGTACTGTGTTGTGGCCATGTATGCGGGATAGGTGAAGTAGTACTGTGCTGTGCTCATATATACAGCATAGGAGTAGTAGTACTTTGCTGTGCCCATATATACAGGATAGGAATAGTAGTACTGTGTTGTGGCCATGTATACAGGATAGGAGTAGTAGTACTGTGCTGTGCCCATGTATGCGGGATAGGAGTAGTAGTACTGTGTTGTGGCCATATAAACGGGATAGGAGTAGTAGTACTGTGCTGTGCTCATATATACAGGATAGGAGTAGTAGTACTGTCTGTGCCCATATATACAGGATAGGACAACTAGTACTGTGCTGTGCCCATATATATACAGGATAGGTTTTTCGTCAGGTTTCCAGACGGATACGGACTACGCGCAGGATTTAACATTTAAACTTGTGTCGCAAGCCAAGTACTTACATGCACCAGGAAGAAGATGGTGAAGATGTGCCCCACTATGTATACAGGATTAATGTAGACACACACACAGAACACTGTGACTTGTATTGTCCCTGTTCTCTGTGTCTGTGCATGCAGACAGAGTTATCGAGGGCCTCCTTTTGCCGTAGGACTTTGTGATGACAACATCTCAGCTCCCGGCTCCACAAGTTACTTTTTCTAACTTACTTTCTAGGCAAGAAGTGAACTTATTCATCTTACATAACAAACTGCGCTGCTGTTCCTGAAGGTCTATATCCATAGAAATCCTGTCTTTATAATGGATAATCTGCATGAAAATGTCTGATGAATGGCGCCGGCGCGCTTTAGATCCTCCATAACCTCATGAACCGCCATAGATAAATTATGAATTCATTAACTTTCTGCTGCTTCGCTGGAAAAGTTACAAAACTAGAAGAATAAGATACACTGGTAAATAAAACATCACTGATGGATGATGCATAGATTTACATGGATTATAAGAAAACTGAACTGTGGCGGATCTTAATCCTATCCTGAAAATCAAATCTGTGGGGGTTATTTATCTTGGCCTTTCTTCTCGTTTTTTCTGTCTTTTTTGAGACATTGGGGCTTATTTACTAAGGGTCCGCAGCCGCACTTTCGTCGGATTTCCCAACGTTTTTGGGATTTGCGCCGATGTGACAGGTATTTGACTGGGGATTTTGTAGCAGGCTTTCATTCAACAAAAATCGGGGGGGGGGGGGGGGCAGTCCAGATTTGGACTGAGCGCTGCATTTAACTTTCAAATTGTGTCGCAAGGCAATGCACTTACATGCAACAGGAAGAAGAAGGTGAACGCTGGCGCACAATTAGTGAATCGCGGCAGAGTGCATTATCATAGGACAATACACTTTCGGGGAACGTTCCGGACAGGTAAGTAAATGTGCCTCATTGTTTGGTACATTGAAATTTTTCGCACCTTTTGGGGACATTTGTTTTTCATCAATAAGACACATTGGGGGGAGATTTACTAATTCTGGAAAACGGCTGTTAGTAATTATTGGTTAGACGGAACTAATCAAGCATGTGCCATGAAAATGCTGACATCAATGAAGTGTGCGCCAAAATCTTACATGGATTGTGCCTTAATTTTGCGCTCTGACCAATTTTTTCCTGGTCTATTGTGCTCCAAAAATTGTGCCAAAAAATGCTGACAAAATACACATAAATGTGGAGGATAATGTGGAAAAGTTAGGCCAAGCTCACTTGCGGCAAAAACCCCAGAGGAGTCGAGATAGTCGGAAACATCTGTTCTTTCTGGTGCAAACTATTTATAAATGATCCGCAACAATTCTGCGCCAAAAATGTAAAATCACTGCATTTGTTTGGCGTAGATGCGATAATACATGTCTCCCAATAATCTTCTATTACAGATGAGCGAAATGTCGCAAATGACATTTATCATTTTAAATTGTCATAAATTAGCAACATTTTTGGCGCAAAAAACTACAGATGAAACCATATTTAAGGAAAACTTAGAAAACAAAAGAAGTGACATGGGACATTTGTGCGACATTTTTGAGACATTTGTAACAAACATTTAACACAAGGAAAAAGGGAGATGATAAATTACTAGAGATGAGCGAACATACTCGTCCGAGCTTGATGCTCGTTTGAGCATTAGCGTACTCGAAACTGCTTGTTGCTCGGACGAATACTTCGCCCGCTCGAGAAAATGGCATCTCCCGCCGTTTTGCTTTTTGGCGGCCAGAAACAGAGCCAATCACAAGCCAGGAGAATAGTGTTAGGCAGGAGTGATTCTACAAGAACCCAACAGCCCTTCTTAGGGCTACAATAACGTTATACATTTTTTTTTTTATTTGCTTGTGGCTGGGCTTGCTGGCACTAGTAGTGCAGCTAGTACCATATTGTGAGGAATTTGCAGGGGGACTTGCTACCGTTGTGTTTAGCTCTTAGTGACACACATATCCACCTCAAACACCAAAGTGGGACAATTTATTAGGGGTTTGATTAGAATTAGGCAGAGTCTGCTGATTTATTTTAATTTTTACCTTTATTTCATTTTATAGCTCAAACTCATCTTGCAAAGCAGTGTGCTTTCAGTGTAGGCTACAAAATAGCCATAGGAGAACCCCAACGGCTTACTTAGGCCTACAATAGCGTTATATTTTCCTTTTTTTTGTTTGCTTGTGGCTGGGCTTGCTGGCATTAGTAGTGCAGCTAGTACCATATTGTGAGGAATTTGCTGGGAGACCTGCGACCGTTGTGTTTAGCTCTTAGTGACACACATATCCACCTCAAACACCAAAGTGGGACAATTTATTAGGGGTTTGATTAGAATTAGGCAGAGTCTGCTGATTTATTTTAATTTTTACCTTTATTTCATTTTATAGCTCAAACTCATCTTGCAAAGCAGTGTGCTTTCAGTGTAGGCTACAAAATAGCCATAGGAGAACCCCAACGGCTTACTTAGGCCTACAATAGCGTTATATTTTCCTTTTTTTTGTTTGCTTGTGGCTGGGCTTGCTGGCATTAGTAGTGCAGCTAGTACCATATTGTGAGGAATTTGCTGGGAGACTTGCGACCGTTGTGTTTAGCTCTTAGTGACACGCATATCCACCTCAAACACCGAAGTGGGACAATTTATTAGGGGTTTGATTAGAATTAGGCAGAGTCTGCTGATTTATTTTTTTTTACCTTTATTTCATTTTATAGCTCAAAGTCATCAGGCACAGCACAAAATCCAGTTGTGTGCTGTCAGTGTAGGTTAAAAACTAGCCATAGCAATAGGATAGCATCGTTTTGTTAAAAAAAATAAATAAATAAAAAAAAATAAACACAAAAAAAAAAAATTAAAAGTTTACACTTTAATTTGGAAAATGTTTAACCCAAGGGCTAGGGGTAGAGGACGAGGGCGTGGACGTGGGCGTCCAACTACTGCAGGGGTCAGAGGCCGTGGTCCTGGGCGGGGTGAGACACCACCTGCTGATGAGGGAGCAGGGGAACGCCGCAGAGCTACACTCCCTAGGTACATCATGTCTCAAGTTACTGGGACTCGTGGTAGAGCACTGTTGAGGCCAGAACAGTGCGAAGAGGTGATGTCGTGGATTGCGGACAATGCTTCTAGCCATTTGTCCACCAGTCAGTCTTCCACGCAGTCCACCCATGTCACCGAAATCAGCACTCCTCCAGCTCCTCCACCTCAGCCTCCTTCCCCCCAGTCTGCCCCCTCCCAGCAAAATTTGGCATTTGAACCGGCATACTCTGAGGAACTGTTTTCTGGACCCTTCCCACAGTCACAAACCACTTGTCCGGTTGCTGCTGAGCAATTTTCCGATGCCCAGGTTTTCCACCGGTCGCAGTCTGTGGGTGATGATGACATTATTGACGTAGTGGAAGAAGTGTGTAAAGTGGTGTCGGACGATGAGGAGACACGGTTGTCAGACAGTGGTGAAGTTGTTGTCAGGGCAGGAAGTCCGAGGGGGGAGCAGACTGAGGGATCGGAGGATGATGAGGTGACAGACCCAAGCTGGGTTGATAGGCCGGGTGAACACAGTGCTTCTGAGACGGAGGCGAGTCCTATAGCAGAACAGGTTGGAAGGCAGTGGTGGGGCCAGACGGAGAGGCAGGGCCAGAGCTGGTGCATCAGCGCCAAATGTTGCCCGTAGTCAAGTTCCCGTGGCGAGGGCTAGATTTTCAGAAGTCTGGCGGTTCTTTAAAGAAACACCGGATGACCGACGGACTGTGGTGTGCAACCTTTGCCAAACCAGGATCAGCAGGGGTTCCACCACTACTAGCTTAACTACCACCAGTATGCGCAGGCATATGAATGCTAAACACCCCACTCAATGGCACGAAGCCCGTTCACCTCTGGCCGGGCACACCACTGCTCCTTCCCCTCTGTCATCTGCTGGTCAGCCCCCTGCCCAGGACCACGGCCCAAACACCTCCCGTGCAAAAACCCCATCTTCGCCTCCACGATCCTCCACAGCATCCACCAGCGTTCAGCTCTCCATACCCCAGACGCTGTAGCGCAAAAGGAAGTATAGCGCAACCCACCCACACGCCCAAGCCTTCAACGTCCACATCTCCAAGTTGCTTAGCCTGGAGATGCTGCCCTATAGGCTGGTAGAGACCGAGGCCTTTCGAAACCTCATGGCGGCGGCCGCCCATCGGTATTCGGTCCCCAGCCGCCACTACTTTTCCCGATGTGCCGTCCCAGCCCTGCACAAGCACGTGTCAGAGAACATCATCCATGCCCTGACCAACGCCGTTTCTGACAAGGTCCACCTGACCACGGACACGTGGACGAGTGCTGCCGGGCAGGGCCACTATATATCGCTGACGGCACATTGGGTTAACTTGGTGGAAGCTGGGACCGAGTCTGACCCTGGGGCTGCTCATATACTGCCGACAACGAGGATTGCGGGGCCTACCTCGGTCCAAGTTTCAAAGGCCTACTATACCTCCTCCTCCTCCCACCCCTCCTCCACCTCCTCCGAATTACCATCCGTGGGCATGGCGCCATCAGTCGGTAGCTCTAGGCACAGCAGCAGTGCCATCGCTAAGCGACAGCAGGCGGTGCTCAAACTGCTGAGCCTAGGCGATAAAAGTGAGGGGAGTGAATTCTTGCGCGTTGGGACTCTTGCGCATATGGCAGATTTCATGCTAGGCTGCCTATCCCGTGACCCTCGCGTTCAAAGAATTTATTCCAGCACCGATTACTGGGTATTCACTCTCCTGGACCCATGGTACAAGCAAAATCTTTCCACTCTCATCCCTGGAGAGGAAAGGAGTGTGAGAATGCATGAATACCAGCAGGCCCTGGTGCACAAGCTGAAACAGTATTTCCCTTCTGACAGCACTAGCGGCAGAGTGCGTACTTCTGCGGGACAAGTAGCGAGGGAGAGTAGGCGAGCTGGCAGCTTTTCCAGCAATGGCAGGGGTACGCTTTACAAGGCCTTTGCCAGTTTTATGTCACCCCAGCAAGACACTGTCACCTGTCCCCAGTCTCGGCAGAGTTGGGCTGATCTTTACAGAAAGATGGTGAGGGAGTACGTAGCTGACCATACCATCGTCCTAAATGATCACACAGCTCCCTACAACTACTGGGTTTCAAAGCTGGACATGTGGCACGAACTGGCGCTGTACTCCTTGGAGGTTCTTGCCTGCCCTGCCGCTAGCGTGTTGTCCGAGCGGGTTTTCAGTGCAGCTGGTGGCATCATCACCGATAAGCGTACACGCCTGTCGACTGACAGGCTGACGCTTATCAAGATGAATAAAGCCTGGATTTCTCAGGATTTCCATTCTCCACCAGGTGAAAGAAGCTCAACCTGAATAATGTATGCACTCCGCCTCCTCATTGTCCTCCTTCTCCGCCTCTTTGTACAGTAAAGCAGAGGAAACTGGCTATTTTTTGCCAGGGCCAACTGGCTCTGGCTATAGTACTCTATGTATTTAATTTTTCTGGAGGGCCACCTACCCGGTCCTCTGTTTTAAGCAATTTTTGGGAGTGCCACATACAGGCACTCAATCTATTTAATTTTTCTGGAGGACCACCTACCTGCTCCTCTGGTTTGAAAACTTTTTTGGACTGCCACATACAGGCACTATCCAAATTAAATTGTCTCCATAGCAGCCTCCACATGTCGTCTTCTTAGCTGGCTCCACACGTTGTCTCCATTGCTACCTCCACACGTCATCGCCATAGCTGCCTCCAAAAGTCGTCCATATAGCTGCCTCCATACATTGTCTCCTTATCAAACGAACTGTGTCAGGCAGAATTTTGGGTTGTTTTCATGGATTCCACATCAAACTTGTTAACTTTGTCGCCACCCTGCTGTGTAATCCACAAAATATACTGGCAAACTTTTATCATTTACCAATATTATTTCAGCGCTTCTTGCGCATCTGTTTACATTCCCCTCACCCGCCATATCCTAAACTTATAAGAACGCTACTACACTTGATCTTATACAAAAGGTTCTTAGAAATGCTGTTTGGGGAGTGGCCTAGAGACAGGGGCTTGGATTGGCGAAAGCTCGCCTGGCAGCGGAGCGCCAGCTCCATCTCAAGATCCAACTAACATAGTTTTAACTGCAGCACCTTTAATCTACTACTACTTCACTACCTCCATACATCGTCCTCTTATCAAACGAGCTGTGTCAGGCAGAATTTTCAGGTGTTTCACCACATACATAGTGGAACGCGGCCCATCTGTCGCCACCATGCTGGAGACCTGAAGTTGCAATCATAGCAGCGCAATATGAATGCCCCATACTGTCGCTCTTAATCATGGAACCATTTCCGTAAAAACAATTAAAAATAGAACCGCTATGCTATTCCATTATTCCTAGGTGAAATATTCAAACGACCCGGCCTGATTTGAAAATTATAATTTTTTCAAAGTAAACGCTTCTGGCCCCCAGGCCCATTTTGGGTGGGGAGGAGCTGAGAGACAGGGGCTTGGACAGGCGAAAGCTCGCCTGGCAGTGGACCGCCAGCTCCATCCCAAGATTGGGCAGCCTCAGAGGCATCCATGCATGCTGCCCCTGCTGTTTCCTGTCCATTTTGCCTCCACGATCCTCCACAGCGTCCACCAATGTCTCATTTCAACTCTCTATACCCCAGACGCTGGAGCACGAGAGGATATGCAGCACATCATCCCCTTATCAAACGAGCTGTGTCAGGCAGAATTTTCAGGTGTTTCACCAGATACATAGTGGAACTCGGCCCATCTGTCGCCGCCATGCTGGAGACCTGAAGTTGCAATCATAGCAGCGCAATATGAATGCCCCATACTGTCGCTCTTAATCATGGAAGTCGTCTCCATGGCTGCCTCCACATGTCGTCCCCTTATCAAAAGAGCTGTGTCAGGCTCATTTTTCGGGTGTTTCACCAGATATGTTATGGAACTTGGTCACTATGTCGCCACCATGCTGTGTTATCGACTAAATATACCGTCAACCTTTTGTTCACATAGGAAATCATTTTACCTCCTTTGGTGAAACCTGAGTCCATTTAGGGTATGTCGCCATGCCACTCTCTAGCCTGCCACTGCTGCCGCTGCCTCTGCATGCCGTCCCCTATAGTGTCAGGGTCAATTATTGGATGTTTTAGATGCTATCTAGCCTCATTCGGTCACTCTGTCATGGCCATGCTGTTGCCCATAATTTTGGCATAATGGTGCGATTAAGCAGCCTCAGAGGCATCCATGCATGCTGCCCCTGCTGTTTCCTGTCCATTTCCGTGGTGTTTCCATCCTTTTCTGAGGTTCCCAGGTGTTTGGCCAAGCTTCCCTGTGCAGAGCCTTGGTCCCCTTGAAAAATGCTCGAGTCTCCCATTGACTTCAAAGGGGCTCGTTATTCGAGACGAGCACTCGAGCATCGGGAAAAGTTCATCTCGAATAACGAGTACCCGAGCATTTTAGTGCTCGCTCATCTCTATAAATTACCAAAGAAGCAGAGGGGAAAAAAAGTGAAAACAAGCCAAAACAGAGATCAGATAAATGAGCGCCAGTGTGTGTGAATTTGTGCAGACTCCTCGTACGTCCTCGGTCCTCTGAGTGTGAAGCCCTGACACCGGCCCAGAATTTCTCCACATGACGGATAAGACTTTTCAACATCAGAGACAAGAGATGAGTCTGTGAAATGTCTTCACCTCCCCAGCAGATGGATATTAATACTTCATGGTCGCATCTGATTCTTCTCTTTTCATCTGTACAAAGTCTGTTCTGCTGTAGACATTGCGGCCACATCAATACTCGCCGGATTGTTCTGGATTTACGGACTATGGAGGAGATTTCCATCTTAAACAGAACAGTTGAAGATCTTGTAATATTCTTTAGGCAGAAATAGATGATAAAAGAAATGTCTGACGCTTAGATTTAACTTCAGCTTGAAATGCATCAGGTGGGAACCAAATGAGGGACATTTATTAATTCTGGCGCAGGGCGGCACTAAAGCCATGCAAAATTTTTCAGTGGGATGTAAGTTTGTGGCGCAAGGGATTAATGAATTGGACTTATTCATTCACACAACCGTATGGGGGACATATGTATGGCAAGCTTGGGGCTTTAGATACATCCCACGTAGATGGCAATGGCCGCACTGAGCGATATGGTACTGCTTTGTATGCAAGGAAAAGATAGGACACCCTCCTCCTCTCCTCCTCTTCATCGCACGGACGTATGCCTGCCCGGCATGTCGTGTGGGCATACTTTCGTCTAAATGTAGCCTAAAAGGATTAGAAATCCCTTAGACCCGCTTTTAGCTGTTCTCTTTTTGCACCACAAATTGCGCCAAAAAAAGTCAGTAAAATAGAAGTGCCAGAAAACTGTTGGATTCACAAGCGGCGCCAAAATTTAGAAACAAAAAAATCGAACAAGTTGAGAGTGTCAGAAAACACCAATATTGTGGTGTCGACACTTCTTAAATTCAGGCACAAGAGGAGCAGTAAGGAAAAAAAGCAATGCCAGTTTTACATTTGAAAGGCCATAATTATTGACCCCCAACGTGTCTGTATATATATTTGGTTTGAGATAACTCCTAGTGTTTGTAATGAAATGGTTAATGATAGTTGTGTAAGAGGGTTAATTGTGTTTTTATTTTGAACTGTATAACTTTTGCCTTAGTAATGACCACTGTCTGAAACACATTGGGGCACATTTACTTACCCGGTCCAGTCGCGATCCAGCGGCGGGTTCTCCGACGCTGATTCGGGTTCTGCCGGGATTCACTAAGGTCCGTGCGCCGATATTCACCAGGTGTCGCTGCTGCGCCGAGGTCCGCCGAAGTTCACCTGCTTTTTTCTGGTGTATGTGAGTGCTTGATCTTGCGACACAAATGGCTTTTTAAATTCTGCGGTTTTTCCGAATCCTTCGGGTTGTCCGGCGGCCACGCCCCCCGATTTCTGTCGCACGAAAGTCGGCGCGATTGCGCCAAAAATCGATTGTGTGCGCCACAATCCCATGAAATACAGCGCAGTGCGGAAATATTCGGGAAAAACCCGACGGATTCGCTGCTGCGGACCCTTAGTAAATGTGCCCCATTGTTTAAAGGGAACCTGTCAGCAGAAATAAACCCAATAAACCACTTTTGCTCCGCTTGAAAAAAACACACAGATAACAGACACCTGCCAAACTGACCGCAATGGATGACAATAAATTTACATTGATGGCAATGGCATTTTGAATTGCTACATTAAACCTCCATTCTTTACGTTTTATTAACGGAGGTAAGAAACTGTAGTGTGAATTTAGCCTTAGTCAGAAGGCATAACTCCTGGTCCCCGGAAATATTACTGACTTCACGTGAAAAAATGGATCTAAAATATTTTTCATCAGACAAAGGATCCATTGCAAAAAACTGAAATAAAATCACATGATAAGTAAAGGGACAGTTTTCCCTGGCAATTGTCAGGTACTAGGGGGACAAATGCTGGTATTACTAGGTTAGGAAAGACCCAAAACATGATTTTTTAGGGTTATAAAGCTTAATTGTAGACTGTATATGTGAATACAGTACTTAATTGGCATCTACCCCCAGGATGTATGCAAATGAGCCTTAGGGGCTCCAGGTTCCATTAACACCTATGGAGCCTGGAGCCCCTCAGGCTCATTTGCATACAATCTTCCATCTTGGTGTTAGATTCCCTTTAATTAAAATAGCTTTTTATTGACACCAAAGAGAAATCAGACCCGGAAAAGTTTCATCTTAGGCTACATTCACACGACCGTATAGGGGGGCGTATACATGGAAGCGAGCTTACGGTCGTACATACATCCCCCATAGATGGCAATGGGTGCACATAATGATACAGTGCTGCACATGTGCGGCATTGTACCGCTCCGTACACGGGAAAAAGATGTCCTATCTTTCCCGGTGTTACTGCCTGCGCGCAATGGATTGCTATGGAGAGTGGAGTGGTCACCCTTCCTCCTCTCCATCGTGGCACACGTTCGTGTGTCTGTAGCCTTAAGGATGCGGTCACACGTTCCACTAGCACTATGTCTACAAACGCAGCACTAGGGTACAGGGGCAGCCCTCGACCCCATCGCGGGTGCGTTTCTATGGAAAAGTGTATCTTGGATTAAAACAATGGTGCCGCTGGATGGTGCTGGGCAGCACCGAATGAAGAGAAGGTTCCCCAGCAGACACAGCCGTATCCCCAGCAAGGAGGACAGTCTCATTCGGACATCTTTACAGGACACTGGTCACTTAGGGAAGTTGTTGATCTGGTACATTTCACCGGTTTTGATGATGCAAACTGGATTAATAACTGGATAAATACTGGATTTATTTTCTAGGATTAAAGCTTTTGTGGGTCCTCACACTTCTGTGCTCTGAGCTGCTGCACAACACCGAGTGTAATGAGGAAAAGCTGGAGCCGTCTTCTAGGTAAATTCTAGTACAGTCATGCAGAGTAGAAGTATGTGGTATCTTAGTACTAATACTTGTAGATAGAAGGAGGCAGGAAATGATCCTAATTGTGACTCCTGGTAATTCCACCTACCTGGTAACGTGACAGCCTCACCCTCAGCCTTGGGGTTTAGGGTTCGGTTGTGGACAATATCTGACAGACTCCCCCATCCCCTCCTGGGGTCACCCAGCTTTCTCAGCATCGGATACAATTATATTCACATCTGCAACGATCAATGAAATTTCATCAGACACAGGAAATGGTGATGGGCAAGAAGCAAATCTAATATTTCCATCAGTGACAGATAATTACATGTATAAAGAGCCTCATCCTTAATAGCCAACGCTCAGGATATAACAAGAATGAGTGTGAACACGTTAAGTGATGACATGTAGCTTCAGATTTAGAAAGGAAAGTTAATTAAAATCGGAAAAGACTCCTGACAGGGTTCCGGGCGGTTATACTGTATCCCAGCTGTAGGGATGACTTCATAGGTTTTGATTGTATAATGTGGGAAACATATAGAACGTGAATCATAGAGAACAACAGAGTATCCAGTATCCAGGAACTCATCAACATATCATAAGGGACCAGAGAAACCAGGGTGGACATCATAGTCCTTATGTAGGAACCTAGGTTCATAGAATTCATTGACAAAATCTGAGTAACCTGGAGCCGGAGATCAGGAGAGTTGAGACAGTGTCAGGCATCAGGCTGTCCCATCCTGGTAATACCAGACTTCTACTGGATACTTTAAAAACATAACTCCATTAAAATGACTGGAAATAAGTCTCCCACACACAAGCCCCATTAACCATGACCAGTCATCAATGTGGTCTAAAAAATAATTGGTTGAAAAAGCCACTAACCAAAAGAAAACACCTTAGTGAACGTATAAATAAGCAAAGCAATGAGCACTACTAACCCCTGGTATGTTACATCTATGATGCTCCACGTGTTCATTGGTCTCAAGCATCAGACAGAAAGCAATAATTGTATAAGTTCACAAATGAAAAGAGCAAAATGCAAATTCCAGTGGTGCTCCTGTGACCATGTTTCAGTCCTGCTTTTGTATCCATGTTCCAGTGCTCCTCCTGTGTCCATGTTCCAGTGCTGCTCCTGTGGCCATGTTCCAGTGTTGCTCCTGTGTCCATGTTCCAGTGTTGCTCCTGTGTCCATGTTCCAGTGTTGCTCCTGTGTCCATGTTCCAGTCCTGCTCCTGTGTCCATGTTCCAGTCCTGCTCCTTTGTCCATGTTCCAGTCCTGCTCCTGTGTCCATGTTCCAGTGCTGCTCCTGTGTCCATGTTCCAGTGCTTCTCCTGTGTCCATGTTCCAGTCCTGCTTCTGTGTTCATGTTCCAGTGCTGCTCCAGTTCCCATGTTCCAGTCCTGCTCCTGTGACCATGTTCCAGTCCTGCTCCTGTGACCATGTTCCAGTCCTGCTCCTGTGTCCATGTTCCAGTGCTGCTCCTGTGTCCATGTTCCAGTCCTTCTTCTGTGACAATGTTCCAGTCCTTCTTCTGTGACAATGTTCCAGTCCTGCTCCTGTGACCATGTTCCAGTCCTGCTCCTGTGTCCATGTTCCAGTGCTGCTCCTGTGTCCATGTTCCAGTGCTGCTCCTGTGTCCATGTTCCAGTGCTGCTCCTGTGACCATGTTCCAGTCCTGCTCCTGTGCCCATGTTCCAGTCCTGCTCCTGTGACAATGTTCCAGTCCTGCTCCTGTGTCCATGTTCCAGTGCTGCTCCTGTGACCATGTTCCAGTGCTGCTCCTGTGTCCACCCCCCCATTTTGGGGTGTGTACCAATGTTTTCAAACCCAATTAATCATTGCATCATCCGTCAGAAATAAAGTCATGTTTGAATAATACAAACTTAAAAACACATGAATGTCTTTTTTTCCAATAGCGCCTCCCCTGTCCATGGGTTGGTTGTGATATTGCAGTTCAGCTCCATTTACTTCTACTGAGCTAGGTTGCAGTACCCCAGACACCAGACATGGATGGGGGCGCTGTTTCTTCTCCCTCATTCTGCCATCTTCTCAGACTCCAGACACTTACTCCATGGAAAAGATCTATATTTGCATTTCTGATATTTCTTACTTTTTTGCGGTTTTGTCTAGAAATAAAATCCTCGGTTACAGGAATGCTTTGTCTCGGGGACGAAATTTTCATCCGGCCTGAATTATTAATATTGATTAATTACAAAACCCGTCCTTGTTACAGGAAACATCCAGACATCAGTCTAACAAGAACAACCAAAGAATAACAAACCCCATAACGGCGTCTTATCGTCAGGCTGACTTAAAAGGGTGATCCAGACTCCCAGTATGTGCGAGTGGGGGGGGGGGGGGGGGGGTGATATCTAGGGTCAGATTCAGATTACTACCTCCATATTACAATATTAATATTAATTACTAACACTGCCACTATACTGAGCCTTATAATACCATCATTATATAACAATACATAATTCCACCATAAGGTTATGGCATAAAAACTACTGTGCATAGACAAGTATAACCTGTAATAACACTATACATATAGCAAATTCTACCTCCATACAGTAAGGAATATTACTGCCATATTGTTATTGAACCCAAAGTACTATATTACCATTGATAAGCATGGACCTACTCAAACCGCCTACACCCCCCCCCCCAAGACCAGTTCCATCACCCGATAATGACTAAATAGCCCCATCATAATGAAAAACCTACATACAAATGTATTAAATGGGAATCATCTGGTCTTTTCCATCCAGCCCAGACCACTATGATAACTGCTTCTGCCCCGTTTCATCTCTGCAAAGTTTGAAGCCATTTTTGTTTCCCACGAAACCTCGGCATGGCGGCAGCTGGGCCTTGTCCTAGCAGAGGCCTCTTCCAGTCCCAGCTGATCCAGTAGGGTGAAGCAAGAAGCAGGACAGGGCATGTGAAAATGAGGGGTCCCCCTAGGGAACTCCCGGTGCAGGTGACAGATGGTAAATGGGAAGCCCATGGTGGTAGCGGCACGCCAGGGGTGCACAGAGAAGTATGAGATCTTGTAAAGTCACGGTTCCTTCATTAGAAGGACTTCTCATGGAACAGCAGCAGATAACAGGCTGGTAACAAATCTTTGCTCTGAGGCTAGGAAGGCTGTCAATTGGCTGGCTGGACAGAAGAAAGTCCTCTTTAGAAGAAACTGAACCCTTGGTCAGCATGGACCTCCACAATCCCAGGGTGGTCCTCCATGACCTCAGCATGGGCCTCCATCACCCCAGCATGGGCCAACATAACCCCAGTATGGGTCTCCATAATCCCAGGATGGTCCTCAATAACCTCATCATGGTCCTCCATAACCTCAGCATGGGCTCCCATAACCCCAGCATGGGCCTCCATAACATAAGCATCCTCTGCATGGGTCCTCCATAACCCCTGGGTCATCCTCCATGACCTCAGCATGTTCCTCCATTTCTGCATCAGGGGACATTTGAGGCCTTTTGGATCACTGCAAGTTTAGGGTCAAAAGTCTGATGCCCCCTTGTGGTTACAGGTAATGTTGAAATTGCTTCTTGCCTGCGACCACAGTCTTCTGTATAAAATCGGCACATGAGAGACTCTGCAAATATCACACGGTGTGCATCTAAGGGGGATGGTCCTACATCTCCGGCAAGGTTACCTGTCGCTGCCGAGAAGTTCTTCAGACCTGAGTTATAAGATCTTAAAGCAAAATTTGATCCAATATTTTGTAACTAGGACTTTTTGATGCAGCTCTGATTGTGACTAGAGTAGATATAGTCCTATAAATAAGAACTGAAACATGTTATGTAGGTTGTTGCAGTTGTACATAAATGTATCCGCACTTAGAGAATATCGGGAATTATTCTCAGATGTTGATGTAACAATTTTCTCTTTCAAATATCATACAATTTTTTCAATAGAAAACATGTTTTTTGATAAATCCCTTGATCTGGGATCTCATCCGCACAGAAATCCTAATCACAACCCATCCTGGTAAGCTAGGGACATTACTCATCGATCCAGGCACAGTGATTGTGGTAATCTTCGTATATTTGCTATCCATGGCCTCCCTCCTTCTAAAATCAACTTTTATAATTATGCTAATGAACCCCAGCTCCTCTAAGATCTGGCTTTGCAGACTGTTACACTGTCTCCCCCCAGCACTGAGCAGTGAGCTGGATCCCTTTAAACCTGTGTGACGTCTATATATCTCAGTATCTTCTGCTGCACTCACCGCCTGCAGGATTTCGGAGATTTTCTCTTCCGGCCGCTGATCCATATTTGTCTGGGACAAGTTTCTTCTAAATAAACCTTTTATTTCATTAACCCCTGAAGTCCTGGAGCGCCCAGAGGCTTCTGATATCTGATGATGTTTTCTGCTCCTCTACATTGCTCCTTATGGATCGTGTTACTACTAGATACTGTTATCATTATCAGTCAGGTGGTCTCCTGATAGCTAGGGCTACCCCACAACAAACCCCTTTATTTTTTTTTGGGGGGGGGTCTTCATTTTATTATGTAAGGGGCTCCCTGTGTATCTTCTTTCCACTCCATCATATTTTCCTCTTCGTCCTTCTGATTTTTTTTGCTAATTTCTCTAGTTGGTGCAGCTGTGGAGTTTCATTTTTGATGGTATATTTTCTGGGCAGACATAACTAATAGATTTTTTTAAATTTTTTATTTTTTTGGGAGAATTAGAGAACGCTCCCAAGTAACTACATAATCAAGTTTGTGTTATGTATGATCACAAAACTTATGCATGATCAAAAAATTCTTGTGGCGGCGTATGATATCGGCTACGCCCCCTCGTGTCCCATCGGATACATCAAGAGGTGTAAGCCTCTACGTGTAACCACCTGCATTGTGCTGCCAGAGCCTAACTGTTAGTGACAGCCAAGTTCCTGCTTACCCTATTCCCATGGGAGTGGCCAGTGAGGAGCGGGGCAGACATGTATGACGTCCTGAAGGGGGCAGCAACAAGGACGGGGAGATATGGGGGACAAGGGAGGTTTTATTTCATTTGAAATCAATGTATGACGGCGGTTTCCCGAGGGGGAGGGGTTTTCTGCTCCTCACTGGCTACTCCCATAGGACACATAACACAGCTCTGCATAAAGAAAGGTAAACTTTCATCTAACTTTTCATTTTTTCGGAAACAGCCAATTTTACCAGAAAAAAACTGTTTTGCAGTATGTACACTATTCTCTATGGGAACATGGGGGAGCGAAAAAAAGGGCTCCTGATGACACGTTCCCTTTAATGTCAGAGTACATGTATATATCATACAGACATACATGTACAGGATTGTGCATTAAAGGAAACCTACCATTTGATTTCATGCATTATGAACCAAACATACCTTGATACGGCTGTAGCTACACTGATGCGGGATCATATATTGGTTAATCCCTGTGCTGAGTGGTTTTGCTGAAAAAACATAACATTCAGGACCTTGGGAAAGCTGGGTCAGCATGGCTGCCCTCGATCAACACATTAGACAATGAGCTTGTAATTACAAATGGCTGAGCTGGATCACTCATACACAGCAGCATGGTGCAGAAATTGATTATTCTGTCTGGCAGAGAGAAAAGTGATTGCATCAGCTTTCCTGTCAAGAAAAACTCACAGGCTAGGAGAAGAGCCGAAGCAAGGGCTGAAGGAGCCATAGAAGCGACAGAGCTTCTTGTCATAATGTTATATCTGTTTTAACAGTAAAACCACTCAGCACACAGATTAACCAATGATCCTGCGTCAGTGTAGCTACAGCATTCTCAAGGTATGTTTGCTTCATAATGCATCACATCAAATTGTAGGTTTCCTTTAAAGGATCAATAATGGTGTAAAAAAGACAGATGTCAGAAAACCGACTCTCCAACATAGAAGAGACTGGAGGACAAATATTTGAGCTTCCAAGAGTCTGAGGAACTGCACAGCAGTGTGAGGAGCATAGATGAGGCTTTTTTTCTGCAGAGTTCCCCTTTAAGGCACTTGCTTCCTGGATGAAGATTCCACTATGTTAGTTCCATCCTCTGGATAATGTATTCTGTCTCAATATGGAAAGTAATTTATAAGTGTTCCGAGTACAATAGTTACTTATCAGCAAATCTCCTGGTTCTCCGCTTCCCATCTAAATGAAGCAGCGTTCTTGTGCCGTCTGTTATCAGCCACGCTTTATCTATTATACTGTAACAAAGGTAAAGCTGTGTCTTATTGTGCGGTATAATAAATCTGACAATGTAATCATGGGACGGCTCAGAGGCCTCTGGGGGCAGGGTCACTTTCAGCGGGTAATGTTTGTGTCTGCTAAAATGAATTTTTTGGTGAATGTGGATTATAGAAATGTAATTTTGGGAGTTACTGGGATCAGTAAAATGATAATATGAATCTGCAACTGGTGGACACAAATCAACTAATATTGATTTGCAGCTCTGCAGCCTGTGTTATGTATCGTCCCTGGAGAGATGTGTAATCAGACCTCACACTGCTGTGCCCTGTGCTCTCTGCAACCTGTATTATGTATTGTCCCTGGAGAGATGTGTGATCAGACCTTTGTGTATGTTGTTAGTAGCACCAGAACAGAGGGACATAGATTTATATCTCAGTTCTGTAATTGGTCCAGCTGCATAGGAGAGAGTGTTTTGGAGTGGCGTTTCCTCACACTGCTGTGCTGCCATTTACTTTCTGTATCAAGTTGCTCTACAGCCATTTTCTATTACAGAGTTAAAACTGTAGAAACCTTCTGGATCAATATTGCATCACAAAGGAAGGAGCTGAGAAACAGCAGAGAGGACAGGGCACAGCAGTGTGAGCATGCACCGCTGGTGTACTTAGAAAAGCAACAATCCTACAAATTAAATCTATATATCACAGTCCTGTTGCAGCTTACTGCACACTCAAATGTCTGATTACACATATCTCTAGGGACACTACCTAACACTGACTGCAGAGTGGACAGAGCACAGCAGTGTGAGGACACCTACCCCATTGCAATTGAAGAAGATTCAATCCTGGAATAGAAATCAATTTATCACAGTCCTGCTGCTACTACACAGACATATAATAACACATCTCTCCAGGACTGCAGGGATTTGTAATCTAAGCCAAACAAATCGCCATTGAACCCCCGGGTTAAAAACCATCTCTAAATAGAAAAAGCGGAGAAATGTTCTTGGTTCTTTGTAAACTTTTTTAACGAGTTAAAATGTTTGTAAACATGTAAACAATAAACAAAAGAATATAATTTAAATGCCCGCCTGGCTTGATTGTATGGAGCTCTTCTCCCGAGATGGCGGTGCCGCCGGACAGCCGTCATGTGGGTGTCTTCCTCGCCTTCGGGCATGTATATCCTCCGCCACGGAGCCGCCAATGCGCACTAGCGCTGGCTGCGACCCCCCCCCCCCACTGCCCAAGGCGATCACCTTCTCCGCCAACTCCTGCAGACCGACAATAAAAATGTCCAAACCGATCGGATTCAAGTGAACCCCGTCACCTATCAGTAAGTGCCTGTTGTCCCCCTCCAATTCTAAATGACGAACAGCCACACCACCCAGATCCGAGACGTGCTTGGAGATTCTAATATTTAGAATCTTCCTGGCTCTATTAATTGCCTCGCCAGTGACAACGTGGGACAATTTCGGACCAGCCAAGTGTCACTTTCCTAAAAAAGGAGGGTAAACGAGCAAGGTCCTCTTTCATAAGGGCTAAGAGCTCACCCAGCTTGACACGCGCCAAGTCGTTACCGCCTGCGTGGAAAAGGAGGACCGCATTATCCCGGCAGCTCCTGCTTATCTCGACTACCTCCGGTAGAACCTGAGTCCAGCGCATGCTGCGCACGCCACGCCAGTGCACCCTAGAATTCTTGAGACCTAAATTCGCACCGCATGGGCGAGTTTCCGCCCTCCGCTATGCCCAGTGGATGAAGGAGTCTCCAACAATCCATACATGGGTCAACTGGCCTGAAAATACAAAACGAAGGATAGCATAATCTAGAATTAAACGATAACCTTACAGTAAATTAAAACAGGGGATTGAGATTTGGTCGGATGTATGACTTAAAACAATCCGACTTTCATCTTCCGAGTGTTTTTATTGCTTCCTCACTCATTCCACAAGAGTGCGCCGTGGTCGCCGCACCAATGCGGAATGAGTGAGTGCCAAATTCTTTGGGATTTAGGCCCAAAAAAAGAATTGCTTTCTTAAAAACTGCACTAAACTGGAAACGGGATAAGGGGGAACCTGAAAGGTGCAGTAAAAATTTTTGTCCCGCTGGGCGTAAATGGGCATATCTCCGAATCAAAGAAACCGGGCATGGGTTTGAAGACATGGGAAGTATTGTAATCCATGTTCCTCTACCAAACACATCAGTTTTTGACTTACGAATCCGAATTTTTACTCGCTGGCTAGCACGTCCGATTGTAACAAACCACCCGATTTTACCGCGCTGAGGGGAACTAGCTCCCCGATCCGTAGCGCCCCGAAAAATGCTATAGCAAAGGCCGAACTAAACAAGGAAACTTCATAGTCATCACTGCATACTAAGTGCAAGATGGAAATAATACGGGAGAATAAAGGCAGTGAAACCGGTCTGCGTGAATCTTGAAAAGACTTTTCTTTTTTCCAGCCCTTCATAATTTGCTTTATGGTAAATGTCTTTGTAACATCAGGACGGTCGTGAATTTTTAGCATAAAAGTCAGTCCGGCTAAACTGTGCTTTGCCTTATAAAATGACGCCCCTTGACTCCTGATGTGTGAAAGATAATCTAGTGAGTGCCTTAAAAGTTGGTCCTTCTCTGCGGGTATAGAGCCGCCGGAGATGGCTAGCCACTGCTTCCAGGTAAAGGAGTACTTTTGCCAAGTGGCTGCCGACACCGATCCTTTTAACAAGGCTACAAGCTGTTCTCGACCAGCTTCCATAAGGACTGGGGGCAAGCAATGCCCTTCTCTGCCGGGTACCCGTGGAGTTCTCTGAAGCTCTGAAATTGTGAACGAGACAAGGCAATAGCCGAGTCGTTCGAAAATTCCGGGACATGCCTAGCCCTAAGCCAGATGTTGGATTGCAAGCACCGCAGGACTAAGTGTCGGAGCAACGCGAGTACCGGGTATGAAGGGGAAGAAAGGCTATTAACTGCGTGCACTAAACCGCGATCTTCGGACCACAAACGTACTCTGTGGTTGGCCAAAACCGAAGCCCACGTTTCTATGGCGACCACTAATGCAAAGAGGTGTGTGAGGGTGGTGTTTTTATAAAGGCCCTGTCTTAACCATAAAGATGGCCAATTCTCCCTGCACCATTCATTGCCCAAGATAGTGGCAAAGCCACTACCCGTGGCGGAAATGGACAAGCCTAAAGAAACGCTGTCGGTTTCTGCTTCCTGAAGGATCCCAGACCCATTAAAAACCTGAAGAAAAACTTGCCAAACCCGCAAATCTTCCTTAAGGGGATTAGTCACTCTAATGAAGTGTGTTGGTTGTATTACTCCTTTCGTGGCCAGGGATAAACGCCGGGAAAAAGCACGGCCCATTGGGATGACTCTGCATGAAAAATTTAGCAGGCCCAGTAAGACCTGGAATTGCCGCAGAGTAGCCTTTCGTTTGCCTAAGAGAAAGCTTATTTCTTGCCTCAAGCGAAATATCTTGTCGCTTGGGAGTCTAAATGTCATCTCCACTGTATCCAACTCAATTCCCAGGAAGGAAAGGTTGGTGACCGGCCCGACTGTCTTATCCGCGGATAACGGAACTCCGATGTACTCCATCAACGAAGTAAACCTCCGCAAGAGAAAGGAGCAAGATTCGGAATCCCGTTCGCCAACAAATAAGAAATCGTCCAGGTAATGGGTGATGGAAAAAAGACCTGTGTCATAGCCCAAGATCCACTCCAAGAAACTGCTGAATACTTCAAAATAGTAACATGAGATGGAGCAGCCCATGGGAAGACACATGTCATAATAATAATGACCCTCGAGATAGCACCCTAAAAGATGGAAGCATGATGGGTGAACTGGCAACAACCTAAAGGCAGACTCTATGTCAGATTTGGCTAAGAGGGACCCTTGGCCCGCCTGCCTGACCAAATTTACGGCCTGGTCGAACGAAACATAGGATACAGCTGCATCCTCCTTTGAGATGTCGTCATTTACCGACGCACCCTTGGGGAAAGATAAGTGATGGATTAGCCTAAACGATCCCGTTTCCTTTTTAGGGACCAGGCCAAGAGGAGAAACCCTGAAGTTGAAAAAAGGGGGGTCTACAAAGGGGCCGGCCATTCTGCCTAATTGAACCTCTTTTGAAACTTTTTGAAGAGCCAAGAGGGGGTTTTCCCGGACAGATATCAAATTACTGCACATAAAAAGGGTAGTGGAAGGTTGGTGCGGGATAAAGAAACCTAGAAGAAAACCCCCTTCAAGAAGGCTTGCTTCCCGTTTCTTGGGATATAACTTTAGCCAGTGAGCGAGCCTGTGCACGTTCACCGGGGTTCGTGGATTGGGACGGGGAGGAGTTTGTTGTGTTTTTGCGGTAGCAACGCAAGGCTGAGTGATTACCACCGCAGATTGAACACTCGTGCCTAAATCTGCATGAGTTGTAGAATCTGCAATGGCCCTCGTTGTACAGCCAGCATGCTCCGGTGGGTTTGTGACCCGCAGGGGCAGACTGCTGAGCTGGCCCTGCGGTGGCCCCTGAAAAGGGCCGTTGTGAGCGTTGTGCCAGTATCAGCTGTAACCAGACGTCCGTAGCCTTGGACGCCCAGCCGATACTGGGGTTAAGTGATAGGCTGCGACGAAACTCCTCGTCGTACCTCCACCAAGCGGTGCCCCTGTGAAGTTTAAACGCATTTAGAATTGTGTCCATATAAACGAATAAATCCGGGGCCGAGGCTGGAGATTTTTGGGTGATAATGGAGGCCATCACCGCAAAAGCCTGCAGCCAATTGTATAGGGTTTTTGAAGCCTTAACCTTTTTTTCCGAACCTTTTTCAAAAATTCTCTCCTTGTCGACCGAGATATGGTCGACATTGAGCAGGGACCAAATATCAACATATTCTCCCTTCTGAATTTTATTCTTCACTTCCTCAGGGACATATTTACCTAAGGGGGCTACCGCGCAAAACATTGTATCCCTAAATGTATTACCCGCCCCTACGTTAATATTGGGCTGTGCTTGTGCATTAACCCCTAACCCTTGCTGGTTTGATTCTAATTGAGATAGAACAGATTTAAGGGATGATATCATGTGTGTGGTGTCCGTGTTAGTATTCTGCGGTGCAGAGGTAATGGCCGACCACGAGGGAAGACCACTGAACTCACCGTTCGCAGCAGAAGGTAGATCAACCGGAATGGGGAGCGCTGTCTGTCCTTGCGCTGTGGGCTGGTCCTGGGGAGCCGACTGCTGGGGAGCAGGAGACTGAAGTGGCGGTGCCGACTGCTGTGAAGCAGGAGACTGGGGTGGCGGCGATCTTCTTGCTGCACCACCGCTGGACGGTCTGCTGCGTGGCGGGTAGCAACGCTGTGGCGGGAAGCTGGAAGATGCTCTTGACCTCTTTGAGTGATGACGGGTCGGATCCTGGTATCGGTGGTAGTCGTGGCGGGAACCATTTCTGTGAAAGTGCGCCGCATGACGGCCACTTGAATCAGAGGACGAGGAGCTCGTAACTCTGTCGCGCAGTTCCTTTGATGCTTGCGACTGATGAAACCTGCTGGAGAATATTCAGAACCCGAGTCGGCTACGAAAATGCGGCGCGACCTTCGGAGGTCAGCGCTGCTGTAGCTATGGCGATGGTAGGTGGCGGGTCTGGCATCCCTCCTACCATGGCTGGGATGGGGAAGATAGGATGGTGGGGCGACATCTAGTGTCCGAAATGTGTCATTACATGATTCACTGCCTGAGGGGGAGGGAGCAGAGGAAGCCCTGTACTGCGGAGACATGTGCCGAGGAGGAGTGGAGGCAGCATGGAGGTACAGGGGGAGGCTTTTTTCATGCCTCTGAGGGGTTTTTGGCCTGGGGGAGGAGGGGGGGGGGAATTACAATAAGGGACCTGGGATGGGGCAGAGTTGGGAGGGGTGGGGGATTTGCGCGGACCGCAAAGGAGCAGTGACAGGCCGGAGCCCACACTGATCAGCTGTGCTGCAGGGTGCCGGCGAGCCCATAACCTGCGGCGAGGGATTCTTCTTCCCTGCCGCTCCGCGTCTCCTGGTGCTGGGGGGGGACCCGGGGCTGAGGCGGTTTGGAGGCCTGATGCGGCGCACCGGCCGCCCTCTCTCCGCTCAGGAGCTGTCGCAGATGCCGTGCTGCCAGGGAGCACATCGGGGGTCCCCAGAGGAGGAGGTGAGGAGCGGGGGGGATCGTTGTTGCGGCGTGCCGCGTTCGGCCGATGCCTGACAGGCAGAGGCATCCGGCAGGCCTGGTACCTGGGGGGGTGATGCAGGCGCCGGTCCGGCCCCCTGATGTTCCTTCTGGGCAGCGCTGCGCTTGATGAGGACATCCAGCCTGCGATCCGGTCCATCACTTGCTCATCCAGAATGAGGGACATGGCGACAATCTGGGTAAGTGATGGCACGTAGGGGGGGTCTTAGACTTCACACCTTGTTGATCCTGAAGGTAGAAGGAAAGAGGCCCCCCCCACGTGTCCTCAAATTTTTATAGCCGTAGGGCGGCCCTCTTCCCCTAGCTGAGCCCACCCTTCTCTAGGCGATTTGGGGCCATAGAGGACAATACATAACACTGGCCGCAGTCTGTATGATTGCACCTGCTGATAGGTTCTCTTTGAAGTTGTCAGATTCTGTGTTACACTGCTTGATCCAATGATGTGTGAAAAGTTTCCCTTGAAGAATGGGGCCATGTCATCTCTGGACATGGTCGCTGTGGACACAGGTAATGAAGCGTGCGCCTCGTCACCTCCATAGATTAATTACTGTTCCGGAGCTGGATATTATATTCCTGATGGCGTCTGGGATTTGGGATCTGACCGCCCCAGTGTCGTAATCTGCCCTCACTATGACAGGAACCTCTGCTCCCTCACCCGCTAGTTAATCTAAACACCGGAGCGTATTTCTCCGGAGAGTCGCCTGATGCCGTCATGTATATTTATTTATCAGCAGAGGAGCGCTATCACCGCCGCCGAGACGTGGACGCTTTATTTGCGTCTTGATTAAACATGATGTTTTCTTCACCGTGTGAATGCGAACTTATGAAAGTAAATTGGATATTTTAATTAAAGTGTTGTACTTAAAGCACAGAGCCGCCCAAAGGACCAACATAACATCTACCAGAGAGGAGAAGGAGAAATTCATTTATCACAAAAGCAGAATTCCAGGAAAAAAGACTCTGATAACCATCACCTTGTCTGCTCCGGAGAAGATCCTACATTAGTAATATTACATATGTAATGATATTCAGAGGAGGGTTATACCAGCTGTACATATATCATTATATACATGAGATCCCCAGGTCATACCAGCTGTACATATATCATTATATACAGGAGATCCCCAGGTTATACCAGCTGTACATATATCATTATATACAGGAGATCCCCAGGTTATACCGGCTGTACATATATCATTATATACAGGAGATCCCCAGGTTATACCAGCTGTACATATATCATTATATACAGGAGATCCCCAGGTTATACCAGCTGTACATATATCATTATATACAGGAGATCCCCAGGTTATACTGGCTGTACATATATCACTATATACAGGAGATCCCCAGGTTATACCGGCTGTACATATGTCACTATATACAGGAGATCCCCAGGTTATACCAGCTGTACATATATCATTATATACAGGAGATCCCCAGGTTATACCGGCTGTACATATATCATTATATACAGGAGATGCCCAGGTTATATCAGCTGTACATATATCATTATATACAGGAGATCCCCAGGTTATACCAGCTGTACATATATCATTATATACAGGAGATCCCCAGGTTATACCAGCTGTACATATATCATTATATACAGGAGATCCCCAGGTTATATCAGCTGTACATATATCATTATATACAGGAGATCCCCAGGTTATACCAGCTGTACATCTATCATTATATACAGGAGATCCCCAGTTTATACCGGCTGTACATATATCACTATATACAGGAGATCCCCAGTTTATACCAGCTGTACATATATCATTATATACAGGAGATCCCCAGGTTATACCGGCTGTACATATATCATTATATACAGGAGATCCCCAGGTTATACCAGCTGTACATATATCATTATATACAGGAGATCAACAGGTTATACCAGCTGTACATATATCATTATATACAGGATACCCCCAGGTTATACCGGCTGTACATATATCATTATATACAGGAGATCCCCAGGTTATACCAGCTGTACATATATCATTATATACAGGAGATCCCCAGGTTATACCGGCTGTACATATATCATTATATACAGGAGATCCCCAGGTTATACCAGCTGTACATATATCATTATATACAGGAGATCCCCAGGTTATACCGGCTGTACATATATCATTATATACAGGAGATCCCCAGGTTATACCAGCTGTACATATATCATTATATACAGGAGATCCCCAGGTTATACCAGCTGTACATATATCATTACATACAGGAGATCCCCAGTTTATACCGGCTGTACATATATCACTATATACAGGAGATCCCCAGTTTATACCAGCTGTACATACACTCACCGGCCACTTTATTAGGTACACCTGTCCAACTGCTCGTTAACACTTAATTTCTAATCAGCCAATCACATGGCGGCAACTCAGTGCATTTCGGCATGTAGACATGGTCAAGACAATCTCCTGCAGTTCAAACCGAGCATTAGTATGGGGGAAGAAAGGTGATTTGAGTGCCTTTGAACGTGGCATGGTTGTTGGTGCCAGAAGGGCTGGTCTGAGTATTTCAGAAACTGCTGATCTACTGGGATTTTCATGCACAACCATCTCTAGGGTTTACAGAGAATGGTCTGAAAAAGAAAAAATATCCAGTGAGCGGCAGTTCTGTGGGCGGAAATGCCGTGTTGATGCCAGAGGTCAGAGGAGAATGGGCAGACTGGTTCGAGCTGATAGAAAGGCAACAGTGACTCAAATCGCCACCCGTTACAACCAAGGTAGGCAGAAGAGCATCTCTGAACGCACAGTACGTGGAACTTTGAGGCAGATGGGCTACAGCAGCAGAAGACCACACCGGGTGCCACTCCTTTCAGCTAAGAACAGGGAACTGAGGCTACAATTTGCACAAGCTCATCGAAATTGGACAGTAGAAGATTGGAAAAACGTTCCCTGGTCTGATGAGTCTCGATTTCTGCTGTGACATTCGGATGGTAGGGTCAGAATTTGGCGTCAACAACATGAAAGCATGGATCCATCCTGCCTTGTATCAACGGTTCAGGCTGGTGGTGGTGGTGTCATGGTGTGGGGAATATTTTCTTGGCACTCTTTGGGCCCCTTGGTACCAATTGAGCATCGTTGCAACGCCACAGCCTACCTGAGTATTGTTGCTGACCATGTCCATCCCTTTATGAGCACAATGTACCCTGTAACATCTGATGGCTACTTTCAGCAGGATAATGCGCCATGTCATAAAGCTGGAATCATCTCAGACTGGTTTCTTGAACATGACAATGAGGTCACTGGACTCAAATGACCTCCACAGTCACCAGATCTCAATCCAATAGAGCATCTTTGGGATGTGGTGGAACGGGAGATTCGCATCATGGATGTGCAGCCGACAAATCTGCGGCAACTGTGTGATGCCATCATGTCAATATGGACCAAAGTCTCTGAGGAGCTTCCAGCACCTTGTTGAATCTATGCCACGAAGAATTGAGGCAGTTCTGTAGGCAAAAGGGGGTCCAACCCGTTACTAGCATGGTGTACCTAATAAAAAGGCCGGTGAGTGTATATCATTATATACAGGAGATCCCCAGGTTATACCGGCTGTACATATATCACTATATACAGGAGATCCCCAGGTTATACCAGCAGTACATATATCATTATATACAGGAGATCCCCAGGTTATACCAGCTGTACATATATCATTATATACAGGAGATGCCCAGGTTATACCGGCCGTACGTATATCATTATATACAGGAGATCCCCAGCTTATACCAGCTGTACATATATCATTATATACAGGAGATCCCAAAGTTATACCAGCTGTACATATATCATTATATACAGGAGATCCCCAGGTTATACCAGCTGTACATATATCATTATATACAGGAGATCCCCAGGTTATACCGGCTGTACATATATCATTATATACAGGAGATCCCCAGGTTATACCGGCTGTACATATATCATTATATACAGGAGATCCCCAGGTTATACCAGCTGTACATATATCATTATATACAGGAGACCCCCAGGTTATACCAGCTGTACATATATCATTATGTACAGGAGATCCCCAGGTTATACCAGCTGTACATATATCATTATATACAGGATATCCCCAGGTTATACAAGCTGTACATATATCATTATATACAGGAGATCCCCAGGTTATACCAGCTGTACATATATCATTATATACAGGAGATTCCCAGGTTATACCAGCTGTACATCTATCATTATATACAGGAGAATCCCCAGGTTATACCGGCTGTACATATATCATTATATACAGGAGATCCCCAGGTTATACCAGCTGTACATATATCATTATATACAGGAGATTCCCAGGTTATACCAGCTGTACATCTATCATTATATACAGGAGATCCCCAGGTTATACCTGCTATACATATATCATTATATACAGGAGATCCCCAGGTTATACCGGCTGTACATATATCATTATATACAGGAGATTCCCAGGTTATACCAGCTGTACATCTATCATTATATACAGGAGAATCCCCAGGTTATACCAGCTGTACATATATCATTATATACAGGAGACCCCCAGGTTATACCAGCTGTACATATATCATTATGTACAGGAGATCCCCAGGTTATACCAGCTGTACATATATCATTATATACAGGAGATCCCCAGGTTATACCAGCTGTACATATATATCATTATATACAGGAGATCCCCAGGTTATAGCAGCTGTACATATATCATTATATACAGGAGATCCCCAGGTTATACCGGCTGTACATATATCATTATATACAGGAGATCCCCAGGTTATACCGGCTGTACATATATCATTATATACAGGAGATCCCCAGGTTATACCGACTGTACATATATCATTATATACAGGAGATCCCCAGGCTATACCAGCTGTACATATATCATTATATACAGGAGATCCCCAGGCTATACCAGCTGTACATATATCATTATATACAGGAGATCCCCAGGTTATACCAGCTGTACATATATCATTATATACAGGAGATTTCCAGGTTATACCAGCTGTACATAGATCATTATATACAGGAGATCCCCAGGTTATACCAGCTGTACATATATCATTATATACAGGAGATCCCCAGGTTATACCGGCTGTACATATATCATTATATACAGGAGATCCCCGGGTTATACCAGCTGTACATATATCATTATATACAGGAGATCCCCAGGTTATACCAGCTGTATATATATCATTATATACAGGAGATCCCCAGGTTATACCAGCTGTACATATATCATTATATACAGGAGATCCCCAGGTTATACCAGCTGTACATATATCATTATATACAGGAGATCCCCAGGTTATACAAGCTGTACATATATCATTATATACAGGAGATCCCCAGGTTATACCAGCTGTACATATATCATAATATACAGGAGATCCCCAGGTTATACCAGCTGTACATATATCATTATATACAGGAGGTCCCCATGTTATACCAGCTGTACATAAATCATTATATGCAGGAGATCCCCAGGTTATACCGGCTGTACATATATCATTATATACAGGAGATCCCCACGTTATACCGACTGTACATATATCATTATATACAGGAGATCCCCAGGTAATACCAGCTGTACATATATCATTATATACAGAAGATCCCCAGGTAATACCAGCTGTACATATATCATTATATACAGGAGATCCCCAGGTTATACCAGCTGTACATATATCATTATATACAGGAGATCCCCAGGTTATACCAGCTGTACATATATCATTATATACAGGAGATACCCAGGTTATACCGGCTGTACATATATCATTATATACAGGAGATCCCCATGTTATACCAGCTGTACATATATCATTATATACAGGAGATCCCCAGGTTATACCAGCTGTACATATATCATTATATACATTAGATCTCCAGGTTATATCCGCTGTACATATATCATTATATACAGGAGATCCCCAGGTTATACCAGCTGTACATATATCATTATATACAGGAGATCCCCACGTTATACCGGCTGTACATATATCATTATATACAGGAGATCCCCAGGTTATACCAGAAGTACATATATCATTATATACAGGAGATCCCCAGGTTATACCAGCTGTACATATATCCCTATATACAGGAGACCCCCAGGTTATACCAGCAGTACATATATCATTATATACAGGAGATCCCCAGGTTTTACCGGCTGTACATATATCACTATATACAGGAGATCCCCAGGTTATACCAGAAGTACATATATCATTATATACAGGAGATCCCCAGGTTATACCGGCCGTACATATATCATTATATACAGAAGATCCCCAGGTAATACCAGCTGTACATATATCATTATATACAGGAGATCCCCAGGTTATACCAGCTGTACATATATCATTATATACAGGAGAACCGCAGGTTATACCAGCTGTACATATATCTATATATACAGGAGATCCCCAGGTTATACCAGCTGTACATATATCATTATATACAGGAGATACCCAGGTTATACCGGCTGTACATATATCATTATATACAGGAGATCCCCATGTTATACCAGCTGTACATATATCATTATATACAGGAGATCCCCAGGTTATACCAGCTGTACATATATCATTATATACAGGAGATCTCCAGGTTATATCCGCTGTACATATATCATTATATACAGGAGATCCCCAGGTTATACCAGCTGTACATATATCATTATATACAGGAGATCCCCACGTTATACCGGCTGTACATATATCATTATATACAGGAGATCCCCAGGTTATACCAGAAGTACATATATCATTATATACAGGAGATCCCCAGGTTATACCAGCTGTACATATATCCCTATATACAGGAGACCCCCAGGTTATACCAGCAGTACATATATCATTATATACAGGAGATCCCCAGGTTTTACCGGCTGTACATATATCACTATATACAGGAGATCCCCAGGTTATACCAGAAGTACATATATCATTATATACAGGAGATCCCCAGGTTATACCGGCCGTACATATATCATTATATACAGGAGATGCCCATGTTATACCGGCCATACTTGTATCATTATATACAGGAGATCCCCAGGTTATACCAGCTGTTCATATATCATTACATACAGGAGATCCCCAGGTTATACGAGCTGTACATATATCATTATATACAGGAGATCCCCAGATTATACCGGCTGTACATATATCATTATATACAGGAGATCCCCAGGTTATACCAGCTGTACATATATCATTATATACAGGATATCCCCAGGTTATACAAGCTGTACATATATCATTATATACAGGAGATCCCCAGGTTATACCAGCTGTACATATATCATTATATACAGGAGATCCCCAGGTTATACCGGCTGTACATATATCACTTTATACAGGAGATCCCCAGTTTATACCAGCTGTATATATATCATTATATACAGGAGATCCCCAGGTTATACCAGCTGTACATATATCATTATATACAGGAGAGCCCCAGGTTATACCAGCTGTACATATATATCATTATATACAGGAGATCCCCAGGTTATACCAGCTGTACATATATCATTATATACAGGAGATCCCCAGGTTATACCAGCTGTACATATATCATAATATACAGGAGATCCCCAGGTTATACCAGCTGTACATATATCATTATATATGAAGGAGATCCCCAGGTTATACCAGCTGTACATATATCATTATATACAGGAGATGCCCAGGTTATACCGGCTGTACATATATCATTATATACAGGAGATCCCCATGTTATACCAGCTGTACATATATCATTATATACAGGAGATCCCCAGGTTATACCAGCTGTACATATATCATTATATACAGGAGATCCCCAGGTTATACCAGCTGTACAGATATCATTATATACAGGAGATCCCCAGGTTATACCAGCTGTACATATATCACTATATACAGGAGATCCCCAGGTTATATCAGCTGTACATATATCATTATATACAGGAGATCTCCAGGTTATTTCCGCTGTACATATATCATTATATACAGGAGATCCCCAGGTTATAGCAGCTGTATATATATATCATTATATACAGGAGATCCCCAGGTTATACCAGCTGTACATGTATCATTATATACAAGAGATCCCCAGGTTATACCAGCTGTACATATATCATTATATACAGGAGATCCCCAGGTTATACCAGCTGTACATATATCATTATATACAGGAGATCCCCACGTTATACCAGCTGTACATATATCATTATATACAGGAGATCCCCAGGTTATACCAGCTGTACATATATCATTATATACAGGAGATCCCCAGGTTATACCAGCTGTACATATATCATTATATACAGGAGATCCCCAGGTTATACCAGCTGTACATATATCATTATATACAGGAGAGCCCCAGGTTATACCAGCTGTACATATATCATTATATACAGGAGATCCCCAGGTTATACCAGCTGTACATATATCATTATATACAGGAGATCCCCAGGTTATACCAGCTGTACATATATCATTATATACAGGAGATCCCCAGGTTATACCAGCTGTACATATATCATTATATACAGGAGAGCCCCAGGTTATACCAGCTGTACATATATCATTATATACAGGAGATCCCCAGGTTATACCGGCTGTACATATATCATTATATACAGGAGATCCCCAGGTTATACCAGCTGTACATATATCATTATATACAGGAGATCCCCAGGTTATACCGGCTGTACATATATCATTATATACAGGAGATCCCCAGGTTATACCAGCTGTACATATATCATTATATACAGGAGATCCCCAGGTTATACCAGCTGTACATATATAATTAGATAGATGATGTCACAGCTTAGGATAATTGATGACACATTCATTGTTACCTCTTGAAAATGAGAAATGGAAACATAAATGAAAATTAATAGTGGTGAATACCGAATTTCACGGGTTTGACACCCACATACCCGGAGTCTGAACAGACATCATTATTTGGTAACTGAGTCCTTGTGCAGGAAAAAGTATGAAGTTGCAGAAGCAGCGAATGATCCAGCTCCCAGCCCCTTAGTGATCACAGGCATTTCTCTGTAGGCCTTCCTCTATTTGGCTAGGCTGGACATGGGTCACATGTCTAGAAGCCATTGGACACAAGAGACAGAGGTAGAGAGGCCTCGCTAGTCAGTGTCAGTGAGCTAGGCAGGGACTGCAGTATTAACCCTTGTCAGGGCACTAAGATGTACAGAGCAGGCTCATGTTATTATGGTCAAGTGAAAATCTGAAATATTTGCCCTTATAAGCGCACTGTGAAAAATTGTATCAGTGGAGGGATATTCTTACTGATAATACAGGATTATACATCAATCCGTGGAAACACCAGACTTGATTATTAGCATTTACTACATCATCCAGCTAGATCTTGAAGGTTCTTTCTTTGTCTAGTATTCAGCCACAGAAACATCATAAATCATCATCATCAATCATCTCTTGTTTGCAAACATCTTTGCAGATGTTGACCCTGGTCCCCAGCGCTGCAAGGCTGTAATGCTAACCACTAAGTCACCACCCATGATGATCCACCCCTGCTTTTTATTTTCAATAACTGCATCAAAAAAACCTGAACATGGGAATGAAGCCTTACAGTGACTCCTGCAACCACTGACCGATACTGATGAAGCCAAGCTCAGGTGTCAATAAAATCATGGAGAACCTTTAAGTCCAACCCCCTTAAGTCCAACCCCCTCTTATAATAAACATTATACTTACCTCACTTTCCCTTCCAGTGATCCCACGACACTGTAGGCTTTTCCCTCGCTCTTTAGGCAGCCGCCGGCCACTGAAGACACTGCTGCCATCGCTGGGGGAGATCGCCGATGCAATGTTTTGGCCGCAGCATGTAGTGATCAAACGCAGGTGTCCCATCACAACTAGCTGCCGCCAAAATAGTGCATCGGTGAACTCCCCCAGCAATGGCAGCTGTGTCTCACTGACACAGCTGACATTCTAGACCCCAATGTGCGATTCGGGTGGCCAGGTGCCGCTGCGCATCGCACACACAGAGACAGTCAGCGACTCAGCTGAACTGAGTCACTGACCGTTGGAAACTGATGGGGGCCCCTTAAAAAGTGAAAGTGGTGGGGGCCCCGGGGCTAGAGCCCCAGGAGCTCCCCCTTTAATCCGGCCCTGTTGTGAGACACTGAAGAGACTAACTGTGGATGGGCGATATGTTTCCCCTGGGTTTTTCTATTATGCAAGGTCTTAATGTGGAGGTTGTGTTTGTCCAGCTGCAAACACTGTAAATCCGGGAAGTACGGCTCAAACAAGTTCCTGAAACTGTCCTGGGCTGGATTTATATGGAATGGATTCACAGTCTGGTAGTGGGGCGGTCCATTCCACCTCCCTGTTGGGCTAGGACAGGTTTTGTGCTGCTCAGCACCTTGGACACAGGTGGTGGGAGCAGCCAAATCAGGCGCATATAGCTGCTGAGCAGAGCTGATAGAGGGGGCTCTCTGATAGGAGGCTGATATGGAATATTCAGCCGTGACTTCCATGCCTGGAACAAGCGATGTCCTTGCAGGTGACTTTATATGTTAGTGGTGAGTTAGGAGAACTGTCTGTTTAGCTAGCACCCAGACGGGTAGGATTTTGTGTATGTTTGATGCCTGTATGTGAAGGCTCTTTTATTTTGTACTTGCTAAACGCAGTTGGGACCTGCTGGGGACTGTACTTCGGTGTCACTGTCTTGAACTGTATTACAAATCTCTGCTACCACGGTCTCTACTGGCCAAATCTGCTGCAATATTTAAATCCAGACACTGGATACATTTTGTTACAACTGTTTCCAGTATAGACCATCCCCTGCTGTGAGCTGAACACCTTGGATTTTGGAGTGATACATTGTAACAGACGGTCAGAGGAGAGATTTGTGCTGATAGGTTTATTTATATTGTGGAAAGATATTACTGAATCTCCAACTTTTTTTTTATTTTTTACAGCTCATACATTTTCTTCTAATTATTTACATAACATGTGCATATAGCTATGGGATCATCCCTTTTCTCACACAGAGCTCTAAAGCTTCAGCTTTACTAAAAGGGGTTTTCCCAAGAAGACAAGATTCTTAAATATATTCATGATAACAAAATAACACATTCTCTAATTTACTGTTATAACCAAAAAATACAGCATTTCACAGGTATAAGTCCAACCTGTCTCTATCAGTCCTGGTGTACACAATTTTGGTTGCCTCGGGATTCGACCGTAAATCTTCTATCTTCTATGGTCTGGCAGGACAGATTCTTCTCATGAATAGCTTCTCCTGTCTGCAGGATGCAGAGTGATCTTTGCCTCTCCCCCCTCTATTACAAGACAAGCGCATACACAGACGCTTCCTGCGGCCAGCAGCATGCACAGACGTACACTACACGCTATGGGCAATATAAGGTCTTTATAGCAGGGTAAGGAGTGCCATATAGCAGAGAGTGTATGTTATAGCTGAGATGTAGCAGAGCTTACAGTGTGTGTTACAGGTGAGTTAGCAGGGTGTCACTGTATGTTATATGTATCACATGGAGCTCATCATCTTATCTCTGATCTGTCTCATCTTTCTGTGTCAGATACTAGTAGAATGTTCAGAAGCTAAATAAAAGTGTATATAAACCTGGACCCTGATAATATAAGCACATTGTCAGCACACATCATCTCATAGAACAGAAGAATCATGAAGTGTCTGCTTAGAGAGTCCCCGCTCACACTCTGGAATCTTACACTGACCATCACTGAGTGATAGGAGCTAAAACTGCAATAACACTTAGAAAAATTGTAAAGTAAGGGGGTTAAAAATTATCTTTATAGTGTAAACATCACTAGGGGGTTATAATTTGAGAACTGGGCAAACCCCTTTAAAGAGAGTTTCATGATAAGTCAAGACTAGAGGGGACTCTAGTACATACAGATTTTGCTTTATGCTTCTGTATACAGGGAATATTGAAGTCGTAGTTGGTTTGGCCTTGTACCCTTTGATAGAACTGCTCTTGGTGATTGGAGAATGGGGATTTACATGTATTTTATGTTTTGGTGTCTTAAATAATAATATCTTTAATAACAGCCAGTAAAATTTTCAGTGCAGCCGTAGATTACACAAACTTTGGTGGTGCTGTTTCACTAGGGAAAAAGGGAGTAAAAAAAATAAGATCGTGAAACAGAGTATATTCCAGGTCCTTCACACTGTGTGCAGTATAATAATAATATACTAGATCGTAGTTAATGTAGCAGAGCTCAGACTATTCATCACGGGGGTCATTTATCTTATTTTCCCCTTCTCTGAGCTTTTTGCACCTTTTGTGGGTCTACTTTTTGCAACCGAATTGTCTTTGTCAAATAAAGTTTTTTTGTGCCTTTTTTAGGCACAAATTTTGAAAAAAGGCGTAATTGTGTTGCGCAAATCAAACCATTGCTTTTCCTGAGCATGGTCAGGACAATTATTTGCCACCAAATGTTTTATTGCACCTAAGCATGACTCTTCACTCTTCTATTGCTATTTTGTGTGCCAAAGCACCCCAGCCCAAAAATGCCCTAGAACCTGGAATTGTGCAGAATTTGCTCCTAAATTATACTAAGGCGCAAAATCATTCTAGGCAAATGGATGAATTCTTTATAGCTACCAAACAACAGTGATAATGCAGGCACAAAATAGAGACTAAGCCATAGGCACTAAAAGTATAAGGGTCCACATCTGCAAAGAGTTTGTATGTTCTCTCCGTGTTTGCGTGGGTTTCCTCCGGTGTCCTCCCACACTCCAAAACATACTGGCAGACTGATTAGATTGTGAGCCCCATTGGGGACAGGGCCGGTTTGGCAAGCTCTGCAGGACAGGGGAGGCGGCAATACACAGGGTGCAGGACAGGGGAGGCGGCAATACACAGGGTGCAGGACAGGGGAGGTGGCAATACACCGGGTGCAGGACAGGGGAGGCGGCAATACACCGGGTGCAGGACAGGGGAGGTGGCAATACACAGGGTGCAGGACAGGGCAGGCGGCAATACATAGGGTGCAGGACAGGGCAGGCGGCAATACACAGGGTGCAGGGGAGGCGGCAATACACGGGGTGTAGGACAGGGCAGGCGGCAATACACAGGGTGCAGGGGAGGCGGCAATACACGGGGTGTAGGACAGGGGAGGCAGCAATACACGGGGTGTAGGACAGGGCAGGCGGCAATACACAGGGTGCAGGACAGGGGAGGTGGCAATACACAGGGTGCAGGACAGGGCAGGCGGCAATACACAGGGTGCAGGACAGGGCAGGCGGCAATACACATGGTACAGGACAGGGGAGGTGGCAATACATAGTGTGCAGGACAGGGAAGGCGGCAATACACAGGGTGCAGGACGGGGGAGGTGGCAATACACAGGGTGCAGGACGGGGGAGGTGGCAATACACAGGGTGCAGGACAGGGGAGGCGGCAATACACAGGGTGCAGGACAGGGCAGGTGGCAATACACACGGTGCAGGACAGGGGAGGCGGCAATACACAGGGTGCAGGACAGGGCAGGTGGCAATACAGAGGGTGCAGGACAGGGGAGGTAGCATTACACACGGTGCAGGACAGGGGAGGCAGCAATACACAGGGTGCAGGACAGGGCAGGTGGCATTATACAGGGTGCAGGACAGGGGAGGTGGCAATATACCATGGTAAACTTTATACTTCTAGAAACATTCTTCAATAGAGAAGAGATTTCTATATTTCCATACTACTATAACACAGGAGCAGAAGTATCAATTCTAATTTTGCGGGAGGTGAAAGTGTAAACTTTATTATCAATATTGATGTGTAATAATTACCTGTTGTAGAATATTTCTATGCGACGAGGTGATTTAGATAGTAAGGTAATAAGGATAAGTAAACTGAAGACTGAACCTATGGAAGTATCCACCCAGGAACAGCAGTACAGGACGTAGCTGCAGTTTAATGAATTTGTCTTAAAAGTTATATAAACTCCTGCAAAACACCAGAAAGAAATGTGATGATGTCCATTTAGATATAGTTTCAATGAAAGTCTCATTCTTAATGGAATTCTTTTACAACCGTATATCAAAAATAGTGTTCTCTGGGCACAGATGGAGTTGGAGTCCGAGAACGACCATTGAGGGTCAAAGTCCGTGACGTTGGGGGCGGAGTCAGAATGTGTCGGGGCTGAGCTAATAGGCGTCGGGGCCCACCACTGTTTTCACCAGTACACTGGTGGGCCAGTCCGACCCTTCATATAGCTGCATAGTTGTAGTTATAGTATTATTAAACCTGCAGTAGTAGTACTTTATAGCTGTTTAGTAGTTATAGTGATATAATGTAAAACCCCCACAATGCACTCCTCCGCTGCCGCTCATTATGACATAAGCGATGATCTCATAGTGTCATCTGCAATTTTCTGCAGGAACCAAAAAAGGCAAAAATAAGCAGTAAAAGCGAATGGACTTATGACATATAAAGTTTTTTCCAATGCGAAGGTGGTTGTGGAACATATCATAGAAGACTAGAATTGGCGCAAAATCAATTGCTGCAATCGGATACACAACATTTGAATCTCGGTGTTAATAAAATTTGAACCACAAGAGATATTGCAGATCTGATTATGACAATTGATTTCTCAGATAAGTCTGGTCTTCTGTGATCTGTTATTACCATCTGTCGATTGAAAAAAAAAAAGGCTGGAAATCTTTGTGTACTTTGAGTAGCGCACATCATAGGGGAACGGGCAAACTGCAGTTTCGGGCCCGACAGCTAGATGGACCAAAGTCCGTCACCCCAGCTCTTAATATCAGTAGGTCACAGAAAAATGCGCTGGAGTGCAGAGGTGCAAGGTGGCATGTGTGGTGGCTAACCATCTACTGGGGACATGTGTGGTGGCTAACCATCTACTGGGGACATGTGTGGTGGCTAACCATCTACTGGGGACATGTGTGGCGGCTAACCATCTACTGGGGACATGTGTGGTGGCTAACCATCTACTGGGGACATGTGTGGTGGCTAACCATCTACTGGGGACATGTGTGGTGGCTAACCATCTACTGGGGACATGTGTGGTGGCTAACCATCTACTGGGAACATGTGTGGTGGCTAACCATCTACTGGGGACATGTGTGGTGGCTAACCATCTATTGGGGACATGTGTGGTGGCTAACCATCTACTGGGGGGCATGGGCTGTGACTAGCATTCTACTGGGGGGCATGGGCTGTGACTAGCATTCTACTGGGAGGCATTGGCTGTGACTACCATTCTACTGGGAGGCATGGGCTGTGACTACCTTTGCATCTTTTGTGACTACCTATCTATTTAGACATGTGCTGTGACTACCTTTCTACTAAGGGGCATGGACTGTGTATAACATCCTGGAGGCATGTTCAGTGACTACAGATCTACTGGGGGGCATGTGATGTGACTACATATATACTGGGGGGCATGTGATGTGACTACATATATACTGGGTAGCATGTGATGTGACTACATATATACTGGGTAGCATGTGACGTCACTACATATCTACTGATATTACAATTTTATACAGACAAAACGGACCATATGTCGCGGCAGGGAGTATTAGTCTAACTTTACAGAGCTGCCCTTGGCAGAAAAAGTACCCATATCCGGACAGGAACAGATAGTTATAATAAAAGTGACATTTTACTATCTAAAATAATAGTAGCATTGCTACACGGTGCTTCATGAAAGAAATAGTGCTTAAAAACACAGTGGGTGTTATTTACTAAGGGCCCGATTCGCGTTTTCCCGACGTGTTACCTGAATATTTCCGATTTGCGACGATTTTCCCTGTATTGCCCCGGGATTTTGGCGCACGCAATCGGATTGTGGCGCATCGGCACTGGCATGCTTGAGACGGAATTCGGATAAAAACCCGACGGATTCGGAAAAACCGCCGCATTTAAAAAAATAATAATAATTTGGCGCGAAACTTGCACTTACCTTCACCAGGAATAGGCCGGTGTACTTGAGTGCATTTCGGCGGACTTCAGCGCAGCAGCGCCACCTGGTGGACGTCGGAGGAACTACCTTAGTGAATCCCAGCCGGACCCGAATCCACTGCAGAGAATGCGCCGCTGGATCGCAATGGACCGGGTAAGTAAATATGCTGTAGCATACAGGTAGTCAGCACATAGGGTCGTGGGCACAGGGCTGTATATAAGGCGTTTATTTTCACGCTCAAAATTTTATCACATAATATGACAGTTAATCAGTAGAGGTGTTATTATTACAGCAGTAGGAGTATTGAAAGTGACCCCTGTTGCCTTTAAATGTGGTTCCGGTGACTCAGAGACCTAAGTAGGTGGCCACTGGCTTAATGGCCTGATGCTTCTATTATTTGCTACAATGGCATGTAGCAGGGTCCCTACAGTAGGCTCATGAGATGCTGCTCCTGGTATGAGGTGAATACCATATACTGGCTGCTAGATATTCCCTCTACTGAGATCAATAAAGATAGTATCACTAGTAAACTGTCACACCATGTACTTCATCTGGCCCTATAAGCTCCCATCCAACTGGCACCAGTCACTAGTAGTATAATGGTAACTGCATGCTGGAACTGTGGACACACTGCTATTTAAAATGTACAAATCCTAACATTAGCCCCCCAACATGTTTCGCCAGAGAACTGGCTTCATCAGGGGTTCGGGCTAATACAGACTATTCTTTCATGGAGCACCGTGTTGCAATGCTACTATTATTTTAGATAGTTATAATAAAAGTGACGTTTTACTATCTGTTTCTGTGTGGATATGGGTACTTTTTTCTGCCAAGGGCAGCTCTGTAAAATTACATATATACTGGGGGGCATGTGATGCGACTACCTCCCTACTGGGGGGCATGTGATGCGACTACTACCTCCCTACTGGTGGGCATGTGATGTGACTTCATATATACTGGGGGGCATGTGATGCGACTACTACCTCCCTACTGGTGGGCATGTGATGCGACAACTACCTCCCTACTGGTGGGCATGTGATGCGACTACTACCTCCCTACTGGGGCGCATGTGATGCAACTACTACCTCCCTACTGGTGGGCATGTGATGCAACTACTACCTCCCTACTGGGGGGCATGTGATGAGACTACTACCTCCCTACTGGTGGGCATGTGATGCGACTACTACCTCCCTACTGGGGCGCATGTGATGCGACTACTACCTCCCTACTGGTGGGCATGTGATGCGACTACTACCTCCCTACTGGTGGGCATGTGATGTGACTTCATATATACTGGGGGGCATGTGATGCGACTACTACCTCCCTACTGGTGGGCATGTGATGCGACAACTACCTCCCTACTGGTGGGCATGTGATGCGACTACTACCTCCCTACTGGGGCGCATGTGATGCGACTACTACCTCCCTACTGGTGGGCATGTGATGCAACTACTACCTCCCTACTGGTGGGCATGTGATGCGACTACTACCTCCCTACTGGGGGGCATGTGATGAGACTACATATATACTGGGGGGCATGTGATGCGACTACTACCTCCCTACTGGGGGGCATGTGATGCGACTACTACCTCCCTACTGAGGGGCATGTGATGTGACTACATATATACTGGGGGGCATGTGATGCGACTACTACCTCCCTACTGGGGGGCATGTGATGCGACTACTACCTCCCTACTGAGGGGCATGTGATGTGACTACATATATACTGGGGGGCATGTGATGCGACTACTACCTCCCTACTGGTGGGCATGTGATGCAACTACTACCTCCCTACTGGTGGGCATGTGATGCGACTACTACCTCCCTACTGGGGGGCATGTGATGCAACTACTACCTCCCTACTGGTGGGCATGTGATGCGACTACTACCTCCCTACTGGTGGGCATGTGATGCGACTACTACCTCCCTACTGAGGGGCATGTGATGAGACTACATATATACTGGGGGGCATGTGATGCGACTACTACCTCCCTACTGGGGGGCATGTGATGCGACTACTACCTCCCTACTGAGGGGCATGTGATGTGACTACATATATACTGGGGGGCATGTGATGCGACTACTACCTCCCTACTGGTGGGCATGTGATGCAACTACTACCTCCCTACTGGTGGGCATGTGATGCGACTACTACCTCCCTACTGAGGGGCATGTGATGTGACTACATATATACTGGGGGGCATGTGATGCGACTACTACCTCCCTACTGGTGGGCATGTGATGCAACTACTACCTCCCTACTGGTGGGCATGTGATGCGACTACCACCTCCCTACTGAGGGGCATGTGATGTGACTACATATATACTGGGGGGCATGTGATGCGACTACTACCTCCCTACTGGTGGGCATGTGATGCAACTACTACCTCCCTACTGGTGGGCATGTGATGCGACTACTACCTCCCTACTGAGGGGCATGTGATGTGACTACATATATACTGGGGGGCATGTGATGCGACTACTACCTCCCTACTGGGGCGCATGTGATGTGACTACTACCTCCCTACTGGGGGGCATGTGATGAGACTACTACCTCCCTACTGAGGGGCATGTGATGTGACTACATATATACTGGGGGGCATGTGATGCGACTACTACCTCCCTACTGGGGCGCATGTGATGCGACTACTACCTCCCTACTGGGGGGCATGTGATGCGACTACTACCTCCCTACTGAGGGGCATGTGATGTGACTACATATATACTGGGGGGCATGTGATGCGACTACTACCTCCCTACTGGGGCGCATGTGATGCGACTACTACCTTTCTACTGGTGGGCATGTGATGCAACTACTACCTCCCTACTGGTGGGCATGTGATGCGACTACTACCTCCCTACTGGGGGGCATGTGATGCAACTACTACCTCCCTACTGGTGGGCATGTGATGCGACTACTCCCTCCCTACTGGTGGGCATGTGATGCGACTACTACCTCCCTACTGAGGGGCATGTGATGAGACTACATATATACTGGGGGGCATGTGATGCGACTACTACCTCCCTACTGGGGGGCATGTGATGCGACTACTACCTCCCTACTGAGGGGCATGTGATGTGACTACATATATACTGGGGGGCATGTGATGCGACTACTACCTCCCTACTGGTGGGCATGTGATGCAACTACTACCTCCCTACTGGTGGGCATGTGATGCGACTACTACCTCCCTACTGAGGGGCATGTGATGTGACTACATATATACTGGGGGGCATGTGATGCGACTACTACCTCCCTACTGGTGGGCATGTGATGCAACTACTACCTCCCTACTGGTGGGCATGTGAAGCGACTACCACCTCCCTACTGAGGGGCATGTGATGTGACTACATATATACTGGGGGGCATGTGATGCGACTACTACCTCCCTACTGGTGGGCATGTGATGCGACTACTACCTCCTTACTGAGGGGCATGTGATGTGACTACATATATACTGGGGGGCATGTGATGCGACTACTACCTCCCTACTGGGGCGCATGTGATGTGACTACTACCTCCCTACTGGGGGGCATGTGATGAGACTACTACCTCCCTACTGAGGGGCATGTGATGTGACTACATATATACTGGGGGGCATGTGATGCGACTACTACCTCCCTACTGGGGCGCATGTGATGCGACTACTACCTCCCTACTGGGGGGCATGTGATGCGACTACTACCTCCCTACTGAGGGGCATGTGATGTGACTACATATATACTGGGGGGCATGTGATGCGACTACTACCTCCCTACTGGGGCGCATGTGATGCGACTACTACCTCCCTACTGGGGGGCATGTGATATGACTACATATATATTAAGGGCCATGTGCTAGCCTGGGCTACCTATATATTGAAGAGCATGTATTGTGACTATCTATCTACTAGGGGCAAGTTCTGTGATTACCTATATACTTTGAGGCATGTGCTGTTTCTACTGGTTAATTTTTTTTTTGGGGGGGGCATGTGCTGTGTATAACGATATACTGGGGCCATTTACTGTGACTACTTATGGGGCATGTGATGTGGGCGGCTACCTCACTACCAGGAGTCATGTGATGTGGCTACATATATACTGGGGGGCATTTGCTGGAGCTACCTATCTACTAGGGGGCATGTTCTGTGGCTATTTATCTACTGGGGGAATTCTGTTGCGGCCACCTATCTACTAGGGGACATGTGCCGTTGCATGCCTATCTACCGATGTACCGACGATACGACTACCTATTTACTGGGGGGATGTGCTGTGTATAAATATCCACTGTGGGCTGACTGGCTTTAACTGTGGCATGTGATGTGGCTACATATTTACTGAGGGACAACCTGGGCTACCTATCTACTTGTGGGCAAATGCTATAATTACCTGTCTACTGGGTTGCATGTGCTTTGACTACCTATCTACTGGGGGTATGTGATGACACTACATATCTACTTGGGGGCATGTGATGTGACTGCCTAATTACTGGGGGGGCATGTGATATGGTTACCAACGTACTGGGGGGCATGTACTGTGGCTTCATGTCTGCTGGGGGGCATATTCTATGACTACCTATCTACCGGGGGCGTGTGCATTGGATACTTCTCTACTGGGGGGCATGTATGGTGGATACCCATCTTCTTGGGGGCATGTGCTGGCAGTTTTGTTTAATCTGTTGCCCCCTGCATATTCCACAGGCAAACTGCACCTAGTACAGAACTGCCCTAGTTTTCATAAATGTGGGTCTTTGTTTATGCTGCAGAATTGTGATGCACATCAGTAATAAATGTGGCGCAAACTCTGACTAAGTAGTAACAGATCCTTTAGGTGCACATTTTTTCTGTCTTTTTGGACACTGGCAGTCGTGACACAACACTGGCGTAGAAACTTAATGCCCCTCATTTATTAATAGTAAGGCACACTGTGACCGCCCAAACTGCATGAACTGAGTGAATCATTTTTTTTTCTGGTGCACTCATTTTATAGGGTGTGCAACATATTTACGCCAACTTTCCGACATAAATGCGTCAGCACTGGAACGCCCCTTTCTTTGTACAGTATTGTGGCACGCCGGGCATTGCAGTGCAGCTGTGACACAATGGGGGGGATTTATCAATGTGTCCCAAGTTCCGTCAGTTTAGTGGAAGAAAACCCTAGTCATTTTCTGCGCCAGATTTATCAATGTGTTAATGAATCTGGTGCAGGATAAGACTGTCGGTTTCCAGTTAAGACCTACTTTAAAGTGGTCTAAACTCTGCGACACAAATTTGGGCGCACGGAATGTTAAATAAGGCCACGCCCCCTTTTAGACCATTTTCCGAAGGCCACGTCCCCTCAGTCGGACAAGTTGGAAAATGGCTAAAAAACTGGTCTCAAAAGCCTTGATAACCGTTTTTACGCCAAAACGGCCCAAAATGGCCTAAAAACGCCATGTGTGGCATCCCCCTTAGGCTTTTCACACTGTTTTTTGGTGCAAAACCACCAGAATTGTAGCGCAAGTGCGTTAATACATCCCCCCCAATACTGTTGCAATCACTTCATAAATACATGTGCAACCAGATTGTTCTTGTATTTATGTGCAGAATGCTTGCACAGACTGCATAAATAGTAGTGATGATAGGTCCTAGTGCAGTAATAGGAATACAAGTAGTACATATAGCGCATACCTGACACGTGGGAAGCAAGCACAAGGAGAAAGATACCCATCACGAGGTACTTCGCTTTATACGTCCCTCTGTTGAGGTAATTATAAAATAACATAAAAAAGACAATCATGATTGATGACTGACTCAGGACGTTGACAGGGAGGAGGGGCATGTCCTGACAATTCTTCACATTCCAAGAGCCTGTAATACAAAGAACACAATGGGGTCATCTTTTTCTCCCTTCCCTCTGCTCTCTTTACACCTCTAGTCAGTCTGTTTTTGTGCCTAATTTGTCTTTGTTGTTGGACTCTTTGTAAAATGTGTTTTTTTTTTTTTTAGTTATTTTAGGCCCAAAATTTCAGAAAGGTGCAATGATGCACCTACATCTAGAAGCAGACAAAATACCAAAACAATTTAGGCACAAACCAGGATTACTGCTACACGGCAAACTCCTGTGCACAAATAACACATTGGAGCAGATTTACTTACCCGGTCACTGGGTATAATGCAGCGTGATTCACCAAGATCGTGCGCCCAATATCCTGCATGTGTCGCTTCCCTGCTCAGGTCCGACAAAGTTTACCTTCTTTTTAGGGGTGCATCTAAGTGCTTGGGCTTGCGACGCAATTTGAAAGTTATATCCCACGCTCTGTCCGAAATCAGTCGGTTCACCCCCCGATTTGTGTCACATAGAAGCTGGCACAGCTGCGCCACAAAAGGGTCAAGTCCCAGCACAGACACTTATTAAATACATGTACAAGTCGTTTTAGCCCCGAAAACAGTGCACAGTCCGACAAAAATGTGCCCACAACCCTTAGTAAATGAGCCCCAATAGGACACATTTATTATTGTGCCAGTTTTCTGTCTGACTTTGCAGTGAAAAGAACATGCAAAGTGAGTGCACATGTATTTAGAAAGTGTCTGCACCAGTTTTGTGTCACGGCTGCTCTGTGTCCGACAAAGAAAAAATGTTTATCAAAAGGGGCAAGTTACTGCTTAGTCGTACTTTTTCAATGGGGCTTATTTACTAAGGGTCCTACGCCCGCATTTCCGTTCGGTTTTCCGACATTTTCGGGGATCGAGCCGCTGGGACAGGCATTTAGAAGGGGATTGTGTCGCATGCAATCGGATTTTGCAGCATCGGTGCTGGCTTTCATGCGACAGACATCGGGGGGCGGGTCATCGTGGTATTTAACTTTCAATTTGTGCCGCAAGATCAAGGTTAGAAGGTTAGCTCCGTTGGACCAGAGCGGGGGAAGGGACACATGCAGGAACTCGGGCGCACGATCAATGCACTTTCGGGGATTGCGCAGGACAGGTAAGTAAATGTGCCCCAATGAGCCAGAAAAAAAGTTATTAAAATACAACCAAAGAACCTGCTTCCAGATATATCCCCCTAATGTTATCTGTGTTTATAAGAAAATATCTATATATGAAAAAAAGGCAGCCCCTGAGGAAGGCTCAGTAGGGAAGATGTATCACATTTTTTATTGCGCCTGGTTTAAACACAATTTTATACAATTTTATGACTAATCTTATCACAGGTGAAAATCCAATTTGATGACTTAATTGGTTTCTAACATTGGGTCATTTGTCTGAGGCTGGTGGCACACGTGGCGTTTTGAACTTGTTTTTAAGCAGTCCGTAAAAAACACATGCATTTTTAAAACGCATCCATTTTTGACAGGTTTTACCAATTATCTTCATTAAAACTGGTCAAAAACGGTTGCATTTTTTAACGGACTGCTTAAAAACGGGCCAAAAACGGGCGCAAATAATTGCGCAATAACATGCCAGTCCTGACCATAATTAGGAAAAGCAATGGTCTGATTTTTGCAACAAAATTGCGCCTTTTTTAAAATTTGTGCCTAAAAAGACAAAGACAAATCAGGTGCCAAAAATAGACTCACAAAAGGCGCAAAAAGAACTCAGAGAAGAAGAATATAAATAAGTCACATTTTGGTCGCTAAATATAAATATATAAAATTTGCATTAAAGGACATGTACCATCTGTTCGTATTATGTTGTTATAATTATTACTGTAAAAAAAAATGGATCCTATATCTGTTGTAAATATATGTCTGTATTTGCACTGCTGGGTTGTATTTGCATATTTGGACCCAATAAAAAAGGACATCTACCATCAGCTTAGAGCATGGAGAACGTATGGACGGGACAGGGAGCTATTTCCCATAGCTTTGTATACCCGCATTTTGGAGAAATCTTATTTTTTTTCTTAGGTGTATAATTGAGACTTTCGGTGATTGTGACTTTTTTCTTGTGATACATATTTAGTGTCTTCCTGTCCAGGCGAGACATTTGAGGGGTTATGTACAGGACTGGATACAAATGTAAATTTTGGATTTGAGGCCGCGGCACTGTAGTCACACCCCAGGGAGATGACGAGATATGAGGCTGAGGTCACACGTGGCAGTAACGCATGCGTTTTCAAACTCATCACAACAGCTGAGAAGAGATTTGGCTAATTACATTTCTGTCAACATTGCGTTTACAAAATACATGTGTGAACAAGATGTTAACACACACTAGCAAAGCGTTGGCAAACATGTTTGTTAACAGTGTTAACATATGTACTAACATTGCAATGTAATTAGGCAAACCTGCTCTTCTCAGCTATTGTGATGCATTTGAAAACCCAGGTGTTAACGTCATATTTGACCTCACCCTAAGGGTGTTGGCACACATGGCGTTTTGAACGCGTTTTTGAGCAGTTTTAATTAAGATAATTGGTAAAACCAGTCAAAAATGCATGCGTTTTTTAACGGACTGCTTAAAAACGGACCAAAAAAGGGGTTCAAAACGCCATGTGTGGCATCACCCTAAGGGTTTTTAGTCCGTTTTTTAGCATGTGTTTTCATTCCATTTGAAAATGATTGCTTTTTTTTAAAATGCATCAGTTTTTGACCGGTTTGTCAGTTTTTTCCAGTTATTTTCATAGATAAACAGGTTGTAAGCAGCCAAACACAGGGTAGCCAGTTAAAAACAAAAGCGTTTTCAAAAACGGATGAGTTTTTAAAATGCATGTGTTTTTAAACGGACTGAAACCGCAAGCTTAAAAACGGACCAAAAATGCCATGTGTGGCATCGCCCTTAGAAGTAAACAACAAATTTCAATAAAATCTGAAAAAAAAACAAAAAAAACCTGCCCAAACATTCAATGCTCAAAAGGTTTAGGTGTAATTTTTTTAAGTTTTAAGCCTGAGAAATAATTCCAATTTACATGTTAAAACAGGCTCCAACTAAAAAATCCTTGCTTTGCACCTGCCCTGGACCAGGTGCAGATTTGTACCTAAAAAGCTGCAAAAATAAGCAAAAAAAAGTGAAGCATAAGTGGAAAGTCGCAAACAACATCTGGAAAATAATTTTGAGTTTTTAACCAACTGCAATTAAAAATCTAAGATAATGATGAGAGAAGAAGGGCAGAGTATATGTAACTTTTATTTTGTAACTCTGAACAATACAAATATATATTCTTACCAATAAAGATCCCTGGAAAGTATAAGCACCCAATCAGGATTCCAGAAAATTTTACTGACCCTAGGGAAGACCATGAGTCAAAATTGTATCATATGTAATTGTAAAATTATTTGTACATAAAAGCTGGTAAATAAAGTATTTATCCACTCCTTTATATAACTCGTCCCATATTGGTACAGTATTATATTCTATACTCCAGAGCTGCACTCACTATTATGCTGCTGGTGCAGTCACTGTGTACATACATGACATTACTTATCCTGTACTGATCCTGAGTTACATCCTGTATTATACTCCAGAGCTGCACTCACTATTCTGCTGCTGGTGCAGTCACTGTGTACATACATGACATTACTTATCCTGTACTGATCCTGAGTTACATCCTGTATTATTCTCCAGAGCTGCACTCACTATTCTGCTGGAGCAGTCATTGGGGGTCATTTATCTTTTCCCTCTGTTGGTGTTTTTGTGCACTCTTTTTGGCTCAATTGTGCCCTATTTGTCATTACATTAATATTTAATTAATTCAAGTCACCCCCCTTCTCTCCTATTTACACCTATTTGTCATTACATTGCGCCTTTTTTACAGATGTTTGCGGCCGATTTATAATACTATTGCGCCTATATGAGTGCAAATAATTGCACAATAACACGCCAGTCCTGACCATGCTTAGGAAAGGGAATAATATGATTTGCGCAACAAATTGAGCCTTTGTTAAAAAATTGCCCCTAAAGACGCGCAAATCCCCCCCCCCCTGCATTTGACAAAGGGCCAATATGACAAAAAGACAAATGAGGTGCAAAAAATATTCACAACAGGTGCAAAATGACCGCAGAGAAGGGGGAAATAAGATAAATGACCCCCATTGTGTAGATACATTGCTGTAATTATCACAAGTTAAATCTTGAGAATAGACTTCATTCTAATTCCCGGGGGATTTTAGTATTAAACTAGTTCATTTTCCCAAACGTACAGAGTCACTTTACACTGCTACATAACAATATATAATGATTCTATTCAATATAGTTTATGGACCATCCTATTTTTTTGATACAGTTTTCTACTCACCTTTAATTCCCATTATGACCTTAAAAAAGAGATTGAGAAATTAGAATATTTACATATGTGGTGATAAACTTACAATCAGAATTTTTTGTAGTGTCTCCATAATTTGTCGCTGTTTTCCATTTGATATTACAGGCAGTCCCCGGGTTACATACAAGATAGGGTCTGGAGGTTTGTTCTTAAGTTGAATTTGTATGTAAGTCGAAACTGTATATTTTATAATGGAAGTTCTAGACAATTTTTTTTCTTTTGCCCCAGTGACAATTGGAGTTTCAAAATTTTTGGTGTAATTGGACCAAGAATTATCAATAAAGCTTCATTACAGACATCTTACAGCTGATCAGTGCAGTCTGGGACTATAGTAAAGCATCCAGAGAGCTTCACCAGAGGTCACAGTGGACAAAGGGGTCCGTCTGTAACTATGGGTTGTCTGTAAGTCGGGTGTCCTTAAGTAGGGGACCGCCTGTACTTACCTTTTTTTCTAGAAGCAACACAATTACAAGTAAGCTATAGTTAGTAAGCTGTGTATAGTCAATTCCCAGTATATATACTTATTGTGGTGGGTGGGGTGGTGGGAGTGGATTGCACCAGTATATTTTTATCTTAGAAAATGAAACAAAAAGTTAAATTTTATAAACAGGAAAAAATAAATGGTATAAAAGGTCAATGTAGAGATGTAACCTCTACGGCTTTCCATATGATTCCATGAATATTGAAACCCCCCAGTGGAATGGGGCCAGGGTAAGAAAAAAATAAAAGGATTCATGCTTATCTAACCCCAGCTCCTGGTTCACTCTGGTACTTGGGATTTTGGTCCTACACCAGACTGGAAGTTTTGAACGGTCACATCATCCTTGTGCAGCATGGACCAGAGACCAACACTGGAAGTAACATTCCATGATTGAGGAGGCTACGTTTTGAATTATGAAGTTCCACCAGTCTGGTGCAATGCCAAAACCAGAATGGAACTGGTTGCTGGGGTGGGATAAGTATGTGTTCTTTTCAATGGCGGATCTTCTACCTGGACTCTATATGAATATTAGGTTAAAAAAGAGAAAACGCTATAGTCAGCTACATCTTCTTCTCACTGCGGCTCCATCTTCTTCTCACTGCGGTCACCAAAAATAATTGATGCATCCAGGGAGTTTTCATCTCAGCATTATACCAAGATAATCTATGAGACATAAGGATACCTAGGTAGTAGGTTTTAAGATATGGAAAACCTAGAGCACCAAATTTTTTATGTTTAATCAAAATATCTTTAGCAAAGTGGGGTTTTTCCCCAGTCTATACAAAGCAAGAGGTTGCAGTTTGGGCTTTGCTAAGAAAGCAGGGATGGCGCCAGCACTGGGCATACCTGGGCAAGTGCCGGGCCTAGATCTTCTGTTTTTATGGCTTTTTGCTGCATAACGTGCCCTTAAAGGAAACCTACCATGAGAAGTAGATCTGATGGGAGATTCCTCCTGCTGCCTCTGCCCTAATCTGTAATTTAATAACCCTGGAACCCTACTTGTTAAAAACTTTATACCTTGCGCTGTGTATTCCTATGGAGAGGGGCGGGGGTGAGCGGCGCTCTCCCCCTCCTCCTCTCCCCAGCACTGCCCCGTGCCTACCGTGCCATGGTATGGCGGGCAACGGCAGTGTGCATGTAGCTTTATACTGTATACCTCAAAAACCGTCCAAGTTCGCACAATGGGCCATATGAAATGACTCCTTTGGACTATCTGTGGGGGCCCAGTCCAAACTGCGTCAGCGGTGACTCCAGTTGTTGGAGATGTTGGTCTATTCTTCTTCTACCAAAACAGGTGAGGTTCTTGCCAGAGAGGTAGATGACGGAGTCTCAATATTTCAGCACTTCAATAGGGTGAAGTCTACCTCAAGGGCTCTCATTACATGGGTAACTCCACTTTTAGTGACCATCCGGCGGACTGGAAATTTCCATTAATTAAGATCTTGTTATAATGAAGAGCCTTAGTGATGGGGTGCAATTGTTTACGTAGTTGCAATGTTGCCGCAGAGACATCCGCGTATAGTGAGATTTCGTTGCATGGTTCAGGAAGTGTGTCCACTTTGGGAATGCTTTCATGAGCTTCTCTTTGACTGTATATAGATGTATCCTCACTAGAACATCTCTAGGTGTAGATTTATCTATTTGTCTCGGAACACAATCAAGCGAGATCGTGTGGGGAAGTGTCCGACAGGATAGCTTTGATCAGCTTTTACAGAGAGGTTGACAGATGGAATAAACTCTGAGATACCCCTGAACTTGACGTTAATTCGGAGCGTCCTGTCTTCCAAATTCTCCATATTGGCACACATATCATGAATTTTAGATTCCAGTTTATAGTGGGCATCAATAAGCTTGTTACTCCAACCTGTTTTTTAATATGGTCAGTCTTATCTCCTACTGATTGGATAACGGATGTAACAAGTCCTTCCGGAAAGGCTTACAGAGTATGGATAGCATCTCCTTCATGGATGCCCGTGTGACGGTATTCTCTGATGCTAGTAGTGTAGCAGATGGATCTAGCTCCTCAGCAGTGGCTTCTGTGAAGGGGGCATCATGCGCTCCCGCTGGTTGTAAGGCATCTGCATGCTGCATAGCAGGACTGTGGGCTTGTGTGAAGAGCCCAGGATAGTGCCAGTCTGTGTTACCATCAGATCGGCCGATATCTTCTCATACCTGGGAACTCTGAAAAACGGAGGCACTTAGTGAACCGGCCACCGAGGGCGGTCTGTTCACTAAGTGAGACTATCCGTCTTTGTCAAGTGGCAGAGACTCTCGGTGCACAGCGAGGTCAGCGCCATCACGGATTGCAGCCGATGAGGGAGAAAAGTAAATTTCTGGCTCTACCCAGGGTTTTCCTCTTTTTGGTCATGTTGAGAGGTGTCAGGGAGCACTTCAGGGCAAAGTGGGGTCCCAAAATCGCTGTGGGTAGTCGCTATTGTGGTAAGTGCAGGACAGAGCAGCAGTCTCACACAACTATCCTAGATGGCAGCCAAACCACTCCCTCACTATGGGGCGCATTTCCGTCGGGTTTCGCGACTTTTTTTTTTTCGTTTTGCGCTAAATTGCCCCGGGTTTTTGGTGCACGCGATCGGATTGTGTCCCATCGGCGCCGACTTGCGTGAAACACAAATCAGGGGTGTGGACGTCGGACAACCCGAGTGATTCGGACAAACTGTGCAATTTAAAAAGCAAATTGTGTCGCAAGATCAAGCACTTACATGCATCGGGAAGAAGAAGGTGAACTCCAGCGGATCTCAGCGGGGAAAGCGACACATGCAGGAAATTAGATGCACAATCTTGAATCACGGCAGACCTGAATCATCGTCGGACAACGCACCGCGGGGATCATGATGGGACGGGCAAGTAAATGTGCCCCAATGTGCTCTAACTTTGACCTAATAATAATATTAATAATGGAATGTATAACGTAACCTGGTAGGTGTGAACTGACCCTTAAACCCCTTTCAAGTGAATGGGAGCTGATTTACATCTGATAAATGAGGGTATAGTAGAGTGTGTGTGTGTGTTTTTTTGTTTTTTTTTTATACCAGATACTTTCGGGAATGCACAGCATTAGGAAAGAGGAAGTTGCATTTCATTGGACTATAAAGAACCTTCTTGCATGAGACCGATAAGAGATTTAAATAGCCTTTCTGTAAAGACCTGTGAGTATACAGTGCTCATAACACTGATGTTTCCTGGAATGTTTTCATGGGACATTACTCAATAAAACATGTCATTTTTATAGCAATTTTTGTAAAGGGGATTTTTTTTCGGTTTTCTTATGAACTTTATCACCCTTCCCTGATGAAGTCTCTATAGGCCAGGGGTGCACAACCTTTTTCGGCCCAAGAGCCGAATTGTCATGCCACAAACCTTCAGGGGACTGCACTATTAACCAAAACCCTAGATGCACCAAAAACCATAGTACAGAGTAAATACCCCCCAGAAACCACTACTGCATAATTTTGCAGCTATATAGTAACACAGACCTCAGAGCAGACTCCAATACAGCGCACAAACAAGACAATATTAACGATGGTGGAAATTGTCTGAACCCATGCAGCAAGTAATTGTGTATAATTGGCTGCACACAGGGGCTCTGGAAGACCCCAGTACTGTGCCCTCCCTGCAGCCAACTGCACCTCTCCCTGAGGTGAAAAGAATATAACTACTATAATACTGCCCCCTATGTACAAGAATATAACTACTATAATACTGCCCCTATGTACAAGAATATAACTACTATAATACTGCCCCCTATGTACAAGAATATAACTACTATAATACTGCCCCCTATGTACAAGAATATAACTACTATAATACTGCCCCCTATGTACAAGAATATAAATACTATAATACTGCCCCCAATGTACAAGAATATAACTACTATAATACTGCCCCCTATGTACAAGAATATAACTACTATAATACTGCCCCCTATGTACAAGAATATAACTACTATAATACTGCCCCTATGTACAAGAATATAACTATTATAATACTGCCCCCTATGTACAGGAATATAACTACTATAATACTGCCTCCTAGGTACAAGAATATAACTACTATAATACTGCCCCCTATGTACAAGAATATAACTACTATAATACTGCCCCCTATGTACAAGAATATAAATACTATAATACTGCCCCCAATGTACAAGAATATAACTACTATAATACTGCCCCCTATGTACAAGAATATAACTACTATAATACTGCCCCCTATGTACAAGAATATAACTACTATAATACTGCCCCTATGTACAAGAATATAACTACTATAATACTGCCCCCTATGTACAGCAATATAACTACTATAATACTGCCCCCTATGTACAAGAATATAACTACTATAATACTGCCCCCTTTGTACAAGAATATAACTACTATAATACTGCCCCTATGTACAGGAATATAGCTACTATAATACTGCCCCCCTATGTACAGGAATATAACTGCTATAATACTGCCCCTATGTACAAGAATATAACTACTATAATACTGCCCCCTATGTACAGGAATATAACTACTATAATACTGCCCCCTATGTACAAGAATATAGCTACTATAATACTGCCCCCTATGTACAAGAATATAACTACTATAATACTGCCCCCTATGTACAGGAATATAGCTACTATAATACTGCCCCCCTATGTACAGGAATATAACTACTATAACACTACCCCCTATGTACAAGAATATAACTACTATAATACTGTCCCCTATGTACAAGAATATAATATAATACTGCCCCCTATGTACAAGAATATAACTACTATAATACTGCCCCCTATGTACAAGAATATAACTACTAGAATACTGCCCCCTATGTACAGCAATATAACTACTATAATACTGCCCCCTATGTACAAGAATATAACTACTATAATACTGCCCCCTTTGTACAAGAATATAACTACTATAATACTGCCCCTATGTTCAGGAATATAGCTACTATAATACTGCCCCCCTATGTACAGGAATATAACTGCTATAATACTGCCCCTATGTACAAGAATATAACTACTATAATACTGCCCCCTATGTACAGGAATATAACTACTATAATACTGCCCCCTATGTACAAGAATATAGCTACTATAATACTGCCCCCTATGTACAAGAATATAACTACTATAATACTGCCCCCTATGTACAGGAATATAACTACTATAATACTGCCCCCTATGTACAAGAATATAACTGCTATAATACTGCCCCCTATGTACAAGAATATAACTACTATAACACTACCCCCTATGTACAAGAATATAACTACTATAATACTGCCCCCTATGTACAAGAATATAACTACTATAACACTACCCCCTATGTACAAGAATATAACTACTATAATACTGCCCCCTATGTACAAGAATATAACTACTATAATACTGCCCCCTATGTACAGGAATATAACTACTATAATACTGCCCCCTATGTACAAGAATATAACACTGACATATCTGACATAGAAACCAACCGCAATTCCAATGCAACAGAAACGTCAAAAAACGACAAAGTCAGGGCAAAGAAGCCTCTAAAAAATGTAGAAGAGCGGGCAGGAAACATTCCAAAAGAAATACCAGCAAAAACATATACAACTCGCCAGAACAAGAAATAAGTCACTCTCCACTGTACGACAACCACCGCTCTGCCTCTAATTCACTTTATTCCTTCCATGATGACATGTCTTCACAAAGCCAACTTTCCAATACATCTAGTGTGATCAATTTTCGGCCTGTACTCTCACCCGAGATCAGCTAAGAGTACTTAACAAGGGTCTGAGTTTTTCTCCCACGAACAACATGAATCTTTACCAAACCATTAAAGATGTAAATAGGTTCATACGGTTACTTACGGTAAAAAAACACTTTCATCAATCAGAAGCCTCGGTTACATCCACAACCCCTTCTAACACTGTTATGGCCGTTAATTCACGAGGACGAGAAAGATTCAGTCTCAAAAACACATTTCAAGAACAGGTCACTCTCACCAACCTATTGGAAATGGACACGGAAGAACCCGAATCTACTACCATCCTAAATACGTCACATGTGATAACCACCACCAATCCTTCGTTTTACCCTAATAACACCAGGTCTATAGAGATGGATCTTTTCCAAGAAAACGTGGAGGAAGACCTAAAAGTTCTTTGTAACAACACGCATTCTACATCTAATACCAGCAATTTAACAAAACAAGAATACAAAGCTATCTCTCAATTAAAGAACAACCCTTACATTTATGTGCGCCCATCCGATAAGGGAGGCTCGGTGATTGTCCTGGATAAGGACTTATACCAACAAGAAGTGGAAAAGATGCTGAATGATGACATAGTATATTGCAAACTCACGGGGGATCCCACTTCCACTATCTCAAATAACTTACAAGTATTATTGGATGAAGGCTTAAAATTAGGTCTATTTGACAAGAAGACAGCCGAGTACCTTTTACCTCCAGATCCAGTCACTCCCTCCTTTTATGCCCTGCCTAAATCACATAAAGCTATGTTTCCACCGCCTTTCAGGCCCATAGTGTCCAGTACAGGATCTTTAAATGAAAGATTGGGCATATGGCTTGACAAACTTCTTCAACCGTTAGTATCTCGCCTACCTGGTTTTCTACAAGATTCCAAATCCGTACTTACAGCCATGGAGGACTTTGACTGGACGGAAACTTCTGGATGGCTTACGTGCGATGTCACCGCACTCTACACTTCAATTCCACATTCAAGAGCGACGGAAGCCCTGGAATACCATCTAAGAAAATTTAGTAACTATGACGTCATGCTACAAGACTTTATGCTTATGGTTTTGCTATTCCTACTATCTAATAACTTTTTCACATTCAATTCTAGCTTCTATATACAGAAATTAGGATGCCCGATGGGTGGCAGTTTTTCGCCGTCATTGGCGAATTTGTATATGGCTGTGTGGGAAGAGCATTATCTTTTCACTTCACTTAACCCTTTTCTACCCTGCATTGTTTGGTATGGCAGATATATAGACGACTGTCTCCTGGTCTGGAATTCGGACCAGGAGACGGTCGGGCTGTTTGTCGATTACATCAACAAAAATTCCTATAATCTCAAATTTACCTATGAATATCAACCTAACCAAATTTCTTTTCTTGACATTAACTTAATCGGGGACATTACAAGTGGCAAGGTCCAAACCACACTCTACCGCAAAAAAACATCTGGCAACACTATACTACATTCTTCCAGTTGCCATGCTCCACACACCATCAAAAATCTCCCCATAGGTGAATATGTGCGGGCTAGGAGATCTTGTACCACAGAAAAAACGTTTTTACAAGAAGCTCACACCATCACCACACGTTTACAAGCCAGAGGATACACCAAAAAGCTTTGTAACAGGGCATTTAATATAGTGAGAAGCAGACCCCGCTCATCTTTTCTGCAACCTAAAGGGTCCACACTGCAGAAAAGATCCAAAATCACTTTCACTACGGAGTATAGCACGCAGTTCTATGATATTATCAAAGTCCTTAAGAGACATCTACCCATATTAGAACATGACACTATACTCAGGGAAGTGCTATCCGAAGGGGTTGCCTTTGTTTCATCCAGAGCCAGAACATTGGGCAATATTTTGTCCCCAAATACTTTTTCCACTAATACCGTAACTAAAACGTGGCTACAAACAAAAGGTAGTTACTGTTGCGGCGGGTCTAGATGCAACATCTGCAAATTCATTCCCAAAAAAACTTCTTTCGTTTCTGTAACTACTAATATTTCTTACCAGATCAAAACTTATATGAATTGTGAGTCGTCGCATGTAGTCTATCTTATACACTGCACCAAATGTTCCCTCCAGTACGTAGGCTGTACGGTCAGAAAATTAAAAGACAGTATCAGCGAGCATGTAACAGGAGCAAATCCTACCACTATCTCCAGCTCACGTAATCTGTCTGGTATCTCGAGACATTATAAGGATAAACACGCCGGGGTCATGAGTGGAATGATAGTGACGGCCATTGAGCATGTCACACGCCCAAATAGAGGTGGCAACTGGAAAAAATTATTATTAATGCGAGAAGCTTTCTGGATTCTAAATCTGGACACTCGCTTTCCCAAGGGATTAAATCATAAACAGGATTTGTTATACATATATTGACATAATCATTTCTAATGCACAAATACTTGCATGCAATCGTTAACATTACCTGTTAACATTTTTGCAAACATTACCTGTTACCATCCACACTGATTGAATCATAAACAGGATTTGTTATACATATATTGACATAATCATATCGAATGCACAAATACTTGCATGTAATCGTTAACATTACCTGTTAACATTTTTTGTAAACATCACCTGTTACCATCCACACTAACGAGCTAAGGGCACACCTCCTACAGGGTGTGGCACTCCCACGCCGGAAGTCCGCTTGTGCATACTGCATCCACTCTCATTTAAGTCTGGAGCGAGACACAGCAACTTAGGTATGACTAAGGACTAACATACTATAGTCCAAAACGCGTAACCGCTGTATTTTTGGTCGGTCCTGTGCGATTACCATTCATGTTACTTCCATGTTGTTCTACTATTGGAATTTTTCCTCTGTTTTTTAAGGATATGAAGAATAAATTTTTGGACATGTTTTAACACCGAGTCTTTTTCCTTTGGATCTACCGGATGTTGAATGCTGGATTCCCTTCCTTTGCTTTTTGCCATTGTTTGTTTCTATAACTACTATAATACTGCTCCCTATGTACAGGAATATAACTACTATAATACTGCTCCCTATGTACAGGAATATAACTACTATAATACTGCTCCCTATGTACAGGAATATAACTACTATAATACTGCCCCCTATGTACAAGAATATAACTACTATAATACTGCCCCCTATGTATACAGGAATATACTACTATTAACCCCCCCCCCCCCCCAGGTCTTCTCTCTCTCCTCTCTGACAACCCTCTCCTGCCCCCAGTTCTTGTTCCCCTCGCCACACTGTGCGCAGCTGTGTTCCGCAGGAGGCTGCATAGAGGAGAAGCCGGAGGGTCATGTTATGATGACATCATCACAGGTCCTCGAGTATCTCCTCTATTCAGTAGGGAAGCTCCTGTAGCGCTGTGTGCTTACTGCACACTTCTTTTCGAATGGGATAAAATTGCGGCCCTGCTGCTGCTGCACTAAATTGTATGACATTGACTACCACTCCCATCGTCCCTATCTCTCAGCATTGTAGGACGCTGGAATGTGGTGTTGGATGGGAGCTTCCGGACGGCCGGCGCGGGACATGTTAATATTTATGTTAATTATTTATGAAAAGCCCCCCCCCAGCCCTTCCCTAATTTATTTATTAGACTCGGGTAACCCCTTTTATTCCTTGTTTCATTCTCAGATTCTCCGAAGTTTCAGCACCTTGGACAGAGCACAGAATCCAGGAGCCCAGGATACAATCATTCCCAAAAATGTGAGTGTGGTCACCCGAGGGCACCTCAAATTACCTGGTGTATTAGGAACAGGGTTCCGGAGAGCACTGCAGACTTCTTAGATTAAAGCAGAGGTCAGGAATAGAGATGAGCGAACATACTCGTCCGAGCTTGATGCTCGTTTGAGCATTAGCGTACTCGTAACTGCTCGTTGCTCGGACGAGTATTTCGCCCGCTCGAGAAAATGGCAGCTCCCGCCGTTTTGCTTTTTGGCGGCCAGAAATAGAGCCAATCACAAGCCAGGAGACTCTGCACTCCACCCAGCATGACGTGGTACCCTTACACGTCGATAGCAGTGGTTGGCTGGCCAGATCAGGTGACCCTGGGATAGACTAGCCGCTGCCCGCGCTGCTCGGATCATTCTCTGTCTGGATGCCGCTAGGGAGAGAGCTGCTGCTGGTCAGGGAAAGCGTTAGGGTGTTCTATTAGCTTACTGTTAGGCAGGAGTGATTCTACAACAACCCAACAGCCCTTCTTAGGGCTACAATAACGTTATACTTTTTTTTTTTATTTGCTTGTGGCTGGGCTTGCTGGCACTAGTAGTGCAGCTAGTACCATATTGTGAGGAATTAGCAGGGGGACTTGCTACCGTTGTGTTTAGCTCTTAGTGACACACATATCCACCTCAAACACCAAAGTGGGAAAATTTATTAGGGGTTTGATTTCAATTAGGCACAGTCTGCCATTTACTTTTTATTTTACGTTTATTTTTTTAATAACTCAGCGTCATCTCATCTTGCATAGTAGTGTGCTTTAATACTTGGCTAGAAAATAGCCATAGGAGAATCCAAACGGCTTACTTACGCCTACAGTAGCGTTATATATATTTGATTTCTGGTTGATCTGCTGGTGGCTGTAGTTGCTGCAGTGCATCTACTAGCAAATTGTGAGCAATTTGGAGTGAGACTTGCGACCACTGTGTTTTGCGCTTAGTGACGCACATATCCATCGCAAAGACCGAAGTGGGAAAATTTATTAGGGCCCGGGGTTGGATTTCAATTAGGCACAGTCTGCCATTTCCTTTTTTATTTTACGTTTATTTTTTTCATAACTCAGCGTCATCTCATCTGGCATAGTAGTGTGCTTTAATACTTGGCTAGAAAATAGCCATAGGAGAATCCAAACGGCTTACTTACGCCTACAGTAGCGTTATATATATTTGATTTCTGGTTGATCTGCTGGTGGCTGTAGTTGCTGCAGTGCATCTACTAGCAAATTGTGAGCAATTTGGAGTGAGACTTGCGACCACTGTGTTTTGCGCTTAGTGACGCACATATTCATCGCAAAGACCGAAGTGGGAAAATTTATTAGGGCCCGGGGTTGGATTTCAATTAGGCACAGTCTGCCATTTCCTTTTTTATTTTACGTTTATTTTTTTCATAACTCAGCGTCATCTCATCTGGCATAGTAGTGTGCTTTCATACTTGGCTAGAAAATAGCCATAGGAGAATCCAAACGGCTTACTTACGCCTATAGTAGCGTTATATATATTTGATTTCTGGTTGATCTGCTGGTGGCTGTAGTTGCTGCAGTGCATCTACTAGCAAATTGTGAGCAATTTGGAGTGAGACTTGCGACCACTGTGTTTTGCGCTTAGTGACGCACATATCCATCGCAAAGACCGAAGTGGGAAAATTTATTAGGGCCCGGGGTTGGATTTCAATTAGGCACAGTCTGCCATTTCCTTTTTTATTTTACGTTTATTTTTTTAATAACTCAGTGTTATCTCATCTGGCATAGCAGTGTGCTTTCATACTTGGCTAGAAAATAGCCATAGCAATAGGATAGCATCGTTTGGTTTTAAAAACTAAAAAACACACAAAAAAAAAAACACAAAAAAAAGTTAAAAAAAAAATTAAAGTTATAACTCTCATTTTCAAAATGTTTAACCCGAGGGCTAGGGGTAGAGGACGAGGGCGGGGACGTGGGCGTCCAACTACTGCAGGGGTCAGAGGCCGTGGTCCTGGGCGGGGTGAGACACCATCTGCTTATGAGGGAGCAGGGGAACGCCGCAGAGCTACACTCCCTAGGTTCATGTCTGAAGTTACTGGGACTCGTGGTAGAGCACTGTTGAGGCCAGAACAGTGCGAACAGGTGATGTCGTGGATTGCCGACAATGCTTCGAGCAATTTGTCCACCAGTCAGTCTTCCACGCAGTCCACCCATGTCACCGAAATCGGCACTCCTCCAGCTCCTGCACCTCAGCCTCCTCCCCCCCAGTCTGCCCCCTCCCAGCAAAATTTGCCATTTGAACCGGCATACTCTGAGGAACTGTTTTCTGGACCCTTCCCACAGTCACAAACCACTTGTCCGGTTGCTGATGAGCAATTTTCCGATGCCCAGGTTTTCCACCAGTCGCAGTCTGTGGGTGATGATGACCTTGTTGACGTACTGGAAGAAGTGTGTAAAGAGGTGTCCGACGATGAGGAGACACGGTTGTCAGACAGTGGGGAAGTTGTTGTCAGGGCAGGAAGTCCGAGGGGGGAGCAGACTGAGGGATCGGAGGATGATGAGGTGACAGACCCAAGCTGGGTTGAAAGGCCGGGTGAACACAGTGCTTCTGAGACGGAGGAGAGTCCTCGACCAGAACAGGTTGGAAGAGGCAGTGGTGGGGCCAGACGGAGAGGCAGGGCCAGAGCTGGTGCATCAGCGCCAAATGTGTCAACTAGTGAAGCTCCCGTGGCGAGGGCTCCTGTGGCGAGGGCTAGATTTTCAGAAGTCTGGAGGTTCTTTAAGGAAACACCGGATGACCGACGGACTGTGGTGTGCCACATTTGCCAAACCAGGATCAGCAGGGGTTCCACCACTAATAGCTTAACTACCACCAGTATGCGCAGGCATATGAATGCTAAACACCCCACTCAGTGGCAACAAGCGCGTTCACCTCCGGCCGTGCACACCACTGCTCCTTCCCCTGTGTCAGCTGATAGTCAGCCCCCTGCCCAGGACCCTGCCACAAAAACCCCATCGTCGCCTCCACGATCCTCCACAGCATCCACCAACGTTCAGCTCTCCATACCCCAGACGCTGGAGCGGAAACGCAAATATAGTGCAACCCACCCGCACGCCCAAGCCCTTAATGTGCACATCTCCAGATTGCTAAGCCTGGAGATGCTGCCCTATAGGCTAGTAGAGACCGAGGCCTTTCGCAGCCTCATGGCGGCGGCCGCCCCTCGGTATTCGGTCCCCAGCCGCCACTACTTTTCCCGATGTGCCGTCCCAGCCCTGCACCAGCACGTGTCAGACAACATAATCCGTGCCCTGACCAACGCCGTTTCTGACAAGGTCCACCTGACCACGGACACGTGGACGAGTGCTGCCGGGCAGGGCCACTATATATCGCTGACGGCACATTGGGTTAACTTGGTGGAGGCTGGGACCGAGTCTGACCCTGCGGCTGGTCATATACTGCCGACGCCGAGGATTGCGGGGCCTACCTCGGTCCAGGTGTTTCAGGCCTACTATGCCTCCTCCTCCTCCCACCCCTCCTCCACCTCCTCCGCCGAACGACCATCCGTGGGCATGGCGCCATCAGTCGGTAGCTCTAGGCACAGCAGCAGTGCCGTCGCTAAGCGACAGCAGGCGGTGCTCAAACTGCTGAGCCTAGGCGATAAAAGGCACACCGCCCAAGAACTTTTACAGGGCATCACGGCGCAGACTGATCTGTGGCTGGCACCGCTGAACCTGAAGCCAGGCATGGTTGTGTGTGACAACGGCCGTAACCTGGTGGCGGCTCTGCAACTCGGCAGACTGACACATGTGCCATGCCTGGCCCATGTGTTAAATCTGATAGTTCAGCGTTTCCTCAAGACATACCCCAATCTGTCTGATTTGCTCACGAAGGTGCGCCGCATCTGTGCGCATTTCAGGAAGTCCAGCACAGATGCTGCCACTCTCAGGGCAGCGCAGCGCCGCCTCCAACTGCCCGCTCACCGACTGTTGTGCGACGTGCCCACGAGGTGGAATTCAACATTAACCATGTTATCCAGAGTTTACCAGCAGCGCAGAGCGATTGTAGACTGCCAGATGTCAACTTCCACCAGAACTGGTAGTCAGGTCAGTCAGCTTCCTCAAGTCTACAAAGAGGAGTGGACGTGGATGTCTGATATCTGTCAGGTGCTGAGTAACTTTGAGGAGTCAACACAGATGGTCAGTGGCGATGCCGCCATCATCAGCCTCACCATCCCGCTGCTTGGCCTGTTGAAAAACTCTCTGGTCAGCATGAAGTCGGAAGCTTTGCGCTCCTCACAAGAGACGGGGGAAGAAGATTCCCTTGTTGATAGCCAAAGCACCCTTAGGTCTGTTTCTCAGCGCATATCGGAGGAGGTGGAGGTGGAGGAGGATGAGGAGGAAGAGGAGGAGAATGTTGGCGAGACACAAGAGGGGACCATTGTTGAGTCCTCCACTGTTCAGCGTGTATGGGCAGAAGAAGAGGAGTTGGAGGAGTTGGAGGAGGAGGAAATGGACAGTCAGGCCAGTGAGGGGAGTGAATTCTTACGCGTTGGTACTCTGGCGCATATGGCAGATTTCATGCTAAGCTGCCTATCCCGTGACCCTCGCGTTCAAAGAATTTATTCCAGCACCGATTACTGGGTGTTCACTCTCCTGGACCCACGGTACAAGCAAAATCTTTCCACTCTCATCCCTGGAGAGGAAAGGAGTGTGAGAATGCATGAATACCAGCAGGCCCTGGTGCACAAGCTGAAACAGTATTTCCCTTCTGACAGCGCTAGCGGCAGAGTGCGTAGTTCTGCGGGACAAGTAGCGAGGGAGAGTAGGCGAGCAGGCAGCTTGTCCAGCACTGGCAAGGGTACGCTTTACAAGGCTTTTGCCAGCTTTATGTCACCCCAGCAAGACACTGTCACCGGTCCCCAGTCTCGGCAGAGTAGGGCTGATCTTTACAGAAAGATGGTGAGGGAGTACGTAGCTGACCATACCATCGTCCTAAATGATCACACAGCTCCCTACAACTACTGGGTTTCAAAGCTGGACATGTGGCACGAACTGGCGCTGTACGCCTTGGAGGTTCTTGCCTGCCCTGCCGCTAGCGTCTTGTCCGAGCGGGTTTTCAGTGCAGCTGGTGGCATCATCACCGATAAGCGTACACGCCTGTCGACTGACAGCGCTGACAGGCTGACGCTTATCAAGATGAATAAAGCCTGGATTTCTCCTAATTTCCAATCTCCACCAGGTGAAGGAAGCTCAACCTGAATAATGTATCCACTCCTCCTCCTCCTCATTTTCCTCCTTCTCCTCCTCTTTGTACAGTAAGGCAGAGGAAACTGGCTATTTTTTGACAGGGCCCACTGGCTCTAGCAATAGTACTTTATGCATTTAATTTTTATGGAGGGCCACCGACCCGGTCCTCTGTTTTAAACAATTTTTGGGAGTGCCACATACAGGCACTCAATCTATTCAATTTTTCTGGAGGGCCACCTACCTGCTCCTCTGGTTTGAAAACTTTTTTGGACTGCCACATACAGGCACTCAATCTATTCAATTTTTCTGGAGGGCCACCTACCTGCTCCTCTGGTTTGAAAACTTTTTTGGACTGCCACATACAGGCACTCAATCTATTCCATTTTTCTGGAGGGCCACCTACCTGCTCCTCTGGTTTGAAAACTTTTTTGGACTGCCACATACAGGCACTCAATCTATTCCATTTTTCTGGAGGGCCACCTACCTGCTCCTCTGGTTTGAAAACTTTTTTGGACTGCCACATACAGGCACTCAATCTATTCCATTTTTCTGGAGGGCCACCTACCTGCTCCTCTGGTTTGAAAACTTTTTTGGACTGCCACATACAGGCACTCAATCTATTCCATTTTTCTGGAGGGCCACCTACCTGCTCCTCTGGTTTGAAAACTTTTTTGGACTGCCACATACAGGCACTATCCAAATTGAATTGTCTCCATAGCAGCCTCCACACGTTGTCTCCATTGCTACCTCCAAAAGTCGTCCATATAGCTGCCTCCATACATCGTCCCTTTATCAAACGAGGTGTGTCAGGCCGAAATTTGGGTTGTTTTCATGGATTCCACATCAAAGTTGTTAACTTTGTCGCCACCCTGCTGTGTTATCCACAAAATACACTGGCAAACTTTTACCATTTACGGATATTATTTCAGCGCTTCTTGCGCATCTGTTTACATTCCCCTCACCCGCCATATCCTAAACTTATAAGAACGCTACTACACTTGATCTTATACAAAAGGTTCTTAGAAGTGCTGTTTGGGGAGTAGCCTAGAGACAGGGGCTTGGATTGGCGAAAGCTCGCCTGGCAGCGGAGCGCCAGCTCCATGCCAAGAACCAACTAACATAGTTTTAACTGCAGCACCTTTAATCTACTACTAGTTCACTGCCTCCATACATTGCCGCCTTATCAAACGTGCTGTGTCAGGCAGAATTTTGGATTGTTTTCATGGCTTCCACAACAAACTTGTTAACTTTGTCGCCACCCTGCTGTGTAATCCTCAAAATATACTGGCAAACTTTTACCATTTACGGATATTATTTCAGCGCTTCTTGCGCATCTGTTTACATTCCCCTCACCCGCCATATTCCAAACTTATAAGAACGCTACTACACTTAACTTGGTGCAGGCTGGGACCGAGTCTCACCCTGGGGCTGGTCATATACTGCCGACGCAGAGGATTGCGGGGCCTACCTCGGTCCAGGTGTTTCAGGCCTACTATGCCTCCTCCTCCTCCCACCCCTCCTCCACCTCCTCCTCCTCCGAATTACCATCTGTGGGCATGGCGCCATCAGTCGGTAGCTCTAGGCACAGCAGCAGTGCCGTCGCTAAGCGACAGCAGGCGGTGCTCAAACTGCTGAGCCTAGGTGATAAAAGGCACACCGCCCAAGAGCTATTACAGGGCATTCCACATCAAACTTGTTAACTTTGTCGCCACCGTGCTGTGTAAGCCACAAAATATACTGGAAAACTTTTTTCATTTACGGATATTATTTCAGCGCTTCTTGCGCAGATGTTTACATTCCCCTCACCCGCCATATCCCAAACTTATAAGAACGCTACTACACTTGATCTTATACAAAAGGTTCTTAGAAGTGCTGTTTGGGGAGTAGCCTAGAGACAGGGGCTTGGATTGGCGAAAGCTCGCCTGGCAGCGGAGCGCCAGCTCCATGCCAAGAACCAACTAACATAGTTTTAACTGCAGCACCTTTAATCTACTACTAGTTCACTGCCTCCATACATTGCCGCCTTATCAAACGTGCTGTGTCAGGCAGAATTTTGGGTTGTTTTCATGGCTTCCACAACAAACTTGTTAACTTTGTCGCCACCCTGCTGTGTAATCCTCAAAATATACTGGCAAACTTTTACCATTTACGGATATTATTTCAGCGCTTCTTGCGCATCTGTTTACATTCCCCTCACCCGCCATATTCCAAACTTATAAGAACGCTACTACACTTAACTTGGTGCAGGCTGGGACCGAGTCTCACCCTGGGGCTGGTCATATACTGCCGACGCAGAGGATTGCGGGGCCTACCTCGGTCCAGGTGTTTCAGGCCTACTATGCCTCCTCCTGAGCACATGCTCACAGTAGATAGGTAGCCACAGCACAGGCTCACAGTAGATAGGTAGCCACAGCACATGCTTCCCAGAAGATGGGTAGTCACAGCACATGCCCTGCAGTAGATGGGTAGCCCCAGCACTTGCTTGCAAGAAGATAGGTAGTCACAGCACATGCCTCCCAGTAGATAGGTAGCCCCAGTACACACCCCCATTAGATAGGTAGCCACAGCACATGCTTCCCAGAAGATGGGTAGTCATAGCACATGCCCTACAGTAGATGGGTAGCCCCAGCACATGCTTGCCAGAAAATAGGTAGTCACAGCACATGCCTCCCAGTAGATAGTTAGCCCCAGAACATACCCCCATTAGATAGGTAGCCACAGCACATACCCCCATTAGATATCCACAGCACCTACTTCCCAGAAGATAGGTTGTCACAGGAAAAAAAAAACGAATATTCATCTACCTGCGCTCCCTGCAGCCAGCTCCTCATAAATCCCACGCTCTTCTCTTTGACCCAGGCTTAGATGATGGCGGCGATGGCGCCTGAGTCGCACAAAAGATGTAGGCAGCAGTAACATCGCTGAATGTGTCCTGTGATCAGTCTAACACACACAGCAGCCATCACTATTCATTAAAGATCTGTCAACAAACAAAAAAGAGCCAGCAAAAGAGCCACATCTGGCTCCCGAGCCATAGGTTCCCTACCCCTGGATTAAAGTCTATAGTAACAAACTAGCTTTTGCACCAAACTTTTTGTGTGTGTTTTTTTGCACCACCCATTATTGTTTTATTTTAGCAGAAATGTTACAAAGTGGGACCCCAATTACTCTTAAATTTCTGACAACACTCAGCACTGGTTTCCCATAACACTGGTTTCCATTTCTCCTAAGGGTATGTGTTGCACCTTTCTTTGGCACTTCCGCAGTATCACAGGGGCCCACTTGATATAATGATTTTGGAGACAACCCCTCCATCAACCTCTTGCAAGTAGACCCTTCTAGCTCCCAGATTTGGTTGTTTTTTACTGGGACTTCTTCTTGGTAAAAGGTAAGAATTTATACTTATCCTTGTGTATTCTTCATTCTAAATATGACTGGATGATGATATCTAACATAACAAAATAAATGAAGTTCTTTATAGAGATATTATATTATGTATATAAAATGTATGGGTCATAACTAGAGATGAGCGAACATACTCGTCCGAGCTTGATGCTCGATCGAGCATTAGCGTACTCGTAACTGCTCGTTGCTCGGACGAGTATTTCGCCCGCTCGAGAAAATGGCAGCTCCCGCCGTTTTGCTTTTTGGCGGCCAGAAACAGAGCCAATCACAAGCCAGGAGACTCTGCACTCCACCCAGCATGACGTGGTACCCTTACACGTCGATAGCAGTGGTTGGCTGGCCAGATCAGGTGACCCTGGGATAGACTAGCCCCTGCCTGCGCTGCTCGGATCATTCTGTGTCTGGATGCCGCTAGGGAGAGAGCTGCTGCTGGTCAGGGAAAGCGTTAGGGTGTTCTATTAGCTTACTGTTAGGCAGGAGTGATTCTACAACAACCCAACAGCCCTTCTTAGGGCTACAATAACGTTATACTTTTTTTTTTTATTTGCTTGTGGCTGGGCTTGCTGGCACTAGTAGTGCAGCTAGTACCATAATGTGAGGAATTAGCAGGGGGACTTGCTACCGTTGTGTTTAGCTCTTAGTGACACACATATCCACCTCAAACACCAAAGTGGGAAAATTTATTAGGGGTTTGATTTCAATTAGGCACAGTCTGCCAGTTTCTTTTTATTTTACGTTTATTTTTTTCATAACTCAGCGTCATCTCATCTGGCATAGTAGTGTGCTTTAATACTTGGCTAGAAAATAGCCATAGGAGAATCCAAACGGCTTACTTACGCCTACAGTAGCGTTATATATATTTGATTTCTGGTTGATCTGCTGGTGGCTGTAGTTGCTGCAGTGCATCTACTAGCAAATTGTGAGCAATTTGGAGTGAGACTTGCGACCACTGTGTTTTGCGCTTAGTGACGCACATATCCATCGCAAAGACCGAAGTGGGAAAATTTATTAGGGCCCGGGGTTGGATTTCAATTAGGCACAGTCTGCCATTTCCTTTTTTATTTTACGTTTATTTTTTTCATAACTCAGCGTCATCTCATCTGGCATAGCAGTGTGCTTTCATACTTGGCTAGAAAATAGCCATAGCAATAGGATAGCATCGTTTGGTTTTAAAAACTAAAAAACACACAAAAAAAAAAAACACAAAAAAAAGTTAAAAAAAAAATTAAAGTTATAACTCTCATTTTCAAAATGTTTAACCCGAGGGCTAGGGGTAGAGGACGAGGGCGGGGACGTGGGCGTCCAACTACTGCAGGGGTCAGAGGCCGTGGTCCTGGGCGGGGTGAGACACCACCTGCTTATGAGGGAGCAGGGGAACGCCGCAGAGCTACACTCCCTAGGTTCATGTCTGAAGTTACTGGGACTCGTGGTAGAGCACTGTTGAGGCCAGAACAGTGTGAACAGGTGATGTCGTGGATTGCCGACAATGCTTCGAGCAATTTGTCCACCAGTCAGTCTTCCACGCAGTCCACCCATGTCACCGAAATCGGCACTCCTCCAGCTCCTGCACCTCAGCCTCCTCCCCCCCAGTCTGCCCCCTCCCAGCAAAATTTGCCATTTGAACCGGCATACTCTGAGGAACTGTTTTCTGGACCCTTCCCACAGTCACAAACCACTTGTCCGGTTGCTGATGAGCAATTTTCCGATGCCCAGGTTTTCCACCAGTCGCAGTCTGTGGGTGATGATGACCTTGTTGACATACTGGAAGAAGTGTGTAAAGAGGTGTCCGACGATGAGGAGACACGGTTGTCAGACAGTGGGGAAGTTGTTGTCAGGGCAGGAAGTCCGAGGGGGGAGCAGACTGAGGGATCGGAGGATGATGAGGTGACAGACCCAAGCTGGGTTGAGAGGCCGGGTGAACACAGTGCTTCTGAGACGGAGGAGAGTCCTCGACCAGAACAGGTTGGAAGAGGCAGTGGTGGGGCCAGACGGAGAGGCAGGGCCAGAGCTGGTGCATCAGCGCCAAATGTGTCAACTAGTGAAGCTCCCGTGGCGAGGGCTCCTGCGGCGAGGGCTAGATTTTCAGAAGTCTGGAGGTTCTTTAAGGAAACACCGGATGACCGACGGACTGTGGTGTGCCACATTTGCCAAACCAGGATCAGCAGGGGTTCCACCACTAATAGCTTAACTACCACCAGTATGCGCAGGCATATGAATGCTAAACACCCCACTCAGTGGCAACAAGCGCGTTCACCTCCGGCCGTGCACACCACTGCTCCTTCCCCTGTGTCAGCTGATAGTCAGCCCCCTGCCCAGGACCCTGCCACAAAAACCCCATCGTCGCCTCCACGATCCTCCACAGCATCCACCAGCGTTCAGCTCTCCATACCCCAGACGCTGGAGCGGAAACGCAAATATAGTGCAACCCACCCGCACGCCCAAGCCCTTAATGTGCACATCTCCAGATTGCTAAGCCTGGAGATGCTGCCCTATAGGCTAGTAGAGACCGAGGCCTTTCGCAGCCTCATGGCGGCGGCCGCCCCTCGGTATTCGGTCCCCAGCCGCCACTACTTTTCCCGATGTGCCGTCCCAGCCCTGCACCAGCACGTGTCAGACAACATAATCCGTGCCCTGACCAACGCCGTTTCTGACAAGGTCCACCTGACCACGGACACGTGGACGAGTGCTGCCGGGCAGGGCCACTATATATCGCTGACGGCACATTGGGTTAACTTGGTGGAGGCTGGGACCGAGTCTGACCCTGCGGCTGGTCATATACTGCCGACGCCGAGGATTGCGGGGCCTACCTCGGTCCAGGTGTTTCAGGCCTACCATGCCTCCTCCTCCTCCCACCCCTCCTCCACCTCGTCCTCCGAACGACCATCCGTGGGCATGGCGTTATCAGTCGGTAGCTCTAGGCACAGCAGCAGTGCCGTCGCTAAGCGATAAAAGGCACACCGCCCAAGAACTATTACAGGGCATCACGGCGCAGACTGATCTGTGGCTGGCACCGCTGAACCTGAAGCCAGGCATGGTTGTGTGTGACAACGGCCGTAACCTGGTGGCGGCTCTGCAACTCGGCAGACTGACACATGTGCCATGCCTGGCCCATGTGTTAAATCTGATAGTTCAGCGTTTCCTCAAGACATACCCCAATCTGTCTGATTTGCTCACGAAGGTGCGCCGCATCTGTGTGCATTTCAGGAAGTCCAGCACAGATGCTGCCACTCTCAGGGCAGCGCAGCGCCGCCTCCAACTGCCCGCTCACCGACTGTTGTGCGACGTGCCCACGAGGTGGAATTCAACACTGACCATGTTATCCAGAGTTTACCAGCAGCGCCGAGCGATTGTAGACTGCCAGATGTCAACTTCCACCAGAACTGGTAGTCAGGTCAGTCAGCTTCCTCAAGTCTACAATGAGGAGTGGACGTGGATGTCTGATATCTGTCAGGTGCTGAGTAACTTTGAGGAGTCAACACAGATGGTCAGTGGCGATGCCGCCATCATCAGCCTCACCATCCCGCTGCTTGGCCTGTTGAAAAACTCTCTGGTCAGCATGAAGTGGGAAGCTTTGCGCTCCTCACAAGAGACGGGGGAAGAAGATTCCCTTGTTGATAGCCAAAGCACCCTTAGGTCTGTTTCTCAGCGCATATCGGAGGAGGTGGAGGTGGAGGAGGATGAGGAGGAAGAGGAGGAGAATGTTGGCGAGACACAAGAGGGGACCATTGTTGAGTCCTTCACTGTCGAGTGTGTATGGGCAGAAGAAGAGGAGTTGGAGGAGTTGGAGGAGGAGGAAATGGACAGTCAGGCCAGTGAGGGGAGTGAATTCTTACGCGTTGGTACTCTGGCGCATATGGCAGATTTCATGCTAGGCTGCCTATCCCGTGACCCTCGCGTTCAAAGAATTTATTCCAGCACCGATTACTGGGTGTTCACTCTCCTGGACCCACGGTACAAGCAAAATCTTTCCACTCTCATCCCTGGAGAGGAAAGGAGTGTGAGAATGCATGAATACCAGCAGGCCCTGGTGCACAAGCTGAAACAGTATTTCCCTTCTGACAGCGCTAGCGGCAGAGTGCGTAGTTCTGCGGGACAAGTAGCGAGGGAGAGTAGGCGAGCAGGCAGCTTGTCCAGCACTGGCAAGGGTACGCTTTACAAGGCTTTTGCCAGCTTTATGTCACCCCAGCAAGACACTGTCACCTGTCCCCAGTCTCGGCAGAGTAGGGCTGATCTTTACAGAAAGATGGTGAGGGAGTACGTAGCTGACCATACCATCGTCCTAAATGATCACACAGCTCCCTACAACTACTGGGTTTCAAAGCTGGACATGTGGCACGAACTGGCGCTGTACGCCTTGGAGGTTCTTGCCTGCCCTGCCGCTAGCGTCTTGTCCGAGCGGGTTTTCAGTGCAGCTGGTGGCATCATCACCGATAAGCGTACACGCCTGTCGACTGACAGCGCTGACAGGCTGACGCTTATCAAGATGAATAAAGCCTGGATTTCTCCTAATTTCCAATCTCCACCAGGTGAAGGAAGCTCAACCTGAATAATTTATCCACTCCTCCTCCTCCTCATTTTCCTCCTTCTCCTCCTCTTTGTACAGTAAAGCAGAGGAAACTGGCTATTTTTTGACAGGGCCCACTGGCTCTAGCTATAGTACTTTATGCATTAAATTTTTATGGAGGGCCACCGACCCGGTCCTCTGTTTTAAACAATTTTTGGGAGTGCCACATACAGGCACTCAATCTATTCAATTTTTCTGGAGGGCCACCTACCTGCTCCTCTGGTTTGAAAACTTTTTTGGACTGCCACATACAGGCACTCAATCTATTCCATTTTTATGGAGGGTCACCTACCTGCTCCTCTGGTTTGAAAACTTTTTTGGACTGCCACATACAGGCACTCAATCTATTCCATTTTTCTGGAGGGCCACCTACCTGCTCCTCTGGTTTGAAAACTTTTTTGGACTGCCACATACAGGCACTCAATCTATTCCATTTTTATGGAGGGCCACCTACCTGCTCCTCTGGTTTGAAAACTTTTTTGGACTGCCACATACAGGCACTATCCAAATTGAATTGTCTCCATAGCAGCCTCCACACGTTGTCTCCATTGCTACCTCCAAAAGTCGTCCATATAGCTGCCTCCATACATCGTCCCTTTATCAAACGAGGTGTGTCAGGCCGAAATTTGGGTTGTTTTCATGGATTCCACATCAAAGTTGTTAACTTTGTCGCCACCCTGCTGTGTTATCCACAAAATACACTGGCAAACTTTTACCATTTACGGATATTATTTCAGCGCTTCTTGCGCATCTGTTTACATTCCCCTCACCCGCCATATCCTAAACTTATAAGAACGCTACTACACTTAACTTGGTGCAGGCTGAGACCGAGTCTGACCCTGGGGCTGGTCATATACTGCCGACGCAGAGGATTGCGGGGCCTACCTCGGTCCAGGTGTTTCAGGCCTACTATGCCTCCACCTCCTCCCACCCCTCCTCCACCTCCTCTTCCTCCGAATTACCATCCGTGGGCATGGCGCCATCAGTCGGTAGCTCTAGGCACAGCAGCAGTGCCGTCGCTAAGCGACAGCAGGCGGTGCTCAAACTGCTGAGCCTAGGTGATAAAAGGCACACCGCCCAAGAGCTATTACAGGGCATTCCACATCAAACTTGTTAACTTTGTTGCCACCGTGCTGTGTAAGCCACAAAATATACTGGAAAACTTTTTTCATTTACGGATATTATTTCAGCGCTTCTTGCGCAGATGTTTACATTCCCCTCACCCGCCATATCCCAAACTTATAAGAACGCTGCTACACTTGATCTTATACAAAAGGTTCTTAGAAGTGCTGTTTGGGGAGTAGCCTAGAGACAGGGGCTTGGATTGGCGAAAGCTCGCCTGGCAGCGGAGCGCCAGCTCCATGCCAAGATCCAACTAACATAGTTTTAACTGCAGCACCTTTAATCTACTACTAGTTCACTGCCTCCATACATGGTCCCCTTATCAAACGAGCTGTGTCAGGCAGAATTTTGGATTGTTTTCATGGCTTCCATGTTAACTTTGTCGCCACCCCGCTGTGTAATCCACAAAATATACTGGCAAACTTTTATCATGTACCGATATTATTTGAGCGCTTCTTGCTCACCTCCTTTGGTTCCTCTCTGCCACCCATTGGTTTGAAGCCTGAGTCCATTTAGGGTATGTTGCCATGACACTCTCTAGCCTGCCACTGCTGCCGCTGCCTCTGCATGCCGTCCCCTATAGTGTCAGGGTCAATTATTGGATGTTTAAGATGCTATCTAGCCTCATTCGGTCACTCTGTCATGGCCATGCTGTTGCCCATAATTTTGGCATAATGGTGCGATTAAGCAGCCTCAGAGGCATCCATGCATGCTGCCCCTGCTGTTTCCTGTCCATTTCCATGGTGTTTCCATCCTTTTCTGAGGTTCCCAGGTGTTTGGCCAAGCTTCCCTGTGCAGAGCCTTGGTCCCCTTGAAAAACTTTCCCCGATGCTCGAGTGCTCGTTTCGAGTAACGAGCCCCATTGAAGTCAATGGGAGACTCGAGCATCGGGAAAAGTTCGTCTCGAATAACGAGTACCCGAGCATTTTAGTGCTCGCTCATCTCTAGTCATAACTTCTCAGTAAATCTCTTATAGATCGAGGCTTCATCCACAGATGATATCTAGTATCAGACATTTCTCCCACTGACAACTTGTATGTTGGAGATACATCCGGTCTTTTCAAAATCATTTAGCGTCATTTGTTTCCAAAGAAACAGAAAGTGAGAAAGCTCTCTGACAGCTTTGTCCCCTTCCTATCTGGCAGCAGTATTGTTTTTCTTAGGGTACATTGACACCGCGTATGTAATATACAACCGAGCGCTGGAGAGGAGGAGGGGTGAGCACTGCTCGCCCCTCCCCTCTTCATAGAGAAACATGCGGCAGACGCCTGCCCTATAAAGGCTTAGCTATGGGAGTGGTTAAGCAGCATGGAAGAGAAGGGAGCAACTAACACCCCCATTGAAAGTGTTAACACCCTAGGTAATAAAATCTAAAACCAGGACACCCCCACTCCTTAGAAAGTCGGGGACACCATTCAAATACTGAATCCAGTTGGATGGGCATCTCAATGGTTGTCATATCCAAGGACAGCTATCGTGTTTCTAAGAAACAACATGGATACATTTATGGCAAATTATCTTCACACACATTTTAGTGGGAGGGATTTCTAATGCTCTATTTCTGCAAATTTAGAGTCGTGCCCTTTCAATCAGTTGTTATATAAGGCATCTTCCAATAATCAGGTACAGCGCCACCATCAGACAGGGCAGGAAGAGAAGTCTCAGACTCCAGCCTCTCGATGGCCCAGGAGGTGCAGGAAAAGCATGTTGCTCTTGAGCTGCTGCTAACTGAGGGATCTGCAGATCCTGTAACCCCTTGGTGCCTGCTCTGCAGTTATCTCCTGGATGAGGAGGGTGCACGGCTGTGCTGAGGAATCGTCCTGCCATTTATCTCCTCCAGATTCCATGTTTATGATTAACTTCTGCAGTGGTCAATGGTGTCTGTAAATATAAGTGTCTATAAACACTCACTAATATACACAGTATATAAAGTCCGTGGGGATATTTATCAGCTTATTGCTAGCACTTGCAATTATTTTCCCCAATCTGCCACCTTTACGCCAGTGCGTCGTGAAGATGGGGGGGCATCCCGGGTGCGGTGATTATGTCCCTGTGCCTGCACACTTACTGTAGCCAGCAAATTTTCACAGATCAACTCTGTGCAGGCTATCATATGATAAATAACCCCTGTATGTGTAAATATGTATATAATGCATGTGTGTGTTTATATGGCTCCAAGCTCTGCCTTCACCATCTCAGGGCCACAAAAACCCTGAGGTGACTATTTCCTATTTATTTATTAAGTTCTTGAGCTAAGGGCCTACTGTGGAGGCACTTGGACCATTGCCTACCGTGGTGGCACTGCAATTGTTGGCTAATATGAGGGCATTGTAGTTGTTGGCTACTATGTGGGCATTGTGATTGTTGGCTACAGTGGTAGCTTTTTGACGGTTTTGGCTACTATAGGGGTACTGTGACTATTCTGGGTACTGTCAGGAGCTCTGTTACTATATTGATGACCTACATAGAGACAATCTTAGACTATGGGGCACATTTACTTACCCGTCCCGTTGACGCCACCGATCCAGATTGTCCGGCGAGGATTCGAAGCTGCCAAGATTCACTAAGATCGTGAGTCCAATTTCCTGCATGTGTCGCTTCCCCGCTCAGGTCCGCCGGACTTCACCTTCTTCTTCCTGGTGCATGTGAGTGCTGATCTTGCGACACAATTTCATTTTTAAATTCTGTGGTTTGTCCAACGGCCATGCCCCCCCGATTTGTGTCGCATGAAAGACGGTACCGATGCACAACAATCCAATTGCGTGCACCAAACACCTGGAGCTATTCCACGCAAAACAGAAAAATTCAGGAAACCCGACGGAAATACGTCCGACGGACCCTTAGTAAATGTGCCCCTATGTCTCATTTACCATCCAGTATCAGACACTGATAAATCGGTTGTGGTACAAGGATGCCTGTTTCACTCTTCATTGTAGTAATCTTGGTTCTATGTAGTAAGTTTTGTTATATTACTGTTGTTTTTCACCAAACCTCAGATCATATAAAACTCTGGACCATTGGGGAGGCCACAATCTCTTTACAGCCAATGATCCTGTGATAGGCTAAGTTTAATGTACGAGTCCTAATAAAAAATGTAATACACTTTATTGATTTATTTTTTAGTGTTTCTATTGTATGTTTTATGAAAGTGCACGTTCTATAAACTTCTTACTTGACTGGTTTATGGCTGTTGCTAACTTAGATATGGAGTATGGCATCTGCTGATAGTTGGGCACGCGCCCTGCTCTGATATCAAACAGGGCATTCTTACCCCTGCAGGGAACAGATACCATAGTAAATGTGTGAATTTGTATCCTCTTGGAGGAGATGCGGGCAGGAATCCTTTTAATAAATGTGCGGGGCTGTGCCCAGAGCAGGAACCACGCCATGGGGAATTACCATCATCTGTCTATATATGGTGTTTCTACATCTCTGAAGGCTTCCCCTATCACAAGGCACATTAATTGTGTAATGTTATTCAATAAATACATATTTAAACCTCACAATCTCCACTCTCTACTATGCCTTAGAGATACAGTACTGTGAACTTATCCACTAATCCTCAAATTTAATGCACAGGTATATAGAGATCTCTTACTATGCTATCTGAGCAGGGCGCATGCACAACTGTCTGCAGAACCTGTACTCTGTATCTAAGGGCTCATTCAAATGGCCGTACAGGGTTGGGGTTGGGTATGATTTAATAGCATGATTTGCGACCAGATCATGGCCCTGGTCAGGGCACGGTGAGCACACTGTAAAGAACTACAAAATAAATTAATAAAATATATATAATATATTGCAGGTTTTATTTTTCTCATACTTTTATTTTATTTTAAAAAATAATTGTTCAAAAGTTTAGTTGCGCTTTAAGCGTATGTTTACTAAATTCTTAGTGGCTGCCCCAATCAGATGCCTTTGTAACTTCTTGTAATCTTCCTTCTATATCCTATATATTTCTGGTTTTGACCACCTTTATGACAATATTAACCCTTATTAATGTCCTTTTCATCATACAACTTCCTTGTTTAAATATATATGTAAAACCATAGCACATCACCTGAAAGTGACTCCATCTAGAACCACTATCTACCCTCCATTGTGTGGTTACCCCCAACTTTTTTAAAACAACCTCTCACTTTGAAATCAGTATATATTCAATTAGTAAGTCGGAACTATATATTTTATAATGGTAGCTCCAGACAACATGCTGTCAAGGATTATCAATAAAGCTTCATTACAGACACTTTACATCTGATCATTGCAGCCTGGAACTATAGTAACATCCAGAGAGGTCACCAGAGGTCATAGTGGGCATAGAGGTCTGTCTTTAACTAGGGGTCGCGTGTCCTTAAGTAGGGGGCAGTCTGTATTCCTGTAAAACATTTAAGATAACAAATAGTGTTTCTTTATGTTTTTTTTTAATATTCATATTTACTAATTTGCTAAATTACTTTACTTGTACACAAAACCTCACCTGAAAATAATAATAAGCCAAGTTCATTGGCAGGTTGTTTTTAAGTTGAATTTAAATTTTAAGTTGGGATTTTAATGAAATGTGACTCCAAAAAAAAATTGTCCCAGAGACCATTGGATTTTCATTATTTTCAGTTGTATGGGGGACAGTGAGTCAGAAGGGACATTCTATGCTGAATCCTTTTTATTTCATTTTATGGATAAGATTTTTGCTGAAAATTATAATCCCCCCCCCCATGAAGCAAAACATGGGAAGGGCAAGGCAGGTGTTTAATGGATGTAGGCACTTTGAGGAAGTAGAACAAGTCAAGATTCTAGGGCTGAATTACAAGCATTTTATGTTCTACTGATGAATAACTTTTATTTTTTTATTATCATTTTAAATCTCACCATGGAGAACAATGAGATGATTGTAGCACCAGTGTAAAATTACTGCAGATGAATAAAAATCTCAAGTCAGTCAATCATATGTTATCAACTACAAACCTAAACAATACCTCTATTCATACATCAGTGAATATGTAGATTTTGACCCAAAACAAATTACATTCATTCAATTTCAGTAGAAATGAACCAAATGCCCAAATAACAAAGATCCAAATAAACAGGTCAGCACATTGGCTGATTTACCTGTGCATCATGTAAACATGACATAGCATATCACAGCACAATGTAGAGAGGAGGTCATTTACTGGAGATCAAAGCACAGTGTAGAGGGAAGATCATCTACAGTAGATCAAAACACAATGTAGGGGGGGTATCATTGCAGAATATTAAAGTACATTGTAGAGGGAGGATTATCTATAGCAGATCACAGAACAGTATATGGGGGAGATCATCCACTGCAACCTACAGCACAATATAGAGGGTATATCATCCACAGCAAATCACAGCACATTGTAGAGAGAAGATCATCTACAGCAGATGATATTCCTTGCATCAGGAATTGTGACTTTTTTCATGTTTTGTGCACCAGAAAACTGAAATACAGGGAATGATAAATCTGGGCCATTGTGATTTGAGGTGGTTTCTCCCTATCATTTAGCAAATTTAAGGTCCTGTTATCACTAATAATTTTTTATTATAACAGTACAGAGGAAATCACAAAAACAGGTACAATTCTAAAAAAAAAATGGTTTCCATGAATATTGAGTTTGATGATTGAAGATTCTCTTTATGATGCAGAACAACTAGGAACAAGAGAAAAGAGTGAAAATATGAGTGAAACATAATTCAGACCAGTCGCTTGTACTGTGTGTAGATGCAGTAAACATTTTTCATATTTATCTAAAAGTAGTTAATTTATGTGCATGTAAGTTATTCAGCAAATATTTCATGATATCCTATTATGTGTTGTCAAATTTCCTACTAACTGAGATTTCCTTATCCTACTGTGAATGACAACCTGTCACACAAGGACAGAATTGTTTTTTAATGTCAGGTATTGGGTGGTTTATTTTTATTTAATTGATGAAAAGTAAGAAAATGCAACAATTACCTCTAAGAAGAGGATAGTCCAGCAATGAAATAAAAAACTTCTATTCCTTCACCAACTAAGCCCAATGAATTGTGGACCCATGTATAATAGAACAGCATTGAGCTGCACTCTTTAATTAGATCTTTAGAAACCATAACATAACCTGCAGAAAAGACATAAAAGTGGTATTCAAACATATTGACCACGCAATGATATAATATGTGATGATTCCTACTATATTTGCAGCAATGACTGAAGTTACAAAATAATGCAAGAGTAATGGACTCACATTGGTGGTTTTTTTCACATTAGCAATTTTTCACTGAACCCATTTTGGCTTATGGTCACATACAGATTGGTTTTCTTTTCCTAGCTTCAGTGATTTGTCACTGATGCCTTACTAACCCAATTGTTCAGTAAAGCATTGTCAAAAATTGTTCACTAAGGCATCAGTGACAAATCAGAGAAAACCAATCTGTTTGTGTCCATAAACCAAAATGGGTCCAATGAAAAATCACTGATGTGAAAAAAACCCTGCCAATGTGAAACTGCGCTAAGAAGCAAAGACATATAGAGGGATTGGAGTCTGTAATAATGAGTGTGGTCTATAGCCGTATTTGAAGTCTAATGTTATTTTTGGGGTGTGGTATGACGTCATATATAAATAAGCCTCCCAACAATCATGACTTATCCATAGGATTCCCTTTTGGCTCCGACCTTATTGTATAACATTAGTGTGATCAGTGGGGCTCCATGTGTCACATCTTTACTAATCAATTATCGTACTAAAGACCTATATTATGGATAAGTCATGATAAGAAGAAAGACTTTCCAAAAGAAAATTAAAAAAAATGTAAGAAGTTTTAAAAAAATACAATAAAAACGAATTCCCAAATGCTCCTACTCTGTATAAAAATGCAATTCAACTTAATAAAATTATGATATTTGGACATTTTGAATAGCAGAAAATTAAAGTGATTATAGGTTTTATTGTCCCAATAAAAAGTTTCTACTGCAAGTGATAAGCCCAAATGTCCTTATGATGGCAATTCAGGACACTTCTTTTTTTTAATTTTGAATTACTGGTAAAACATAAAAACAGAATCAAGTTATCACTGAAATGTTGAGATGAAGATCACACACTTCCTATGTACAGTGAGTGGCAAAGAATGGAAAAAACATTGAAGGAAAACAAGAATGTTCAAAACATTGAAATATTACAATGCATAAAAAAAGCATTTACCATTATGGTGCTCCCCAGGTTTAGACTTTATTAGGGAAAATAAACCAAGATTAACCCCCATAATGCCTCTCCCCTATATTAAGGGCTAGTTGACCCCTCCAATTCTCTAGAAATACACTGTTCCAATATGTTGCATGCTGCTCCAAATAAAAACTTTTGATGTTATATTGAAAGTATCAAGTTTGTGGTTCTGTGATCCACCGAACCGGGAATACAGGCAGTTAAAGGAAACCCACCATCGCGGATCTACTTATTAAAGGAAACCTACCACTTGAAGTGGCAGGTATAAGAAGGAAATACCGAGCACCAGCTCAGGGTGAGCTGGTGCCGGAGCTTATTTTTGTTAGTGTTTTAAACCGCTGTATCGCGGTTTAAAACACTTTTTAAACTTTATGTCCGAAGCTGCTTCGGCGCAGGGAGGAACGTGCTCGGCGCTTACCATGCGCGTGGCTCTCCTTCGCTTCCTATGTAGCCGCGTACACGGTCACGCGCATGGTAAGCGCCGAGCGCGTACCTCCCTGCGCCGAAGCAGCTTCGGATATAAAGTTTAAAAAGTGTTTTAAACCGCGATACAGCAAAAATAAGCTCCGGCACCAGCTCACCCTGAGCTGGTACTCGGTATTTCCTTCTTATACCTGCCACTTCAAGTGGTAGGTTTCCTTTAAGGTAGATCCAGTGGCAGATTCATCTAATAAATATCATCTGAGCCCTTTTTAAGGCTAATCCTTCAGTGCCCGCTACATTTAGAAATCTTTTACTACCCTAATATGCAAACACGTGAAAGGGGCTACTGGGGCGTGGAGTAGCCGCAGCTAAGGCTACACAGCGTGGCTACTCCACACCCCCAGTAGCCTCTTTAGATCCTCCTACTATGAGATCTTCAGCGTGCAGCTCCTGGTATCATGCGCAGACTCTGTCTGTAGAGCCGGTGGCAGCGTGTACTCGGCTCCTGGAACAGAGTACACGCAGCCGCCAACTGAAGTGCGGGCGATTGTGCACAGCTACCAGGAGCTGCAGGGCTAAAAATAATAGGAGGATCGAAAGAGGCTACTGGGGTGTGGAGCCCCAGCCGCACCATGTAGCTTCAGCTCCGGCTACTCCATTCCCCAGTAGCCTCTGTCACATATTTGCATATTAGGTAGTAAAAGATTTCTAAACTTAGCGGGCACTGGAGGATTAGCCCTAAAAAGGGCTCAGATGATATTTTTTAGATAAACCTGCTACCAGATCTTCCTTAATAGGTAGATCTGAGGTTTGCTTTAAAGACAGGCAGGAACTGGATTTTTATCTGTAACTCACATTCCTTGCTATGTTTGTAAAGGAAATCTAGCATCAGATTCCATCATGATAAACCAGGGACATTACTCAAAGCTCCAGGCACCGTGACTGTGGTAATCTTCTTATATCTGTTATCCATGGCCTCCTTCCTTCTAAAATTATGCTATTGAGTCAGGAAGGCTTGTGGAGGTTTAAGTAGATTTCCTTTTACCTGAATCTGAAAGATTCTTATCTTTAATATGACACCAGCAGCATGCTAGTAGGTGCTATAGAACCGATGATAGGGGCATCTGAAGTTACCCACCCCCTGCAGACTCTACACTTGACTAATATCAGGCAAAATCTGACTCGTCCCAGCTTATGGTCACATGACTGTGGAGGACATTTTGTATAGGTAAATGGGGGAGATTTCACAAAAAAGAGAATGGACATTTTAAATATCTGTAATACAGTGTATACACATGCGATAACTGCATAACATACCATAAATTATAAAAACTGTACTGCTAAGAAGGAGGAGAATTTTAGAAATATTGGCTATTTTGTATCCTTTATAGTCATATAGGAGAAATAAGCTCCATTGTAGCAGCAGAGATGATGACTGTATGATCAGATTTATTGGTAGAAAAGATACAGTTGCACAGTATTTTATACTCATCGACCCTGGGGGAAAAAAAAAATATCAATATATGTGAGCACATACACAAAATAATATCTTTCAGTGGCTTAGAGGCCAGATCTTTACATTACATTATGTTATGGTACATCACAGATGATTGTATAAAATAATAGGACAGAGAATCTAATTACTACTGTGACAGTCAGGGGTGGATGAATATTATAGCCCCTACAAGTCTGGAATCACTTCCTACATCTGGTACTAGAATCAGCTTCTTGGGGAATGGAGGATGTGTCGCCTCTGCGGCTTTCAATTTGCGGTATAACCCCTTACCGGCATGTTACGTAATAGTATGTCACATGCCGGGTCCCGGTGCATGGAGAGGGCTCGCGGGCCGAGCCCTCTCCATAGCCGGTAAGTCTTTGCTGCATATTGCAGCAAAGGCTTACCGGTAACACCCGCGGCGGTCTCACGAAGACCTGAAGCTACTTCGGGTTAACCCATTCATTACAATGTGCTATCAGCACATTGTAATGTATGAGTAGTAAAATACACATATACAGTATGGCAATATATGATAGGATCGTACAGACACCGTAGGGTTAAAGTACCCTAGGGAGTCTGAAAAATAGTAAAAATAAAAATAAAAAAAGTAAAAAAAAAATTATAATAAAAAAAACTAAAAATTCAAATCACCCCCCTTTCCCTAGAACTGATATAAATATAAATAAACAGTAAAAATCATAAACACATTAGGTATCACCACGTCCGAAAATCCCCGGTCTATCATAATATGATAACAGTTTTTCACTGCGTTTGACCAGTTTGCCATTTAAAAAAAAAGAAAATTCTATAAAAAGTGATCAAAAGGTCGTACAGTCCTAAAAATGATAACATTGTAAACGTCATCAAAATCCGCAAAAAACGGCACCACCCACAGCTCCATACACCAAAGTATAAAAAAAGTTATTAGCGCCAAAGGATGGCAAAATCCCCCCCAAATTTTTTGTACAGGAGGTTTTAATTTTTTTAAATGTATGAAAACATTATAAAACCTATACAAATTTGGTATCCCCGTAATCGTACCGACCCAAAGAATAAAGTAGACCTGTCATTTGGGGTGCACAGTGAAAGCTGTAAAATCCAAGCCCACAAGAAGACGGCACAAATGCGGTTTTTTACCAATTTCACTGCATTTGGAATTTTTTTCCCGCTTCCCAGTACACGGCATGGAATATTAAATACCACCATTTTGAAGTGTAATTTGTTACACAGAAAATAAGCCATCACACAGCTCTGTACATGGAAAAATAAAAAAGTTACAGAATTTTGAATGTGGGGAGTGAAAAATGAAAACGCAAAAGCGAAAAAGGGCTGCGGTGGGAAGGGGTTAAGGACCTCCGATCACGGGTGTTTAGCCCGTTTAAATGCCACAATCAGAGCGACTGTGACATTTAAACTGTCTTCTGGTGGTCTCTGCCCCACGATCGCCCCCCCCTCCCCGCGCTCTCTTCGTTCACATAGCAGCCCTGAGTTCCGATCAGGACTCCAGGTCTGTCCGCAGACAGGGTCTGTAAGATGCCATCTGAGACGGCGATGCTAAAACAATAGATTTTTTCCCCATATTAGGTTTTATTTTGAGAAATTTTGTAAAATGTAAGAAAACATATCTAAGTATGGTATCCCTGAAATTGTATAGGCCCATAGAATAAAAATAAGATGTTTATTATGCTATGTGGTGAACACCAAAAAAAATGTTGAAAATCAATTTCATAATTGATGCTTTTCTACTCCTCCACGGCCAAAAAGTTATTGTTTTCAACAATAGGGGATACCAACCCCAAAATTACTGAAAAATACATCTCAGCACATAAAAAAATTTCCCACACATGGCCCCACTAATGTAAAAACGGGCTTAATGTCTATAGGACAAAACTGCTGGGCGCCCCTTCCCTTCCGCACCACGCTGTGTTCCCCTACAATAAGTAACTTCCACATGTGGGGGGTGGTCTATGTACTCAGGAGAAATTGCATTAAAAATTTTATGATGGGTTTTCCCTTTTTATGTTTTGGAAATGTGTACATTTTAGGGCTAAATGAACTTATCAAAAAAATTAGACTATTCTAAATTTCATATTCATTTTGTTTTAAACAATTAACAATATTCCTGAAAGCTGTTTCTGATAGTTTGAGTGGTGCAGATTTGAAAATGGGTTGATATATAGGGGGTTTCTAATACTAATTTCATTACAAACAATAATGTTCCCCAAAAAAGGCAATTCTGCAATCTCCTTGTAAATTTGGACATGATTTGTTAGCCATGTGACTTCAAAATAAATTTTCCAGACATTTCAAAATTTATGAAAACTTAAATATGGGGAATGTTATTTAGCAACTGATTTAGGTGATAGAACTATCTGCTTGAAAGCGCAAAGATTTTGAATTTTGAAAATGGCAAATTTTTTTTTCAGTTTTTAATTTTTTTTTTTAATAAATACAAAACATCAGCCAAAATTTACCACTAAAATGAAGTCCAACATGTGATGAAAAAACTTTGATAAGTAAAATTGTTCAAAAGTTATAACTAGAGATGAGCGAACATGCTCGTCCGAGCTTGATGCTCGTTCGAGCATTAAGGTACTCGAGACGGCTCGTTGCTCGGACGAGTATTTCCCCTGCTCGAGATCGAGCATTTAATTAAAAAAACACAGTGAAGAACAATGAAGAATAGAATAAAAACAGTGAACACAGGATCATTTAAGTGAAAAACACAGTAAAGAACACAGTGAAGAATAGATTACAGATGTTCGGCACATCTGCTTACTTGTCGGAAGATACGCGCGGAACCGTGCGAACAAAATAGTATGTGAAGAACAATATATATGTGTGAAGAACACATTGCACAACAGCACAGAGACACCGGGGAGCAGCACGAAGACATGGGGCAGCGGCAGCACGGAGACATCAGGCAGCGGCACGGAGCAGCACGGAGCAGCACGGAGACATCGGGGCACGGAGACAGCGGGGCACAGAGACAGCGGGGCACGGAGACAGCGGGGCACGGAGACATCGGGGCACGGAGACAGCGGGGCACGGAGACAGCGGGGCACGGAGAGAGCGGGGCACGGAGAGAGCGGGGCACGGAGACAGCTGGGCACGGAGAGAGCGGGGCACGGAGAGAGCGGGGCACGGAGAGAGCGGGGCACGGAGAGAGCTGGGCACGGAAACAGCTGGGCACGGAGACAGCGGGGCACGGAAACAGCTGGGCACGGAGACAGCGGGGCACGGAGACAGCGGGGCACGGAGAGAGCGGGGCACGGAGAGAGCGGGGCACGGAGAGAGCTGGGCACGGAAACAGCTGGGCACGGAGACAGCGGGGCACGGAAACAGCTGGGCACGGAGACAGCGGGGCACAGAGACAGCGGGGCACGGAGAGAGCGGGGCACGGAGAGAGCGGGGCACGGAGAGAGCGGGGCACGGAGAGAGCTGGGCACGGAAACAGCTGGGCACGGAGACAGCGGGGCACGGAAACAGCTGGGCACGGAGACAGCGGGGCACAGAGACAGCGGGGCACGGAGAGAGCGGGGCACGGAGAGAGCGGGGCACGGAGAGAGCGGGGCACGGAAACAGCTGGGCACGGAAACAGCTGGGCACGGAGACAGCGGGGCACAGAGACAGCGGGGCACGGAGACAGCGGGGCACGGAGACAGTGGGGCACGGAGACAGCGGGGCACGGAGACAGCGGGGCATGGAGACAGTGGGGCACGGAGACAGCGTATCTCCCGACAAGTAAGCAGATGTGCCGAACATCTGCAATCTATTCTTCACTGTGTTTTTCACTTAAATGATCCTGTGTTCACTGTTTTTATTCTATTCTTCACTGTTCTTCACATCTGCTAACTTGTCGGGAGATAATATACGCGCGGAACAGTGAAGAATAGATTGCAGATGTTTGCATACATCTGCTAACTTATCAGAAGACATTCTTTTTAAATTAATTAACACATTTTATTCCCGAACCATGGTCCCTTTGAAAAATGCTCGAGTCTCCCATTGACTTCAATGGGGCTCGTTACTCGAAACGAGCACTCGAACATCTGGAAATGTTCGGCTCGAGTAACGAGCACCCGAGCATTTTAGTGCTCGCTCATCTCTAGTTATAACCATATTGTCAGGCTCAAGGGTAGTGAATAGAGATGAGCGAGCACTAAAATGCTCGGGTGCTCGTTACTCGAGCCGAACATTTCCAGATGTTCGAGTGCTCGTTTCGAGTAACGAGCCCCATTGAAGTCAATGGGAGACTCGAGCATTTTTCAAAGGGACCATGGTTCGGGAATAAAATGTGTTAATTAATTTAAAAAGAATGTCTTCTGATAAGTTAGCAGATGTATGCAAACATCTGCAATCTATTCTTCACTGTTCCGCGCGTATATTATCTCCCGACAAGTTAGCAGATGTGAAGAACAGTGAAGAATAGAATAAAAACAGTGAACACAGGATCATTTAAGTGAAAAACACAGTGAAGAATAGATTGCAGATGTTCGGCACATCTGCTTACTTGTCGGGAGATACGCTGTCTCCGTGCCCCACTGTCTCCATGCCCCGCTGTCTCCGTGCCCCGCTGTCTCCGTGCCCCACTGTCTCCGTGCCCCGCTGTCTCTGTGCCCCGCTGTCTCCGTGCCCAGCTGTTTCCGTGCCCAGCTGTTTCCGTGCCCCGCTCTCTCCGTGCCCCGCTCTCTCCGTGCCCCGCTGTCTCCGTGCCCCGCTGTCTCCGTGCCCAGCTGTTTCCGTGCCCCGCTGTCTCCGTGCCCAGCTGTTTCCGTGCCCAGCTCTCTCCGTGCCCCGCTCTCTCCGTGCCCCGCTCTCTCCGTGCCCCGCTGTCTCTGTGCCCCGCTGTCTCCGTGCCCAGCTGTTTCCGTGCCCCGCTGTCTCCGTGCCCAGCTGTTTCCGTGCCCAGCTCTCTCCGTGCCCCGCTCTCTCCGTGCCCCGCTCTCTCCGTGCCCCGCTGTCTCCGTGCCCCGCTGTCTCCGTGCCCAGCTGTTTCCGTGCCCCGCTGTCTCCGTGCCCAGCTGTTTCCGTGCCCAGCTCTCTCCGTGCCCCGCTCTCTCCGTGCCCCGCTCTCTCCGTGCCCAGCTGTCTCCGTGCCCCGCTCTCTCCGTGCCCCGCTCTCTCCGTGCCCCGCTGTCTCCGTGCCCCGCTGTCTCCGTGCCCCGATGTCTCCGTGCCCCGCTGTCTCCGTGCCCCGCTGTCTCTGTGCCCCGCTGTCTCTGTGCCCCGCTGTCTCCGTGCCCCGATGTCTCCGTGCCCCGATGTCTCCGTGCTGCTCCGTGCCGCTGCCTGATGTCTCCGTGCTGCCGCTGCCCCATGTCTTCGTGCTGCTCCCCGGTGTCTCTGTGCTGTTGTGCAATGTGTTCTTCACACATATATATTGTTCTTCACATACTATTTTGTTCGCACGGTTCCGCGCGTATCTTCCGACAAGTAAGCAGATGTGCCGAACATCTGTAATCTATTCTTCACTGTGTTCTTTACTGTGTTTTTCACTTAAATGATCCTGTGTTCACTGTTTTTATTCTATTCTTCATTGTTCTTCACTGTGTTTTTTTAATTAAATGCTCGATCTCGAGCAGGGGAAATACTCGTCCGAGCAACGAGCCGTCTCGAGTACCTTAATGCTCGAACGAGCATCAAGCTCGGACGAGCATGTTCGCTCATCTCTAGTAGTGAACCTCCTGGACCACCGGGGACATTGACGTAAGCCGAGACCTGTGACCGGAATCTAAGTGGTACCTGGTTCTCACTAGAGCCCGCCGCAATGCGGGTTGGATGTGTTGCGGCGTGGTATCCCAAGGTCATTCCACAGGTGCGACTTTGTCCATGTTGACAGCCAAGGCGAGATACACAGACGTTAGGCAGAATCATAGTCAGGGACAGGCAGGAGGACAGGACGGGCAGCGCAGGATCAGAGTCGGGGACATAGCAACAGGTCAAGGAAGGCCGCAGAGGAGCGAAGTCAGGAACGGAACTAAGGTCACAACGGGAAAATGCACTAACAGCAAAGGGCATGGGAACAAGTTTTTTCTACAGCACTCGGCCCAACGATCCGGCAGCGTGTACAGGGAGAGGCAGGTTTATATGGAATTCTGGGAAATGGCCAGCACCATTTAAAAAATGCGCTGGCCCTTTAAATCCACTGAAGCCTGCACGTGCACACGCAGGCGGGCTGAGAGGGGCACAGGTGAGCTTGCAACCTGCGATATGGGTCGCTATAAGACCCATGACACATATAAAGCAACACATGTCAGAATACAAAAAATGGGGCTGAGCCTTAAGCTATAAACTGGCTGCGTCCTGAAGGGGTTAAAGGTCCTGGAATGGCTCTTGTGTACAATTGTATTGAGAGCAGAAACAGATGTACAAGGATTTCATGGGTGAAGGTCCTTCTCAGTATAAAATTTGGTGGCTGGTTTGGGTGGCCATGGGACCGTGACTGCTAGTGGCCTCACAGAAGCTCCCAGCCTGTTATTCTCAATGTCCTGCTATTGTCATGCTGGCAGGGTATAATAGGAATGTATTAAAGGTATTGCACTGTACTGAATTAGTGAAACCCCTATAGCTCAAACAACCAAGGGGGTATAAAAACATGTAAAATTCTTCTTGGCTGTCACTACAACACAAATTATAACATTCAAATATCTCCAATCTATTGAAATTTGAAAATATTAATAAAAAAATGTCATGCATAACGGAAAAAAAAATGTGTGCAAATACCACAATCCCTTTTTGGAGCCCATACAATTTTGAAAAGAAGTCCCAGGGCCCACAACTGCTTGGAGGCCCCATTTGTGGCCACATCTCTGTCCCCAGCAGCCTGGCTGTGCCAGGTGCTGGTGTCGCAAAGCAGCGCTCCATGCGCAGCAGGACGCCGGCCAACATCTCTTCACTGGAGGAAGACAACGGAGGGGAAGTCCAGACCTGAGCAGAGGACTAAGGTGAGTATTCCATTTTTTATTTTTACTAATCAAATTTACTAGTCTGTTGGGTGTGAAGTGGGGGCCACATATAATGAATGGGGGTTAGGAGGGGGTCACATATAATGAATAGGGGTGAGGAGGGGGGCGCATATAATGAATAAGGGTGAGGAGAGGGCCGCATATACTGAATAGGGGTGAGGAGGGGGCCGCATATAATGCATGGGGGGTGAGAAGGGGGCCGCATATAATGCATGGGGGGTGAGAAGGGGGCCGCATATAATGCATGGGGGGTGAGGAGAGGGCCACATATAATGAATAGGGGTGAGAAGGGGGCCGCATATAATCCATCCATAATGCATCCATCCACTTAAAAATGTTTGGTGTTATTAACTGATGGCACCTTTGCTAAGAAATTGAGCGCCTCTCAGCCCACTGTAATAAATATATACAGCCCCTTATAATAACTACATACCTCACAACCTTCCTCGATTCGGCGGGTCAGTCCCAGTTTTAGGGCTCTTTCGGCTTTCTTGGGCGGCTGGGAGAATGTCCCGGGCTGCCCCATTATCCTCTGGTTTGTCCCACCTCTGCGTGGTGCCGTACATTAGAGCTGCAAAGCAGCCAAAGCATAAGCATTAGGAGGAGGCAGAATCAGCCCCTACTGCCTCCTCACATGATCTCTGCACGAGTTATGTGAGGAAGTAGCTCTTCCCCTTGGCGGGCCCGGCCCTCCATGAGTCATTTGGATCTTGGCAGAAGAAGTGACTGCAGCGGGGGGAAGAAACCGTTTTTTTTTTAATACCAGAGGAGAAGGGGTCACAATAAGAGGAGGCTGGAGGCCAGGAGGAGGATAGAGGCTAGGGAATAGGAGGAAGCTGGAGGACAGGAGACTGGAGAACAGGAGGCTGGAGGACAGGAGGTGGATAGAGGACAGTGGGTTGGAGGACAGGAGGCTGCTGGAGGAGGCTGGAGGCTGCTAGAGGACAGGAGGAGGCTGAGGGGCAGGAGAAGGCCGGAGGACAGAAGGAGGAAGCTAGGGGGCAGGAGTAAGAGCCTGGGGGACAAGAGGAGGATGCTAGAGGAGGAAGAGGAAGCTGGAGGATAGGATGCCACAGGATGGGGAGGCTGGAGGACAAGGGCCTACTGGAGTAGGCTGGAGGACAGGAGACCACATGAGGAGGGTGGAGGACAGGAGACCACATGAGGAGGCTGAAGGACAGGGGCCCACAGGAGTAGGCTAAAGAACAGAAGGCCATAGAAGGAGGATAGAGACTGGTAGGCCACAAAATGAGGCTGGAGGACAGGAGGCTACAGAAGGAGGATAGAGGACAGTAGGGCACAAAATGAGGCTGGAGGACAGGAGGGCACAGGAGAAGTATGGAGGACAGGGGCTTACAGGAGGAGGCTGGAGGACAGGAGCTACAGATGGAGGCTGGAGGACAGAAGCTACAGGAGGAGGGTGGAGGACAGAAGCTACAGGAGGAGGCTGAAGGTAAGGAGCTACAGGAGGAGGCTGGAGGGAAGGAGCTCCAGGATGAGGCTGGAGGACAGGAGCTTCAGAAGGAGGATGGAGGAAGGGAATACAGGATGAAGCTGGGGGAGGGGGGGCCACAGTATGAGGATAGAGAACAGGGACCACACCATGTGAAGAGGGGTGGGGGTTTGAGTACAGATAGGATTATGTGTAAGTTTGGGTCGATAAATAAAAGTGGAAAACCAAATGTAAAGGGAGGATAAAATTAAAGAGGGGATTTATATGTTGCAGAGTTGCATTAGGGGGTATTATATGGGTCCATGGGGAGGGGGTGTTGGCCAAAATAAGGGGCATTGTACTATGTAGAGACCATCAAGGTCGATATTATACTATGCTTGTGGGTGGGATAGTGGGTGTGGTTTAAAAAGGGGGAGGGGCTTCTGTCCCTCTTTGTCTCGCCCAAAAGTTGGGAGGTATGCAACTTTATACAGCCCCCCATAATAACTATATACAGCCGCCTGTAATAACTGTAAACACCCTCTTATAATAATTATATCCAGCCCCCCATAATAACTATATACAGCCCCCTGTAATATAATAACTCTATACAGCCCCCTATAATAACTCTATACAGCCCCCTATAATAACTCCATACAGCCCCCTATAATAACTCTATACACCCCATATAATTATATACAGCCCCTATAATAACTATATATAGCCCCCTATAACTATATACAGACTCCTATAATAACTATATATAGCCCCTATAACTATATACAGACTCCTATAATAACTCCATAAAGCCGCCTATAATAACTATATACAGACCCCTATAATAACTCCATACAGCCCCTATGATAACTATATACAGTCCCCCTATAACTATATAGACCCCTATAATAACTATATACAACCCCCTATAATAGCAATATACAGTCCCCCTATCATAACTATAAACAGTCCCGTAGAATAACTATATAACCCCCCTATAACATCTATATACAGACCCCTATAATAACTATATACACTCCCAATAACAACTATATACAGACCCCTATGATAACTATATAACCTTCCCTTTATAATAGCTATCTACACCTTTAACACTTATATACAGACTCCATATAATAACTATATATACCCCCATAATAACTATATACAGCCCTAGGTAAATAATAAAATTGTACTCACCTCCCCCCATTCCCCTGATGCGGCCATTATGGTCAAGTTCCTATGGTCTACGGCAGAGCAGGGAACTTATCGTTACATCGCTCTGCTATAGACTGAAGTCTATAGGATGACGCCCAGTGAGCCAGAAGCGTGCATACTGTGGGCGGCTCAGGCGGCCATTTGACCACCTGAATTGCCCACATCTGGTGGGGGCCCCTATAATTTGGCCCTGACTGGGACCACCACAAGAGGAATCGGCCTCGTAACCTCTTCACAGCAAAGTCCAGATCCCTGTACAGCAGTTAAAAGGTGAATACAGGAGATGTCCTTGGATAGTGTGTGGTCCAAAGTCAAACCAGCGGGATAGCACAGTGGGTTCACAACCTGCTGCTTGTAGTTGTAGAAGAGCCAGAAAACTGTCTAAAACCCTTTATAAATGTGGTGCAGACAGCGACAGAATTCTGTTGTGAATAAATCTCCCCCTATATGTTTATTCACATTTCTGTGTTTTTAATGGATCAGCTGTCCACAGAAGAAATATTTGGAGAATGTTCTATTTTTTTTCACACTTGCGCACCACAGATTGCAATAGAAGTCAATGGGCCCACAAACTAAAGACAAATGATATTTTTGAGCAATCCATTAACCCCTTAACCCCTTAAGGACGCAGCCATTTTACAGCTTAAGGCTCAGCGCCATTTTTTGAATTCTGACCTGCGTCTCTTTATATGGTTATAACTTTTGAAAACTGTTACTTATCAAAATGATTCTGAGATAGTTTTTTCCTCACATGTTGTACTTCATTTTAGTGGTAAATGTTGGATGATAAATTTTGTGTTTAGTTACAAAAGAAAAATTAGCAATTTTTTAAAATTCTAAATCATTGCGTTTTCAGGCAGATAGATTTACCACTTGAATAAGTTGCTGAATAACATTTCCCATTTGTCTACTTTACACTTTCATAATTTTTGAAATGTCTGGATAATTTATTTTGATGTCGCGCGGCTTACAAATCGAATATCAATTTTCCGTATTTTCAGAATTGACTATTTTGGGGATAAATACTGCTTTGAATGAAATTTTAAATATTTAGCATTAAACCCCCCTATATAATCAACTCATATTCAAATCTGCAACCTTCAAACTATCAGAAACAGCTTTTACAAAGATCTTCCCTTGAGATCTTCATAGTAAGTAAATCATAATTGAGGTGAAATTTAGAATGGTCAAGTTTTGTCGGTTATACGTTCATTTAGCCCTAAAATTTACACATTTCCAAAAGATCAAAAGAGAAAATCCACCATAAAATTTGTTCTGCAATTTCTCCTGAGTACAGAGACCCCCCACTTGTGGCCGTTACTTGTTTTATGGGCGCACAGCGAGGGGCAGAAGGGAAGGAGCACCCTGCAACTGCCAGGATTTTAGTTTCCTCATGGACCCCTTTTGTAGGCTATAAAAATTTCGCTTTTTCGTTTCTGGGGCTATGTGATGGCATTTTTATTTTTTTGCGGGATGAGATGCTTTTTGAATTGTTACCATTTTGGGTTTGGTATTCCCTATTATTTTTTTAAGGGCAGGAGTAGAAAAGCATCAATTCTGTACTGGATCTTTTCCTTTTTTTTTTTTTTTTTTTCGTGTTCTGCAGGGTATTAGCAGTGTCAGCCTATGCACGTGCTGAGCGCTAGGTTCTTAAGGACACAGCCCTTGTTGGTTTTTTGTTTCTATTTTTAACGCCCCCCTTTCAAAATGCCATAACTTTTTTATATTTCTGTGTACAAAGCTTCATAAGGGCTTGTTTTATGCACAACAAATTATACTTGCTAGTGATTGAATCTGAAAAAAAATTCCAAATATAGTGAAATTGACATATTCTTTTGGATCCTATTTTGACAGCTTTAACTATTCACTACAAATGATACCTCCCTTTTATTTTTTGGGTCTCTATGGTCATGGAGATGACCATAGAGATATAAGTATATAAGTATTTTTATGTTTTAGTAGATTTAAAAAATTTAAATTCATTTTGCCATATTCTGATAACAATAACTTCTTCAAACATAGGTGTCATGAGCTGTATAAGATGTCATTTTTGCGGGATGAGATGATTTTTTCACTGCTACCATTAAGGGGCAGTATGACCTTTTGATCCCTTTTGTATTTTTATGTGTTGCAAATGGCAAAAAAGTGGCTATTCAGACATTTGGATGCTATTTTCCGTTATAGGATGTATTGCTGAGAATAACCATTTATACATTTTACTGGATCGGACAATTTTGGGACACAGCAATACCTACCATGTTTATATTTCATGTTCATTTTGTTTATTTATTTCTATATCAGTTCTAAAGATAGGAGGGGGTGATTTGAACATTTAGGTTTTCATTATTATCTCTTTTTTTACTTTTATTTACATTTTTCTACTGTATTTTAGACCCCATGTGGAGATGTGGGTACTCTAGTTGGTCTAACTGATCCTAATATATACTGAAATGCTGTATTGCAGTATATGGGGATTTTTTCAATGATCTATAACAGTGTGCCATGGGCAGATGGTGGTGCCCATGTGCCGCCAGCATTTAAATGCCTGTGGCGGCTTTGTTGGAGTCATTTAATGGTTAACGGTACCAGCACCAATCTCGTGAACCCTCTTCATACACTTGATGCCGCACAACGACTTTGGGGACGTCATGGTGCGGCAAGCGGTTAATCATAAAAATAACTAATAGATGACATAGAGATGTTTAAAAATGTACCAAACTGAAAGAAAAGGGAAGCAAAATAGATCAGTATGTATAAACCCTAGGACATAAGGTTCCAAAACATACAGTGAGCTGCAGAAGTACCATATTTTTCGGACTATAAGGCGCACAAAAAATCCTTTGATTTTCTCAGAAATCAAAGGTGCGCCTTATATATGAACCGTGACGTTGTAGCAGGTATTTATTGATGGTGCGCCTTATACTCCGGTGCGCCTTATAGTCCGAAAAATACTGTATTCATAAACTTTTTTTAAACGTTATAGCAACAAACTTAAACTCAGTTCACACTACGGTTGTGATTTCTGTCTCTAGTATCCGCCTAGAAAAGTAAAAAACAGAAACAGAACGGATCAGTTTTAAATCCCATTGAAGTCAATGTAAATTTTTATGTCATCAGTTGCCATCAGTTGTACAGTGATCCGTTTTGGATCAGTTTTTTTCACAGAACAAAAGACGGTGCTTGTAGTACTTTTTTTTTGCGTCTAAAAAAAACTGATCCAAAATTGATGGTGCCAAACTGACCATAATGGAGGAAGTCAATGGGGCTTATTTACTAAGGAACGTTCTACTCACTTTCGTCGGGCTGTTAACTGATTTCGGGATTTACGCAGCTTTGACAGGTATTTAACAAGGGTTTGTGCTGGGATTGTGTCGCACACGCTGGTTTCCATACGACAGAAATCTGGGGCCGTGATTCGGACTGAGCGTGGGATTTAAGATTCAAATTTTGTCGCAAGACAATGCACTTACATGAACCAGGAAGAAGAAGTTGAATTCTTAGTGAATTTAGTGAATTGCGGCGCAGTGCATTATCCGCGGACAATGCACTTTAGGTGAACTCCAAAGAACGGGTAACTAAATGTGCCCCAATGGGACAGATAGTAAGAGTCAGTTTTTTACTTTTTTTTTAGATGAAGCCAGACAGATATAGACAGAAATAGTTAATAAATAGATAGAAAAAGGGATGATGGAGAGATTATAGTTAAATGTGAGGTAAAGAAAGGCAAATAGAAATAAGACATCACTAGATAGATAGATAGATAGATAGATAGATAGATAGATAGATAGATAGATAGATAGATAGATAGATAGGAGATAAATAGATATGAGATAGATAGATAGATAGATAGATAGATAGATAGATAGATATTAGATAGATAGATAGATAGATAGATAGATAGATAGATAGATAGAAATTAGACATCTGTAGATGGCAACTATTATGAGGCATAGATCTACAGATAGATAGGAGATATATAGATAGATTTGTTTGAGGCATGGATAGATAGATATAGAAGCTATAGATCGATGTAGTGAAAGTGAAGTGTAATTAACCCTTTAAGGACGCTGGGGTTTTTTTCACTTATTTCTCGCTCTCCTTTAAGAATCCATAACTTTTTCATTTTTCCGTGTGCAGAGCTGGGGCTTATTTTGTGGGTAACAAATTTCACTTCTCCGTCACATTAGTTATTATTCCATGCCATGCCATTCCCCATCTGGAAAAAAATTCCAAATGTGGAAAAATTGGAAAAAAATCACGTTTGCGTCACTTTCTTGTGGGCTCAGTTTTGACGATTTTCACCCTGCGGTCCAAATAACACGTCTACTTTATTTTTTGGCCTGGTCCGATCAGGGTGATAACAAATTATACAGGTTTTATTGCGTTTTAACACATTTTCAAAAGTTAAACGATTGTGTACGAAAAATAAAAATACATTTTCTAATAACTTTTTCATACTTTGGTGCACGGAGCTGTATTAGGTGTCATTTCTTGCAAAATGAGCCAACGTTTTCATTGCTACCATTTTGAGGTCTGTGCAACATTTTGTTCACTTTTTGTTCTATTTTATATGTGATGTAAAAAGGTGTAAAAGTCGCGTTTTGGACATTTGGTCACTATTTTCCGTTATGTGGTTCAACGCCGGCAATAACCATTTTTATATTTTTGATAGATCGGGCATTTTGAGACGTAGTGATACCTATTGTGTTTGTGACTTTTACGGTTTACAGGCAGTCCCCGGGTTACATACAAGATAGGGTCCGGAGGTTTGTTCTTAAGTTGAATTTGTATGTAAGTCGAAACTGTATATTTTATAATTGAAGTTCTAGACAAAATTTTTTCTTTTGCCCCAGTGACAATTGGAGTTTCAAAATTTTTGCTGTAATTGGACCAAGAATTATCAATAAAGCTTCATTACAGACACCTTACAGCTGATTATTGCAGTCTGGGACTATAGTAACATCCAGAGAGCTTCACCAGAGGTCACAGTGGGCAGAGGGGTCCGTCTGTAACTATGGGTTGTCTGTAAGTCGGGTGTCCTTAAGTAGGGGACCGCCTGTATTATGTTCTATATCAGTTCTAGGGAAAGAGGGATGATTTGAACTTTTAGGTTTTTTACATTTTTTAATTATTTTTTAAACTTTTTTGAAACTTTTTTTTTTTTTACTATTTTTTTAGACCCTCTAGGGTACATTAGCATTAGATGGTCTGATTGTTCCTACCATATACTGCAATACTACTATAATGCAGTATATGGAATTTCTGCACAGTATTCATTACAATGAGCCACTGGCTCATTGTAACGAATCTTCAGAAACCATGCAGCCCCCGGTCTGACATAGACCCGAGGCTGTCATAGCAACCGATCGCCGCCCCCAAACCCCCCCCCCCCCGATGACATTCAGGGAAGCGACGATCGGATCCAAGATGCCAATGCCCCCACGTGCCACTGTCTTTTAAATGCTGCACGCATCTCAGCCAGTGGCATCGGAAGGGTTAATAGCCGCGACCGGTGAAAGCAATATGCAACAAACCTCACCTGTGTATAAAGAGGGCTCATACACCCCCCACATCTCTGGGTCGTACAGTTACGGTGCAGAGCATCAAGGGGTTAAAAAAAACTGTTAAAAAAAACTGTTACAAACTGACAGTAACTGAAAGACAAGTGTCCGTTTTTTTTAAACCAAGAAACGTAAGCATATCAGTTAAATAAACACACACTATGGGGCAGATTTACTTACCCGGTCCATTCGCGATCCAGCAGCGCGTTCTCTGCGGAGGATTTGGGTCCGGCCAGGATTCACTAAGGTAGTTCCCCCTACATCACCGTCCTACGCTGGGTGCAGGTAAGCGCATGTCAAGCGACACTTTTTTTTTAAAAATGCTGCGGTTTTTCCGAATCCGTCGGGTGTTTTTACGGCCACGCCTCCCGATTTTTGTCGCGCGCATGCCGGCGCCGATGCGCCACAATCCGATCGCGTGCGCCAAAATCCCGGGGCAATTCAGGGAAAATCGCCGCAAATCGGAAATATTCGGATAACCCGTCGGAAAAACGCCATTCGGGCCCTTAGTAAATGACCCCCTACGTCATCAGTTACTGCAATTCTATCTTTATTTATCATCCTTTTTTTTTTTTTAAACAGACATAAAGAACGGATATGCCGACAGTAGTGTGAACTTATCCTTAAATTTCATTGCTGTTTTGTTTGATGCTTTTTATAATCTCTTTTCCCTATAAGGATTAAGGTAGCAGGAAACATCAAGATACCTATACCTGATATCTATGTATCAGAATTTTAAGAGAAAAGGCAGTGAGGAAAGAAAAATGACTTACAGCAGGTTGCAAAAGTATTTACACCCTTTAAAATTTTCCTAATTTTTAAATGTTACAGCCACAAACCTAAATATCTTTCATTGATACATATTGTGTGTGAAATAGAAACACAAAATATCAAGTATCTATAAAGTGTTACATTTATAAAATCTTTTGAAAATTAGGAGATTTAAGTAGCTTAACTTGTCAACAACAAACTTTCTTACCTATGACGATTCCACAAAGGCACATTACTATCCACACAGGAGCAGCATATCTTACTAAAAAATACAACAAAATAAGACTACATTGTGTGACATTTACATGTTGGAGTCACTGTGTACATACATGACATTACTTATCCTGTACTGATCCTGAGTTACATCCTATACTATACTCCAGAGCTGCACTCACTATTCTGCTGCTGGTGCAGTCACTGTGTACATACATGACATTACTTATCCTGTACTGATCCTGAGTTACATCCTATACTATACTCCAGAGCTGCACTCACTATTCTGCTGCTGGTGCAGTCACTGTGTACATACATGACATTACTTATCCTGTACTGATCCTGAGTTACATCCTGTATTATACACCAGAGCTGCACTCACTATTCTGCTGGTGGTGCAGTCACTGTGTACATACATGACATTACTTATCCTGTACTGATCCTGAGTTACATGCTGTATTATACTCCAGAGCTGCACTCACTATTCTGCTGGTGGTGCAGTCACTGTGTACATACATGACATTACTTATCCTGTACTGACCCAGAGTTACATCTTGTATTATACCCCAGAGCTGCTCTCACTATTCTGCTGCTGGTGCAGTCACTGTGTACATACATGACATTACTTATCCTGTACTGATCCTGAGTTACATCCTATATTATACCCCAGAGCTGCACTCACTTTCTGCTGGTGGTGCAGTCACTATGTACATACATGACATTACTTTACCTGTACCGATCCTCAGTTACATCCTGTATTATACACCAGAGCTGCACTCACTATTCTGCTGGTGCAGTCACTGTGTATACACATTACATTACTTATCCTGTACTGATCCTGAGTTACATCCTGTATTATACCCCAGAGCTGCACTCACTATTCTGCTGCTGGTGCAGTCACTGTGTACATACATGACATTACTTATCCTGTACTGATCCTGAGTTACATCCTGTATTATACACCAGAGCTGCACTCACTATTCTGCTGGTGCAGTCACTGTGTATACACATTACATTACTTATCCTGTACTGATCCTGAGTTACATCCTGTATTATACCCAGAGCTGCACTCACTATTCTGCTGCTGGTGCAGTCACTGTGTACATACATGACATTACTCATCCTGTACTGATCCTAAGTTACATCCTGTATTATAATATCCTAATTTACATTCTGTTTTATACTCCAGAGCTACACTCACTATTCTGCTGCTGGTACAGTCACTGTTTACATATGTGACATTACTTATTCTGTACTGATCCTGAGTTACATCATGTATTCAGAGCTGCACTCACTATCTGGATGGTGGAATCATTGTGTACATACAATATAACCCAAAATACGTCCTTAACCAAAATTAGGATGACTTCCCCCTAACTTAAATCAAACACCCTACAAAAAGGGGAACTCATAAATCATATATTAAAAAGATTACTTTTTATTGCATTAATATTAAAACAAAGAACATACATTGATAGAGTTTTTGCAAAAATTAAAAATGATCCCAAGAAAAGGTGGAGCCGGGCAACCCAGTTGTAGCAGACCAGTATTTATATAGTGTTGCTAATACTCTTGTATGCCAGTACTTAGTTCATGTGAACATCTCTATTCATTAATCCAAATGATTTCATTCTATAGTCAGTGTTAGGCTGGTTGTTACCTTGCCTGCCTATGGCTGCCGTCCGCCCCTCGCCCCCATTGTGTACATAGCTAATGCAATATATGAAGAAATATTTTGACCATTGGGGTTTTCTACTTACTTTTTTGCCTCAGCCACATTCTGAAAACAAATATTAAAAAAAATAATGAATATTTATGGTAAATCTTGGGATATTACCTGTAGAACTTATTCATTAATAGCTGTTCTTGTAGTTCTTCCTTTTATCTTACCTTACAAGTGAAATGAGACAATGCACATAAACAGCATGTTGTGTGTTTCTTGTAGCAGCTTATTTATAATGCTCCAAGGAAACACCCTCTAATCTAGTAACCGATGCTGCTCAAAGATCGCTGCGGTAAATTATCTCCTGGAGTTTCTTGTTAACTATATGAATATGTTTATCATATTGTATCCGGAGATCAGGAATCTCTCCATTTGGGAGATGGTGGACAGTGAACACTTACCTGGTATTAGTATCCAAATAATCCCTTTGCAAGACAGGGTCAGCGATTAAGCTATGGTGGTCTAAAGTACAAGACACCAACATGTCTCCTATGAGATAAAAGATGGTGCTTAAAGGCATTGTCCGACAACAGATTTTACTCTTTAATTATTCCGGTTGGGGTTTGGGTATAGGAGGGTATGGTACCGGGTTGCTCCCTTGCAGTGGGACACATAGTATGGGCTGAGTATGGGCTCATAGGTAAATTGGTGACTGGAAGCATGGTAATGCTCAACCTTGCCCTAGCGGGTCATTTAACACTGGGATTCCTGGTGTCTAAATGCCCTTCTGCCCTGTTGCCTATAGGTCAATACAGCGAGTCACTAGTACACTAGTGTAGAATATTATTAGTCATTTGGACCACTGCTGGTGGTGTGCACGGATGAAGCATCCTTGAAGATGGACCTTTTGACCATTGTACCTGCGAACCCCCTGGCTGACGAGGGTGTTGTTGTTATGGACATCAATTCCTATGGGGCAAATGTATACAGAGATATGGGAGTAGTATTTCTCTGGATGCTCCATCGGGGATAATCTCTAATAGAAATATTTTACTTGTCCCTCCAAGGCTGCCTTCTGCCATGACAACTCTCTGTACCAGGTCTCCCAACCATATTGTATTGTTTATAGGTTTAGTTTCCTTACTTGGAGATGAGAGACCGTATGGACCTCTTAAAAGATTACCTTTTTCTAGAACAGGCTTCCTCTGACCTCTATCTTTCCTGTGCCTAAAGAAATATTCTCACCTAGGCATCCACACTTCATCTAATTCATATAGCACATGTTATTAAAAAACACATACTATAGTGTGAAGATCATTTCCAATGAATGTCACCATGCTGTCCCTTAGAAACGGAAGTTCTGCTAGGATACGACCGCCCCGCACTCTTCCATCAGTGGCCGGACATGTGCTATTGAGATACCCATCGACCTGGAATCAGCATTTGATACCTCAAAACGGCTGTGGGACATGCAGTAACTCCTAGTTAAAGGTATTTGTTTCTTTGCACAATCGCTCAAGCAGAGGTAGCCGTATCCAAGGGACTACAATCTCGTTTCTAAGGGGCACCATGACTACATTTATGGGAAATAATCTTCACACAGGAATATTTTTTAACAATATCCTATTGAAGAAATGTATGTGTATGTACGATGATCTAAATTAAATGTGAATGTGTCGATGAGTTGTTTTTTTTTTTCTTCTCTCATAACAAATGTCTACTCAGGTTTTTGTGTGGAATGTCAGGGGTCACAATGACCGCCGGAAGCGATGCATAGTAAACAACAATGTGGCCCAACCTTTGCCCGGTATTGTTTGTTTAATAGAGACACATCTTATGCCCGAAACTACTGTTTGGCTAGATAGAAGATGGGCGTCTTTTGTTTTCCATTCTTGTGGGTCCGCATTCTCCACAGGAGTATCAGTCCTTATCCATAATAGGGTGGATATAAAAATTCTCACGGTTAAGACAGATAAAAAAAGGGAGATTTATTTTCTTATTTTATTATACAAAATACCCTGTGTCTTGGCCTTTATTTATATCCCCCCACGTTCTAAATGGAAGTCTTAAATGCTTTGATTCATTTTACTAAAGATAGGGAGGACAGTCCGGTCTTGATTCTGGGCGCCTTTAATGCAGTTTTGGATGGGGATTTGGATAGGCGTAGTCTGAATAGCTCGGGTAGGCAAAAAAATAAAGGGTCCCCTGGTTTAAGAACTTTCTGCGAGAGTTGGTTGTTTAAGGATGTATGGTGTACTAAGTATCTGGATAAACTGGCCTTCTCTTGTTTTAGCCGGACTCATTCAACTTTGTCCAGGATCGACTTATGTTTGGCTAATGATACATTTCTTGGATATATTGATAGAATGAAGTATGAGTCTATAGTGGTCCCTGATCATGGCCCCGTCTCCCTCCTATTAAGGATGCAGAGGGGAACGTGTTTGGAAAGACAGAGTTTTTTAGATTGAACCCTCGTTGGCTTTCGATCCTGGACAATGAGGAGAAGATAGATAGACTCATACAAGAATTTTGGGAATGCAATTTGAGGAGCGGGGATCCGTGGATGGTGTGGGACTCGTTGAAAGCTTATCTATGAGGTGTATTCTTCTCGGAGATTAATTGGAAGAAAAAGGAATTTAGACAGAATGAGACAAAACTAAAAACTGACCTAGATCTTAGCCAGGAGACTTGGGCGGCTACTTCCCTGGAAGTAGATAGAGATAAGTTCTTGGGGTCCCAATCGGCTTAATGTTCTTTTATAACAGAGAAGTCCCAGCATAGAGCTTTTTTTTATGGGATATAGAAATTATGCACAAAGGGGTAAACCGGGTAAACTTCTGGCCAACCTTCTTAAGAAAAAAGATAGCAATCAAGTGGTCCACGTAATTTCAGATTCCACAGGAAATCTCGTACAGGAATAGAGTGCCATCTTGGAGAGTTTTAGGCTCTTTTATAAGTCGTTTTGTGCTTCAGAAGTAGGGTACACGGACAGTCAGTTGGATAGTTATCTTGAGTCGATCGCTATTCCCAGTTTGTCAGAGGAACAGAGCCTTCCCCTGAATGAACCTGTTGGGGCAGAGGAGATCTTAGAAGCCATCAGGACTTCATCGTCGGATTCCGCACCCGGACTGGATGGCTTACCCTTCGCTTTTTATAGAAAATATCAGAAGGTTCTGTCACCTATACTAGAGGTGTTTACAGCATTCACAGAAGGGGCGATATGGGGTTCAATGACGGAGGCCACTATAGTATTGATTCTTAAGAAGGATAAAAATAAAGTTGAGATGGGTTCTTACAGACCTATCACTCTATTGAATTCCAATATAAAAAATTTTAGCGAAGATTCTTTCTTCTAGGTTAAAAAAGGTGATCTCCGCCATTGTCCATCCGGATCAGAACGGGTTTATCCCGTCAAGGAGTACTGGGTATAATCTGCGTAGATTATTTTCAGTTATGCATTTGGGGACCAAAGGTGACCGCTCTATCCTCTCGCAAGTTAAAGCGTTTGACAAGGTGGAGCGGTGCTACTTATGGAGGGACATGGGGAGATTTGGACTTGGTGGGGTGTTTATTAAGTGGGTCAAGATAATGTACCACTCCCCAATAGCAAGAATGTGTGTCAATAGATTGCTCTCTGAACCCTTTAAACTGTGTAGAGGAACCCGGAAGGGTTGTCCCCATCTCCCCCCTCCTCTTTGCCCTATTTGTTGAGCCCTTGGCTATTCAGATTCGTAAATCCGATCAGATTAGGGGTTGGGAGATGTGGGGGGGAGAGGGATAAGATATCCCTGTATATGTGGATGATATCTTGCTGATTGTTCAGAGCTCAGACAACGCTATTCAGGACACTTTTAAGTTGGTTGATGGTTTCGGATTTTTTCGGAACTTAAGATCAACTGGGGAAAATCAGTCCTTCTCCCTATAGATGAAGTGGAACGGGAGGAAGGTTTACCAGTAGCCTTCCTTGAAAGGGACGATTCCTTCAAATATCTTGGGATCTCTGGGGATCTTGGAAGGTATGTGGAATTGAATATCACCCCGCTCATTAATAGGATAAGAAGGAATATCTCGGGATGGATAAAAATGCCCTTTTCTAGAGCTGATAGGGTAGGAAGTGTTAAAATGATTCTCCTTCCGCAACTTCCTTACCCATTTTTGGCATCTCCAGTTTGGCTCTCTAAGAAGTTCTGGAGGATCTGAGATTTGATATGGGGGAAGAGACGGGCCAGGATTGGGTTGTCCTCCCTTTACTGGGGGAGGAGGGCTGGGGGTTCCCTATTTCTTTGGTTACTTCTTGGCTGCACAATTGGCCTTTTTAGTTACGAGGAAAAACTGCAATGCCTTTGTTAGATTAATAGAGTTAAGTGTGGGTAGTAGGGATTCTATTTATTCTTTGATAGAAAGTGGAGAATTAAGGTTTGATAATAATAAGAATATTCACATGGCTGGGTTACTTGAAAAATGTAAAATAAAAAGTTAAAGGGTATTGAGGGTATTTTGTGGGTTTTCCCCAATATGGGAGAATTTTTACTTAGGTGAATTGAAATCTATTCCGGACAGTGAGTACTGGATTAAAAAGGGGGTTAGGTTTTTTTCACAAATTTTAGATAATTCACAGTTATGTGATTATAATGAATTTTCAGCTCGTTTTGCAGGGATTGATTCAGGATTTTTTTCAGTTTATGCAATTGCACCATGCATATAATTCTGTGTTGATTAAAGATAGATTCACTAAGGTTAAGGAATAAGGTGATCTCTCAGATGTACAAATATATTATTCATGGGTTTGTGAAAGGGGTAGTTCATTCCTCGATGAATAAATGGCATGTGCAAGTGGGGGATATATCAGAGGAAGATTGGAAATTGTGCTACAGGGGTATCAGACTCTCCTCCCAATCTTGGAATCATAGGATGGTATAATTTCATTTTATTCATCAGGTATACTACACTCCCAAGGGCTTATTTAAAATGAAACTTAGGGGCGATTCCAGATGTCGGAGGTGTCTCCTGGAGAATGCTGACTTTCTTCATGTCGCTTTTGGCTGTCATAAATTAAAGGATTACTGGAGTAAGATACTGGACTATATAGATGTTACCTTTAACGTGAGAATCAATTATTCCTTCCAGGCCACACTTCTTAGTCTTATCGATTAAAGAAAAGAAGAGGGGAGGAAAAGGCTGGTGCAAGAAAGTGGGGCAGGGCGGAGATCCCGTCTTGTGATGAATTCCTGATAGAAGGACAGAAATGTAAAAGTTATGAGAAACTTAATGCAGAAAGGGGAGGGTTTGTAGAAAAATGGAAAAGGGTTTGGTGTGTGGATTTTTGATGTACGTTTGCCTTTCAAAAAAATTTTATTGGAATTTTTTTTTGTTTGTTTTCTTCCCCAACCCGTATAGGCTTGTTTTGACCATTCTTCCTCCCCCTTTAGGGAGGGACAAGGTGAGGGTGGGGGGGGGGTGTTTCAGGAATAATGGGGCTCATTTACTAAGGGGCCGAATCGCCGGGTTTCCCGAATATTAATGATTTGCTACGTTTTTCCAAGAATTGCCCCGGGTTTGGCGCACGTGAGCAGATTGTGTTGCATCTGCGCCGGCTTGTATGCAATGGAAATGGGGGGGGGCGTGGATGTCGGAAAACCTGACGGATTTGGAAAAAACGCAGTATTTAAAAAAGAATTTGTGTCACTTGACACGCGCTTACGCGAAGAGAAGAAGGTGAACTCCGGCGGACCTCGGTATAGCAGCGACACCTGGTGGACATCGCACTCAAACAGACAGAAAGACAGATGCTATAGGGAAAATATTAACTTTATTCATTAAATATCAAACATAGAAATTAAAAACAGTTAAAAATCCCATGGCTAGATATAGAGTACTAAGTTAAAATGAAATTCACATTACTAAAAAGAGATGCAGGGCTAGAGGAACTGGGAGATCACATGTGCCCCATGCGTATCGCCCGTCAAGCGGGCTTCCCCAGGGGATAGTGGGTGAGATAGTGGGTGAGAGCGAAAATTGTATAGAAAAGTCACAATAAAAGGTATTGGCGTGATACTCCTATACAAGAGAGGTATAAATAGTATGGTGCTGAGTCAATGTAATGAATAGCATGTATCCGTAGTAATTCATGACTAATAACAAGCACAAACTAAGTGAATCAATCGAAATAATTCATCAATTAACTGTGGACAAAAACTGTATTAAAATAATTCATCTAATAAATATATGTGTAGATATCATGAACATAAACTATATTGCAAAAATGCAAAGTTAATGCACAATTTATTAAAAATATCAGCTAATAAGGTATATCAGAGTACATGTGCAATAAATATGGGACACAAACAGTATTACTTGACACAGATGAAATAAATATAGATCACAAAAAATATAACAATATGCTAGTGTATCCATATGACTGATGAATACATAAAAGTGAAACTAACTACCTGTAAATTCATTGTGCTAATATAAAGAAGAGGTACGGCGTAAAAAGTACAATGAAAACCTTAGTACAAAAAACGATAAAGTGCTGAAAGTGCTATAAGACATGCAGGATCAGATAATGATCCCGGATAGCTATAAAAATAAGTATAATGCCATATATGTGCTCTTAACAATAAAAATAATATTTTGATAAGAATAAGTGCATAATCCATTAGTAAACTGAGTTAATATTAAAAGCGACAGAGTCAGACACAGTACAAAAGGGAGAATTATTCCTTTAAAAATTTGTAAAGTGCAAAAATCGGCGGATATTCACGTATGTACATCATTATAAAGACAAGGAGAAACTACGGATATAGTATGTTACAAAGTGATTCTGGAAATATCAGCGCAATTAGTATAAACATAGAGGCAGCCCTCGAAGGGTTATGAATGCCAAAAGCCAAAAAATTCTGACTAAAAATACAAATTCTCAAAAGCAAATATAATTATGGCAGACGAGAATTTATGAAACGAAAAAACTGATCAGATAATTAATGAAAGAAGAACGGCAAAAAGGTAAGGCAGAAGTTTCCCGACAGAGCAGACAAAAATGAATGGGTCAAAAGACCTGCAAAATAATCAAAAATACCATGCTACGGCGCAGAGGTATAGGGAATGTATGAAGAGGGCTCACGGGCTGAGTCCTCTTCATACAAAGGTGGGTGTTGTTGCATATTGCAGCAAACCCCCACTGCTAATAACCGCCAGTGGCTCATTGTAATGAATGTGCTGCAAAAATGCCATATATTGCAATACAGAAGTATTACAGTATATGGTAGGAACGATCTGACTATCTAGGGTTAATGTACCCTAGATGGTCTAAGACAGTGATGGCAATCCTTTTAGAGACTGAGTGCCCAAACTACAACATAGACCCGCTTATTTATCACAAAGTGCCAACACAGAAATTCAATTTGTGGTTTATACTCCATTCTCTGTCACAGTTTTCATTGATACCAGAACCTGAGGACACCAATAAAGCAGAAAATAGTCCCAGGTAGAGCTGTCACTTTAATATAGCTCTGTGCACAGCAAGTCCTGGGCTGTCTGGGACTGCAGGGAGATACCTGGAGTCATCTCTGGTGATGGCCTGAGTGCCCACAGAAAGGGCTCCGAGTGCCACCTCTGGCACCAGTGCCATAGGTTAGCCATCACTGGTCTAAAATATAGTGGAAAAAAAGTTAATGAAATATAAAAAATTCAAATCACCCCCCTTTCGCTAGAACTGATATAAAATATAATAAACAGTAAAAATCACAGACACATTAGATATCGCCGCGTCCCAAAATGCCCGATCTATCAAAATATAAAAAAGGGTTACGGCCTGCGGTGACCTCCGAGGCGGGAAATGGCGCCCAAATGTCCGAAATGCGACTTTTACACCTTTTTATATCACATAAAAAATGGAATAAAAAATGATCAAAATGTCGCACAGACCTCTATATGGTAGCAATGAAAACGTCGGCTCATTTCGCAAAAAAATGACACCTCACACAGCTCCGTGCGCCAAAGTATGAAAAAGTTATTAGCAAAAAATTTTTTTTCTTTTTTGTACACATTCGTTTAATTTTTGAAAATGTTTTGAAACACAATAAAACCTGTATAAATTTGGTATCACCGCAATCGCACCGAACCAAAGAATAAAGTAGGCGTGTTATTTGGAGCGAAAAGTGAAAGTCGTAAAAACTGAGCCCACAAGAATGTGACGCACATGGGGTTTTTAAAATTTTTTTCCACATTTGGAATTTTTTTTCAGCTTCGCAGTACACGGCATGTTAAAATAAATAACATTACAGGAAATTAAAATTTGTTACGCACAAAATAAGCCCTCACACAGGTCTGTACACGTAAAAATGAAAAAGTTATGGATTTTTGAAGGTGGAGAGCGAGAAATGAGCCGAAAAACCCTGCGCCCTTAAGGGGTTAAGGAAATCAACACAGATATATATAAATATGTGCACATACATATGATAGATGTCAATATTTGTAATCAGCGCCAGAAAACAAAACTGAGCGTCAAGAAAAAGAAGGAACAAACCATGGTGGGTCATGAGATCATGTGGACATAAGTTGATAACAGATAAATACAAAAAAGGGGGAAATAGGGAGGAGGGGAAGGAAAAGGAGACATGAAAACAAGTACAACAGGTCAGGAGGAGAAAGCATAAATATCGGAAATGCACAATGATGGTTGACGGATATGCTGTGCAGGTCTTGTAAATATCCACTGGATCGATTTCAGCAGGTAAGGAAACAGAGAGAACATCTTCAAAAGAAATAAACGATTATCAAAAAGATTTGACACAACACCTATATCCTAAGTGAAAACAAAAAAAGAAGAAAAGTTAATTAATGTGAACACTACATAAATATATTACGGGGCCCATGGAAACCACAAAATTAGGGGGTCCAAATGTGATGAAAACAAAAGGAACCGAGTAAGGCGAAAGAGGTAAGTGAAAGAATGGTATATTGGAGTTCAAGTGAACCCTCAGAGACCCGAAGAACAATTTCATTTTTACTTCGTACTCTATATTTGCTTCATTGTCCTTTACCATCACTATTTTTTGTTACATGATATATGAGTTCTATATTGGGGCTAGACTCTGGGGGATCTTGGATCTGTTTTCCCTAGCCATGGGATTTTTAACTGTTTTTAATTTCTATGTTTGATATTTAACCGGTAAAGGACCGGACCCTTTCCGGTTTTTTCATTTCCATTTTTCATCCCCACCTTCAAAAATCTATAACTTTTTTATTTTTACACGTAAAAAGCTATGTGACGGCTTGTTTTTTGCGTAACAAATTGCACTTCATAGTGATTGCATTGAATATTCCATGCCATGTACTGGGAAGCGGGAAAAAAATTCCAAATGCAGTGAAAATGGTGAAAAAACGCATTTGTGTCGTATTCTTGTGGGCTTGGATATTACGGCTTTCACTTCACGCCACAAATGACACATCTAATTTATTCTGTGGATCAATACGATTACAGGGATACCAAATTTGTATAGGTTTTATAATGTTTTCATACATTTACAAAAATTAAAACCTCCTGTACAAAATTTTTTTTTTTATTTTGCCGTCTTCTTGTGCTTATAACTTTTTCATACTTCGTTGTATGGAGTTGAGGGTGGTGTCATCTTTTGCGACTTTTGATGATGTTTTCAATTATATTATTTTTAGGACTGTACTACTTTTTGATCACTTTTTATTGAATTTTTAATTTTTTTTTAAATGGCAAAAAAGTGCCAGTTTTGACTTTGGATGCGATTTTCCGTTACGGGGTTAAATGCAGTAAAAAAACTTTATTATATTTTGATAGATCAGGCATTTTCGGACACGGTGATACCTAATGTGTTTATGATTTTTACTGTTTATTTATATTTATATCAGTTCTAGAGAAAGGGGGGTGATTTGAATTTTTAGGTTTTTTTATTATAATTTTTTTTTTAACTTTTTTTTAATTTTAATTTTTACTATTTTTCAGACTCCCTAGGGTACTTTAACCCTAGGTTGTCTGATCGATCCTACCATATACTGCCATACTACAGTATGGCAGTATATGGGGATTTTACTCCTCATACATTACAATGTGCTGATAGCACATTGTAATGAATGGGTTAACCTGAAGTAGTTTCGGGTCTTCGGGAGACCCGAAGCTACCATGGCGATGGATAGCCGCTCCCTGATGACGTCACGGGGAGCGGCGATCCTCGGAAATATGGCGGCGGCCCATGCAGCTTTGCCGGCGGCGATCAGCAAGAAAACACCCGCGACCGGTGCCGGCACCGATCGCGGGTGTTACCGGTAAGCCTTTGCTGCAATATGCAGCAGAGACTTACCGGCTATGGAGAGGGTTCGGCCCACGAGCCCTCTCCATGCATCGCGAACCAGTTAATGAATAAAGTTCATATTTTCCCTATAGCATATGTTTTTCTGTCTGTTTGAGTTTGATCCATTGTTTCAGATGCTGAAAATACATTATTGCGACCCATTTTTTGTAAGTTTACCTGGTGGACATCGGGCGCACGGACCTTAGTGAATCCTGGAAGAACCCGAATCCTCGTCGGAGAGCGCACCGCTGGACCAGGTAAGTAAATGATCCCCAATATGTTTTGTTGGTATTGCAGAATTATGTATAACTATGTGGAATTTATTATACAGTTTTTTATATTAAGATTTTACATGGTGTATGTTAATTTGATTTTCTCAATACAGCGTTAAGAAAAAAAAAAAGAATAGAAAAAAAGAGAATACCCCTTCAACCAACTTCATACAAATTTATGGGAGCATATTGAGACTTTGCTTTGGCTATTTTGTCCCTCTCCATTTGCTCCAGTCATGTGACCCTCAATCTTTTTTTTTGCACAAAATACAAACACCCACATAAACATGGAATAACAATACCGGGGCAGATTTACTTACCCGGTCCATTCGCGATCCAGCAGCGCGTTCTCTACGGTGTATTCGGGTCCGGCCGGGCAGTTCCTCCGACATCCACCAGGTGGCGCTGCAGCGCTGAAGTTCCCCGGAATGCACCGATCTTTACCAAGCCGGACCGATTGAAGCTAAGTGCGAGTCCCATGACACTTTTTTTTTTTAATGCAGCGTTTTTTCCGAATCCGTCGGGTTTTCGTTCTGCCATGCCCCCCTATTTCCGTCGCGTGCATGCCATCGCCGATGTGCCACAATCCGATCGCGTGCACCAAAATCCCGGGGCAATTCAGGGAAAATCGGCGCAAATCGGAAATATTCGGGTAACACGTCAGGAAAAACTCAAATCAGGCCCTTAGTAAATGACCCCCACCATGTTTTAAAGTTTTTCCTCCGGCGAGAAAATTAACTCCATCTATTTAATAGATCGTTTAATATATGAACATTTTCCCTTGGAACCCATTCTACTATCCTCAAAACCTTCAGGCAAGATTGTATTATTCGTAATTCATTTCCAAAAAACAATTGAAGGTGGGTCCGGGGAAATCCACTTAACTACTTGATTCCCTTTATCCCTACAGGAGTCCCCTTGCCAGATACCCAGGACACAGGTCAAAAAATGTAATGGAATTTGAAAATCACAACACTTCTCAATCTCCCCAGCAATTTCTTCACAGTATTCTGTTATTATTGGGCAGAACCATAAGATGTGGGTGTCATCAGCCTACCTACCACATCTACCACATCTACAACCTACATCTACAGCCACGACCTACCACATCTTTTACAGCATGTCACTTCCCTGGAAAATGTCATTATTTTATTAATTGTGTAATATATTCTTTGTAGTAGTAGAGCCAATCGGTGTGCTGGAATTTTTTATATCTTGCGAATATCTCTGCAAGTATCTAACCAAGCAGGTTCCTCTAAAACTCCAACTTCCTCTTCCCGTTTCTCTGCCACTCTATTTTCAAACCTACAATGTCTTTGGATTACCAATATACTGAAATTTTTTTTTTTTTTTAATGACGCCCACATTGTGCTTTTACCAAAGGTAATCTATCCCAACTAGAGATGAGTGAACATACTCGTCCGAGCTTGATGCTCGTTTGAGCATTAGCGTACTCGCAAACTGCTCGGTGCTCGGACGTGTATTTCGCCCGCTCGAGAAAATGTCATCTCGCAGCGTTTAGATTTTTGGCGGCCAGAAACAGAGCCAATCACAAGCCATGAGACTCTGCAGTACACCCAGCATGACGTGGTACCCTTACACGTCGATAGCAGTGGTTGGCTGGCCAGATCAGGTGACCCTGGAATAGACTAGCCCCTGCCTGCGCTGCTCGCATCATTCTCTGTCTGGATGCCGTTAGGGAGAGAGCTGCTGATGGTCAGGGATAGTGTTAGGGTGCTTGTAGATTACTGTTAGGCAGGAGTGATTCTCCAAGAACCCAACAGCCCTTGTTAGGGCTACATTAGCATTTTTCAACAGTTAAAGTGACACACTCAGTCTCAGCACAAAATCCTTTTGTCTGCTGTCAGTGTAGGTTAGAAACTAGCCATAGCAATCATCTTCTGTGGTTGCTGTCTGATTTCTTCTGCACGTTTTGTTCTATAAAAAAAAAAAAAAAATTATATTTCTGTTTTGTCTATATAATAGACTTTAATTTTGAAAATGTGGAACCCGAGGGTTGGGGTAGAGGACGTGGACGTGGGCATCCAAATACTGCAGGGGTCAGAGGCCGTGGTCCTGGGCGGGGTGAGACACCACCTGCTGATGAGGGAGCAGAACTACAATCCCTAGCTTCATGTCTCAAGTTACTGGGACTCGTGGTAGAGCACTGTTGAGGCCAGAACAGTTCTCAACAGGTGATGTTGTGGATTGCGGACAATGCTTCTAGCCATTTGTCCACCAGTCAGTCTTCCACGCAGTCCACCCATGCAACAGGTTGCACTTTTCAATGGGGTGCAACCTGTTTTCCGCAGATAACTTGCACCTAAATGGAAGGGGGCTGCTGTGCTGGGGGAGAAGATCCTAGCAGGGGTGGAGGAGTATTTAAACTAGGATCGGGGGAGGAGGGAAAGGAAGACACTGAAGGGGTAGACAGGTCAGAGAGGGGGCAGGTTATGTTGGTGGGTGGTGAGGTGGGCGGTGTATGGGGGCCTAAGGCAGTGGATAAGGAGATCCACAAGCTGCAGAACAGTGGTGAGGATATATGTGCCAGTAAAATTACTTTAAATCAGATAAATAACTGTGGAAAATTAAATTGCATGTTCACAAATGCCAGAAGTATCTCAGGCAAAATGGGCGAGCTTGAGGCTCTGATATTAGAGGAACAGTTAGATGTTGTTGGTGTAGCAGAGACATGGCTTGATGCATCGCATGACTGGGGTGTTAATATTCAAGGTTTTACACTCTTTCGGAAAGACAGGGCAAATAGGAGGGGAGGTGGTGTATGTCTGTATGTCAGAAGAGACTTAAAAGTCAGTGGTCTCAGAGTGTGAGGAGGCTGAAACTTTGTGGGTTGAAATTCAAAGCCAAGAGAGCTTTGAGAAAATTATTTTTGGTGTAATTTATAGACCCCCTAACATCTCTGAGGAAATAGAGGGTCACCTATATAGACAGATGGAGCGGGCTGCACAGGAGGGGACCGTAGTGATAATGGGAGACTTTAACTTTCCAAATATAAATTGGGGTCAGGGCTCATCTTCATCTGTGAAGGGGAGACATTTTATGAACATTCTTCAGGATAATTTTATGGTGCAGCTTGTAGAAGATCCCACAAGAGGTGACGCATTGTTGGACCTTGTGATTTCTAACAATGAGGAGATTGTCCAAAATGTCAGTATCAGGGAACCCCTTGGGAACAGCGATCATAATATAATTATTTTCCTCTTAAACTTTAAAAATCAGAAACAGGTGGGAAAATCGAAAACTTTGAATTTTAAGAGGGCTAATTTCCAAAAATTCAGGGCTGCAATACAGGATATAGACTGGGATCAGATACTGTCACATGGTGATACTAATGTTACATGGGAGAATTTCAAATCTATCCTGGGTTTTTATACTTCTAAATTTATTCCAATAGGCAACAAGTATAGACGGGCTAGATTACACCCTGCGTGGCTTACAGCTACAGTTAAAAGGGCAATTAATGAGAAAAAGAGGGCATTTAAAAAATATAAATCTGACGGGTCACCTGAGGCTTTCAATACTTACAAAAAACTTACCAAAATCTGTAAAAAAGAAATCAAATCAGCCAAAATACAAAATGAAAGACAGGTGGCTAAAGATAGCAAAACAAATCCCAAGAAATTTTTTAAGTATATCAATGCAAAAAAAAATGGGTCACAACAGGTTGGACCCCTTTATTCTGAAAATGGGGCATCGGTGACTGGAGACCAAGAGAAGGCGGAGATACTTAATAGGTTTTTTAGCTCCGTTTATACAATAGAAGAGAGAACTTCTGACTTGGGTGGTGCCAGTGCGGGTCACTCACCCTGTAATATAGTAGACTGGCTGAATGTAGGCATTATCCAATCTAAGCTAAGTAAAATCAATGTGTACAAAGCTCCTGGACCAGATGGGTTACACCCCAGAGTTCTTAAAGAACTCAGTTCTGTTATTGCTGTACCACTGTCTAAAATCTTCAGGGATTCCGTAATGTCTGGTGTGGTGCCAAGTGACTGGCGCAAGGCAAATGTGGTGCCAATATATAAAAAGGGCTCTAGAACTTCGCCAGGCAATTACAGGCCTGTAAGCTTAACTTCCATTGTGGGGAAAATACTAGAAGGGTTAGTAAAAGACTACATACTGGAGTATGTGACATCAAATAGAATAATAAGTGATAACCAGCATGGGTTTACTAAGAATAGAAGTTGTCAAACTAACCTTATCTGCTTCTATGAAGAGGTGAGCAGGTGCCTGGATGGAGGAGCAGCTGTGGATATTGTGTTCTTGGACTTTGCAAAGGCATTTGACACTGTCCCTCATAGACGCCTGATGGGTAAAATTAGGGCTATTGGTTTGGCAGAAATCATTTGCAATTGGATTGAAAACTGGCTGAAGGATCGTATCCAGAGAGTTGTGGTCAATGATTCCTACTCGGAATGGTCACCAGTTATGAGTGGTGTACCTCAGGGTTCTGTGCTTGGCCCACTACTATTTAATATATTTATTAATGATATAGAGGTAGGAATTAATAGCACTGTGTCTATTTTTGCAGATGACACCAAACTGTGTAGTGTAATACAGTCTATGGAGGATGTTCATAGGCTGCAGGGTGACTTGGACAAACTGAATGTTTGGTCATCCACTTGGCAAATGAGGTTTAATGTGGATAAATGTAATGTTATGCACCTGGGGGCCAATAATCCAAAGGCAAAATATGTCCTTGGGGGAGTAAATCTGGGAGAGTCCCTTGTTGAGAAGGACCTGGGGGTACTAGTAGATCATAAATTGAATAACAGCATGCAATGTCAATCAGCTGCCTCTAAAGCTAGTAGGATCATGTCATGTATCAAAAGTGGAATGGACTCTCGTGATAGGGATGTAATATTACCACTATACAAGGCACTGGTTCGGCCACACCTGGAATATGCTGTGCAGTTCTGGGCACCGGTCCATAAAAAGGATGCCCTGGAGCTGGAGAGGGTTCAACGTATAGCCACAAAACTGATAAGGGGTATGGAGGGTCTTAGTTATGAGGAAAGATTAAAACAACTAGATTTATTTAGTCTGGAAAAGAGACGACTACGAGGGGACATGATTAATTTATATAAATATATGAATGGTCCATACAAAAAATATGGTGGTAAGTTGTTCCAGATTAAATCAAATCAAAAGACGAGGGGGCACTGCCTCCGTTTGGAGAAACCAAGGTTTAATCACCGGAGGCGACAGGGCTTTTTTACTATGAGAACGGTCAATCTGTGGAATAGCCTGCCTCAGGCGCTGGTCACAGCAGGGACAGCGGAGAGCTTCAAGAAGAGTCTAGATGCCTTTTTACAGCTAAATAACATTGATGGTTATGTTATATAGAATTGTTTCCCCTAAATCCCTTCCTCATCCAATCCCTACCCTACCTTGGTTGAACTTGATGGACAAGTGTCTTTTTTCAACCGTATAAACTATGAAACTATGAAACCAAGTGAGCACTCCTCCAGCTCCTCCACCTCAACCTCCTTCCCCCCAGTCTGCCCTCTTCCAGGAAAATTTGGCATTTGAGCCGGCATACTCTGAGGAACTGTTTTCTGGACCCTTCCCAGAGTCACTAACCACTTGTCAGTTTGCTGCTGAGCTCTTTCCCGATGCCCAGGTTTTCCACCGGTTGCAGTCTGTGGGTCATGATGACCTTTTTGACGTAGTGGAAGAAGTGTGTAAAGAGGTGTCGGACCATGAGGAGACACGGTTGTCAGACAGTGGTGAAGTTGTTGTCAGGGCAGGAAGTCCGAGGGGTGAGCAGACTGAGGGAGCGGAGGATGATGAGGTGACAGAGCCAAGCTTGGTTGATAGGCCGGGTGAACACAGTGCTTGTGAGACGGAGGCGAGTCCTATACGAGAATAGGTTGGAAGAGGCAGTGGTGGGGCCAGATGGAGAGGCAGGGACAGAGCTGGTGCATCAGCGCCAAATGTTTCACGTAGTGAAGCTCCTGTGGTGAGGGCTAGATTTTCTGAAGTCTGGAGGTTCTTTAAAGAAATAGCGGATGACCGACGGACTGTGGTGTTCAACCTGTGCCACACCAGGATCAGTAGGGGTTCCACTACTACTAACTTAACCACCACCAGTATTCGCAGGCATATGAGTGCTAAACACCCCACTCAATGGAACCAAGGCCGTTAACCTCCGGCCGGGCCCACCACTGCTCCTTCCTGTGTCATTTGCTGCCTCTGCTAGTCAGCCCCGTGCCCAGGACCCTGGCACCAACACCTCCCGTGCGAAAACCACACCTTCGTCTCCACGATCCTCCACAGCATCCACCAATGTCTCCATGCGGAGCGTTGAGCTGTCAATACTCCAGACACTGGAGCGCAAGAGGAAATACAGTTCCACCCACCCACACGCCCAAGCCCTCAACATCCACATCTCCAAATAACTCAGCCTGGAGATGCTGCCCTATAGGCTGGTAGAGACCGAGGCCTTTCTCAACCTCATGGCAGCGGCCACCCCTCGGTATTTGGTCCCCAGCCGCCACTACTTTTCCCGATGTGCCGTCCCAGCCCTGCACCAGCACATGTCAGACAACATCATCTGTGCCATGACCAACACCGTTTCTGACAAGGTCCACCTAATCACGGAAACGTGGATGAGTGCTGCCGGGCAGGGACACTATACATCTCTGACGGCACATTGGGTTAACTTGGTGGAGGCTGGGACCGAGTCTGACCCTGGGGCCGCTCATATACTGCAGACGCCGAGGATTGTGGGGCCTACCTCGGTCACAGTCTCTCAGGCCTACTATGCCTCCTCCTCCTCCCACCCCTACTCCAACTCCTCCTCCGAATTACCATCCTTGGGCATGGCGCCATCAGTCGGTAGCTCTAGGCACAGCAGCAGTGCCGTCGCTAAGCGATAAAAGGCACACCGCCTGAGAGCTATTACAGGGCATCACGGCGCAGACTGATCTGTGGCTGGCACTGCTGAACCTGAAGCCAGGCATGGTTGTGTGTGACAATGGCCGTAACCTGGTGGCGGCTCTGCAACTCGGCAGACTGGCCCATGTGTTCAATCTGATAGTTCAGCGGTTCCTCAAGACATACCCCAATCTGTCTGATTTCCTGATGAAGGTGCGCCGCATCTGTGCGCATTTCAGAAAGTTGACCACAGATGCTGTCACTCTCAGGGCAGCGCAGCGCCGCCTCCAACTGCCCGCTCTCCGACTGTTGTGCGACATGCCCTAGAGGTGGAATTCAACATTAATCATGTTATCCAGAGTTTACTAGAAGCGCATAGCGATTGTAGACTGCCAGATGTCAACTTCCATCAGAACTGGTAGTCACGTGGACGTGGATGTCTGATATCTGTCAGGTGCTGAGTAACTTTGAGGAGTCAACACAGATGGTCAGTGGCGATGCCGCCATCATCAGCCTCACCATCCCGCTGCTTGGCCTGTTGAAAAACTCTCTGGTCAGCATGATGTCGGAAGCTTTGCGCTCGTCAAAAGAGACGGGGGAAGAAGATTCCCTTGTCTATAGCCAGAGCACCCTCCGGTCTGTTTCTCAGCGCGTATTGGCGAAGGTGGAGGTGGATGAGTAGGAGAAAGAGGAGGAGAATGTCGGCGAGACAGAAGAGGAGACCATTGCTCAGTCCTTATCAACTGTTCAGCGTGTATGGGCAGAAGAAGAGGAGTTGGAAGAGGAGGAGGAAATGGAGAGTCAGGCCAGTGAGGGGAGTGAATTGTTGCGTGTTGGGACAGATTTAATGCTAGGCTGCCTATCCCGTGACCCTCGCGTTCAAAGAATTTATTCCAGCACCGTTTACTGGGTATTCACTCTCCTGGACCCACGGTACAAGCAAAATCTTTCCACTCTCATCCCTGGAGAGGAAAGGAGTGTGAGAATGCATGAATACCAGCAGGCCCTGGTGCACAAGCTGAAACAATATTTCCCTTCTCACAGCGCTAGCGGCAGAGGGCGTACTTCTGCGGGACAAGTAGTGAGGGAGAGTAGGGAGCAGGCAGCTTGTCCAGCACTGGCAGGGGTACGCTTTACAAGGCCTTTGCCAGTTTTATGTCACCCCAGCAAGACACTGTCACCTGTCTCGGCAGAGTAGGGGTGATCTTTACAGAAAGATGGTGAGGGAGTACGTAGCTGACCATACCATCGTCCTAAATGATCACACAGCTCCCTACAACTACTGGGTTTCAAAGCTGGACATGTGGCCCGAACTGGCGCTGCACGCTTTGGAGGTTCTTGCCTGCCCTGCCGCTAGCGTGTTGTCCGACAGGTTTTCAGTGCAGCTGGTGGCATCATCACCGATAAGCGTACACGCCTGTTGACTGACAGCGCTAACAGGCTGACGCTTATCACGATGAATCAAGTCTGGATTTCTCATGATTTCCATTCTCCACCAAGTGAAAGCAGCTCAACCTGAATAATTCTCATGTATGCACTCCTCCTCCTCCTCATTTTCTTCCTTCTCCTCCTCTTTGTACACTAAAGCAGAGGCAACTGGCTATTTTTTGCCAGGGCCAACTGGCTCTAGCTATAGTACTATATCTATTTAATTTTTCTGGAGGGCCACCTACCCGCTCCTCTGTTTTGAAAACTTTTTGGACTGCCACATACAGGCACTATCCAAATTTAATTGTCTCCATAGCAGCCTCCACACGTCGTCTTTGTAGCAGCCTCCACACGTCGTCTTTATAGCTGCCTCCACACGTCGTCTCCATAGCTGCCTCCAAAAGTCATCTCCATAGCTGCCTCCAAAAGTCGTCAACATAGCTGCCTCCAAAAGTCGTCAACATAGCTGCCTCCATACATCGTCCCCTTAGCAAACGAGCTGTGTCCGGCAAAATTTTGGGTTGTTTTAACAGGTCCACATCAAACGTGTTAACTTTGTCGCCACCCTGCTGTGTTATCCACAAAATATACCGCCAAACTTTTATCATTGGCCGATATTATTTCAGTGCTAGTTGCGCATCTCTTTACGTTCCCCTCCCTCACCATAACTAAATACTTATAAGAACAGTACTACACTTGACCTTACACAAAAGGTTTTTCGAAATGCTGTTTGTAGCCCCCATCTGCTTTGAAAATTATAATTTTTTCAAAGTAAACGCTTTGGGACCCCAGGTCCATTTTGAGTGGGGAGGAGCCGAGAGGCAGGGGCTTGGACAGGCGAAAGTTCGCCTGGCAGCGGACCGCCAGCTCCATCCCGAGATCCAACTAACATAGTTTTAACTGCAGCAACCTTCAACCTACAACCTTTTACCTTTAAAATCTATCTTTTCACTCCTCTTTTCTCACCTCCTTACGTTCACCTCGGGTGCCATAACCGTCCCCATTGCCTCCAAAAGTCGTCTCCATAGCCGCCTCCAAAAGTCGTCTTCATAGCCGCCTCCAAAAGTCGTCTCCATAGCCGCCTCCAAAAGTCGTCTCCATAGCCGCCTCCAAAAGTCGTCTCCATAGCCGCCTCCAAAAGTCGTCTCCATAGCCGCCTCCAAAATTTGTCTCCATAGCCGCCTCCAAAAGTCGTCTCCATAGCCGCCTCCAAAAGTCGTCTCCATATCCGCCTCCAAAAGTCGCCTCCATAGCCGCCTCCAAAAGTCGTCTCCATAGCTGCCTCCACATGTCGTCCCCTTAGCAAACGAGCTGTGTCAGGCTCATTTTTCGAGTGTTTCACCAGATACGTTATGGAACTTGGTCACTTTGTCGCCACCATGCTATGTTATCGACTAAATATACCATCACCCTTTTGTTCACATAGGAAATCATTTCAGCGCTTCTTGCTCACCTCCTTTGGTTCCTCTCTGCCGCCATAACCAGGCAAAATACTGATACGTACAGTGCTACACGTTATCCTCGCCAAAAGGAATTTTTTAAATTGGTTTGAAGCCTGAGTGCATTTGGGGTATGTCGCCATGCCACTCTCTAGCCTGCCGCTGCCTCTGCATGCCGTCCCCTATAGTGTCAGGGTCAATTATTGGGTGTTTTAGATGCTATCTCCCCTCACTCGGTCACTCTGTCATTGCCATGCTGTTGCCCATAATTTTGGCATAATGGTGCGATTAAGCAGCCTCAGAGGCATCCATGCATGCTGCCCCTGTTGTTTCCTGTCCATTTCCGTGGTGTTTCCATCATTTTCTGAGGTTTCCAGGTTTTTGGCCAAGCTTCCCTGTGCAGAGCCTTGGTCCCCTTGAAAAATGCTCGAGTCTCCCATTGACTTCAATGGGGCTCGTTATTCGAGACGAGCACTCGAGCATCGGGAAAAGTTCGACTCGAGTAACGAGTACCCGAGCATTTTAGTGCTTGCTAATCTCTAAAGATGACTTATTCTGTTACACTGGGTTAATATTCTGGTTATTCATTTATACAATATAATGGAAAAATATCTGTACTAAGCCTCACACATGTAATAAAAATATTTCTGCAAAGTTCAACAAGGAAACTACATGGATAAAATAAAAGTAATGTGGCTGATACACCTACACCCAAAATCTCACCCAATATAAAGACTGGTCAACTAAACTTCTGCCCTTTATTTGTGTGAACTTCAAAGTACGGTATATACAAATTCAGGTAGATGCATAAATTATAGAAGTTGTACATATATATCATTACATACAGGGAATCCCCAGGTTGTACCAGCTGTACAAATATCATTATATACAGGAGATCCCCAGGTTATACCGGCTGTACATATATCATTATATACAGGAGATCCCCAGGTTATACCGGCTGTACATATATCATTATATACAGGAGATCCCCAGGTTATACCAGCTGTACATATATCATTATATACAGGAGATCCCCAGGTTATACAAGCTGTACATATATCATTATATACAGGAGATCCCCAGGTTATACCAGCTATACATATATCATTATATACAGGAGATCCCCAGGTTATACCAGCTGTACATATATCATTATATACAGGAGATCCCCAGGTTATACCGGCTGTACATATATCATTATATACAGGAGATCCCCAGGTTATACCAGCTGTACATATATCATTATATACAGGAGATCCCCATGTTATACCGGCTGTACATATATCATTATATACAGGAGATCCCCAGGTTATACCAGCTGTACATATATAATTATATACAGGAGATCCCCAGGTTATACCAGCTGTACATATATCATTATATACAGGAGATCCCCATGTTATACCGGCTGTACATATATCATTATATACAGGAGATCCCCAGGTTATACCAGCTGTACATATATCATTATATACAGGAGATCCCCAGGTTATACCAGCTGTACATATATCATTATATACAGGAGATCCCCAGGTTATACCAGCTGTACATATATCATTATATACAGGAGATCCCCAGGTTATACCAGCTGTACATATATCATTATATACAGGAGATCCCCAGGTTATACCAGCTGTACATATATCATTATATCCAGGAGATTCCCAGGTTATACCAGCTGTACATATATCATTATATACAGGAGATCCCCAGGTTATACCAGCTGTACATATATCATTATATACAGGAGATCCCCAGGTTATACCAGCTGTACATATATCAGTATATACAGGAGACCCCCAGGTTATACCAGCTGTACATATATCATTATATACAGGAGATCCCCAGGTTATACAAGCTGTACATATATCATTACATACAGGAGATCCCCAGGTTATACCAGCTGTACATATATCATTACATACAGGAGATTCCCAGGTTATACCAGCTATACATATATCATTATATACAGGAGATCCCCAGGTTATACCAGCTGTACATATATCATTATATACAGGAGATCCCCAGGTTATACCAGCTGTACATATATCATTATATACAGGAGATCCCCAGGTTATACCAGCTGTACATATATCATTATATACAGGAGATCCCCAGGTTATACCAGCTGTACATATATCATTATATACAGGAGATCCCCAGGTTATACCAGCTGTACATATATCATTATATACAGGAGATCCCCAGGTTATACCAGCTGTATATATATCATTATATACAGGAGATCCCCAGGTTATACCAGCTGTACATATATCATTATATACAGGAGATCCCCAGGTTATACCAGCTGTACATATATCATTATATACAGGAGACCCCCAGGTTATACCAGCTGTACATATATCATTATATACAGGAGATCCCCAGGTTATACCAGCTGTACATATATCATTATAGACAGGAGATCCCCAGGTTATACCAGCTGTACATATATCATTATATACAGGAGACCCCCAGATTATACCAGCTGTACATATATCACTATATACAGGAGATCCCCAGGTTATACCAGCTGTACATACATCATTATATACAGGAGATCCCCAGGTTATACCGGCTGTACATATATCATTATATACAGGAGATGCCCAGGTTATACCAGCTGTACATATATCATTATATACAGAAGATCCCCAGGTTATACCGGCTGTACATATATCATTATATACAGGAGATCCCCAGGTTATACCAGCTGTACATATATCATTATATACAGGAGAGCCCCAGGTTATACCAGCTGTACATATATCACTATATACAGGAGATCCCCAGGCTATACCAGGTGTACATATATCATTATATACAGGAGATCCCCAGGTTATACCAGCTGTACATATATCATTCTATAAAGGAAATCCCCAGGCTATACCAGGTGTACATATATCATTATATACAGGAGATCCCCAGGTTATACCAGCTGTACATAGATCATTATATACAGGAGATCCCCAGGTTATACCAGCTGTACATATATCATTATATACAGGATATCCCCAGGTTATACCGGCTGTACATATATCATTATATACAGGAGATCCCCAGGTTATACCAGCTGTATATATATCATTATATACAGGAGATCCCCAGGTTATACCAGCTGTACATATATCATTATATACAGGAGATCCCCAGGCTATACCAGCTGTACATATATCATTATATACAGGGGATCCCCAGGTTATACCAGCTGTACATATATCATTATATACAGGAGATCCCCAGGTTATACCGGCTGTACATAGATCATTATATACAGGAGATCCCCAGGTTATACCAGCTGTACATATATCATTCTATACAGGAGATCCCCAGGTTATAGCAGCTGTACATATATCATTATATACAGGAGATCCTCAGGTTATACCAGCTGTACAAATATCATTATACACAGGAGATCCCCAGGTTATACCAGCTGTACATATATCATTATATACAGGAGATCCCCAGGTTATACCAGCTGTACATATATCATTATATACAGGAAATCCCCAGGTTATACCAGCTGTACATATATCATTATATACGGGAGATCCCCAGGTTATACCAGCTGTACATATATCATTATATACAGGAGATCCCCAGGTTATACCAGCTGTACATATATCATTATATACAGGAGATCCCCAGGTTATACCAGCTGTATATATATCATTATATACATGAGATCCCCAGGTAATACCAGCTGTACATATATCATTATATACAGGAGATCCCCAGGTTATACCAGCTGTACATATATCATTATCTACAGGAGACCCCCAGGTTATACCAGCTGTACATATATCATTATATACAGGAGATCCCCAGGTTATACCAGCTGTACATATATCATTATATACAGGAGATCCCCAGGTTATACCGGCTGTACATATATCATTCTATACAGGAGATCCCCAGGTTATACCTGCAGTACATATATCATTCTATACAGGAAATCCCCAGGCTATACCAGGTGTACATATATCATTATATACAGGAGATCCCCAGGTTATACCGGCTGTACATATATCATTATATACAGGAGATCCCCAGGTTATACCAGCTGTACATATATCATTATATACAGGAGATCCCCAGGTTATACCGGCTGTACATATATCATTATATACAGGAGATCCCCAGGTTATACCGGCTGTACATATATCATTATATACAGGAGATCCCCAGGTTATACCAGCTGTACATATATCATTATATACAGGAGATCCCCAGGTTATACCGGCTGTACATATATCATTATATACAGGAGATCCCCAGGTTATACCGGCTGTACATATATCATTATATACAGGAGATCCCCAGGTTATACCAGCTGTACATATATCATTATATACAGGAGATCCCCAGGTTATACCAGCTGTATATATATCATTATATACAGGAGATCCCCAGGTTATACCAGCTGTACATATATCATTATATACAGGAGATCCCCAGGTTATACCAGCTGTACATATATCATTATATACAGGAGACCCCCAGGTTATACCAGCTGTACATATATCATTATATACAGGAGATCCCCAGGTTATACCAGCTGTACATATATCATTATAGACAGGAGATCCCCAGGTTATACCAGCTGTACATATATCATTATATACAGGAGACCCCCAGATTATACCAGCTGTACATATATCACTATATACAGGAGATCCCCAGGTTATACCAGCTGTACATACATCATTATATACAGGAGATCCCCAGGTTATACCGGCTGTACATATATCACTATATACAGGAGATGCCCAGGTTATACCAGCTGTACATATATCATTATATACAGAAGATCCCCAGGTTATACCGGCTGTACATATATCATTATATACAGGAGATCCCCAGGTTATACCAGCTGTACATATATCATTATATACAGGAGAGCCCCAGGTTATACCAGCTGTACATATATCACTATATACAGGAGATCCCCAGGCTATACCAGCTGTACATATATCATTATATACAGGAGATCCCCAGGTTATACCAGCTGTACATATATCATTCTATACAGGAAATCCCCAGGCTATACCAGGTGTACATATATCATTATATACAGGAGATCCCCAGGTTATACCAGCTGTACATAGATCATTATATACAGGAGATCCCCAGGTTATACCAGCTGTACATATATCATTATATACAGGATATCCCCAGGTTATACCGGCTGTACATATATCATTATATACAGGAGATCCCCAGGTTATACCAGCTGTATATATATCATTATATACAGGAGATCCCCAGGTTATACCAGCTGTACATATATCATTATATACAGGAGATCCCCAGGCTATACCAGCTGTACATATATCATTATATACAGGGGATCCCCAGGTTATACCAGCTGTACATATATCATTATATACAGGAGATCCCCAGGTTATACCGGCTGTACATATATCATTATATACAGGAGATCCCCAGGTTATACCAGCTGTACATATATCATTATATACAGGAGATCCCCAGGTTATACCAGCTGTACATATATCATTATATACAGGAGACCCCCAGATTATACCAGCTGTACATATATCACTATATACAGGAGATCCCCAGGTTATACCAGCTGTACATACATCATTATATACAGGAGATCCCCAGGTTATACCGGCTGTACATATATCATTATATACAGGAGATGCCCAGGTTATACCAGCTGTACATATATCATTATATACAGAAGATTCCCAGGTTATACCGGCTGTACATATATCATTATATACAGGAGATCCCCAGGTTATACCAGCTGTACATATATCATTATATACAGGAGAGCCCCAGGTTATACCAGCTGTACATATATCACTATATACAGGAGATCCCCAGGCTATACCAGGTGTACATATATCATTATATACAGGAGATCCCCAGGTTATACCAGCTGTACATATATCATTCTATACAGGAAATCCCCAGGCTATACCAAGTGTACATATATCATTATATACAGGAGATCCCCAGGTTATACCAGCTGTACATAGATCATTATATACAGGAGATCCCCAGGTTATAGCAGCTGTACATATATCATTATATACAGGAGATCCCCAGGTTATACCAGCTGTACATATATCATTATATACAGGAGATCCCCAGGTTATACCGGCTGTACATATATCATTATATACAGGAGATCCCCAGGTTATACCAGCTGTACATATATCATTTTATACAGGATATCCCCAGGTTATACCGGCTGTACATATATCATTATATACAGGAGATCCCCAGGTTATACCAGCTGTATATATATCATTATATACAGGAGATCCCCAGGTTATACCAGCTGTATATATATCATTATATACAGGAGATCCCCAGGCTATACCAGCTGTACATATATCATTATATACAGGGGATCCCCAGGTTATACCAGCTGTACATATATCATTATATACAGGATATCCCCAGGTTATACCGGCTGTACATATATCATTATATACAGGAGATCCCCAGGTTATACCAGCTGTATATATATCATTATATACAGGAGATCCCCAGGTTATACCAGCTGTACATATATCATTATATACAGAAGATCCCCAGGTTATACCGGCTGTACATATATCATTATATACAGGAGATCCCCAGGTTATACCAGCTGTACATATATCATTATATACAGGAGAGCCCCAGGTTATACCAGCTGTACATATATCACTATATACAGGAGATCCCCAGGCTATACCAGCTGTACATATATCATTATATACAGGAGATCCCCAGGTTATACCAGCTGTACATATATCATTCTATACAGGAAATCCCCAGGCTATACCAGGTGTACATATATCATTATATACAGGAGATCCCCAGGTTATACCAGCTGTACATAGATCATTATATACAGGAGATCCCCAGGTTATACCAGCTGTACATATATCATTATATACAGGATATCCCCAGGTTATACCGGCTGTACATATATCATTATATACAGGAGATCCCCAGGTTATACCAGCTGTATATATATCATTATATACAGGAGATCCCCAGGTTATACCAGCTGTACATATATCATTATATACAGGAGATCCCCAGGCTATACCAGCTGTACATATATCATTATATACAGGGGATCCCCAGGTTATACCAGCTGTACATATATCATTATATACAGGAGATCCCCAGGTTATACCGGCTGTACATATATCATTATATACAGGAGATCCCCAGGTTATACCAGCTGTACATATATCATTATATACAGGAGATCCCCAGGTTATACCAGCTGTACATATATCATTATATACAGGAGACCCCCAGATTATACCAGCTGTACATATATCACTATATACAGGAGATCCCCAGGTTATACCAGCTGTACATACATCATTATATACAGGAGATCCCCAGGTTATACCGGCTGTACATATATCATTATATACAGGAGATGCCCAGGTTATACCAGCTGTACATATATCATTATATACAGAAGATTCCCAGGTTATACCGGCTGTACATATATCATTATATACAGGAGATCCCCAGGTTATACCAGCTGTACATATATCATTATATACAGGAGAGCCCCAGGTTATACCAGCTGTACATATATCACTATATACAGGAGATCCCCAGGCTATACCAGGTGTACATATATCATTATATACAGGAGATCCCCAGGTTATACCAGCTGTACATATATCATTCTATACAGGAAATCCCCAGGCTATACCAAGTGTACATATATCATTATATACAGGAGATCCCCAGGTTATACCAGCTGTACATAGATCATTATATACAGGAGATCCCCAGGTTATAGCAGCTGTACATATATCATTATATACAGGAGATCCCCAGGTTATACCAGCTGTACATATATCATTATATACAGGAGATCCCCAGGTTATACCGGCTGTACATATATCATTATATACAGGAGATCCCCAGGTTATACCAGCTGTACATATATCATTTTATACAGGATATCCCCAGGTTATACCGGCTGTACATATATCATTATATACAGGAGATCCCCAGGTTATACCAGCTGTATATATATCATTATATACAGGAGATCCCCAGGTTATACCAGCTGTACATATATCATTATATACAGGAGATCCCCAGGCTATACCAGCTGTACATATATCATTATATACAGGGGATCCCCAGGTTATACCAGCTGTACATATATCATTATATACAGGAGATCCCCAGGTTATACCGGCTGTACATAGATCATTATATACAGGAGATCCCCAGGTTATACCAGGTGTACATATACCATTATATACAGGAGATCCCCAGGTTATACCAGGTGTACATGTATCATTATATACAGGAGATCCCCAGGCTATACCAGGTGTACATATATATTGGAAGCACAGGCAATGTCAGAGATTCCATTATTAGGGGAACACACAGGGCAATCTGTCACAAAGACCGTGCATACCGAACAGTGTGTTGTTTGCCGGGTGCTCGGGTTCGGCATGTTGCGGATCGGGTTGACGGATTACTGGGAGGGGCTGGTGAGGAACCAGCGGTCATGGTCCACATTGGCACTAATGACAAAGTAAGAGGTAGGTGGAAGGTCCTTAAAAATGATTTCAGAGATTTAGGCCATAAGCTCAGGGCAAGGACCTCAAAGGTAATTTTCTCCGAAATACTGCCTGTACCACGTGCCACACCAGAAAGGCAGCGGGAGATCAGGGAGGTAAATAAGTGGCTCAAAAGTTGGTGTAGGAAGGAGGGGTTTGGGTTCATGGAGAACTGGACTGACTTTTCTGTTGGCTACAGGCTCTACAGTAGGGATGGGCTGCACCTCAATGGGGAGGGGGCCGCTGTTTTAGGGGAAAAAATGGCTAGAAGGTTGGAGGAGTGTTTAAACTAGGGGGGAGGGCAACTACACTTGTGCAGGGCAAATAGACAGTGTACATAGAGAGCTGGGAAGAGTCATAGTCCATGGGGGAGGAAGGGGGGCTGGAATGAGATTGGGGAATAAGAACAATACGGACAGGGAAAACCATATAAAGTGTATGTACACAAATGCCAGAAGCCTCACAAACAAAATGGAGGAACTGGAACTCTTAACCCCTTAAGGATGGAGGGTTTTTCGCTCATTTCTCGCTCTCCACCTTCAAAAATCCATAACTTTTTCTATGTACAGACCTGTGTGAGGGCTTATTTTGTGCTTAACAAATTTTACTTTCCTGTTATGTTATTTATTTTAACATGCCGTTTACTTTGGAAAAAAAATCCAAATGAGGAAAAAATGAAAAAAAAAACTGCACGTTCTTGTGGGCTCAGTTTTTACGACTTTGACTGTGCGCTCCAAATAACACCTCTACTTTATTCTTTGGTTCGGTGCGATCGCGGTGATACCAAATTTATATAGGTTTTATTGCGTTTTAATACATTTTACGAAAAAAAATAAATAAATTGTCATCTTCTGACGCTAATAACTTTTTCATACTTTGGCGCACGGAGATGTGTGAGGTGTCATTTTTTTGCGAAATGAGCCAACGTTTTCATTGCTACCATATAGAGGTCTGTGCGACATTTTGATCATTTTTTATTTAAAAAGGTGTAAAAGTCGCATTTCGGACATTTGGGCGCCATTTCCCGTCTCGGAGGTCACCGTCGGCCGTAACTGTTTTTATATTTTGATAGATCGGGCATTTTGGGACGCGGCGATACCTAATGTGTCTGTGATTTTTACTGTTTATTATGTTTTATATCAGTTCTAGGGAAAGGGGGGTGATTTGAAATTTTTATATTTTATTAATTTTTTACATTTTTTAAACTTTTTTTTTTTCACTATTTCTTAGACCATCTAGGGTACATTAACCCTAGATAGTCAGATCGTTTCTACCACATACTGCAATACTTCTGTATTGCAGTATATGGGATTTTTGCAGGTCATTCATTACAATGAGCCACTGGCTCATTGTAACGAATCTGCAGAAGCCATTAAGCCTCGGGTCAAACGAAGACCCGAGGCTACCATGGCAACCGATCGCCGCCCCCCCGATGACGTTTGGGGGAGTGACGATCGGAATAAAGATGGCGGCGCCGTCTTTTAAATGCCGCTGGTGGCATAGGAAGGGTTAATAGCCGAGATTGGTGCAAGCACCGACCGGTGCAAGCCCTCTTCATACATTCCCTGCACCTCTGCGCCGTAGAACAGAGCGTTAAGGGGTTAATGTTGGAGCGCAAATATGATATAGTGGGTATCAGCGAGACATGGCTGGACAGTAGCTATGACTGGGCTGTTACTATAGATGGTTATAGTCTTTTTAGAAATTGTTGTATAAATAAAAAAGGGGGAGGGGTTTGTTTATATTTAAATTCTTGCCTCAAGCTGGTCCTGCGAGATGACATCGGTGCAAATGCAAATGAAAATGCGCAACTAGTCCTGGAGCCAACAAGAGGGGGGGGGGGGGGGGGCAGTGCTGGACCTTATCCTTACCAACAGACCTGATAGGGTATCAAAACTACAGGTTGGGGGGAACCTGGGGAATAATGATCATAATATCATTGATTTTGTATTAAGCTTTACTAAGAGCGTTAGTGGAGGGGCAACCAACACTCTAAACTACAGGAGGGCAAATTTTCAGCAACTAAGGGAAGACCTTATAGGCATAAATTGGGACAATGTTCTCAAAGACAAAAGCCCCCCCCCCCCCCCCCCCAAAAAAAATGGGACCTTTTCACAAATATTCTAAAAAAGACCTGTGAGAAGCACATTCCTTAAGGTAAAAAGCATAAGAGAAAAGGCCAATGTGCTTAATTAGTCTTGTAAGGAAAGCAATAAGTGAGAAAGATAAGGCGTTTAAGGTGCTAAAACGCAAAGGTAACAATGAGGCGTTACAGGATTATAGAGAGAAAAATAAATCCTGTAAAAAGCAGATAAAGGCTGCAAAAATAGAGAGTGGGAGAAATATTGCCAGGGAGAGTAGTGTGCCAGGGAGTGTGGGCCCTCTGAGGAGTAACATGGGGGTCATGGGGAAAGGAGATGAGGAAAGGGCCAATCTACTGAATGTCGCCTCCTCGACTGTCTTTACCCAGGAAAATCCCCTGGTGGAAGACACGATGAGGAATGATGTGAATTCTCTTTGGAATGTCAACAGTTTAACCCAGGAAGAGGTACGGCGCCGCACCGCAACCACTAAGATAGATAAATCACCGGGGCCAGATGGCATACACGCCCGGGTTCTGCATGAACTATGTACCGTGATAGACCATTATTTTTAATATTTGAAGATCCACTGAGGACTGGTTATGTTCCACAGGACTGGCGCATAGCAAATGTGGTACCAATATACAAAAAAGGATCAAATAGCGATCCTGGAAACTACAGACCCGTGAGTCTAACTTCTGTGGTGGGGAAAATATTTGAGGGGTTTGTTAGAGATGCTATCCTGGAGTATCTCACTATGCACAACCTTATAACCCAGCATCAGCATGGGTTTATGAGAGATCGGTCCTGTCAGACTAATCTGATTGGTTTCTACGAGGAGGTAAGTTCAAGACTGGATCTGGTGGAGGCTGTGGATGTTGTATATCTGGACTTTTCAAAGGCATTTGACACCGTGCCGCATAAAAGGTTGTTACATAAAATGAGACTGCCGGGACTAGGGGAAAATCTGTGTTGTTGGGTAAGTAATTGGCTTACTGATAGAAAACCAAGGGTCGTCATTAATGGCACATTCTTAGATTGGGTTGACATTACCAGAGGAGTGCCACAGGGGTCAGTATTGGGGCCACTTCTTTTTAATATTTTTATTAATGACCTTGTGGTGGGTTTACACAGTCAAGTTTCAATATTTGCAGATGATACTAGGCTGTGTAAAGTAAAAAATACTAAGGTCGATAGTTTTGCATTACAGAGGGATTTGTGGAAGCTTGAGGAGTGGGCAGAGAAATGGTTGATGAGGTTTAATGTAGATAAATGTAAAGTTATGCACTTGGGCTATGGAAACAAAAAGTATAATCATGTTCTAAACAGTCAATTACTTGGTAAAACTGGAGCTGAAAAAGACTTGGGGGTATTGGTGGATGGTAAATTTAATTTTAGTGACCAGAGCCAGGCGGCTGCTGCTAAAGCAAATAAAATTATGGGATGTATCAAGAGAGCAATAGATTCTCATGATAAAGACATAGTTTTGCCCTTATATAAATCCCTGGTCAGACCTCACATGGAATATTGTATACAGTTTTGGGCACCGGTGTATAAAAAGGATATAGTAGAGCTAGAACGGGTGCAGAGGAGAGGAACCAAGATTATTAGGGGGATGGGGGGATTAGAATACACTGACAGATTACAACATTTGGGATAATTCAGTTTAGAAAAAAGACGACTGAGGGGAGACCTTATTACAATGTACAAATACCTGTACAAGGATCTCTCCAAAGAACTTTCTATACCTAGGCCTGTGACCAGGACAAGGGGGCATCCTCAACGCCTAGAGGAGAGGCAATTCTACCATCATCATAGACAGTTGGAATCCTCTACACCTAGAGGAGAGACATATCACCATCATCATAGACAGGGGGCATCCTCTACACCTAGAGGAGAGACGTATCACCATCATCATAGACAGGGGGCATCCTCTACACCTAGAGGAGAGACGTATCACCATCATCATAGACAGGGGGCGTCCTCTACACCTAGAGGAGAGATGTATCACCATCATCATAGACAGGGGGCATCCTCTACACCTAGAGGAGAGATGTATCACCATCATCATAGACAGGGGGAGTCCTCTACACCTAGAGGAGAGATGTATCCCCATCATCATAGACAGGGGGCGTCCTCTACACCTAGAGGAGAGATGTATCACCATCATCATAGACAGGGGGAGTCCTCTACACCTAGAGGAGAGACGTATCGCCATCACCATAGACAGGGGGCATCCTCTACACCTAGAGGAGAGGCGCATCACCATCATCATAGACAGGGGGCATCCTCTACACCTAGAGGAGAGACGCATCACCATCACCATAGACAGGGGGCATCCTCTACACCTAGAGGAGAGACGTATCACCATCACCATAGACAGGGGGCATCCTCTACACCTAGAGGAGAGACGCATCACCATCACCATAGACAGGGGGCGTCCTCTACACCTAGAGGAGAGATGTATCACCATCACCATAGACAGGGGGCATCCTCTACACCTAGAGGAGAGGCGCATCACCATCATCATAGACAGGGGGCGTCCTTTACACCTAGAGGAGAGATGCATCACCACCATCATAGACAGGGGGCATCCTCTACACCTAGAGGAGAGACGTATCACCATCATCATAGACAGGGGACATCCTCTACACCTAGAGGAGAGACCTATCACCATCATCATAGACAGGGGACATCCTCTACACCTAGAGGAGAGACGTATCACCACTATCATAGACAGGGGGTGTCCTCTACACCTAGAGGAGAGACGTATCACCATCATCATAGACAGGGGACATCCTCTACACCTAGAGGAGAGACATATCACCATCATCATAGACAGGGGACATCCTCTACACCTAGAGGAGAGATGTATCACCATCATCATAGACAGGGGGCGTCCTCTACACCTAGAGGAGAGACGTATCACCACTATCATAGACAGGGGGTGTCCTCTACACCTAGAGGAGAGACGTATCACCATCATCATAGACAGGGGACATCCTCTACACCTAGAGGAGAGACATATCACCATCATCATAGACAGGGGACATCCTCTACACCTAGAGGAGAGATGTATCACCATCATCATAGACAGGGGGCATCCTCTACACCTAGAGGAGAGACGTATCACCATCATCATAGACAGGGGACATCCTCTACACCTAGAGGAGAGACATATCACCATCATCATAGACAGGGGGCGTCCTCTAGACCTAGAGGAGAGACGTATCACCACCATCATAGACAGGGGGTGTCCTCTACACCTAGAGGAGAGACGTATCACCATCATCATAGACAGGGGACATCCTCTACACCTAGAGGAGAGACGTATCACCATCATCATAGACACTGGGCATCCGCTACACCTAGAGGAGAGACGTATCACCATCATCATAGACAGAGGGCATCCTCTACACCTAGAGGAGAGACGTATCACCATCATCATAGACAGGGGGCATCCTCTACACCTAGAGGAGAGATGTATCACCATCATCATAGACAGGGGGCATCCTCTACACCTAGAGGAGAGACATATCACCATCATCATAGACAGGGGCATCCTTTACACCTAGAGGAGAGGCGATTCTACCATCAACATAGACAAAGGTTCTTTACTGTACGAGCAGTGAGACTATGGAACTCTCTGCCGCAGGAGGTTGTTATGGCGGACTCTATGTACATGTTCAAGAGAGGCCTGGATGACTTTCTGGAGAGAAAAAATATCACAGGTTATGGGGAGAAAACATTTATTTAATTCTTAAAGGTTGGCCTTGATGGACTTGCGTCTTTTTCCGGCCTTATATACTATGATACACCATACACATGTGGCACATGCTATATATACACTACATATACATACACATGAATATAAGGCAAAATTACCAGCACTGAATGTAACACCCCTTCAGGCCTACCTCTGCAGGAAGGGTGTCTGGTGACTTCAAACTCAATATGGCGCAGTGCCTCCACCCGAATCTTGCTTGAAGCTCTGTAGGTAAGCAGGAGGGTTTTCCTCTTCTGCCAGGGGTTGACTCGGGAAACCCCTGCCTAAGCTTAATACACACTCACAATAGGTAAAGGTAAAACTACTTGGCAGGTTTATTTTGAGGGAAGGAATTAGGGATGAGCCAAGGTAAAGGGTAACTGCACCCCCCAGGCCTGGTTGGGATAATGGTGCAGAGGAGTCCCTGTAAATAAGGAGCTCTGTGAGCAACAATGGGGTAAATCAGAACACAACAGAAATGACACGTGTCACTATCACACACTCTGCAGGTGACAACACGCACTCTCTACCTGCACAAGATTATACTCTTATGCTGCAGCTATGCTTATTACACAGTCCAATCGTTGGGGCCCAGTTGCCGCGGATGATGGCATGCTTTCTGTAAAGTTGGTGCACTTAATACTCTAAGTTCTCTTGGAAATTATTTTCTTGCAAACTCCTTGCTAACAATAAAGTCTACTCACAACTCTGAGTAACTGCACCCAGGCTTCTGCTTGTGGCTGGGATCAGGCACATGGATGGTAATGGAGGGGCAGGCAGGAACCTCCTGTGTGGTGGATGTGGAGACCTCATGGGGATCAGGCTGTGGTGCAGAGATGGAGCTCCTCCAGCAGGTCCTCTTCTCCTCTGGGGCTGTGGTGCAGAGGTGGAGCTTCTCCAGCAGGTCCTCTTCTCCTCTGGGGCTGAGCTGCTGGGCTGTCTCTGCTCCTCTGCTGTGTCATTCTCTGTGCAGGACTCTCTACACTCTGCCATGTGCTGTCAGTCCTCTCTGCTGCACATGAGGTCTCTCTCCCTTCTCCCTCCCACAATCCCTTGTTTCTCCCATCAGCCCTTTTTCCAGCAACTCCTCCTATCAGTGTCAGTGGCACAGAGCAGCAGGGATTGCTGGGAGATGTAGTCCAGTCGGCTCCTGAGGAGTAGGTGCTGCTAGCTGCTGGTCTTAACCCCTGCTGCCCAGCAATTACATTGCTAAGAGCACAGCATGTGAACAGGACAGAGGTTACACTCTCCCCCTGGTGAGTCACATTGGAAGGCCCAGCATGATAACATGACTCGCCACTAGAGATGAGTGAGCATTAAAATGCTCGGGTACTCGTTACTCGAGCCGAACATTTCCTGATGCTCGAGTGCTCGTTTCGAGTAACGAGCCCCATTGAAATCAATGGGAGACCCGAGCATTTTTTAGTAAAATTAAAAACTGAACGAGCACTGAGTGAAAGAGTGAAAGAACACTGCAGAACAGATTGCAGATGTTCGGGAACATCTGCGATCTGTTCCGGAGACACGCGTGCAGAACGATGTTCTCTGCAATAGTATTTGAAGAACAATATGTGTGAAGAACAACTTGCAGATGTATGGAAACATCTGCAAGTTGTTCTTCACACATGGGGGCACATTTACTTACCCGGTCCAGTCGCGATCCAGCGGCGGGTTCTCTGCACTGGATTCGGGTCCGGCCGGGATTTAATAAGGTAGTTCCTCCGCCGTCCACCAGGTGGCGCTGCTGCGCTGAAAAGCATTTTAACGCGCCGGAATTCACCGAGGCCGTCTGAGTGAAGGTAAGCGGGTCCCGAGCGACACATTTTCGGCTCTTAAATGCGGCGGTTTTTCCGAATACGTCGGGTTTTCGTTCGGCCACGCCCCCCGATTTCCGTCGCGCGCATGCCGGCGCCGATGCGCCACAATCTGATCGCGTGCGCCAAAATCCCGGGGCAATTCAGGTACAATCGGCGCAAATCAGAAATATTCGGGTAACACGTCGGGAAAACGCGAATCGGGCCCTTAGTAAATGACCCCCATATTGTTCTTCAAATACTATTGCACCGTGCAAGCGTGTCTCCGGAACATCTGCGATCTGCTCCGGAGACACGCGTGCAGAACGGTGTTCTCCGCAATAGTATTTGAAGAACAATATGTGTGAAGAACAACTTGCAGATGTTTGACAACATCTGCAAGTTGTTCTCTACACATATTGTTCTTCGAATACTATTGCGGAGAACACCGTTCTGCACGCGTGTCTCCGGAGCAGATCACAGATGTTCGCGAACATCTGCAATCTATTCTGCACAGTGTTCTTTCACTGTGTTCTTCAATTAAATGATTAAATTAAATGTTTTAATTGTATTTTTTTACTGTTCTTTACTTTTTTTTTTAAAATTAAATGCTCGTTATCGAGCAGGGCAAATACTCGTCCGAGCAACGAGCCGGTCCGAGTATGCTAATACTCGACCGAGCATCAAGCTCGGACGAGTATACTCGCTCATCACTACTCGCCACCTAAAAAAACCAATTGGTGTGAAAGCATCCTGACTAACACCACTACCAAATACACACAAATCATTTGTCCACAGAGACACAGAGTGAAAGTATGGCCACTGACTAGTGAATTGGGGTCGTACAACTCTAGGGACCTCAGTAGCTTGACCCATTCTATCATAGGTCAGCATCATGGGTGGTCTAGTGTTCCTTGTGGGACGAGTGTGTACTGCAGGAGTCCCCTCCTCAACCCCCAGCTCTTGACATATTGACTGTCATGGATACTTCTTCGCCTGGTGACTTTATTCCTTCTGAATTCTCCCCCGACTGTGGACAAAGGAGGATAGCCTCTGGGGTGGCTTCATCTTGGTTGTCCACAGGAAAACACTGCTCTGGACTGTCATGAATGATAGGATATGGATCTCCTTCACATCTACAGTCTAGCCCCCACTCATCACTGGAGTCACTATAACTGCTTTCACGGGTGACTACCGGATCGACTATTCTTCTATGACGAGGACTCCTTCTAGGACGCTGTGTGACTGATGAGGCCCCATCTTCTTGTGACTGTTGCAATCTGATGTTCTGTCCCACAGGCAACAGATGTTGACGATGATAGGTCTTTATTACTCCACTTCCATTCTCAGGTTTAACTCTGTAAGATGGAACACCAGGCAGCTTCTCAACTACCACATAGGGCTCTGGTCTCCAACGATCAGCAAGCTTGTGTTTTCCCGGAAGACCCAGCTGTTGAATGAGAGCTCTATCTCCAGGTTGCAGAATGTGTTCTCGTACCCTGCGGTCAAAACGGATCTTGTTTCGTGTCCCTGCTCGACCAGAAGCTTGATCAGCCAATCCGTAAGCCCTTTTCAATTCTTCCTTTAACTGGGACACATATTTCATATAAGTCTTCCCAGATGAATGGTCGGGTGACACTCCAAAGCTGATATCCACTGGTAGCCTAGCTTCTCTCCCAAACATGAGGAAGTAAGGGGAGTACCCCGTCGACTCATTCTTTGTACAATTGTAAGCATGAACCAACTGACATGACGGCTCCAGCGCCCCTTTTGCCTGGTGTCTAAAGTACCCAACATATTGAGATGGGTGCGGTTGAACCTCTCCGGTTGAGGATCCCCTTGTGGGTGGAAAGGGGTGGTTCTAGACTTCTGGATCCCATATATCTCACACAGCTCTTTGATCAGTCGACTCTCAAAATCTCTTCCTTGGTCAGTATGGTTGCGAGCTGGCAATCCGTAGTGTACAAAGAATTTTTCCCACAATGTTTTTGCGACAGTGACTGCCCGCTGGTCTTTAGTGCAGTAGGCCTGTGCATAGCGGGTGAAATGATCAGTGACTACTAGGACGTTGCAGATGTTGCCCTCATCTGGCTCAATGGAGAGGAAATCAATACACACTACATCCATCGGACCATCGCTGTTGATGTTCACCAAAGGCGCTGATCGAGTTGGCAAAGTTTTCCTCAGGACACACCAAGCACATGACTTGCAATAACCCTCGATGTCCGCTTCCATTCTCAGCCAGTAAAATCTGCTGCAACAATACCAGTTGTCTTCTCAATTCCAAGGTGTCCATGGTCATCGTGTAAAGCTTTCATGACCATATTCCGAAACTGAGTGGGTAGAACCAGCTGTTTTCGGAACTCTCCATTTTGACGTTTAACCTCCCGGTAGAGCAGGCCAGCTCTTACAACTAGATGTTCCAACTGACGAGCTAGTAAAATGGACTCCACAGTCTTCAGCGCATTTCTTTCAGGCCTCCTTGCTCTTTTCACACACCATCGAACGACTCCCACAGAAGGATCTTCTTGTTGGGCCTTTTCCATTTGGTTTCGGGTCAGTTGAGGCAAGGAGTCTGTGTTCACCCTAGTCAACTTGCAAAAAAAGGTGGCAGAGCTTTCTCAGACACTCCTAGGAATTTTGCACATCCCTTTAGAGGAATAGTGGCAGCTTGATGCTTGTGACATAGAGCTTTCACTTCTGGAGCAGGTAATTCTATCCAAGCTTCTTCCTCTTCATTCAGCGACTGCCTGGGCAGGCGGGAAAGGAAGTCAGCATCAATGTTTGTGGTTCCTCGCCTATACTTTAAGCTGAATTCATATACAGCTAATGCTGCAAGCCATCTGTGCCCAGTCGCATCAAGCTTAGCTGTGGTTCTCACGTAAGTCAGTGGATTGTTGTCGGTGTGAACTTCAAACCGTACTCCATACAGATAATCATGGAGCTTGTCAACCACTGCCCATTTCAATGCCAGGAACTCTAGCTTGTGAGCCGGGTAATTGCGCTCACTGGGGGTTAATCCTCGACTGATATAGTAGACAGGCCGCAGAATTCCACCATGCTCCTGGTACAGAACTTCTCCAAGGCCTTCAAAGGATGCATCCACATGCAGCACATACTTCTTGTTAGGGTCTGCATAGGCTAACACCGGAGTCTGGGTTAGGCAGGACTTCAGCTTCTCAAAAGCATCACACGCAGGTGTCCATCTCTCTCCAAATGGTTCATTTACCTTGAAAAAGATCTTCCCTTTCGCCTTCATGGTGGGCAAGTTCTTTCTGGGAGGTGGATATCCCTGGGTGAGAGCAGTTAGAGGCTTGGCAATCTTTGAGTACTGTGGTACAAATCTTCTGTAGTACCCACAAAATACTAGTGACACCTGTCACTATCACACACTCTGCAGGTGACAACATGCACTCTCTACCTGCACAAGATTATACTCTTATGCTGCAGCTATGCTTATTACACAGTCCAATCGTTGGGGCCCAGTTGTCGCGGATGATGGCGTGCTTTCTGTAAAGTTGGTGCACTTAATACTCTAAGTTCTCTTGGAAATTATTTTCTTGCAAACTCCTTGCTAACAATAAAGTCTACTCACAACTCTGAGTAACTGCACCCAGGCTTCTGCTTGTGGCTGGGATCAGGCACATGGATGGTAATGGAGGGGCAGGCAGGAACCTCCTGTGTGGTGGATGTGGAGACCTCATGGGGATCAGGCTGTGGTGCAGAGGTGGAGCTTCTCCAGCAGGTCCTCTTCTCCTCTGGGGCGGAGCTGCTGGGCTGTCTCTGCTCCTCTGCTGTGTCATTCTCTGTGCAGGACTCTCTACACTCTGCCATGTGCTGTCAGTCCTCTCTGCTGCACATGAGGTCTCTCTCCCTTCTCCCTCCCACAATCCCTTGTTTCTCCCATCAGCCCTTTTTCCAGCAACTCCTCCTATCAGTGTCAGTGGCACAGAGCAGCAGGGATTGCTGGGAGATGTAGTCCAGTCGGCTCCTGAGGAGTAGGTGCTGCTAGCTGCTGGTCTTAACCCCTGCTGCCCAGCAATTACATTGCTAAGAGCACAGCATGTGAACAGGACAGAGGTTACACTCTCCCCCTGGTGAGTCACATTGGAAGGCCCAGCATGATAACATGACTCGCCACTAGAGATGAGCGAGCATTAAAATGCTCGGGTACTCGTTACTCGAGCCGAACATTTCCTGATGCTCGAGTGCTCGCTTCGAGTAACGAGCCCCATTGAAATCAATGGGAGACCCGAGCATTTTTTAGTAAAATTAAAAACTGAACGAGCACTGAGTGAAAGAGTGAAAGAACACTGCAGAACAGATTGCAGATGTTCGGGAACATCTGCGATCTGTTCCGGAGACACGCGTGCAGAACGATGTTCTCTGCAATAGTATTTAAAGAACAATATGTGTGAAGAACTACTTGCAGATGTATGGAAACATCTGCAAGTTGTTCTTCACACATATTGTTCTTCAAATACTATTGCACCGTGCAAGCGTGTCTCCGGAACATCTGCGATCTGCTCCGGAGACACGCGTGCAGAACGGTGTTCTCCGCAATAGTATTTGAAGAACAATATGTGTGAAGAACAACTTGCAGATGTTTGACAACATCTGCAAGTTGTTCTCTACACATATTGTTCTTCGAATACTATTGCGGAGAACACCGTTCTGCACGCGTGTCTCCGGAGCAGATCACAGATGTTCGCGAACATCTGCAATCTATTCTGCACAGTGTTCTTTCACTGTGTTCTTCAATTAAATGATTAAATTAAATGTTTTAATTGTATTTTTTTACTGTTCTTTACTTTTTTTTTTTTAAATTAAATGCTCGTTATCGAGCAGGGCAAATACTCGTCCGAGCAACGAGCCGGTCCGAGTATGCTAATACTCGACCGAGCATCAAGCTCGGACGAGTATACTCGCTCATCACTACTCGCCACCTAAAAAAAACAATTGGTGTGAAAGCATCCTGACTAACACCACTACCAAATACACACAAATCATTTGTCCACAGAGACACAGAGGGAAAGTATGGCCACTGACTAGTGAATTGGGGTCGTACAACTCTAGGGACCTCAGTAGCTTGACCCATTCTATCATAGGTCAACATCATGGGTGGTCTAGTGTTCCTTGTGGGACGAGTGTGTACTGCAGGAGTCCCCTCCTCAACCCCCAGCTCTTGACATATTGACTGTCATGGATACTTCTTCGCCTGGTGACTTTATTCCTTCTGAATTCTCCCCCGACTGTGGACAAAGGAGGATAGCCTCTGGGGTGGCTTCATCTTGGTTGTCCACAGGAAAACACTGCTCTGGACTGTCATGAATGATAGGATATGGATCTCCTTCACATCTACAGTCTAGCCCCCACTCATCACTGGAGTCACTATAACTGCTTTCACGGGTGACTACCGGATCGACTATTCTTCTATGACGAGGACTCCTTCTAGGACGCTGTGTGACTGATGAGGCCCCATCTTCTTGTGACTGTTGCAATCTGATGTTCTGTCCCACAGGCAACAGATGTTGACGATGATAGGTCTTTATTACTCCACTTCCATTCTCAGGTTTAACTCTGTAAGATGGAACACCAGGCAGCTTCTCAACTACCACATAGGGCTCTGGTCTCCAACGATCAGCAAGCTTGTGTTTTCCCGGAAGACCCAGCTGTTGAATGAGAGCTCTATCTCCAGGTTGCAGAATGTGTTCTCGTACCCTGCGGTCAAAACGGATCTTGTTTCGTGTCCCTGCTCGACCAGAAGCTTGATCAGCCAATCCGTAAGCCCTTTTCAATTCTTCCTTTAACTGGGACACATATTTCATATAAGTCTTCCCAGATGAATGGTCGGGTGACACTCCAAAGCTGATATCCACTGGTAGCCTAGCTTCTCTCCCAAACATGAGGAAGTAAGGGGAGTACCCCGTCGACTCATTCTTTGTACAATTGTAAGCATGAACCAACTGACATGACGGCTCCAGCGTCCCTTTTGCCTGGTGTCTAAAGTACCCAACATATTGAGATGGGTGCGGTTGAACCTCTCCGGTTGAGGATCCCCTTGTGGGTGGAAAGGGGTGGTTCTAGACTTCTGGATCCCATATATCTCACACAGCTCTTTGATCAGTCGACTCTCAAAATCTCTTCCTTGGTCAGTATGGTTGCGAGCTGGCAATCCGTAGTGTACAAAGAATTTTTCCCACAATGTTTTTGCGACAGTGACTGCCCGCTGGTCTTTAGTGCAGTAGGCCTGTGCATAGCGGGTGAAATGATCAGTGACTACTAGGACGTTGCAGATGTTGCCCTCATCTGGCTCAATGGAGAGGAAATCAATACACACTACATCCATCGGACCATCGCTGTTGATGTTCACCAAAGGCGCTGATCGAGTTGGCAAAGTTTTCCTCAGGACACACCAAGCACATGACTTGCAATAACCCTCGATGTCCGCTTCCATTCTCAGCCAGTAAAATCTGCTGCAACAATACCAGTTGTCTTCTCAATTCCAAGGTGTCCATGGTCATCGTGTAAAGCTTTCATGACCATATTCCGAAACTGAGTGGGTAGAACCAGCTGTTTTCGGAACTCTCCATTTTGACGTTTAACCTCCCGGTAGAGCAGGCCAGCTCTTACAACTAGATGTTCCAACTGACGAGCTAGTAAAATGGACTCCACAATCTTCAGCGCATTTCTTTCAGGCCTCCTTGCTCTTTTCACACACCATCGAACGACTCCCACAGAAGGATCTTCTTGTTGGGCCTTTTCCATTTGGTTTCGGGTCAGTTGAGGCAAGGAGTCTGTGTTCACCCTAGTCAACTTGCAAAAAAAGGTGGCAGAGCTTTCTCAGACACTCCTAGGAATTTTGTACATCCGTTTAGAGGAATAGTGGCAGCTTGATGCTTGTGACATAGAGCTTTCACTTCTGGAGCAGGTAATTCTATCCAAGCTTCTTCCTCTTCATTCAGCGACTGCCTGGGCAGGCGGGAAAGGAAGTCAGCATCAATGTTTGTGGTTCCTCGCCTATACTTTAAGCTGAATTCATATACAGCTAATGCTGCAAGCCATCTGTGCCCAGTCGCATCAAGCTTAGCTGTGGCTCTCACGTAAGTCAGTGGATTGTTGTCGGTGTGAACTTCAAACCGTACTCCATACAGATAATCATGGAGCTTGTCAACCACTGCCCATTTCAATGCCAGGAACTCTAGCTTGTGAGCCGGGTAATTGCGCTCACTGGGGGTTAATCCTCGACTGATATAGTAGACAGGCCACAGAATTCCACCATGCTCCTGGTACAGAACTTCTCCAAGGCCTTCAAAGGATGCATCCACATGCAGCACATACTTCTTGTTAGGGTCTGCATAGGCTAACACCGGAGCCTGGGTTAGGCAGGACTTCAGCTTCTCAAAAGCATCACACGCAGGTGTCCATCTCTCCAAATGGTTCATTTACCTTGAAAAAGATCTTCCCTTTCGCCTTCATGGTGGGCAAGTTCTTTCTGGGAGGTGGATATCCCTGGGTGAGAGCAGTTAGAGGCTTGGCAATCTTTGAGTACTGTGGTACAAATCTTCTGTAGTACCCACAAAATCCTAGAAAGGACCTAAGCTCCCCCAACTTGGTGGGTTTGGGACAGTTGACAACAGCTTCCACTTTAGCCCGATCAGTAGAGATCCCCTCCTGGCTGACAATGTATCCCACATACTTCACGGCCTTTTGGCAGAACCGACATTTTTCAAGGGACAACTTCAGCCCAGCTTTCTTCAACCTGTCCAACACCTTGAATAGCCTCTGGTTGTGTTTGGACAAACCCTAGAAGATCATCCAGGTAGACCAATACCTCCCGAAAATTAATGTTTTCCATCACCTGATCCATGCACCTTTGGAACGTTGCAGGTGCACGAGTAACTCCTTCAGGCATTCTTTGGAACTGGGACAAATGAAAGCCGTCTTCTCTTGAATAATAGCTGGTAATAGCCACTTCGGAGATCCAGCACGGAAAACCACTGGCTGCCCTGTAATCAATCTAGAGCTTCATCAATCCTGGGGACTGTATACTGGTCAGGGACTGTGCGCCGATTCAGAGTACGGTAGTCCACACACATCCGAATATCCCCATTTTTCTTGTGGTCAATAAAAATGGGAGAAGCATATGGGCTATTGTACTCTATGATGACTCCTGCATCTAGTAGGCCTCGTAAGTGCTGCCTGATGTCTTCAATATCTGCAGGAGCTAGCCTTCGAGACCTCTCTCGGAAAGGCTTCTCATCCGTCAGACTAATGCGATGCTCCACTCCCTGCGCCAGGCCCAAATCCCAGTCACCTAGGGAGAATGCTTCTCTCTGTTCCATCATGCCTTTTATTAGTGACTCCTTTTCATATTTCTTCAGGTCACTACCTTCAAAACAGGGATCAAAACATTCCTGATGTAGCTCCCTCCTTTCTTCCTCCTTTCTAATGTAAGCAGCCAGACAAGCTGGGTGAATAGTGAGGGTCTGTGAATAGTTATCACCACCAATTTCTCGGCACCACTGTGCTAATGTACGGAAAATGTTGGCATTTGTTCCTACTATGACCGGTATGGATCTCTGGTCTCCTTCCGCCTCTGGACAGACCAGTGCTATGATGGGTATTTCTTTCTCCACTCCAGCAACTGTCTTTGGAAAGCGTAGCATAACAGACACATATCCTCTGTAAGGGTAGCTATGTTCACTCAAACCCCACACAACAAGTCCAGGCAAAGGCTGAAGGGGCACCCCTGATAGGTATTTCTTGTACCATTTTTCAAAGATGATAGACACTTGAGACCTGCTGTCCAGCAGCACAGTGCAGGGTTGGCCATTAATACTAGCTGGAACATGTGGGGCTGGTCCAACCAAGTCATTTGGAAATTGTCCCGGTTGAGCGGCAGTGGATGGAGTGGTGGGGCAAGCATTTGACCTTGAATGGGGGTCAGTATGGGACTCTACAGACCCCCTTCCCCGTTTCCCGACAGCTTGTTTTCGTAATGGGAAAGAGACTTCTTATGACTCCACCTCTTCGGACATCGCCGAGCAACATGGCTGGGATCCCCACAAACATAACATCCCTCTGTCTTTTGGTCTCCATCTCTTTGCCGATCCTGACTGGTGCTTCTTGTGGATCGTAGTTGTCTCTCATGGGATGTAGTGGGAACCTGTTTCAACCTCTCAACTTCTTTTGTATGGCTTTTTAGGAGATGAGAAATCTGTTCTGCTTGCTTCTCAATGATTTTCAGAAGCTCCTCCTCTCGGCTCGGCTCAGCCTTTAGAGTAGCAGCAGTGACTCTTTTGGATGTTTGCTCTCGGGCTGCCATAATAGCTTCGTCCTGTCTGACTTCTTTCAGCAACAGATGCTAGAAAGGAGGAACCTTCTCTTTGTCGCAGCACCTCAGTCTTTGAGCAATGGGATCATTGGTGAGAGCACCTCGCAGTACTTGATTCAAACGGTACCGGTCCACATCTTGAGAACTGAGCCCGCCTTTGGACACAATCCTGTGAACTAGTTTGTCCAGTCGGTAAAGATAGTCAGATAATTTCTCACCCGGTTCCTGGTAAGTGGTGCGGAGCTTATAAAGAAGGTCTGTTGCATCTTTTGGAGTCCCAAAAGCATCCTTAAGAGCAGCCATATAGTTTTGAAAAGTTGCATTAGGATCACTTCGCCAAGCAGCCTGCACTACCTCCATAGCTGGACCCTTCAAACTCTCCACTATTCTCTGCTTCTTTACTGCATCCGTGTACTGCCACTCTTGCAGGTACTGCAGGGACACATCTCTCCATGTGTCATACCCCTCTTCACCAGCTGGGGTTGGAGTGATACCTGAGAAAGTCCTCAAACGGCGATAGCTTGACTCTGGCTGAATCTTTGCAAACTCACTAACCTCTCCATAGCTGCTACCAGCATGTCAGCAGCAGCTGGTGTATCTTCAGATCTGGCTGATCTGGCTGAGTGGGGTAGGAGATAAACATCTACTAGGCCCCCTATGCTGTGTGTTTGCATCCTGTTGCCCAATCACTGCAGGCCTCATAGGCCATATGATTTTCCATTGCCTACCATATTCTGGTGGCACAGCTATAAATGATGCAAAGTATTCTCTTTCCAAAATCTTCTCAGTTGCTATTAATGCTGCTGGGAATGGTGTATCTTCACCACCCCTGCGTTCAACCACCTTTGCATGGGTGACACCAGGAAGTCCATTCCTTATCTGCAGTATCGCATCATCAGATGTATGAAACAATTTACCACACAAGGCAAAACTTTTTTCACCACCAATGCACATCTCCTCACACCATGTGGTTACTTCTCTCTCTGTTAAAGTCTCCATGGCAACTGTTTTGTTTGTTCAATCTCAGCAGTGCCTCCACTGTAACACCCCTTCAAGCCTACCTCTGCAGGAAGGGTGTCTGGTGACTTCAAACTCAATTTGGTGCAGTGCCTCCACCCGAATCTTGCTTGAAGCTCTGTAGGTAAGCAGGAGGGTTTTCCTCTTCTGCCAGGGGTTGACTCGGAAACCCCTGCCTAAGCTTAACACACACTCACAATAGGTAAGGGTAAAACTACTTGGCAGGTTTATTTTGAGGGAAGGAATTAGGGATGAGCCAAGTGCCAAGAGTGTAAACAGGGAAAAACATAAACAAGAATAAAGTATTTACAGAGGCAGATTTTCTACTAAAAGGTACTGCTAGTGGCAATAAAGGGTAACTGCACCCCCCAGGCCTGGTTGGGATAATGGTGCAGAGGAGTCCGTGTAAATAAGGAGCTCTGTGAGCAACAATGGGGTAAATCAGAACACAACACAAATGACACCTGTCACACACTCTGCAGGTGACAACACACTCTCTCTACCGGCACAGATTATACTCTTATGCTGCAGCTATGCTTATTACATGGTCCAATCGTTGGGGCCCAGTTGCCGCGGATGATGGCATGCTTTCTGTAAAGTTGGTGCACTTAATACTCTAAGTTCTCTTGGAAATTATTTTCTTGCAAACTCCTTACTAACAATAAAGTCTACTCACAACTCTGAGTAACTGCACCCAGGCTTCTGCTTGTGGCTGGGACCAGGCACATGGATGGTAATGGAGGGGCAGGCAGGAACCTCCTGTGTGGTGGATGTGGAGACCTCCTGGGGATCAGGCTGTGGTGCAGAGATGGAGCTCCTCCAGCAGGTCCTCTTCTCCTCTGGGGCTGTGGTGCAAAGGTGGAGCTTCTCCAGCAGGTCCTCTTCTCCTCTGGGGCTGTGGTGCAAAGGTGGAGCTTCTCCAGCAGGTCCTCTTCTCCTCTGGGGCTGTGGTGCAAAGGTGGAGCTTCTCCAGCAGGTCCTCTTCTCCTCTGGGGCTGTGGTGCAAAGGTGGAGCTTCTCCAGCAGGTCCTCTTCTCCTCTGGGGCTGTGGTGCAAAGGTGGAGCTTCTCCAGCAGGTCCTCTTCTCCTCTGGGGCTGAGCTGCTGGGCTGTCTCTAGTCCTCTGCTGTGTCATTCTCTGTGCAGGACTCTCTACACTCTGCCCTGTGCTGTCAGTCCTCTCTGCTGCACATGAGGTCTTTCTCCCTTCTCCCTCCCACAATCCCTTGTTTCTCCCATCAGCCCTTTTTCCACCAACTCTTCCTATCAGTGTCAGTGGCACAGAGCAGCAGGGATTGCTGGGAGATGTAGGCCAGTCGGCTCCTGAGGAGTAGGTGCTGCTAGATGCTGGTCTTAACCCCTGCTGCCCAGCAATTACATTGTCCTGTTCACATGCTGTGCTCTTAGCAGGGGTTACACTAATATATCACAGAGATAAATATGTAGCAGCCATAAATGTCCTTCATTCCACGGCTGTTGCATTCTTCTTCTGGTCTGGCCTAGCATGTCCTGGTGGAATTCTCACAATTCTTCTCCATCAGAGACAATTTTTCTCCACCAGAAACAGAACTTGATGACTTCTCTGACAACATCACTCTACATCACTGAAGAGTTTGCTATCCTGGTGTCTTCAGCTCCTTGCAGTGCATTTCCACACTGCGCTCCTAATTAATACACATACGCAACTGACCACTGACAACACAGCACCCCTATCATTAATATGTGTAGCCAGGAAAAAAAAAATGTTACAGCATCATTACGCAAACTTACTAGAAATCCATGGCTCGTGGTGAAGGATTCCTGTTGCACAATGACAGATATAGAATAGGCAGAGACATCTCTGTCTGTACAAGTGGTGTTAAGTAGTGATAAGCAGACCCATTCAGGTTCAGGTAGTTGAGTTTGGCTGAGGCTTGAACAAAAGTTTGGTTTTGGTACCAGAACCCAAACACCTGTGGGAACACTCACGATAAGTGCTAACACTGATCATGGCTATTAAAGGGGTTGGCCCATTGTTGCAAGTTAGGCCCTGTCCGTAGGTTAACCGTGTGTCATATTCTGCAATCTCCAACAGCTCCATAGAGATGAGCAGGCTGCTCCGGTCATTTCAAGGTCGGACCAGGGGTACCCTCGTTCACTCTGAGCATTGACATTTGGCTATGACAACGTTTGCTCATGGCCACAATTTCCCAGGTGCATACATCAAAGTGTGGAGGGGAAAAGTTTCAGGGTGGTCATATTTTGGCAGATCAAGTGTTTCAACTTTTTGAAAGTTGACCTTTCGGGGAGGTCATGACCTATTTCAGTAAAAGTCTTAGAAGTGTCTGCAAACTGTATATACCACTTGTTAAGTGTGGCGCCAGACATTTCCCCCAGTTTTTTTTTTGGGCTCATATTGCACCACAACTTTTCGATGCCTCTTGTGATTTTTGTTCAGAACAGAACAGAAAATTGTGCAAAATGTAATGAAACCTTCAAAGGTCGAAAATGTACAGTCGAGGGATTAGATAAGGTCACAGTGGGGCACATTAACGTACCTGTCCTGCGCGATCCCCGAAAGTGCATTGTCCAACCGGAATGCACTCTGCTGCGATTCAAGAAGATCGTGCGCCCATATCCTGCATGTGTCGCTCCCCGCTCAGGTCTGCCGGAGTTCACCTTCTTCTTCCCAGTGCATGAAAGTGCTTGATCTTGCGACACAAATTGAAAGTTAAATCCCGCGCTCAGTCTGAATGAGTCGGATCGTCCGACGGCTGGCCCTCCTGATTTCTGTTGTATGAAAGCCGGCGCCGATGCGACAAAATCTGATCGCGTGCGACACAATCCCCTTCTAAATGCCTGCCCCAGCAGCGTGATCCCCGAAAACTTCGGAAAACCCAACGGAAATGCGGCTGCGGGACCCTTAGTAAATAAGCCCCAGTAAGTTCATCTGTAGTTTGCAGCAAACTTTAGGTTCAACCTGAAATTTCACCTACACGCCAAATATCTCTAACTTTTTTGTGAGCAGTGAATATTCATTCATAATTTTGGAATATGCGCAGATATTGTCATGTACGTTTATTGCTTTATTGTGACCATATCACCAGTTATTCCCCATAATGGATGAATGTGACAAGGAGCAGGTGCGTGACACAGAATGCTGACTGCAGGTTGGAGCCTTATTCTGTTACACTGGGTTAATATTCTGGTTATTCATTTCTACAATATAATAGAATAATATCTGTACTGAGCCTCACACAAGCAATAAAAATTTTTCTGCAAAGTTCAACAAGGAAACTACATGAATAAAATAATGTCATTGGGGGTGGCACGCACCTACACCCAATGCCCCTGCTCTTTATTCTGGGTTATAACAGGGCTCCGGCTATTAGGTCCTCCCACCCCTGGTGCATTTCTCTCTCACTTCCCCGTTCCCTCTGCTCTCCCCTCCCACTATCTACCAAAAATACTGTGGCATCGCTTTGAAGATGCTCACTGCTAACATGATTTTCTAGAACACAGCTGGAGGGGGGAGAGCAGAGCAAACGGGGAAAGTGCTGCCGCCCATTGCCTTCAGCTCTTTATTTATAGTTCTAACTGAAGTTGCATCCCTGCTACAGCAGCAGTTTCAAGCAGCAGCAGGCACGCAGCAGTTGTAGGGACACCGTAACAAACAGACACCCGGTAGTAATGGGCAGCACCGCAAGTGGATGGGAACAGGGGAAAGATGTGAGTATAAGATGTTTATTACTTTAATCCCCCCAAATCCCCAGCCATGCATACAATAATTTAATTACCTGAACAACCCCTAACCCTTAACAAAAACAGAGGTAGATTTCCGTTTAAAAAAATTCTTTATTTAAAAAGAAAATCAAAAATTGATTGCAAAAAAATGTTGCAGAAAAAATTGATTGCAGAAAATAATGCGCCCGCCCTTTCTAAATATCAGAGTAAAATAGCTAAAAGCAAATCAATGTCTATAAATTTCAGAACAACCTATAAAACCTAAGCTACTACACACATTAAAAAGTGTGTGCACCCATAAAACCTAGATATTTTTGGAAAGCAGATGACATGGGGATTGCATATTTCTTTATGAAATCTCGTATTTTGATCGTTATACAAACAAAATGAGAAACTGTCTGGTGTCAAAAAGAAACGCTGCGGTACATGATGTTACACGCCCCTATGCAATGTAGCTCTAATACAGAAATATTTGGTGAAACATCTCCCCTTCTAGACGATCCCCTCCCTAAAAGATTGATAAATTGCAATTATTTTTCCCCTTTATACCACCTCAATGCCAAGTGAGCAAGTAGGGGGGAGAGGGGGCACGATCGGTTACCAACTAGGGTGGTGCAAGGTCCTGCCCAACGTCTACACAACTCGCTATAGCCGATGTGCGCCAGCGCAGTTGACCATCTGATCATTGGCTGGAGCCTCCTGTGGGTTTTCGGTGTGGTGGAGGGGCGGGACTTATATCATACACCAGTGCACGATGCCCTGACATATAATAAATGTGGGTATTTGTGGGTGGAGCTTAAAGATGACCTTTTCTCGCCCTTTGCCACCCCCTTCCTTGCATCCTTTGATAGGCAATATCCCAATGATTCTGGAGCATTTGGAATTTTTCTCTGGTCTCGGACATTCTGAAGCATCATTCTCAGCGGAGTGAGGCTGTCTGCAGCAGACCCGGATCACTCATAGTAGAGAGCCTCATGAGCAGAGTGTTTGCATAATATCATGCTAGACCCTATAGAGTCAGATGGGAGGTCCTAAGCTAAAACAGACAGCCTGGTACCGCCTACATGACAGCAATGCTGATAATTGTTATTCTTGAGGAGGGAAGCAAGAGCTTACAGTCTATGAGGATGAGGGGGTGACACAAGAGCTTACAGTCTATGAGGGGGTGACACAAGAGCTTACAGTCTATGAGGATGAGGGGTGACACAAGAGCTTACAGTCTATGAGGATGAGGGGGTGACACAAGAGCTTACAGTCTATGAGGATGAGGGGGTGACACAAGAGCTTACAGTCTATGAGGATGAGGGGGTGATACAAGAGCTTACAGTCCATGAGGACAATGGGGTGACACAAGAGTTTACAGTCTATGAGGATGAGGGGTGAGACACAAGAGCTTACAGTCTATGAGGATGAGGGGGTGACACAGAAGCTTACAGTCTATGAGGATGAGGGGGTGACACAAGACCTTACAGTCTATGAGGATGAGGGGGTGACACAAGAGCTTACAGTCTATGATGATGAGGGAAGACACAAGAGCTTACAGTCTATGAGGATGAGGGGGTGACACAAGAGCTTACAGCCTATGAGGATGAGGGGTGACACAAGAGCTTACAATCTATGAGGATGAGGGGGTGACACAAGAGCTTACAGCCTATGAGGATGAGGGGTGACACAAGAGCTTACAATCTATGAGGATGAGGGGGTGACACAAGAGCTTACAGTCTATGAGGATGAGGGTGGGACACAAGGGCTTACAGTCTATGAGGATGAGGGTGGGACACAAGAGCTTACAGTCTATGAGGATGAGGGTGGGACACAAGGGCTTACAGTCTATGAGGATGAGGGTGGGACACAAGGGCTTACAGTCCAGGGGAGAGACAGTATAAACATAAACCCATAGAAAGTATGGGCTCTGCTTAGTTCGGTACAGAATCTGAACCTTAATGCTTACCCCCACTGATAACACAAGAGCTGATTGCGGTTGTTACCCTTTAAATGCTTCTGGCAAATTCAATGCCGCAGGCACATTCCAGCTGCCATTTTGTTGAGGATCACCACTTACTGATGCCAGTGGCATATAAAGAGTTAACACCTGCTCTTGGTGCCAGGACAAATCTTGGGTGTCAACAGCAGTGGATGAGCCCAAACACTGTACCAGAACTGCTGTCTGATTCGGGTCCCCTCTCACTATTCATGTGTCACCTGTTTAGTGCAACATTTTTTTTCACATCATCCAGATGTGATGTGGTATTAATCCCAATATTTTCGGTACTAAGTCACACAGAGATGCAGGATCCATGGAGAGGGATGATACACGATAGAGATACAATGGGGGGAGTAATGAGAACCATGAACTGTTTGCTCTTGGTCTTATTTGAGAGAATACAATGGGGCACATTTACTTACCCGGTCCAGTCGCGATCCAGCAGCGGGTTCCCCGACGCTGATTCGGGTTCTGCCGGGATTCACTAAGGTCCGTGCGCCGATATTCACCAGGTGTCGCTGCTGCGCCGAGGTCCGCCGAAGTTCACCTGCTTTTTTCCGGTGTATGTGAGTGCTTGATCTTGCGACACAAATGGCTTTTTAAATTCTGCGGTTTTTCCGAATCCTTCGGGTTGTCCGGTGGCCACGCCCCCCGATTTCTGTCGCGCGAAAGTCGGCGCGATTGCGCCAAAAATCGATCGCGTTCGCCACAATCCCGTGAAATACAGCGCAAAGCAGAAATATTCGGGAAAAACCCGACGGATTCGCGGCTGCGGACCCTTAGTAAATGTGCCCCAATGAGATGGACAATGACACTGTCCTCCCAGCAAGCAGAGAAGTGATTGGCTGTAGCAGGGGTAATAGGGCACCTTAATACTAAGGGGCTTGACTGACGTTATATTAACCTGCAGCCCATGAGGACATTTATTTCACGTATTTCTGTTTCAAGGGTGTAAGATTTCTTCCTTATGTTTTATAACCCAGTTACAATGTATCTTATTCATCCTGTTCCTTCATTTTCCACACGTCTTCCTGGTTGCACTTTATCCTTATTAAATAAGGAATCCTTTTTACTGCAGAGATTAGTAAACCAATGTAAAACAGCAATAAAACTTAGTACAATTGTAAAGTAAGGGGTTAAAAATGATCTTTATTGTGTAAATATCACTAGGGGATTGGAATTTGCGAATTTTCTTTCGTGAGCAAATTTCTTTAAAGCAGCTAATTTTTTTTTCAATCAACCAGCTTTGAAAATACCATATATACTCGAATATAAGCCTAGTGTGCTGAAAACCCAAACTCGGCTTATACTCGAGTAAAAAAATATAGGTTTTACCAGGTTTTTGTGGTAAAATTAGGGGCCTCGGCTTATATTTGGGTCGGCTAATACTCGAGTATATACGGTAAGTTGATTTTCCAAAAATGGGTTTTCATTACACCCCTGTATAGGACCAGAGAAGTGACAAATATTGTCCTTTATTCCCCATGTGAAGAGAGTCTAAGGTGTCCGTATATGTTTAGTTCTATAGGAAAGTGTAGTCGCAGTCAGCCTTCCAAAATTACTCTATTTCTATTGTTGGGAAGCCCATGGGTGATGTTTTCAATTTTATTTTTAACAAATGGTATTACTCAGGATTAGATACACAGCTCAGCAGACAGTATCACACATGATAGGATTAGATACACAGCTCAGCAGTCAGTATCACACATGATAGGATTATATACACAGCTCAGCAGACAGTATCACACATGATAGGATTAGATACACAGCTCAGCACACTGTATCACACATGATAGGATTAGATACACAGCTCAGCAGACAGTATCACACATGTTAGGATTAGATACACTGCTCAGCAGACAGTATCACACAGGATAGGGTTAGATACACTGCTCAGCAGACAGTATCACACAGGATAGGGTTAGATACATTGCTCAGCAGACTGTATCACACAGGATAGGATTAGATACACAGCTCAGCAGACAATATTACACAGGATAGGATTAGATACACAGCTCAGCAGACAACACACACAGGATAGGATTAGATACACAGCTCAGCAGACAATATTACACAGGATAGGATTAGATACACAGCTCAGCAGACAGCACACACAGGATAGGATTAGATACACAGCTCAGCAGACAGTATCACACATGATAAGATTAGATACACTGCTCAGCACACTGTATCACACAGGATAGGAAGAGATACACAGCTCAGCAGACAGAATCTCCATGATAGGATTAGATACAGCAGGCAGTATTCCATATAATGGGATTAGATACAGCAGTCAGTATCCCATATGATTGGATTAGATACAGCAGTCAGTATCCCATAAGATAGGATTAGATACAGCATTCACTATCCCATATGATAGGATTAGATACAGAAGTCACTATCCCATATGATAGGATTAGATGCAGCAGTCACTATCCCATATGATAGAATTAGATACAGCAGTCAGCATCCCATATGATTGGATTAGATACAGCAGTCAGTATCCCATATGATTGGATTAGATACAGCAGTCAGTATCCCATATGAGAGGATTAGATACAGCAGTCACTATCCCATATGATAGGATTAGATACAGCAGTCAGTATCCCATATGATAGGATTAGATACAGCAGTCAGTATCCCATATGATAGGATTAGATACAGCAGTCAGTATCCCATATGATTGGATTAGATACATCAGTCACTATCCCATATGATTGGATTAGATACATCAGTCACTTTCCCATATGATAGGATTAGATACAGCAGTCAGTATCCCATATGATAGGATTAGATACAGCAGTCAGTATCCCATATGATAGGATTAGATACAGCAGTCAGTATCCCATATGATTGGATTAGATACAGCAGTCAGTATCCCATAGGAGAGGATTAGATACAGCAGTCACTATCCCATATGATAGGATTAGATACAGCAGTCACTATCCCATATGATAGGATTAGATACAGCAGTCACTATCCCATATGATTGGATTAGATACATCAGTCACTATCCCATATGATTGGATTAGATACATCAGTCACTTTCCCATATGATAGGATTAGATACAGCAGTCAGTATCCCATATGATAGGATTAGATACAGCATTCAGTATCCCATATGATAGGATTAGATACAGCAGTCAATATCCCATATGATAGGATTAGATACAACAGTCACTATCCCATATGATAGGATTAGATACAGCAGTCACTATCCCATATGATAGGATTAGATACAGCAGTCAGTATCCCATATGATAGGATTGGATACAGCAGTCACTATCCCATATGATAGGATTAGATACAGCAGTCACTATCCCATATGATAGGATTAGATACAGCAGTCACTATCCCATATGATAGGATTAGATACAGCAGTCAGTATCCCATATGATAGGATTGGATACAGCAGTCACTATCCCATATGATAGGATTAGATACAGCAGTCACTATCCCATATGATAGGATTAGATACAGCAGTCAGTATCCCATAAGATAGGATTAGATACAGCAGTCACTATCCCATATGATAGGATTAGATACAGCAGTCACTATCCCATATGATAGGATTAGATACAGCAGTCACTATCCCATATGATAGGATTAGATACAGCAGTCTAGCAGTGTGTAGTTGTACAGGATTTACAGGATCAGCTAGTAAAAGTGAAGGCCGGAATATTTAACGTTACGGCTGAGATTTATTTGCACAATGTGTCGCCTCCGGCTCCAGACTGAAGTCCCGACCTGTTCATCATTTGGATGTAGATAAACAATAGCATTTTGTACAGTGCACTTTCTGCTGTATTAATATTCATCCAGTGATAACCTTCCTCCTCATTGTTCTTCAGGGACTGGGGGTCCTTGGATGTGTGATGGTGAAGGGGACACGACCACATCCTCACTATGCAGATCTGCTGCGGAGAGGATGTAATGCGCTGGAGATCCCCCGGGGCTATACTAAAGCCGGGTTATTTCTTGCGATTTTTATAACATTTGTGTAAATATAAATATTTTGTTTCTTATGGAATGCTTTACATTAAAGGGAACCTGTCACCAGGAGGCTATTTTTTTCAGGGGACAGGTTACTGTATAAGCCAAATATGTTTTTAATAAATGTCTGTGTTATGGTGTTTGAAATAAAGTATGTGAAACTTTACCCGGCTCCTTGCTTATGGGTACCGGAGAGGAAAAGGTCAAATGACAACTTCTGTCTGCTGTGTAATATATTCACACAGGTGCACGGCTTTTATATCCCTGGTCATGTGATGTCACACAGGTGCACGGCTTGTTATATCCCTGGTCATGTGATGTCACACAGGTGCACGGCTTGTTATATCCCTGGTCATGTGATGTCACACAGGTGCACGGCTTGTTATATCCCTGGTCATATGATGTCACACAGGTGCACGGCTTGTTATATCCCTGGTCATGTGATGTCACACAGGTGCACGGCTCGTTATATCTCTGGCCATGTGATGTCACACAGGTGCACGGCTTGTTATATCCCTGGTCATGTGATGTCACACAGGTGCACGGCTTGTTATATCCCTGGTCATGTGATGTCACACAGGTGCACGGCTTGTTATATCCCTGGTCATATGATGTCACACAGGTGCACGGCTTGTTATATCCCTGGTCATGTGATGTCACACAGGTGCACGGCTCGTTATATCTCTGGCCATGTGATGTCACACAGGTGCACGGCTTGTTATATCCCTGGTCATGTGATGTCACACAGGTGCACGGCTTGTTATATCCCAGGTCATGTGATGTCACACAGGTGCACGGCTCGTTATATCCCTGGCCATGTGATGTCACACAGGTGCACGGCTCGTTATATCCCTGGCCATGTGATGTCACACAGGTGCACGGCTTGTTATATCCCTGGTCACGTGATGTCACACGGGTGCACGGCTTGTTATATCCCCGGTCATGTGATGTCACACAGGTGCACGGCTTGTTATATCCCTGGTCATGTGATGTCACACAGGAGCACGGCTTGTTATATCCCTGGTCATGTGATGTCACACAGGTGCACGGCTTGTTATATCCCTGGTCATGTGATGTCACACAGGTGCACGGCTTGTTATATCCCTGGTCATGTGATGTCACACAGGTGCACGGCTTGTTATATCCCTGGTCATGTGATGTCACACAGGTGCACGGCTTGTTATATCCCTGGTCATGTGATGTCACACAGGTGCACGGCTTGTTATATCCCTGGTCATGTGATGTCACACAGGTGCACGGCTCGTTATATCTCTGGCCATGTGATGTCACACAGGTGCACGGCTTGTTATATCCCTGGTCATGTGATGTCACACAGGTGCACGGCTTGTTATATCCCTGGTCATGTGATGTCACACAGGTGCACGGCTCGTTATATCCCTGGCCATGTGATGTCACACAGGTGCACGGCTCGTTATATCCCTGGCCATGTGATGTCACACAGGTGCACGGCTTGTTATATCCCTGGTCACGTGATGTCACACGGGTGCACGGCTTGTTATATCCCCGGTCATGTGATGTCACACAGGTGCACGGCTTGTTATATCCCTGGTCATGTGATGTCACACAGGAGCACGACTTGTTATATCCCTGGTCATGTGATGTCACACAGGTGCACGGCTCGTTGTACCCCTGGCCATGTGATGTCACACAGGTGCACGGCTTGTTATATCCCCGGTCATGTGATTTCACACAGGTGCACGGCTTGTTATATCCCTGGTCATGTGATGTCACACAGCTGCACGGCTCGTTATATCCCTGGTCATGTGATGTCACACAGGTGCACGGCTTGTTATATCCCCGGTCATGTGATATCACACAGGTGCACGGCTTTTATATCCCTGGTCATGTGGTGTCACACAGGTGCAAAGCTTGTTATATCCCTGGTCATGTGGTGTCACACAGGTGCACGGCTTGTTATATCCCTGGTCATGTGATGTCATACAGGTGCACAGCTTGTTATATCCCTGGCCATGTGATGTCACACAGGTGCACGGCTTGTTATATCCCTGGTCATGTGATGTCACACAGGTGCACGGCTTGTTATATTCCTGGTCATGTGATGTCTCATAGGTGCACAGCTTTTTATATCCCTGGTCATGTGATGTCACACAGGTGCCCGGCTTGTTATATCCCTGGTCATGGGATGTCACACAGGTGCACGGCTCGTTATATCCCTGGCCATGTGATGTCACACAGGTGCACGGCTCGTTATATCCCTAGTCATGTGATGTCACACAGGTGCACGGCTTGTTATATCCCTGGTCATGTGGTGTCACACAGGTGCAAGGCTTGTTATATCCCTGGTCATGTGGTGTCACACAGGTGCACGGCTTGTTATATCCCTGGTCATGTGATGTCACACAGGTGCACAGCTTGTTATATCCCTGGTCATGTGATGTCACACAGGTGCACGGCTTGTTATATCCCTGGTCATGTGATGTCACACAGGTGCACGGCTTGTTATATTCCTGATCATGTGATGTCTCATAGGTGCACAGCTTTTTATATCCCTGGTCATGTGATGTCACACAGGTGCACGGCACATTCTATTTCTAGTCATGTGATGTCACCCAGGTACACTTTTGTAACATAGCTTGACCATGGATGGGTTATTATCCGCAGGAAGTAAACAATAGAGCTTCCTGTTGAATGACAGCAAGCAGAGATCTAGAAAAACATGAGGAATTGTTAGAGAAAGTATACTTATAGAGAAGAACACTGTATCACTTCTTATTATACAAACTATATCAGTTTTTTGCAGAAAGTGGACAACCCCTGTAACGTTTCAATGGATTTGCTGAGTATCAATTTAACATTTGCTGCAATGTGTTAAAAGTCAAGTTACAGTTTGCTGCATCTCTATATTGTGAACGCTGTATAGACTTAAAGTGATAATTTCACCTGCAAGAAAGAAAAGGAGGGGAGAGCCACCAAACCTGGTGTTCGGTTATAGTCAATGGGACCTATAGGTGTCCATCATTGTAAAATCCATCCCTCCCTTTGTTCATTGCTCTGCTTCTATAATGCAGCAGAAGCCTCAAAGAATGAAGTGAAATTGTAATAATAAAGAAGAGATTGAAGAAGGATTTATGATACAAGACGTTATGATGGGGGGATCACAAGAGGCTTTGATTCTCTCATTGATGATAAGAGGTCACCTTCCCATCATTGTGCATCTGTAATATTCCCTTTATTGCTGTCTGTCTCATCCATTCTTATCATTTTAAGAAATAATCACCAGAAATTGCTACGATTTTGCTGTAATGGGGAACGTCTATGGCTGAAACATAAGATGCTCAATTATTGGGTCAAATGTACAATGAACGTAATAACCACGAATTTCATCAATAATGGAGACACTAATAGACATACAGGGAGGGGTCTCCATTATAAGACCCAGAGGGATGCGCAAGATCCCAATACCCACAACCCTAGAAATATGCTAAACCATCAGCAGATGGTATGACCCAACCTGAGACAAGCTCGAAGCCCACGTAGACGAGATGATTCTGGACTTTGCCTTTAAGCTGTCGGCTATCAGATGCCGGTGTCCGTCAGTTCCGTGTTATTTTCTATTATTTTCTCCTCCACTTGTTGACATTTAATAAGAATTGTAACAAAATAATATTCCTCATGTATTTTGATAAAATATACTCCCCCCCCCCCCCCGGGGTCTCATCATCACCCTTAATACAGTGCACTCCATCATCCCGGCCTTACCTTCCCGGGGCTATTATTACAAATAATTGGGGAGCGTTTACTGTGTATAATGGTTTCTGAAATTACTTGTCTGTCACAATGAGACCAATTGTGTAAAGAAAGGAATCATCAGCCGCTCGATGATGTCCCGTCAATGCGTCATCCCATGTTCTGTGACCTACGAGAGGGGGAGCGTAACACCCGGGCCCCCGGTGATGTCAGCCGCTGGGTCCTTCTACCTCGTCAAAGTTTGCCGTTTGATGCATAGTTTTGGCGTTGTTGACCCCCTCACTGAGGACAGGCTATGCTTTCAGATATCTGTATGAACAGAAGCTCGGAACACAACGTATTCCAACCGATACATTGTATAGAATTTATAGTATGAATCAGGGAGGATTAAGACTGTCGTGGAAAATTTCTAAAGGAAGATATCAAACTTAGTGGGTGGCTTAGGTCACCATGGGCCCCTTAAAAGCCGTGGGTCCCAGACTGCTGCCTAAACCACCCCATATCATAATAGGCTACTGGTAAGAATCCAGACCCCACTGTATAAATCTATATACTGGACACATTACTTATGCTGGGATGCTTGGGTTACATCCAAATAAGAGAGCAATCACTGTTCACTGGCTTTTTTCAGAAATAATCTCCATTGATGAACATATAATGGATGTGTAAGGGGTCAATAAATTCTTTATGATACATAAAACATGATAATGATAACAGCAATGACTGGAGCAGAGAGAAGGATTGTAATAACTTTTTCTGCAGGTCCCAGCAGTCACCAGTCAGTAGGGAGCGCACAGGACCTCAGCCCCGGCTACAGGACATCACTGGCCTCTCACACGGCTCTGCTGGGATCTGCTCTATTCTTCTCCCAGTCTCTTCCACAGTTCTGTGACTTGTGGGTTTCTTCCCCACAATTTTGTCACCAGGGATTTTCCAGAGGCTTTCTATAGGGTTTAGATCTGGACTTTGCGCTGTGACCATTTCGTTGTTTCATTCTTTTCTGTTTCTGGGAACTGCTTTGTTCTGCTGTGTGATAGGGGTTATTATCCTGCATGAAAAATTTCTGCTGTCCGTGTATAATGCTGCGTGCAGCTATTCAATAAGATTGTGCACCTGAAATCATAAATTAGCGCTTCCACACCCTGGTCTGACAGAGTTCACCATCTTTTTTGTGATGCATCTTTAACGTAGGGCGTGCGACACAATTTGGAAGTTAAATACGGCACTCTGTCTAAAACAGTTGGAATGTCTGACGGCACACGATGTTTTAGCAATAAAGAACATGAACAGTCCAACTAAAGTGCGTTGTTTCTCATTAGATCCAAATAAATTAAACACCATACTCCTTAGTAAAAGTGGTTGTTGCCTCTTGATTCTTCCTGTTAATGAGAGGTTTGATCACTGCAGAGTCGGCTTACAGTCCAAATGTGCTTACAGGAAACCTACCATGAAGAATCTACCATGAGAAGAAGATCGGATGGTAGATTCCTCTTGGCTGCCTCTGCCCTAATCTGTAATTTAATATTCCTGGAACCTTATCTGACTTGTTAAAAACTTTATTTTAGCAATTTATAAAATAACTGCAGAGGCAACTGGGGCGGGGCCTTAGCTCCCAGTGCCCGGTCAGATTAGCACACGCCCCAGTAGCCTCTGCAGTTGATTTACATATTGCTAAAATCAAGTTTATAACAAGTTGGGTTCCAGGATTATTGAATTACAGATTAGGGCAGAGGCAGGAGAAATCTACCGTCAGATCTACTTCTGATAGTAGATTCCTCATGGTTGGTTTCCTTTAAGTGTTGAGACACTATACGGCAAGATAAATTATCCCCAGGTGCTAGATTAACACCAATAACGTGCAGGTACCTGAAAGTGTCTCTAATTTTAATCAGCATCTTTTACAGTTATCCTGTTTTTATTCTGTGCTTTTGAATATATACAATTTATGTAATAATCTTAAAATACTAGATGATGCTATTTTATGTTAGGACATATTCACAAAGGACACACAATGACCTTGACATTTAGGAAATATTATGTTGTTGTCTTATTTTTATCTCCGGTGTATTCTGTATATGAGATGGCAGCCTGGCCACAGCATAGATCCAGAGTGAGAACAGGAGGATTGGGCAATTCAATGACACCTGCTCTGATCCCGATCTCCCCCATCATTTGCCTTCAGAGAGTTGGGGAAGTTCCATGAAAATTTGATGGTTGGCCAAACCCATCAGTTGATTTTTATTCTATGCACTGTAGGGGTCTCGCTGTGAAGAACCACAAAAGGAGCCGTTCCTTTTCGGTAAAGACACCTGTAGAAGGGTCATTATGATGGATAGGACTGGGTAACACATATTCATGGAAGTCCCGCCAGAGACAAATGTCTCAAGGGATCCCCAAGCTGCAGTTCTTGGAATAGTCCACCAGCACGGCATATGGATGGCATATAACTAAGCTCTTCAGGAACTATAAATGTGCATAAATACTTATGAGGCTTTTCTATGCTGCAGCTGGCACCCTTAAGGGGACTGTGTATGAGCAGCATGTGGCTAGCGATGTATTAGGGAGATGGTGGCTATTCCTGTATATTGAGGAGGCAGCTGTTACCTGCTATGATGTTATTTTCACCGCACAGGCTGAGGCTTGGGTTTACCCATTTCCATATTTTCAATTTGCCATAATGTAGCGAAGGCATATGATAGAGCACTTGTCTACCGTACACAGGGGAACAAGCAACGCCGAACAAGCAGGAAGCAAAGTTCATCTTGACAATTAATTTACTGGAATTCCTGGAAAACCCTTTTTAACTTTAGCTCAAGTGACATATGAGAGTCTGTTCCTTTTATGTAAAATGTAATCTGTGGACAGCAAAAAAGCGCAGCTAAAAAGTTTCCAAAATTTCTAAAGTAATAGGGTCGACCAAAGTTCATACAGTAGGCGTCATTAATGTGCTCACTGCTGGGATATAATTCTTTTGTAAAACTTCGCTTTCATGTTTTGGCAGAATTTCCTGGAAAATATATCACATTCCCCAGCAAGGGCTAATCTCCCGAGCCGGCATCCTACCGCTTACTAACAATGCCATCCACAATGAGCGCGAGCGTGGACTGCTCCGGCCGGCCTGGGCACTCGTTCAATACTTCATGGAGAGTCGAAATCTTCAAACAATTATTTTCTCTCCCGCCGCTTGTTGCCAAAGGAAACACGTGATGGAAGATACGGCTACAATGTAGTAGCGGCAGCAGAATAGACGGAACCATTCCTTCCCTTCCTTCACCAAGTGCCTTTCCATGTCCAAGAGAGACGACTGTTGTCCAGTTAAAAAAAATGATCACTGATCACCCATTTAAAAGGAACCTGTCAGCTGTTTTCCATCACTTATTCTGACATCACTACCTTTTAGAGCAGTTTGCAAGGATTTAATCCCAGCCTTTATCTTATTGATCTGAACATCAATCGTTGGAAAATCAACAACTTCCCAGTTACACCTCTCACCTACTTCCCTCTGCTCGTTTTTCTGTGTAAAGTAAAGTTTTGCCTTTGTTTCTGTCTTCGCTTTAGGTGCTGCTTGAAGAGACACAGATAAGGCAGCAGCTACATGAAGTACCTGACCTTCCTTTCTTATCTGTACTGTATCCTGTAGCTGCTGGCAGCTGAATCTCTTCTCCTTTCACAAGCTGCCATACAGGTATGTGAGGAGAAGGACAGAGCTAAGGGAAGGGGCGGCCAGGGACCTTACACCAAAACTAAAGAGATCACACACTGCTGTGCACGTGGCATCCTCATATGAGAAGATACTGATTGGATCTTTCTAATCATCTCCTTACACCTCGGCCTGTAACGAGGACAAGGGGCATCCAGTACACCAAGAGGAAAGATGTATCACCATCGTCATAGTCAGGGGACATCCTCTACACCTAGAGGAGAGACGTATCACCATCATCATAGACAGGGGGCATCCTCTACATCTAGAGGAGAGATGTATCACCATCATCATAGACAGGGGGCATCCTCTACACCTAGAGGAGAGATGTATCACCATCATCATAGACAGGGGGCATCCTCTACACCTAGAGGAGAGACGTATCACCATCATCATAGACGGGGGCATCCTCTACACCTAGAGGAGAGACGTATCACCATCATCATAGACAGGGGCATCCTCTACACCTAGAGGAGAGACGTATCACCATCATCATAGACAGGGGCATCCTCTACACCTAGAGGAGAGATGTATCACCACCATCATAGACAGGGGGCGTCCTCTACACCTAGAGGAGAGACGTATCACCATCATCATAGACAGGGGGCATCCTCTACACCTAGAGGAGAGACGTATCACCATCATCACAGACAGGGGGCGTCCTCTACACCTAGAGGAGAGACATATCACCATCATCATAGACAGGGGGCATCCTCTACACCTAGAGGAGAGACGTATAACCATCATCATAGGCAGGGGGCATCCTCTACACCTAGAGGAGAGATGTATCACCATCATCATAGGCAGGGGGCAGACTCTACACCTAGAGGAGAGACGTATCATCATCATCATAGACAGAGGGCATCCTCTACACCTAGAGGAGAGACGTATCATCATCATCATAGACAGGGGGCGTCCTCTACACCTGGAGGAGAGACGTATCACCATCGTCATAGTCAGGGGACATCCTCTACACCTAGAGAAGAGACGTATCACCATCATCATAGACAGGGGGCATCCTCTACACCTAGAGGAGAGATGTATCACCATCATCATAGACAGGGGGCATCCTCTACACCTAGAGGAGAGACGTATCACCATCATCATAGACAGGGGGCATCCTCTACACCTAGAGGAGAGACGTATCACCATCATCATAGACAGGGGGTGTCCTCTACACCTAGAGGAGAGACGTATCACCATCATCATAGACAGGGGCATCCTCTACACCTAGAGGAGAGACGTATCACCATCATCATAGACAGGGGCATCCTCTACACCTAGAGGAGAGACGTATCACCATAGACGGGGGGGCATCCTCTACACCTAGAGGAGAGATGTATCACCATCATCATAGGCAGGGGGCAGACTCTACAACTAGAGGAGAGACGTATCATCATCATCATAGACAGAGGGCATCCTCTACACCTAGAGGAGAGACGTATCATCATCATCATAGACAGGGGGCGTCCTCTACACCTGGAGGAGAGACGTATCACCATCGTCATAGTCAGGGGACATCCTCTACACCTAGAGGAGAGACGTATCACCATCATCATAGACATGGGGCATCCTCTACACCTAGAGGAGAGATGTATCACCATCATCATAGACAGGGGGCATTCTCTACACCTAGAGGAGAGACGTATCACCATCATCATAGACAGTGGGCATCCTCTTCACCTAGAGGAGAGACGTATCACCATCATCATAGACAGGGGGCGTCCTCTACACCTAGAGGAGAGAGGTATCACCATCATCATAGACAGGGGCATCCTCTACACCTAGAGGAGAGACGTATCACCATCATCATAGACAGGGGCATCCTCTACACCTAGAGGAGAGACGTATCACCATAGACGGGGGGGCGTCCTCTACACCTAGAGGAGAGACGTATCACCATAGACGGGGGGGCGTCCTCTACACCTAGAGGAGAGACGTATCGCCATCACCATAGACAGGGGGCATCCTCTGCACCTAGAGGATAGACGTATCATCATCATCATAGACAGAGGGCATCCTCTACACCTAGAGGAGAGACGTATCATCATCATCATAGACAGGGGGCATCCTCTACACCTAGAGGAGAGATGTATCATCATCATCATAGACAGGGGGCATCCTCTACACCTAGAGGAGAGACGTATCACCATCATCATAGACAGGGGGCGTCCTCTACACCTAGAGGAGAGACGTATCATCATCATCATAGACAGAGGGCATCCTCTACACCTAGGGGAGAGACGTATCACCATCATCATAGACAGGGGACATCCTCTACACCTAGAGGAGAGACGTATCACCATCATCATAGACAGGGTCATCCTCTACACCTAGAGGAGAGACGTATCACCATCATCATAGACAGGAGCCATCCTCTACACCTAGAGGAGAGACGTATCACCATCATCATAGACAGGGGGCATCCTCTACACCTAGAGGAGAGATGTATCACCATCATCATAGACAGGGGGCATTCTCTACACCTAGAGGAGAGGCGTATCACCATCATCATAGACAGGGGGCATCCTCTACACCTAGAGGAGAGACGTATCACCATCATCATAGACGGGGACATCCTCTACACCTAGAGGAGAGACGTATCACCATCATCATAGACAGGGTGCATCCTCTACACCTAGAGGAGAAATGTATCACCACCATCATAGACAGGGGGCGTCCTCTACACCTAGAGGAGAGACGTATCACCATCATCATAGACAGGGGGCATCCTCTACACCTAGAGGAGAGACGTATCACCATCATCACAGACAGGGGGCGTCCTCTACACCTAGAGGAGAGACATATCACCATCATCATAGACAGGGGGCATCCTCTACACCTAGAGGAGAGACGTATCACCATCATCATAGGCAGGGGGCATCCTCTACACCTAGAGGAGAGATGTATCACCATCATCATAGGCAGGGGGCATCCTCTTCACCTAGAGGAGAGACGTATCATCATCATCATAGACAGGGGGCGTCCTCTACACTTGGAGGAGAGACGTATCACCATCGTCATAGTCAGGGGACATCCTATACACCTAGAGGAGAGACGTATCACCATCATCATAGACAGGGGGCATCCTCTACACCTAGAGGAGAGACGTATCACCACCATCATAGACAGGGGGCATCCTCTACACCTAGAGGAGAGACGTATCACCATCATCACAGACAGGGGGCATCCTCTACACCTAGAGGAGAGACATATCACCATCATCATAGACAGGGGGCATCCTCTACACCTAGAGGAGAGACGTATCACCATCATCATATGCAGGGGGCATCCTCTACACCTAGAGGAGAGATGTATCACCATCATCATAGGCAGGGGGCAGACTCTACACCTAGAGGAGAGACGTATCATCATCATCATAGACAGAGGGCATCCTCTACACCTAGAGGAGAGACGTATCATCATCATCATAGACAGGGGGCGTCCTCTACACCTGGAGGAGAGACGTATCACCATCGTCATAGTCAGGGGACATCCTCTACACCTAGAGGAGAGACGTATCACCATCATCATAGACAGGGGGCATCCTCTACACCTAGAGGAGAGATGTATCACCATCACCATAGACAGGGGGCGTCCTCTACACCTAGAGGAGAGACGTATCACCATCATCATCGACAGGGGGCGTCCTCTACACCTAGAGGAGAGACGTATCACCATCATCATAGACAGGGGGCGTCCTCTACACCTAGAGGAGAGACGTATCACCATCATCATAGACAGGGGCATCCTCTACACCTAGAGGAGAGACGTATCACCATCATCATAGACAGGGGCATCCTCTACACCTAGAGGAGAGACGTATCACCATAGACGGGGGGGCCGTCCTCTACACCTAGAGGAGAGACGTATCACCATAGATGGGGGGGCGTCCTCTACACCTAGAGGAGAGACGTATCGCCATCACCATAGACAGGGGGCATCCTCTACACCTAGAGGAGAGACGTATCACCATAGACGGGGGGGCGTCCTCTACACCTAGAGGAGAGACGTATCGCCATCACCATAGACAGGGGGCATCCTCTGCACCTAGAGGAGAGACGTATCATCATCATCATAGACAGAGGGCATCCTCTACACCTAGAGGAGAGACGTATCATCATCATCATAGACAGGGGGCATCCTCTACACCTAGAGGAGAGATGTATCATCATCATCATAGACAGGGGGCATCCTCTACACCTAGAGGAGAGACGTATCACCATCATCATAGACAGGGGGCCTCCTCTACACCTAGAGGAGAGACGTATCATCATCATCATAGACAGAGGGCATCCTCTACACCTAGAGGAGAGACGTATCACCATCATCATAGACAGGGGACATCCTCTACACCTAGAGGAGAGACGTATCACCATCATCATAGACAGGGGACATCCTCTACACCTAGAGGAGAGACGTATCACCATCATCATAGACAGGAGCCATCCTCTACACCTAGAGGAGAGACGTATCACCATCATCATAGACAGGGGACATCCTCTACACCTAGAGGAGAGACGTATCACCATCATCATAGACAGCGGGCATCCTCTACACCTAGAGGAGAGATGTATCACCATCATCATAGACAGGGGGCATCCTCTACACCTAGAGGAGAGGCGTATCACCATCATCATAGACAGGGGGCATCCTCTACACCTAGAGGAGAGACGTATCACCATCATCATAGACGGGGACATCCTCTACACCTAGAGGAGAGACGTATCACCATCATCATAGACAGGGTGCATCCTCTACACCTAGAGGAGAAATGTATCACCACCATCATAGACAGGGAGCATCCTCTACACCTAGAGGAGAGACATATCACCATCATCATAGACAGGGGGCATCCTCTACACCTAGAGGAGAGACGTATCACCATCATCACAGACAGGGGGCGTCCTCTACACCTAGAGGAGAGACATATCACCATCATCATAGACAGGGGGCATCCTCTACACCTAGAGGAGAGACGTATCACCATCATCATAGACAGGGGCATCCTCTACACCTAGAGGAGAGACATATCACCATCATCATAGACAGGGGGCGTCCTCTACACCTAGAGGAGAGATCTATCACCATCATCATAGGCAGGGGGCAGACTCTACACCTAGAGGAGAGACGTATCATCATCATCATAGACAGGGGGCGTCCTCTACACCTGGAGGAGAGACGTATCACCATCATCATAGACAGGGTGCATCCTCTACACCTAGAGGAGAAATGTATCACCACCATCATAGACAGGGGGCATCCTCTACACCTAGAGGAGAGATCTATCACCATCATCATAGGCAGGGGGCAGACTCTACACCTAGAGGAGAGACGTATCATCATCATCATAGACAGGGGGCGTCCTCTACACCTGGAGGAGAGACGTATCACCATCATCATAGACAGGGTGCATCCTCTACACCTAGAGGAGAAATGTATCACCACCATCATAGACAGGGGGCATCCTCTACACCTAGAGGAGAGACATATCACCATCATCATAGACAGGGGGCATCCTCTACACCTAGAGGAGAGACGTATCACCATCATCACAGACAGGGGGCGTCCTCTACACCTAGAGGAGAGACATATCACCATCATCATAGACAGGGGGCATCCTCTACACCTAGAGGAGAGACGTATCACCATCATCATATGCAGGGGGCATCCTCTACACCTAGAGGAGAGATGTATCACCATCATCATAGGCAGGGGGCAGACTCTACACCTAGAGGAGAGACGTATCATCATCATCATAGACAGAGGGCATCCTCTACACCTAGAGGAGAGACGTATCATCATCATCATAGACAGGGGGCGTCCTCTACACCTGGAGGAGAGACGTATCACCATCGTCATAGTCAGGGGACATCCTCTACACCTAGAGGAGAGACGTATCACCATCATCATAGACAGGGGGCATCCTCTACACCTAGAGGAGAGATGTATCACCATCACCATAGACAGGGGGCGTCCTCTACACCTAGAGGAGAGACGTATCACCATCATCATCGACAGGGGGCGTCCTCTACACCTAGAGGAGAGACGTATCACCATCATCATAGACAGGGGGCGTCCTCTACACCTAGAGGAGAGACGTATCACCATTATCATAGACAGGGGCATCCTCTACACCTAGAGGAGAGACGTATCACCATCATCATAGACAGGGGCATCCTCTACACCTAGAGGAGAGACGTATCACCATAGACGGGGGGGCCGTCCTCTACACCTAGAGGAGAGACGTATCACCATAGACGGGGGGGCGTCCTCTACACCTAGAGGAGAGACGTATCGCCATCACCATAGACAGGGGGCATCCTCTACACCTAGAGGAGAGACGTATCACCATAGACGGGGGGGCGTCCTCTACACCTAGAGGAGAGACGTATCGCCATCACCATAGACAGGGGGCATCCTCTGCACCTAGAGGAGAGACGTATCATCATCATCATAGACAGAGGGCATCCTCTACACCTAGAGGAGAGACGTATCATCATCATCATAGACAGGGGGCATCCTCTACACCTAGAGGAGAGATGTATCATCATCATCATAGACAGGGGGCATCCTCTACACCTAGAGGAGAGACGTATCACCATCATCATAGACAGGGGGCCTCCTCTACACCTAGAGGAGAGACGTATCATCATCATCATAGACAGAGGGCATCCTCTACACCTAGAGGAGAGACGTATCACCATCATCATAGACAGGGGACATCCTCTACACCTAGAGGAGAGACGTATCACCATCATCATAGACAGGGGACATCCTCTACACCTAGAGGAGAGACGTATCACCATCATCATAGACAGGGGGCATCCTCTACACCTAGAGGAGAGATGTATCATCATCATCATAGACAGGGGGCATCCTCTACACCTAGAGGAGAGACGTATCACCATCATCATAGACAGGGGGCCTCCTCTACACCTAGAGGAGAGACGTATCATCATCATCATAGACAGAGGGCATCCTCTACACCTAGAGGAGAGACGTATCACCATCATCATAGACAGGGGACATCCTCTACACCTAGAGGAGAGACGTATCACCATCATCATAGACAGGGGACATCCTCTACACCTAGAGGAGAGACGTATCACCATCATCATAGACAGGAGCCATCCTCTACACCTAGAGGAGAGACGTATCACCATCATCATAGACAGGGGACATCCTCTACACCTAGAGGAGAGACGTATCACCATCATCATAGACAGCGGGCATCCTCTACACCTAGAGGAGAGATGTATCACCATCATCATAGACAGGGGGCATCCTCTACACCTAGAGGAGAGGCGTATCACCATCATCATAGACAGGGGGCATCCTCTACACCTAGAGGAGAGACGTATCACCATCATCATAGACGGGGACATCCTCTACACCTAGAGGAGAGACGTATCACCATCATCATAGACAGGGTGCATCCTCTACACCTAGAGGAGAAATGTATCACCACCATCATAGACAGGGAGCATCCTCTACACCTAGAGGAGAGACATATCACCATCATCATAGACAGGGGGCATCCTCTACACCTAGAGGAGAGACGTATCACCATCATCACAGACAGGGGGCGTCCTCTACACCTAGAGGAGAGACATATCACCATCATCATAGACAGGGGGCATCCTCTACACCTAGAGGAGAGACGTATCACCATCATCATAGGCAGGGGGCATCCTCTACACCTAGAGGAGAGATGTATCACCATCATCATAGGCAGGGGGCAGACTCTACACCTAGAGGAGAGACGTATCATCATCATCATAGACAGGGGGCGTCCTCTACACCTGGAGGAGAGACGTATCACCATCATCATAGACAGGGTGCATCCTCTACACCTAGAGGAGAAATGTATCACCACCATCATAGACAGGGGGCATCCTCTACACCTAGAGGAGAGACATATCACCATCATCATAGACAGGGGGCATCCTCTACACCTAGAGGAGAGACGTATCACCATCATCACAGACAGGGGGCGTCCTCTACACCTAGAGGAGAGACATATCACCATCATCATAGACAGGGGGCATCCTCTACACCTAGAGGAGAGACGTATCACCATCATCATATGCAGGGGGCATCCTCTACACCTAGAGGAGAGATGTATCACCATCATCATAGGCAGGGGGCAGACTCTACACCTAGAGGAGAGACGTATCATCATCATCATAGACAGAGGGCATCCTCTACACCTAGAGGAGAGACGTATCATCATCATCATAGACAGGGGGCGTCCTCTACACCTGGAGGAGAGACGTATCACCATCGTCATAGTCAGGGGACATCCTCTACACCTAGAGGAGAGACGTATCACCATCATCATAGACAGGGGGCATCCTCTACACCTAGAGGAGAGATGTATCACCATCACCATAGACAGGGGGCGTCCTCTACACCTAGAGGAGAGACGTATCACCATCATCATCGACAGGGGGCGTCCTCTACACCTAGAGGAGAGACGTATCACCATCATCATAGACAGGGGGCGTCCTCTACACCTAGAGGAGAGACGTATCACCATTATCATAGACAGGGGCATCCTCTACACCTAGAGGAGAGACGTATCACCATCATCATAGACAGGGGCATCCTCTACACCTAGAGGAGAGACGTATCACCATAGACGGGGGGGCCGTCCTCTACACCTAGAGGAGAGACGTATCACCATAGACGGGGGGGCGTCCTCTACACCTAGAGGAGAGACGTATCGCCATCACCATAGACAGGGGGCATCCTCTACACCTAGAGGAGAGACGTATCACCATAGACGGGGGGGCGTCCTCTACACCTAGAGGAGAGACGTATCGCCATCACCATAGACAGGGGGCATCCTCTGCACCTAGAGGAGAGACGTATCATCATCATCATAGACAGAGGGCATCCTCTACACCTAGAGGAGAGACGTATCATCATCATCATAGACAGGGGGCATCCTCTACACCTAGAGGAGAGATGTATCATCATCATCATAGACAGGGGGCATCCTCTACACCTAGAGGAGAGACGTATCACCATCATCATAGACAGGGGGCCTCCTCTACACCTAGAGGAGAGACGTATCATCATCATCATAGACAGAGGGCATCCTCTACACCTAGAGGAGAGACGTATCACCATCATCATAGACAGGGGACATCCTCTACACCTAGAGGAGAGACGTATCACCATCATCATAGACAGGGGACATCCTCTACACCTAGAGGAGAGACGTATCACCATCATCATAGACAGGAGCCATCCTCTACACCTAGAGGAGAGACGTATCACCATCATCATAGACAGGGGACATCCTCTACACCTAGAGGAGAGACGTATCACCATCATCATAGACAGCGGGCATCCTCTACACCTAGAGGAGAGATGTATCACCATCATCATAGACAGGGGGCATCCTCTACACCTAGAGGAGAGGCGTATCACCATCATCATAGACAGGGGGCATCCTCTACACCTAGAGGAGAGACGTATCACCATCATCATAGACGGGGACATCCTCTACACCTAGAGTAGAGACGTATCACCATCATCATAGACAGGGTGCATCCTCTACACCTAGAGGAGAAATGTATCACCACCATCATAGACAGGGGGCATCCTCTACACCTAGAGGAGAGACGTATCACCATCATCACAGACAGGGGGCGTCCTCTACACCTAGAGGAGAGACGTATCACCATCATCACAGACAGGGGGCGTCCTCTACACCTAGAGGAGAGACATATCACCATCATCATAGACAGGGGGCATCCTCTACACCTAGAGGAGAGACGTATCACCATCATCATAGGCAGGGGGCATCCTCTACACCTAGAGGAGAGATGTATCACCATCATCATAGGCAGGGGGCAGACTCTACACCTAGAGGAGAGACGTATCATCATCATCATAGACAGGGGGCGTCCTCTACACCTGGAGGAGAGACGTATCACCATTGTCATAGTCAGGGGACATCCTCTACACCTAGAGGAGAGACGTATCACCATCATCATAGACAGGGGGCATCCTCTACACCTAGAGGAGAGATGTATCACCATCATCATAGTCAGGGGGCATCCTCTACACCTAGAGGAGAGACGTATCACCATCATCATAGACAGGGGGCATCCTCTACACCTAGAGGAGAGACGTATCACCATCATCATAGACAGGGGGCGTCCTCTACACCTAGAGGAGAGACGTACCATCATCATCATAGACAGAGGGCATCCTCTACACCTAGAGGAGAGACGTATCATCATCATCATAGACAGGGGGCATCCTCTACACCTAGATGAGAGATGTATCATCATCATCATAGACAGGGGGCATCCTCTACACCTAGAGGAGAGACGTATCACCATCATCATAGACAGGAGACATCCTCTACACCTAGAGGAGAGACGTATCACCATCATCATAGACAGGAGCCATCCTCTACACCTAGAGGAGAGACGTATCACCATCATCATAGACAGGGGGCATCCTCTACATCTAGAGGAGAGACGTATCACCATCATTATAGACAGGGGGCATCCTCTACACCTAGAGGAGAGATGTATCACCATCATCATAGACAGGGGGCATCCTCTACACTTAGAGGAGAGACGTATCACCATCGTCATAGTCAGGGGACATCCTCTACACCTAGAGGAGAGACGTATCACCATCATCATAGACAGGGGGCATCCTCTACACCTAGAGGAGAGATGTATCACCATCATCATAGACAGGGGGCATCCTCTACACCTAGAGGAGAGACGTATTACCATCATCATAGACAGGGGGCATCCTCTACACCTAGAGGAGAGACGTATCACCATCATCATAGACAGGGGGCGTCCTCTACACCTAGAGGAGAGACGTACCATCATCATCATAGACAGAGGGCATCCTCTACACCTAGAGGAGAGACGTATCATCATCATCATAGACAGGGGGCATCCTCTACACCTAGAGGAGAGATGTATCATCATCATCATAGACAGGGGGCATCCTCTACACCTAGAGGAGAGATGTATCATCATCATCATAGACAGGGGACATCCTCTACACCTAGAGGAGAGACGTATCACCATCATCATAGACAGGAGCCATCCTCTACACCTAGAGGAGAGACGTATCACCATCATCATAGACAGGGGGCATCCTCTACACCTAGGGGAGAGACGTATCACCATCATCATAGACAGGGGGCATCCTCTACACTTAGAGGAGAGATGTATCACCATCATCATAGACAGGGGGCATCCTCTACACCTAGAGGAGAGAATTATCACCATCATCATAGACAGGGGGCATCCTCTACACCTAGAGCAGAGATGTATCACCATTACCATAGACAGGGGCATCCTCTACACCTAGAGGAGAGACGTATCACTATCATCATAGACAGGGGACATCCTCTACACCTACAGGAGAGACGTATCACCATCATCATAGACAGAGTGCATCCTCTACACCTAGAGGAGAGACGTATCACCATCATCATAGACAGGGGGCATCCTCTACACCTACAGGAGAGACGTATCACCATCATCATAGACAGGGGGCGTCCTCTACACCTAGAGGAGACATGTATCACCATCATCGTAGACAGGGAAAATCCTCTACACCTACAGGAGAGACGTATCACCATCATCATAGACAGGATTCTCTACTGTAAGAGCAGAAACAATAATGCCCTACCGATGAGGTAGTGGGAATCAGCCTGACATGATTCTTAGACTTGAGACTTCATTATTAGAGATGAGCGAGCACTAAAATACTCGAGTGCTCGTTACTCGGGTCGAACTTTTCCCGAGTGCTTATATCGAATCACGAACCCCATTGAAGTCAATGGGAGACTCGAGCATTTTTCACTGAAAGAACATATTGAAAGAAGAACACTAAAGAAGAACACATTGCAGATGTTTTCAGATGTTTTCACTGAAAGAACACATTGAAATAACACAGTGAAGAACACATTGCAGGTGTTTCCGTACATCTGCTAACTTATCCAAAGACACGCGTACCGAACGGTGTTCACAATAGTATATGAAGAACAATATGTGTGAAGAACACATTGCAGATGTTTCCATACGTCTGCAATGTGTTCTTCACACATATTGTTCTTCACATACTATTGTGAAAAACACCGTTCAGCACGCGTGTCTTCCAATAAGTGAGTAGATGTACGGAACATCTGCAATGTGTTCTTCACTGTGTTCTTCAATGTGTTCCCCACTTAAATGATCCTGTGTTCACTGTGTTCACTGTTTTCATTGTATTCTTCACTGATCTTCACTGTGTTTTAGAGATGAGCGAGCACTAAAATGCTCGAGTGCTCCTTATTCGAGACAAACTTTTCCAGATGCTTGAGTGCTCGTCTCGAATAACGAGCCCCATTGAAGTGAATAGGAGACTCGAGCATTTTTCGAAGGGACCATGGTTCAGGAATAAAATGTGTTATTTAATTGAAAAAGAATGTCTTCTGATAAGTTAGCAGATGTATGCAAACATCTGCAATCTATTCTTCACTGTTCTGCGCATATATATCTCCCGACAAGTTAGCAGATGTGAAGAACAGTGAAGAATAGAATAAAAACAGTGAGCACAGTATCATATAAGTGAAAAACGCAGTGAAGAATAGATTGCAGATGTTGGGCACATCTGCTTACTTGTCAGGAGATACGCTGTCCCGGGATCCGCTCCTCTTCTTCCACTGAAGTCTCCCCGATCTCTCTGCCCTTCCCGATGTCTCCGTGCTGCCGCTGCCCCGATGTCTCCGTGCTGCCCCAATGTTTCCGTGCTGCCCCGATGTCTCCGTGCTGACCCGATGTCTCCGTGCTGCCGCTGCCCCGATGTCTCCGTGCTGCCCCGATGTCTCCATTCTGCCGCTGCCCCGATGTCTCCGAGCTGCCGCTGCCCCGATGTCTCCGTGCTGCCGCTGCCTCGATGTCTCCGTGCTGCCCCGATGTCTCCGTGCTGCCCCAATGTTTCCGTGCTGTCCCAATGTCTCCGTGCTGACCCGATGTCTCCGTGCTGCCGCTGCCCCGATGTCTCCGTGCTGCCTCAATGTCTCCATTCTGCTGCTCCCCCGATGTCTCCGTGCTGCCGCTGCCCCGATGTCTCCGTGCTGCCGCTGCCTCGATGTCTCCGTGCTGCCCCGATGTCTCCGTGCTGCCGCTGCCTCGATGTCTCCGTGCTGCCCCGATGTCTCCGTGCTGCCGCTGCCCCGATGTCTCCGTGCTGCCCCGATGTCTCCGTTCCGCCGCTGCCCCAATGTCTCCATTCTGCCGCTGCCCCGATGTCTCCGTGCTGCCGCTGCCTCGATGTCTCCGTGCTGCCCCGATGTCTCCGTGCTGCCCCGATGTCTCCGTGCTGCCCCAATGTCTCCGTGCTGCCCCGATGTCTCCATGCTGCCCCGATGTCTCCTTGCTGCCCCGATGTCTCCGTGCTGCCCCGATGTCTCCGTGCTGCCCCGATGTCTCTGTGCTGCCCCGATGTATCCGTGCTGTCGCTGCCCCGATGTCTCCGTGCTGCCGCTGCCCCGATGTCTCCGTGCTGCCGCTGTCCCGATGTCTCCGTGCTGCCGCTGCCCCGATGTCTCCATGCTGCCCCGATGTCTCCCTGCTGCCCCGATGTCTCCCTGCTGCCCCGATGTCTCTATGCTGCCCCGATGTCTCCGTGCTGCCCCGGTGTCTCCGTGCTGCCCCGATGTCTCCGTGCTGCTGCTGCCCCGATGTCTCTGTGCTGTGTTCTTCACATATATATTGTTCTTCACATACTATTTTGTTCGCACCGTTCAGCGCGTATCTCCCGACAAGTAAGCAGATGTGCCGAACATCTGTAATCTATTCTTCACTTTGTTTTTCACTTAAATGATCCTGTGTTCACTGTTTTTATTCTATTCTTCATTGTTCTTCGCTGTGTTTTTTTAATTAAATGCTCGATCTCGAGCAGGGGAAATACCCGTCCGAGCAACGAGCCGTTTCGAGTACCTTATTACTCGAACGAGCATCAAGCTCGGACGAGTATACTCGCTCATCTCTATTCATTATCCTTATCTGATCTAATTCTGACTCCTTGATCAGAGGCTCCTGACTCTCTCAGCTTTCCACCATCAGATGTGGAGAGTTGGCATGGAAGCCCAACATGGCTGGTAGCTGAGGAAATGTAATTTTTTAATAGTATTACTTCCAAAAATGTTTTAAAGAAAACACTAGATTGCTGGTGTCGGTGTTTCGCCATTTAATTACCAGGATGCAGTTTATCTTCTACTGGAATCAGCACTTTGCTTTATGTTTGCAGCGGGGGGTGCAGCACGTTCCTCCTCTCAGAGAGGGCATTTTAGGTGATCCGAATATTAATACAGGCAAGTCTGCAGGGCCATGTGCATAATGATGTCTCCCTCTCCACGCTCCGGTCGGACTCCATATAAATGTAAATCGGGTCCCTCACTCGGGATCAGACACTTTTGTTCCAGATAAACATCTCTAAATAAATAACTGTGATTAATATAAAGGTGCGATGTTCTGCTGCGGTCATGAACAATTTTTCACTTTAATGAAATTGTTTTTTTTTTTGTTGTTTTTAATAGATTACAGTTTTCCTTTTAGAAACTTTAATTTTAAAGCTATTTGCATACATTGTACAACAAAACTTTTGGTTAAGCGTAAGATAATACTCATGATACAAAATTGCAAAGACTTTGGATACAAACCAGAGCTGTCCATAGTTGACCTATTTGGTTTTCCATAGTACCTGGCCAGCAATGTTGGACTGGGGTCAGATGTGTCCACTAGGGGGATGATGGGGATGACCTATGATCATCCCTTAAGACGTATCCAGGGTCGGATTAAAGGGTGGGTGCATGGGGTGCGGGCCACAGGGCCCCCACCATCTTGCCTTTAAGAAGGCCCCTACCAAGTGTGTGCAAATCGCCCACTATATTCCCGGATTTAGCTCTCCACCAGTACACTTTTGTCTGAGGAAGTACGTTCCCTGCTCTGCCATAGCGCCTGGTAGCAGACAGGACATTGGCGTCCTGACACATGCGGCTGTGCAGGGGGTGTGATTGATGTTACTAGGCAGGGGAATGATAGCACTGGACGGGGGATGATTGTACTGGGCAGGAGGTAGGTGTATATATGTTTTACTGGGGGCTGAGGCGGTTGTATCTAGATGTATTACTGGGGTTAAGGCAGCTGTATGTAGATGTATTACTGGGGGATGAAGTGGCTGTATATATATATGTATTACTGGGAGCTGAGGCGGCTGTATCTAGATGTATTACTGGGGTTGAGGCAGCTGTATGTAGATGTATTACTGGGGGATGAGGCGGCTGTATGTAGATGCATGACTGGCGAGTGAGGCGGCTCTATGTAGATGTATTACTGGGGGTGAGGCGGCTGTATATATATGTATTACTGGGGGGTGAGGCGGCTGTAAATAGATGTATTACTGGAGGATGAGGTGACTGTATATATATGTATTACTGGGGGCGAGGCGGCTGTATATATATGTATTACTGTGGGGATAGGCAGCTGTATATATATGTATTACGGGGGGCGAGGCGGCTGTATATAAATGTATTACTGTGGGGATAGGCAGCTGTATATATATGTATTACTGGGGGCAAGGCGGCTGTATATATATGTATTACTGGGGGGGTTTGGTGGCTGTATGTAGATGTATTACTGGTGGGAAAGTTAGTACATAGTGAGCAGGAGGAAGTGTATGTCTGCTACATGTAATGGGAGCCTACGCCATTTAATCTGAGCCGATGCCCATTAGGTTATCCTTATATGTCCAGCAGCTATTCCCCATACTCAATCTCAGTTCAAGCTTCCCCACACACAACTGTGTTTAGAACAGTGAAGACTAAGTCATGGCAAACATTTCAGGTAGATCAAAGATATTTGACATTCCCAGCCCTGACAGCTAGCGCCAAGCCTGGTTGTGGTTGCACGGTTTGCTGGACAGGTGCTGACAAAGTCCCTATGTGTCCTGCAAAGGTGTCTTGTGCCATCTATCCTCTGTGATTTTGACCTTTTTGCTATGGAAACTCAATCTTCTTCAGATTTGTTCCCGTTCTGCTGACTTTTGGTGGTGACCCTGACTTGAACTGACTTTCAACCCTCCTGCTCTTCTTGATCATGGCGGCTGTATATATGTATTACTGGGGGGGTGAGTCGGTTGTATGTGGATGTATTACTGGAGGATGAGGTGGCTGTATATATATGTATTACGGGGGGCGAGGCGGCTGTATATAAATGTATTACTGTGGGGATAGGCAGCTGTATATATATGTATTACTGGGGGCGAGGCGGCTGTATATATATGTATTACTGGGGGGGTTTGGTGGCTGTATGTAGATGTATTACTGGTGGGAAAGTTAGTACATAGTGAGCAGGAGGAAGTGTATGTCTGCTACATCTAATGGGAGCCTCCACCAGATTTTGTGCCCAGGGGCCCCCACCAACCTTAATCCGGCCCGTGTCGAGTGATTGCTCCAGATGAGTTTGCTTCTGGTGGACATTTAATCTGAGCTGATGCCCATTAGGGGATCCTTATATGTCCAGCAGCTATTCCCCATACTTAATCTCAGTTCAAGCTTCCCCACACACAACTGTGTTTAGAACAGTGAAGACTAAGTCATGGCAAACATTTCAGGTAGATCAAAGATATTTGACATTCCCAGCCCTTATTTCCCTTGTAACCTGTCCTTGTTGTACTCTAATCCACCCATAACTTCTACTACCTGGGTACTGGAGATATTTTATGGGGCTGATTTTATTGCCCATGCTTGAGGATCTTCAGCTTTAACCTGAGAAGCCCATGATGACTACTTGATCAAGTTACTTACTATTTGCACTAAACTTTATCTTTGTATTCAGTGTATGTTGTTTCCTATATCTATTTTATGACGCTATGTGTTCTCCAGGTGCCATCATTGCCAGATGCTTCCAGTAGTTGTATATCCATTGACCTCACAAGAACAGTTGCCAAATAACGAAGCACAAATCAAAGTCAAAACTCTGTCAAACCCCATCTGTCCAACAATCCAACACAAGGAAACTTCATGCCAGATGGGATCTGATGGGATTTACTGTGTTCTTATATGTGTCCCTGAAGGATTTCTTCTCAAAGTCTTAAATCTATCACCAGAATTGTAAGAAATTGGACTTCTTAGTTTAGTTTTCTTTGAATGTTATTATTAGGTTTTTTTTTATAAGATCCTGGGCTTCTGGGGTTTATATATATATATATATCTGTCCTTTAGATGGACCCTTCATCTTCTACCACATTCATCAAATACAAAAACTCAGAAAAATAAAGGATTCCACCATGTCAATGACCATTCATCTACACCTGTGGAAGTCATTGGTCTAAATGAGCTACACAAGGTTCTTAGGGGAAAATTCGAAACCACCATAACCTTGACCTTAGACAAAGTAGTCAGCAACGGGTTCAGAGATCATGGTGGATCTCATCATATTGGATGCCATATAAGCAGCCATATGTAAAATGTCCATGGTCAATCTCTGACAGCTTCTGGTTATGTGGTTCCTATTTCCTAGCAAAATAGTTCCCTGGACTTCAGATCCTACTCTCTGCCGAGCAAAACCCAAAAACGTTGGAAAGTCTGACGAGAGTGCGATCTGCGGATCCTTAGTAAATAAGTCTGTAACGTCCGTGCCTGAACATCGCTCTATCCGCAGATTATTTGTGTTTGAACTGCGACTTACTGCTTGTGTTTGGATTAACTGAGCCACACCCTGCTCCTTGTATTTTAGTCCTGCCCAGCAAGGGTTACTAGCCTGATGGACAGTTCCCCCAGTGTACTGGTGGCGTGTCCGGGAATGGCCTTATATACTTGCCCATTTCCATCATACCTGGCTGGTTATTCTTCAAGTCTTACCTGTGCATCTAGTGCTCTTGCTATCTTGTTTTTTATTCTGTGTTTTGTATCCAATTCTGTAGCCACCTTGGTTTTGACCCGGTTTGTTTGTCTCCGCTTGTCTGCCTGTATCTGGACCTGACCTGTATATACCCGCTTGATCTTGACCTGACCTGTGTATAACCTGCCTGAAATCCTGTATCTGTTGTTTGTCCCTCAGTATCGTTTACCTCCTAGTGTTATTCCGCTTTCCCTGTCTCAGTCCTGTGTTAACTCTGTGTAAACACTGGTCTATACCTGTATTCCGGTTACCTGTCCGCTCCACCCTCCAGCAGCTGCCAGACAGTAGGTTTTCTTGTCATCTTGTAGGGTCACTCAGGGTCCGTCAGTAATGTTCCTGATAGTGGGTTTGCCCTTATCAGGGCGGTTCATCTGCTTTAGGCAGGGCCTTAGTCCGCAGGGACGTCCCAGGGTGAGTTCGCCACCACTTACCTTGTATGACAGCTAGTGCCAAGCCTGGTTGTGGTTGCACGGTTTGCTGGACAGGTGCTGACAAAGTCCCTATGTGTCCTGCAAAGGTGTCTTGTGCTATCTATCCTCTGTGATTTTGACTCTGCTATGGAAACTCAACCGTCTTCAGATTAGTTCCCCTTTCTGCTGACTTTTGGTGGTGACCCTGACTTGAACTGACTTTCAACCCTCCTGCTCGTCTTGATCATGACTCCAACCTCGACTACGCTAGGACTCCACCTGCCCCACCCCACCCAAGCTTTTGTCTGCCTATCCTCTTACTGATTCCCAGATGCTTTATATACACTCTTGACTCTTCTGGGTTAGCTGCTATCTGTTCCTGAACTTTACCAAGTCGTTGAATCTTATGGAGTTGCCCAAAGTCAAACTGGGAGGGTGGAACAGTGGTTCCAAAATTATATAGTTGGTTGTGTAGAGCTTTGCTCACTTCCCCTGTAAAGGTGAAGCGTTACATGTTGGCCAAGGGTTGGTGATGATACCCGCTTTAGCACCAAATAAAACTACAATGATGCAACCTATTCAATATCCCGGGGGTCCACATGCACCTGATGTAAGAATTGGCGCTCACCACCACATCACCGAGAGGCTTCAAACCAAAGTTCCTTGTGTTCTTTTCGTAACCTGAGCTTTGAAGAAAACTTACGTTTTCAAATTGGCCCAAATCCCCCTACCCCTGGAAATTGAAATTTTGAATCATTTCCATGTAAATTGCGAGTGTTATCTTCCTTTATTGCAGGGCACCTGATATCACAGGTTTAGTGTCCCTTTAAATCCCTCTAGGACGGAGTGTGAGATGAGGATGAGACACACAATATCCCTTTATGGAAATGTAAAATCCATCACACTTATTTATCTGCTGGCGAGAACAGATGGCCTCAATTTTAGGTAATCATTGAAAATTAGCATTTTGATTATGTTTTCAGTAACACTCTCCATTTCCTTTTCTGCGCAATTCCTACATGTCGCAAACTCGGGCGTGTTCTGTGCATGCGGGGGATGGTCATAGGAAAAACTGTACGGGGGAGGATTCGGAGATTGTTTTCATTTCTTCATCTCTTGGTGGGGAATCCTTCTAAGGCTCTAGTACCTCCTAGCACCCTCTTCTCAATACCCATAGAAGTCATATGAGCGTCCTCTATGGCTTTACACTCTTAAAGGGGTTTTCAGTATATTTTTTATTGTTATTAGTAAAATAAAAAGGAACCCTTTCTCCTCCACTATGGTTGATGTTCATCCTTCTACACACGGAACACGGTTGTGTTTCATCGTCATCGGAGGTCTCTTCTGATGGTCCCCTCACCCTCCTCCTCCAATAAAAGTTCTTGGGAATCGTGGAATACTACGGCCTTGATATATGAAAACCAATGCTTCTGTCTTCATGCAGTTCTCTTCCTTGGACAAAATGCAACCGCGACAAAATTGCTGCGCAAAAACATTTAATAAATACAAGATCCAAAGACACTTTTCATGCAAACTTAGACAAAAAAAACTATGGTTATGTATGGGGCAGGGGGATGGGTCACAGCTAGGAGAGTCATCAGACAGCAGGACTGACTTGTGGCTGTAATGGCTTTGGTACTTCGAAAATGGAGTGAGTTGGAGGGCTCTGCACTTCCAAATGAGGATTAGCGTAGGGAGGATAATCCAATAGAATGGGATGCACACACCGCACACCTTGGCGCTTACTTGTACCAGAGGAACCTGGAGCAGAGAAGGAACACCTACATCCCTGCATCATCAGCTCCATCACCACCAGCAGCAGCACCACAGCCACGTCCCTGTCCCTTAATTCCTGCTTTCCATATATAAAAAAAACCTGCAGTACAAAACTATACTGTGACAACAGCTTTATGTTCTAGGTATTACTGCACACTATTCACTGACAGCAGCTCCTTTATGTTCTAGGTCAGGGGTCTCAAACTCAATTTACCTGGGGGCCGCTGGAGGTAGATTCTGGGTAAGGCTGGGCCGCATCAAGTTTTCCACACAAAATGCGCTTACAAAATATCATTATTCAGATTCAAATGTCATGGCGTCTCCCAGCGCAAGGAAAGCCCCGAGCGGGGAGACGTGTTTTCTCTATGAACGCGTCCTGTGCACCGAGGGGTCCCAAGCTCCTACCGCACTGAGCCCAGTCAGGGACACTCCATCCCCCCCTCCCCCCCGGTACTTGTCTCCCCGTGTCCCTCCCATCGAAGAAGATGAAGTCGCCGCTCTGACTTGCACCAAGTGCGTTCAGAGCGGCGACTTCATCTTTTTCAAGTACCGGAGGGAAGGGGATTAACCGGTTACGGGCCCTTTCCTGTTTTTTCATGTCCATTTTTCACTCCCCACCTTCAAAAATCTATAACTTTTTTATTTTTACACGTAAAGAGCTGTGTGACGGCTTGTTTTCTGCGTAACAAATTGCACTTCATAGTGATGGTATTAAATATTCCATGCCATGTACTCGGAAGCGGGAAAAAAATTCCAAATGCAATGAAAATGCATTTGCGCCATTTTCTTGTGGGCTTGGATATTACGTCTTTCACTGAGCGCCCCAAATGACATGTCTACTTTATTCTTTGGGTCGGTACGATTAAGGGGATACCAAATTTGTATAGGTTTTATAATGTTTTCATACATTTACAAAAATTAAAACCTGTACAAAAATTATTTTTTTGATTTTGCCAACTTCTGGCGCTAATAACTTTTTTATACTTTGGTGTACGGAGCTGTGGGTGGTGTCATTTTTTGCGAAATATGACAATATTTTCAATTATATCATTTTTAGGACTGTACGACCTTTTGATCACTTTTTATAGATTTTTTTATATTTTTCAAAATGGCAAAAAAGTGCCATTTTCGACTTTGGGCGCTATTTTCCGTAACGGGGTTAAACGCATTGTAAAAAACGTTATCATATTTTGATAGATCGGGCATTTTCGGACGCGTCGATACCTGATGTGTTTATGATTTTTACTGTTTATTTATATTTATGTCAGTTCTAGGGAAAGGGGGGTGATTTGAAATTTAATGTTTTTTTATTATAATTTTTTTTTAAAAAACTTTTTTTTATTTTTATTTATACTATTTTTCAGACTCCCTAGGGTACTTTAACCCTAGGTTGTCTGATCGATCCTATCATATATTGCCATACTACAGTATGGCAGTATATGGGGATTTTCCTCCTCATTCATTACAATGTGCTATCAGCACATTGTAATGAAGGGGTTAAAACGAAATAGCCTCGGGTCTACGGAAGACCCGAGGCTACCATGGAGACGGATCGCTGCCCCCGGGGGAGCGGCGATCCCAGGTAAGATGGCGGCGCCCATGCGCCGCTATCTTTTTGAGGCTGCCGGCAGCTTTGCCGGCAGCCATCGCTGTGGAAGCACCCGCGATCGGTGCTAGCACCGATCGCGGGTGTTACCGGTAAGCCTTTGCTGCAATATGCCGCAAAGACTTACCGGCTATGGAGAGGGCTCAGCCCGTGAGCCCTCTCCATGCAGCGCGACCCGACCGCCGCCGTGAATACATGGCGGGCGGTGCTTTTCCAGGTGGGGGCCGCAAAATGTTGTCCCGCGGGCCGCGAGTTTGAGACCCCTGTTCTAGGTATTACTGCATGCTATTCACTGACAGCCGTACATTTATAATCTAGGAATTACTTCACGCTATTCACTGACAGCAGCACCTTTACAATCTAGGTATTACTGCACGCTATTCACTGGCAGGAGCACATTTACAATCTAGGATTTGCTGCAGGCTATTCACTGACAGGAGCATATTTACAATCTAGGATTTACTGCAGGCTATTCAATGACAGGAGCACATTTACAATCTAGGTATTACTGCACGCTATTCACTGACAGTCGCACCTTTACAATCTAGGTATTACTGCACACTATTCACTGACAGGAGCACATTTATGCTCTAGGTATTACTGCACGCTATTCACTTACAGGAGCACCTTTACAATCTAGGTATTACTGCACGCTATTCACTGACAGGAGCACCTTTATGCTCTAGGTTTTACTGCAAGCTATTCTCTTACAGGAGCACCTTTAAAATCTAGGTATTACTGCACGCTATTCACTGACAGGAGCACCTTTACAATCTAGGTATTACTGCACGCTATTCTCTTACAGGAGCACCTTTACAATCTAGGTATTACTGCACGCTATTCTCTTACAGGAGCACCTTTACAATCTAGGTATTACTGCACGCTATTCACTTACAGGAGCACCTTTACAATCTAGGTATTACTGCACACTATTCACTTACAGGAGCACCTTTACAATCTAGGTATTACTGCACGCTATTCACTGACAGGAGCACCTTTACAATCTAGGTATTACTGCACGCTATTCACTTACAGGAGCACCTTTACAATCTAGGTATTACTGCACGCTATTCACTTACAGGAGCACCTTTACAATATAGGTATTACTGCACGCTATTCACTGACAGGATCACCTTTACAATCTAGGTATTACTGCACCGCTATTCACTGACAGGAGCACCTTTACAATCTAGGTTTTACTGCACGCTATTCACTTACAGGAGCACCTTTACAATCTAGGTATTACTGCACGCTATTCACTTACAGGAGCACCTTTACAATATAGGTATTACTGCACCGCTATTCACTGACAGGAGCACCTTTACAATCTAGGTATTACTGCACCGCTATTCACTTACAGGAGCACCTTTACAATCTAGGTATTACTGCACGCTATTCACTTACAGGAGCACCTTTACAATCTAGGTATTACTGCACACTATTCACTGACAGGAGCACCTTTACAATCTAGGTATTACTGCACGCTATTCACTTACAGGAGCACCTTTACAATCTAGGTATTACTGCACACTATTCACTGACAGGAGCACCTTTACAATCTAGGTATTACTGCACGCTATTCACTTACAGGAGCACCTTTACAATCTAGGTATTACTGCATGCTATTCACTTACAGGAGCACCTTTACAATCTAGGTATTACTGCACGCTATTCACTTACAGGAGCACCTTTACAATCTAGGTATTACTGCACGCTATTCACTGACAGGAGCACCTTTACAATCTAGGTATTACTGCACGCTATTCACTTACAGGAGCACCTGTCCCTTCCTGCAATACCAGGTGTGGCAGCCAAGTTTCTCTTACCTTGCACAACCCCTTTAATTCCTGGGCATCGGATTGTCCTGTTAATGCTCAGCCTGTAATTCCTATTCATGGAGCATGCGGATACTTATTATCTGTGGGAGGATTCCTGTGGGGACCCTACAGGTGGATATCTGATAACTTAGTTGTGACGTCCGTGATGAGCCGCTGATCGCGTTCCGTTAAGTATTGATTTCCGGGAATTTGATGACTCTGAGATAGAAAAATGAAAAGATATTCCCAAATGTTCAATCTACTCTGAAAATCCTTGAGATGCAGAGAACGTCTCCAGCAGGTAAATACTATAATGATATTGTGTATGATATATTAGATTTCTCTTCTGGAGGAGGGGGAGCAGGAGAGGTACGCGGGGGCATGAATAATATGCAACACACAGGAACAAAAAACTCTTAATAATCTAGATTACACATTCGGTCCCTTTCTGTGTAGCCCTAATGAAGAAGGGGGAGGCTAAAAATCACAGGAGGGGAATGGGAGCCACTAGAATAACAGGTTATTGTTACAATGTACAGTTACCATTAGATACAGTGTTACTACTGATAAGGCTGTGTTCATACACTAGGCTAAGTCTAAAATCTCATTCGCTAGTGTTTCAGTGTAAAAACATATGAGGAGAAACTCTCCCCCTCTCCCCACTGCGCTCCTAAACACAATTCATGCACAGTGTATGAAGCCGTTACGGGGTTGTACCAACTATTTAAGTTGTGATCTAACCACAGGGTAAAGGATCATATTTTATTGGTGGGTAAAACTTACAGAGACCCCAATCATGAAAATGGGATCCCCATTAATCTGGAGAACGGTAGTCCCATTCTCAGAAACGGGAGAAGCATGGGTCCTGTCACTTTGATTGTAAGAGAGAACTGGAAAACGCTGAGCGCAGCTCCAGCACTTCCTCAGAAAGTGAATGAAAGCGCCAGATATATCCCAGCGCTGTGATTGGCAATTTCAGACACTACATACAGTTGAATGGAGCAGCAGGACACGTGTTTGAACAAACTGCAAAATCACACCAAACTGTATATATCCAGAGCCTCCTTGTTCATGAATATAATGCAATTAGAACAGTACAAGCTGACACATAATTACACACTGTGGCGATGCTGGGCTATATACTAGTCAGAGCCTGTATTATGTACAGTGGTATTAGTAAAGCCCTATAGTGGTGTAAATCCCGTGTATATGGGTCTGCAGTCTTTGTCCTACCTCCCATGATGCATTTCTTCCTGTATCGTATATCATCCTCTATGATATTGATGTGTGGACCTGCGGACTGAATACAGAGTCGCCCCCTTACCCTTTAATGCTTGACTACGAAGCCGCTTCTCATTCCCGTCCACTCTGCATATGATGGAGAACGAGCCCATAAATCAATGGTAAAAGTCAGCGCCAACATCAATTCATTAATATCACTGCAGATCATCTCAACCGCGCCCGGGCCGTGGTGGGTGACATTTAAGGGTCTTTAAAGATGAAGCTTGAACCAAACAGCGACCGGAAAATCATTTGTATTACATCTTTATGGTGCAGCCATCATGTAATACATACAGTGTGTGAGCAGGTATTGTCCTCAATGCGTTACAAGAACCAAAATCACTACAAATATGCCCACAGTAGCCAATATAACAACATGGGCCTCACAGTAGCCAATATAATGACATTGACTCTCCACTTTGACTCTAGAGTTCCTTCACAGTATCCAATATAGTCACAGGAGCCCCACAGTAGCCAATATAGTACCCGGAACCCCACAGAAGCCGATATATAGGCCTCACAAGTCACAATGTCTCCCACAGTAGCCAAGTCATAGGGGCTCATTTACTAAGGGTCCGTGGAGCGAGCGCATTTTTGTCGGGTTTCCTGACGATTTCCGTTTTGTGGCAAATCGCAGCAGGATTTTGGCGCACGCGATCGAATTTTGGCGCATCGGCTTGCACGTGACATAAATCGGGGTGCGTGGCTGTCAGACAACCCGACGGATTCGGACAACGCGCAAGATATAACATTTAGAATTGAGTCGCAAGACACGCACTTACAAGCACCGGGAAGAAGAAGGTGAACTCCAGCGGACCTCGGCGCGAAAGCGATCGATGCAGGAAATCGGGCGCGCGATCTTAGTGAATCCCGGCAGACTCGAATCCTGACACCGCAGGATCGCGACAGGACCGAGTAAGTAAATCTGCCCCATAGTGTCCTCCACAGTAGCCAAGTCCCAGTATCCTCCACAGTAGCCAAGTCCCAGTATCCTCCACATTAGCCAAGTCCCAGTATCCTCCACAGTAGCCAAGTCCCTGTATCCTCCACAGTAGCCAAGTCCTAGTATCCTCCACAGTAGCCAAGTCCCAGTATCCTCCACAGTAGCCAAGTCACAGTGTCCCCCACAGTAGGCAAGAACAAGTGCCTCAACAGTAGCCATTAGTCACAGTGCTCCCTATAGTAGCCACTGGTCATAGTGTCCCCTACAGTAGCCACTGGTCATAGTGCACCACGCACAGTAGCCACTGGTCATAGTGTCCCCTACAGTAGCCACTGGTCATAGTGCCACACACAGTAGCTATTAGTCCCAGCCCCCCACCAGTATCAGTTCACTCATAGATTAAAAAAAACTTCAGCAGACCCAGCACTGGTGGATGCGTGATCACACATTGCCTGTATATCCTGTATATCCCTGCTTCCCCTGCTCTACTTACAATTCACAGACCGCTGCACAATGGAAGTCTGTGAATTGTAAGTAGAGCAGGGGAAGCAGGGATCCAAGTGCTCCCTTGTGCCACTGCTTCTTCCTGGTCAGATCCCTCCTCTGTGATTGGAGAAGGAGGGGGATATACTGTCCTCTCCCTGGGGGCCCCGGTCTATGCCTGGTGGCCCCTTTCTTTGTATGGCGTGATCAGGCATTAAACAGTCCCACATTGTGAGGATCCCACTACATATTTATCTATAATGTAACCTCTTCTTGAACCTTTTCAGGAGCCAAACCAGGGACCTGCTGTAAAGGAAACATTAGAAATAACAGCAACACAGGCTTCACGGTTATCTATGATAGTTTCCCTAAAATTTTTCAAACAAAATATGAAGCTGAAATTTTCTTCTCTTTGGTTTCTATAGGTTCTTATTTATAACTTTCTATTAAAACAATCCAGCTATAGGTACAATGGGCCTCATTTACTTACCCGGTCCAGTCACGATCCCGCGGCGCGTTCTCCGACGTTGATTCGGAGCTTGCCAGGATTCACTAAGGTCGTGCACCTGATATCCACTAGGTGTCACTGCTGCGCTGAGGTCCGCCAGAGTTCACCTTCTTTGTCCCGTTGTATGTGAGTGCTATTCTTGCGACACAAATTTTTTTTTAATTCTGCGTTTTTTCTGAATCCGTCGGGTTTTCCAATGGCCACGCCCCCGATTTCTGTCGCGTGAAAGCTAGCGCCGATGTGCCACAATCCGATCGTGTCCGCCAAAATCCCGGGGAAATATTCAGGAAATCCGACGAAAGTGCGCGATTCGGACCCTTAGTAAATGAGCCCCATTATGTGAGCAAGTATCATGATATATGTAAGATGTGCCACATAGGACCCGCTGTATGGGAGGCATGAACGCTAACATTGAGCACAGGCTGCACTGATGTCTATGAGAGAATATTCTTCATGTATAAACTTCTCAGACACGACAGTGGGTTTTTACTTCTCTGTACAGAGGGTCCCACTGTGATTTTATCTCCCAAGGGTTTAAGTAAACTTTTAGCCTTGGCTCCCTTAATGTGGTACAATGTGATACATTTACTTACCCGGTCCTGTCGCGATCCCCGCCATGCATTGTTCGACGATCATGGACTCCGGCGCAATTCACTAAGATCTTCCACCTGATATCCAGCATGTGTCCCTCCCTGCTGAGGTCCACTGGAGTTCACCATCTTCTTCTCGGTGCATGTAAGTGCATTGTCTTGCGACACATAATTTAAATGTTAAATCCAGCGCTCAGTCCAAATCTGTTGGATCGTCCGACGGCCACGCCCCTCGATTACTGTCACATGAAAGCCAGCGCCGATGCGGCAAAATCCGATCACATGCGACACAATCCCCTTCTAAATGCCTGTCTCGGTGGTGCGATCCCCAAAAAGTCGGAAAACCCGACGGAAATGCGGCCATGGGACCTTTGGTAAATAAGCCCCAATGGGGGTCATTTACTAAGGGCCAAAATCACGTTTTTACGGCGGGTTACTCAAATTTTTCCGCTTTGCGCCGATTTTTCCTGAATAACCCCAGGTTTTTGGCGTGCCCGATCAGATTATGGCGCATTGGCGCCGGCGTGCACGCAATGGAAATGGGGGGGCTTGGCTGTACGAAAACCCGACGGATTCGGAAAAACCGCCGCATTTAAAAAAAAAACTGTCGCTGGGCACGCGCCTACCTTCACCCGGCCAGGCTTGGTGAACTCCAGTGCGTTCCGATGCTCTTCAGGGCAGCAGCGACACCTGATGGACATCGGAGGAACTGCCTTAGTGAATCGCCGAAAGACCCGAATCCTCCACACAGAACGCGCCGCTGGATCGCGAATGGACCGGATAAGTAAATGTGTCTTTTAGCGGACTCTGAATTTTCATTGCAGGTAATAATGATTAGAACAAGGAATATTGAAGGGTTAAATAATTTCTCTGTGTTCATTTCCTGCCATTAGGTCTCTTACATGGGATTTTATGAGCTGCTTGTACTAATTTGCATATAAGAAAGAGGTTAATGATGTTTGGGAACCCTTAAATCTTCTGTGGTACATCTCTCTGCTGCTGACGCGGAGCCCCCACTCCTGCGCCTTATCTGCATGTTCTGCCTTGTATGATGATGGATGGGGGGGGGGGGGGGTGATTCATTGTTGTGGAGATAACAGCTTCATGTATGAGCAGGAAATATAAGGGAGATTGTCGCTTCCTCTATTATCACCTGTACAAAGCGGAGAAGCTGCCGCCACGTCCAATCCTCTCCAATGAGGCAAATATTCTGACTATGAGCCCCCTCCTCCCCCCAGATTCTCTCCTCAGGGGTGTGCGCTGTGATTATTACCGGAATTTTCCTCATTACAATAATTACATCATTTACCGATAAATCAGAATAAGTAGAGGATGTGTCATCGCAAAACACTGAATTAACCCCTTTAATGCCAGGGGCATTTGGATCTTAAAGGGGTTTTTGAGATTCATGTAAAAAAAGATTTTATTAGACCATTTATGAGCTGCTGTACATTATGGAGTGCTGTGAGATGCTGCTGTGAGATACTGCTGCAAGATGCTGTTGTGAGATGCTGTTGTCAAGTACTGCGGTGAGATGCTGTTGTCAAGTACTGCGGTGAGATGCTGTTGTCAGGTGCTGCTACAAGGTGCTGCTACTAGGTGTTTCTGCAAGGTGCTGTTGTGAAGTGCTGCTGCAAGGTGCTGCTGTGAGATACTGCTGTAGGGTGCTGCTGCGAGATGTTGCTGCAAGGAGCTTCTGTGAGGTGCTGCCGTAAGATGCTGCTAGGTGTTATAGCAAGGAGCTGTTGTGAGGTGCTGCCGTAAGATGCTGCTAGGTGTTCTAGCAAGGTGCTGCTGTGAGATACTGCTGCAAGATGCTGTTGTGAGGTGCTGCTGTGAAATACTGTTGTCAAGTACTGCGGTGATTCTGTATTCATAGTTTATGTCATAGAATGCATTAGCTGCAATGTTCTATATGTAGGATGCACAACTAGAAAATTGAAAACTAGGATTGCCGAACATTTAAGAGATAGTACAAAAGATCCCCTACACAACATGTCAGGTGCATCTAGACATTTTTCTAGTGTACACTCAGGGGACCTGTCTTCTTTTAAATTCTACGGCATAGAGAAAATTTTTCCACCTAAAAGGGGGGGCGATATAAGAAAAATCCTCTTACAAAGAGAAGCCCTGTGGATTTTTCGTTTGGGCACACGGATACCGATTGGTCTAAATGCTAAAACAGATCTTTCCTATTTTTACTAAAATCAAGAAAAATATTTTTCTCGTTAATTGATGCTGTTTTTTCTTCTGTTATTATTCTCTTTTTCTTATACATATGTCAATCTTCTTTTTGTGCATGGTCATTCATCTCTATCAAGATTAGACCCACCTGTTTTTCCTCATCATGCACTTACCATTGCATCGCAGATTATGTTTGTTAACTCTTGTCGTAAATCATGTTTTCTAATGTTTATCATGTTTTTACTACTCCACGATAATTGTTATAACATGCGCTTCCCACATGCAGAGTGGTTTTAAATCCCAGCTCCATGTTTACAATATTGGTTTACAGCCCCGTTATGTATTTTGTTAACTAAGAAGTATGTTTCGAAACAAGGGGATTTTTGATTTGTATTAAATCTAGTGTTACATGCATTTTCCAGGTGTTCGCATGCCCCTCTAGAGGTGTCCTTTCGTTCTGTATATTTTTTTCATTACTATTTTTTCATTTCTTTATTTTGTAACCGGCTTTTTTTGACATTTCCGGTCCGAGGACGCCTCCCCAAGGCAACACGCTCACACCAGTCGATGCAGGTACACGCCCTACTAAGAGCACATTGGTGGATGTTTCCTTTAAAGTTTTACTTGATTTCATTATTACCATGCCATGACTAAGAGCAGGAGACTGCTCGAAACGCGTAGGCGGTAATCCGTCCCATACTGCTATGTTTTAATGTATCCCTAATAAAGCTTCAAGTTTTTACGGATGTGCTGCGTTACAAGTTCTCTTCGATTCCCACATACCACACCTGCAAGTCTGGCAGGCAACGCGACTGCACTCCCACCGCGCTGGATTCGTAGAATTCTTTTCTTCATGTCTCCATCAAACTTGTGAAACATCCAAGACCTTGGAAGGGGTGAGCTGCACATGCTTTTCTACTTTATCAAACTATTACTGTACCAGAACTTTTTGTGTGCGTGCTCCCCAAGAATATTTATGTCATATATACATCATCTTCCCACTGGGTCACAGGATAACAAGTAAAACGAGACAAAAATACCATTGAATCTGGCGTACCGGTGTTAAACCTATTGTTAACCATGGAATCAGCTGTGAATTACACCACCCGTGTTACACACCAGGTGCTTGATGAAAGAAACCGCAAACTTGCAGAAATATTCAGCGTCAATATGGTTACTATGTCTAAGGATGTAGAGCTAAAAGACATTTTTCACAAATTGGATAAACTCCTCTTGCAGGAACTGAAAACGTGGTGGGACCATAATTCCCTGAGCTCATATATAACAAAAAACATGATCCCTAGAGGACTCCGCATTAGAAAAAGACCCACTACAGTCTACAATGATGATTTCCTACAAAAATGGGACAAAACCCTCTCTGATTGCTCACTAGCTTTAATGAAATTAATTGTGGAGGAGGAAGCCAAGAAGCTGGTTACCCTCAGACAAGAAATTGACAATGTGGAGCAGTCCTTGGGAGAATTCACCATTACAGCAGAACGTCAAATACAGTTGGACGCTATTCACACTGGTGTCTCCAAAACTGAGGAATCTATAATGGAGGTAAAAAAGAAAAAATTCCTAAGGGATTCAGAAGACTATTCCACAGGTCATATCTATACTAAAAGACCGATAGAATCAGAAACCCCTCGCTCTATTTTGAGAAAAAGAAATAAGAGAAGATATAGAAATAAATCATATGTAAGAAAAGTGTCTTTCAGTTCATCTGAACCAGACTCTGATCTGATCGTGACGGACTCTGATTCATCCAATTCTGGGAAAACACCTAGTACAACAGGTCCCAACAATACCAAAAACAAAAATCGAAATTATAACTCCAATAAGAAAATTGACAATGTATCTGAACCCTCAAAAAACGAAGACGGAGGGGGGGCAGGAGACACAGGCGGTACCGCTTCAGCAGACAAGAATTATACAACTCGCAGCAAGAAGAAACATCCCCACTGAATGAAATCTCTAATGATAATGAAGACAGTAGTTTTCTAAATCTGTCTGCATGTGTGTTCTCTTCTGATCAAATCGAAGTCTTGGAAAAAGGACTTAATTTTGTACCCACTGAACGTTTTGATTTATTTAATACTATACTCGACGTTAATCGTTTTATTAGGTCTCTAACCCTGAAACGTCATTTCTTTGAATGCAGCAATGACACAGAAAATGTTTATAAATTTGATTTACATGATGAAAATGAATTCAAAGATTTAAACTTTAGGGACCAGTGCGTTTTGCTCAATCTAAAAAGCATGAGGGACAGGTCAGATATAGAGAAATACATACATACGGTCCCAGTGCACACCTCTAACAAAGGTTTCTATCCATTTAATTCTAGAGTACCGGCCATGGACCAGTTCCAGTCCTCGGTGGAGCGTGACCTGATTAAACTCTTTGACTTACAGTCATCCTGTCGGGGCAACAACCTCCCCCCCAATCTTCGATCCGCTTTATATAGCCTGAAAAACAATGACAATATTATCATAAGGATGGCGGACAAAGGGGGCAAGGTTGTTGCTCTTGACAGAGATCTTTATAGGACCATGGCCATGAACATCCTATCTGACAATAACACTTACAGAATGTTAAAATCTGACCCTACCACGATTTTTGAAAAACAAATCAGGTCCATAATACAGGAAGGCATTGATTTGGGCATTATATTGGAAAAACATCGGGATTACTTATGTCCCTCCAATCCTATCATACCCATATTCCATGGATTACCCAAAATCCATAAGGATAGCTTTCCTCCCCCATTGAGACCCATTATATCGGGTATAGGATCGTTAAATGAAAAATTATGCGAATGGGTTGATGGCTTACTTCAACCTTTAGTTACAACCATACCAGGTTATCTTAAGGACAGCAAGGAAGTACTCCGATTTTTCGAATCATTTGTTTGGCACAGTCACTACACGTGGATCACGTGTGATGTCAATGCCCTCTATAGTTCCATCCCCCATGATTTGGCCATAGTAGCCCTAGCACATCACCTGTACAAATCCAGCAATTATACAGAAGATTTGTGTGAGTTTATCATTGATACAGTTAAATTTTTACTCTCACACAATTATTTCTCGTTTGATGACATGTTTTTTTTACAGACAAGGGGTTCGCCAATGGGGGCCCGTTTCTCGCCCTCATTGGCGAACCTTTTTATGTCTTGGTGGGAGGAAGAATACATTTATTCAGATCGGAATCGTTTTGGGGATGGCATCGTCTGGTACGGGCGGTACATCGACGACATACTGATTGTGTGGTCGGGAGATGTGCCGTCCGTGCCAGACTTTGTCACCTACCTTAATGATAATAACCTTAATTTAGGCTTTACTTACAGTGTGGAAAAAATTAAAATTTCATTTCTTGATATAACACTAGAAGCCTGCCCTACTGATAAAAGGGTTTTCACGGATTTATATAGGAAGCCCACAGCAGGGAACACCATTTTGGATGCCCGAAGTAGTCATCCCCTACACACAATCAAATCAATCCCTGTGGGTGAACACACCCGACTCAAGAGAGCGTGCTCCAAAAAGGATACTTATTTACAACAAACCAAAACTTTGAATTCTAGACTTTCTGTCCGTAATTATCCCAATTGGATGTTAACCAGAGCTTTGAAAATTAACGAAAAGAAGGATCGACGTGACCTTCTTTCGTCTAACAAAATATCTTCAAGTAGTTCCAATAGTAGATCCCCAAGGGAAAATAAGGTTACCTTCTCGACACGTTACAGTACAGATTATGATCAGGTTGTAAAAATTCTAAAGAAAAATTTGCCTATACTTTATCAGGACGAAAAACTCTATGCTATCCTAAAAAAGGGATGCAATTTTATATCTAAGAAAGGCAAATCTCTGGGCTCCATACTTTCACCCAGCCTTTTTAGGAGAGGAAAAGTTAACAACTACAATAATAAAACTTGGCTAAGTACAAAAGGCTTTCATTGTTGTGGTTCGTCCCGATGCAATGTATGTGTATATACTAAACACACAGATTCTGTACACACAGCAGATGCCTCCAGAAAATTTAGCATCAAATCTTTCATCAACTGTGATTCTGTATTCATAGTTTATGTCATAGAATGCATTAGCTGCAATGTTCTATATGTAGGATGCACAACTAGAAAATTGAAAACTAGGATTGCCGAACATTTAAGAGATAGTACAAAAGATCCCCTACACAACATGTCAGGTGCATCTAGACATTTTTCTAGTGTACACTCAGGGGACCTGTCTTCTTTTAAATTCTACGGCATAGAGAAAATTTTTCCACCTAAAAGGGGGGGCGATATAAGAAAAATCCTCTTACAAAGAGAAGCCCTGTGGATTTTTCGTTTGGGCACACGGATACCGATTGGTCTAAATGCTAAAACAGATCTTTCCTATTTTTACTAAAATCAAGAAAAATATTTTTCTCGTTAATTGATGCTGTTTTTTCTTCTGTTATTATTCTCTTTTTCTTATACATATGTCAATCTTCTTTTTGTGCATGGTCATTCATCTCTATCAAGATTAGACCCACCTGTTTTTCCTCATCATGCACTTACCATTGCATCGCAGATTATGTTTGTTAACTCTTGTCGTAAATCATGTTTTCTAATGTTTATCATGTTTTTACTACTCCACGATAATTGTTATAACATGCGCTTCCCACATGCAGAGTGGTTTTAAATCCCAGCTCCATGTTTACAATATTGGTTTACAGCCCCGTTATGTATTTTGTTAACTAAGAAGTATGTTTCGAAACAAGGGGATTTTTGATTTGTATTAAATCTAGTGTTACATGCATTTTCCAGGTGTTCGCATGCCCCTCTAGAGGTGTCCTTTCGTTCTGTATATTTTTTTCATTACTATTTTTTCATTTCTTTATTTTGTAACCGGCTTTTTTTGACATTTCCGGTCCGAGGACGCCTCCCCAAGGCAACACGCTCACACCAGTCGATGCAGGTACACGCCCTACTAAGAGCACATTGGTGGATGTTTCCTTTAAAGTTTTACTTGATTTCATTATTACCATGCCATGACTAAGAGCAGGAGACTGCTCGAAACGCGTAGGCGGTAATCCGTCCCATACTGCTATGTTTTAATGTATCCCTAATAAAGCTTCAAGTTTTTACGGATGTGCTGCGTTACAAGTTCTCTTCGATTCCCACTGCGGTGAGATGCTGTTGTCAAGTACTGCGTTGAGATGCTGTTGTCAAGTACTGCGGTGAGATGCTGTTGTGAGGTGCTGCTGTGTGATGTTGTGAGGTCCTGCTACAAGGTGCTGCTTTGAGATACCGCTGCAAGGTGATGCTACTAGGTGTTTCTGTGAGGTGCTGTTGTGAAGCCCGCTGCAAGGTGCTGCTACTAAGTGTTTCTGCAAGGTGCTGCAAGGTGCTGCTGTGAGATACTGCTGCAAGGTGCTGCTGTGAGATGCTGTTGTCAAGTACTGCATTGAGATGCTGTTGTCAAGTACTGCGGTGAGATGCTGTTGTCAAGTACTGCGTTGAGATGCTGTTGTCAAGTACTGCGGTGAGATGCTGTTGTGAGGTGCTGCTGTGTGATGTTGTGAGGTCCTGCTACAAGGTGCTGCTTTGAGATACCGCTGCAAGGTGATGCTACTAGGTGTTTCTGTGAGGTGCTGTTGTGAAGCCCGCTGCAAGGTGCTGCTACTAAGTGTTTCTGCAAGGTGCTGCAAGGTACTGCTGTGAGATACTGCTGCAAGGTGCTGCTGTGAGATGCTGTTGTCAAGTACTGCATTGAGATGCTGTTGTCAAGTACTGCGGTGAGATGCTGTTGTGAGGTGCTGCGGAGAGATGCTGTTGTGAGGTGCTGCTGTGTGATGTTGTAAGATGCTGCTACAAGGTGTTGTTGTGAGGTCCTGCTACAAGGTGCTGCTTTGAGATACCGCTGCAAGGTGCTGCTACTAGGTGTTTCTGTGAGGTGCTGTTGTGAAGCCCTGCTGCAAGGTGCTGCTGTGAGATACTGCTGTAGGGTGCTGCTGCGAGATGTTGCTGCAAGGCGCTTTTGTGAGGTGCTGCCGTAAGATGCTGCTACTAGGAGCTCTTGCGAGGAGCTGTTGTGAGGTCCTACTGCAAGGTGTTGAGCTGTGAACTACTGCTGCAAGGTGCCGCTATAAAATACTGCTGCAAGATGTTGTTGTGAGGTGCTGCTGTGAAATGCTGTTGTGTGGTGCTGCACAGTGTTGTTGTAAGATACTGCTACTAGGTGCTTCTGAAGGGTGTTGTTGTGAGGTCCTGCTGCGGGTTGCTGCTGTAAGATGCTGCTTGCTATGAGGTGCTTTTGTGAGGTTCTGCAGCCAGGTGCAGGGTACTGCTGTGAGATACTGCTGCCGGCCGGGTGCTGCTGTGAGATACTGCTGCGGGGTGCTGTAGTTAGATTCAGCTGTGAGGTGTTAAGAGCTGTTATTATGATGTCCTGCTGGGTGGTGCTGCTTTTAAGATGCTGCTGCTAGGTCCTGCTGTAATGTCCTGCTGCTAGGTCATGCTGTAATGTCCTCCTGCGAGGTGCTGCTCTGCTGACCTGCTGCGAGGTGCTCTTTTGAGGTGCTGCTGCTAGGTCCTGCTGTAATGTCCTGCTGCTAGGTCCTGCTGTAATGTCCTGCTGCTAGGTCATGCTGTAATGTCCTCCTGCGAGGTGCTGCTCTGCTGACCTGCTGCGAGGTGCTCTTTTGAGGTGCTGCTGCTAGGTCCTGCTGTAATGTCCTGCTGCTAGGTCCTGCTGTAATGTCCTGCTGCTAGGTCCTGCTGTAATGTCCTGCTGCTAGGTCCTGCTGTAATGTCCTGCTGCTAGGTCCTGCTGTAATGTCCTGCTGCTAGGTCCTGCTGTAATGTCCTGCTGCTAGGTCATGCTGTAATGTCCTGCTGCTAGGTCATGCTGTAATGTCCTCCTCCGAGGTGCTGCTCTGCTGACCTGCTGCGAGGTGCTCTTTTGAGGTGCTGCTGCTAGGTCCTGCTGTAATGTCCTGCTGCTAGGTCATGCTGTAATGTCCTGCTGCTATGTCATGCTGTAATGTCCTCCTCCGAGGTGCTGCTCTGCTGACCTGCTGCGAGGTGCTCTTTTGAGGTGCTGCTGCTAGGTCCCAGTGCAAGGTGCTGCTGTTGCCCAGGTTCTTGCACAGATCTGTCTGAGACGTTTCCAGAAAATGATTTCTTCCAGGGGTGATAAATGTTCTCAGTAAGCCCCGGCTCCTGCAGCCAATATTTATGGATTTAGAATATAATTAACATTTTGTGCTTCGAAGATATCGGACATGTAAAGAAATAGTAAAAGTTTGGTTAGAAATGTCTCTGCAAAAGAAAAAAAAGGTCACTTAAAGAAAATTCACGGTTACAGTCCAGTGTCTACATTGTAGCGTCATCTCCATGTCCTCCTATTCCTAATTTACCAAATAGTTGTCAGCCTCCCCTTCTGCTCTCAGCTCAGCAGGAGCGCAGTGACAGGTGGTGTCCAGTAGGGGGCACTCTTATCCTGTTCTACAGGGTAAACCTCTGACATGTGAAACAATTTCACTTTACACATCGGAGTTCATTAAGATCCTGAAGACATAACAATGTAAAGTTCTTAATATATAAGACACTTAGACACCAGATCGGCACACGGCGTCCGGCTCTCGCTCTGCGCTCTTTTATTTATAACGCATTCTATATATAATTCATGTCTATGCCACGAGCCGAAAATTGAGAGGCTTTAAATAAGATGCGAGATCATGGAAAGAAGCGATCCGTCAATTTTAAGTATTAGGATCCTGCTACATACAGGATATTCAGTTTATACGTATCTGCTGTATATAGGGGACGGGTTCTGTGTATACATTATGTATATATTTTATATGTTTATGTGCATTCTATATCATCTATATATTTTATACACGTCTCATATACTCATTGGGGGTCATTTACTAAGGGCCCGATTCGCGTTTTCCCGACGTGTTACCCGAATATTTCCGATTTGCGCCGATTGTACCTGAATTGCCCCGGGTTTTTGGCGCACGCGATCGGATTGTGGCGCATCGGCGCCGGCATGCGCGCGACGGAAATCGGGGGGCGTGGCCGAACGAAAACCCGACGTATTCGGAAAAACCGCCGCATTTAAAAACCGAAAAAGTGTCGCTCGGGAAGCGCTTACCTTCACCTGGTCCGAGGTGGTGCATTCCGGCGCGTTGAGATGATTTTCAGCGCAGCAGCGCCACCTGGTGGACGGCGGAGGAACTACCTTCACAAATCCCGGCCGGACCCGAATCCTGTGCAGAGAATGCGCCGCTGGATCGCGAATGGGCCGGGTAAGTAAATGTGCCCCATTGTATGTTGTAATGCACAGGTTCTATGAATATATTATGGATACATTTTGTATGTTCTGTAGACTACACTGCTCAAAAAAATGAAGGGAACACTGCTGTGGAAATGTCATTAAAGGGGGCTCTGCAGTAGACATTACATAAAAGGGGGGCTCTGCTGCAAACATTACATTAAGGGGGGCTCTGCATTGGACATTACATTAAGGGGGCTTTGCTGTGGACATTACATAAAGGGGGGCTCTGCACTGGACATTACATAAAGGGGGCTCTGCAGTGGACATTACATAAAGGGGCCTTTGCTGTGGACATTACATAAAGGGGGGCTCTGCTTTGGACATTACATTAAGGGGGGCTCTGCAGTGGACATTACATAAAGGGGGCTTTGCTGTGGACATTACTTAAAGGGGGGCTCTGCTTTGGACATTACATTAAGGGGGGCTCTGCAGTGGACATTACATTAAGGGGGGCTCTGCAGTGGACATTATATTAAGGGGGCTCTGCAGTGGACATTACATTGAGGGGGGCCCTGCTGTGGACATTACATTAAGGGGGGCTCTGCAGTGGACATTACATTAAGGGGGGCTCTGCTGTGGACATTACATTAAGGGGGGCTCCAAAGGGACATTACGTTAAAGGGGAGGCTCTTCTGTGGACATTAAATTTAAAGGGGGCTCTGCTGCGGACATTACATAAAAGGGGGCTCTACAGTAGACAATACATTAAGGGGGGCTCTTGCTCATTTGATATGTATATAATTGTGTTTTTTTTTCTATAATTCGCAGTAGAAATACACTCGTGCTCGTTGAATGTACTCGGGTGCTCTGTGTTCGGTGAATGTACTCGGGTGCTCTGTGCTCGGTGAATGTGCTTGGGTGCTGTGTGCTCGGGGAATGTGCTCTGTGCTCGGTGAATGTGCTCGGGTGCTCTGTGCTCGGTGAATGTGCTTGGGTGCTGTGTGCTCGGTGAATGTGCTCTGTGGTCGGTGAATGTGCTCGGGTGCTCTGTGCTCGGTGAATGTGCTCTGTGGTCGGTGAATGTACTCGGTGAATGTGCTCGGGTGCTCTGTGCTCGGTGAATGTACTCGGTGAATGTACTCGGGTGCTCTGTGGTCGGTGAATGTACTCGGGTGCTCTGTGCTCGGTGAATGTGCTCTGTGCTCGGTGAATGTACTTGGGTGCTCTGTGCTCGGTGAATGTGCTCGGGTGCTCTGTGCTCGGTGAATGTGCTCTGTGGTCGGTGAATGTACTCGGGTGCTCTGTGGTCGGTGAATGTTATATGTGGTCGGTGAATGTACTCGGGTGCGCTGTGCTCGGTGAATGTGCTCTGTGGTCGGTGAATGTACTCGGGTGCGCTGTGCTCGGTGAATGTGCTCTGTGGTCGGTGAATGTACTCGGGTGCTCTGTGGTCGGTGAATGTACTCGGGTGCTCTGTGCTCGTTGAATGTGCTCTGTGGTCGGTGAATGTACTCGGGTGCGCTGTGCTTGGTGAATGTACTCGGGTGCTCTGTGGTCGGTGAATGTACTCGGGTGCGCTGTGGTCGGTGAATGTACTCGGGTGCTCTGTGGTCGGTGAATGTGCTCGGGTGCTCTGTGCTCGGTGAATGTACTCGGGTGCTCTGTGCTCGGTGAATGTGCTCTGTGCTCGGTGAATGTACTCGGGTGTGCTGTGCTCGGTGAATGTGCTCGGGTGCTCTGTGCTCGGTGAATGTGTTCTGTGGTCGGTGAATGTAATCGGGTGCGCTGTGCTCGGTGAATGTGCTTGGGTGATCTGTGCTCGGTGAATGTGCTCAGGTGCTCTGTGCTCGGTGAATGTGCTCTGTGGTCGGTGAATGTGCTCGGGTGCTCTGTGCTCGGTGAATGTGTTCTGTGGTCGGTGAATGTAATCGGGTGCGCTGTGCTCGGTGAATGTGCTCTGTGGTCAGTGAATGTACTCGGGTGCTCTGTGGTCGGTGAATGTACTCGGGTGCTCTGTGCTCGGTGAATGTGCTCTGTGGTCGGTGAATGTACTCGGGTGCGCTGTGCTCGGTGAATGTACTCGGGTGCTCTGTGGTCGGTGAATGTGCTCGGGTGCGCTGTGCTTGGTGAATGTACTCGGGTGCTCTGTGGTCGGTGAATGTACTCGGGTGCGCTGTGGTCGGTGAATGTACTCGGGTGCTCTGTGGTCGGTGAATGTGCTCGGGTGCTCTTTGCTCGGTGAATGTACTCGGGTGTTCTGTGCTCGGTGAATGTGCTCTGTGGTCGGTGAATGTACTCGGGTGTGCTGTGCTCGGTGAATGTACTTGGGTGATCTGTGCTCGGTGAATGTGCTCAGGTGCTCTGTGCTCAGTGAATGTGCTCTGTGGTCGGTGAATGTACTCGGGTGTGCTGTGCTCGGTGAATGTGCTCGGGTGCTCTGTGCTCGGTGAATGTGTTCTGTGGTCGGTGAATGTACTCGGGTGCGCTGTGCTCGGTGAATGTGCTCTGTGGTCGGTGAATGTACTCGGGTGCTCTGTGGTCGGTGAATGTACTCGGGTGCTCTGTGCTCGGTGAATGTGCTCTGTGGTCGGTGAATGTACTCGGGTGTCCTGTGCTCGGTGAATGTACTTGGGTGATCTGTGCTCGGTGAATGTTCTCAGGTGCTCTGTGCTCGGTGAATGTGCTCTGTGGTCGGTGAATGTACTCGGGTGTGCTGTGCTCGGTGAATGTGCTCTGTGGTCGGTGAATGTTCTCAGGTGCTCTGTGCTCGGTGAATGTGCTCTGTGGTCGGTGAATGTACTCGGGTGTGCTGTGCTCGGTGAATGTGCTCTGTGGTCGGTGAATGTACTCGGGTGCTCTGTGGTCGGTGAATGTACTCGGGTGCTCTGTGCTCGGTGAATGTGCTCTGTGGTCGGTGAATGTACTCGGGTGTGCTGTGCTCGGTGAATGTACTTGGGTGATCTGTGCTCGGTGAATGTTCTCAGGTGCTCTGTGCTCGGTGAATGTGCTCTGTGGTCGGTGAATGTACTCGGGTGTGCTGTGCTCGGTGAATGTGCTCGGGTGCTCTGTGCTCGGTGAATATGTTCTGTGGTCGGTGAATGTACTCGGGTGCGCTGTGCTCGGTGAATGTGCTCTGTGGTCGGTGAATGTACTCGGGTGCTCTGTGGTCGGTGAATGTACTCGGGTGCTCTGTGCTCGGTGAATGTGCTCTGTGGTCGGTGAATGTACTCGGGTGCGCTGTGCTCGGTGAATGTACTCGGGTGCTCTGTGGTCGGTGAATGTGCTCGGGTGCTCTGTGGTCGGTGAATGTACTCGGGTGTGCTGTGCTCGGTGAATGTACTTGGGTGATCTGTGCTCGGTGAATGTGCTCAGGTGCTCTGTGCTCGGTGAATGTGCTCTGTGGTCGGTGAATGTACTCGGGTGTGCTGTGCTCGGTGAATGTGCTCGGGTGCTCTGTGCTCGGTGAATGTGCTCTGTGGTCGGTGAATGTACTCGGGTGCGCTGTGCTCGGTGAATGTACTCGGGTGCTCTGTGGTCGGTGAATGTGCTCGGGTGCGCTGTGCTTGGTGAATGTACTCGGGTGCTCTGTGGTCGGTGAATGTACTCGGGTGCGCTGTGGTCGGTGAATGTACTCGGGTGCTCTGTGGTCGGTGAATGTGCTCGGGTGCTCTGTGCTCGGTGAATGTACCCGGGTGCTCTGTGCTCGGTGAATGTGCTCTGTGGTCGGTGAATGTACTCGGGTGTGCTGTGCTCGGTGAATGTGCTCGGGTGCTCTGTGCTCGGTGAATGTGTTCTGTGGTCGGTGAATGTACTCGGGTGCGCTGTGCTCGGTGAATGTGCTCTGTGGTCGGTGAATGTACTTGGGTGCTCTGTGGTCGGTGAATGTACTCGGGTGCTCTGTGCTCGGTGAATGTGCTCTGTGGTCGGTGAATGTACTCGGGTGTGCTGTGCTCGGTGAATGTACTTGGGTGATCTGTGCTCGGTGAATGTGCTCGGGTGCTCTGTGCTCGGTGAATGTGTTCTGTGGTCGGTGAATGTACTCGGGTGCGCTGTGCTCGGTGAATGTGCTCTGTGGTCGGTGAATGTACTTGGGTGCTCTGTGGTCGGTGAATGTACTCGGGTGCTCTGTGCTCGGTGAATGTGCTCTGTGGTCGGTGAATGTACTCGGGTGCGCTGTGCTCGGTGAATGTACTCGGGTGCTCTGTGGTCGGTGAATGTGCTCGGGTGCGCTGTGCTTGGTGAATGTACTCGGGTGCTCTGTGGTCGTTGAATGTACTCGGGTGCGCTGTGGTCGGTGAATGTACTCGGGTGCTCTGTGGTCGGTGAATGTGCTCGGGTGCTCTGTGCTCGGTGAATGTACTCGGGTGCTCTGTGCTCGGTGAATGTGCTCTGTGGTCGGTGAATGTACTCGGGTGTGCTGTGCTCGGTGAATGTACTCGGGTGCTCTGTGCTCGGTGAATGTGCTCTGTGGTCGGTGAATGTACTCGGGTGCGCTGTGCTCGGTGAATGTACTCGGGTGCTCTGTGCTCAGTGAATGTGCTCGGGTGTGCTGTGCTCTGTGAATGTACTCGGGTGCTCTGTGGTCGGTGAATGTACTCGGGTGTGCTGTGCTCGGTGAATGTACTCGGGTGCTCTGTGCTCGGTGAATGTACTCGGGTGCTCTGTGCTCGGTGAATGTGCTCGGGTGTGCTGTGCTCTGTGAATGTACTCGGGTGCTCTGTGGTCGGTGAATGTACTCGGGTGCTCTGTGCTTGGTGAATGTACTCGGGTGCTCTGTGCTCGGTGAATGTACTCGGGTGCTCTGTGCTCGGTGAATGTACTCGGGTGCTCTGTGCTCGGTGAATGTGCTCAGGTGTGCTGTGCTCTGTGAATGTACTCGGGTGCTCTGTGGTCGGTGAATGTACTCGGGTGTGCTGTGCTCGGTGAATGTACTCGGGTGCAGGGCCGGTTCTAGACAAAGTGGGGCCCTGGGCAAAACTAAAAGTGGGGCCCCAAAATAAAACTATTTTATGACCAGTCACAGTCAGAAAGAGGCTCCCTTTAGTATGTTAATACAAACTGTAATTTTGGAGAATTTTATAGGAGATAGATCATAGGTTGTATGTTCTCTCTGAGTCTGTGTGAGTTTCCCTTGTCCTCCAGGTTCCTCCTACACTCCAAAAAATTACTGGTAGGTTGATTAGTCTGTGAGGCCCATTGGGGCAGGGACCGATATTTTTTGAAAGAAGACACTTGCCACATTTTCAAAATTGCATCAAAGGGTTTATAGACATAGGCGCCTTCATGCAATTTTGATTCAAACTGAAACATTTTATAAAATATGCTTAAAATTTGATGGCAAAAAATTTGATCCAAACAGAAAATAATTACCTTCACATCTCCTAAATGTAATAGATGGACATGTGTAGAGTTCACAAATGTCCCATATCAATACGTTCACATAAATAAATCCATATAATATCACTAAAACTGTAATAACTAGATATCTGCTTTTCAGCTAGAAATTTTAAGTCACAACCTGCAAAATATAGCAATAAAACAGAATAAAACAGTAAAGACGCCATAAAACCTATATAATTTTGAAAGCAGACTCTGTGCTCTGTGCTTGGTGAATGTACTCGGGGGTGCTGTGCTCGGTGAATGTACTCGGGTGCTCTGTGCTCGGTGAATGTACTCGGGTGCGCTGTGCTCGGTGAATGTACTCCGGTGCGCTGTGCTCGGTGAATGTGCTCGGGTGCTCTTGGGCTCTCCAGATTTTAATAACTGGGAATGTGTTCTCACACTGCTGTGCTCTGTACAATAAACTGCTCCACAACCACCGTACGGTGAATGTACTCGGGTGCTCTGTGCTCGGTGAATGTACTTGGGTGCTCTGTGCTCGGTGAATGTACTCGGGTGCTGATGCACAGTTTGGGTTCTACAATATTCTAAGTCCACCCCTACAGAGCACTTGGGCTAGAGAAAAACACTGCTGGTTTCCATGGACTATTGGATGTAATGAAGGTAGTATGTTTTCTACTTATCACTATTGGCTCTATGTTAGTAGCATGAGGTGGTTGTGGAGCAGTTTATTGTACAGAGCACAGCAGCGTGAGAACACATTCCCAGTTATTAAAATCCTGGAAAATAAATCCATATTTCACAGTCCTGCTGCTACTAACAACAAAATTATCATTACAAATCTGTCTAGGGACAATTCCTAGCACTGTCTTTAGAGAGCACAGAGCACTGCAGTGTGAGGAAATTTGGAAAAGCTACAATCCTGGAATATAAATCCATATTTCACAGTCCTGCTGCTACTAACAACATACACAGAGGTCTCATTACACATCTCTCCAGGAACAATACATAACACTGTCTTTAGAGAGCACAGAGCACATCAGTGTGAGGAAACGCCCCCAGTGCACTTGATGAAGCTAAAATCCTGGAATATAAATTCATATTTCACAGTCCTGCTGTTATTAACAACATACACAAAGGTCTGATTACAGATCTCTCCAGGGACAATACATAAAACTGGCTGCAGTTTGCTGACAGGTTCCCTTTAAAACAGAAGTTGACAAACTTTTTGTTGTAACCTGATTGAGCTGCATGCTTAGATTATTGGACCAGCTCTTCAAAGCTGTCACCCTGACTAATATGAATGCAATCCACCTTTGATGCTAAAACAACCTCATTCAGATGAAAGAAACAAATGGCACAAACAAATATTAACAATCTAAACAATGTATCCATGGAGGACACTGAATACAATATTGTATAGTAGAGGATGAGACCTCATAGACCAGTAATGAGGGATGTAACTAGTGAGGATCCTGGGGCTCATCCTGGATAGACGTGAAATGTTCTGTCATTATGGTTTATATTTATTCTGCACAAAACATTCTGTTCTGAAGTGTAAAAAAAACTGCAAACAGAAGCCAAAATGTAAGTCAGCGGAATGTGTACATCTGCCTCAATGTATGCGGCGACGTCTCTGACCTATAGAGCCACTCACCTAACACTGGCATCTTATATCAGCGCTGGATCGTAATAAAAGAAGTGGCTGATGATGCCTCAGTGTCACCAGCAAAATTGTGACATTACTGGCTGATAACAGGGAGAAATAGCTTGTATTTGCCTTCCTGCAGTCAGCCTCTAGCCAGGATGAAAAAGCTGATAACAGGGAGCAGTAGCTTATATTTGCCTTCGGGCAGTCAGCCTGTCCAAACCAGCATGAAATGGCTGATAACAGGGAGCAGTAGATATATAAATAAACCAAAGCTTCTGGTAATACAATAGCAAGGAGAGGAACAACAATATTCAAGTACATAAAGCTCCACTCAGCCCTCTGACTCTACTGCTGTGATACAATGTAACAAAAATCTACAAAGATAAACACAGAAGTCAGAGAAGGAGAGAGGAAAGTGCAGGGATGGATGGCTGGATGGATGGATGAATGGAAGGTTAGATGGATGGATGGATGGATGGATGGGTGGATGTATGGGTGGATGGATGTATTGGTGGATGGGTGGATGTATGGGTGGATGGATGGATGAATGGGTGGGTGGCTGGATGGTTGGATGGATGGGTGGATGGATGGCTGGATGGCTGGATGGTTGGATGGATGGGTGGATGTATGGGTGGATGGTTGGATGGATGGGTGGATGGATGGATGGATGGATGGATGGTTGGATGGATGGATGGTTGGATGGATGGATGGATGGATGGACAGAAGATGATGATGGAGGTAGGTACTTTAACTGCTAGTGATAAATATTTTACAATTGACCAACGATCAGAGAATTCCCGGTAAGTCACCTCCTGGCCTTCCTGGGGTCACAACCTGGGGAACTAAACTACATAGATGTGGATAGAGAACCTATCACATATGATGAAGTAATGTACGAGGAGAGGCAGAGAAGACATGGCAAGGGCATACAAATAACATGGAGTATTATGTACAGCACCTGTTATCATTTTCACATGTGAAAAGTGATGAAAGGTCGTCCTTAATTGCATAATTGTTGGGCTAGATGGTGCCGCGTGTCCTATTACAGCCTCTTACGATGTAAGTACACAGTGACTGCACCAGCAGCAGAATAGTGCGTGCATTCTCATTCTGCTGTGAACTGCTGACGGGTGTGGTTGTTGCTGCTGAGCTCCTGCACCACCTGGAGCAAACCCAATCCACCCAGGCCTGCTCTCTCCTCCCCAGGGAGGGAGTGGGTTCTCTGGGATGAATCCTGCAGGAAAGTCCCAGGCTCGTGTCTCCCGGACCAGGCCGGCGGGGGGCAGGAGAAGCCAGTTACCGGCCAAATCGGAGGGTGTAAGAAGATCTGCCCGGAGCCAAGGACGCAGCGATGTGACCTCGGCTGCCACCCCCAAGACCCAGGGAAGCCGCAAGGTCTCCGGAACACAGAAGATCAAGGCAAGTGACATCAGCCTGAGTGCTCCTCCTGGAAAGCTGGATGTATGTGCGGGAAACCTGGGTGGTTCAGCTGGAAAGCTGGGTGCTCACTGAGGTGTGCAAAAAGCATGGGGTGATCTTAAGGCCCGGGAGTCTGCTTCCATCTATGGCTCCCGGATTGCTGAGCACCTCCGTGAGTACGAGAAAGCTGTAAAAGCGCTGAGGAGGCTCCAGGAGGAGATAAGGGAGACCTTGTCCCTAGCGGGGGTGGCCACTAAGAAGAAAAGGTCTGATTTTCTTACCACCATAGACAGACTAAAAGCCGAGGTCACCGCTCTGCAGGAGAAGCGACATCTAATCCGCACAGCGGTCCGTTCCGTGAAAAGTTGGAGAATGATGCGAGGTTTGATGACATGCGCCAGGAGCAGTTAAGAAAACTGAAGGGGCTTCAGATCCAGGCGGATGATGAGGAGGATGAGGAAGACCTACCGTGTCCGTCTGGTGGCCTGCACCAACACCAGCAGGCCTCGCACGACAGGCTGCCTGCGGAGCAAGCGCCATTACCATCAGGCTGCGGCTCTGCCAACCTGGAGGAGGAAAGTGATGACAGCGGCCAGGGAGGGGCGCTAATGGCTCAGATCCGTCAGCTCGAGTCCCCAGTTCACCTCCAGAACTTTTCCTTCGGCGATGATATGCCAGATGACGACCTAAAGAGAAAGAAGACGAGACCCAAGAAGACCAAGGCGTCTCAGGAGGTGAGCTTGGTGTCCCCTCCCTGTTCCCTCCGGGCGGGCAGCAGTGTCAGCCTGTCGTGTAGGCCCCGTTACCCAGCCCAGCACGAATCCTGCAGTGGACTCGGTGCCAGGGTGCGGGGAGAGTGCAAAGCCACGTTCCATCATGGCGCAGAGCACCAGCCTTGTTTGCAGTAGCAAGGATGGTGCAGGGAAGGCATCGGCCGAAAGGCCGGACAGTGAGGGCGATCCAGCAGGTCCTGGTACCCAGTGGGAGGGGGGGTGGCCCGGTGCCAGGGGCAGTGGCGGTGGCTACTGTGGCCCCTAGCACTGTGGCTGCATCTAGCTCCGGTGAGCAGCGGCAGTGTGATGGGGCTGCTGGGGCTTGTGGTGCGGCGCCTCCCGAGCAGCCTGCAGAGAAAGGCGCAGGAAAAGTGTTGTTTTGCATTGGATCAACAGACCCTGGAGAGGGCACAAAAAGACTGTCCGGACTCTGCAAGGGCAAGCGGCCTCTTGCATCCAGCGAGCAGCAGAGCAGGAATATTAAAAAAACTACTGGACAACAAGGGGTTAATGCCAATGAGGCAGAGGGCACAAGTAAGATCGGGGTTGGAGCTGCCTCTTCTCAGGCTGTATCAGCTATGGAGGTGGCTCTACCCCCAGTGCCCAGTGACGCCGAGGCAACCCCAGGTCCTCCTGGCCCAGCTGGTGTGAGTGATGCAAGGAAGCGAGGCAGTAATGCACATAGTGTGGTGAATGTGGGAGTGGTGAATGGTGCTGAGGGGGATCCTGTTGTGCGTGCTGGACCTTCTGCACCCCCAGTGGTGGCCGCTCCTATAAGGAGCTATGCGAGTGTCACCGCTGGGGCAAGTGGGGTTAACTCCTTGTCTCCTGGCTCTGGGAACAGCGTTTTGCAAAGGCGTCTTCTGGAGGCTCTCAGGAGAGGGGAAAAGTCAATCACTGTAGAGGGGAGAGATGTTGATCTGTCCTTCTGGACAGACAGGCATGGCCTGGCAGCCTTCCAAGAGAAAAGGGGGGGAGAGACTGTATGGTCTTTACCCACAACCGGGCCCGGAGCTGCCCGTAGGAATGTGGTTCGTCTTCGCTGGAGGGGCAGTGACGCATGCCCACCCAGGTCAAGGGTGGTGGAGCTCCTCCTGAAGATGAACTTCAGGGCTAGTGACATCTTTGCCCTGATACATCCTTATGGTACTCCGGAGTTCAATGTCTGCTTTGTTCGGCCGGAGGGCTTAGAGCTCTTCTGGTCGAATTATGAGCTGGCAAGGAACGAGCCCGCATGGCGAGACTTTGCTGTGCAAGCAGTGTCTCGCCAAAACGCAGTCAAGAAGGTGACCGTTTTGACCCGTAACGAGTCACTTTCTTGCATGGACATCATGACTTGGCTCAGTCGTTATGGCGAAGTAGTTCAGGTACCTCAGAAAAACCGTGATGAATTTGGCATTTGGTCTGGAGCCTGGACCTTCATGATGAAGTTGAAGTGTTCAGGCGGCACAGTCGCCCACATTCCTTCTTCAGCCTTTCTTGGACGGGACAGAATCCTGATTTTCTACCAGGGGCAGCCGAAGGTCTGTCACAGGTGCGGTGACCCCACACACTTCAGCGCCAGCTGCCAAGTGCAGAAGTGTGCTTTGTGTGGTGGGCTAGGTCATCTCGCTGCATCCTGTAAGGACATTAGGTGTAACCTGTGTGGTGAGCTCGGACACCCTTTCAGCCGTTGTCCTCGCTCCTTTGCCAATGCGGTTGTGACCCCAGTGGAGGAGAGCCATGAGGTTGCTTCTGCTGGGGAAGGTACAAGCAGAGGTGGAGGAGCTGAGGGGCCTGTGAAGAAAAGCAAGAATAAGTCACCTTCTCAGTTGAGGCGGCTTGAAGCCAGACAAAAAGGGAGAGAACTGGGGAAGCCTCAGGTTGCTGGGGTGACCCTAGGTCCTTCCTCAGAGGCTGGTCTTGCTACTGAGGCCCTGAGGGATGATGAGGTTGGATGAGGAGGTCAGGAGGATGGAGCGCGAGAAAGGTGCCATGTCCTCCACGTCCTCCCATTATGAGAGTATGGATGAGGATAACAGGATTTGGCTAGAAAATAAGCGCAAGCAGAAAAAGAAAAAGCGCGGCGTATCTAAGGTACCTAAGGAAGGGAAAACTTCCTCCCCTCTGGTTGAGCTTTCCAACCGGTTCCTCAACCTCGATGAGATCGCCTCCTCGGAAGGAGGGGCTGAGGGTGGGGTTCTGGAGGTGGCGGCGGAGCAGCCTGCAGGGGGCGCGAGTCTCTATCCTCTGGGGATGCTGGGTCCTCAGAGTGGGAGACTGACTCAGAGTCAGGAGACAAGGACGAAGGAGAGCGTGGTCCGGGTGGGTCCTTGGGGGGCAATAATAATATGGACACCTCGATTTCATTAAAGAGAAGTTGCCCTAAATCTAATGAGAAAAAAGAAAGGGGATCATCATCAGAGGACAGTAGGGGGAAGAGAAATAGTAAGAAAAAAGCCATCTAACTCAATCACTCATGATGGCGGCACCCACTCCGTTGACGCTGGCGTCTATTAATGTCGCCAACATTAAGTCTGATGCGGCTAGATTTGCGGCCTTTGATTTTCTCGGCCGCGTTGAAGCCGACATTTTATTTTTGCAGGAGACCAGGCTGCCAGATTTGGCAGCCGTGTTTAAAGCTAAGAGGGAATGGAGACACGGCCTTCCTATTAGTCTCTTGCGGCCGAGCCGTATAGCGGAGTGGCGGTCCTTTTTACCGCACCGGTAGAATGCAGACGAGTTATTGAGTTAGAAATGGGGAGGTGCCTGATCCTGGATGTCCTCATGAAGGGACAAGAACTTCGCCTAATTAACATCTTTGGTCCCCAGTCCAAGTGGGACAGAAAGTGTCTCTTTATGAGGATCAAGCCCTACCTTTTTACAAGTCGGCAGGTGGTCTTTGGAGGGGACGTCAATGCTGTCACGAGGTCCCAGGATAGGGGAGGTTCCAGAGACAAGCTGACTTATGATAGCGTCGCTCTTAATAGCATAGCTAGTGAGGCTCGCCTGGTGGATGTCCACATCCGGCACACCCCAGGCCACGCGGGGTTCACCAATTATAGGGGTAGCTGCAGGTCTAGAATAGACAGGTTTTATTTAAAGGAGGAAGCCATTTCTTCAGCAGTGTCCGTTGTTGAGGTGGAGTTCTCCGACCACTGTCTAATTTTGTTTTCTCTGAATGTTACAGAGACCCCCCGGATGGGAAGAGGCTACTGGAAGCTCAATTCGTCTCTCCTGGAAGAAGCAGAGATAAGACAATCCTTTAAGGACTTTCTTCAGAACCAGGTACCATTGCTGGGCCTTTGTAGCAGTAAGTCAGAGTGGTGGGAGATGCTCAAGAAAAGGGTGGCGAGATTCTTCCGCCAGCTCTCGAGCCTCAGGAGCCTGGACAGGTACCGCCTGTATCAGGGCCTGAGGAGGAAACTCGAGCATCTCGTCTCGACTGGAGGTAGTCGTGAGGACATCTCCAGAGTGAAGTCCTTGCTGAAAAGGTGTCAGTACGATAGACACGCATCTTTGGTTTTTGAGAGGGATTACGGGAAATACCGCTCGCCCGACCCTTACAGAAACTGCAAGATGTCAGTGAGTAGTAAAGTTGTTACAGGACTGGTTGACAGTACGGGATCCCTGAAAAGGTCCAGATCAGGGATCCTGGAGGTCGTCAGATCCTTCTACTCGCACCTCTTGGGCAGGAGGGATCTAGATCGGGATGTGATGTCGTCTTTAATGGCTGAAACTGCCCCTGAGCCAGGAGTAGACCCCTCTCTTGATGTTTTGACAGAGATGATCAGGGAAGAGGAAGTCAGCCGGGCGATTGAAGGGCTCGCCCTCAAGAAATCGCCAGGTCCGGATGGCTTAACATCTGAGTTTTATAAGACCTTTAAGGACGCCTTGGTTCCCCTCTAGACTGAGGTATTCAATGAGTGTCTTTCCTCGGGCGCTCTGCCGAAGTCAATGAGGAGGTCTGCCCTGATCATCCTGTCAAAAGGTAAGGACCGATCTCGTATTGAGAACTGGCGTCCCATAGCGCTTCTCAATGCGGACAGAAAGGTTTTGGCAAAGGTGCTGTTTAATCGGCTGGTGCAGTTTGCGCCCCGGCTCCTTTCGGGGACCCAGCACTGCTCTGTTCCAGGCCGCAGTACATTTAGTGCTGTGCTTTGTGTCCGGGAGGCAGTGGAGCAGGGCAGGGCTGGTAACTGGAAGGGGTACTTGCTGTCCTTGGATCAGGCAAAAGCGTTTGATCGAGTTAACCACGAGTACCTCTGGTCTGTCCTTCTGAGGTATGGCCTGCCGGGGGAGTTTGTCGATTGGCTAAAGGTTTTGTACGCAGGGGCAGAGAGTTTCCCGCTTGTGAACGGTTGGATTGGCCGCTCTTTTGAGGTCGGGTCTGGTGTTCGCCAGGGTTGTCCTCTGAGCCCACTTTTATATGTGTTTGCGATTGACCCATTCCTTAGGAGGGTTGATCGTGGGCTGTTGGTGGGAGTCGGGATGGACCAGGCGGCACCGGAAGCCACTCTAAGGGTGGTAGCGTATGCTGATGATGTCACTGTTTTTGTGTCCTCGAGAGGGGAGGCGCAATGGGTGATGTCAGAGGTCGACCGCTACTCAGAGGCTTCTGGGTCCAAGATCAACCGGGATAAGTGTGAGTGTCTCTGGCTGGGAGAGGGAGGTCCGGTCTTTGATCTCCCGGACACTCTTCCAGGGCCCCAAGACTCTGCCAAAGTTCTAGGCATCGAATTTGGCCAGGGGGATTACCCCATTCATAACTGGGACGGCAGGCTTAAGATCGCCGCTCAGAGGGTGGACCAGTGGAAGGGTTGGTCTTTGACCCTCAGAGAAAGGGTTAATCTGATCAAAACCTACCTGCTCCCGTTGATGATATATCTGGGCAGTGTGTGCATGTTGCCAGAACCCCTCTGGACTCGGGTCTATAGTCTGTTCTTCCAGCTGTTATGGGGGAATAGGCTGAACCTAATCAAGAGGGAGGTTACTTACCGCACGAGGAGACAAGGAGGGTTGTGTATGGTCAACCCTGTGGTGTTCCTAGTGAATACCTTTCTTAAGATCAATATCGCCAACCTCTGGAAAGAGAGGGCTCCTCCGTGGGTATACTCCTGCAGGGGATGGTTTATGCCTTTCTTCCAGGAATGGGAGACAGGAGGGCAAGTTAAGGATCTTCGTACACCGCATGGGCATCTTCCGGCTTACGCTACCCCGGTTCTGAAGGTGATTCGCCGGTGGGGTCTGGGAATGTGGGAGATCAGGACCATGTCGAGGAAAATCCTTGACAAGAGGGTTCTGTTGACCCATTTCCAGAAGCCTCTGGCCCTCAGGGATTGCCCAAGTCGGGATCTGGGGGTGGGTTTGAGTTTATTGAATTCCATCAGCATCCCCTTGAAGTTTTGGGACGTGACTTGGCGCTGCTTCCATGGAAAGCTGTGTGTGAGGGACAATCTGAAGTGTAGGAGCTCTGAGGAAAGGGGTTGTCCCCGGGAGGAGTGCGGTGGCCTGCTGGAGAGCATGGACCACTTCCTGCTTCAGTGCCCCTTTAACACAGAGGTGTACAACCGGGTGGGCGCTTCCATCCATTGGCCCGGGTTGGCCGGTCTCTCCTATGCGGAGTGGGCCTATGGAGCATTCAGAGGCCTGGGTGGCCGGGACCGCTGCACGTTATTCTTAGTCAGTCTAGTGGTCAGGTACCACACGTGGAACGCACGGTGCTTAGTTTCGACGCAGCGTAAAATCCTCCCGGTGGATGAGGTGGTTAGGAACATTCTGGGTGACCTGGTGAAGGTGCGCTCTCTGGAGTATGAGAGGCTGGGCACGGGGAGGGCCTCTCTCCTTTGGAGGGGCTTCTCCTTTAGTGTCCCTTAGTCTGTCATCTCCTCTCCTGGTGTGGGGCTGATGCTGCACTGTAGATTTTTGTTTTGTGTCCTGAGGTTATAGTGATGTAGGGGCTTGCAGGCACCGAACCTGGGCTTTATGTGGTTTGGATTTGTTATATGTTGATTTGTTTAACGTGTTTGTATCTTGTGTACAGTGTGTATTTATGTAGTTATAGTTCTTGTGTATATAGGTTGGTTGGTTTTGGGGTGTTGGTGTTAGGGTGTTAGGTTGGGAGGGGGGTGGACGGGACTTGGACTTTACGATCCTGGGCACTGGTCTGGACTATATAGCGCGAACTTTGGACGTTAGACCAGTGTCTGGGTGGGAGGGTGATGGGCGTGGGATTTAGTTAGTTATATTAAATGTTTTTATTTCCTGTTTATGTCTTTTTTTGTGTATTCTTTAGTTATTTATTTAAAAAAAAAAAAATTATAAAAAAAAAAATAAAAAAATATTAGGTGGTGGGATTGGGTGAAGGTTTTGTTTTATAATGCTGATTGTGTGGTGTGTGTGTGTGGCTGGGCCAGGAGATTTTCGTAAGACTCTTTTAGTTTGTATTATTGTTTTGTTATTATTATTATTATTATTGTTTTGTCAGAAGTTATGGCTTGATTTATGTTTATGATTGTTATGTTTTTTATTTTTATATATAAAATAAAAGATTTACAGGATGTAACTCAGGATCAGTACAGGATAAGTAATGTCATATTTGTACACAGTGACTGTACCAGCAGCAGAATAGTGAGTGCAGCTCTGGAGGCGGTTACCTCGTTAGAGGAGGGTGTGTCTGTGTGTGGAGCTGCTGTGTGTTTGTGCTCCTGAGCTCCCGGAGATCCATCTATCCACCCAGGGCCTGCTCTCTCCTCTCCCAGGGAGGAAGTTAGGTTCCTGGGGATGAGCGAGGGAGCCGACTCCCAGGCTCCTGCTTCCCGGGTCAGGCCGGCGGGAGGCAGGAGAGGACAGCAACCAGCCAGCACTATGGAGGACTCAGGGGTGAGACGTTCCACCAGGAGTCGTAGTAATACTGCTCCTACTTCCCCTGGGTCTAATGTGAAGCGGCGCAGCAAGAACCTGGATGTCGGTGCGGGTGGGAGCGGTCCTTCTGGGGCTTGAGATATGAAGCGGAGTGCTCACAGAGGTAAGGCTGACCATGCGGTGGGAGGCTGGGTGGTGCAGGGGCCCCGGGAGTCTTTGTCCACCTATGCCTCCCGGGTCCAGAGCCACCTCTGTGAGTATGAAGAGGTGAGTAAGACCATCAGAAGGCTCCGAGAGGAGCTGCGATGTGCCTGCGCCAGGGTGAACACAGCGCAAAAGAAGCGCAAGACAGAGATTTTTGCAGTGATTAAAAAACTTACTGCTGAAATCGCTAAGCTGATGGAAAGAAAAAGCTTTATTTGTGATAATTTAAAGAAAAACTTTTGAATGACGACAGATTTTCAGAAATTGCTGATAACAGAGAGCAAAGGCTGAAGGGGTTGCAGCCTGCGAGCCAGGTGGAGGAGGAGGATGATGACGAGCAGCAGTTCACACCTGGCGGCCTGCAGGAAGATCAGCAGGCCTCGTGCAGTGGGCCCCCTGCAGGATAGTCAGCAGTAACACCTCGCTCGGGGGAGGACAGTGACACCGGCAGCCAGGTAGGGGCGCTCATGGCAGAGATCCAGCTGCTCGTGTCCCCAGTGCACATGGAGAACTTTTCTTTTGGTGATGAACTCCCAGAGGAAGCCGCTGGGGAGAGCAGTCGGAGGAAGGCGAAGAAGACCAGGCCAAAGAAACAAGAAGAGGTACGATTCATCTTTACCACCCTCCCTGTAAACCCCCCAGGCACAGCGCAGGGTCAGCTCACTGTGCAAGCCCTGCTACCCAAACCACCCCCCGAGTTCTGCTGTGGACCCGGTGCAAAGGTGCAGGGAGATTACAGGTGTGACATCTGATGTGGTGATGGGCTCCGTCTCTGTTTGTGGTAACAGTGGGGGAGAAGGGGAGGCATCGGCCACAAGGCCGGACAGTTAGGGCGGCTCGAATGTGGCAATACCATCAAAATCCAGTGCTGTGGTGCGTCCCCCGGTGGGAGGGGGGACAGCCCGGCACTGGTGGCAGCTTCTGGTGCCTCGGCGCCTCTTCATGCTGTCGGCGCTGATCACCCAGTTGAGGGGCGGCGGCAGTGTGGAGGGGTCGCTGAGGCTGAGGGCTCTGAACCTCCCAAACAAAAAGTATTATTTTGTGTCGGTGTTGGGGATAATGAGAATTCTGTGGAGACTGGAGATCAGCGGCACCTCACACCGGCTAAAGACCAGCGGCGAATACTACCAAGCAGCAGACAAAGTAAAATAACATCTGCTACCGATGATGCGGAGTGCTCAAGTGTGACAATAGTTGTGGTCCCCTCTGGGTGATGCTCTGCGGGGGGACCCCTGTCCCTTGTGCCTGAAGATGCGGAGGTGGTCATGTGCCCTGATGTTGTTGCTGGTCCAGCCAGTGTGAGTGGTGTCAGTAATGTTGTGGTGGCTAGTGTGAGTGGTGCAGAACCATTACCAGTTATGAGGGTGAGTGATGGAGTGACTGGTGGTGCGAGTGGCATGGAGGTGGGTAATGTTAATGTGGTGGGTGCAGGGGTTGGTCCGGTTGCTCCCCCAGTGGTGGCCCCCGTTAAGAGCTATGCCAGTGTCGCTGCTGGGGGAAGTAGGGTTCCATCATCCTCGTCTCTGGGCTCTGGGGACGGCTTTTTGCAACAGCGCCTCCTGCAGGCCTTACAGAAGGGAGAAAGGACGATCAATGTAGCAGGACAGGAGGTTGATTTGTCGTTTTGGATAGAGAGGCACGGCCTGTCTGCCTTCCGAGAGCAAAGAGGCAGGGAGACATCATGGTCGCTCCCGACAACCGGGCCAGGTGGTAACCGTAGGAATGTGGTCCGTCTTCGGTGGCGTGGCAGTGATGTGTGTCCCCCTCGGGCACAGGTAGTTGAGCTGCTTCTGAAGATGGACTTCGAGGCGGCTGACATCTTTGCCTTGATCCATCCTTATGGTACATCTGAGTTTGATATCAGCTTTGTTCGGCCGCAGGGGCTTGAGCTCTTCTGGTCCAACTATGAGCTGAGATACAATGAGCCCGAGTGGCGGGACTTTGCTGTGCAAGCAGTGTCCCGCCAGAGCGAAGTCAAGAAAGTGACCGTTCTTACCCGTAACGATTCACTATCTTGCTTTGACATCATGACCTGGATGAATCGCTACGGAGAGGTACTGGGAGTACCCGAGGAAAATCGGGACGAGTATGGTATCTGGTCAGGGGCCTGGACCTTCATGGTGAAGTTGAGGCGTTCAGGTAACTCAGTCGCCCACATCCCTTCATCAGCCTTCCTGGGGAGGGATCGGATCCTGATCTTCTATCGGGGGCAGCCTAAGCTGTGTCATAGGTGCGGTGACCCCACACATTTCAGCGCAAACTGCACCGTGCAGAAGTGTGCGTTGTGGGGGTGTCGGCCATCTCGCTGCATCCTGTACAGGGCAGATTAGGTGTAACCTGTGTGGTGATCTCGGTCACCCGTACAGTCGTTGTCCTCTTTCCTTCGCTAATGCAGGCTCAACCTCAGCGGATGAAAGCCATGAGGCTGAAACTGCTGGGGAGGGGACTAGCAAAGGCGGAGGAATGGAGGGGCCAGGGAAGAAAGACAGGAAAAAGACACCTGCCCAGCTAAGGTGTCTAGAGAAGCGTCAACAGGAGAGAGAGCGGGGGGAGTCTCGGGCTGCTGTGACAACCTCTGGCGCTATCCTGGAGACCACACCTGTCACTCAGGCCCCAGGGGATGATGTACTGGATGAGGAGGTCAGGAGGATCGAGAGAGAGGAAGGTGCCACGTCCTCAGACTCCTCCCATTATGAGAGTATGGACGAGGATAATAGGGCGTGGCTAGAGGAAAAGCGTAAGCGTGGCACCAAAAAGAAGAAAAAGGGTAAAAAGAAGGGAGGTGTAAGATCTTCTCCCTCCCTGACTAAGGTACCCAAGGAAGGTGCAACCGACCCCCCGCTGGTCAAACTTTCAAATCGATTCCTGGCCCTGGATGGAACTTCTCCTGCCAATGGAGGGGCTGAGGGTGAAGGGCCAGAAGTGGCGGAGGGGCCTGCAGGGGGTGCCGAGTCTCCCCCTGGGGAGTCAGGGTCCTCAGAAGGGGAGACTGGCCCAGAGTCTGGAGACGAGGATGAGGAGGCAGGTCCTGGATCTGCCCCTGAAGCATCAGAGGTGAGGGAGATGGACACCACAATATGTCTAAAAAGGGGGTGTTCATTTCCCGAGGGTGGTGGTAAGATGGGAAAAAAGAAAGCCGTCTAACTCAATCACTCATGATGGCGGCACCCACTCCATTGACGCTGGCGTCCATTAATGTCGCCAGCATTAAGTCTGATGCGGCTAGATTTGCGGCCTTTGATTTTCTCGGCCGTGTTGAAGCCGACATTTTATTTTTGCAGGAGACCAGGCTGCCAGATTTGGCGGTGTGTTCAAAGCTAAGAGGGAATGGAGACACGGGCCTTCCTATTGGTCTCTTGCGGCCGCCGGAGTGGCGGTCATTTTTACCGCACCGGTAGAATGCAGACGAGTTATTGAGTTAGAAATGGGGAGGTGCCTTCATGTCCTCATGAAGGGACAAGAACTTCACCAAATTAATATCTATGGTCCCCAGTCCAAGTGGGACAGGAAGTGTCTCTTTATGAGGATCAAGCCCTACCTTTTTACAAGTCGGCAGGTGGTCTTTGGAGGGGACTTCAATGCTGTCCCAAGATAGGGGAGGTTCCAGAGACAAGCTGACTTATGATAGCGTTGCTCTTAATAGCATAGCTAGTGAGGCTCGCCTGGTGGATGTCCACATCCGGCACACCCCAGGCCACGCGGGGTTCACCTACTTTAGGGGTAGCTGTAGGTCTAGAATAGACAGGTTTTATTTAAAGGAGGAAGCCATTTCTTCACCAGTTTCTGTTGTTGAGGGGGAGTTCTCCGACCACTGTTTAATTTTGTTTTCTCTGAGTGTTACAGAGACCCCCCGGATGGGAAGAGGCTATTGGAAGCTCAATTCGTCTCTCCTGGAAGAAGCGGAGATCAGACAATCCTTTGAGGACTTACTTCAGAGCCAGGTACCATTGCTGGGCCTTTGTAGCAGTAAGTCAGAGTGGTGGGAGATGCTCAAGAAAAGGGTGGCGAGATTCTTCCGCCAGCTCTCGAGCCTCAGGAGCCTGGACAGGTACCGCCTGTATCAGGGTCTGAGGAGGAAACTCGAGCATCTCGTCTCGACTGGAGGTAGTCGTGAGGACATCTCCAGAGTGAAATCCTTGCTGAAGAGGTGTCAGTACGATAGACACGCATCTTTGGTTTTTGAGAGGGATTACGGGAAATACCGCTCGCCCGACCCTTACAGAAACTGCAAGATGTCAGTGAATGGTAAAGTTGTCACGGACTGGTTGACAGTACGGGATCCCTGAAAAAGTCCAGATCAGGGATTCTGGAGGTCATCAGATCCTTCTACTCACACCTCTTGGGCAGGAAGGATCTAGATCGGGATGTGATGTCGGCTTTCCTGGCTGAAACTGCCCCTGAGCCAGGAGCAGATCCTTTTCTTGATGTTTTGACCGAAGTGATCAGGGAAGAGGAAGTCAGCCTGGCGATTGAAGGGCTCGCCCTCAAGAAATCGCCAGGTCCGGATGGCTTAACATCTGAGTTTTATAAGACCTTTAAGGACGCCTTGGTTCCCCTCTTGACTGAGGTATTTTAATGAGTGTCTTTCCTCGGGCACTCTGCCGAAGTCAATGAGGAGGTCTGCCCTGATCATCCTGTCAAAGGGTAAGGACCGATCTCGTGTTGAGAACTGGCGTCCCATAGCGCTTCTCAATACAGACAGAAAGGTTTTGGCAAAGGTGCTGTTTAATCGGCTGGTGCAGTTTGCACCCCGGCTCCTTTCGGGGACCCAGCACTGCTCTGTTCCAGGCCGCAGTACATTTAGTGCTGTGCTTTGTGTCCGGGAGGCAGTGGAGCAGGGCAGGGCTGGTAACTGGAAGGGGTACTTGCTGTCCTTGGATCAGGCAAAAGCATTTGATCGGGTTAACCACGAGTACCTCTGGTCTGTCCTTCTGCGGTATGGCCTGCCGGGTGGGTTTGTCAATTGGTTGAAAGTTTTGTACGCAGGGGCAGAGAGTTTCCCGCTTGTGAACGGTTGGATTGGCCGCTCTTTTGAGGTCGGGTCTGGTGTTCTCCAGGGTTGTCCTCTGAGCCCACTACTGTACGTGTTCGCGATTGACCCATTCCTTAGGAGGGTTGATCGTGGGCGTTTGGTGGGAGTCGGGATGGATCGGGCAGCACCGGAAGCCACTCTTAGAGTGGTAGCGTATGCCGATGAAGTCACCGTTTTCATGTCCTCGGGAGGGGAGGCGCAATGGGTGATGTCAGAGGTTGACCGCTACTCAGAGGCTTCTGGGCCCAAGATCAACCGGAATAAGTGTGAGAGTCTCTGGCTGGGAGAGGGGGATCCAGGCTTTGATCTCCCGGACACTCTTCCAGGGCCCCAAGACTCTGCCAAAGTTCTCGGCATCGAATTTGGCCAGGAGGATTACCCCATTCATAACTGGGACGGCAGGCTTAAGATCGCCGCCCAGAAGGTAGACCAGTGGAAGGGTTGGTCTTTGACCCTCAGGGAAAGGGTGAATCTGATCAAAACTTACCTGCTCCCATTGCTGATTTATCTGGGCAGTGTGTGCATGTTGCCAGAACCCCTCTGGACTCGGGTCTACAGTCTGTTCTTCCAGCTGTTATCGGGGAATAGGCTGAACCTTATCAAGAGGGAGGTTACTTACCGCACGAGGAGACAAGGAGGGTTGTGTATGGTCAACCCTGTGGTGTTCCTAGTGAATACCTTTCTTAAGATCAATGTAGCAAACCTCTGGAAAGAGAGTGCTATAGAGTGGGTATACTCCTGCAGGGGATGGTTTCGGCCTTTCTTCCAGGAATGGGAGAAAGGAGGGCAAGTGAAGGATCTCTGCACACCGCATGGGCATCTTCCAGCTTACGCTACCCCGGTTCTGAAGGTGATTCGCCGGTGGGGTCTGGGAATGTGGGAGATCAGGACCATGTCGAGGAAACTCCTTGACAAAAGGGTTCTGTTGACCCATTTCCAGAAGCCCCTGGCCCTCAGGGATTGCCCAAATCGGGATCTGGGGGTGGGTTTGAGTTTATTGAATTCCATCAGGATCCCCTTGAAGTTTTGGGATGTGACTTGGCGCTGCTTCCATGGTAAGCTGTGTGTGAGGGACAATCTGATGCCTAGGAGCTCTGAGGAAAGGGGTTGTCCCCGGGAGGAGTGCGGTGGCCTGCTGGAGAGCATGGACCACTTCCTGCTTCAGTGCCCCTTTAACACAGAGGTGTACAACCGGGTGGGCGCTTCCATCCATTGGCCCGGGCTGGCCGGTCTCTCCTATGCGGAGTGGGCCTATGGGGCATTCAGAGGTCTGGGTGGCCGGGACCACTGCACGTTATTTCTAGTCACTCTAGTGGTCAGGTACCACATGTGGAACGCACAGTGTTTAGTGTTGACGCAGCGTAAAATCCTCCCATTGGATGAGGTGGTTAGGAACATTCTGGGTGACCTGGTGAAGGTGCGCTCTCTGGAGTATGAGAGGCTGTGCACGGGGAGGGCCTCTCTCCTTTGGAGGGGGTTCTCCTTTAGTGTCCCTTAGTCTGTCATCTCCTCTCCTGGTGTTGGGCTGATGCTGCACAGTACATTTTTGTTTTGTGTTCTGAGGTTATAGTGATGTAGTGGCTGCAGGCGCCGAACCTGGGCTTTATGTGGTTTTGATTTGTTATATGTTGATTTGTTTAATGTGTTTGCATCTTGTGTACAGTGTGTATTTAGTTATATGTAGTTATATTTTTTGTGTATGTAGGTTGGTTGGTTTTGGGGTGTTGGTGTTAGGATGTTAGGTTGGGAGGGGGGTGGACGGGATTTGGACAATACGATCCTGGGCACTGGTCTGGACTATATAACGCAAACTTTGGACGTTAGTGTCCAGTGTCCAGTGTCTGGGGGGGAGGGTGATGGGCGTGGGATTTAGTTAGCTATATTTAATGTTATTAATGTTATTTTAGTTATATTCATTGTTATTTCTGTGTTTATTTTTTGTTCGCTTATGTGTATTTTGCTGTGTAAAAAAATTAGGTGGTGGGACTAGGTGAGGGTTGTGTTTGTTTTCATGCTGAGTGTGTGGTGTGTGTGTGGCTGGGCAAGGAGGTTTTGTAAGTTTATTTTTTTCGTTTATATTTGTTCTTTTGTATTTCTTTTGCCAGAAGTTATGGCTTCATTTATGTTTATTATTGTTATGTTTTTCACTTTTATATAAAATAAAGGATTTACAGGATATATCAGTACAGGTTAAGTAATGTCATGTATGTACACAGTGACTGCACCTTTAGGCCTAGGTGAAGCATCTCAGCAGGGATAGGAGATGTTATGTCCTGGAATCATCTTTCTGAGGACTCTCGGTCTTCTCGGTTGGAGCTGGAGACTCTCTTTGATGTCTCTTTGTTCCTCTAGGGCTGCGCAGTTCAGTGGCTCCTGGTTTATTAGGCAGAATATTTAATTTCATTGTCCTCTGACCTGGGATGTGTCTTGGAGAAGCTTTGAGCTGCCGTGGATAATCTCCGGGCTGACAGCGAAAGTGATTCTTCCCCGGTTACCTGTCCGCCTGTCTCCCCTCTAGCAGCAGCTTGGCACAACGATGATGAGCTCCAGCCGCCTGCCAAGAACTAATATGTCCTCCCCGGACTTGTCAGATCCCTGTTTTGGCTGAAGACAACTTGTCCGTCTCCTGGAGAAAAGAGCTCAGAACTCATTATCTGCAATGAGCGGACATATCTGACCACCGGCAAGAAAATACTCACCCAAGTACTACAGCCGGAGATATACCCAGGTCTAATATCTATCTGTCTGTCTTCTATCATTCAGTCTCATAGCTATCTATCATCAGGGTCGGCGCTAGCTGTGGGCATATCTGGATTACTGCTGGGGCCCAGAGCTGCTGGGGAAGGGGGGGGGGCCACATAAGGATGTACATAAGGAATCCATGGGGCTGAGGGGATCTTACATTAAATAACCATGTTCACTGCAAAGGGGCCCACTGAAGTTGTGTCGCACAGGGGCCTCCAGAAACCTGGAGCTGACCCTGTCTATCATCTGTCTTGTGCCTAAGAACATACTGGAAGGTGTATAAATACAGGGCTGCAGAGATTATTCAGTATTTGGAGATGAGAAATGTCTTATATTTATCTTACATCATTGAATGTGACAATGACAAGTAAGAAAAGCCACAAACCGACCGTCGCCTGTTGAAAGCGCAAGTATATCACTAAGTAATAAAGTAATAAATTATGGAAAAATATGGAGCGATTTCATTTCTGAAGTTGATTAAAAAAACGGAGAATGCAAACACAGGAGAATGATTGGACGTGTTTATGAGGGGGATTAATATCTGTGGCCCCGAGCGCGACAACCGGAGCCCCCAGAAGATGGAGATTTTTTATTAACCCTTCACAATTACATGACATGTAATGGTGGATAGCAGAAGAGAAATATTCGGGCAAATGTATCGTTCTATTATTTTGCATTTTTTTTCCTTTTTTTTTAAATTTGTACATTTTTTTGCACCTTTTTTTGTGTATTCTCCTGAATCTTGTGACGCACTGGTTTTCCTACTTTGCACCTAATTCACCTTTAAATTCCTCCTACTGTCAGATGTTGGCATATGATGTATCATTTATTTGCACCAAAAAATACATTCTAGTCCCCCCTCAAAGGCGTAACACAATTTTAATAATTCCTTTATTTATATAGCGCACACAGATTACGCAGCGCTGCACAGAACTTGCCAAATCGGTCCCTGTCCCTGATGGGGCTCACAATCTTAGCAACCTACCAGTATGTTTTGGAGTGTGGGAGGAAACTGGAGGACCCGGAGGAAACCCATGTAAACACGGAGAGAACATACCAACTTTTTGCAGATGTTGACCCTGGGACTTGAACCCAGGACACCAGCGCTGCAAGGCTGTAATTGTGTCGGTTACATAAAAAAATTGTGAGGCGGGAAAAGTTATACCCCAAAAATCTAGCTATATAAAAAGTAGGATCCTCTGTTGGGTCCGTTTCATGTAGAATGCAAGTGGAAAAAAATGGAGCTCTCCGCGTATATCAGTGTCTTACGCACTCCCTTATAGGAATGAATACTCCGAAAAAGTTTTATCCAACTTTTTATCCACCTTTTTGGAGTATTCATTTGTATAACAGAGTGTGGAAAACAACGATATATATGTGGAGCACTCCAAAACGTCATTTTTTCCACATGCATTCTATACCCCTAAATAATCAGCCCAAAGATAAATCAAAGTGCTCAAATAATAGAAAGATAAACTAGTGCAAAATGGCAAATTAAAGATACATCTACCCCAATCTACACTGTTACATTGGTTTAGACAAAAGTATGCAACACCTTGAGTTCATTAAATACAGATTATACAGCCACCACTAAGGGGAGCTCACTACATACAGATTGTACACCACCACTAGGGGGAGCTCACTACATACAGATTATACAGCCACCACTAGGGGGAGATCACTACATACAGATTATACTGCCACCACTAGGGGGAGATCACTACATACAGATTATACAGCCACCACTAGGGGGAGCTCACTACATACAGATTATACAGCCACTACTAGGGGAGCTCACTACATACAGATTATACAGCCACCACTAAGGGGAGCTCCTCACATACAGATTATACAGCCACCACTAGGGGGAGCTCACTACATACAGATTATACAGCCACTACTAGGGGAGCTCACTACATACAGATTATACAGCCACCATTAGGGGGAGATCACTACATACAGATTATAGAACCACCACTAGGTGGAGCTCCTCACATACAGATTATACAGTCACCATTAGGGGGATATCACTACATATAGATTATACAGCCACCACTAGGGGGAGCTCCTCATATACAGATTATACAGCCACCACTAGGGGGAGCTCCTCATATACAGATTATACAGCCACCACTAGGGGGAGCTCACATCATACAGATTATACAGCCACCACTAGGGGGAGCTCACATCATACAGATTATACAGCCAACAATAAGGGGAGCTCACTACATACAGCCACCACTAGGGGGAGCTCACTACATACAGATTATAGAACCACCACTAGGTGGAGCTCCTCACATACAGACTATACAGTCACCATTAGGGGGAGCTCACTACATACAGATTATACAGCCAACACTAAGGGGAGCTCACTACATACATATTATAGAACCACCACTAAGTGGAGTTCCTCACATACAGATTATACAGTCACCATTAGTGGGAGATCACTACATACAGATTATGCAGCCACCACTAGGGGGAGCTCCTCATATACAGATTATACAGCCACCACTAGGGAGAGCTCCTCACAAACAGCATATACAGCCACCACTAGGGGGGGAGCTCCTCACCTACAGATTATATAGCCACCACTAGAGGGAGCTTCTCACAAACAGATTATACAGCCACCACTAGGGGGATCTCCTCACAAACAGATTATACAGCCACCAAGAGAAGTTTATATCAAATATCACTATATACACTGTACGTAAAGCGTTCCCACTTCTCCTCTATTTCCTCTTTCTCCCCTTACTTGGGCTCCTCTTGACACTCCTCTCAAGTATCTACCATTCTGCCAAAACTGCAGAAAACTTTGACAAGTTATAAAAAAAAACTTTTCCGTTGCGGAATAATCTTTCATTACTCTGCGTCTTCAGGCCGGGGCGTTATGTAAATGTCGGCCTCCGGATCTTATCTCACACATTCTCATCAAACCTTTTTAAAAGTTTAATCTTTGAAATGAATCCTGAATCCCGATATAAAATCCCCTCTCCACCCCCGCTGCCTCCCTTCATTATTCACCGCCGCGCTCCGCTGCTGTTCTGCTTCTGTATCAGCGGATGAGATTGTTCTTTTTATAAGGTTCTTAGAAAGTTTGTGGAGCCTGGAGATTTCCTGAAGGTTCATCCGGGTTTTTACGAAGTTGATGAGCGATTCCTGCAGAAGTTCTTATTGTAATTACATGTAATTACTTCTTATTTCCTCCAGCCATGGTCAGGGGTGGGGAAAGGGGAGGGTCATAAAAGTGGCAACTCCCCTGAGGATCTCTTTCTTGTCACTTTTGTATTTACCTCTAATATCCACCAAACATAATGTAACTTTTTCAGAGTCTTCTCTGGATGATGGACGCGGACTGGTGCCGCCCCTGGGACAAAGATAAAGACATCATAGATGTAGGGTGAACCACACTATGGGGTTCATTTACTACATTTACTAAGGGTCCAAGGTCCACACTATCGCCGGAATACCCGATGATTTCCGATGTGCGCCGCATTTAGAAGGAGTCTTTGATGCACACGATCGGATTTTGGCGCATCGGCGCCGGCTTTAATGGGGCACAAATCGGGGGGTGGGCCATCGAACGATCCGACGGATTCGGACAACGTGCTAAATTTATTAAAAATTCAACATTCTTGTTAGCCCGTAGGCATATAGCCGTTGGGCTAGGGACTGCAGGCAGTGATGGGGGGCAGCTAAGGGTTAACTCTCTCCCCCCCCCCTTTCAGCAGGAGTGGGTTACTGTCCTACGTGGGCTACGTGACTGGGGGCAGGGCGAGTGCTAGCCACACCTGGGGGGCTGAGCTTAGGGCTTAAAAGAGGGTCAGAACTCTCACTCACCCTCTTTCAGGAATCCTTCCCGGTGGAATCGTCTCCTGCAGGATCCGGATCAAGATGGCCACTGATGACGCCATCCGACATCGTCTCCGAGCTGAGGGCTCTGCCTGGCTGTCCTCCCTGCTTGCGGAGGCGCAGGCTAATGATTCGGCGCCGTCGGCTCCCCCACCTCAGGACGTGCGCCGCTCCGGTAGGTTGTCACGGCCGCCTCAGCGCTTGTCTCCATCAGCGCAGGCGGCCGTGAGTACTCCTCTGCCCCCAGCACCTCCCTCCTCTCACCATCGGAACGGGGGACGCAATCCCTCTTTGTCACCGCGACCGGAAGCGGTGAGGAGAGAGGAGTCCCCCGATTTCGTTCCCCCTACCCCGGTTCCGGCTAGATCCTCAGCAGGCCGGAGCCGGCGCCCATTAGTTAGTGTGGCAGCCGGGTCGGGGGGGGTTAATCCTCCTTCCCGCGCTGCCAGCAGAGGCTGCGTCGCCACACGCACCGCAGCCAGGAGTAGCTCCTCCACTAGACCCACTTTCCGCCACTTCCCTGCCCTAGCTTTGGCTCAAGGCCTGGGGGCAGCTGGTTTACATCTGCCCTCCCAGCCCCCGGCCTTGGCCCGTAATGTACACCCCTGGCGTCCTCAGGATTTAAGTGTTAACCCCCAGCCTTCGTCCATCCTAGGGCCTACCGATCTGGATGAAGGTGCTGCCTCTGAGGAAGACATCATTGGATCGGAATTCACGCCCCTTGATCCGAACACCCTGGTCGTCCCGCCCCCCTGGTTGCCCCGCTGATGGCCGGGGAATTGGGCACAGGGTATGTGCTGGCCCAAGGCCAACGGCGTGCCTCTTCAGTGCGGTCTAGGGCCAGCTCTAGTTATAGCCGTCGCTCGACTTCGTCCAGGCGCCGGCGGGCTTCTCACTCCCGGTCAGGGCGGGAAAAAAGGCGCCGGTCCCGCGGCCGCAGGTCTGCTTCACGGTCCGGATCGTCGCGGTCATCACGGCAGGCTTCCTCTGGATCATCTGGTACTCCATCTCCGAAAAGACAGCATGGTGGTAGCAGGTCCCGTGGGAGCTCGGTGAGGTCTCATCGTTCCAGCAGAGAGCAGGTGTCCGGTCCTTCAGCAGCGTTGGCGATGGCAGCTCCTGGAAGGTCGTCTTCGGCTCCGAGGCCTGCATCAGCGTCTGGTGAGTCGGCCTGCTTGCAGGCGTGGGGTGGTTCGGGGTCTGATTCTGCGGTATTGTCGTCCATTAGATCCTTGTTGGGGGCGGCGCCTGGTGCGCCTTCGGCCGTGGCGTCGCCTCCTTCAACGGCAAAAGCTACGGTTGAGGCTTCCACGTCCACCTTCACACCGTCTTTACCGGCCTATAGGGATACGTATTTTTGTGGTGTATCTCCTCTTGGCTATCATCTCTCTGATGACACTAAAGAAAAAATTTGTCGCAACGACTATGTGGACATTTGGTCCTTTTCCAATTTCCGTGGACTCTGTGACGGTGGATAGGGAACGCCGCTTTGAGCGTGGTGTTGAGAGAAAACCTAAGGTAGCAAAGACGTTTAACAACTGGATTCAGGCTTTCTCTGTTTTGGGATGCATCCTGACTCAGAAATTGTCTGAGAAAGCCCCTCAGCTTTTTGTTTATCTAGATGTCATTTTTAATGCGTTTAGGACCCACGGGGGTACCACGTGGTGGAGGTACGATGAGGAGTTCAGGAGGCGGCTGGCGCAGAGGTCGGATATCGGTTGGGATTCTAAAGCCACGGATGTCTGGCTACGTATAATGACCGCTCCCAAGCCCTTTCCGGCAGCCGCCTCCTCCTCCTCCTCGTCCTCAGCTCCGGCCGGTTCCCTTGGGCCGGGGGCGGCTCGCAGGTCGGGAACTTGTTGGATGTTCAATGAAGGACACTGTGGATTTTACGGGTCTTGCAAATTCAGGCACGAGTGCTCCAACTGTGGCGGGGCTCATGCCTCCCTCCGCTGTTCCCGTCCTGCGGCTGCCTCCTCGCGGTCTCTCGGTAGTGGTAAGCCAGAGGACGCCGGTTCGCGTGGAAAAGATGCTGCCATGGCTCGCTCTCTACCCCAAGAAGGCGGAGGCCGCGCTACTTAGAACGGGTTTTTCTTTTGGGTTTTTCATACCGTTCATTCCCAGCGTTGCTCCTGTTTTTGCAAGGAACTTGAAATCTGTCCTGCAGATGCCTGAAATAGCTCGAGCCAAGGTTGCCAAGGAGGTTGAGTTAGGGAGAATGTCTGGCCCTTACAGTTCCCCTCCTTTTGTTAATTTTCGGGTTTCTCCATTGGGGGTGGTGCCTAAAAAGGAGCCGGGTAAGTACAGGCTTATACATCATTTGTCTCATCCCCAGGGATCATCGGTCAACGATGGTATTGATAAGAATTTGGTGTCTGTATCGTATGTGTCCTTTGACAAAGCTATATCGTTGGTTTGTGCCGCAGGTCCAGGGGCCCTTATGGCCAAGTCTGATATAGAGTCGGCCTTCCGGCTCTTGCCAGTGCATGCGGATTGTTTTCATTTATTGGGTTGCCAGCTGGATGATGAATTCTATTATGACATGTGTTTGCCCATGGGTTGTTCCATCTCCTGTTATTACTTCGAAGTCTTCAGTACTTTCCTGGAGTGGGTTTTGAAGTTTGAAACGTCCTCCTCGCTGGTGACCCATTATTTGGATGACTTTCTTTTTGTGGGCCCGCGCGATTCAGGTCACTGCGCAGGCTTGTTGTCTTCATTTCCTTTTTTGTCCCAGCAGTTCGGGGTACCCTTGTCAGCTGAAAAGACGGAGGGTCCATGTACGATCTTGTCCTTTTTAGGGATAGAAATTGATTCCATTGCAATGGAATTCCGGCTTCCTAAGGATAAATTGTTAAAGTTGCGCTCAGCAATAACAGCCTGTCTTGCTGCCCGGAAGGCATCTTTACAGCAGGTTCAGTCGTTGATGGGGTTGTTAGTTTTTGCGTGTCGCATCATGCCTATGGGTAGGGTTTTTTCACGTAGACTTTCCTTGGCTACTGCTGGAGTCCAGGTCGCACATCATCGCATTCGTATGACCAAAGGTATCAATGCTGATCTACGGGTTTGGGATTTTTTTCTAGCTGATTATAACGGGCGTACTTGCTGGAGAGAAAAGGAGATCTCCAGCCCTGATTTGCAGTTGTTTTCTGACGCGGCGGGATCGGTAGGCTTCGGGGTTATTTTAGGCACGGCATGGTGTGCGGAAAGTTGGCCGCCGCATTGGCATGAGCGGGGTTGGTGCGGGAACCTGGCTTTGTTAGAACTTTTTCCTATTGTGGTGGCGGTTGAGCTGTGGGGTAAGATTATGGCGAACAAGGTGGTAGTTTTTTGGTCCGACAACATGAGTGTGGTCCATGCGGTGAATAGCATTTCTTCTTCCTCACTCCCGGTGTTGTGTTTGTTGAGACGTCTTGTGTTACGTTGCCTACAGTGGAATATTGTTTTTAGAGCTCGTCATGTGCCAGGGGTGGAGAACAGCATCGCTGACGCTCTTTCACGTTTTAATTGGCAGGTTTTTCGATCCCTTTGCCCTTTGGCGGATGCGGAAGGGACTCGGTGCCCGGGCTCCCTGTGGTCAACTCTGGAAGTCAACTTCGGGCTTTAGTTCAGTCGTCTCTTGCTCCGTCTACTTGGACAGCACATGGTAAAACTTGGGCGGAATGGTCTGTAGTAGCCGGGGCGGTGGATTTTTCGTCTGATGCGAGGGTTCGCTTGGACATTACCTTGCGTTATTTGGAAGGGTTAAGGGATAGGGGTGTATCGGGGCTGTGTGCGCAGCGTCGGTTAGCAGGCATAGCATTTTTCTTTAAATTGCATGGGTGGGTGGATGTGACCCAGTGTTTTTTTCATAAAACAGGTTATCAAGGGCTGGAAGAAGGATTCGGTTCGACGGGAATCCCGCCGTCCTGTTTCTTATTCGGTCCTGTTGCGACTGCTTGCGGTCCTGGACACGGTCTGTCGAGATGGTTTTGAGGTTAAGTTGGTCAGTGCAGCTTTTGTCACTGCGTTTTTTGGGGCTTTGCGGATTTCGGAATTGGTCCCTCCTAGTGCTAATAAACCAGGGGGGTTGTTGTTTGAGGATGTTTCAGTGTCTTGTGGTGGCTTGCGTTTGCGTATACGTCGTTCTAAGACAGACGTATTTGGGCGAGGTTGCTGGGTATCACTGCGTCAAGTGGGAGGCTCAGCATGTCCTGTGCTGGCGGTCAGTAATTTTTTTTAGCAATCAGGGTTGGGGGGGTTCAATTTTTCTCCCATGCTGATAGTTCCCCGCTTACACGTTTCCAATTTACGGTTTTGTTTAAAAAAGCGCTGGCGGCTGCCGGTTTTCCGGGGGAATTTGGCACGCATTCTTTTAGGATTGGCGCTGCGACTACTGCAAGTGAGCTTGGCCTTTCTGATGCTGAGATGCAAAGAATTGGGCGTTGGAGGTCTGAATGTTTTGCTGGTTATATTCGCCCTGACTTGCTTATTAACTGATTTTGTTATTTTAGATTCCCGCCCGACGGTATGGATCCTTGGGCATTCGTTCATTTACTGGGCCGAGCAGAGGGCTATGGTTCGTCCTGGAGGAAGGTCCCTTGGCTTTTTTGACGCCGACGTCCGCTGGAGAGGAATCAAAGGCCTGCGCTGGATGCAAGCACTGCCTGAGGTGGTGGACATTAGCAGATATTCCGTCTCACCCTCCATTCTGGTTCTGCATCTTGGGGGTAACGACCTGTGTTCTGTTCGGTTTGGGGAGTTGGTCCCGTTGATACAGTCGGACCTGGAGAGGTTTTCTTCCTTTTTCTCCAGGTTTGTACTAGTATGGTCAGAGATCATACCTAGGGCAATTTGGGAGGGGGCCAGGGACGGGGCCGGTATAGAAAGGAGTAGGAGGTTGTTGAACACTAAAGTTTCCCGTTTTGTTCGTGAAAGGGGTGGTGTGGTAGTTCGACACAGGGAGTTGGAGGGGGATAATCGGGGCTTGTTGCTGCCTGATGGTGTCCATCTCACGGATATTGGGATGGATATTTTCCTGTCTGGTCTTCAGGATGGGATTGAGAGGGCAATGTCCCTTCTGGTGGGGGGTCGGAGGGACATGTAGGTTTGCATGTCCTCCTCCGTGGCGGTTGTACAGAAGGGGGTGAGGACCTACATGCCCTCTAACGAGGCTGGCATTTCAGGTGCCCCGTTAATTAAGTTCCTTTTTGTTAAAAGTTAAAAAAGAAGTTACTACTCTATGAGTAGGTGTTTAAGTGGTTAAAGTATTTTAATAAAGCTGTGGCCGACTCCCTGTTGTCACTCCACATGTTTTAAAGATATTTCCGTGTCTGTGTTTACTCTGGAAAGGGGGGTATGGTGGGTGGCTATAGTTTGTTATATGCATGCAGTCTTGTTAGCCCGTAGGCATATAGCCGTTGGGCTAGGGACTGCAGGCAGTGATGGGGGGCAGCTAAGGGTTAACTCTCTCTCCCCCCCCCCTTTCAGCAGGAGTGGGTTACTGTCCTACGTGGGCTACGTGACCGGGGGCAGGGCGAGTGCTAGCCACACCTGGGGGGCTGAGCTTAGGGCTTAAAAGAGGGTCAGAACTCTCACTCACCCTCTTTCAGGAATCCTTCCCCTCCCTCCCTCCCTTATTGTTTTGAATTGTTATGTTTGCTGTATTATAAAAAAAAAAAAAAAAAAATTTTGTTATTCACGCATATGCGGTCTTATATACATTATGTAATTGTAAGTCACAGCGGGCGGTTGTACAGAAGGGGGTGAGGACCTACATGCCCTCTAACGAGGCTGGCATTTCAGGTGCCCCGTTAATTAAGTTCCTTTTTGTTAAAAGTTAAAAAAGAAGTTACTACTCTATGAGTAGGTGTTTAAGTGGTTAAAGTATTTTAATAAAGCTGTGGCCGACTCCCTGTTGTCACTCCACATGTTTTAAAGATATTTCCGTGTCTGTGTTTACTCTGGAAAGGGGGGTATGGTGGGTGGCTATAGTTTGTTATATGCATGCAGTCTAAATTGTGTTGCAAACCATGCACTTACATGCACCAGGAAGAAGAAAGTGAACTCTGGTGGACCTCAGCTGGGAGACGGCACATGCAGGGAATTGGACGCACGATCTTAGTGAATCGCGGCAGCTCTGAATCCTCATCGGACAACGCACCTCGGGGATCGCGACGGGACAGGTAAGTAAATGTGCCCCTATAACTCTCAAGATGTGTTGATGTTGGATGTGTAGACCTCGTGGGTTTTGGGAACCTGCACTGATTCCCTATGCTCTAACTGTGGTGGTTTATGGACTGTATTTCTATAATACCAATATAGGGTGCACAAATAATACGGCTATATACAGTAGTTACAGCTAAATACTACCATAAAAGAATACTATAACCACACCATATGATGCTCAAGTAATACCAGTGTAGAGTATGGGGCCAGAATAAGGTAGGTGGCACGAAAACTGTAGCTGTGACCTGACTGTCAGACATTGATGGTGGGGGCCCTGGGGCACACGCCACTGGAACCCTCCCTATAACCCAGCCCTGATAAGGTACATCACACAACCATAGTGTTATCAAACAATCCTGCCATACAGTCCCTAAAAATTGATGAGGGGGTGACACAAGAGCTTACAGTCTATGAGGATGAGGTGGTGACACAAGAGCATACAGTCTGTGAGGATGAGGGGTGGCACAAGCGCTTACAGTCTATGAGGATGAGGGGTGGCACAAGCGCTTACAGTCTATGAGGATGCGGGGTGGCACAAGAGCTTACAGTCTATGAGGATGAGGGGTGGCACAAGAGCTTACAGTCTATGAGGATTAGGGGGTGACACAAGAGCTTACAGTCTATGAGGATGAGGGGGGACACAAGAGCTTACAGTCTATGAGGATGAGGGGGGTGACACAAGAGCTTACAGTCTATGAGGATGAGGGGGTGACACAAGAGCTTACAGTCTATGAGGATGAGGGGGGTGACACAAGAGCTTACAGTCTATGAGGATGAGGGGATGACACAAGAGCTTACAGTCTATGAGGATGAGGGGATGACACAAGAGCTTACAGTCTATGAGGATGAGGGGATGACACAAGAGCTTACAGTCTATGAGGATGAGGGGATGACACAAGAGCTTACAGTCTATGAGGATGAGGGGATGACACAAGAGCTTACAGTCTATGAGGATGAGGGGGTGACACAAGAGCTTACAGTCTATGAGGATGAGGGGATGACACAAGAGCTTACAGTCTATGAGGATGAGGGGGTGACACAAGAGCTTACAGTCTATGATGATGAGGGGGTGACACAAGCGCTTACAGTCTATGAGGATGAGGGGGTGACACAAGAGCTTACAGTCTATGAGAATGAGGGGGTAACACAAGAGCTTACAGTCTATGAGGGTGAGGCGATGACACAAGAGCTTACAGTCTATGAGGATAAGGGGTGACACAAGAGCTTACAGTCTATGAGGATGAGGGGTGACACAAGAGCTTACAGTCTATGAGGATGAGGGGTGACACAAGAGCTTACAGTCTATATGGATGATGGGGGTGACACAAGAGCTTACAGTCTATGAGGATGAGGGGGTGACACAAGAGCTTTCAGTCTATGAGGATGAGGGGGTGACACAAGAGCTTACAGTCTATAAGGATGATGGGGGTGACACAAGAGCTTACAGTCTATGAGGATGAGGGGGTGACACAAGACCTTTCAGTCTATGAGGATGAGGGGGTGACACAAGAGCTTACAGTCTAGGACCTTAGTTTAGGGGCCTGGGGGTTGTGGATTGTATTGGATTTAGTTATTATATTTTATAGTTTTCATTTGTCTCTGTGCAATGCTGAGGAGTCTTGTAAGGATCACTCTCCATGGTTATGAGTGCAGCCTCAGGGAGTTACAGGCAGCCGCTGAAATTTAATTGGATTTGTAATAAATTACAGCAACAAATGAGTCTTACCATGAAGACGTGTGCTGCTCCGGTAGTCACAGGCGCTGAGATACCCGGGGCTGTATATCACCACAACATACATCTGCCAGGGAATCCACATACACAGTGACATAGACATAGGATCAGGCACACCAGCCATTATAACTTACTAGGGAACCTGTCAGCAGGTGTGACCAGCAATTGGTATATATTTTCAAGGGAGAGATGTGTATTCAGTCCTTTGTGTATGTTTTTAGTAGCAGCAGAACTGTGATATGTGGATTTATATAACAGGATTGGAGCTTCTCCAAGTGCACTGGTGGGTGGGGTGGGGGGGGGGGTCGTGTTTTCTCACTGCTGTGCTCTCTGTAACCAGTGTTAAGTATTATCCCTGAAAAAATTTTTAATCAGACCTTTGTGTATGTTTTATGTAGGAGCAGGACTGTGATATATGGATTTATATTTCAGGATAGTAGCTTCTCCATGTGCACTCTGGCTGTGTTCTTACACTGCTGTGTTCTGTGCTTCCTGTAGCCAGTCTGAGGTATTGTCCCTGGAGAGATGTGTAATCAGACATTTGTGTATGTTTTTAGTAGCAGCAGGACTGTGAAATATGGATTTACATTCCAGGATTGTAGCTTCTCTAAATATACTGGGGTACATGGCTCCATTGCTGTGCTCTGTACTCCCTGCAGCCAGTGTTATGTATTGTCCCTGCAGAGATGTGTAATCAGAGCTCACACTGCTGTGCTCTGTGCTCTCTGCAGCCAATGTTATGCATTGTCCCAGTAGAGATGTGTAATCAGAGCTCACACTGCTGTGCTCTGTGCTCCCTGCAGCCAGTGTTATGTATTGTCCCTGCTGAGATGTGTAATCAGAGCTCACACTGCTGTGCTCTGTACTCCCTGCAGCCAGTGTTATGTATCGTCCCAGGAGAGATGTGTAATCAGATTGTTGTGTATGTTGTTAGGGACTGTGATATATGGATTAATATTCCAGGATTGTAGCTTCTCCAAGTGTTTATTGTTCATAGAAGGAGGACTGTGTAATATGGCATATCCTCACACTGCTGTTCTCTGTGCTTTCTGCTACTGCACTGCATTTGCTCTAAATGACTGCTGCAGTATCCAGTGTAAATAATTAGGGTCAATTGCCATTTAGATGTATTTATAAATCATATGTGTAGTCTATTAAACTACCAGGGGTACTACAAGTCCAAGCACGCTCGCCCCAGGTCACCTCCATCCCATGCTGCAGCACATGGACCATAATAAGGTATTTCCCGGTCTCTTGTGTCCTATTGATGTTGGTACAGAACATTCCCAGACGCTGCATCAAAGTAGAGCGCACACTGTGTACGGTGATAAATGGCTCCCATCAGTGTAATGTGCGCCGCACTCATCTGTCCTACCCGAAACACTGCACGAAATTCATAAGATGGGAGCGGAATCCACCAACTGGGCGACAGGATCATCTGAGGCCAAAACCCAAGAGGATCATAATAGAAATGTGAGAGTTAACTGCGGTAATTCCAGCCGGATCTGTGTATAAAGGAAAAGTTTTGTAACTTTATAGACTTTATGTTCCGATTTTTCAGGATCTCTGCTCTCCTGGTTCCTTTTACAAGCAGTTACCATGTACATCAAGTCCTGTTCTCAGCTGAAAAGTGATGACAATTGCATCCAGTCTAGACAATTCTCTGTGAGATAAACAGCAGGGATTCCAGACCGATACATTGTAACAAAATAACAGCCCTTATTATGTTAGAGCCTGGATCCACCAAAAAATGTCATGGTGGACTAGCCTGACCCTGGTAAGGACCAGTGACCAAGGACCACCGCAATGTCTCCCGGCCTCTCCAGTGCTGATATGATGTTACAATGTATCAGCGCAGCAGGGTAAATGGTAACTTGGTACATAATGAAGTCTTCATTATAACACGTGGTGTGACTGAGAGCTGCTGCTGAGCCCCATCCGCCGGCGTGGACTCAGGATCATCTGTGAGATGAAAGGATTTCAGAAAACACAGAGAATTTATATCCCCGTTGATCCACAGATGTTCCAAAACCTTCTGTCTTTGGCTCCGGCGTGATGTGCCAAGTCTGTGTTGTGATGTACCCAAACAACATAATAACGCAGCGACGTGCTTCAGACAAGGCAGCCCGCAAAGCAAACTCATATCAAGAGCATTTAGCACTTAAAGGGACACTCCAGAATGATACACAGGGGCTCATTTACTAAGGGTCGCAGATCGCACTTTCGTCAGACTTTCCGTCTGATTTTTTATTTTTTTTCAGGGATTGCACGGCTTTGACGGATATTTAACAGTTGTCCACGCTGGGATTTGTCCCACACAATCATTTTTTGGTGCAGCTGCGCCGGCTTTCATGCAACACAAATTGGGGGGGGGGCGTGTGATCCGACTGATTCGGACTGAGCGCTGGATTTAACTTTCAAATTGTGTCGCAATCCAATGCACTTATATGCACCAGAAAGAAGAAGGTGAACTCCGGCGGACCTGAGCAGGGAAGCAACACATACAGGATATTGGACGTACGATCTTAGTGAACTTAGTAGAGTGCATTATTGTCTGACAATGCACTTTTGGTGAACTCCGTCGGACAGGTAAGTAAATGTGCCCCACAGTGTTAAGCCTGGTGGAGCGGAGCATGGCACCCCGTGTATCGTAATATGGCCCCTTTGTTGCCAAGTCCAATCCTACTTCCAAGAAGCATTGGTGGAAACAAAAAATGTACCTATTCAGGGCTCATTCACACTTTTGTATGTCCGTGGATTTCATGCGTTGCCTACATTCCCATTCATGTCTATGGGGCACATTTACTTACCTGGTCCCTGCGCGATCCCCGAGGTGTGTGCCGCGATTCAACAAGATCACGCGCCCAGTATTCTGCATCTGTCGCTTCCCCGCTGAGGTCCCTGGAGTTCACCTTCTTCTTCCCGGTGTATGTGAGTGCATGTCTTGCGACACAATTTGAATTTTAAATCCCGCGCTTAGTCCAAATCAGTCGGGGTTTCAGACGGCCACGCCTCCCCCCCCCCCCCCCGATTAGTATTGCATGAAAGTCGGCACGATGGCGCCAAAATCCCTGTTAAACGCGGCACAAAACGGAAATAGTTGGGAAACCCGACGGAAATGCGGTCCCCGGACCCGTAGTAAATGTGCCCCTATGTATTTGATGTGTGAATGAGCCCTCAAATATAGGAAACTAGTTTTCCGCATGGACTTGAGCAGTATTCGCAAAATCACTTAAAGGATTGTCCATCTGTGGCGACTAGCTCAACTCGCAATGTCCTTACACGGGTGCACAAACTTCTACAAAAAAAAGCTTTAGGAGTTTTGCTCCTTTCTCATCAGACTTGATATAAAGTTCTGCCATTATCCGCGGCCCCGTGGGCGGCACGCGTTAGCTACGAACACATTTATAAGAGTTACATAACATTCCACAGACATCATCAAATTGTTTCAAGCTCATTAACTCGCTGAATTGCTAATTATAATAATATGGAAGCAATTATAGAGGAGCAGAGGACGGGAGAGCGCCCATGTCCCCGGCAGCATCGCGTCACACAGCCCTATCTCACACAGTGATTCATCAAAGGGTTCATCATACCTTCATTTCTTTCTCTTTTCCCAACAGTAATCCAGAAAAAGTATAACATACAGGAATCTATTGCAACAAAAAGTTCTGAAACTTATTCTAAACTTCATTGGGTTTCAATTAATCACATTTTTTTTTCATCTCTGTTCTCAGAGACCAAGACTTTCATTATATTTTGAGTTCAAAATGACAAGTTCGGACAAATTCATTTCACACAGGTGAAGGGTTGCTACAATGTACCAGTGCAGCTACAAACCATCAGCAGCATGTTTTAAGCAGACCTTGTTTGGATTCCTTTCCATCAATCGTCACCTTCTGTTGTATTCGAATGAGGAAAATTGTGTGTCACGGGAGATCTGGGGTGTAAAAAGAAGGGGATTTGTTCCTTTTCTCTTTCTGATGAGCTTTTGGAAATCTTCAGCTTCCTCCTCAGTCACCAAAAAATCAATTTAGAGCAAAGCAGTTAATATAAGGCTGGAGGGAGAGGCGATGATGCAGCTGCTGAGACTTATGCTGAGAGAGGGGAGAGGGAACAGACATTTGCTTTGCAAAGAGTAAAGAGCATAATCCTAATGTCACATCATGGAGAGATATACGCACTGACATCAATATTTGAGTTTGGATTGTTGATGAAGAACTGATGTAAAGCGATTTTTGATAAAAATATAACTTTTAATTGCCCCTTTAAGATATCTCAGAATCCCTGTAATGCCCGAGCCTGACCCAAAGTCTCCGCTCTCTGATTTCCTTCTCTTCTTCTGTAAATGTTTCGTGTTTGCTCCCCCTCTTCACGCCTCATTCCCTGCCTGGAGAACATATAAAGACTGCGTTTCATAATTTGCTTGTAAAAATTAATTGCAATGTTCATGTTAATTATTTCATTAAAAAGTCGTAACCTGACAGATTGTCTGCAGCCTCGCCAATAAATCAGCAGCGAGGAGAAGGATTTCTAATGAGGCGCCCCGTACCCTGACTGTGAAATACAATGAGATTATGGAAATGGCACCGACTGCCTGAGGGATCTCACATTCATTTCTCAGCAGGTGGTGATGTCATCGGATGATGTCATATGGAGACATGTACATCTCCTGCCAATGTACTGCAGAGGAGACAAAATGCCAAAAGCAATTCTCATTATATATATATAATGAGGCGAATTTCCCCTTAAAGTGCATTGGATTGTAGTTAGTGATGGACCCGTCCAGGTGGATTCTTCGGCAGTATTCAAACTACTGTAGGCGCGTGCACGCTGCCATTTCGGGGAGGGTTGTTGTTCCCAATGTCGCCATAGGGGAGCAATAATCCTCCCCAAAAAGTGTTGCATCCAGAGCTGCTGGTATGTTGGTGCCAGTGCACGTGCCCATCTTCAGTAGTTTAATCAGTTAACTCCCGCCATAGGTGACAGGGTTTCAAAATTCGTCCGACTTAATTCGGGGCCGGCTTATCACTAATTACAATCCCCATGAGCCACAGCCGGGGAACTGCTTAGGGTGATGCCACACATGGCATTTTGAAACTGTTTTTGGTCTGTTTTTAAGCAATCCGTTAAAAAACGCATGGGTTTTTTGAAAAAGCATCCATTTTTGACAGGTTTTCCAAATTTGCACAATTAAAAACGGACAAAAACTCATGCGTTTCCAAAAAACGGACTGCTTAAAAACGGACCAAAAACGGTTTCAAAACACCATGTGTGGCATCACCCTTAGGCATTTTGTCTCCTCAGCTGTACATTGACAGATCACAGCACTGTGACCAGCTGTGGAGGATATCCATGATTGCCACAGATATTAACAGGCATTTACAGTCTGGGAGGGGGTGGTATCAGCGCAGAGGCCTGGTTGGGTGCAGGAGATTAACTACAGTGGTAGCAGCCATAGCAGCTGCTATGGGGCCTGCGGGGTCAGGGGGCCCGGCCACACAAACACTAAAGAATGAAGGATATGCACAATTATTGCATAGTAATGTGTTTGTATAAGTGTGCAACTGTATTTGTGTGTGTGTAAATGTGTGTGATTATATATACATTTGTCCAGATGTGTATATTTTATGTAAGGGCAATAGGGGCCCCACTCAGTAGTCTGCTATAGTGCCCAGCGTCTCCTAGTTATGCCCTTGGTTGGGTGGTCACGGTGGACCTCTCCTGGATCATGTCGACCTTACTACACCTGTCGGTGCTGACAGGGATCCTGTAAGAGGAGTTACTGCACAGCTATATGGATGCCCCTGGGGAAGTATCGGCTGGTGATCGTCCTGGGCAGATGTTTACTTCACTTGATGACCATACATGATTGGCTTGGGACATAGAAGAAGCCCTCAGACTGCCATGTCTGCCAGATACCAAGATAGATGATATTTTTTTCAGATCAGACTACCCCTATAAGCAGTGGCGTAACTCGGAGAGGCAGGGCCCCATATCACACTTCTGAGTGGGGCCCCCCCTTACCCCTTAAAAAATATACAAACTTATATGCTCACAAATATGAGTTACAGTTGCACAGTATACACAGTACATATATAGAGCATAATGCAGTATATATACATATCATACATTGTATAGACATACAGTATATACACATCATAGATACAGCATATATCCATCACAGATATAGCTTATATACATCACATATATGTTATATACATATTGGGGCTCATTTACTAAGGGTCCGAACGCCGCACTTTTGTCGGGTTTTCCGAATATTTCTGATTTGCCCCAGGATTTTGCCGCACGTGGTCGGATTTTGACGCATCGGCGCCGGCTTTCATGCGACAGAAATCAGGGGGTGTGGCCGTCGGACAACTCGACGGATTCGGAAACACTGCGGAATTTAAAAAAGAATTTGTGTCGCAAGATCAGCACTTACATGCACCGGGAAGAAGCAGGTGAACTCCGGCGGACCTCGGCGCAGAAGCGACACATGCAGGATATCGGGTGCACAGACTTTAGTGAATCCCGGCAGACCCGAATCCTCGTCAGAGAACGTGCCGACTCAACCGGGTAAGTAAATGTGCCCCATTATGTTGTACAATGTATGCATATAATGGTGAACATGATGGTATCCATTCTTTTGTCAGGATGGATGATGGGGCCCCCTGACACTGTGGGCCCCATAGCAGCTGCTTTGTCTGCTACTACTGTAGTTACACCCCTGCCTATAAGTTTCACATTACTGGGTTTTTTATGTAACACCCGGATGTGTCTGATCCTCCACAGTGATATTAAAACTTAATTTTGAGCCCTCTAACGACCTGAGAGAGTTGTAGAATCTCCTGATCCATAGTCTCAGTACATCTCATGGTTGTCTCTCTCGGGGGAGGGGAGGCTGGTATTCATCATGTGCTGAACATCGCGCTGCAGGTAGTGAAGAACAATCGCTATTATGTTATGGCGCATTCATCAGCCACTTCTATGGGATAAAATCAAATAAATAAAATGTCTTTTCCAATAATATAATTTTATTCTACAAGGAGAAGACGTAATTCTGCTGTAAATGGGATCAGTCAAGGGGACAATAAAAGCTGAAATTTATATTCCAGCTGAGGCTTTATGCTGGGGAAGAATTTAACGTCTTGTGAGGCTGAGTAACTCTGTAATGACTTTTCTTTACTTGTAATGAACTTTCAGGTTGCTTCCTGTCTCTACTGCAGACACAACCAAAGCTGCATCATGGAATTGCAACCTGTCATATGCTCTGGTCAATGTCAGAGCTGCATTTAGGATTGTGTCCAAATCTCTGTTTGAGACTTGCATCGTGTTTTATACTCCAGTTGCAACTAAATCTGCATTTAGAAGTTCGCATCATGCATTTTACTCTAGTAACATCCAAATCTCTGTTTGACAGTTGCATTATGTTTTATACTGTAGTTGCACATAAAGCTGCATTTAGCTTATAGCAGCCAGTTTATTTAATTTCCTTTTCAAGATCTCTGCTTGCTGTCAGTGAATGAGAGCACTTTCAGCGACCAGGCAGTAACCTAGTACATAGCATCAGTAAGGTAGAATTCCTGGAGTCCAGACTGATACCTTGTAGCAAACTACCAGACACATTTCTGCAGACGAATCTGTTGTCAGGCACCAGAAGGTTCACTTTCATCAGATTTGATGGCAGAGGTATTAAAGAGGACCTATCACCCAATTTATTGGCACTAGGAAGTGCTTACTAAAGTAAGCAGCTCCTAGTGCTTGATCAAACGCTGCAGTGTTAGAGTGATAGCGGGGTACAATGTAATTGTCGGACAGCTCTCAAAGCTGTCCGACGTATTCATGAGGGTGCATGGTTGGGGCGTGGTTAGGGGCGGTGACTGCCGCCTAGCGCGCGGCAGTCACTGCCGGCCTATGAAGCGAGCGGGGCAGTCCGGGGAAGAGGCAGCGCCTCGGACCGCCCCCTCATGAATACATCGGACAGCTTTGCAAGCTGTCCGATGATTACACTGTACCCCGCCGCAGTGTTAGATAGCGTTACCGGAGGTTTCCGGTAACGCTATCACTCTAACACTGCAGCGTTTGATCAAGCACTAGGAGCTGCTTACTTTAGTAAGCAGCTCCTAGTGCCGAAAATTTAGGTGACAGGTCCTCTTTAAAGGAAATCTGCCACCACATTTTCACATATACAGCTGCTGATAGGTTCTCATAGAGCCCCATTAACTAACTGACACCCTTCTTTTAGCTAAAAACTGTTTCCCTTACATCCCCATAAATCAACTTATATTACCTGTCATCAAAAGGGGTGTGACCCGCTTGGCTGGCCCCTCCCATCTAACTCCCCATCCCATGCCTCTTCTCAGCATGTCATGTGACCATAGTGATGTCATCTAAGGTCCTGTTACATTTTCAACATCTTCCCATGTATGTATCTGATCACATGAAATCACAGCAGCCTCCATGGAGGATGGGGAGGAGAAGAAGTCCATGGAGGGTGCTGTGAGTTCATGTGATCAGATACATTTGCAACATCTACCCATGTGTTTAACAGGACCTTAGATGACATCACCATGGTCACGTGAAATACAGTGACCAATGATATAACAAACGTACCTCTCAATGTGCCACATAGCAGCATGTACTGTACCAGTGAGACCTGTCAATCAGGAACAAAGAGGAGCGGCAGTACAGTAACTACTGAATTTGTAGGGCCTCATTGGACTCATGTAGTGTCATTGTGGCTATGGAAAGGAACCATTTAGGGATAAGGGCAATGCTTTTAAATCATAGTTTTAATAAAGGTTTTTTTTAGGTCGGTTAAATTGCATGGCAGGTTCTCTTTAAACAATAAGATGTGTCACCAGAGCAGGACTGTTGTTGGGGTATTTCTGTCTTTGTCCATGTTATGTCTTATTCCAATATTTAATTTTTATTCTTTATATAATAGTATTTGTATACATGACACGGAGCCCCAAATGGCCTGTGCAGATATACAGTTACATGATAAAAATGTACCTGCTGACACCACTAGGTGGAGCTCAGCAGCATGCTGCAGACTGGATAGTCATTGAGCTCCGTGTCTAGACAGTATGTAGATAGCTCCTGAGCTCCCCTAGGGGTGGCTGCAGACAACACCACCATCATGTATACATGTACTGAGATGTTGGGGTGTGACCATGAAGGAAGATTTTAGGATTTTTAGTAACCTGTTATATGTCTTCTGACGTCATGTTCATCACAGGGTTAATGACAAATAAAGCTTTACTGGGGCTTTAGTTGTAACCAGAGCATCCTATGTACTTTGGTTATTTTAAATGGAATGAAAAGGACAAACAAGATACAATAAGGAAAATAATGGGATAAAATGTAGAACTGCCCCCCCATCCACCCGTAACACAACCGCAGCCTCATGGGGACATACTCAATTATTATGAAGCAGAACGAGCTAAATAAAGCCTCATAACCGCGAGCAACAGTGAAAGTGAAGCCTCCATTACAAATGAGACTCTGCTGAGTATCCATGTCCTGCCCCGGGGCAGCGGCCGTCATGGGGGTCCCAGCGCCAGGCTCGCTCAGCTGGAAATAGAAGGGGCCTCTTTTTATTGGAAATTGGACAGAATCTTGTATTTCATAAGAATTGTAGATGGATATCCAAGAAGAATAAGAACCAGCGCCGATGGAGCAGAACAGCAAGGAGTCAATTGTGATCCGGAATTTGATGAGTTTAATAAAAGTTCATGTATCTTGGGGGCTTCAATGGTAGGAAACAGCAAAGGGTTTGTGGTTATTAGGGCCCAGGAATTCAGGGGCCCTAACAAGTCTCCCATGTCTCATATATTACATTGCAATGTCCTCCTTATGGCCTGTGCGTCCTGGATATAAGCCCCCACCATGGCTTGAGAATCCCCCTAAATCATGGGAATTCATTATTGCAGATACAAGAAGGGTTGGACTTTACAGCAAAGGGCCCAGATAAAGAAATATTATTACTGCTCTAACAGGCGAACAAACCAGGTAAAAGCCAGACCGAATCTGATAAATCCAAATCTACAGGTAGAAGCCGAACCTGAATACACGCCATTTGTCTGTGATCAGATGAGAAGAACATGCGGGTTACAAGAGACGCTGATCTACAGAATTCTGCAGCAGAACCGACCCGATTTACATGAGAGGGACTGAGATTGAAACTTTGAATATTCTCTCACCCATTTATCTCTGTAAGGAAGGCTGTACTTCTTCAAGGGTACTTTACCTACATGAATACAGTCAGGGGTGCATCATACGCAGGGTCGGCACCAGGTGTCAGTAGACCCCTGGGCGACAAAGCCTCAGTGGGCCCCTTTGCAGCAAACTCATGTGGCGGCATTAACAATTCAGAAACTAAAACAGTTTCCTGTTCCCCCAAATATTCCCTAGTTCATCATCCCAAACAGCCCCCTCATGGATATTTTGTATAAAGCCCCCCTCACCCCCATGGATTCCTTATGTACAGCCTTATGGAGCCCCCCCCCCAGCAGCTCTGGGCCCCAGCATTTGCCCAGGTATATCCAGTGCTGGCGCCATAAAGTGAGTTAAAGAGAACCCGTCATGCAAAATAACCCCCCTAAACTAAATATATTTTCATAAACTGCCATTAGAGAGCATTGCCACTATCCCTTCATTGTCCCTCTACAGGCCTGTAAACCTAAGCAATGAGGTCCTAAAGCTGTATGCAAATGACCTGTGAAATGTCCAATGAAGCATTAGCATATTCAAGCTGTCCACTCTATTCATGAGTGGGAGGCACAGCCACACCCCCAGTGCATGACTGACAGCCTGTATAATGATGTGAGGCTGTATAATAATATGCTTCCTGGTGCTGGTGGCCACACCCCCTGCAGCCTGTGTGTGCATGTGTGTGTGTGTTTAGGAGAGATACAGCAGCTCCAGGCTGCAGCCATGTTATAGCAGAACATGTCAGATTCATGTGTAGCTGATGTCTGTGTCTCTGTATATTAGGAGGATGCAGCATGTCAGATTCATGTGTAGCTGATGTCTGTGCCTCTCACCTGTATATTAGGAGGATGCAGCATGTCAGCAGATGCAGTACACACACTAGTCATGCTTTACTATACATTACACACAGACATGAGCAGGGGGAGGAGAGGGGAGGGGTAACAGGTGTGACATCACTGCCTCTGACCATGTGACCAGCCTCATTTACATTTACAAATAGATGATTTTACAATGATTAATGTATAAAATAACTAGATAATGGCTGGGATGGGATCCTTGTGAGCTGCTGCAACAGGTAGAGGTGACAGGACTAGTGACACAGACCTGATGACAGGTGTCCTTTAAGCCACTTACCTCAGGCAGCACTAACTGGAGCAAGAAGTGGGGCGTATTACCTCCTATAAAGGAGGACCTGACACCTAAAAATAGTGTCTCCTGGGTGTCACACACTGATTGGAGAACTGAATTACTAAAAATAAACCTGATATATTATTGCTCTATAGCTCAGAAAGTTTAGTCCAGCCCAATAGGCCCACTATAGTGTTGTCGGCCGAAGCTACCTACTTCTCAGGTGGTGACACAGACCCCACTGGTCACCACCAGAGGGCGACACTGCAGGAGGCACCTGGTGCCATGGCATCTCTGAAGTTTTGAAGTGAATACCCCTTTATGTGGATGAGACCCTAAGCACAGGCCCAGCAGGGGTCTGACAAGGACCCCCAACTGATCAGCGGCTTTGTACTGCAAAAATGATGGACTGAGCAAGAAGCAGACAGCAGAATTCAGTGTACTGTGCCTGTGCAAAGCTGCAGTACCCTGGAATGGCCACTGTAAAGTGGATAGAGCTTTCTGCAACTGCTACTATCCACTATGTAGATATGGTACCGGAGGGGGGCCTGGGTGTTGGGCCACCAAAGATCTAATTATAATGATGTATGTTTAGGATACTTCACCAATATCTAAAGGCTGGACAATCCCTTTAAGTGAAGGTATGTATAAATAAAAAATCATAACACGCTAAAGAAACTGTTCTCTTTATAAAAACAAGTAAATCTTCTCTTGATGCCAGGATCACATTGGATCAGATTGTATCTGTGCGATGTCTCCGGTCTGTGTAGATGAATGATTATAACCTCGGGTCCTGGCGCAGCTGCAGTCGTGTTTATTTACCGCCTTCACTCCGCGCTTCACTTACAGTACAAACCACAGCCACACACGGCTCTAATATGAAGCAGGTATCTGGCAGCGGACTGGGGGTACATAGAAGGTGCATGTCCTCTGTGTCCTTACTTACACCCAAACTCAGATGTCTCCAATGTCAGCGTCCTCCACTCCCTGCATCCCAATGAAAAGACACCGTCCTGCAACCTTCACAAGATTACACAGACATCCTATGTGAAAGAATCAAGTGCTGTCAGTACATATGGAGGAAGGTGCTATTAGACTGTAGTATTATACAATGTATATGTGATTTCATGGGGTGCGGTAATTGTGCCAAACAACCTGCAGCCCTACATGTGACAAGTTCTACTGTGCTCTTCTTGACTGGGAGGTAGTAAACATTACCCATTTAACTCCACATTAAGGCACTTTAGTAAAGATACATAATCCTACCCGTAACATTAACCCCATAAACCATTTATAACTAAACATAACTAAGAAATGAGGACACGAGGCTCCTGTTGGGCAGAAAAGGTCACAGCTATTTATTGCTAATAAACACAATTATTATTATTTTAATATTCTCAAAATCAACCGCAATCTCAGTTCGTTTCTTTGGAAACCATAGCTGCCGAAGTGGTTTGTTCATCCGGACTCCCGAACCACCACTTCGACTTCCGAAAAAATCCACATCAATTCTCTTTTCCGCCAGCTGTGACTTGAGATGATCACCGAAAACCATTATTACTTTAATACTCAAAATTAACCACAATCTCCGTCCGTTTCTTTGTAAACCATCGCTGCCCGAAGCGGTTTGCTCAACCGGACTCCCGAATTAGCACTTCGACTTCCGGGCAAAATCCACATCAATTCTCATTTTCCTTCAGCAAAACAATTATTACTTAATACTTTTTTTAAAAAAAATTAACCACAATTTTCATCCATCTCTTTGTAAACCATAGCTGCCCGAAGCGGTTTGCTCAACCGGACTCCCGAATCAGCACTTCGACTTCCGGGCAAAATCCACATCAATTCTCATTTTCCGTCAGCTGTGACTTGAGATGATCACTGAAAACCGAAAACATCAAAAACAAAAACCAAGTAACAGTAGGGAGGGAGGGAGGGACAGCTTGAAGATGGCGCGGGCAAGAGGAAGTGCAGGCCCAGTGCCTGCCCTATAAAGGCTCAGCTATGGGAGGGGCAGAGCAGCAGCAGCAGCAGGGAGGAGAAAGGAAGCAAATACCACCCCTATTTAAAGTGCAAACGTCCCATGTAATAAATTGCAACACTAGGACACCCCCAGTCAGTGGGCGCCCTCCTTAAGCAGTCGGGGGCACCCTTCATAATGGACCTTTCAGGTGTCATCACTACTCCTATCCTTTATATATAGACACAGCACAGTACTACTACCCCTATCCTGTATATATATGGGCACACCACAGTACTACTACCCCTATCCTGTATATATGAGCACAGCACAGTACTACTACTCCTATCCTTTATATATAGACACAGCACAGTACTACTACTCCTATCCTGTATATATATGGGCACAGCACAGTACTACTACTCCTGTCCTGTATATATGGGCACAGCACAGTACTACTACCCTATCCTGTATATATGAGCACAGCACAGTACTACTACTCCTATCCTAAATATATGGTCACAGCACAGTACTACTAATCCTATTCTAAATATATGGACACAGCACAGTACTACTACTCCTATCCTGTATATATGGGCACAGCACAGTACTACTACTCCTATCCTGTATATATGGTCAGTGTACAGTACTACTACTCCTATCCTGTATATATGGGCACAGCACAGTACTACTACTCCTATCCTGTATATATGGGCACAGCACAGTACTACTACCCCTATCCTGTATATATGAGCACAGCACAGTACTACTACTCCTATCCTAAATATATGGTCACAGCACAGTACTACTAATCCTATTCTAAATATATGGACACAGCACAGTACTACTACTCCTATCCTGTATATATGGGCACAGCACAGTACTACTACTCCTATCCTGTATATATGAGCACAGCACAGTACTACTACTCCTATCCTGTATGTATGGGCACAGCACAGTACTACTACTCTTATCCTGTATATATGGACACAGCACAGTACTACTACTCTTATCCTGTATAAATGATCACAGTACAGTACTACTACTCCCATCCTGTATTTATGGACACAGCACAGTACTACTCCTATCCTGTATATATGGGCACAGCACAGTACTACTACTCCTATCCTGTATATACGGGCACAGCACAGTACTACTACTCCTATCCTGTATATAAGAGCACAGCAAAGTACTACTACTCATATCCTGTATATATGGGCACAGCACAGTACTACTACTCCTATCCTGTATACATAGACACAGCACAGTACTACTACTCAATCCTGTATATATGGGCACAGCACAGTACTACTACTCCTATCCTGTATATATGGGCACAGCACAGTATTACTACTCCTATCCTGTATATATGGGAACAGCACAGTACTACTACTCCCATCCTGTATATACGGGCACAGCACAATGTATTTGATGTGACAATGAGTGGCTGTGACCTGGATCTATAAAAGTATATTGAGATGTTTCTCTTGTTCCTTTCTTTGGCCTCAGTAATTTTCTTTAATTTTGGGAATTTTATCCATCGTCTGGTGCAGATCCAAGAACCCTGAGTCAGCAGATCCACTAATCTACATTGACAGAATTTATAACTAAAAGAATAATCAGGCGAAACAATTACATCTCCACCTAACAAATCAGGGAGCGACCGACACACTGTGACGACTGCACATTCTAGTATAGGGGTCTATTTACAAGAACATCCGCTCCAAAATGGATGTAGGATCTGTTCTGCGATGTTTGACTGGTACCAACTTACAAAAGGCACTCTCCTGAAATACTCTGTGCTGCTGCTGGGTCACTGACCTTCCCAAGAGCAGAAGACTCCTCTCCTGAAATACTCTGTGCTGCTCCTGGGTCACTGACCTTCCCAAGAGCGATAGACTCCTCTCCTGAAATACTCTGTGCTGCTGCTGGGTCACTGACCTTCCCCAGAGCGGTAGACTCCTCTCCTGAAATACTCTGTGCTGCTGCTGGGTCACTGACCTTCCCCAGAGCAGTAGACTCCTCTCCTGAAATACTCTGTGCTGCTGCTGGGTCACTGACCTTCCCAAGAGTGGTAGATTCCTCTCCTTAAATACTCTGTGCTGCTGCTGGGTCACTGACCTTCCCCAGAGCAGTAGACTCCTCTCCTGAAATACTCTGTGCTGCTGCTGGGTCACTGACCTTCCCCAGAGCAGTAGACCCCTCTCCTGAAATACTCTGTGCTGCTGCTGGGTCACTGACCTTCCCCAGAGCGGTAGACTCCTCTCCTGAAATACTCTGTGCTGCTGCTGGGTCACTGACCTTCCCCAGAGCAGTAGACTCCTCTCCTGAAATACTCTGTGCTGCTGCTGGGTCACTGACCTTCCCCAGAGCGGTAGACTCCTCTCCTAAAATACTCTGTGCTGCTGCTGGGTCACTGACCTTCCCAAGAGTGGTAGATTCCTCTCCTGAAATACTCTGTGCTGCGGGGTCACCGACCTTCCACTAGGCTAGCCTAGGATCTTCCACAAGTCCAGCGCACTCATCTCCTTACATACTCTGTGCTGCTGTGGGCCCATGTACCATTTACTATGTGACTCTCATTCTGTGACCTCCAACAAGATGAGCACAATCCTCTCCTGAAATCCTCTGTGCTGCGGAGGACCTTGCTCTTTCCATGCTGTAATGCCTCCTCCAATCCCAGCAGACTTCTGTGCTGAAATACTCTGTGCAGCTGTGACATAGATTGTGCCCTGATCTGTTGAATGATTCTGCTTTAGTCAAACCTTCTATGACATTGCATGGGTGCTGATGGATATTAAGAACCCCCAGGTCTGGACGTGTCCTCCTGCCACCAGTGGGGGGCGTGCTGTGTGTCCGCGTACTGCTGTTACAGTGTTACATGTCCCTCTAGGCCTCCAGCGTGTAAACACTGGCTCTGCGGTTATGGATCCGAAAATTATTCCTGTCCCCAGAAACTAATTGCAGGGGTCGCGGGGTCATGTGAAAGCTAAAGAAGTGCGTCCCGCTGGTCACAAGACGTATCTGACTGTAATAAGGGGGAGCGGCAGGAGGACATTGTGTCCCTGCGGACTTAACCCCTACACTGCCAAACTCCCACACTAACCGGCACATCAAGGAAATTTCCCCCTAAAAGGAAATCTACCATCGGAATCTTACTCATAGATACAGGCACCGTGACTGTGGTAATTGTCTTATATTTGTTATCTGTGGTCTCCTTCCTTCTAAAATCACGTTTTAGAATTATGCTAATGATGGGGTGTCACCAGAGCCCCTCTGTGCCGCAGCATTACAGGCTGTTACACTGTTTCCCCTTTGCTCCCTCAGCACTTTCAATTCATTCTTTCACCTTATGTAATCTCACGCAGTGGGAGGGTACACTTGCACAGTGTAGCAGCCTAGGAAGCTGCGGCATAGAGGAGTTTTGGTAAGCCCTCTGCAGAGCACTTCAGTTTCACTAGCATAATTTTAAAAGTTGATTTTAGAAGGAAGGAGCCCATGGACGACAAATATAAAAGATTACGACTGTCATGGTGCCTGGATCTATGAGTATGTCCTTTATCATGCTGTATTGGCACTGTATGGTGACATGGGGGCTGTATATGGTTGTATTACCCAAGTACTGTATGGTGGTTTTACTGTATATAGGTGCTATATTTTACAAATATATAGTGAGGGCTGTATATGGTTGTATTATTCAGGAATATATGGTGCTTTTATGTGAGCTGTGTATAGTAGTTTTATCTTAGCACTATAAGGGGGTTTAATTTGGGCTGTATATGGCAGCATTATTTTGGTGGCATTGTATGGGCTGTATATGGCGGCAAAATTTTTTGGTGTTGTCGGTTGTGTATGATAGTATTATATTTTAGTATATATTGGTAAGTGCATTTCAGTAATCCCTTGGCACTATATGGTGGTATTATGTGGGATGCAGCTGGTAGTATTCTCTTGGTGGTTTTGTATGATTGTATTATTCTGACACTTTATGGCGGTATTATGTAGGTTGTATTTGGTAGGATTGTAGTGCTTAAATAGAATGGTATTAAGTGCATGGCAGTTTTTTTTTGCACTATATGGTAATATTTTTGAGGGCTAGGATTATAATCTGTATAATGTGATGTCTTCCTTATACGTGGACACCGGCCAGGGAGCGCATATATCACGCTACGGGTCCTCCTCTGTGTTCAGGTCAGGGGAGGTCTGGGGTCTATGCTTTTTACAGTCAGATCGACTTTTATTTTCTGGTAAAAGTTTAGATCTTTGGTCTCAGAATAATACCGCCACCCCCTGGGACTCGTCTACTGACAGGGTCATGGTCAGTGAGGTCAGGCAGATTATTTAATGTTATTTATAGAGAAGTTAAAAAGTGAATTTTTTTGGAATAAGAGAGACAACGAATTTGCTGCACGTGGTGTTATGTGGACTATAGATGGCAGTAGTATATAGTGATATAATATCTACTGTATACGTGGTGTTATATAGAATATAAATAAATAGTCATGGCCATAAGTTTTGAGAATGATACAAATGTTAATTTTTACAAAGTCTACTGCATCAGGTTTTATAATAGCAATTTGCATATACTCCAGAATGTTATAAAGAGTGATCAGCTTATCAGCAATTAATGGCAAAGTCAATATTTGCCTAGAAAATGAACTTTTTCCCTCAAAACACATTTTAAATTAATTGCAGGTGCCTTACAAGGAGAAGCTAACATGGTGTCAGTGATGTCTCCAGTAACACAGGTGTGGGTGCTGATGAGGACAGGGCTGGAGATCAATCTGTGATGATTAAGTAAGAATCACACCACTGGACTCTTTAAAAGGAGGCTGGTGCTTGGCATCATTGTTTCTCTTCTGTTAACCATGGTTATCTCTAAAGAAACTCGTGCAGTCATCATTGCACTGCACAAAACTGGCCTAACAGGGAAGAGTATCGCAGCTAGAAAGATTGCACCTCAGTCACCAATCTATCGCATCATCAAGCGTTCAAGGAGAGAGGTTCCATTGTTGCCAAAAAGGCTCCAGGGCGCCCAAGAAGGACCAGCAAGTGCCAGGACTGTCTCTTAAAAGAGTTTCAGCTTCGGGATGGGGCTGCCAGCAGTGCAGAGCTTGATCAGGAATGGCAGCAGGCAGGTGTGAGGCATCTGCACGCACTGTGAGACTGCGGAGACTCTTGGAGCAAGGCCTGGTGTCAATGAGGGCAGCAAAGAAGCCACTTCTCTCCAGAAAAAACATCAGGGACAGACTGATATCCTGCAGGAGGTACAGGGAGTGGACGCTGAGGACTGGGGGAAAGTCATTTTCTCTGATGAATCCCCTTTCCGATTGTTTGGATCATCTGGAAAACAGCTTGTTGGGAGAAGACAAGGTGAGTGATACCACCAGTCTTGTCTCATGTCACCTGTAAAGCATCCTGCAACCATTCATGTGTGGGGCGGCTTCTCAGCCAAGGGAATCGGCTCTCTCACAGTCTTACCTAAAAACACATCCATGAATAAAGAATGTGACCAGAATGTCCTCCAAGAGCAACTTCTCCCAACCGTCCAGGAGCAGTTTGGTGATCAGCAATGCCTTTTCCAGCATGATGGAGCACCTTGCCATAAAGCAAAGGTGATAACTAAATGGCTCAGGGAACAAAACAGCAAAATTGTGACAAAATGCAGCAGTGATTGTGCAGGAATGGACGGCTATCAGTCAGGATTTGGTCCAGAAGGTGATTGAGAGCTGCCAGGGAGAATTGCAGAGGTCCTGAAGAAGAAGGGGCAACACTGCAAATACTGACTTGCTGCAGTAACTCCTTCTAAGTGTCAGTTAAAGCTTTTGTTACTCATAATATGATTGCACTTGTATTTCTGTATGTGATAAAACATCTGACAAAACACATAAAAACCAGAGGGCAACAGATCATGTGAAAATATAATATTTGTGAAAATACATTTTGTACAGGAGGTTTTAATTTTTGTAAATGTATGAATACATAAAAAAACCTATACAAATTTGGTATCCCTGTAATCTTACCGATCCAAAGTATAAAGTAGACATGTCATTTAGGGTGCACAGTGAAAGCTGTAAAATCCAAGCCCACAAGAAAACGTTGTAAATGCATTTTTTCACCATTTTCACTGCATTTGGAATCTTTTTCCCGCTTCCCAGTACACCGCATGGTATATTAAATACCGTCACTATGAAGCGCAATTTGTTACGCAGAAAATAAACCATCACAGAGCTCTTTATGTGATAAAATAAAGATTTGTGATAAAATAATATAGATTTTTGAAGGTGGGGAGTGAAAAATGGGATTGAAAAAACAAAAAAAGGGCCAGGTCGTTAAGGGGTTAAGTGAACTCCTGGGCCTGGATAAGTAAATGTGCCCCAATTGGTGTGGTATTATGTATAGCGCCCCTTGTGGACAAATAGTGAATGACTCACAATACAGAGCAGTGAATAAAGGGGATACATATGCGTTATTCATTCTGATAATGTATGTCCATGAAGTCTATGGTAGACGCAAGCCTAATCCCACTATCTGATCCCTAAATCCTCAGTGTCAGCCACCATGGTTTCTATATAATCCATCCATATCCTTTTATCCAGCAAACACATGGATAGAAATAAGGGGCACAATTTGGGCCCCTTTGTTCAGTAACACAACAGTAATTGAAAGCCCATGTCTGTCCCTATTTCCAAAATTCCATAATTCTTTCTGACTGTTGGAAATCTTTCCATTAAACTCATAAGATGGAACTTTTATTCTAGAATATATTGTAGGATGTATCACTAGGTTACTAGGTACCATCACCACTCAAGGGCCTGGGAAAGCTGGGGACAACCTGCGTAACGCTGAGTGTAACCACATGGATATATTGCAATTACAATGAATTTTGACTGTGTTTTGCCCCTGGAGAGATGTGTAATCAGACCTGTGTGTATGCTTTTTGGACATTTGTCCTTTGCAGAATGGCTGTAATTATTGTTTTTATCAGGGAATTTCAGACCCTTTAAGTTTTAAATACTGTAATAAGATCAAAATCCAAATCAGTAACACAATCAATTAACTCTTCACATCTTACTAATTTATAGAGTCTGGTGTTAATGAACAGGACATGAAGATCCGAGTAATGAGCTGAGAATAGCAACAAACTATTGACCAGATTCTGCCGCTAACTAATTAGGAGGGCGAGATAAGGAGAGCGCAGGAGACACGATGAGAATTCAGACCACTCTGATGTGGGGTGCTCATCCAGTCCTCTGCCTATCTCATGTCTCTCTATGTATGTATGTTTCTATTTATGCATCTATCTATGTATATATCTATCATATCTCTATCATATGATAAATCCCCCATAGACGCTACACTTTTGATTTTCTTCCATTTTTCAATAGATTAACCCAAAAATCTAAGATTTTTTTCAATGAACACACAGGACCGCATTATCATTGACACTATTGGAGCACCAGTACTGGGCCCCTCAATCCGGATTATATCCTCAGGGGCCCCCAGCCTAGAACTCCAATAGCGCCAATGATCAGGGTTGGGCTGGAGCATTTAAATTACTGGAGTATATTAAATGGGGGGCCAGTATATTAAACAATTAACAGGGGGATCAGTATATAAAATAGTTCACATGAGGAGGCAGCATATTAAATAATTGATTGGGAGGGGGCAGTATATTAAATAATTCATTGCGGGCCAGTATATAAAATAGTTTGCTGGGGAGGGGGCAGTATATTAAATAATTAATTGAGAGGCTCAGTTTATACAAATAATAGGGGGCCCAGTTTAGTAAATTACTAAATGGGGTGGGGCAGTATATTTAATACTTAATTGAGGGGCCCAGTATATATAAAACATGAGGTGGTCCAATATATTAAATAATTAATTGTGGGGGCAGTATATTAAATTATTCATTGAGAGACAGATTAAGGGTCCCAGCGGTATGGAGCACCTCTTTTAGGATGCCCCCACCCCCAGCTCGACAGCCGATGTGGGATTCTCCCACAACAATATAAGTAAAAGATACCACATACTTATACTGTTTCAAATATCAGCGCAACCAATAGAGATAATAGAAACAGTAGTATCTTTAGATTCATTCATACCTTTACTAAACCAATTTTGATCAACTTTATGTGACAGAGATGTGATGCACTGCATGAGGCAAAAGTTGGTCACTTCTGTGCCCTAAGATCCTCCCGATACAGTAAAACTGCACATTATAGAGAGGCCTATTATTGTAATACCCTAAGGCACTTGTACAGTAAATATGTGTCTGATGAACATTTTGATATCACACCTGGGGGGGGGGTGTATCTCCGAATAGGCAAAGTAATGCTAACACAAAAAGGCCTTTTGTGTACATAGAAAAAGTCTCAGTTCTTTCTTTTGGTTCAGCGCATGAAAAATAAGAGCACTAGATGGGGGCCTTAGTCTAATATACAGCCATCAGAGAGGAGACTGAGCCATTAGAAGTAATGGAAACTTAGCCATCAGAGAGGAGCCATTAAGTAGGAGACTGGGCCATCAGAGAGGACACTGGGCCATCAGAGAGGAGACTGGGCCATTAGAGAGGAGATTGAGCCATCAGAGAGGAGACTGTGCAATTAGAGAGGAGACCGGGCCATCAGAGAGAAGATTGAGCAGTCAGAGATGAGACTGGGCCATCAGAGATGAGACTGGGCCATCAGAGAGGAGACTGGCCCATCAGAGAGGAGACTGGACCATCAGAGATGAGACTGGGCCATCAGGGAGGAGACTGTGCCATTAAAGAATAGAATGGGCCATCAGAGAGAAGACTGGGCCCTAATAGAGGAGATTGTGCCATCTTAGAGTAGACTGGGCCATCAGAGTAAAGACTGAGCCATCAGAAAAGAGACTGGCCCATCAGAGAAGAAACTGATCCATCCAAGAGGAGACTGAGCCATTAGAGAAGAGACTGGGCCATCAGAGAGGAGACGGAGCCATAAGAGAGAAGATTGAGCCGTCAGAGAGGAGTCTGGGCCATCAGAGATGAGACTGGGCCATCAGAGATGAGACTGGGCCATCAGAGATGAGACTGGGCCATCAGAGATGAGACTGGGCCTTCATATAGGAGACTGGGCAATCAGCGAGGAGACTGGGCAATCAGCGAGGAGACTGGGTCATCATAGAGGAGACTGTGCCATTAGAGAATAGAATGGGCCATCAGAGAGGAGACTGTGCCATCATAGAGTAGACTGGGCCATCAGAGTAAAGACTGAGCCATCAGAAAGGAGACTGGCCCATCAGAGAAGAAACTGATCCATCCAAGAGGAGACTGAGCCATTAAAGAATAGACTGGGCCATCATAGAGGAGACTGGGCAATCAGAGAGGAGACTGGGCCATTAGAAAGGAGACTGGGCCATTAGAAAGGAGACTGGGCCATTAGAAAGGAGACTGGGCCATCAGAGAGGAGACAGAGCCATCAGAGTGGAGGCAGGGCCATCAGAGAAGAGACTGGGCCATCAGAGAGGAAACTGAGCCATCAGAGAGAAGATTGAGTAGTCAGAGAGGAGTCTGGGCCATCAGAGATGAGACTGGGCCATCAGAGATGAGAATGGGCCATCATATAGGAGACTGGGCAATCAGCGAGGAGACTGGGCCATCAGAGAGGAGACTGGGCTATCAGAGAGGAGACTGTGCCATTAGATAATAGAATGGACCATCAGAGAGGAGACTGTGCCATCATTGAGTAGACTGGGCAAGCAGAGAGGAGACTGGGCCATCAGAGAGGAGACTGGGCCATCATAGAGTAGACCGGGCAATCAGAGAGGAGACTAGGCCATCAAAGATGCGACTGAGCCATTAGAAAGGAGACTGAGCCATTATAGAAGAGACTGAGCCATCAGAGAGGAGGATGGGCCACCTGAAAGGAGATTGAGCCATCAGAGAGGACTCAGAGACTGGGTCATCAGAGATGAGACTGATCCATCAGATAAGAGACTGAGCCATCAGAGAGGAGACTGAGCCATTAGAGAATAGAACGGGCCATCAGAGAGGAGACTGTGCCATCATAGAGTAGACTGGGCCATCAGAGTAAAGACTGAGCCATCAGAAAGGAGACTGGCCCATCAGAGAAGAAACTGATCCATCCAAGAGGAGACTGAGCCATTAGAGAAGAGACTGGGCTATCAAAGAGGAGACTGGGCAATCAGAGAGGAGACTGGGCCATCACAAAGGAGACTGGGCCATCAGAGAGGAGACTGAGCCATCAGAGAGGAGACTGAGCCATCAGAGTGGAGGCTGAGCCATCAGAGAGGAGGCTGAGCCATCAGAGAGGAGACTGAGCCATCAGAGAGAAAATTGAGCAGTCAGAGAGGAGTCTGGGCCATCAGGGATGAGACTGGGCCAACATATAAGAGACTGGGCCATCATATAGGAGACTGGGCAATCAGCGAGGAGACTGGGCCTTTAGAGATGAGACTGAGCCATTATAGAAGAGACTGAGCCATCAGAGAGCAGGCTGGGCCACAAAAAAGAAGATTGAGCCATCAGAGAGGACACAGAGACTGGGTCATCAGAGAGGAGCAAAAGACTGAGCCATCGGAGAGGAGACTGAGCCATTAGAGAATAGAATGGGCCATCAGAGAGAAGACTGGGCCCTCATAGAGGAGACTGTGCCATTAGAGAAGAAACTGATCCATCCAAGAGGAGACTGAGCCATCAGAGATGAGACTGGGCCATCAGAGAGGAGACTGAGCCATCATATAGGAGACTGGGCAATCAGCGAGGAGACTGGGTCATCAGAGAGGAGACTGGGCCATCAGAGAGGAGACTGGGCCATCAGAGAGGAGACTGGGCCATCAGAGAGGAGATTGGGCCATCAGAGAGGAGACTGGGCCATCAGAGAAGAGACTGTGCCATTAGATAATAGAATGGACCATCAGAGAGGAGACTGTGCCATCATAGAGTAGACTGGGCAATCAGAGAGGAGACTGGGCCATCACAGAGGAGACTGGGCCATCATAGAGTAGACCGGGCAATCAGAGAGGAGACTGGGCCATCAGAGATGAGACTGGGCATCAGAGATGAGACTGGGCCATCAGAGATGAGACTGAGCCATTAGAGATGAGACTGAGCCATCAGAGAGGAGGCTGGGCCACCAAAAAGGAGATTGAGCCATCAGAGAGGTGCCAGAGACTGAGCCATCAGAGAGGAGTCAGAGACTGAGCCATCAGAGAGGAGCCAAAGACTGAGCCTTCGGAGAGGAGACTGAGCCATTATAGAAGAGGCTGAGCCATCAGAGAGGAGACTGTGCCATTAGAGAATAGAATGGGCTATCAGAGAGGAGACTGTGCCATCAGAGAAGAAACTGATCCATCCAAGAGGAGACTGAGCCATTAGAGAAGAGACTGGGCCATCAGAGAGGAGACTGAGCCATCAGAGAAGAAGCTGATCCATCCAAGAGGAGATTGAGCCATTAGAGAGGAGACTGAGCCATCAGAGAGAAGATTGAGCAGTCAGAGAGGAGTCTGGGCCATCAGAGATGAGACTGTGCCATCAGAGATGAGACTGTGCCATCAGAGATGAGACTGGGCCATCATATAGGAGACTGGGCCATCATATAGGAGACTGGGCAATCAGCGAGGAGACTGGGCCATCAGAGATGAGACTGGGCATCAGAGATGAGACTGGGCCATCAGAGATGAGACTGATCCATTAGAGATGAGACTGAGCCATCAGAGAGGAGGCTGGGCCACCAAAAAGGAGATTGAGCCATCAGAGAGTGGCCAGAGACTGAGCCATCAGAGGAGACTGGGCCATCAGAGAGGAGACTGGGCCATCAGAGAGGAGACTGGGCCATCAGAGATGAGACTGAGCCATTAGAAAGGAGACTGAGCCATTATAGAAGAGACTGAGCCATCAGAGAGGAGGCTGGGCCACCTGAAAGGAGATTGAGCCATCAGAGAGGACTCAGAGACTGGGTCATCAGAGAGGAGACTGAGCCATCAGAGAACAGATTGAGCCATCAGAGGAGACTGATCCATCAGAGAGGACTCAGAGACTGGGTCATCAGAGATGAGACTGAGCCATCAGATAAGAGACTGAGCCATCAGAGAGGGGATTGAGCCATCAGAGAAGAGACTGAGACATTAGAGATGAGACTGAGCCATCAGAGAGGAGGCTGGGCCACCAAAAAGGAGATTGAGCCATCAGAGAGGTGCCAGAGACTGAGCCATCAGAGAGGAGTCAGAGACTGAGCCATCAGAGGAGACTAGGCCATCAGAGAGGAGGCTGGGCCACCAAAAAGGAGATTGAGCCATCAGAGAGTGGCCAGAGACTGAGCCATCAGAGGAGACTGGGCCATCAGAGAGGAGACTGGGCCATCAGAGAGGAGACTGGGCCATCAGAGATGAGACTGAGCCATTAGAAAGGAGACTGAGCCATTATAGAAGAGACTGAGCCATCAGAGAGGAGGCTGGGCCACCTGAAAGGAGATTGAGCCATCAGAGAGGACTCAGAGACTGGGCCATCAGAGATGAGACTGTGCCATCAGAGATGAGACTGGGCCATCATATAGGAGACTGGGCCATCATATAGGAGACTGGGCAATCAGCGAGGAGACTGGGCCATCAGAGATGAGACTGGGCATCAGAGATGAGACTGGGCCATCAGAGATGAGACTGATCCATTAGAGATGAGACTGAGCCATCAGAGAGGAGGCTGGGCCACCAAAAAGGAGATTGAGCCATCAGAGAGTGGCCAGAGACTGAGCCATCAGAGGAGACTGGGCCATCAGAGAGGAGACTGGGCCATCAGAGAGGAGACTGGGCCATCAGAGATGAGACTGAGCCATTAGAAAGGAGACTGAGCCATTATAGAAGAGACTGAGCCATCAGAGAGGAGGCTGGGCCACCTGAAAGGAGATTGAGCCATCAGAGAGGACTCAGAGACTGGGTCATCAGAGAGGAGACTGAGCCATCAGAGAACAGATTGAGCCATCAGAGGAGACTGATCCATCAGAGAGGACTCAGAGACTGGGTCATCAGAGATGAGACTGAGCCATCAGATAAGAGACTGAGCCATCAGAGAGGGGATTGAGCCATCAGAGAAGAGACTGAGACATTAGAGATGAGACTGAGCCATCAGAGAGGAGGCTGGGCCACCAAAAAGGAGATTGAGCCATCAGAGAGGTGCCAGAGACTGAGCCATCAGAGAGGAGTCAGAGACTGAGCCATCAGAGGAGACTAGGCCATCAGAGAGGAGGCTGGGCCACCAAAAAGGAGATTGAGCCATCAGAGAGTGGCCAGAGACTGAGCCATCAGAGGAGACTGGGCCATCAGAGAGGAGACTGGGCCATCAGAGAGGAGACTGGGCCATCAGAGATGAGACTGAGCCATTAGAAAGGAGACTGAGCCATTATAGAAGAGACTGAGCCATCAGAGAGGAGGCTGGGCCACCTGAAAGGAGATTGAGCCATCAGAGAGGACTCAGAGACTGGGTCATCAGAGAGGAGACTGAGCCATCAGAGAACAGATTGAGCCATCAGAGGAGACTGATCCATCAGAGAGGACTCAGAGACTGGGTCATCAGAGATGAGACTGAGCCATCAGATAAGAGACTGAGCCATCAGAGAGGGGATTGAGCCATCAGAGAAGAGACTGAGACATTAGAGATGAGACTGAGCCATCAGAGAGGAGGCTGGGCCACCAAAAAGGAGATTGAGCCATCAGAGAGGTGCCAGAGACTGAGCCATCAGAGAGGAGTCAGAGACTGAGCCATCAGAGGAGACTAGGCCATCAGAGAGGAGACTGGGCCATCAGAGAGGAGACTGGGCCATCAGAGATGAGACTGAGCCATTAGAAAGGAGACTGAGCCATTAGAAAGGAGACTGAGCCATTATAGAAGAGACTGAGCCATCAGAGAGGAGGCTGGGCCACCTGAAAAGATATTGAGCCATCAGAGAGGACTCAGAAACTGGGTCATCAGAGAGGAGACTTAGCCATCAGAGAACAGACTGAGCCATCAGAGGAGACTGATCCATCAGAGAGGACTCAGAGACTGGGTCATCAGAGATGAGACTGAGCCATCAGATAAGAGACAGAGCCATCAGAGAGGAGACTGAGCCATCAGAGAACAGACTGAGCCATCAGAGGAGACTGATCCATCAGAGAGGACTCAGAGACTGGGTCATCAGAGATGAGACTGAGCCATCAGATAAGAGACTGAGCCATCAGAGAGGGGATTGAGCCATCAGAGAAGAGACTGAGCCATCAGAGAGGAGACTGAGCCATTAGGGGAGATGGAGACTGATCCATCGTAGACGAGCTCGTAATAACCTATATGTAGGATTTCATCCAGCTTACAACTTCATGAAATTTAATAAAGTTGTTAAGATATGAGAACCCAGAGAACTAAGGGGATTTTTTCTATTTTAAGACATCCTCATACAAGTCTTCATTATCTGATATTTTTTATACCTTATTAAAAGTTTAACTTAGAAAGTTTCTCTGGAAGGTAACGTGTCGTCCTTTCAGGAGCGGCTGAGCCTCTATTCTTCCAATAAATAAAAGAAATTGAAATTGTTTTTTTTTTACTTATTTTGTGCTTTTGTTCCTTTTGCTGCTGAAGTGAATCTCCTTGTGTTCTATTCACTGACTGCAATCACCCTGGATATTATTCTACTTTATCAGTTGATCCTCATCTACATTCAGTCATTCAGTGGATCGGCACCTGGGAATGTGTGACTTCTATCTATCATTGTAGCATTGTATATAGTAGGGGGTGTAGCGGCTGATGCTCTCAGCTGGGGTAATGGCTTTGTCTCTTTGTCAAGTGAGATGATAGTTTATATTCATGAGCAGGATGGATGTGTACCAGGATAAAGGTACAAGTAATGAGGGGATTTGTCACAATTCTCTGTATTGAAGAATAGGGTGGTGGTGGGGGGCAAGGCGTACAACTTTTTATTATAGAAGGAAAGATGAGATTACTAAATCATATAGAAAGGAGATGGGTTAAAATAAGTCATTCAGGTATAAACCCGGTGTAAGACAGAAAAAAACAAACAAAATCTGGAATGAAATTAAGCTTGGGACCAGGGCCGCTTTACCCTATTCTCCATATATGGCACAGAAATGTACTACTACCCTTATCATGTATATCCTTCTACCTATATATGAGCACAGTATAGTACTACTACTCCTATTCTGTATATGGACTACTCCTTTCCTGTATATATGGACACAGCACAGTACTACTACTTTTATCCTATATATATGGACACAGCACAGTAATACTACTACCCTATATATTTATATGAGCACGACAGCGTACTACTACTCCTATCCTGTATATACGGGCACAGCACAGTACTACTACTCCTATCCTGTATATAAGAGCACAGCACCGTACTACTACTCCTGTCCTGTATATATGGGTACAGCACAGTACTACTACTCCTATCCTGTATATATGGGCACAGCACAGTACTACTACCCCCATCCTGTATATATGGGTACAGCACAGTACTACTACTCCTATCATATTTATATGAGCACAGCACAGTACTACTACTCCTATCCTCTATATATGAGAACAGCACAGTACTACTACTCCTATCCTCTATATATGAGCACAGCACAGTAATACTGTACTTCTCCTATCCTGTATATATAAGCACAGCACAGTACTACTACTCCTATCCAGTATATATGAGCACAGCACAGTACTACTACTCCTATACTGTAATAATAGTAACAGTCATATGGAACAGTAGGAGTGAGGTCCTTGCTCCCAAGAGCTTACACTCTGTGAGACTGTAAATATTAGCATAGTACAGTACTATTACTCCTATACTTTTTATATTAACATACCACAGTACTACTACTCCTATCTTGTATACATGAAAACAGCACAGTACTTCTCCATATATTCTGTATATATAGACACAATACAGTACTACTACTCTTATCCTGTACATATGGACACAGTACAGTACTACTACTCCTATCCTGTATATATGGGCACAGTACAGTACTGATACCACTATCCAGTATTTATGGACACAGCTCAGTACTGTCTCCGGTGTTCCCGCAACGCATATCTACTAGTACTACTACTTCCCTGTACAGGCGGTCCCCTAATTAAGGACACCCGACTTACAGACAACCCCTAGTTAAAGACGGACCATTATGCCCTTGTGACCTCTGGTGAAGGTCTCTAGATGTTACTATAGTCCCAGACTGCAATGATCAGCTGTAAGGTGTGTGTAATGAAGCTTTATTGGTAATCCTTGGTCCCATTACAGCAAAAAAAATTTGAAACTACATTTGTCACCGGAGATAAAAAAAAAATGTTGACTGAAGCTACAATTGTAAAATATACAGTTTCGACTTACATACAAATTCAACTTAAAGGGGTATTCCCATCTGGGCATTCACATTTAATTGAATTCATTTGCCATATGTAAACATTGCTTCAATTGGATGTTATTAAAAAAAATGTTCCTGTGTGAAGATAATTTCTCATAAATGTAGCCATGTTGTCCCACGAGATGGCTTCCTCGGATACGACCACTTCACATTTTAGCAGCGGTGGCCAGACATGGATTATTCAGTCCTGCCTGACCCCCTGGTTTCTGCAATCATTACCACTGGACGGCTGTGTGACATGTAGTAACTCCTGGACATTTCATATACAAAAACCTTTTGTTTCTTTGTACAATCCCTCCAGCAATGGTGGCCGTAACTAAGGACACAGTCTTGTTTCTAAGGGCCATAACACTACATTTATGAGAAGTTATCTTCGCACAAGAACATTTTTTTTTAATAACATCCAATTGAAGAAATGTTTACATATGGCAGATTAATGAAACTGAATGTGAATGCCCAGACAAGAATACCCCTTTAAGAACAAACCTATGGAGCCCATCTTGTACATAACCTGGGGTCTGCCTGTATATATGGGCATAGCACAGTACTATTTATCCTTCCCTGTATATATAGGCACAGCACAGTACTACTACTCCTATCCTGTATATATGGGCATAGCACAGTACTATTTATCCTTCCCTGTATATATAGGCACAGCACAGTACTACTACTCCTATCCTGTATATATGGGCATAGCACAGTACTATTTATCCTTCCCTGTATATATAGGCACAGCACAGTGCTACTACTCCTATCTTGTATATATGAGCACAGCACAGTACTACTACTCCTATCCTGTATATATGGGCACAGCACAGTACTACTACTCCTATCCTGTATATGCGGGCACAGTACAGTACTACTACTCCTATCCTGTATATATGGGCACAGCACAGTACTACTACTCCTATCCTGTATATATGGGCACAGCAAAGTACTACTACTCATATCCTGTATATGTGGGCACAGCACAGTACTACTACTCCTATCCTGTATATAGGCACTGCACAGTACTACTACTCCTATCCTGTATACATAGGTACAGCACAGTGCTACTTCTCCTTCCCTGTATATATGAGCACAGCACAGTACTACTACTCCTATCCTGTATATATGGGCACAGCAAAGTACTACTACTCATATCCTGTATATGTGGTCACAGCACAGTACTACTACTCCTATCCTGTATATATAGGCACTGCACAGTACTACTACTCCTATCCTGTATACATAGGTACAGCACAGTACTACTTCTCCTTCCCTGTATATATGAGCACAGCACAGTACTACTACTCCCATCCTGTATATATGGTCACAGCACAGTACCACTACTCCTATCCTGTATATATGGGCACAGCAAAGTACTACTACTCATATCCTGTATATGTGGTCACAGCACAGTACTACTACTCCTATCCTGTATATATAGGCACTGCACAGTACTACTACTCCTATCCTGTATACATAGGTACAGCACAGTACTACTTCTCCTTCCCTGTATATATGAGCACAGCACAGTACTACTACTCCCATCCTGTATATATGGTCACAGCACAGTACCACTACTCCTATCCTGTATATATGGACACAGCTCAGTACTACTACTCCTTCCCTGTATATATGAGCACAGCACAGTACTACTACTCCCATCCTGTATACATACCTCCCAACTTTTGGACAAGAGAAAGAGGGACATAAGCCCCTCCCCCTTTTTCTAAACCACGCCCATTGACCCACCCACAAGCATAGTATAATATCAACCTTGACGGTCCCCACATAGTACAGAGCCCCTTACTTTGGCCACTCCCCCACCCCCATGGACCCGTATAATATCCCATAAAGCAAATCTGCAACATATAAAACCCATCTTTAATTTTATCCTCCCTTGACATTTTGTTTTCCACTTTTATTTATCTCCCCAAACTTACACATAATATTACCTGTACCCCTACCCCCACCCCTCCTCACATGGTGTGGTCCCTGTTCTCTATCCTCCTCATAATCTATCCTCCTGTCCTCCAGTTTCCTCCTGTAGCCTCCAGTCTTCCTCCTGTAGCCCCCTGTCCTCCAGCCTCCTCCTGTAGCCCCCTGTCCTCCAGCCTCCTCCTGTAGCCCCCTGTCCTCCAGCCTCCTCCTGTAGCCTCCAGCCCCCTGTCCTCCAGCCTCCTCCTGTAGCCTCCAGCCCCCTGTCCTCCAGCCTCCTCCTGTAGCCTCCAGCCTCCTCCTGTAGCCTCCTGTCCTCCAGCCTCCTCCTTCAGCATCCTCCACCTGTCCTCCAGTCCCACAGTCCCCTCTAGAATCCTCCTGTCCTCCGACCTCCCCCTCAAGCATCCTCCTGTCCTTCAGCCTCCTCCTCCTGTCCCCCAGCCTCCTCCTCCTGTCCCCCAGCCTCCTCCTCCTGTCCCGCAGCAGCCTCCACCTGTCTCCCAGCCTCCTCCTCCTGCCCTTTAGCCTCCTTCTGTCTCCCAGCCTACTCAAGCATCCTCCTGTCCTCAGCCTCCACCTGTCCTCCAGCATCCTCCTCCTGTCCCCAGCCTCCTCCTCCTGTCCCCAGCCTCCTCCTCCTGTCCCCAGCCTCCTCCTCCTGTTCTCCAGCATCCTCCTACTGTCCTCCAGCCTCCTCCTACTGTCCTCCAGCATCCTCCTCCTGTCCTCCAGCATCCTCCTCCTGTTCCCCAGCAGCCTCCTCCTGTCCCCCTGCAGCCTCCTCCTGTCCCCCTGCAGCCTCCTCCTGTCCCCCTGCAGCCTCCTCCTGCCCACCAGCAGCCTCCTCCTGCCCACCAGCAGCCTCCTCCTGCCCACCAGCAGCCTCCTCCTGTCCCCCTGCAGCCTCCTCCTGCCCACCAGCAGCCTCCTCCTGTAGCTTCCAGCCCCCCCCCTGTCCTGCTCCTGTGCCCCAGCCCTCCCTGTCCTCCTGTAGCCTCCAGCCCCCTCCTGTAGCCTCCAGCCCCCCCTGTCCTCCTCCAGCCTCCTCCTTCAGCATCCTCCACCTGTCCTTCAGTCCCACAGTCCCCTCCAGAATCCTCCTGTCCTCCGACCTCCCCCTCAAGCATCCTCCTGTCCTTCAGCCTCCTCCTGCCCCCCAGCCTCCTCCTCCTGTCCCCCAGCCTCCTCCTGTCCCGCAGCAGCCACCACCTGTCCCCCAGCCTCCTCCTCCTGCCCTTTAGCCTCCTTCTGTCCCCCAGCCTACTCAAGCATCCTCCTGTCCTCAGCCTCCACCTGTCCTCCAGCATCCTCCTCCTGTCCTCCAGCCTCCTCCTCCTGTCCTCCAGCCTCCTCCTCCTGTCCTCCAGCCTCCTCCTCCTGTCCCGCAGCAGCCTCCTCCTGCCCACCAGCAGCCTCCTCCTGCCCACCAGCAGCCTCCTCCTGCCCACCAGCAGCCTCCAGCCCCCCCTGTCCTGCTCCTGTGCCCCAGCCCTCCCTGTCCTCCTGTAGCCTCCAGCCCCCCCTGTCCTCCTGTAGTCTCCAGCCCCCCCTGTCCTCCTGTAGCCTCCTGTCCTCCAGCCTCCTCCTTCAGCATCCTCCACCTGTCCTCCAGTCCTACAGTCCCCTCCAGAATCCTCCTGTCCTCCAACCTCCCCCTCAATCATCCTCCTGTCCTTCAGTCTCCTCCTCCTGTCCCCCAGCCTCCTTCTGTAGCCCCCTGTCCTCCAGCCTCCTCCTCCTGTCCTCCAGCCTTCATCTGTCCCCCAGCAGTCTCCACCTGTCCTCCAGCCTCCTCAAGCATCCTCCTGTCCTCCAGCCTTCTGTCCTTCAGCCTCCTCCTCCTGTCCTTCAGCCTCCTCCTTCTGTCCTCCAGCCTACTCCTCCTGTCCTCCAGCCTACTCCTCCTGTCCTCCAGCCTACTCCTCCTGTCCTCCAGCCTACTCCTCCTGTCCCCCAGTCTCCTCATCCTGTCCCACAGCAGCCTCCACCTGTCCCCCAGCAGCCTCCTCCTGAAGCCTCCTCCTGTCCCCCAGCCTCCTCCTCCTGTCCCCCAGCCGCCTCCTCCTGTGCTCCTGTAGCCTCCTCCTCCTGCAGCCTCCTCCTCCTGTCCTCCTGCAGCCTCCTCCTGAAGCCTCCTCCTGTCCCCCAGCCTCCTCCTCCTGTCCCCCAGCCGCCTCCTCCTGTGCTCCTGTAGCCTCCTCCTCCTGTCCTCCTGCAGCCTCCTCCTCCTGTCCTCCTGCAGCCTCCTCCTGAAGCCTCCTCCTGTCCCCCAGCAGCCTCCTCCTGTCCCCCAGCCTCCTCTTCCTGTCCTCCTGCAGCCTCCTCCCGCCTCCACCTGTCCCCCAGCAGCCTCCTCCTGTCCCCCAGCCTCCTCCTGTCCCCCAGCCTCCTCCTCCTGTCCTCCTGCAGCCTCCTCCCGCCTCCACCTGTCCCCCAGCAGCCTCCACCTGTCCCCCAGCAGCCTCCACCTCCTGCCCTCCAGCCTTCTTCTGTCCCCCAGCCTACTCAAGCATCCTCCTGTCCTCAGCCTCCACCTGTCCTCCAGCCTCCTCCTCCTGTACTCCAGCATCCTCCTCCTGTCCTCCAGCATCCTCCTCCTGTCCCCCAGCAGCCTCCTCCTGTCCCCCAGCAGCCTCCTCCTGTCCCCCAGCAGCCTCCTCTTGTTCCCCAGCAGCCTTCTCCTGTCCCCCACGAGCCTCCTCCTGCCCACCAGCACCCTGCTCCTGTCCTTGTGTAGCCTCCAGCCCCCCCTGTCCTGCAGCCTCCAGCCCCCCTGTCCTCCTGTAGCTTCCAGCACCCCCTGTCCTCCTCCAGTAGCCTCCAGCCCCCCTGTAGCCTCCAGCACCCCCCTGTCCTCTTCCTGTGCCCCAGCTCCCCCTTTCCTCCTCCTGTAGCCTCCAGCCTCCAGCCCCCATCCCCCCCCCCCCCGTAGCCTCCAGCACCCCCCCTGTCCTCTTCCTGTGCCCCAGACCCTCTTTCCTCCTCCAGTAGCCTCCAGCCCACCCTGTAGCCTTCAGCACCCCCCCTGTCCTCCTCCTGTGCCCCAGCCCCCCTGTCATTTCTGTAGCCTCCATCCTCCTCCTGGCTCCTCTCCCTGTGGCCCCCCTGTCCCCTCAGTCTCTTACCTTCTGTCATTCCATCTTCTTCCCTGGACGCGCGGAGGGGGCGTGGCCAACCGGGGGCGGAGCTCGCTCCTCACATGATTGGTGCAGACATCATGTGAGGAGGGAGCAGGGGCTGGTCCCGCCTCCTCCCGGCCCCCATGCCCTGGCTGCTCTGCAGCTCTAAACTACAGGGGCTGGAGGAGGCGGGACAAAGCGGAAAAAGTGGGCGGGGCCCGGGACATTCTCTCCCCCTTCCGTGGAAGCGTGACAGAGCCCATAAAACGGGACTGTCACGCTGAAAGCGGGACGGTTGGGAGGTATGCTGTATATATGGTCACAGCACAGTACTACCACTCATATCCTTTATATATGGACACAGCTCAGTACTACTACTCCTTCCATGTATATATGGGCACAGCAAAGTACTACTACTCATATCCTGTATATATAGGCACTGCACAGTACTACTACTCCTATCCTGTATACATAGGTACAGCACAGTACTACTTCTCCTTCCCTGTATATATGAGCACAGCACAGTACTACTACTCCCATCCTGTATATATGGTCACAGCACAGTACCACTACTCCTATCCTGTATATATGGACACAGCTCAGTACTACTACTCCTTCCCTGTATATATGAGCACAGCACAGTACTACTACTCCCATCCTGTATATATGGTCACAGCACAGTACTACCACTCATATCCTTTATATATGGACACAGCTCAGTACTACTACTCCTTCCATGTATATATGGGCACAGCAAAGTACTACTACTCATATCCTGTATATATAGGCATAGCACAGTACTACTACTCCTATCCTGTATACACCCACTGGCCACTTTATTGGGTACACCATGCTAGTAACGGGTTGGACCCCCTTTTGCCTTCAGAACTGCCTCAATTCTTCGTGGCATAGATACAACAAGGTGCTGGATGGCATCACACAGTTGCCGCAGATTTGTCGGCTGCACATCCATGATGCGAATCTCCCGTTCCACCACATCCCAAAGATGCTCTATTGGATTGAGATCTGGTGACTGTGGAGGCCATTTGAGTACAGTGACCTCATTGTCATGTTCAAGAAACCAGTCTGAGATGATTCCAGCTTTATGACATGGCGCATTATCCTGCTGAAAGTAGCCATCAGATGTTACAGGGTACATTGTGGTCATAAAGGGATGAACATGGTCAGCAACAATACTCAGGTAGGCTGTGGCGTTGCAACGATGCTCAATTGGTACCAAGGGGCCCAAAGAGTGCCAAGAAAATATTCCCCACACCATGACACCACCACCACCAGCCTGAACCGTTGATACAAGGCAGGATGGATCCATGCTTTCATGTTGTTGACACCAAATTCTGACCCTACCATCCAAATGTCGCAGCAGAAATCGAGACTCATCAGACCAGGCAACGTTTTTCCAATCTTCTACTGTCCAATTTCGATGAGCTTGTGCAAATTGTAACCTCAGTTTCCTGTAGCTGAAAGGAGTGGCACCCGGTGTGGTCTTCTGCTGCTGTAGCCCATCTGCCTCAAAGTTGGACGTACTGTGCGTTCAGAGATGTTCTTCTGCCTACCTTGGTTGTAACGGGTGGCGATTTAAGTCACTGTTGCCTTTCTATCAGCTCGAACCAGTCTGCCCATTCTCCTCTGACCTCTGGCATCAACAAGGCATTTCCGCCCACAGAACTGCCGCTCAATGGATGTTTTTTCTTTTTCGGACCATTCTCTGTAAACCCTAGAGATGGTTGTGCGTGAAAATCCCAGTAGATCAGCAGTTTCTGAAATACTCAGACCAGCCCTTCTGGCACCAACAACCATGCCACGTTCAAAGGCATCAAATCACCTTTCTTCCCCATACTGATGCTCGATTTGAACTGCAGGAGATTGTCTTGACCATGTCTACATGCCTAAATGCACTGAGTTGCCGCCATGTGATTGGCTGATTAGAAATTAAGTGTTAACGAGCAGTTGGACAGTTGTACCTAATAAAGTGGCTGGTGAGTGTATATGTGCACAGCACAGTACTACTACTACTCCTGTCCTGTATATATGAGCACAGCACAGTACTACTACTCCTATCCTGTATATATTGGCACACCACAGTACTACTACTTTCCTGTATATATTGGCACTGCTCAGTACTACTACTGCTAGTAGTGAATACCTGGCACTGTAGCATCTCCCTTGCTGTATGTTGGTCAGATGCAGCCCCTGTTATCCCCTTCCATTCACCAAATCCAATGGAGCAGATTTATACACAGTTTTCTGGGGTACAAGAAATGAAAAAAAAAATGCAGTTTTGGGTGTACAGTCTGGAATATACATCTTATTAGGTATTTACCATCAGTGGGGTAACTAGAAGCTGATGGGCCCCAGTGCAAAGTCTGTGCCAGGCCCTGACTATAATGTATGGTATATAGTACTAGTCTGCTCATATGGGAAAGTGACACCATATGGGCCCCCTAAACCTCTTGGGCCCGGTTGCGATTGCACCCTCTGCACCCCCTCAAGTTACGCGCCTGTTTACCATGTACAAACCCCTTTCCCCCATATACCATAGGCTACAGTTGCCTCCGCCTGGTGGACACTTCTTGTGTCGCAGGATGCAGCTCCTGATAGATCCCCCCAATGTGTCCTTCAGTTGAATTGGTTTTAGATGCACCCGTGATGTCAGCAGAATCTGACATGTAATAATTAGAATAACAATTGCAAAATCTGCAACATATTATAAAAGAATCGCGTTGCAATGTGTTTGTTGTTCTATATATTTTTTAACCTACGGATCTGCTTTGCATCATATCTGCATTCAGGATCGATAACGTTACGCATTTCTCCTGTTTCGTATTCAGCGCGGTTTTATGAAATATTGAAGTGTATCCTCTGGTGAATCCTTTCACATAGTAGATGTGTGTATCCTGGAGCCACATAACAGAGACATCACACCCACCATCAGATCCAGCAGCTGCATCCCCCTTGTTACCGCCTGCCCACCACGACGGGAAACCGTAACTGCGCAGATCCTGATCCGGGGAGAAATAAAACGGCTGAGAACATTACGTACAGATGTGTGGAGCGAGCGTCTCAGTCCTGGATCAATAAACCATGAATGTTTAGTCTGCTGCATAGCTTATACTTTATGAATATCACATGTCCTTCCGAAAACATTACAGAGACTTTGGCGCAAGTTCATGCTGTAAGTCCAATGTGAATCCAAAAACTGTGCAGTCATGTGATGGGTTTATGTCCAATATGGACAATGGCAATAGTATAGGCACAAATAGTTAATATGAAGTTTCTATCTCACCCCAAGTGCTTTATTACCATCAGTACAGGTCACTACCTCTCTTTAATATCCTATATGATCCTGCTGAGTGAGAGAAGAGAGACACAGGCACAGACAGAGGCTGCTGGAGATAATAGGAAGTTTCTATCTTACCCCAAGTGCTTCATTCCTATCAGTACAGGTCAGTTCTTCTCTATAATGTCCTATGAGACCATTCTGATTCTTTTGAGTGGTAGAGGAGGGACACAGATACAGTCTGAGGCTGCTGCAAAGAGTAGCAAGCTTCTATCCAACCCCAAGTTCTTTATTCCTATCAGTACAGGTCAGTTCTTCTCTATAATGTATTATATGATACTGCTTATGCTTTTGAATGATAGAGAAGAGGCACGGACACATATACAAACTTCTGGAGATGATAAAAAGCTTCTATCAAACCCCAAGTGGTTTATTCCCATCAATACAGTTTTGTACTTGTCTATAATCTCTTATATGATTCTGTTGATGCTTTTAAGTGATGGAAGAGAGATATGGAAAGAGGTGCAAAAAGATGCTGCTGGAGATAATAGGAGGTTTCTATCTTACCCCAAGTGCTTTATTTTTATCAGTACAGGTCATTACTTTTTTATAATGTCCTACATGATTCTCTCGATGGTCACATTTGTGTTCAGACCTTAATGTTTGAGATTGGGCATGAGAAACACGTGTTATGTTAGCAAACAATGTAAAACTTAGGGTGCTTGTTCCCGATCCCAGGTCTAAATTCAGAGGTGAAGGGGAGAAGCTAAATTGCCAGCGCAATTCAAGAGCACTGTGTGAACACAGCTCAGGCTTCAAAGCAAATTTATAATGCCTTTTACGCCAATTTTCGCCCATACACGTCATGAAAAAGTAGCTATTTTGCTACTTTTTGAGACTTTTACACCCTGTGGACAGGGGCGACCGTTATTGCCCCTGTGATAGACATGAATCTCTTCTGGAGCAGTGTATGCAGAATATATAGACTACATATAGATTACATCAGTGGATGACCAGACTATGGAGATTTTCCGTCTGGGGAAGATGTAATTGTAGCAATATAAGTTGGCACTCAGCTTTCCTAGTATCAGAAATCACAAAGACTACTTTGCCTTATACACTGCCATACTACCCAGTCCTGCAGCAGCGGACTCCCCCCTCCACTCATCTAATTACCTCTCCATTATTTGCATCACGTTGCTACATTTCTGTTACTTTCCTTAATTACAGAGAACCCGTTAGTTAAACTTCTAAACAAGTCTTAAGTTCTTGAACTCGCTGGCCCCCACACCCGACTTCTCCTGACGGGACCTAATGAGCTGAGCAGGAATAAACCAATGCGCCGAACAACTTCATCGCCAGTTTATTGGACGCGTTAATTAAGCTACATTAAGCTGGAGGGAAAGTGAGCGCAGCTGAGAAGGCAGCGGCGGTGCGGAGTTCACAGCGTCGGTACCCCACCACTCGCTCGCCTCATTAGCATTCTCCCCATTTGTTTTGATCATTACTCCTGCTTCCCGGGAGAGCGCCACAAAGTCACCTGATCGCAACCTGCCGGATCCCCCCCCCCCCAGAATTTCACCGCCTTTTGCTATTGTCAACGCACAACAAAACCCGTAGACGTTCCCGTTTCCCGTGCGCTGGAGATTAAATCTCGCATTTAGGTAAAGTTAATTAAGAAGAAAGTGGAGCGAGTCATTAATCTGCGTTAGCGAGATTCTGGTTTTATGCAAATATTTATTCAGCCGCGGGTAATTCTATTATTATGGATCAGGCAGAGACGCCTTTTATATCACAAAGAGGAAATTATGAAGAAATTGGATTATTTTATGGGATTAATAACCAGACTAGTCATTAGACTAACGATAAAGGGCCCATATGATGCCAGGATCCTTCAAATACGCAATAGGAGGAAGAAGTGGCCCCTACAAATCATAACCAAAATCATGGCGCCATATCACAGTAATTGACATCCAGAATGGTGGCTCAGTGGTTAGCATTACAGCCTTGCAGCACTGGGCACATGGATTCAAGTCCCAGGGTCAACATCTACAAAGAGTTTGTATGTTCTCTTCGTGTTTGCGTGGGTTTCCACTGGGTCCTCTGGTTTCCTCCCATACTCCAAAACATACTGTTAGGTCTAATAGATTGTGAGCCCCACTGGGACAGGGACCGATCTTTATATAAAAAAAAGAATTATTATTATTAGGATCCTCAAGTCTTAAAGATACAGGGGCACATTTACTTACCTGTTCACGTGGCGATCCCCAATCCGGAATGTCCGACGAACATGCACTGTGCCGCGATTCACTACGAGCATGCGTCCGATATCCTGCATGTGTCGCTTCCCTGCTCAGGTCCGCCTGAGCATGTAAGTGCTTTGCTTGCGACACAATTTTAAAGTTAAATCCTGCGGTTTGTCCAAATCCGTCAGATCATCCGACGACCTGCCCCCCTGATTTGTGTTGCATGAAAGCCGCCACTATTGCGCCAAAATCCGTGTGACACAATGTCCTTCTAAATCCCTGTCCCAGCGGCGTGATCACCGAAAAGTCGGAAAACCCAACGGAAATGCAGCCACAGGACCCTTAAATAAGTAAATAAGCCCCACAAAGTGCTTTTCTACGTCCTGAGGACCCATCATGCATTATGCATACATACCACTGTAATTCTTTGTTTCCCCTGCGGGGGAGCTGAAGATTTTAGATGATCGCCGGTGATCTCAGTACAAGAAGATACTTTTTGCTCATCCTCTTATAACATATATAGATTGTTCAAAGCAGAGAACCCCTTTAAAAAGTCCAGGTCACTACAAACTGCTCCCCTGCCCCCCCCCTAACCTTAAAAAAAAACCCTCACTTCAAGGCAATCTCACAATGTAAGTGCTGATTATTAACAATCCTGAAAGCTGCGCAGCTTGAGTAAATGTGGAGAAATCTGTAATTATGTGAGGATTGTCATATATTCTGCATCGCTGCGGGACTGTAGATCCCTGGACGCCAGATCTGCATAAAATGAAGTCTGGAATGCGAGAAATTCACACGAGAAATTTACAGAAACGTCACATTCTATTACAAGATTTACTACCCTCTAATATTCTAAAATTGCAATTGTGGGACTCTACTCACATCCTAAGCTGCGTTTAATTAGAGTACATGACCTTTCATCTAACATTTCTGTAGAGCTGCATTCAGATTGCTGCTACTGGTCTGACTTGCAGTTAGTTTGTTTTCATGTTGCCTAAGGGCGATGTCACATTTGGCGTTTTGAACGCGTTTTTTGACGGACTGCTTAAAAACGGGTCAAAAACGCATTCAAAACGCCACGTGTGACATCACCCTTAAGGTTCACCAGCAGTATCAGTCATGGCCACACTGTAATAGGTTGCACTGTGGCTGTATAAAATATTAAGATGCTCTTATAGGTGGCGCTATGCGTGGATAAACTGTGAAGGTGCTGCAGTACCAGTCAAAGCCTCGCTCATAAGGATGGCGCTGTTTCTCAATAAACAGTCTGGTCTGCATTACCTGCCATCACCACTCATATATAGGTAGTGCAGCGCCTGATCAAACAATGAAGCTGCTGCAGTTCCAGTTATAACCACGTGCATATAGGTGGCGCTGTGCTTAGATGAAAAATGATGATGCTGTAGTAAAAAATAAGTAGTTATGCAGCATGCATCTTCTCTGCCCCATAATTATTTGCGTGGCTCAGTTTCTATGGATACGGTTTTATTTCGTATTTATTTGCATTGGTGATTGAGTAACCCCGTCCATGTCAGACATACACCCCCCTCCCCCTCCAGGATCTCATGTTCACCACTCATTAATATGAAAAGTCAATAGAAGCTTCCTTATTGCTGCTAATCCCTCATCCGAAGCGTACGACCGCAGGTGATAATTGTACGGAGCCTGTTACACAGCAGACTCCAATTCACAGACTTAAACCTCTTATAATTCTGCCGGGAAACATTCCAAAACTAAGTAATAACTGTCCAAAGATGGAGGAACACCAAAACCTTGCAGGTAGAGGAGGCACAAAACAGGGTTTTAGAGGTGAGAAATCATCCTGCCAGGAGAAGTTCTGTGTCTGTTTGGGTTTTTGTTTGTTTGTTTTTGGGCTGAGAATGAGCTGAGAAGTGTCATTTTGTTCCATTCTGTTTTTGCAAGTCTGAACACCGTTTTACTCCTTTCCTAGCACTCTTGATTGATTTCCACCACACCCATCTGTCTCCTGTGAACTCTGCTTTGGTTAACTTACAGTTAATCTGCTGTGATAGACAGAATGGGGCTCATTTACTAAGGGTCAGAATCGCGCACTTTCGTCTGGTTTCCGATTTGCGCCAGCTTTCACACGACAGAAATCGGGGGCGTGGCCGTCAGACAACCCAACGGATTTGGAAAAACCACAGAATTTAAAAAAGAATTTTTGTCACAAGATAAGCACTCATATGCATCTGGACGAAGAAGGTGAACTCTGGCGGACCTCGGCGCAGCAGCAACACCTGCAGGATATCAGGCGCACTACCTTATTCCGGCAGACCTGAATCCTTGTGGGAGAATGCGCCGCTGGATCGAGGCTGGACCGGGTTAGTAAATGTGCCCCAATCTCTCCTTACTCTCTCCTTATTGCTGCCCTTTCTGATGTCAGAGAACTGATCCCATCATTTTCCAGATCTGTTTGCCTAGTGATTTTGAACTGCATTGTCCTCTACATTCAGAACCATATTTGGTGACTAACCTTCTCTGTTTGTATTGTCTTATCTTTGTCTCTGCGTTTGCACTTTGACTCAAAAAGGGAACATTGAACAGTTGTCTCCTACCCCTTCGGGCAATTAGGGAAGGACACATGGAAAGTGAATATAGTCCCAGGGCCCACTTTCTCTGTCTGTCCGTTCCCTGATCCTAGATCACATTCTACTTTGTAATAGATTTTATACACCAGGTCCTCACAATTTGTAAGATTCCTGTTTGTCATTTTCACTAAACAACACTGCAAGAACTAGCACTGCAGAAGCATCAAATACTATAGTGCTCCACAAAATACTTCCCCAGCTGCACCAAATAATGCAGCCTTTAACAAAATACCCCCAGGAAAACACCTTTCCAAATGCAACAGATGCCATAACAGTAAACAAAATACCCCCACAGAAACATATCATAGTCCTGCAGTAGATTCAAATACCTGAGGCTTCACAAAATGCATTTAAATTCCAACAATTAGAATGCAGGAAAACAGGCTAGAAGCTCTAACCACCAAAGCTCAGCACAAAATAGCTTCCCAGAAATAGCAAATACTACAATGTTGCAAATTATCCATCCCTAGGTACACCAAATTCTTGCACAAAATACCTACCCAAGTTTCACTTACCACCAAACTGCTAAATACTTCCACAAAAGTTCCAAAAACCTCCACACATCTCCACATCATCCATTTCCAACATAGTAACTACCACAGCACCGCGCAAAATATATCCATACAGGTTTCTAACGGCTCACACAGACAACAGGAAGGTACTTGGGAGTACCCGGGAGGAAAGTCTCTATGGGAAGAGTCCGGAAGGAGGAGTCTGTGGACCAGTGGAACCTCTGGACCACCGCAAGAGATGGTATGAGGCCCGCAGTGGCAGCCAAGGTAAAGGATATGTAGGAAACAGTCCGAACCTGAAATGAGAGCAGGAACACAGAGGAACATCGGTAATGCTGGCACAGACTGGACACACCACTGGACTGGAACCCTGGGAAGCACAGCAGGATGCAAGGAGGCTAACTGAAGACTTGACACAGGATGGCAGGAGCACGCAGAGGCCTCTGGAAACGCTGGAAGACAGGGAACCACTGTGGGTAGCGAGGTGTGGAAACCTTGACGTCACATAGAATGCTGAAACAATGCTGAAGATCCGGCCAGGAAGGAAGGGAGGTGCCGGATTATAAAGGGTGAGCCGGATTAGCCAGCGCCAATCAAGAGGATGCTGGACCTTTAAATCTTGAGAAGTCCGCGTGCGCACTCCCTAGCAGCGGGAGCACAGGGACTGCAGGGAAGGAGGAGTGCGGCCTAGACGCCGGGACCCGGAGCACGGACAGGAGCCAGGAGAGGTAAGTGTGGGTAGGGGGACGGGGACCGGCAGACAGGGGAGCACAGGTGCGCTCGCGATCCACAACATGGATTGCGACAGCACCCGTGACAGTGTCAAATACCTCATTGCTGCACAAAATACCTTGATTCCAAACATAACAGCATTTCACAAAATACCTCCCTAAGACCTCTAAGTACTGCAGAGCTGTACTACAAAACCTGCCAAGATGCACTAAATACTGAAGCGATGCACCAAATACCTCAGTGAAAGCACCAAATATTAGCACCTGCACAGAATACCTCCCCAGGAGTGCAAACTCTTACACCACCGCACAAATGACCACCACAGATGCACTGGAAGTCATTGCTTTGCTCGTCTATTCTGGAGGATAGAGTTGGGCAATCTTGGCCGGATGATCCCGGCTTCCTCAGATTAGTCCATTGCCTACAACTTACTCATTTCTCAAAATCAACAGTAGAGAAAACCGCTGCCAGAATCCATTAATAAAGGAGACTATTCTCCATAGATACATATGAAGCTTCCTCCTTCCTGTAGATATTCCTCTTTATCCGCCTGAATAACTTAGCTGAAGTATTTGTTCTATTTCATCAATAACCTTAATATAGAAAGACATTCAGTACATTTGGCTTCATAGACGAGTAAAAGCTGCTTTCTTCTTCTTGAGGGTTTTCATCCAGGATCGGAGCTAATTACCACATTCCCGATTTCCCTCCCTCCGCATATTTTCTGAAAAAAGCTCTTTCGAAAGCATTTCCGCGTAACCTTTTCCTTCGGCATGTAATCATTAATTATATTTTTAATCATCATCTTGAGGTTAATTGCAATTTTTGGTCTTGAAGTACCCAACCACATCATATTAATGACCCCAATTTTCTGGCTCTCGTACAGCGCCCCCCCCTCCCACCGGCCTGCCACTCGTAATGACCTGCTGGAGGGTGGAACATACTCGATCAATAATTTCAAGCTGGAAGCTTTTACATTATCTGCTTACCCTGTTTATTAAAACCGGCAGCTGGAATGAGCCGAGTCTACAGAGACAAACAAGAGCGAAGCAATCCAACCGTAGAGCGCAAAATATAGAATAAAACATTACCACAATCCGAGCTGGAATATTGGGGGCTCATCCGGGATGGAGACGTTAAGCAGCACTGGAATATATTAGGAGGGCTTTGCCTTGTGATATAATAAAATATTTAATATTTTCCAATTCCTTGACAGTTGTTACCTGGGATTGAGATTGTGTGAGATTTTATCGGATGATAATTACTTGCACTGAGCTTCAGGGAGAGAGATAGGCCTCAGAAAACATGGCCGACTGTTACTCCCAATATGTGCATGGACGGATCTCTATCCCTCAGTTTACATCTATAAATTACATGTCAAACTTGTTACAATGTGATATTTTCATTTCACTCATTTCTAAGAATCCTTGGTTTCACTTTGATTGCATTAGTTTTTTTTCTGTTTTTGCCTCTCTGGTTAAAGAAAATCTACCACTTAATTTCACCTCTACAAAGCGGTGGTATCGACATAACAGACTTACCTAACATTGATGATCAGCAGGATCCTTCACTTAAAAACTTCATGTTATCTTTATGTAATTGAGGCAGAAGTGCCCTGGGGGAGTAACCCTCTGGTCTCTGGATTCATACCCCCAACAGCACATCTAATTTTCTTTCCGTCTTCTCTGTTGCTGTGCCTAGTAGATGAAGTCATCCAACACAAGACAGTTAGGGGAGCATACGCAAGGCTTTTAGACGGGAAGGCGATATCACAGGTAGAAGTGCTGCGAGGTGTTTCTCCAGAGCCCAGAGCTAAGTCAGAGCCCAGATGACTTCTAGTAATCTCCTCCCCCCCCCCCCCAAGGACATCTTCTTCACCTTTTGCCTCCTCTGGTGCTTCCCTTAGTAGATGACATCATCCAACACAAGTGAGTGAGGGGCGCATGCGCAAGATGTTTAGAGAGCTGGGTGACATCACAGGTAGAAGCTCTGCAATGGGTGTGAAGCCAGAGACAAGAGGGGCTCCAGTAATGTCCCCCCCCCCCAAGCATGTTTACTTTGCCTTCCGCCTCCTCCATCGCTGCTTCTAGTAGATGACGTTACTCAACACAAGAGAGTGAGGGACGCATGCGCAAGACGTTTAAAGAGCTGGGTGACATCACAGGTAGAAGCACTGTGAGGGGTGTAAAGCCAAAGCCCAGAGGGGCTCCAGTAACACCCCCATCCCCTTGCATGTTTACTTCACCTTCGGCCTTCTCTGGCGCTGCCCCTAGTAGATGACGTCACCCAACACAAACTCACGTAGCAGTGTGCACCAAACATCAGCGTCAGAGAGAGTGAGGCAGTGTCAATGTTCACCTCTACAAAGCAGCGGTGTAGAAGTGAAATTAAGAAGTAGATTTCCTTTAAGTGATCTTAGCAGGGAACATTACATGTAGCTCCTTACTGTGAGTGATGGAAATCCATATTAGGGAACCCACAGCAGCTGAAGTGTACATCCTTTTTAAGCATAGAGCCACATGGGATCCTCCCAGCCTGTAGTCTCTAATCAATACACAATCACTCAGATGACATCACTACACAATGGGGTACATTTACTTACTCGTCCCGTTGCGTCCGCTGATCCGGAATGTCCGACGAGGATTCCGAGCTGCCGCGATTCACTTACAGTGTACGCCTGATTTCTTGAATGTGACGCTTCCCTGCTCAGGTCTTCCGGAGTTCACCTTCTTCCCGGTGCATGTGAGTGCTGATCTTGTGACACAATTTGAATTTTAAATTCCGCGGTTTGTCCAAATCAGTCGGGTTGTCCGACGGCCAAGCCCCCCCCAATTGTGTCGCATGAAAGCCGGCGCCAATGCGCTACGATCCGATCACGTGCGACACAATCCCCTGTGCGATTCAGCGCAGAACAGAAATAGTCGGGAAACCCGAGTTGCGGTCCACGGACCCTTAAAGTGCCCCAATCACTCAGATGACATCGCTACACAATAACTCAGATGACATCATTACACAATCTCTCAGATGACATCACTACACAATCACTCAGATGACATCACTACATAATCACTCAGATGACATCACTACACAATCACTCAGATGACATCACTACACAATCACTCAGATGACCTCACTACACAATAACTCAGATGACATCACTACACAATAACTCAGATGACATCACTACACAATCACTCAGATGACATCACTACACAATCACTCAGATGACCTCACTACACAATAACTCAGATGACATCACTACACAATAACTCAGATGACATCACTACATAACCACTCAGATGACATCACTACACAACCACTATGATGACATCACTACACAATAACTCCAATGACATCACTACACAATCTCTCAGATGACATCACTACACAATAACTCCGATGACATCACTACACAATCTCTCAGATGACATCACTACACAATCTCTCAGATGACATCACTACACAATAACTCCGATGACATCACTACACAATAACTCCGATGACATCACTACACAATGGGGGTCATTTACTAAGGGCCCGATTCGCGTTTTCCCGACGTGTTACCCGAATATTTCCGATTTGCGCCGATTGTACCTGAATTGCCCCGGGATTGTGGCGCACGCGATCGGATTGTGGCGCATCGGCGCCGGCACGCGCGCGACGGAAATCGGGGGGCGTGGCCGAACGAAAACCCGACGTATTCGGAAAAACCGCCGCATTTAAAAACCGCAAAAGTGTCGCTTGGGGAGCGCTTACCTTCACCTGGTCCGAGGTGGTGCATTCCGGCGCGATGAGACGACTTTCAGCGCAGCAGCGCCACCTGGTGGACGGCGGAGGAACTACCTTCTTAAATCCCCGCTGGACCCGAATCCAGAGCAGAGAACGCGCCGCTGGATCGCGAATGGGCCGGGTAAGTAAATTTGCCCCAATCACTCAGATGACATCACTACACAATAACTCAGATGACATCACTACACAATCACTCAGATGACATCACTACACAATCACTCAGATGCATCAGTATAATGACATCACTATCCAATCCATAGGATGATGTCATTACATCACATATTAATGGAGTATATATGATACTGGTCTGTAACCAGACCACCACTCACATCCCCTTTAAATGTCAGCTCTTTTGATATAGTTTCCTTTTGCATAACTGGTTCACAACACCTGTGGTACCTGCAATGGCGGCCATATTGGTTGTCACCCAGTGCTTTCCAGAAGGAGATATAACTGCGGTGGCAGCAGGAGAAGATCTCCGGAACATGTTTATTCCCCCTAATCCTTTGAGCTGCCGATCCTCGTGTTTCTCCACACTCGCCCCTTGAAGAGTCGTTTACAAAGCTGAATAGAATTAGCAGCCATTGATTGCGCTAACGATCCGGCGTCAGGAAGGGGCACACGCCTCAGAAACAACTCCATTCTCCGTGTGTTCACTCGATATTGTTTAGCGGGTAATTATCCGTGATTCTGTTTGGAGAGCAGGTGATTGCGCTTCCTGCAGACATATCCATATGAAAGAGGCTCGTACAGGTGCGCGCCGGAGCCACAATGTATTCTGTGAGATGTGGTCCAATATCCAGCTCATCCCTACAAATAGGGAGTCAGGTTTTGTCATTCTACAGATTTGACGAAACTTTTATCTAAGAACCTAAACTGTTAACACGTTGACCAGTTTGTAAATACTGAGTAACACTACATCCAAACATGACATGACTTGTGTTCTGCAGTTTACCCTCTGAAGCTTCTATTCTAAGTTGTCTCAAGGCTGGAGACAGGAGACCAGTGGATATAATGGGGCTCATTTACTAAGGGTCCGCGGAGCGCATTTTCGTCGTTTCCCGACGATTTCCGTTTTGCGCTGAATGGTGCCGGAATTTTGGTGCACGCGATCGGATTTTGGCACATTGGTGCCGGCTTGCACACAACAGAAATGGGGGGGGGGGGGCGTGGCTGTCGAACAACCCGCCGGATTTTGACAAACCACGGAATTTAACATTTAAAATTGTGTCACAAGACACGCACTCACATGCACCAGGAAGAAGAAGGTGAACTCTGGCGGACCTTGGCGCAGAAGCGACACATGCAGGAAGTTGGACGGACGACCTTAGTGAATCGCGGCAGACCCGAATCCTCGTCGGACAGCACACTGCGGGATCGCGACAGGGCCGGGTAAGTAAATCTGCCTCAATGGGGGTCATTTACTAAGGGTCCGACATGCATCGGCGCCGACATGCATGCGGTGGAAATCGGGGCGTGGCCGTAAGAAAACCCGTCGGATTCGGAAAAACCGCCGTATTTTTTTTAAAAAGGTGTCGCTTACCTGCACCCAGCAACGGATCGTGAACTCCAGTGAACTCCGGCGGACTACAATGCAGCAGCGACACCTGGTGGACATCGGGCGCACTCCCTTAGTGAATCGCCGGAAGACCCGAATCCTCGACAGAGAACGCGCCGCTGGATCGTGACAAGACCGGGTAAGTAAATCTGCCGCAATGTCTCCCATACACTGCACACAGAAAGTCAAGAAGAGTCCATAACCGAGGGTTCGTTCAAACGTTCAGTTTTGATGTCCAAACCTGGAATGGAATGAAAAAATAGGAGGAGCAGCTTTTCTCATTATCATCCACACCTTCTTTGGGATTTGATAACTGCATCTGAAAAACTGAACGTGTGAACGCACCCTAACTTGGAAGCATCAGCAGCAGATACCTGCTTTTGGCTAGAGCCCCGAATTTCCCCAGGTCAGCAGGAAATGTATTCCTCCCCTCGCTCATCACTATCTGTATCCTCAGGACATAGAAGTTGATGAGAAAGTGTGCACTGATTTCCCCTGCAGGTCCTGTAGCCTCTGGGAGAATATTACTACCTGGAGGCCGCAGGACCTGTGATGCAAGGAAAGAAGTGCACAGAGCTGCACCAGTGAGGTGAGGGGGAAACATGATAGGAGCTAAGGTAAGGGGGGGAACATGGGTGGCAACTGGGTATGGAGGACGTTACTGGGGGGCTGTGTGAGAACATTAGTGGAGGCTGTGTGGGGGACATTACTGGGGGGCTGTGTGGGGGACATTACTGGGGGGCTGTGTGGGGGACATTACTGGGGGCTGTGGGGAGAACATTACTGGGGGGCTGTGTGGAGGACATTACTGGGGGGCTGTGTGGAGGACATTACTGGGGGAATGTGTGGAGGACATTAACTGAGAATGTGTAGAAGACATTACTGGGGGGCTGTGTGGGCACATTACTCGGGGGCTGTGTGAGAACATTACTCGGGGCTGTGTGAGAACATTACTCGGGCTGTGTGAGAACATTACTCGGGGGCTGTGTGAGAACATTACTGGGGGGAGGTGTGAGGGACATTACTGGGTGGATGTGCAGGCACATTACTGGGGGGCTTTGTCAGGACATTAATGGGGGGTTGTGTGAGGACATTACTGGGGGCTGTGTGGGGGACATTACTGGGGGCTGTGTGAGAACATTACTAGGGGGATGTGTGAGGGACATTACTGGGTGGATGTGCAGGCACATTACTGGGGGGCTTTGTCAGGACATTTCTGGGGGGCTGTGTGGGGGACATTACTGGGGGGCTGTGTGGGGGACATTACTGGGGGCTGTGTGGGGGACATTACTGGCTGGGCTGTGTAGGGGACATTACTGGGGGCTGTGTGGGGGGGCATTACTGGGGGCTGTGTAGAAGACATTACTGGGGGGGCTCTGTGAGGACATTACTGGGGGATGTGTGGGCACATTACTGGTGGGCTGTGTAAGGGACATTACTGGGGGGATGTGTAAGGACATCACGGGGGGGGCTATGTGGGAGACATTACTAGGGGTCTGTGTGAGAACATTACTGGGAGCTGTATGGGAGATATTACTAGGCGTCTGTGTGAGAACATTACTGGAGGATGTGTGGGCACATTACTGGGGGGCTGTGTGGGGGACATTACTTGGGGAGGTGTGTGAGGACATTACTGGGCGGCTGTGTGAGAAAACTACTGTGTGGGGAACAGATCTGGGGGATGTTTGAAGGACATTACTGGGGGGGATTTGTGGGAGAAATTACTGGGGGGCTGTGGGTAACATTACTGGGGGATGTGTGAAGGACATAACTGGGGGGCTGTGTGAGGACATTAATAGGGGGATGTCTAGGGGACATTACTGGAGGGCTGCTTGGGCATATTACTGGTGGGCTGTGTGAGGGACATTACTGGGGGGATGTGTAAGGGACTTTACTGGGGACTGCGGGGACGTTACTGGGGGGATGTGTGAGGGACATTACTGGGGGCTGTGTAGTAGACATTACTGGGGGGCTGTCTGGGGGCCATGACTGGGAGTAGTAAGAGGACATTATTGGGGGATGTGTGGGAGACAATACTAGGGATCTGTGTGAGAACATGACTGTGGGCTGTGTGGGCACATTACTGGGGGGCTGTGTGGGGGACATTACTGGGGACTGCGGGGACGTTACTGGGGGGATGTGTGAGGGACATTACTGGGGGCTGTGTAGTAGACATTACTGGGGGGCTGTCTGGGGGCCATGACTGGGAGTAGTAAGAGGACATTATTGGGGGATGTGTGGGAGACAATACTAGGGATCTGTGTGAGAACATGACTGTGGGCTGTGTGGGCACATTACTGGGGGGCTGTGTGGGGGACATTACTTGGGGGCTGTGTGTGAACATTCCACAGGGGGCTGTGTGGAGGACATTACTTGGGGAATGTGTGAGGGCATCACTGGGGGGCTGTGTGAGGACATTACTGGGGGCGATGTGGGAGAAATTACTGGGGGGCTGTGGGTAACATTACTCTGGGATGTATGAAGGACATTATTGGAGGCTGTGAGGACATTTCTTGGGGTGCGTTCACACATGTCACTAGGATGGGCCTCGATTTGATCTCATATGAGCTTCCAGTAAAATGCATCCGCTTGGTGTCTTGTATTGTTTTAATGCAAGGCAAATGTGTGACTGCAGCCTCCCAGTATTTTGGGGGTAGCAGCAGGATAACACTGTCAGAGAACCAAGATGTCAAGACAATGAAGAACATAAGATGTTTATTTGGTGAACTACACAGAGAGGAGACATGGCTGAAGAAGAGATGTGGAAATGCCAGGCCTAATGGAGAAGATAGAGGACGCTGGATGTAACACGTAGGGATTTCTGTGGTTTCTGTAGCTGTTTATACTGTCAGTAATGTGAGGGGGTTATATACAGGACGGGGCATTACTGAAAGTGCCATACATATGCATTGGGGTCCGTGCCCCGGATCTTTTACCACCCTAGCAACGCCCCTGACCAGCAGGATCAAATACTTACCTGTATTGATGAGAATAAAGCACTTGGGGTGAGATAGAAACTTCCTATTATCTCCAGAAGCCTCTGTTTGTGCTTTGCTCTTCCCCAGAATTGTACTATTATCTTTAGCAGAGCACAGTATAACAATAATTCCCATGGGGAATTATACCTGACCAAACTAGTGTCCAGGATTTAAAATAACCCAATTTATTCTATGACATGGAAATTCATGGAAGTAGTTCTGTGTACTTACCTCTGAAAAGAAACACAGGGAAACAAACATTCCTGGAAACCAACATGCAGATGGAGGGAAGTTGTACTGTGCAGATTGCTACAACATAAGGGGCGTAACTACAGTGGTAGCAGCCATAGCTACATAGAATCATGGGGGCCCCGGCATCTGGGGTATTTGGTGTGAACATGTTGCATGTGTGTATTTGTGCTGTGTGTATGCTATGGGGCAGATTTACTTACCCGGTCCATTCGCGATCCAGCAGCGCGTTCTCTGCGGAGGATTCGGGTCCAGCCGGGATTCACTAAGGCAGTTCCTCCGACATCCACCAGGTGTCGCTGCTGCGCTGAGGTTCATCGGATTGCACTGAACTTCGCCGTCCTCCGCTGGGTGCAGGTAAGCGCGTGTCAAGCGACACTTTTTTTTAAAAAATGCAGCGGTTTTTCAGAATCCGTCGGGTTATTTTACGGCCACGCCCCCCGATTTCCGTTGCGTGCCGATGCGCCACAATCCGATTGCGTGTGCCAAAATCCTGGGGCGATTCAGGGAAAATCGGTGCAAATCGGAATTATTCGGTTAATATGTCGGGAAAACGCGAATCGGGCCCTTAGTAAATGACCCCCTATATGTCTTTGTATATATGTGTATAGATTGTATGTATATTTTTACGAGGTATGGGGGCCTTATTCAGAAGTTTGCTATGGGGCCCTACCTCTCCTAGTTACGTCACTGTACAACATGTGACTGAATGCAGATGGAGGGAAGTTGTACTGTGTAGCCATTAGAACTAATAGTGATCATGTAATGATTAATTCCATCCCTGTAATCTGGGGGGACGCCTCCCCTGAGCATGATTGAAAAAAAAAGAACAATTCTAGGAAATTTCCATGAAAAGCGCAGAGGCGGGGGATGGAGAAGGTATCTATAAGATCAGACATAATTGACTTAGGACCTTGGAGTCACACGCTGAATATATATACTGTATATATACTTAATAACTGCTCCCCCCCCCCCTTCCCTGGCCCCTCAGGGGGATCCACATTGTTACTTATTCATTTTTCCATTAACTATTCAGATGTTGCAGGATACAATGTAACACTAAACAGCTTCTCCTCACGTCTTCCAGACGTTCATTATTCATGGTGGAGCGTCCTGGAGGAGTCACTGGAGCAGCTATGTGTACGGGGTCCATGGGCAACTAAGGGTCCGGACTCATAGACTATGATACTGAGCGGCAGAGGCCATGGAGAAGTGTGCAGTGTAGGCCCCTTCTTCATCCACCGATGACCCAGAGAAGTGACCTCCACAGCCACAGGGGATGAGGCTGCACATCCTCATATTGTTAGCAGAACCTTCTAACATTATATCATCGTATGATTTATCTTAAACCAGAATTTTGCAAAATGAAGTTCACCAATTTCCATTACCTGCCCAGGCCAAGTTATTTAAGTACAAGGTAAGGACAGTTACCCCAACTTTTATCTTACAGGCAAGAAAGCTTGACCCCAGCTTTGCATGGAATCTAAAAGAGATAAGAGATAAAGGGGAGCTCCTGACATACAGATTATACAGCCACCACCAGGGGGAGCTCACTACATACAGATTATACAGCCACCACTAGGAGGAGCTCACTACATACAGATTATACAGCCACCACTAGGGGGAGCTAACTACATACAGATCATACAGCCACCACTAGGAGGAGCTCACTACATACAGATTATACAGCCACCTCTAGGGGGAGCTCGATACAAACAGATTATACAGCCACCACTAGGTGGGGCTAACTACATACAGATTATACAGCCACCACTAGGGGGAGCTCACTACATTCAGATTAAACAGCCACCACTAGGTGGAGCTAACTACATACAGATTATACAGCCACCACTAGGGGGAGCTCACTACATACAGATTATACAGACACCACTAGGAGGAGGTCACTACATACAGATTATACAGCCACCACTAGGGGGAGCTAACTACATACAGATCATACAGCCACCACTAGGAGGAGCTCACTACATACAGATTATACAGCCACCTCTAGGGGGAGCTCGATACAAACAGATTATACAGCCACCACTAGGTGGGGCTAACTACATACAGATTATACAGCCACCACTAGGGGGAGCTCACTACATTCAGATTAAACAGCCACCACTAGGTGGAGCTAACTACATACAGATTATACAGCCACCACTAGGGGGAGCTCACTACATACAGATTATACAGACACCACTAGGAGGAGGTCACTACATACAGATTATACAGACACCACAAGGGGGAGCTCACTACAAAGATTATACAGACACCAAAAGGGGGAGCTCACTACATACAGATTATACAGACACCACTAGGTGGACCTACTCAAATACAGCAGCCACCACTAGGGGGAGATCACTACATACAGATTATACAGGCACCTCTAGGGGGAGCTCACTACATACAGGTAATACATCCAACACTAGGGGGAGCTCAATACATACAGATTTATACAGCCACCACTAGGGGGAGCTCACTACATACAGAATATATAGCCACCACTAGGGGGAGCTCACTTTATACAGATTATACAGTTACCACTAGGGGGACCTACTCAAATACAGCAGCCACCACTAGGGGGAGATCACTACATACAGATTATACAGGCACCACAAGGAGGAGCTCATTACATACAGATTATACAGTCACCACTAGGGGGAGCTCACTACATACAGATTATACAGTCACCACTAGGGGGAGCTCACTACATACAGATTATTCAGCCACCACTAGTGGGAGCTCACTACATATAGATTATACAGCCACAACTAGGGGGAGCTCACTACATACAGATTATACAGCCACCACTAGGGTGAGCTCACTACATACAGATTATACAGCCAACACTACGGGGAGCTCACTACATACAGATTAAACACCACCGCTAGGGGGAGCTCCTTCTACATACAGATTATATAGCCACCACTAAGGGGAGATCACTACATGCAGATTATACAGCCACCACTAGGGGGAGCTCCTCGCATACAGATTATACAGCCACCACTAGGGAGAGCTCACTACCTAAAGATTATACAGCCACCACTAGGGGGAGCTCACTGCATACAGATTATACAGCCACCACTAAGGGGAGCTCACTGCATACAGATCATACAGCCACCACTAGGGGGAGCTCCTTACTACATACAGATTATACAGCCACCACTAAGGGGAGATCACTACATGCAGATTATACAGCCACCACTAGGGAAAGCTCACTACATAAAGATTATACAGCCACCACTAGGGGGAGCTCACTACATACAGATTATTCAGCCACCACTAGGGGGAGCTCACTACATACAGATTATACACCACCACTAGGGGGAGCTCACTACATACAGATTATACAGCCACCACTAGAGGGAGCTCCTCACATATATATTATACAGTCACCACTAGGGGGAGCTCACTACATACAGATTTTACAGCGACCACTAGGAGAAGGTCACTACATACAGATTATACAGCCACCACTAGGGGGAGCTCACTACATACAGATTATACAGCCAACACTAGGGGGAGCTCACTGCATACAGATTATACACCACCACTAGGAGGAGCTCCTTACTACATACAGATTATACACCACCACTAGGGGGAGCTCACTACATACAGATTAAACACCACCACTAGGGGGAGCTCCTCACTACATACAGATTATACAGCCACCAATAAGGGGAGATCACTACATGCAGATTATTCAGCCACCACTAGGGGGAGCTCCTCATATACAGATTATACACCACCACTAGAGGGAGCTCTTCACATATATATTATACAGCCACCACATGGGGGGTGCTCCTCACATAGTGTACTATATACTACATACAAATAGTAGAGAAGGAGTGTTAGTACACCTCCTATTCACTTAAAGAAGTTACATTCCTGGAATATAAATCCATATGTCTCCTGCTGATACTAACAACATATACAAAGGTGTTATTACACATCTCTCCAGGGGCAATACACAACACTGGCTGCAGAGAGCACAGAACACAGCAGTGTGAGGCCTGATTACACATCTCTCCAGGGACAATACATAACACTGGCTGCAGAGAGCACAGAACACAGCAGTGTGAGGCCTGATTACACATCTCTCCAGGGACAATACATAACACTGGCTGCAGAGAGCACAGCAGTGTGAGGTCTGATTACACATCTCTCTTGGGACAATACATAACACTGTCTACATGGTCGCACCTGTTGACAGGATCCCTTTAAGGCTCAGTCCATGCAAATATAACAGAAGCATTGGATGATTTTCCGGCACAGCCTCATAATGTGCTGCTAATTTAATAACATGACAAGGGAGCCCAGGGCCTCGTCTCAGTCAATACCGCCCCGCTGAGGGAGCCGAGCATCGGGAGCCCGAGACGGCGGAGACAAAAGTGATAAACAGAATCGTGCTCCGTATTTATATTTGTAATTAAATCCTAATTGTTGACGCTTCAGAAATCACTTTTGGGAGCCCCCGTGGGGAGAAGGCGCGGTGACCGACTGCGATGGCGCTCGGAGCCTCCGTCCTCCCGCCTGGAGAAGCCTCTCCAAATGAAATGTTAGCGGTAAAATGATCAGCAACAACAAGCGTCTTAATAAGGAGACGCTCTTCATTCTAATCCGTCACTCCACACTCCAGCGCCCCCCGATGCCTCAGCCAGGGTCTCGTTACATACATCATCCAAGCCTCGGCTAATACCAGCAGAAAGTCATGTTAATTATTAATTCTTTAATTATAAGTTCACAACCAGCTAATTACACTTATCCACTATATTAAAGGATTATACGCCTTCAGACGACTTTGATATATTATTTTCCATGTGCAAGGATCACAAATCCTATGAAATTTTGTGATTTCGTATTTTATGGATTATACTTTGTTCTTTTCAGATATGTTTTTTGATTAGTATTTGTGTTTTAATTATAACAAGTTGGATTCAGTAATTAGGAACCTTCAGACAACTTTGAGACAAATGAGATTTTCTTTAGCTGCATTATAAAGCTGTCAGCACAGTATAAACAGGTCATATCTAGTGTTATCCCTAATCTGTCCCCAATGCACCCACACTTTTTATACAATTTCCCCGTTCCCCAAATCTGGAGGCCTCTAAAGCTGCACTGATGAGCAAAGTTTACAGATGGTGCTCATTTAGGATGATTGTGAAGCCCATAACAGGATACATGGTGCAAGCTACATGATGAGAGAAAAACTATTGTCTCTTCTCGTGGGATAGTAGGACTGTGAAAAATGTATTTTTTATTGGCGGATTGTAATTTCTCCTGGAAATGTCTCCTCACACTGCTGTGCTCTGAGAGCTCTAAATCAAATAGATCAACAGCCCCTCCCCTTGGCTCAGAGTAAAAGCTGTGGTTAGACATCCAGTTCAGAAGCAAGGGGCTGTAGATTAATTCAATCCAGAGAGCTCAGAGCACAGCAGTGTGAGGACACTTCTCTGTATTCTTTGCATATGAAGATACCATCAGAATACTTGAATATAAAATAGAAGCATGTACATACATAGTTCTCCGGTACTATGAAATGGACCCAGGTCCTTAAATGATATAAATTCAGGTCCTGCAGTCCTACACATCTGTTTCATTTGTCACACCTCTTTACCAGCCCTCTGTTATCCAGCATGTGGCGCTGTCTGAGACGAGTGTTTCAACTCGCCTCATTGCAGGCGGTCCCTGTTCACATCAGCATCAGACTGTTCAGTGTTTAGTAAAACTGATCCCCCCTTAAAGGTGTTTTTGGGAAATACTATGGGGACCCTGGCAGAAGTAACATAAAATAACATTAAAAAAAATTAAGCATATTTACCTCTCAATGTCTCACCCCGTTTGTGTTTCTTTTTACCAACTCCAACTCATAAAGGAGTTCTCTTTAAAGGGGACCTGTCATCAGGTTTTACCACCCTAAACTACTTGCCCCCTTAGGAAAGGGGTGAAATGTCCTTCCTCGATTTCCCTCTTTTATGCAAAATCTCACCTGTTTACCTATTAACCATCTCCCCCAAAGTCAGGCAAAAATGACTCTTCTCTTCTCATCTCATTTTCACATAAGATAAGTCAAGTTTAGTGGTTGCAGGGGTAGTGGCATTTGAGACGCATCTTCTGTTCTTTAACACCTAGAAACAACATTATTGGGGCGTATTTATTAAGGGTCCGCGGCCGCACTTTTGCCATTTTTTCCGACGTTTTCAGGGATTGCACAGCTGTGACAGGTGTTTAGCAGGGGACTGTGTCGCATGTGATCGGTTTTTGGCGCAGCTGCACCAGCTTTCATGCAACAGATACCGGGAGCGACTGATTCGGACTGAGCGCAGGATTTGACTTTCATATTGTGTCGTAAGCCCAAGCACTTACATGCACCAGGAAGAAGATGGTGAACTCCGGCGGACCTGAGCGGGGAAGTGACACATGCAGGATATCGGGTGCACGATGTTAGTGAATTGCGGCAGAGTGCATTCCGGTCGGACAATGCACTTTCAGGGAACGCGTCAGGACTGGTAAGTCAATGTGGCACACTTACTCACCCATCCCGTCACGATCCCCGAGGTGGGTTGTCCAATGAGTATTCGGAGCTGCTGCGATTCACTAAGATAGTGGGGCAAATTTTGCTTACCCGGTCCTGTCGCGATCCAGCAGCGCGTTCTCCGTCGAGGATTCGGGTCTTCCTGCGATTCACTGAGGTAGTGCACCCGATGTCCACCAGGTGTCGCTGCTGCGCTGAGGTCCGCCGGAGTTCACCAACCTTTCCTGGGTGCATGTAAGCCGTGTCAAGTGACACCTTTTTTTTAAATACCGTGGTTTTTCCGATTCCGACGGGTTTTTCCGACGGCCGCCAATGCGCCACAATCCGATCACGTGCGCCAAAAACCTGGGGCAATTCAGGGGGAAAACGGCGCTAATCGGTAATATTCAATAAACCCAACGAAAAATAGCGTTTCGGGACCTTAGTAAATGACCCCCAGTGTGATCAATTTCCTGCATGTGTCACTTCCCCGCTCAGGTCCGCCGGAGTTCACCTTCTTGTTCCCGGTGCATGTAAGTGCTTGGCTTGCGACACAATTTTGAATGTTAAATCCTGTGCGTTGTCCGAATCCGTCGGATCGTCCAACCACCCGCCCCTCCGATTTGTGTCACGTGAAAGCCGGCGCCGATGTTCCAAAATCCAATCGCATGCAACAAAAAACCCTTCGAAGTGCGGCACACATCGGAAATCATCGGATATTCCTACGATAGTGCGGTCCATGGACCCCTAGTAAATGAGCCTCAATGTCCCCCATAGTTTCATATTAAAGATAGAGATTTCATCTTTCAGGTTCTACAAAGTTTGTATAGTTGGAATACAGTAGGAAATGAACTGCCTGTGGGATGAGAAGCGTCATATTTGGTAACTGACTTTGGTAGAGATTTTTTTAAAGGGAATAGTGAAAAATTTCACATAAAATTGAAATTCTAAAAAGGATATTGCATCCCCTGAGCGGGTAACCCTATTTTATACATCAGACTCAAAGGTCCAGAATAAGAATTAGATTTCAATCCCTTTTTTGAGCAAAAACGAAAAACAAAACAAATCCAGATCGTCTGCTTCATTATTTTGAGGCACAAATATAAAAAGGTTATGGTCTCAGTGAATATGTATTTCGGTTTGATGTTGACTTTAGCGGAGAATCCGGCATGATATACAGAATAGGAGTAGTAGTATTGTGCTTATATATACAGGATAGGAGTAGTAGTACTGTGCTGTGCCCATATATACAGGATAGGAGTAGTAGTACTGTGCTGTGCTCATATATACAGAATAGGAGTAGTAGTACTGTGCTGTGCTCATATATACAGAATAGGAGTAGTAGTACTGTGCTGTGCTCATATATACAGAATAGGAGTAGTAGTACTGTGCTGGGTCCATATATACAGGATGGGAGTAGTAGTACTGTGCTGTCTCTATATATACAGGATAGGTGTAGTAGTACAGTGCTGTGCTCATATATACAGAATAGGAGTAGTAGTACTGTGCTGTGCTCATATATACAGAATAGGAGTAGTAGTAATATGCTGTGTCCATATATACAGGATAGGAGTAGTAGTACTGTGCTGTCTCTATATATACAGGATAGGTGTAGTAGTACAGTGCTGTGCCCATATATACATGATAGGAGTAATAGTACTGTGCTGTGTCCATATACACAGGATAGGAGTAGTAGTACTGTGCTATACCCATGTATACAGGATAGGAGTAGTAGTACTGTGCTGTGCTCATATATACAGGATAGGAGAAGTAGTACTGTGCTGGGTCCATATATACAGAAAAGGAGTAGTAGTACTGAGCTGTGGCTATATATATATATATACACACACACATGTGACAAGTACATGCATTGCTATATATCTTCCATAAGCAGAGTATGTGGCGGTGATATATGGAGATGGGATTGCGTGTAACAGGCAGCAGCACAGACGGTAATTAGCTCTAAATGGCTTTGTCTTATGTAAAAGCAGCAATGTTCTTTCTCAGCGGAGGACTCTCTGTTTTCTTACTTCTGTCTGAGAACAAATCGCAGCCCCGGAGCTGCCACAAGATTAAATTATAACAAACGACATAATTCACCGCCGTGTACCTGATGAAGGACGAAGGAGGAAGAATGAAAGAGCAAAAACCTCACTGCAGAAATCATATCCCAGACCCCCAGATGTATCAATATGTTATCCCATTCCTCTATCACTGCATCTGTAATAATCCAACTGTAACTTACTGCTGCAATGTATCTCATCTTATTACACCTATATAAAGACTATAGGCCGTATTATAGAGGTTTTATTTTTGTACATAGGGGGCAATTTTTATTGTAAAAACCAACAAAATACAATTAAACAAAATCATAAATACATTCTTCTGTATACACAATTAGGAATCAAACAAATATAAACTCAGAGTAAATGTAACTTAGAGTCCATAGCTGCTGCTGGAAAGGAAAAAGAAAAATGCAAAATCAATATATATAGAAATTAAACACCAGATACATTCCTCCATAATTTCCTATTTCTCTGGTCTTTTCTGACTTCCAGTGATTTTATCCACCTTAGCTCAGACAATATTTGGGATACTACGGCCGTGTAGTTATAGTCCTCACTATGCAGGGACACCCGGGTTCTGGCATGCCAGTGGTAATATTTGATTACAGTTATTATGAGATACATAGTTCCCGGATCTATATTACCATCTGGAGATGGGACGCCATAGATGATGTCCAGGTACTGGAGGAATTGCAGCCTCGGTATGTTCAGCAGGTCAGACACTTCCTTCCAGATTTTCCTCCCTCCCCAGCACTCAGAGATGAAATGCTCCATCGTCTCCTCCTGCTGACACCCCAGAGGACACTTCCTATCTGCCACGCTCACAAACTTTAGGTTCCCTCTCACAAATAACCTCCCATGTAGTGACAACCAAGAGATATCAAACAACTTGGGGGGAAGTCGCTTCGCATTGAGGAACCTGAGACTCTTCTGTAAGGTGGTGGTTACACAGTCTCTGAGAGCAAGTGGTGAGTGGTAGAAAGCCCGACATATCCTAGTATATAGATCTCTCCTGGTGTTACTGACAATGTAGGACTTCTCCAGCTTCCACATCCTGAAACACTTCAGACCATATACCAGATACTGGGGGAGGAAGCCAGGAGTCCATCGGCCCCTCTTGAGACTGCCGCCTCGCACCCAAGACTCTGCAAAAGGCAATATCCAGTCCCTGACACTACTTACCCACAGGAGACCATTATTTGAGTCCAGGCAACCAAAATTGACTTTCAGAAACATGGAGTCAAAGAAAACCCTTGGATTTAACATATCCAGTCCACCCTCTCTCCTCCGTAGGTAGGTTATCCCTCTTTTAACCGGGTTCAACCTGTTCCCCCATAAAAGCTGGAATAACAGGCTAAAGAGCCTAGCGGAGAAAGATTCTGGCAAAGGAAATACGACAGAGATGTAGAGGAAGACAGGGACCAGGTAAGTCTTCAGCAGAGTAACCCTTTCTCTATAGGTCAGCCTCCAGTTCTTCCATCGCTGAACCTTTACATTTCCGGTATCCAACTTCTCTTCCCAATTTAGTTTGGCATTATCTTCCCTCCCGAATTTAACCCCAAGGATCTTAATATGGGTGGAGGCCTTGGCGAATTGTGGCAGATCAAAGCCAGGAGCAGTATCCAATGTCCAGAAAGCTTGACTCTTCTCTAGGTTGACCAGAGACCCGGAGGCCCCTGAGTAACTTCTGATGGCTGTGGATAACATCTCCACCTCACGAGGCTCAGATATCACCACAGTCACATCATCCGCGTAGGCGACTACCTTCAAAGGCAAGCAATGGGGGACCGGCACCCCCTGAAAATCGCACTGCTGCAGTGATCGCAGAAACAAGTCTATGGCAAACACATACAGCAGTGGACTCAGGGGGCAGCCCTGTCGCACCCCCGCTTCTACTTCAAAAGTGTCCCCCTGCCAACCATTGATCAGAGGAAAGCTCTTCGCCTCTCTATACAAAGTTCTCAGCCAATCTATAAATTGTCCCGGAATACCGTACTTTGACAAAGTGGCCCATAGATAATCGTGATCAACCCTGTCAAAGGCTTTAGCCTGGTCCAGACCTACAACATATCTCCCACACCTCAGAGCTTTACATCTCTCAAACATCTCTCTAATCGAGATAACTGCTCCAGAGATGTTCCGCCCTCTTACTGTGCCGTACTGAGAGCCTGCCAACAGTGCCGGGGACAAACAGACTAACCTAGAAAACAGAATTTTTGCCAGAATTTTTCTGTCGACATTCAAGAGGGCGATCGGCCTCCAGTTCTTCATGTCACTAGGCTCCTTACCTTTGGACAGCAGAATAAGGGAGGACACTCTCATGGATGGAGGCATCAGGTGATTCTCTAGACAATTGGTAAACACATCCACAAGGATTGGAGCTAAGAGGTCTCTGAACTTCTTATAGAATTCAGCTGTAATACCATCAGGACCTGGTGCCTTCTTCAGATGTAACTTATCAATGGCCTCTTTAACCTCCTCCTCTGTTATTCCTGCTGTCAAAGGAGAAAAGTCCAAATCTCTAGTATCAGGACCTGGAGTTGCCTCCAAGAATTGAGCCATTTTGTCTTTGTCCAAAACCTTCTTCTGAAATAATTCAGCATAGTAGGATCTCACCACCCCCAGGATACCCTCCCGAGATTCCTGCAAAACTCCCTGGGAGTCAGTGAGACCTGTGATCGATTTCTTAGCCACACGTTCCCGGCAACTCTCATATGGATCAGGCGTGACTAAGTTTCCATAGTCTCGCTCCACAACCAGGGACGTGTAGCGGCTGTACTGATACTGTTTTATTTCAGATTTCAGTCGGTCTATCTTTTGTTTTTCATCCCCACCCGCCGAATACAGTGACTCCAATTCTTTCCGCAGCTTGAGATACTGGCTGTACTTACTCTTCCCCTTCTTTACTGACAGTCTCTTTAAGAGGGACCGGATCTCCTCCTTGACGTCCTCCCACCAGTCAGATGCATGATTATAGAAACACACTCTCTCCAATTCACCCTGTATAAGAGAGTGGACTTGTTCCTGGACAAAAACCTCTTCTAATAGGGTAGAATTTAGTCTCCACAAGCCTCTTCCTATATCTGGCCGTTCAGTATTACCCAAGTAGAAGTATAGGGCCAGGTGATCCGAGTATGGGACAGACTTCTCACTTCTATCCCCAATGACCTCTGTGGGACTCACCAGCGCCAGGTCTATTCTGCTATACCTCCAAGCACAGGAGTAGGTAAATTTGGGTTTTCTACCACCCTGCACAAAGACATCAGACAAACCTGACTGTGTTATAATATCATTTAAGACCTTAGAGTCCCTGGCAAGAGGTCTACCAGTGGGTCTGTCACTCAATGTCCTAGTGGCGTTGAAATCACCCGCCATGATGACTGGGAGAGATGTAAATAAATATGGCTTCACGTCATTAAATAGATTGACTCTGTCAGTCACTGTCTGTGGACCATAGATGTTGATAAGCCGGAGCCTTCTACCTCGGATAGTAACCTCCAGCACCAAACATCTTCCCATCGACACCTCGGTTAGTCTATGAATGGTGACATCGTGGGTATTAAACAGTATGGAGACCCCGGCACATGGCTCCACAGACAGTGACCAGATGGACGGCCCGGAGCGCCATTCTCTCTCTGCTTCTTTTAACAAACTAAGACTATTAAGATGAGTCTCCTGTAGGAAAAAGACATCGGCATCGAGATAATGTAGATGTTCATACACCGCATGTCTTGTCCTTCTTGCCCTAATGCTGTTGACATTGCTAGATATTATTTTCAGGTTGAAGTTCGCCATTAGAGCTATAACAAGAAGCAGAGAGAGTGTCCCCATCATCATAAATCTGGATCAGATCCCTCCCCTTGTCTGATTCAGACTCTGGTCCCACCCTATGGGGTCTCCGTTTTGAGGGGGGGTCACCATCGGGATCCTCATCATACTCTGCCACCATCCTCTGCAGTTCCCTCTCTAGCTCCTCCTCTGCGTCTGACTCTGAGAGGACACTGAATCTATTCACAGTCATGGTCATGTCTGTTCCACTGTCCACTCTCATCTTTGATGACTTGTGAACTGTGGTCCACTCACCCTCCGGCTTCCGGGAAGACTTATCTTTTTTCCTCCTCTTATTGGCAGATGTTGTGGCCGGAGAGGGAATGAGCACTGACGGTGGTGCAACCTGCTGGACAACTTCCATATCTCCCTCCGTGGTTTGGGTCTGAGGCTGGTCTGGTGTTGGTATAGCATCACTTGACTCTAGGACCTGCTGAGGTTCTGGCGTAGCCTGATCTGACCCTAATAACAATGCCTCCTCCTCCCCCAGGTCATCTGCCCCTGCCAATAGGTCTTCATCAGGGAAGCTCTTACATATGTTGTGCCAGGCATTGGGACAATCCCTGTGGGCATGCCCGATCTCACCGCACAGGTTACACCTGATGTTCTGGCAGTCCGCACTCACATGGCCTATATCCCCACACAGGCTGCACTTGACCACAGAGCAATTACTGGCGATGTGACCGACTCTACCACATTTGAAGCATCTCCGGGGCTGACCCGGATAGAAACATACTCCCTTCTCCCGGCCAATGAAGAAGGAGTTGGGCAGGTGCTGGGTTATGTTGTTGTACTGTCTTAATTTCACCAGGACCTTCCACCCTCCTGTCCAGATCCCGTCCTCATCCCGGGTCTTGGTGAGCTCTGACATGATGTCACAGTGCCTCTTGAGCCAGATGACAATATCCTGCTGGGGAACAGACTCATTCCGGAAGATGACTGTGACAGTGACTGTACCAAGTTTAGAGATGGGGATGAAGCTGAAATTATTCCACCCCTCTGCATCTCTAAACCTGGGGAAGATGGCCCAAAACCGGTCCAGGTTGCCGATCAGCTTAAAGCTCACATCATATCCCTGGCGATCGGGGAGATTAATTACTGCCAAAATATCACTTGGCGAGAAACCCATTTGTTCACACAATAGTGATCTGACCACAAACCGCCTGTCAGGTAGGTCCTCCTTGGCCCCTCTGTGCCTAAATCTCACCACATTCCTCCTCTTAAACGCCTGACCGGTGTAATGAGAGCCAGATGAAAATGATGGTGCACCCCGGCTCCAGGCGTTGCCAGAAGAAGACTGGTGAGGGCCCGTACCCTGCTGTGTCTGGGGGCGCTGCGGGGGCTGCTAGGCTCCTGCACTCTGAGGGTCTGCTACCTCAGCAACTAGAGGGGGGAAGTCCTGAGCATCAGACTGTACTACCCCCTCCCCACCATCAGCCTCCATACACTGCTCTGCCTGCTCTATGGCAACATCCCACACAGACTGCGCTTCCCCTGTTGGAACATTATCACACACAATGGTATCAACATTGGTAACAGGAACAGACGCAGATAAATCAGCATTATCACCAACATTGGGGGCAGCAGTGTCACAGACAATAGGGGGAGCAGTATCACAGACATTAGGGGCAAAGGCATTAGGCACTGATGTATGAGCAGTATCAGGCATTGAAGTCCCATCAATGTCAGTACCATTAGTCACAGCAGAGTCCTGATGATCCTGCTCAGATGCCACAGTGTTACCTTCAGGGCGCGTTCACACGTTGCGTTTTGGTTGCGTTTTCATTGCGTTTGAAACGCATATACAACAGCTGATGTGAGGTAATTTGCCTAATTACATTACCGTTTACGTTTGTAAACGCAATGTTAACGCATGCGTTAACAAAACGCATATGTTAACGCTTTGTTAACACATGCGTTAACATCGCGTTTACGATGCGTTTTGTAAACTGAAACGTTTACAGTGATGTAATTAGGCAAATCACCTCTCCTCAGCTGTTGTATATGCGTTTCAAACGCAATGAAAACGCAGGTCAAAACGCAACGTGTGAACGCGCCCTCAGGATCAGGTGCACAGTCCTGCTGCAGTGAGCCGTCATCTGGGACTTGTGGTGCTTTTCCTCCACCACTAGCATCAGGCAGATGTCCACGTTGCACGCTGAATGCTGGGACATGTGGTGTTTTCTCTGCTCTAGTGGCATTAGAGGGACGGCTGTGATCCTTCTGCATATTGCAGGTTGCTGGGACTTGTGGTGCCTCTGCTGTGGGTGGTTGCTGTTTCATGGCTTCATCTCTCTTGTAGAGATCCCTTTGCTGGTACGGGAAAGTCGCAGGCTGAAGTATAGGTTTCCCCTGGGTCTGCTGGACACCACCAGCGCAGGTCTCAGTTGCCGGATTAGATGCCCCTCCATGATGTCTCTGGGCCTGGAAGCGCTCCTGGTTCCTGTAGGTCTCTGCCAGGGGACCCATCTGCTCCAGGACAGCTTCAGTCTGGGCGACATTGTCAGCGAGCTGCTTGGCCAGGGTGGTCAGCTTCTTGTCTAACAGCTCATGTCTCTCCGGGTTTGCTGCTTTGAGCTTGTAGGCACAGTCAATGTTTTTTTGCAGCAGCAGTTTTTGTTCCTTCAGGTTTCCCAGTCTCTTTACCAGTGTTGGGATCTGATCAGCCAGGAGGAGTTCAGGTGCACGCTCAGCCGCTGCATAGGGAGTTGCTGCAGGTGCATGCTCAGCCGCTGCATAGGGAGTTGCTGCAGGTGCACGCTCAGCCGCCGTACACGGAGTTGCTGCAGGTTGCTTACTGGTGGTAGGTACTGGCACTCTGCTGGGTCCGGGCCTCTGCGCCACTGTTGGGTTCTGGCGCGCTGCCGCTCTTACTGCTGGGGGATGACACTGTCCAGTAGCAGCACTTGTGGCAGCCTGAGGCCTCCCTGCTAGTTTGGTCTCGGCCTTGCTGCCTCCACTCCCATACCGTGTGCGCTCAGAGCGGATCAGCACAGGCTGCTGCAGGTTCTCCAGCAAGGTCTGCTTCTCCAGAGATGTCCTCCCCTGCCTGGATGATGGAGGTGTACACGGCACAGGTGAGGCCGGGGCTGGAGGCTTCCTCTGCCTGGATGATGGAGGTGTACACGGCACAGCTGAGGCCTGGGCTGGAGGCTTCCTCTGCTCCTGCACAACCTGCTCGCTCTTCTGTCCTGGATGACCCGACATTGTGTTCCCACTCACTGGCTTCTGCTGCACATTCACACTGGTAGGTGACTTCACCAAACTGGAACTTACTGCTGCTGCTTCTTTCTTCACAACATCTTCTTTCTTTACATGACTACTTCTGGCTGAACTGCAGCCGCTGACATGACTTACTGTACCGGAGACTTTAGGATTTTCATCCATTGGTTTGGGTGTCTGGGAGTTATTTCCCAGAGAAGGCCTTGGAGCCTGGACCTTGTATGGGGAAGATCCCCACCCAGGGTGGCCCCGCCTGGGCTAGCTCCAGACATGAGGAGACCTCAGGAGCTCACACTGCACACAACCTCTCAGCAAGGGGGCAGTGTTATAGTAGTTATATTCTTGTACATAGGGGGCAGTATTATAGTAGTTATATTCTTGTACATAGGGGGCAGTATTATAGCAATTATATTCTTGTACATAGGGGGCAGTGTTATAGTAGTTATATTCTTGTACACAGGGGGCAGTATTATAGTGGTTATATTCTTAAACATAGGGGCAGTATTATAGTAGTTATATTCCTGTACATAGGGGGCAGTATTATAGTAGTTATATTCCTGTACATAGGGGGCAGTATTATAGTAGTTATATTCTTGTACATAGGGGCAGTATTGTAGTAGTTATTCTTGTACATAGGGAGCAGTATTATAGTAGTTATATTCTTGTACACAGGGGGCAGTATTATAGTGGTTATATTCTTGTACACAGGGGGCAGTATTATAGTAGTTATATTCTTGTACACAGGGGGCAGTATTATAGTAGTTATATTCTTGTACACAGAGGGCAGTATTATAGTATTTATATTCTTGTACATAGGAGGCAGTATTATAGTAGTTATATTCTTGTACATAGGGGGCAGTATTATAGTAGTTATATTCTTAAACATAGGGGGCAGTATTATAGTAGTTATATTCCAGTACATAGGGGGCAGTATTATAGTAGTTATATTCTTGTACATAGGGGCAGTATTGTAGTAGTTATTCTTGTACATAGGGGGCAGTATTATAGTAGTTATATTCTTGTACATAGGGGGCAGTATTATAGTAGTTATATTCATATACATAGGGGGCAGTATTATAGTAGTTATATTCATGTACATAGGGGGCAGTATTATAGTAGTTATATTCTTGTACATGGGGGCAGTATTATAGTAGTTATATTCTTGTACACAGAGGGCAGTGTTATAGCAGTTATATTCTTGTACACAGGTGGCAGTACTATAGTAGTTATATTCTTGTACATAGGGGGCAGTATTATAGTAGTTATATTCTTGTACATAGGGGGCAGTATTATAGTAGTTATATTCTTAAACATAGGGGGCAGTATTATAGTAGTTATATTCCAGTACATAGGGGGCAGTATTATAGTAGTTATATTCTTGTACATAGGGGCAGTATTGTAGTAGTTATTCTTGTACATAGGGGGCAGTATTATAGTAGTTATATTCTTGTACATAGGGGGCAGTATTATAGTAGTTATATTCATATACATAGGGGGCAGTATTATAGTAGTTATATTCATGTACATAGGGGGCAGTATTATAGTAGTTATATTCTTGTACATGGGGGCAGTATTATAGTAGTTATATTCTTGTACACAGAGGGCAGTGTTATAGCAGTTATATTCTTGTACACAGGTGGCAGTACTATAGTAGTTATATTCTTGTACATAGGGGGCAGTATTATAGTAGTTATATTCTTGTACATAGGGGGCAGTATTATAGTAGTTATATTCTTAAACATAGGGGGCAGTATTATAGTAGTTATATTCCAGTACATAGGGGGCAGTATTATAGTAGTTATATTCTTGTACATAGGGGCAGTATTGTAGTAGTTATATTCTTGTACATAGGGGGCAGTATTATAGTAGTTATATTCTTAAACATAGGGGGCAGTATTATAGTAGTTATATTCCAGTACATAGGGGGCAGTATTATAGTAGTTATATTCTTGTACATAGGGGCAGTATTGTAGTAGTTATTCTTGTACATAGGGGGCAGTATTATAGTAGTTATATTCTTGTACATAGGGGGCAGTATTATAGTAGTTATATTCATATACATAGGGGGCAGTATTATAGTAGTTATATTCATATACATAGGGGGCAGTATTATAGTAGTTATATTCATGTACATAGGGGGCAGTATTATAGTAGTTATATTCTTGTACATGGGGGCAGTATTATAGTAGTTATATTCTTGTACACAGAGGGCAGTGTTATAGCAGTTATATTCTTGTACACAGGTGGCAGTACTATAGTAGTTATATTCTTGTACATAGGGGGCAGTATTATAGTAGTTATATTCTTGTACATAGGGGGCAGTATTATAGTAGTTATATTCTTAAACATAGGGGGCAGTATTATAGTAGTTATATTCCAGTACATAGGGGGCAGTATTATAGTAGTTATATTCTTGTACATAGGGGCAGTATTGTAGTAGTTATTCTTGTACATAGGGGGCAGTATTATAGTAGTTATATTCTTGTACATAGGGGGCAGTATTATAGTAGTTATATTCATATACATAGGGGGCAGTATTATAGTAGTTATATTCATGTACATAGGGGGCAGTATTATAGTAGTTATATTCTTGTACATGGGGGCAGTATTATAGTAGTTATATTCTTGTACACAGAGGGCAGTGTTATAGCAGTTATATTCTTGTACACAGGTGGCAGTACTATAGTAGTTATATTCTTGTACATAGGGGGCAGTATTATAGTAGTTATATTCTTGTACATAGGGGGCAGTATTATAGTAGTTATATTCTTAAACATAGGGGGCAGTATTATAGTAGTTATATTCCAGTACATAGGGGGCAGTATTATAGTAGTTATATTCTTGTACATAGGGGCAGTATTGTAGTAGTTATATTCTTGTACATAGGGGGCAGTATTATAGTAGTTATATTCTTAAACATAGGGGGCAGTATTATAGTAGTTATATTCCAGTACATAGGGGGCAGTATTATAGTAGTTATATTCTTGTACATAGGGGCAGTATTGTAGTAGTTATTCTTGTACATAGGGGGCAGTATTATAGTAGTTATATTCTTGTACATAGGGGGCAGTATTATAGTAGTTATATTCATATACATAGGGGGCAGTATTATAGTAGTTATATTCTTGTACATAGGGGGCAGTATTATAGTAGTTATTCTTGTACACAGAGGACAGTGTTATAGCAGTTATATTCTTGTACACAGGGGGCAGTATTATAGTGGTTATATTCTTGTACATAGGGGGCAGTATTATAGTAGTTATATTCTTGTACATAGGGGGCAGTATTATAGTAGGTATATTCTTGTACATAGGGGGCAGTATTATAGTAGTTATATTCATGTACATAGGGAGCAGTATTATAGTAGTTATATCCTTGTACATAGGGGAGCAGTATTATAGTAGTTATATTCTTGTACATAGGGGGCAGTATTATAGTAGTTATATTCTCGTTCAATACAAGATCTTTTTCTTTTGTATTTTCTGTTCTGTCAACTCAAAACCTAAAACTTAGATCCTAATAAGAGTGGCCACTTGTAAGAACATCTCTGGAGTCATTGACATCGTCATAAGACATTTTATTATAAATTGATTCCACATTCAGGAGTAATTGCGGTTCAGCTTGGTTGCCTCCATGTAATGCGGTGGAAACGCTAATTAAAGCCTGATTAAAAGAGATTTGGTGACAGGCGGAAACATTTCTTCCTCTCCTGGAGGCGCGGAGCAATGATCAATTGTGTTCCTCTTCATTCTAGTCAATGGTAGAATAGACAATTAAAAGTTCAAGTTCTGAGATTCGAATCAGTTTTACGTAAAAATGGCGAGCAGCAGAAAATGGTTATCACCAAATGGAGTAAGGAAATAAAAGCTCGGGTCTATCCGGCGCAGCATTGATAATCATGTTACACCTTCATCTTCTGCACACATCCATAAACCGGAGGTCGCACTACCATTGCGCTGCTCGGCAATTTCTATCAGCTCCATTAATCTCCAGGAGCGACGAGGGCCCTAACTGAGGTACCTGGGACCCCTCGTTTTTGTGATCTGTGTGGGTCTTATCACTGAGACCCTCACCAATCAGCAGGGCCTAGCTTCGAGTCGTGGGAAGACCCCTTTAAATACATCTAACACCAGGATGAAGGACTGTAAGTCAAGTACACTGACATGCTGATGTGTGCCCCCTCTGGCAGGATCTGCTCTTATTTTAGCTCCTTATTCCCTTGTTTTGTTTTTTAAAAAGGCTTTTAAAATTATGCAAATGAGTCTGAGGGGCTACAGTCTCTATTAACACTTAAGTAGCCTGGAGCCCCTCAGACTCATTTGCATACAATTTAAAAGCCCTTTTTTGTAAAAACTAGGTCATCTGAAGCTAAAAGAAGACCAAACTCTGCCAGAGGAGACGCACACCAGTATGTCAGTGTGCTTGGTTTACAATCCTTCATCCTGTTGGTAGATGTCCTTTAAGTGTTTGTGTGTAGAAGGGGGTAAGACTGAAGTGTATCTGTGTAATAGTGGGTGAGGCTTAAGTGCATCTGTAGTAGTGTGTAAGGATGAAGTGCATTTGTTGGGCGTTCCGGTGCTCAGTCGGACCGTGCGCCACTTTTATCATGCAAAGTCTGAAAGAATTGTGTCGCATGCCCCATGTTAGAGGTGAACGAAAAAAGTGGTGCAGTTTGTCGGGGCAGTTTCCTGAAGAAAGTGCACCAGAAATCCTGGATCTGGCGCCCCCCTGCAGGCTACACAGGCAAACTACTATTACTAAAAATGCCCCAATGTGCATAAAGTACACAAAGAGATGGAGCAAACATTAGCGTGACCTATTACCTGTTATAAACGTTCCATGTTACATGTCAGCTGTATGTGTATGGATATATATGTGTGTGGATAGATTTATTTACCTACACACGGTCCATGGTGATGTGACATTTTGCCTCAGGCGGCGGATTGGCTTGTTGCAGTCCTGTGTTCGCTCCAGATTAATGAGGCCGGTTGATATATCTCGGCTGTGCCTTGTATGCGTCCCTGCAGTAATGTCCCATTTATTTCCATTACGAAGCCATTAAGATAACAGAAACTATCATTAACGTCAAGTTCTGCCCTAAGAAAGTTTAGAGACGGAGCCGCAGCGCGGTATCTCATGTCCTATAACTATTACTGAGCGCCTAGGGCTTTACTAGACGACCTCATCCGCATACAGAGCCTCATGGTGGGGACAGTGGCAGTGGTGGCGCTTGCAGCTGAGGTGTGTATAATGAGGTTCAACAGCAGCCAAAGTGTATATTTGTAGAGGTTCTGCAGCAACTGAGGTGTGTATTATGAGGTTCTGCAGCAGCCAAGGTGTGTATGATGAGGTTCTTCAGCAGCTGAGATGTGTATTTTGAGGTTCTGCAGCAGCTGAGGTGTGTATAATGAGATTCTGCAGCAGCTGAGGTGTGTATTATGAGGTTCTGCAGCAGATGGCATGTGTATGATGAGAAACTGGATTTTCAACAAATTTTTGGACCTGTATAAATCTGAGGCTCACACACAGGCATTAGAAGCAGGAGACGCTGAAAGAGACAATTAACTTGGTGGTTATCAAACAGTCACAACAAGCACAATGCACGTGGTAATTATGAAATACTCTGACAAGAAGCAATTGGTTTGGTACTTATAAAATTCATTCCAGAGGCAAATGGCTTTATGGTTAGAGAGACTTGGTGGTTATGGAGAAGTATAATTAGGTACTGGCTTGGTGGTTATGGAGAAGTATAATTAGGTACTGGCTTGGTGGTTATGGAGAAGTATAATTAGGTACTGGCTTGGTGGTTATGGAGAAGTATAATTAGGTACTGGCTTGGTGGTTATGGAGAAGTATAATTAGGTACTGGCTTGGTGGTTATGGATCAGTATAAGATACTGGCTTGGTGGATATGGATCAGTATAATTAGATGCCGGCTTGGTGGTTATGGATCAGTAGAAGATACAGGCATGGTGGTTATGGAGCAGTTTAATTAGGTACTGGCATGGTGGTTATGGAGCAGTATAATTATATACTGGCTTGGTGGTTATGGAGAAGTATAATTAGATACTGACTTGGTGAATATGGAGCAGTATAATCATATACTGGCTTGGTGGTTATGGATCAGTATAATTAGATGCTGGCTTGGTGGTTATGGATCAGTAGAAGATACTGGCATGGTGGTTATGGAGCAGTTTAATTAGGTACTGGCATGGTGGTTATGGAGCAATCTAATTATATACTGGCTTTTTGGTTATGGAGCAGTATAATTATATACTGGCTTGGTGGTTATGGAGCAGTATAATTAGATACTGACTTGGTGAATATGGAGCAGTATAATCATATACTGGCTTGGTGGTTATGGATCAGTATAATTAGATGCTGGCTTGGTGGTTATGGATGAGTAAAATAAGATACTGGCTTGGTGGTTATGGATCAGTATAAGATACTGACTTGGTGGTTATGGAGCAGTATAATTAGATGCTTGGTGGTTATGGAGAAGTATAATGAGGTACTGGCTTGGTGGTTATGGATCAGTATAATTCGGTACTAGCTTGGTGGTTATGGATCAGTATAAGATACTGACTTGGTGGTTATGAAGAAGTATAATTAGATACTGACTTGGTGAATATGGAGCAGTATAATCATATACTGGCTTGGTGGTTATGGAGCAGTATAATTAGATGCTGGCTTGGTGGTTATGGATCAGTATAATTAGATGCTGGCTGGGTGGTTATGGATCAGTAATATAAGATATTGGCTTGGTGGTTATGGATCAGTATAAGATACTGACTTGGTGGTTATGGAGCAGTATAATTAGATGCTGGCTTGGTGGTTATGGAGAAGTATAATTAGGTACTGGCTTGGTGGTTATGGATCAGTATAATTAGATACTGGCTTGGTGGTTATGGATCAGTATAAGATACTGACATGGTGGTTATGGAGAAGTATAATTAGATACTGGCTTGGTGGTTATGGATCAGTATAATTAGATGCTGGCTTGGTGGTTATGGATCAGTATAATTAGGTGCTGGCTTGGTGGTTATGGATCAGTATAAGATTCTGGCTTGGTGGATATGGATCAGTATAATTAGATGCTGGCTTGGTGGTTATGGATCAGTAGAAGATACAGGCATGGTGGTTATGGAGCAGTTTAATTAGGTACTGGCATGGTGGTTATGGAACAGTATAATTATATACTAGCTTGGTGGTTATGGAGAAGTATAATTAGATACTGACTTGGTGAATATGGAGCAGTATAATCATATACTGGCTTGGTGGTTATGGATCAGTATAATTAGATGCTGGCTTGGTGGTTATGGATCAGTAGAAGATACTGGCATGGTGGTTATGGAGCAGTTTAATTAGGTACTGGCATGGTGGTTAAGGAGCAATATAATTATATACTGGCTTTGTGGTTATGGAGCAGTATAATTATATACTGGCTTGGTGGTTATGGAACAGTATAATTAGATACTGACTTGGTGAATATGGAGCAGTATAATCATATACTGGCTTGGTGGTTATGGATCAGTATAATTAGATGCTGGCTTGGTGGTTATGGATGAGTAAAATAAGATATTGGCTTGGTGGTTATGGATCAGTATAAGATACTGACTTGGTGGTTATGGAGCAGTATAATTAGATGCTGGCTTGGTGGTTATGGAGAAGTATAATTAGGTACTGGCTTGGTGGTTATGGATCAGTATAATTAGGTACTGACTTGGTGGTTATGGATCAGTATAAGATACTGACTTGGTGGTTATGGAGAAGTATAATTAGATACTGGCTTGGTGGTTATGGATCAGTATAATTAGATGCTGGCTTGGTGGTTATGGATCAGTATAATTAGATGCTGGCTTGGTGGTTATGGAGCAGTATAATTGGGTATTGGCTTGGTGGTTATGGATCAGTATAATTAGATGCTGCCTTGGTGCTTGTGGTCCAGTCTCTTAAGGAGAGCGGCTTGAAGGGCACAGTCTATCATCTATAATACATAGGTTCTCCCTGACCAGGGCAATAGCCATCAGTAAATTCTATGGAATTCTCAGGAGCTTGGATGGGAACGTCTCACCCAATGGATCTTCCCAGGACGATGGATTATCTGATGTCATTCTCTTGGGGCTTAAATGAACACTTCATTTTTCATACATCAGTGAGTTATTCTTCTTCATGGTCATCGTCTCTTTGGGACAGTTTCCATGCAATAAAGTGGTAAAATGTGAAATAAAAACATGTGATGCTCCTGTCTCTTATCATTATGGGACTGGGCGCCTCTATAGATGCATGTATATGGGAACACCCCCGCCCCTTCCTTTAGAAGTCTTTGAGGAGTTTTATTGGATTTCCCACAGTAATCTTAGAAAGCGGCCCGCTAACATGGCTTGTATCCTCTCTTGTATATAACCCCTCACATGGCTTGTGTCCTCTCCTGTATATAACCCCTCACATGGCTTGTATCCTCTCCTGTATATAACCCCTCACATGGCTTGTATCCTCTCCTGTATATAACCCCCTCACATGGCTTGTATCCTCTCCTGTATATAACCCCTCACATGGCTTGTATCCTCTCCTGTATATAACCCCCTCACATGGCTTGTATCCTCTCCTGTATATAACCCCTCAAATGGCTTGCATCCTATCCTGTATATAACCCCCTCACATGGCTTGTGTCCTCTCCTGTATATAACCCCCTCACATGGCTTGTGTCCTCTCCTGTATATAACCCCCTCACATGGCTTGTATACTCTCCTGTATATAACCCCCTCACATGGCTTGTGTCCTCTCCAGTATATAACCCCCTTACATGGCTTGTGTCCTCTCCTGTATATAACCCCCTCACATGGCTTGTGTCCTCTCCTGTATATAACCCCCGCACATGGCTTGTATCCTCTCCTGTATATAACCCCCTCACATGGCTTGTATCCTCTCTTGTATATAACCCCTCACATGGCTTGTATCCTCTCCTGTATATAACCCCTCACATGGCTTGTATCCTATCCTGTATATAACCCCCTCACATGGCTTGTATCTTCTCCTGTATATAACCCCTCACATGGCTTGTGTCCTCTCCTGTATATAACCCCCTCACATGGCTTGTATCCTCTCCTGTATATAACCCCTCACATGGCTTGTATCCTCTCCTGTATATAACCCCCTCACATGGCTTGTATCCTCTCCTGTATATAACCGCTCACATGGCTTGTATCCTCTCCTGTATATAACCCCTCACATGGCTTGTATCCTCTCCTGTATATAACCCCTCACATGGCTTGTATCCTATCCTGTATATAACCCCCTCACATGGCATGTGTCCTCTCCTGTATATAACCCCCTCACATGGCTTGTGTCCTCTCCTGTATATAACCCCCTCACATGGCTTGTATACTCTCCTGTATATAACCCCCTCACATGGCTTGTGTCCTCTCCTGTATATAACCCCATTACATGGCTTGTGTCCTCTCCTGTATATAACCCCTCACATGGCTTGTGTCCTCTCCTGTATATAACCCCCGCACATGGCTTGTATCCTCTCCTGTATATAACCCCCTCACATGGCTTGTATCCTCTCTTGTATATAACCCCTCACATGGCTTGTATCCTCTCCTGTATATAACCCCTCACATGGCTTGTATCCTATCCTGTATATAACCCCCTCACATGGCCTGCATCCTCTCCTGTATATAACACCCTCACATGGCTTGTGTCGTCTCCTGTATATAACCCCTCACATGGCTTGTATACTCTCCTTTATATAACCCCTCACATGGCTTGTGTCCTCTCCTGTATATAACCCCTCACATGGCTTGTGTCCTCTCCTGTATATAACCCCCTCACATGGCTTGCATCCTCTCCTGTATATAACCCCTCACATGGCTTGTGTCCTCTCCTGTATATAACCCCCTCACATGGCTTGTATCCTATCCTGTATATAACCCCTCACATGGCTTGTATCCTCTCCTGCATATAATACCCTCACATGGCTTGTGTCCTCTCCTGTATATAACCCCTTCACATGGCTTGTATACTCTCCTGTATATAACCCCCTCACATGGCTTGTGTCCTCTCCTGTATATAACCCCTCACATGGCTTGTGTCCTCTCCTGTATATAACCCCTCACATGGCTTGTGTCCTCTCCTGTATATAACCCCCGCACATGGCTTGTATCCTCTCCTGTATATAACCCCCTCACATGGCTTGTATCCTCTCTTGTATATAACCCCTCACATGGCTTGTATCCTCTCCTGTATATAACCCCTCACATGGCTTGTATCCTATCCTGTATATAACCCCCTCACATGGCTTGATCATACATAAGGCACAAAAAAGACCTTCCAAATGTCTCGAAAATTCACCAAAGGTAAAAAAAATGTGATACATGTTCCGCATAGTTTTTAATGAAGCATTTATTTTGAGTGGTATAATTTGCAGGTTCTCTTTAAGGGCCCCCTTGTCTCTATTTTTCATTGTTTCTGAACAGTAGATTTGCTGAGCAGACACTTTGCTGAGTTTCTGAGCTTAAATACAATAGACATTACTCTACACAGTGATGTATGAGACACAGAATGGTATTGCATAGATATAACAAAATACACTGAATAAACCGCAAGAGCAACCATAAATAAGTAAAGAGAAGAAGAAGATAATTACTCACATGCGACAAGGAACTTTCTCTTCTATCATAAGATAAGGAGTGAGCAGGAAATAATAAGGATTTCCATCATCATAAAACCAAAATATCCAATGAATGTCATAAATATTCACCAATAAATTGAATTGTATTAAAAAGAATTTAAAAGACTATTAAGAAGTCATCAAACATGAACACGATCAGCTGCTATGAATGTATAATACTGCCCCCCATGTACAAGACTATAACTACTATAATACTGCCCCCCATGTACAAGACTATAACTACTATAATACTGCCCCCCATGTACAAGACTATAACTACTATAATACTGCCCCCTATGTACAAGAATATAACTACTATAATACTACCCCCTATGTACAAGAATATAACTACTATAATACTGCCCCTATGTACAGGAATATAACTACTATAATACTGCCCCCTATGTACAAGAATATAACTACTATAATACTGCCCCCTATGTACAAGACTATAACTACTATAATACAGCCCCCTATGTACATGAATATAACTACTATAATACTGCCCCCTATGTACAAGAATATAACTACTATAATACTGCCCCCTATGTACAAGAATATAACTACTATAATACTGCCCCCCTATGTACAAGAATATAACTACTATAATACTGCCCCCTATGTACAAGAATAAAACTACTATAATACTGCCCCCTATGTACAAGAATATAACTACTATAATACTGCCCCTATGTACAAGAATATAACTACTATAATACTGCCCCCTATGTACAAGAATATAACTACTATAATACTGCCCCCTATGTACAAGAATATAACTACTATAATACTGTCTCCTATGTACAAGAATATAACTACTATAATACTGCCACTATATACAAGAATTTAACTACTATAATACTGCCCCTATGTACAAGAATATAACTACTATAATACTGCCCCCTATGTACAAGAATATAACTACTATAATACTGCCCCCTATGTACAAGAATATAACTACTATAATACTGCCCCCTATGTACAGGAATATAACTACTATAATACTGCCCCCTATGTACAAGAATATAACTACTATAATACTGCCCCCTATGTACAAGAATATAACTACTATAATACTGCCCCCTATGTACAGGAATATAACTACTATAATACTGCCTCCTATGTACAAAAATATAACTACTATAATGGTGAACAATAATACAGCCCAAAAAAATGCGAGAAAGAGAAAAAAAATTGGAATCAGCTCACCCCTTGTAGACTGCTCTTTTGATGCACAACGATAATTGCCAGGTGCACGGAATGATCCCACAAACCACTTGTCCGGAAGTCCAATGTGGTGTGTATTAAATGGCAGAAAAACTCAAAGGAAGGAAATAGGGAATCCAGCATCCATGCAAGAAGATTCAAGTATAGACGGTAAATATAAAATCTTCAAAAAGTTTAGACTTCATTTTCTAAAAAGTCTTCGTATAAGGTAAAGACATTGATGCAAAAACAAGGAATTGCAGTGAAAACACACAAAAAACAAAAAAAGAAAAGAGTAGCAGCGGTAACGCGTTTTTGGGCTACTTTACATGTTTAGCCCTTAATCATATCTAGCCTGTTTATCCCGCTAACGTTTTAAATAGTGTTGAGGGCAGTAAAGGTGTGCGGGTTTCCGGTGTGGGGATATCACGCCCAATAGGAGGTGTGTCAACGGCTGGCTAACTAATCACAAACAGGTGACTGCATAATGTTGAAATCTATGTACAAGACTATAACTACTATCATACTGCCCCCTATGTACAAGAATATAACTACTATAATACTGCCCCATATGTACAAGAATATAACGACTATAATACTATCCCCTATGTACAAGAATATAACTACTATAATAATGCCCCCTATGTACATGAATATAACTACTATAATACTGCACTCTATGTACAAGAATATAACTACTATAATACTGCCCCCTATGTACAATAGTATAACTAGTATAATACTGCCCCCTATGTACAAGAATATAACTACTATAATACTGCCTCCTATGTACAAGAATATAACTACCATAATACTGCCCCCTATGTACAAGAATATAACTACTATAATACTATCCCCTATGTACAAGAATATAACTACTATAATACTTCCCCCTGTGTACAAGAATATAACTACTATAATACTGCCCCTATGTACAGGAATATAACTACTATAATACTGCCCCCTATGTACAAGAATATAACTACTATAATACTGCTCCTATGTACAAGAATATAACTACAATAATACTGCCTCCTTTGTTCAAGAATATAACTACTATAATACTGCCCCCTATGTACAAGAATATAACTACTATAATAGTGCCCCCTATGTACAAGAATATAACTACTATAATACTGCCCCCTATGTACCGGAATATAACTGCTATAATACTTCCCCTTTTGTGCAAGAATATAACTATCATAATACTGCCCCTTATGTACAAGAATATAACTACGATAATACTGCCCCCTATGTACAAAAGTATAACTACTAGAGATGAGCGAACATGCTCGTCCGAGCTTGATGCTCGTTCGAGCATTAGCGTACTCGAAACTGCTCGTTGCTCGGACGAATACTTCGCCCGCTCGAGAAAATGGCAGCTCCCGCCGTTTTGCTTTTTGGCGGCCAGAAACAGAGCCAATCACAAGCCAGGAGACTCTGCACTCCACCCAGCATGACGTGGTACCCTTACACGTCGATAGCAGTGGTTGGCTGGCCAGATCAGGTGACCCTGGGATAGACTAGCCGCTGCCCGCGCTGCTCGGATCATTCTGTGTCTGGATGCCGCTAGGGAGAGAGCTGCTGCTGGTCAGGGAAAGCGTTAGGGTGTTCTATTACTGTTAGGCAGGAGTGATTCTCCAAGAACCCAACAGCCCTTCTTAGGGCTACAATAACGTTCTACTTTTTTTTTTTTTTTATTTGCATCTAGTACCATTTTGTGAGGAATTAGCAGGGGGACTTGCTACCGTTGTGTTTAGCTCTTAGTGGCACACATATCCACCTCAAACACCAAAGTGGGAAAATTTATTAGGGGTTGGATTTCAATTAGGCACAGTCTGCCATTTTTCCTTTTTTATTTTACGTTTATTTTGTTTAATAACTCAGTGTCATCTCATCTGGCATAGTAGTGTGCTTTCATACTTGGCTAGAAAATAGCCATAGCAATAGGATAGCATCGTTTGGTTTTAAAAACTCAAAAACACAAAAAAAAAAAAAAAACACAAAAAAAAAGTTAAAAAAAAATTAAAGCTATAACTCTCATTTTAAAAATGTTTAACCCGAGGGCTAGGGGTAGAGGACGAGGGCGGGGACGTGGGCGTCCAACTACTGCAGGGGTCAGAGGCCGTGGTCCTGGGCGGGGTGAGACACCACCTGCTTATGAGGGAGCAGGGGAACGCCGCAGAGCTACACTCCCTAGGTTCATGTCTGAAGTTACTGGGACTCGTGGTAGAGCACTGTTGAGGCCAGAACAGTGCGAACAGGTGATGTCGTGGATTGCTGACAATGCTTCGAGCAATTTGTCCACCAGTCAGTCTTCCACGCAGTCCACCCATGTCACCGAAATCGCCACTCCTCCAGCTCCTGCACCTCAGCCTCCTCCCCCCCCAGTCTGCCCCCTCCCAGGAAAATTTGGCATTTGAACCGGCATACTCTGAGGAATTGTTTTCTGGACCCTTCCCACAGTCACAAACCACTTGTCCGGTTGCTGCTGAGCAATTTTCCGATGCCCAGGTTTTCCACCAGTCACAGTCTGTGGGTGATGATGACCTTCTTGACGTAGTGGTGAGGTGTCCGACGATGAGGAGACACGGTTGTCAGACAGTGGGGAAGTTGTTGTCAGGGCAGGAAGTCCGAGGGGGGAGCAGACTGAGGGATCGGAGGATGATGAGGTGACAGACCCAAGCTGGGTTGAGAGGCCGGGTGAACACAGTGCTTCTGAGACGGAGGAGAGTCCTCGACCAGAACAGGTTGGAAGAGGCAGTGGTGGGGCCAGACGGAGAGGCAGGGCCAGAGCTGGTGCATCAGCGCCAAATGTGTCAACTAGTGAAGCTCCGTGGCGAGGGCTCTTGCGGCGAGGGCTAGATCTTCAGAAGTCTGGAGGTTCTTTAAGGAAACACCGGATGACCGACGGACTGTGGTGTGCAACATTTGCCAAACCAGGCTCAGCAGGGGTTCCACCACTACTAGCTTAACTACCACCAGTATGCGCAGGCATATGAATGCTAAACACCCCACTCAGTGGCAACAAGCCCGTTCACCTCCGGCCGTGCACACCACTGCTCCTTCCCCTGTGTCAGCTGATAGTCAGCCCCCTGCCCAGGACCCTGCCACAAAAACCCCATCGTCGCCTCCACAATCCTCCACAGCATCCACCAGCGTTCAGCTCTCCATACCCCAGACGCTGGAGCGGAAACGCAAATATAGTGCAACCCACCCGCACGCCCAAGCCCTTAATGTGCACATCTCCAGATTGCTTAGCCTGGAGATGCTGCCCTATAGGCTAGTAGAGACCGAGGCCTTTCGCAACCTCATGGCGGCGGCCGCCCCTCGGTATTCGGTCCCCAGCCGCCACTACTTTTCCCGATGTGCCGTCCCAGCCCTGCACCAGCACGTGTCAGACAACATCATCCGTGCCCTGACCAACGCCGTTTCTGACAAGGTCCACCTGACCACGGACACGTGGACGAGTGCTGCCGGGCAGGGCCACTATATATCGCTGACGGCACATTGGGTTAACTTGGTGGAGGCTGGGAGCGAGTCTGACCCTGCGGCTGGTCATATACTGCCGACGCCGAGGATTGCGGGGCCTACCTCGGTCCAGGTGTTTCAGGCCTACTATGCCTCCTCCTCCTCCCACCCCTCCTCCACCTCCTCCTCCGAACTACCATCCGTGGGCACGGCGCCATCAGTCAGTAGCTCTAGGCACAGCAGCAGTGCCGTCGCTAAGCGACAGCAGGCGGTGCTCAAACTGCTGAGCCTAGGCGATATAAGGCACACCGCCCAAGAGCTATTACAGGGCATTCCACATCAAACTTGTTAACTTTGTCGCCACCCTGCTGTGTAATCCACAAAATATACTTGCAAACTTTTATCATTTACCGATATTATTTCAGCGCTTCTTGCGCATCTGTTTACATTCCCCTCACCCGGCATATCCTAAACTTATAAGAACGCTACTACACTTGATCTTATACAAAAGGTTCTTAGAAGTGCTGTTTGGGGAGTAGCCTAGAGACAGGGGCTTGGATTGGCGAAAGCTCGCCTGGCAGCGGAGCGCCAGCTCCATGCCAAGATCCAACTAACATAGTTTTAACTGCAGCACCTTTAATCTACTACTAGTTCACTGCCTCCATACATGGTCCCCTTATCAAACGAGCTGTGTCAGGCAGAATTTTGGGTTGTTTTCATGGCTTCCATGTTAACTTTGTCGCCACCCTGCTGTGTAATCCACAAAATATACTGGCAAACTTTTATCATGTACCGATATTATTTGAGCGCTTCTTGCTCACCTCCTTTGGTTCCTCTCTGCCACCCATTGGTTTGAAGCCTGAGTCCATTTAGGGTATGTCGCCATGCCACTCTCTAGCCTGCTGCCGCTGCCTCTGCATGCCGTCCCCTATAGTGTCAGGGTCAATTATTGGATGTTTTAGATGCTATCTAGCCTCATTCTGTCACTCTGTCATGGCCATGCTGTTGCCCATAATTTTGGCATAATGGTGCGATTATGCAGCCTCAGAGGCATCCATGCATGCTGCCCCTGCTGTTTCCTGTCCATTTCCGTGGTGTTTCCATCCTTTTCTGAGGTTCCCAGGTGTTTGGCCAAGCTTCCCTGTGCAGAGCCTTGGTCCCCTTGAAAAATGCTCGAGTCTCCCATTGACTTCAATGGGGCTCGTTACTCGAAACGAGCACTCGAGCATCGGGAAAAGTTCGTCTCGAATAACGAGTACCCGAGCATTTTAGTGCTCGCTCATCTCTAATAACTACTATAATACTGCCCCCTATGTACAAGAGTATAACTACTATAATACTGCCCCTACGTACAAGAATATAACTACTATAATACTGCCCCTATGTACAAGAATATAACTACTATAATACTGCCTCCTATGTACAAGAATACAACTACTATAATACTGCTCCCTATGTACAAGAATATAACTACTATAATACTGCTCCCTATGTACAAGAATACAACTACTATAATACTGCTCCCTATGTACAAGAATATAACTACTATAATATTGCCCCCTATGTACAAGAATATAACTACTATAATACTGCCCCCTATGTGCAAGAATATAACTACTATAATACTGCCCCATATGTACAAGAATATAACTACTATAATACTGCCCCATATTTTGGAGATATGTTTCCTGTGATTACAGATCAGAATGAATATAAAAGGTTAATTATTTTGTTTAACTTTGTTAAAACAGAACCAACAATAAAACTTAACAATGCAGTTATACTACCAAGGTTCTTCTTCCTGTGAATGTAGCAGCTGCAGGGCCAGAGCACAGACTGTGGACTGTAGAGGTCAGACTGTGATCCGTTCCTCCCACCATAGTAGAGACGCCTGGCTACGGGGCTCACTGTACTTTCATGAAGACTTCACTTCATGAGTCAGAAGCTTTTGATGGAGATGTGATATGGTGACTGCTCCGAGGGTCATCCCAGCTGGCTCTTCTTCATCCTGTGATCAAAATTCTGATTCATGAAGCCCTGGTGAAAAATGAATGATGACTCCGTCTTTGTAATACTTGTTGTTTGAGTTGTGGGGAAAACTTGTGTAGTTTATGGATGACCAAAAAAATCTATGTTGAAGCAATCCTCTTGATATCACAGCGGCTGCATCTGCCTTGTGCCCTTCCTTTATCGCCAGATTCAAACTGTTTGTTAGTTATAGAAACATCTGCACTTCTTGTAAAATTTATGGAATCCCACAGGGATCTTGATAACTTTATCAAGAAACATGGTGGATCCCTTGTTATGTTGTCCACTGGATACCAGGATCACAGTTGTCCAAGCAGTGGTCACAGCTTCTCATGAGTAGGAAACTATTGATGGCTTGGAACTTATTCCGTTCATGTTTTGAGAACAGATGAAAGTCAACGAGGTTCCCATAATTCAGATCTCTAGAGATACCCTGAACCCTACTAGTGACATATGCTTGAAAGAGTAGTAAATCCCTGTAACTCATTGAAAGAAGAAAAGGAAGAAGAAATAATTATTATAATTGTGCCAACTATGTGCAGAATGCAGCAAATTCAGTATTTCTGGTGCAAGTTCTTCATGAATCTTGAGCCACTTTTTTTGGTGCACTTTTAACATGGGGTGTGCAACACACTTCAGTCGGACACTGCATGATCAATGTGGCGCACGGTTCGACTGTGCACAGGAACGCTCCTTTTTGTGCAGAATCGGACAGCTCCGTCACGATGGTGTCCTGTGCGACACAAATGTGGTGCAGACACTTCTTAAATACATCTGCAGGCAGTTTGCACTGAAAAGAAGGTGCAAAAATCAACAGAAAACTGGAACGGGGGCGTTAATCAATTTGGGCTATTGTTTTTGGTGCAGGAATCGTGCTATAATTCAGGAATAATAAAGGGATGTTAGATTGTGGCACAAGGGGTTAATGAATTGGAGCACCATGGAAAAGAGTTAGATCTGTCTCCATATTCATGATGGTCAAATAGAACTCTATAGACCAGCTTTTTGCACCTGTAAATATTCGGCAAAAATTGTCGGGAAACTAGAAGTGCAGGAAAAGTGTTGGGATTTTTTAAATTTGCGCCCAAAACAAGAAAAGGCGTGAGTGTCAGAAAAGGACAAATATTCTGGCGCTGACACTTTGTAAATAAGATGCAACAGGCACAGAAAGGGAATGAACCTCGGGGACAGACAATGCTCTGTGTATGATATTCTTGGCCTTCCTGTCTCCGAGTATTTACATCTCCGCACGTGATCCTTATGTACAAGTGTGAACGGTTATGTGCAGCCGCAGAGACATGTGTTCTGCATCCACACGCATGATACGTGAGAATGACTCGTCCAATGCTTTACATATGTTTCTGGGACTTTTACGTTTACGTATTTTATGGGAGATTTAGGAAAAATATCTGAGAGTTTAGAATCTTCCATAATAAACAATGGAGAAGTGATGAGTGTTTATGGCTCTAGTGACTTCCAGATGTAAATCAAGATGGGGATTGGTCTCGACGGGATAGTGTGGAATGGACAACAAATCACATATCAAACAGATAATTGTCAGGAAATTGTCAAATATGGACCCAATCACGAGTCCCGGAGGGTTTACTGGGAATCCCACCACTACATGTAACATCGGGGACGCTGCTTGTTACCTTTTCCGCCAGGCATGGCCACAAGTTTCCTCATCCTTGTTGGTCCTGCTCTCCAGCAGGGTCCTATGGCAAGCGTGCATCAAATCCTGAGGTTTAAAATGCCAGTGCATCCATGTTTAAGATGTCCCCAGCCAAAAATTCGAGGCACCAAAAGTCATATCATGACCAAGCCATCCAAAGATGAGGGCATTGCTGATGGACACCATAGCAGGGTTCCCCAGAGTTACTCTCGGTAGATGAGATCTGCTACAAGAAAGTTTGGGTAGTATACCTTGCCATTTTGTGCTGGAAAGCTATCCACTTAAAGGGATTGTGTTAGGAGGACACAACCCCCTCAATCCTCACATTTCTTTCTATTAGGGCATTTGGACATTTTAGAGAAGGTTCTCGATTCAGGTCCCCGGTCTGTGGGTCAGAAAGGTGAGATACGCCATATTCTCAGGTGTGGACACCAAGTGGGAGTCCAGCTGATGTTGTGACAGCTCTAGTTTATGAGAACCAGACAGAGGCTGTACGGCGCTACAAACTATGGAAGAGACCGAGCACCTTCACTCAGATGATCGAGCAAACACATTCACTCAATCTTAGACAATCTTAAGGATCCCTTTATTTACTCTATTTGATGGGCTAAGTGTAAGGAGATCTTCTTTCCCCTTAGTCTTGGCATTGATTTTTGTCTTCTCGTAGGCTAAGACGATGATTGTTTAAGCCGGGTCCTCAGGAGGTTGTCGGGCCAGACTCAGGATTAATAGAACACTTAAGACGTAGATGATCTTTAATAATTGATAAAATGAGATATAAATGATGTGCACAGTATGGTGACTGCTCCGGGGGTCATCCCAGCTGGCTAGATACTAGATTGTCCTCTCTATAAGACATGACACATGTAGTAGATCTCTATGATCTGTTCTCTCTGTTCTACTGATATAAACAGTAGTCATATCAGCTATACAGTTGTAAAGTAAATCTCTATGACTTGACATAGGCCACTCTATACAGTTGTATAGTAGATCTCTAGGACCTGATACAGGCCGCTCTGTACAGTTGTACAGTAGTTCCCTATGCTGTCATATAGGCCGCTCTGTACAGTTGTATAGTAGATCTCTATGATTCCACATTGGCCGTTCTGTACAGTTGGATGGTAGATCTCTATGATTCCATATTGGCCACTCTGTAAAGTTGGATGGTAGATCTCTATGACTCCATATAGGCCACTCTGTACAGTTACATGGTAGATCTCTATGATTCCATATTGGCCGCTCTGTACAGTTGGATGGTAGATCTCTATGATTCCATACTAGCTGCTCTGTACAGTTGGATGGTAGATCTCTATGATTCCATATTAGCTGCTCTGTACAGTTGGATGGTAGATCTCTATGATTCCATATTGGCCACTCTGTACAGTTGGATGGTAGATCTCTATGATTCCATATTGGCCGCTCTGTACAGTTGTATGGTAGATCTCTATGATTCCACATTGGACGCTCTGTACAGTTCTATGGTAGATCTCTATGATTCCATATTGGACGCTCTGTACAGTTCTATGGTAGATCTCTATGATTCCATATTGGACGCTCTGTACAGTTCTATGGTAGATCTCTATGATTCCATATTAGCCGTTCTGTACACTTGTATGGTAGATCTCTATGATTTCATATTAGCCGTTCTGTACACTTGTATGGTAGATCTCTATGATTCCATATTGGCTGTCCTGTAGAGTTGTGCAGTGTTTTTTATTCCCTGTATTATATGGCGGTGTGTTACACAGAGGAGTGTGTTGGGTGTCAGGATCAGGTTTCGGGGAGTCAGTGTTCTTTGGCTCTTGGTTCCTGGCTCTTGCAGATAACACAGAGCTCAGTACGTTCCCCCCTCCTTTTATCTTCTGGCATCCTATAGCCCAGTCTCAGCTCAGCCTGAACAAGCGCAGATACATTTTTCTCATTTTCTCCTATTTTCTTATTTTTCTCCCTCATCCACGTCTGGATCGCTATTTTCGGTAATCCTTAATATTCGTTTTTTTTTCTTAGAACCTTAATCTTAAAAATATGATATCTGCCTTCCTAGAAGACGGAAAGATGGAAAATATATTAAACTACTGAGAATTGGTCTCTTTATTTTTAGACATGCTTCTCTCAGATAATATTGGATCCTGGTATTACTGGTAGTGCAGGATGATGAGCTGTGCCAAATGACAATGTCAGCACTACTACATCTGTAAATCATACAGAAAAATCCCAATCTCAGATTGGCTGCTGTGTGTGCTGAGTCTAAGCTCAGAGGAATTTTAAACACAAAAAATTTATGAAAAGTTGACATTTGGATAGAAAGTGCTACATATAATAAAGGGGAGGGGCCTCAAAGAGTGGGAGGGGCCTATAGAATGTGTCTTTAAATTCCTGCAGCAAACGGCAGATGCCAGAGAGCAATAACACCCCCAGGATACATCATTATAAAGAATGGCTCAATAATAGTCATAAAAGTGGAGACTCCACCAGACGGGAGATAAAAAGCCGCACAGATTGTACACACAAGTCTATCCCAGAACAAAGAGAACGGAAAACAGGTTAATAAAATACCGCTTATCTCCAACACCGTTACCAGGCAACACAGCAGCGCCAAAGCCGAGAAGAATAATAATGTACAACCACCAAGAGATCCCAGAGGAAAACTTCTCACCAGACACTGCACTACAGACGAAATCATGTCATAGAGGATAGAGCATTATAGCAGTATTATTGTAGAAGTATTACATACCTGTACACAGGGGCAGTATTATATTATATTATATTCTTGTACATAGGGGGCAGTATTATAGTAGTTATATTCCTGTACATAGGGGGCAGTATTATAGTAGTTATATTCCTGTACATAGGGGGCAGTATTATAGTAGTTATATTCCTGTACATAGGGGGCAGTATTATAGTAGTTATATTCTTGTACATAGGGGGCAGTATTATAGTAGTTATATTATTGTACATAGGGGCGGTATTATAGTAGTTATAATCTTGTACATAGGGGGCAGTATTATAGTAGTTATATTCTTGTGCATAGGGGACGGTATTATAGTAGTTATATTCTTGTACATAGGGGGCAGTATTATAGTAGTTATATTATTGTACATAGGGGGGAGTATTATAGTAGTTATATTCTTGTACATAGGGGGGCAGTATTATAGTAGTTATAATCTTGTACATAGGGGCAGTATTATAGTAGTTATATTCTTGTACATAGGGGGCAGTATTATAGTAGTTATATTCTTGTACATAGGGGGCAGTATTATAGTAGTTATATTCTTGCACATAAGGGGCAGTATTATAGTAGTTATAATCTTGTACATAGGGGCAGTATTATAGTAGTTATATTCTTGTACATAGGGGGCAGTATTATAGTAGTTATATTCTTGTACATAGGGGGCAGTATTATAGTAGTTATATTCTTGCACATAAGGGGCAGTATTATAGTAGTTATATTCTTGTACATAGGGGGCAGTATTATATAGTTATATTATTGTACATAGGGGGCAGTATTATAGTAGTTATATTCTTGTACATAGGGGGCAGTATTATAGTAGTTATATTCTTGTACATAGGGGGCAGTATTATAGTAGTTATATTCTTGTACATAGGGGGCAGTATTATAGTAGTTATATTCTTGTGCATAGGGGACGGTATTATAGTAGTTATATTCTTGTACATAGGGGGCGGTATTATAGTAGTTATATTATTGTACATAGGGGGGAGTATTATAGTAGTTATATTATTGTACATAGGGGGGAGTATTATAGTAGTTATAATCTTGTACATAGGGGGGCAGTATTATAGTAGTTATAATCTTGTACATAGGGGCAGTATTATAGTAGTTATATTCTTGTACATAGGGGGCAGTATTATAGTAGTTATATTCTTGTACATAGGGGGCAGTATTATAGTAGTTATATTCTTGCACATAAGGGGCAGTATTATAGTAGTTATATTCTTGCACATAGGGGGCAGTATTATAGTAGTTATATTCTTGTACATAGGGGGCAGTATTATAGTAGTTATATTCTTGTACATAGGGAGCAGTATTATAGTAGTTATATTCTTGTACATAGGGAGCAGTATTATAGTAGTTATATTCTTGTACATAGGGGGCAGTAAGAGATCCCAGAGGAAAACTTCTCACCAGACACTGCACTACAGACTAAATCATGTCATAGAGGATAGAGCATTATAGCAGTATTATTGTAGAAGTATTACATACCTGTACACAGGGGCAGTATTATATTATATTATATTCTTGTACATAGGGGGCAGTATTATAGTAGTTATATTCCTGTACATAGGGGGCAGTATTATAGTAGTTATATTCTTGTACATAGGGGGCAGTATTATAGTAGTTATATTATTGTACATAGGGGCGGTATTATAGTAGTTATAATCTTGTACATAGGGGCAGTATTATAGTAGTTACATTCTTGTACATAGGGGGCAGTATTATATAGTTATATTATTGTACATAGGGGGCAGTATTATAGTAGTTATATTCTTGTACATAGGGGGCAGTATTATAGTAGTTATATTCTTGTACATAGGGGGCAGTATTATAGTAGTTATATTCTTGTACATAGGGGGCAGTATTATAGTAGTTATATTCCTGTACATAGGGGGCAGTATTATAGTAGTTATATCCTTGTACATAGGGGGCAGTATTATAGTAGTTATATTCCTGTACATAGGGGCAGTATTATAGTAGTTATATTCTTGTACATAGGGGGCAGTATTATAGTAGTTATATTCTTGTACATAGGGGGCAGTATTATAGTAGTTATATTCTTGTACGTAGGGGCAGTATTATAGTTGTTGTATTCTGTATGATTCTGTGATTGGACTAGGACTGTCCACTACCCTATATTACGGTACTATATGCAGTAGGTCTTTGTGAACATGACTCTGCCGTGTGTGTGGGACCTCAGTAAACCACATTTCAGCATTTCCTTCGCTGTGGGAGCGGTCAGTCTAATCCTCTATTGTATAAACTGAATAAAGTCAATTATGAGAGCAGCGGTGGCGGCGCAATGTTTCATCTAGAGAGGAGAGATAAAAAATCATTTGCATATAGAAAGTAAAGCCTGGTAAATCTATAATTACCAGCTCTCGAAGTGAACAGGTAATTGCCGCTGCCTACGTGGAGGTGATGTTTTGTTTTCTTGTTTTTGTTGTTTTTATCATTTTGCTACAAAGTAACAAGTTCTACAAGAAAACATTAATGGCAACGTTGTTTGCAGAACTTCTCTTCCTGTCGTAATCATCTTGGGCACTTGATATAAAACCTCCTACATCTTGTCTAATTAAGCCACTTTGTGCCGCAAAAAAAAAATAAATAAATAAAAAAAGTTCCCATATAAAAGTCTGAAAACTTCTGCCGCAGATCTTTCCGCCTGAAGATCTTTCATACCTACTGCAGAGAGATTGAATTAAATGTTTCATTATTTTCTAATATTTTTTCCTCCTGGATTTTTTGCATTTGGCCCCAGAACCCTTCTCCACCGCTCCGTAATGAATATTTAATGCTTGTGGTTTTTCAAGGTTTTTTCTTCTTTTTTTTCCCTCTGCCTTAGGTGGATACATAAGTGCAGTCAGCTTAAAGAAACGTGCAGTAAGCAGAAAGCGTACTGGTTTTTAAATTCAGGAGGGTTTCGATTAAATCATCTCCCCATTCAATGTACAAAATGTAAAAACTGCAATATCTGGAGCATTTGGAAGTACGTTAAGAAATGAAAGAGGTGTCAGAGTATTATGAAGGAACAATAAAAGTCCCATTGTGTAATGTTACTGAATTTCCATATGTGATAATCTCCGGAAGCAATGTGCTGCAAAACCATGTATCTAATCCTGTCATGTGTGATACTGTCTACTAAACCATGTACTGGTATCTAATCCTATCCTGTGTGATACTGTCTGCTGAGCTGTGTATATAATACTTTCATGTGTGATACTGTCTACTGAATGGTGTATCTAATTCTATCATGTGTGATACTGTCTACTAAACCATGTACTGCTATCTATTCCCATCCTGTGTGATACTGTCTGCTGAACAGTGTATCTAATCCTATCATGTGTGAAACTGTCTGCTGAACTGTGTATCTAATCCTATCCAGTGTGATACTGTCTGCTGAGCTGTGTATCTAATGCTTTAATGTCTGATACTGTCTGCTGAGCTGTGTATCTAATCCCATCATGTGTGATACTGTCTGCTGAGTTTTGTATCTAATCCTTTCATGTGTGATACAGTCTGCTCAGCTGTGTATCTAATCCCATCATATATGATACTATCTGCTGGGCTGTGTATGTAATCCTTTCATGTCTGTTTAGTTTCACACTTTGTGATACAGTCAGCGGACGAGGTATCTCAGCCTATCACATGACTATATTCATTCTGCTTCTACAGATGAGCATCTGATACCCTGGGCAGTTACACTCAGCGGAACAGGGGTGACCCAGCACCTCAGCCCCCCGGACTGGCTCGGATCTCAGTGCTCCCAGCACTGCACACTCAGCTCTGCTACATCACATAATGATCAATTAATCCTGCAAGGGGAGAAGTCCGGAGAACTGAAGAAAGGATAGAAGGGAATGTGAGTCAGCGAAGAAGAAAGCAGTTACACATCGTGGCCGTCACTACCCTCGTATCTGGAGACACGGGGGGCTGAGTGCCCGCACCTGTCCATTTCCTAATATTTCCACATTCTGTGTATTATATCCCGGACAATGCAGTGGCCTTTACCCGCTGAGATCCCAGCACGACGCTGCCGAGGACACCGGCGCCTTAATGACAAGGTGTGCGCTTCTCTCACCGACACATTACATTGTTAAATGTGTCAAAGGCTCAACGGGAGGCGAAATCAAGACTCTGACTGCAGAGAAGAAATCCATTAACTTCTCGACGGACGCAAGTGCAAAAAACTTTCAAACTTTTGATACTTTGTCCTGCAAATTAAAAAGGTCTCAAAACCGTACAAAAAACTGGGTCAGCTGTGGCGTCTGCAAAACGCCTAGGGCTCTTTCACATTGGCGTTATTTTTCCCGTCCGTGGTTCAGCGATTTCCATGGATGCCTCACATAGCCATTGATTTTCACATTGGCTTGTATTTTCACTTATCCCTTGTCCGTGGAAAAAATTATGAAAAATACCCTATTTTTTTTTTTTTTGCGGATCATGGAAAGCAATAGAAGTCTATGGGTCCGTCTTTTTTTCACTGATGAAGCAGAAAAACCTGGTGTGATGTTCTCAAAGCAAAACTGATGCATTGCAGAGACAAAATGCATGAAAAAGGAGACATAACTGAGACAAAACGGAACGGAAGCTTAGCACCAACGCCAATGTGAAAGAGCGCTTACTCTGTGCTCTCTGCAGCCAGTCTTACAGTATGTATTGTCCATGGAGAGATGATTACAGCATTGTATGTATTGAAAGTTGACTCAAAACTATGATCTATGGATTTATAACTTTATAACAACTCTACAGGGAAAATATCTAACAATTTCTTTAATTAAATGAACTGAAAACAGAGCACAGCAGGGTCAGTTCCTTATGGGGAATTTAAATGTAAGGTACCAGAACCATTCATTACTTTTCTATTAAGACCCTCAGGTTGTCACAGTCTGATACTGAAGACGTAGGGGCAGATTTACTTACCCGTCCCTGCGCGATCCCAGGGTGCGTTCCCTGACTGCCAAGATCACTTCCCCAATCAGGTCCACCGGAGTTCACCTTCTTCTTCCCGCTGCATGTAAGTGCTTGATCTTACGACACAAATTCAAAGTTAAATCCCGCGGTTTGTTCGAATCCGTCGGATCATCTGACGATCCATCCCGCGGTTTCTGTTGCATGAAAGCCGGCGCCAAAATCCGTGTGACACAATCCCCGGCTGGATACCCAAAAAGTCGGAAAACCTGACGAAAATGCGGCGGCGGGACCCTTAGTACATAAGCCCCGTAGTGTAAAATTACTGTGCATCACTGAGCAAAATGCACAAAAATCATCCCACATCTATTATGGACAAACAATTCAGATGTAACTTGATAAAAACTATTCAGATGTAACTTGAATGAATGAAATTAGAACTAAACTGAAATCATGGTTGGTGTGTGCCGGGTCTGCGTACACAGCATTTAAAGGGTCTACGTATCCGAACCAAACTTTTGTTCAGGGTTTGGCCAAATTCGGCGAAGGTCAACCTTAACGGGTCGGCTCATCACTAGAGAGGAACATTATAAGTAACTGTTTCCACGCTGGGCACATAATTCCAGCCTCGTGCCGTGACAATGTAACAAGTGTGACTACACGCCAGCCGTGCCTGCTGTCACCTGCTGAGAGACAGTTAGCACATAACAGGCTCCATCATCACTGCGTCCCCTCCGCCACTGCTGATGTCTGTCATAGCCAGAGAAGCCATCACTGAGAGAACGCCAACACGCCATACGTCTGTCAGGCAGGGTGGTCAGCGCCGATTTCTTCTTGTCTTTTTCGTGTTTGCAGTAGGGACAGTTGTGCCAGCAGATGGAAGCGAGACCCCGGATTATATCAACTACAAGCTTAACCCCTTAAGGACGGAGGGTTTTCCGGCTCATTTCTCGCTCTCCAACTTCAAAAATCCATAACTTTTTCATTTTTACGTGTACAGACCTGTGTGAGGGCTTATTTTGTGCGTAACAAATTTTACTTTCCCGTAATGTTATTTATTTTAACATGCCGTGTACTGCGAAGCTGAAAAAAAATTCCAAATGTGGAAAAATTGAAAAAAAAACGCACGTGCGTCACGTTCTTGTGGGCTCAGTTTTTACGACTTTCACTCTTCGCTCCAAATAACACGCCTACTTTATTCTTTGGTTCGGTGCGATCGCGGTGATACCAAATTTATATAGGTTTTATTGTGTTTTAATACATTTTCAAAAATTAAACGAATGTGTACAAAAAAGAAAAAAAATTTTTTGCCATCTTCTGACGCTAATAACTTTTTCATACTTTGGCGCACGGAAATGTGTGAGGGGTCATTTTTTGCGAAATGAGGCGACGTTTTCATTGCTACCATTTTGAGGTCTGTGCGACATTTTGATCATTTTTTATTTCATTTTTTATGTTATGTAAAAAGGTGTAAAAGTCGCATTTCGGACATTTGGGCGCCATTTCCCGCCTCGGAGGTCACCGCCGGCCGTAACCGTTTTTATATTTTGATAGATCGGGCATTTTGGGACGCGGCGATACCTAATATGTCTGTGATTTTTACTGTTTGTTATGTTTTATATCCGTTCTAGGGAAAGGGGGGTGATTTGAACTTTTAATATTTTATTAATTTTTTTTATTTTTTAAACTTTTTTTTTTTTTTTTTTTTCACTATTTTTTAGACCATCTAGGGTACAATAACCCTAGATGATCAGATCGCTCCTACCATATACTGCAATACTACAGTATTGCAATATATGGCGTTTTTGCAGGTCTTACATTACAATGAGCCACTGGCTCATTGTAACGAACCTGCATAAACCATGTAGCCTCGTGTCAAGAGAAGACCCGAGGCTACCATGGTAACCGATCGCCGCCCCCCGATGACGTTCGGGGGCGTGGCGATCGAAAAAAAGATGGCGGCGCCCACGCGCCGCCGTCTTTTAAACGCCACCCGCGACTTTGCGGGCGGCGTTTAGAGGGTTAATAGCCGCGATCGGTGCAAGCACCGACCGCGGTTATTAGCGGTGGGGGTTTTGTGCAAAATGCAAAAACCCCCACCTCTGTATGAAGAGGACTCAGCCCGTGAGCCCTCTTCATACTTCCCTTATACCTCTGCGCCGTAGAGCTACGGCGCAGAGCGTTAAGGGGTTAAAGGAAAGTGTTGTGCCAGTGTTGTGTTTGTGAATGCAACTCAAACGCCATGTGTGACTGCACCCTGACAACAAGCAGAGATCTAGAGAACCTTGAGGAATTGATACAGAAAGTATTTTGGATAAGTGTATAACTTTTCATTAAACAAACAATAATATTTACTTGCTGAACTGGACACATCACTTTAAAGAGGACCTGTTGCTTGTAAAAACGGCACTAGGAGATGTTACTAAAGTAAGCTACAACAGATGCCACAGTGTTAAACTGCTCGTGTTATCAAAAACCTCAGATAACGCTAACAAACACTGTTGCGCTGTACACTAGAAACACCGGACCACGCTATAAGCGGTCCGGCGTATTAATAAGAGGGCGGGATTAGGGCCATGACGCTCGGCAGTCATCGCCGGCCTATGGAGTGGGCGGGGCGGTCTGGGGGAGATGCAGCACCTCGGACCGAACCCTCACTATTACATTAGTAAGCAGCTCCTAGTGCAGTTTTTACAGATACAATGGGGGTCATTTACTAAGGGCCCGATTCGCGTTTTCCCGACGTGTTACCCGAATATTTCCGATTTGCGCCGATTGTACCTGAATTGCCCCGGGATTGTGGCGCACGCGATTGGATTGTGGCGCATCGGCGCCGGCATGCGCGCGACGGAAATCAGGGGGCGTGGCCGAACGAAAACCCGACGTATTCGGAAAAACCGCCGCATTTAAAAACCGAAAAAGTGTCGCTTGAGGAGCGCTTACCTTCACCTGGTCCGAGGTGGTGCATTCCGGCGCGATGAGATGACTTTCAGCGCAGCAGCGCCACCTGGTGGACGGCGGAGGAACTACCTTCTTAAATCCCGGCCGGACCCGAATCCAGAGCAGAGAACGCGCCGCTGGATCGCGAATGGGCCGGGTAAGTAAATTTGCCCCAATGTATAGTAATTCTAGTGTTAGCTCCATTCAGTCTAACCTACCTTCACCCATGATAGGGGCAAGGTTCAGATGACAGAAAGTTAAGCCAGGTCAATACCAAATATCAATGTGCCAGAATGTAGCTACAAGACCAAAAATAAACTGGAATCAGGAACCAAGGATCAATGTTATTTCCTGAGAAATTCTGAGAAGAAGCCGTGAGTCAGGTGAGGTCCCATGAAATCCATTGTCTGTATCTGTATCTGTTGTTTGCCCCTCAGTGTTGTGTCTCTCCCGGTGTGATCCCGCTTTCCCTGTCTCAGACCTGTGTTAGATTTCTGTGCACCAGTGTGAACACTGGTCTATCTCAGTATTCCTGTTACCTGTCCGCTCCACCATCCAGCAGTTGCCAGACGAAGTAGGTTTTCCCTGTCATCTTGTAGGGTCACTCAGGGACCGTCAGTTAGGTTCCTGATAGTGGGTTCGCCCTTATCAGGGCGGTTTATCTGCTTTAGGCAGGGCCTTAGCCACAGGGACATCCCAGGGTGAGTTCGCCACCACCTACCTAGTCTGACAGCTAGCGCCAAGCCTGCTTGTGGTTGTGCGGTTGCTGGACAGGTACTGGCACACCCACTGGCCCATTACATCCTTACAAGTGCAAAAAAATGTTCTCAGACTGCCCCATAAATTTTATAATCCTCCCATCATGACTGCAGACTATCACCAAAAAGAGATTCAGAAATATAGGCTATATTCTCTGTATATGGATTTGTCAGCTTTACTGTATATAGAAGGACTGAACTATCAGAGTCATTTCACTGCTTTTATAAGGGACTGAGTTCTCTTTGCAGCAGGGAGTGCAGACTCCCAGGATTGTGTCTCTCCTGCAGCTTTTAAAAAAGTAAGTGGAATAAGTGTATTTATCTTCTAGACTGAATTCTAATGACTGGTTCCAGAAGAATATTCACTGGACATCCCCTTTAAGTATCTCAGACACTCCTCCCCCGCAGTGAATATATCAGTGGTAGCTGCACAAACCTTCTTAATGATTAATTAATTGAATGAACTTGAACAACATCCATCCGCCCCTCAGCTCATCGGACACGCGATATGTTTCCAGTGGAAAATCAATTATTTTTATGAAAATAAATAAGGGAATCTTCAGTTAAAGGCGTCTCTGTAACTAACCGTGCGTAGTGAGCCGGCCAGAGCCCATATGGAGCGTTCTCCAGCTTCTGCCACCTCCATATATAAGACGAGTAACAATGCTATAAAGTTAAATTATTGGCAAATTCATTAAGATCATAGGAAGACAATATGGTGGGGGTCTGGCAGGGGTCTCTGCTGGAGGAGGACCAGACTTATAAGTGTAAGGTATGAATAGGTCCTGACTTTCTATGGATGAAACACTCCAAGTAAAAGCTTCTTTCCAGGAGCTGATCAGATGGCTACCGGGAAATGGCCAATGGATGGCAGAGGTTTTCCCTATAAATATTACTTCCAAAGTTACCTACCCAAATATTTACCTACCCAAAGTGTACAATAAGTGATACTTATTATCCTGGTGGGGTATGTAATACAAACACCCCAATCCTCTACCATTATTCCCCCAGTGGATTCCACCAGAAGGGGGTCATCAGAAGCCAGAGGAACTTACAGAGCCCCAGTGCAAAAACCCATAGAAAACCCCAAACTATAATCATTTGATTTAGTTCTGGTACTTTTAAAAGGTTCTTGGGTCCTAGATCCACAGCACCCTCTGCACTCCCTAAATGGAGCAATGGCAAAGCAAGCATGGGAGATAACACCCACAGACCAGTATGGAGGGTGCGGGTCTACGCATCAGAAACTGGGAGCACGGATCCTTCAAACAAGAGATTGATAGTGAGTGTGTAACCCATAACGTGCAACCACTGGTCCTGAATCTGTTTTAGAAGTCACGCGAAGAGTTAATAGCGAAGGAAATATGTATATCTATCTATCATAAAATGTTAATTACAAACACATTGCCAGGAATGTAATATTACCTGGAAATCCCATCGTCATCTGGATCCATTTTAATTGCGCGCAGTAAACAATTAGTAGCCTCCGTTAATTACAGCGTAACAGATGTATCTCTCATTAAGGTAATAAGGAGGAATCCGAGTATAACAGTAATAACAATAACTATTTGTTTCCCCTAATGGTGGGGGGTTTAGGGGCAGCAGATGCACATGAGCCCTTTAGTCCTAAAGGCAACACAATGGGGCTTATTTACTAAGGGTCCCGCAGCCACATTTTCGTCAGGTTCCCCAATTTTTGAGGGATCGTGCCAGGGATTGTGTCGCACTCGATTGGATAGTGTCGCAATCGCGCCGGTTTTCACACAAATCGGGGGACAATCCGATGGATTCGGACTAAGCGTGGGATTTAACATTTAAATTTGTGTCCCAAGCCAAGCACTTACATACACCAGGAAGAAGAAGGTGAACTCTGTCGGACCTGAGCAGGGAGTAACACATCCAGGATATCGGGCGCAGGATCTACGTGGATTGCAGCACAGTGCATTGTCGTCGGAGAGTCTGGATGGGGACGGGTAAGTAAATGTGCCCCAGTGAGTGCAGCTCTGCAGTACAGTCCATTCAAAGTCAGTGAACTCCTTCAATTCTATATGTGCTCATCACTCGAAATACTCACACAGATGTAGCAGAGCTGAATCTATTATTTAACCATTACTTTTGTACACATATTGCCACAGAACTGAATAACATTTATATCTAGCATATTGTAGGATGATGACAAGTCAGAACCACATTCAGCTCTGCTACATCAGGATCAAAGGATCTATAACATTTTATTGAAGAACACAATGGAAAAGCCCAGAAAAGACCCCCAAACACACACAACTAATAGGAAGCAGCAGGAGGACGATCATGTTCTTCCTGAGGATGGAATCCATATCCTAGATTCCCATATTGGCCCCTGCATTGTATAAACAGCCAGACAAATGTGTACAGAGACTCACAGAAGACTGGAGACTCCTGTACACACCGTGCACATTGTCCTCTATATATCAATGCAGGGAGATCACTGATAATCTCTAGCAAGTCCCTGCACATCAGGTTTACAGGATTCATATCACAATGGGGGATCTAAAACAGGGAATAGAATAAAGGAGTGAGGCAAAAATGGCTCAACAGCAATATGGGAAAATATTACTATATGGTGATGATACAATGGAGACAACAAGGTGAACTATAGGCTGTGACACTTTCAGACTCAATCTTACAGTTCATATACATCCTATATCATACTGAGGAGCTGCACTCACTATTCTGCTGCTGGTGCAGTCACTGTGTACATACATGCCATTACTTATCCTGTACTGATCCTGAGTTACATCCTGTATTATATTTTATAGAAAAGTAAAAAACATAACAATACATAACACAAACCGAACATAATATACAATATATACAAAATATATACAATAACTTACCTGCTGGTCCAGCCCCATTCACACCTAGCAAAAACAATAACTTACAATACACCAAAATGAATAAACACCAAATACCACAACCCCCACCCAATTGATTATCACATCCTAAACCAAACCAATAAACAAAGACAATCCACACCCACAAATAAACATAAAAGACCATAAATATACATAAACCCACCCCACACCCTCTAATAACAAACCACCCCACACAGATCACATCCCACACCCGTTTTTTTTTTTAAATATATAATAACAAACACAGAATACACATAAGACAACACTGCACTAGATCCCTCGCCCGCACCCTCCCCTTCTCCCCAGACACTGGTCTAATGTCCAAAGTTAGCGTTAAGTAGTCCCCTCCCAATCTAACACTATGGCCCAAACCCCACTATATACAATATATACACTATATACGTATTTACAACATAACATAAAGAAAACAGAATACAAATAAAACATCAATCAATGCCACATAAAGCCCAAGTTCGGCCCCTGCAAGCCCCTACACCAGGAGCGGAGATGACAGACTAAGGGACACTAAAGGAGAACCCCCTCCAAAGGAGAGAGGCCCTCCCCGTGCCCAGCCTCTCGTACTCCTGAAAGCGCACCTTCACCAGGTCACCCAGAATGTTCCTAACCACCACATCCACCGGGAGGATTTTACGCTGCATCAATACTAAGCACCGTGCGTTCCACGTGTGGTACCTGACCACTAGACTGACTAGGAATAACGTGCAGCGGACCCGGCCACCCAGGCCTCTGAATGCTCCATAGGCCCACTCCGCATAGGAGAGACCGGCCAACCCGAGATGGATGGAAGCGCCCACCCGGTTGTACACCTCTGTGTTATAGGGGCACTGAAGCAGGAAGTGGTCCATGCTCTCCAGCAGGCCACCGCACTCCTCCCGGGGACAACCCCTTTCTTCAGAGCTCCTACACTTCAGATTGTCCCTCAAACACAGCTTTCCATGGAAGCAGCGGCAAGTCACATCCCAAAACTTTAAGGGGATCCTGATAGAATTCAACCAACTCAAACCCACCCTCAGATCTTGACTTGGGCAATCCCTGAGGGCCAGAGGCTTCTGGAAATGGATCAGCAGAACCCTTTTGTCGAGGACTTTCTTTGACATGGTCCTAAACTCTCACATTCCCAGACCCCACCGGCAAATCACCTTCAGAACCGGTAGCGCAAGCTGGAAGATGCCCATGAGGTGTGCGAAGATCCTTCACTTGCCCTCCTGTCTCCCATTCCTGGAAGAAAGGCCTAAACCATCCCCTACAGGAGTATACCCACGGAGGAGCCCTCTCTTTCCAGAGGTTTGCTACATTGATCTTAAGAAAGGTATTCACTAGGAACACCACAGAGTTGACCATACACAACACTCCTTGTCTCCTTGTGCGGTAAGTAACCTCCCTCCTGATTAGGTTCAGCCTATTCCCCCATAACAGCTGGAAGAACAGACTGTATACCCAAGTCCAGAGGGGTTCCGGCAACAAGCACACACTGCCCAGATAAATCAGCAACAGGAGCAGGAAGTTTTTGATCAGATTAACCCTTTCTCTGAGGGTCAAAGACCAACCCTTCCACTGGGCGGTGATCTTAAGCCTGCCGTCCCAGTTTTGCATGGGGTAATCCCCCTGGCCAAACTTGATGCCGAAAACTTTGGCGGAGTCCTGGGGCCCTGGAAGAGTGTCCGGGAGATCAAAGCCCGGATCTCCCTCTCCCAGCCAGAGACTCTCACACTTATCCTGATTGATCTTGGACCCAGAAGCCTCTGAGTAGCGGCCAACCTTTGACACCACCCATTGCGCCTCCCCTCCCAAGGACACGAAAACGGTGACATCATCAGCATACGCTACCACCCTTAGAGTGGCTTCCGGTGCCGCCCGATCCATCCCGACTCCCATCAACGGCCCTCAATCAACCCTCCTAAGGAATGGGTCGATCCCGAACACGTAAAGTAGTGGGCTCAGAGGACAACCCTGGCGAACACCAGACCCGACCTCAAACCGTTCACAAGCGGGAAACTCTCTGCCCCTGTGTACAAAACTTTCAGCCAATTGACAAACTCCCCCGGCAGGCCATACCTCAGAAGGACAGACCAGAGGTACTCGTGGTTAACCCAATCAAACGCTTTTGCCTGATCCAAGGACAGCAAGTACCCCTTCCAGTTACCAGCCCCGCCCTGCTCCACTGCCTCCCGGACACGAAGCACAGCACTAAATGTACTGCGGCCTGGTACAGAGCAGTGCTGGGTCCCCGAAAGGAGCCGGGGCTCAAACTGCACCAGCCGATTAAACAGCACCTTTGCCAAAACCTTTCTGTCCGCATTGAGAAGCGCTATGGGGCGCCAGTTCTCAACACGAGATCGGTCCTTACCCTTTGACAGAATGATCAGGGCAGACCTCCTCATTGACTTCGGCAGAGCGCCCGAGGAAAGACACTCATTGAATACCTCATTCAAGAGGAGAACCAAGGAGTCCTTAAAGGTCTTATAGAACTCAGATGTTAAGCCATCCGGACCTGGCGATTTCTTGAGGGCGAGCCCTTCAATCGCCAGGCTGACTTCTTCTTCCATGATAATCTCTGTCAAAACATCAAGAGAGGGGTCTACTCCTGGCTCAGGGACAGTTTCAGCCAGGAAAGCCGCAACCTCATCCGCGTCTCCAGACTCTGGGCCAGTCTCACCTCCTGGGGACCCTGACTTCCCAGGGGGAGACACGGCAACCCCTGCAGGCTCCGCCACCTCTGGCCCTTCACCCTCTGCCCCTCCATCAGCAGGAGAGGCTCCATCCGGGGCCAGGAATCGATTTGAAAGTTCGACCAGCGGGGGGTTAGTTGCACATTCCGTGGGTACCTTAGTCAGGGAGGGAGAAGATCTTACACCTCCCTTCTTTTTACCCTTTTTCTTCTCTTTGGCGCCACGCTTACACTTTTCCTCTAGCCACACCCTATTATCCTCGTCCATACTCTCATAATGGGAGGAGTCTGAGGACGTGGCACCTCCCTCTCTCTCGATCCTCCTGACCTCCTCATCCAGTACATCATCCCCTGGGGCCTCAGCGACAGATGTGGTCTCCAGGACAGCGCCAGAGGTTGTCCCAGCAGCCCGAGACTCCCCCCGCTCTCTCTCCTGTTGACGCTTCTCTAGACGCCTTAGATGGACAGGTGTCTTTTTCCTGTCTTTCTTCCCTAGCCCCTCCATTCCGCCGCCTCTGCTAGTCCCCTCCCCAGCAGGGGGACTGAGTTACCTGAATGCCTCAACTTCACCATGACGGTCCAGGCCCCTGACCAGATACCATACTCGTCCCGATTTTTCTCGGGTACTCCCAGTACCTCTCCATAACAATTCATCCAGGTCATGATGTCAAAGCAAGATAGTGATTCGTTACGGGTAAGAACGGTCACTTTCTTGACTTCGTTCTGGCGGGACACTGCTTGCGCAGCAAAGACCCGCCACTCGGGCTCGTTGTATCTCAGCTCATCGTTGGACCAGAAGAGCTCAAGCCCCTCCGGCTTAACAAAGCTGACATAAAACTCAGATGTACCATAGGGATGGATCAAGGCAAAGATGTCAGCCGCCTTGAAGTCCATCTTCAGCAGCAGCTCAACTACCCGTGCCCGGGGGGAACACACATCACTGCCACGCCACCGAAGACGGACTAGATTCCTACTTTTAGCACCCGGCCCGGTTGTTGGGAGCGACCGTGGTGTCTCCCTGCCTAATTTGCTCACGGAAGGCAGACAGGCCGTGCCTCTCTATCCAAAACGACAAATTAACCTCCTGCCCCGCTACATTGATCGTCCTTTCCCCCTTCTGTAAGGCCTGCAGGAGGCACCGTTGCAAAAAGCCGTCCCCAGAGCCCAGAGACGAGTATGATGGAACCCTACTTCCCCCAGCAGCGACACTGGCATAGCTCTTAATAGGGGCCGCCACTGGGGGAGCAACCGGACCAACCCCTGCACCTACCACATTAACACTACCCACCTCCATGCCACTCGCACCACCAGTCCAGTCACTCCATCACTCACTCCCATAACTGGTAATGTTTTTGCACCACTCACACCAGCATTTGCTCCAGATGGACCAGCAGCAACATTATGGGGCATAATAGGAGACATAGGGGGCAAGACCACCTCCGCATCTTCAGGCACAAGGGACGAGGGTCCACCTTTAGGGCATTGCCCCGAGGGGACCCCAACTTTTGTCACACTTGTGCCCTCCGCATCATCAGTAGCATATGTTAATTTAGCTTTCTTAAAAATGGGTAAAATTCGCCGCTGTCCTGACACCAACCAAAACAAAATTTTACTGTCTTGTTTGGGAGGTCCGGAGCCCTTAGCCTCAGCAACCCCTCCACACTGCTGCCGCCCCCCACCTAAGGGATCAGCTGCAACAGCATGAAGAGACGCCAAGGCACTGGAAGCTGCCACCAGTGCCGGGCTATCCCCCCTCCCACAGGGGGACGCACCACAGCACTGGATTTTGATGGTATTGCCACATCCGAGCCGCCCTGACTGTCCGGCCTTGCGGCCAATGCCTCCCCTGCTCTCCCACTGTTACCACAAACAGAGACGGAGCCCATCGCCCCATCAGATGTCACACCTGTAATCTCCCTGCACCTTTGCACCGGGTCCACAGCAGAACTCGGGGGTTTTGGGTAGCAGGGCTTGCACAGTGAGCTGACCCTGCGCTTTGCCCGGGGGGGTTTACAGGGAGGGGGGGAAAGATGAAACGTATCTCTTCTTGATGCTTTGGCCTGGTCTTCTTCGCCTTCCTCCGGCTGCTCCCCCCAGCGGCTTTCTCTGGGAGTTCATCACCAAAGGAAAAATTCTCCATGCGCACTGGGGACTCGAGCAGCCGGATCTCCGCCATGAGCGCCCCTCCCTGGCTGCCGGTGTCACTGTCCTCCCCCGAGCGAGGTGTTACTGCTGACTGTCCTGCAGGGGGCCCACTGCACGAGGCCTGCTGATCTTCCTGCAGGCCCCCAGGTGTGAACTGCTGCTCGTTATCATCATCATCATCCTCCTCCACCTGGCTCGCAGGCTGCAACCCCATCAGCCTTTGCTCTCTGTTATCAGCCATTTCAGAGAATCTGTCATCATTTAAAAATTTTAGGCGATTGATCTCACCATTTATCTCCATCTTGGGCTTCTTTTGCGCTGTAACAGCCCTGTTGGGGCACATCACAGCTCCTCCCGGAGCCTCCTGATGGTCTTAGTCGCCTCTTTGTACTCACCGAGGTGGCTCTGGACCCGGGAGACATAGATGGACAAAGACTCCCGGGGCCCCTGCACCGCCCAGCCTCCCCCCGCATGGTCAGCCTTATGTCTGTGAGCACTCCGCTTCATAGCTCCGGCTCGGAAGGACCGCTCTCACCCGCACCGACATCCAGGTTCTTGCTGCGCCGCTTCACACTAGACCTAAGGGGAGTAGGAGCCACACTGCTGTGACTCCTGGTGGAACGTCTCACCCCTGAGTCCTCCATAGCGCTGGCCGGTAGCTGGCTACCCCTGTCACCCGCCGGCCTGGCCAGGGAAGCAGGAGCCTGGGGCTTGCCGCTCTGGGTCATGCCTGGAAACCCACTCCTTCCCTGGGAGAGGAGAGAGCAGTCCCCAGGTGGAGATGGATTATTCCTGGAGCTCAGAGCAGCAGCAGCACACAGTCTCCCACAGCAACAGACATAGCTTAACAAGGTAACGAGCTACTCCAGAGCTGCTCTCACTATCTGCTGCTGGTGCAGACACTGTGTGCATACATGACATTACTTATCCTGTACTGATCCTGAGTTACATCCTGCATTATACTCCAGAGCTGCACTCACTATTCTGCTGGTGGTGCAGTCACTGTGTGCATACATGACATTTCTTATCCTGTACTGATCCTGAGTTACATCCTGTAAATCTTTTATTTTATATATAAAAATGAAAAACATTACAACAATAAACATAAATAAAGCCATAACTTCTGGCAAAACAAAACAATAATACAAACTAAAAGAGACTTACGAAAATCTCCTGGCCCAGCCACACACACACCACACAATCAGCATTATAAAACACAACCTTCACCCAATCCCACCACCTAATTTTTTTTTTTTTTTTTTTTCCCATAAATAACTAAAGAATACACAGCAAAAAAAAAGACAAACAGGAAATAAAAACATTAAATATAACTAAACTAAATCCCACGCCCATCACCCTCCCACCCAGACACTGGTCTAACGTCCAAAGTTCGCGCTATATAGTCCAGACCAGTGCCCAGGATCGTACAGTCCAAGTCCCGTCCACCCCCCTCCCAACCTAACACCCTAACACCAACACCCCAAAACCAACCAAGCTATATACACATTAACTATAACTACATAAATACACACTGTACACAAAATACAAACACATTAAACATATCAACATATAACAAACCAACCACATAAAGCCCAGGTTCGGCGCCTGCAAGCCGCTACATCACTATAACCTCAGATACAAAACAAAAATCTACAGTGTCAGCTTCAGCCCAACACCAGGAGCGGAGATGACAGACTAAGGGACACTAAAGGAGAACCCCCTCCAAAGGAGAGAGGCCCTCCCCGTGCCCAGCCTCTCATACTCCAGAGAGCGCACCTTCACCAGGTCACCCAGAATGTTCCTAACCACCTCATCCACCGGGAGGATTTTACGCTGCGTCGATACTAAACACCGTGCGTTCCACGTGTGGAACCTGACCACTAGACTGACTAGGAATAACGTGCAGCGGTCCCGGCCACCCAGGCCTCTGAATGCTCCATAGGCCCACTCCGCATAGGAGAGACCGGCCAACCCGGGCCAATGGATGGAAGCGCCCACCCGGTTGTACACCTCTGTGTTATAGGGGCACTGAAGCAGGAAGTGGTCCATGCTCTCCAGCAGACCACCGCACTCCTCCCGGGGACAACCCCTTTCGTCAGAGCTCCTACACTTCAGATTGTACCTCACACACAGCTTTCCATGGAAGCAGCGCCAAGTCAAGTCCCAAAACTTCAAGGGGATCCTGATGGAATTCAAAAGACCTAAACCCACCCCCAGATCCCGACTTGGGCAATCCCTGAGGGCCAGAGGCTTCTGGAAATGGGTCAACAGAACCCTTTTGTCAAGGAGTTTCTTCGACATGGTCCTGATCTCCCACATTCCCAGACCCCACCGGCGAATCACCTTCAGAACCGGGGTAGCATAAGCCGGAAGATGCCCATGTGGTGTACGGAGATCCTTCACTCGCCCTCCTGTCTCCCATTCCTGGAAGAAAGGCCGAAACCATCCCCTGCAGGAGTATACCCACGGAGGAGCCCTCTCTTTCCAGAGGTTTGCTACATTGATCTTAAGAAAGGTATTCACTAGGAACACCACAGGGTTGACCATACACAACCCTCCTTGTCTCCTCGTGCGGTAAGTAACCTCCCTCTTGATTAGGTTCAGCCTATTCCCCCATAACAGCTGGAAGAACAGACTGTAGACCCGAGTCCAGAGGGGTTCTGGCAACATGCACACACTGCCCAGATATATCAGCAATGGGAGCAGGTAAGTTTTAATCAAGTTCACCCTTTCCCTGAGGGTCAAAGACCAACCGTTCCACTGGTCCACCCTCTGAGCGGCGATCTTAAGCCTGCCATCCCAGTTTTGCATGGGGTAATCCCCCTGGCCAAATTCGATGCCGAGAACTTTGGCAGAGTCTTAGGGCCCTGAAAGAGTGTCCGGGAGATCAAAGCCTGGATCCCCCTCTCCCAGCCAGAGACTCTCACACTTATCCCGGTTGATCTTGGACCCAGAAGCCTCTGAGTAGCGGTCAACTTCTGACATCACCCATTGCGCCTCCCCTCTCGAGGACACAAAAACAGTGACGTCATCGGTGTACGCTACCACCCTTAGAGTGGCTTCCGGTGCTGCCCGGTCCATCCCGACTCCCACTTACGGCCCACGATCAACCCTCCTAAGGAATGGGTCAATCGCGAACACGTATTAAAGTGGGCTCAGAGGACAACCCTGGCGAACACCAGACCCAACCTCAAAAGAGCGGCCAATCCAACCGTTCACAAGCGGGAAACTCTCTGCCCCTGCGTACAAAACTTTCAGCCAATTGACAAACCCACCCGGCAGGCCATACCTCAGAAGGACAGACCAGAGGTACTCGTGGTTAACCCGATCAAACGCTTTTGCCTGATCCAAGGACAGCAAGTACCCCTTCCAGTTACCAGCCCTGCCCTGCTCCACTGCCTCCCGGACACAAAGCACAGCACTAAATGTACTGCGGCCTGGAACAGAGCAGTGCTGGGTCCCCGAAAGGAGCCGGGGTGCAAACTGCACCAGCCGATTAAACAGCACCTTTGCCAAAACCTTTCTGACCGTATTGAGAAGCGCTATGGGACGCTAGTTCTCAATACGAGATCGGTCCTTACCCTTTGACAGGATGATTAGGGCGAGCCCTTCAATCGCCCGGCTGACTTCCTCTTCCCTGATCATCTCTGTCAAAATATCAAGAGAGGGGTCTACTCCTGGCTCGGGGACAGTTTCAGCCAGGAAAGCCGACATCACATCGCGATCTAGATCCTTCCTGCCCAAGAGGTGCGAGTAGAAGGATCTGACGACCTCCAGAATCCCTGATCTGGACCTTTTCAGGGATCCCGTACTGTCAACCAGTCCTGTGACAACTTTACCATTCACTGACATCTTGCAGTTCCTGTAAGGGTCAGGCGAGCGGTATTTCCCGTAATCCCTCTCAAAAACCAAAGATGCGTGTCTATCGTACTGACACCTCTTCAGCAAGGATTTCACTCTGGAGATGTCATCACGACTACCTCCAGTCGAGACGAGGTGCTTGAGTTTCCTCCACAGGCCCTGATACAGGCGGTACCTGTCCAGGCTCCTGAGGCTCGAGAGCTGGCGGAAGAATCTCGTCACCCTTTTCTTGAGCATCTCCCACCACTCTGACTTACTGCTACAAAGGCCCAGCAAAGGTACCTGGCTCTGAAGAAAGTCCTCAAAGGATTGTCTGATCTCCGCTTCTTCCAGGAGAGACGAATTGAGCTTCCAGTAGTCTCTTCCCATCCGGGGGGTCTCTGTAACATTCAGAGAAAACAAAATTAGACAGTGGTCGGAGAACTCCACCTCAACAACAGAAACTGGTGAAGAAATGGCTTCCTCCTTTAAATAAAACCTGTCTATTCTAGACCTGCAGCTACCCCTATAATAGGTGAACCCCGCATGGCCTGGGGTGTGCCGGATGTGGACATCCACCAGGCGAGCCTCACTAGCTATGCTATTAAGAGCGACGCTATCAGCTTGTCTCTGGAACCTCCCCTATCCTGGGAACATCCTGTATTATACCCCAGAGCTACAGTCACTATTCTGCTGGTGGTGCAGTCACTGTGTACATACATGACATTACTTATCCTGTACTGATCCTGAGTTACATCCTGTATTAGAACCCCAGAGCTGCACTCACTATTCTGCTGTTGGTGCAGTGACTACTGTATATACATGCATGATATTAGTTTGTTTATAGTCAGCCTGGGATCTTTTATTCTGATGATGTCATATTTTATATAATCTAATTTTTTGTCTTCTGTCGTGAATCTCCAGCGTTTTTGCTGTTACACTGATATAACTTTTAGGATCATAATAGTCAAGTGCCAGCATGAGGAGGGATGATTAATAATTAGTTTTGGATATTAATTACCGCTTGCCACAAGAAGGGGGAAGATCTGAGATTATTTACTGTAAAGTTATAAATCACAACAGGAAGAAGATGAAATCCCCTGATTAGAGGAGGAGACATAGAAATCTCAGGTCAATGTTTGATAAATGAAATAATAATTTAAGTGGCGAGACCGACATCTACTAAGAAATGAAACCTGTCGTGTATAATTTTTATACACATTTTTGTTTTTTTTAAATTCTAACTTAATTGAAAAAAGATGTAAAAGTTAAAATAAAAGTTACAATTATAACACAAATAATAACTACATAACTCTAAAACTAATACAATAATAATAATATCAAGACCATAAAAAAGCAACTTGAACAATTAAAGTAATAAAAATAATAGTAATTTTAATATCTATAAAATTATCAAAAATAGATAATTAAAATACTAAAAAAACACAAAACAAAATTTTGTTACAAAAATACACATACAACAAAATAAAAAAATAATGAAAACTGAAGAAAAAAATGTTTATCGTATCATAAAATGAATTACAATAAAATGTAATTGGAATAATAATAATAAAAACAACAATAATAAAAACAATTAAAGAAGGAACATTGTTTCTGATATTAGTAAAATAATATTAAAAATATTAAATATTTGGATTGATAAAAATATAATAATACAGTGTCAGGGTTCTGGGTCGGTGAACCCCCTGGACCACCGCGGGAGGTGGTACTAGCCGACATCGGGACCGGAGTGTAAGTGGCACCTGGTCTCCACCAGAGCCCGCCGCAAAGTGGGACGAACTTGCTGCCGCGGGGTGCCACCAGGTCGTTCCACAGGTGCAACCTGGGGATCTCTTGTATATGATGATATGTGTACAGCTGGTATAACCTGGGCATCTCCTGTATATAATGATATATGTACAGCTGGTATATCCTGGGCATCTCCTGTATATAATGATATATGTACAGCTGCTATAACCTGGGGATTTCCTGTATATAATGATATATGTACAGCTGGTATATCCTGGGCATCTCCTGTATATAATGATATATGTACAGCTGCTATAACCTGGGGATTTCCTGTATATAATGACATATGTACAGCTGGTATAACCTGGGGATCTCCTGTATATAATGATATATGTACAGCTGGTATAACCTGGGCATCTCCTGTATATAATGATATATGTACAGCTGGTATATCCTGGGCATCTCCTGTATATAATGATATATGTACAGCTGCTATAACCTGGGGATTTCCTGTATATAATGATATATGTACAGCTGGTATAACCTGGGGATTTCCTGTATATAATGATATATGTACAGCCGGTATATACCTGGGGATCTCCTGTATATAATGATATATGTACAGCTGGTATAACCTGGGCATATCCTGTATATAATGATATATGTACAGCTGGTATAACCTGGGGATCTCCTGTATATAATGATATATGTACAGCCGGTATAACCTGGGGATCTCCTGTATATAATGATATATGTACAGCTGGTATAACCTGGGGATCTCCTGTATATAATGATATATGTACAGCTGGTATAACCTGGGGATCTCCTGTATATAATGACATATGTACAGCTGGTATAACCTGGGGATCTCCTGTATATAATGACATATGTACAGCCGGTATAACCTGGGGATCTCCTGTATATAATGATATATGTACAGCTGGTATAACCTGGGGATCTCCTGTATATAATGATATATGTACAGCTGGTATAACCTGGGGATCTCCTGTATATAATGATATATGTACAGCTGGTATAACCTCGGGATCTCCTGTATATAATGATATATGTACAGCTGGTATAACCTGGGGATCTCCTGTATATAATGATATATGTACAGCCGGTATAACCTGGGGATCTCCTGTATATAATGATATATGTACAGCTGGTATAACCTGGGGATCTCCTGTATATAATGATATATGTACAGCCGGTATAACCTGGGGATCTCCTGTATATAGTGATATATGTACAGCCGGTATAACCTGGGGATCTCCTGTATATAATGATATATGTACAGCTGGTATAACCTGGAGATCTCCTGTATATAATGATATATGTACAGCTGCTATAACCTGGGGATCTCCTGTATATAATGATATATGTACAGCTGGTATAACCTGGGGATCACCTGTATATAATGATATATGTACAGCTGGTATAACCTGGGGATCTCCTGTATATAATGATATATGTACAGCTGGTATAACCTGGGGATCTCCTGTATATAATGATATATGTACAGCTGGTATAACCTGGGGATCTCCTGTATATAGTGATATATGTACAGCCGGTATAACCTGGGGAGCTCCTGTATATAATGATATATGTACAGCTGGTATAACCTGGGGATCCCCTGTATATAATGATATATGTACAGCCGGTATAACCTGGGGATCTCCTGTATGTAATGATATATGTACAGCTGGTATAACCTGGGGATCTCCTGTATGTAATGATATATGTACAGCCGGTATAACCTGGGGATCTCCTGTATATAATGATATAGGTACAGCTGGTATAACCTGGGGATCTCCTGTATATAATGATATATGTACAGCTGGTATAACCTGGGGATCCCCTGTATATAATGATATATGTACAGCTGCTATAACCTGGGGATCTCCTGTATATAATGATATATGTACAGCTGCTATAACCTGGGGATCTCCTGTATATAATGATATATGTACAGCTGGTATAACCTGGGGATCTCCTGTATATAATGATATATGTACAGCTGCTATAACCTGGGGATCTCCTGTATATAATGATATATGTACAGCTGCTATAACCTGGGGATCTCCTGTATATAATGATATATGTACAGCTGCTATAACCTGGGGATCTCCTGTATATAATGATATATGTACAGCTGCTAGAAACCTGGGGATCTCCTGTATATAATGATATATGTACAGCTGGTATAACCTGGGGCTCTCCTGTATATAATGATATATGTACAGCTGGTATAACCTGGGGATCTCCTGTATATAATGATATATGTACAGCTGGTATAACCTGGGGATCTCCTGTATATAATGATATATGTACAGCTGGTATAACCTGGGGATCTCCTGTATATACTGATATATGTACAGCTGGTATAAATTTTACATGTGAATTTTCCAGCAGGACATTGATGTTGGTTTCTCACATTCGGCCATAATTCCTCTATAATCCACAGAAACCTCAATGTTTGCTTTCCTGTCTTTAACATTTTAAGGAAACTCTCCGTCTTCTTGTTCTGGGACATCATGTGAACAAATCCTTTTCTCTAAACAAATAAGTGCGGTTCCCAGAATCCTCTAGTTCCTTTTCTCTGCACGCAGTCGGCACCGAAGGGACTTATGAGATTGTTCGCGGAGGTTTACGAGGGTCGACATCAAGAGAATCTGTCCCTGACTCTGAAGCTGAAACATAAATAAATGCAGACCCGTTTAGCGTTTGGTGAAGAGGCTTCCGGATTATTTGCCATATGGAGGATATGAGGGGCATCCGCTATTATGTCCACAAGGAACATTGAACTCCTCCGCCATCCGCACCCATCCCCTGAGGCCTCGGCACCAAAGAGAATGTGTGATGCCGCGCACAGAGATATCTTCTCCAATACGTTTCTAAACTATCAAAAGAATTCAGCCACTTTCTGATGCAGTGTGCAGGGAATTCATGGCTGGGGCTATTGACTTGCATGAGGCTTTATGCTTTCCCAAAATAATTAGAAAGGGAACCCGTCAGCAGGTGTGACCACACTCACAGCAGCCAGTGCTATGTATTGCCCCTGGATCGATGTCTTATCAAACCGTTGTGTAAAATTATAAGCAGCAGCTGGACTGTAAAATATGGATTTATATTCCAGCATTGTACAGTAGCTTCTACAAATGCAGTGTAGGCGTGTCCTCACACTGCTGTGCTCTGTCCTCTATGCTGCCACTGTTAGGTATTGCACCTGTAGAGATGTGTAATCAGACCTTTGTATATGTTGTTATAAGCAGCAGGATTGTTAAAAATGCCATTGTATTCACATCTTCTATAAAGGAAAGGGGCTGTAAAGTAGTGAATTTCAGGGATCACAGAGCACAGCAGTGTGAACCCCCAATGCAGTTGGAGAAGTCACAAACCTGGTTACACATCTCTCCAGGGCATTTACCTCACAGGGTCTGAGTCTGCAGCAGTCCCTTAATATGACCTTGCAACCCCCTAACCACATAATGAACAAATGTAATTCTATTGACCAAAATGAAACGGATCCAAAAGATAAGGAGACACTTGGGCCCTGGAGCTTAAGTGGTTCTATGGGGTGTATCTTCTCCACACTCTAGTACCAGGACTGCACCAGCAATGAGGCAAGTTGAGCCTCTTGCCTTAGGAAGCACCACCTGCAGCAAGATAGGGGGAGCATCAGGGGCACATTCTGGCACCCATCTATTAACTCATTGCTGTGATGGCTAATGAACCTTAGAGGGTGGATATACTGTATATACTCATGCATAAGCCGAGTTTTTCAGCACAAAAAAAAGTGCTAAAAAATCTAAACTCAGCCAGCAGAGACGCATCCATGCAATTTGCCGGCCAGCGCAAACTATGCTGCGGCCGCTGGTGACGTCATAGTATGCGCCGGCCGGCAGATCGCATGGACGTGTCTCTGCCAGTTGTTACAGCCAAAAGAACACAGAAGGAGCCGCAACAAGCATTGGGGATGCCGGAAGGTGAGTATGTAAGTTTATTTTTTTAAGTGGGCTGGCTATATATTAAAGGGGGCTGGCTGTATACTTAAAGGGGCTAGTTGGCTGGCTGTATACTTAAGGGGGCTAGCTGGCTGGCTATATACTTCAAGGTTGTCTGTATACTTAAGGGGGCTGGCTATATACTACTGGGGGACTTGCTGGCTATATACCACAGGGGGCTGGCAGGCTATATACTCGAGGGGGCTGGCAAGCTATATACTCGAGGGGGCTGGCAGGCTATATAGTACAGGGGGCTGGCAGGCTATATACTACAGGGGGGTGGCTGGCTATATAGTAAAGGGGGCTGGCTGTATACTCTTGGGGCTTACTGGCTATATACTACTGGGGGCTGGCTATATACTACTGGGGGCTGGCTATATATTACAGGGGGCTGGCTGGCTGTATATTACAGGGGGCTTGTTAGCTATATACTGGGAGGCTGTGAGCAATGCATTTCCCACCCTTGTTTTATACATGAGTCAATAGGTTTTCCCAGTTTTTGGTGGTAAAATTAGGGGCCTCGGCTTATACCCACATCAGCTTATACTCGAGTACTTATGGTATGCTTGTCATGGAATAAACATTTGCCATGGAGTGCTGCATTTTTGGCTAATTTATATTATTTAGGACTCATGCACACAACTGTCATTTTTCACTGTGACTTACCTGCACAAGCATCGACCCCATAAACACCTATTGTGCATGGTCACAGTGCGGTCCACCGACTGGAACTTGACGCAAATAAGGACCGGTAGTGCGACATTTTTGCACCTAAATGAGGCGCCTGAATTATCACAAGTTACTTTTATCTGTGAAGAGTTGAGTTCCTGCCTCTTATTAATCACTTGTGAGTCTCTGGATGATTGTGCGACTGCACTTTCCAATGTTAGATTCAGGCAGTTACATGTGCTCCTGCTACAAGTTCCTCTCTGCTTCTCTCCGGAAACCCCAGAATGAGAATGACCCTCACATCCTGAACCCAGTGACCTCCTCAGCAGTGGCTTCTCCTGAAGGGGATCCCCCAGTGCAGATCCCCTGGTGCCCCCCTGTAATTTTGCCAAGTATCCTCCTCAGACACTGCTTCATGGGGACACTTTGTACTGTCTGCACGCTCCCCCCTAGTGATGGGTCCTTCAAGGATGAGCCGGCACGAAGAGCTCGCTCTTTTGCGTGAACGACAGGAGTCGGCCTCCTCAGTAAGCCGATAGCTGACGATGGCCCATTAGGCCGGCAGCATACATGGCGTTTTGAACCAGTTTTTGGGACGTTTTTAAGTAGTCTGTTAAAAAACGCATGCATTTTTGAAAATACATCAGTTTTATTGAAAAGGCATCAGTTTTTTCAGATTTTGTTTATTTTCCCCAATTACTATAATTATCATAGTTGGGGGAAAACTGACAAAAATTATTTCAAATGCTTTTGTATAGTAACCTGTTTTTTGTAAATTCATACATTTTTACATTTACTTTTTTTAAAAATTTATTGGTTATTTCTCAGGGTGAGGTCAGATGTTGCATTTTGATTGCGTTTTCAAACACATTACACAGGTGAGGAGAGGCGATTTGCCTAAGTACATTACTGTTAACATTTGCATTTACAAAACACAATGTAAATGTGACATTAACGCATACGTTTATGCAACATCCCCCACCGGGGCCTAACCTTTTCTTGGGGCCTGGAGGCAGCCGGGGCCCAGAATACCGGAGTGGCTGGCGGTTGCGGCCTTGGGCATGCTGATGTCATGGTGCTTGGTATGGGGACCGGAGGGCTGTCCTACAGCCTGGCAGGTCTCCAGCAGGGTGGTGTGTGCAAGAAATAAGGAGGGAGAGGCTGAGGTACTTGGTCTCCCTGGGGCAACCCCTGAGTGTCCGTAATATATGTCCCTTGGTGATGGATTGGTACCTCTTGGTGGTACAGCCTTATCCAGGGAACAGACGTTGGCAACATTGTGCAAAATAACTCACAGTTCCTTATTGGAACAACTGTAGGCAAACGGCCAAAGTGGAACAGATTCTGGATTACTGGAGAGTCCGGATTATTGGAGTGTTCATGGAGAGTGGTCCTCAGGAATGGTTAACCAACCTAGTAGCAGATGCAGGCTGGGATGGAGCTGTGTCCAGTTGTGGATGCTGCAGCTCTTGTCCTGGGTTTAGCTGAGCGTCAGTGCTGATGGTGCACAGACACTGTCTCTCTTCACTCTGTGACAGGATGTGTTCTATAGTGAGAGCTGAGGCCTAAGAGGCCTGTGGTAAGAGCATGTGCTCCAAATTCTTTCTGCAACTGACCTGGGCTTAAGAGACTGACCTAAGAGACCCAGCCCCTCCCTGTCCAGAGGTTTTGTTATCCTGGGCAGGTTGTGGCTAACTCTTCAATCACACACCAGTATACATAGTGCTATACAATTAGACAGACAATTAGGTAGACAGAATCACATCCACTTAACCCTTGCCTGTTCAGGCAGAATTTACAGCTGCTGTTTACCTTATAACCCGGTGTTAGAACTTACTAGAAGGTTCATGACTCCTTCAGACAGCTCCTAACCTGGAGAGGGCGCTGTTTGCAACTAGTCCTCTGTCCATGTATTGGCAGGGGTGTTGCATGCACTATGCGTTTATTATGCGTTTTGTAAATGTAAATATTAACAGTGATATAATTAGGCAAATCAACTCTCCTCAGCTGTTGTAATGTGTTTCAAAATGCAATTAAAACGCAATCAAAACGCAATGTGTGACCTAACCTTTTACACCACGTGTGACGGCAGCCTCATATATCGTGATCTCCCTGGGGTGTGACTACAGTGCTACAGTGCCCCTCACATGTCTTGTATCCTTTCCTGGACATAACCCCCTCACATGGCTTGTATCCTCTCCTGTATATAACCCCTCACATGGCTTGTGTCCTCTCCTGTATATAACCCCCTCACATGGCTTGTATCCTCTCCTGTATATAACCCATCAGATGGTTTGTGTCCTCTCCTGTATATAACCCCCTCACATGGCTTGTATCCTCTCCTGTATATAACCCCTCACATGGCTTGTGTCCTCTCCTGTATATATCCTCCTCACATGGCTTGTATCCTCTCCTGTATATAACCTCTCACATGGCTTGTGTCCTCTCCTGTATATAACCCCTCACATGGCTTGTGTCCTATCCTGTATATAACCCCTCACATGGCTTGTATCCTCTCCTGTATTTAACCCCTCACATGGCTTGTATCCTCTGCTGTATATAACCCCTCACATGGCTTGTGTCCTCTCCGGTATATAACCCCCTCACATGGCTTGTGTACTCTCCTGTATATAACCCCCCTTACATGGCTTGCATCCTCTCCTGTATATAACCCCTTCACATGGCTTGTATCCTCTCCTGTATATAACCCCCTCAAGTGGTTTGTATCCTCTCCTGTATATAACCCCCTCACATGGCTTGTTTCCTCTCCTGTACATAACCAATCACACGGCTTATGTCCTCTCCTGTATATAACCCCTCACATGGCTTGTATTCTTTCCTGTATATAACCCCCTCACATGGCTTGTATCCTCTCCTATTTGTAACCCCTTCACATGGCTTGTATCCTCTCCGGTATATAACCCCTCACGTGGCTTGTGTCCTCTCCTGTATATAACCCCCTCTCATGGCTTGTATCCTCTCCTATATATAACCCCCTCGCATGGCTTGTATCCTCTCCTGTATATAACCCCCTCACATGGCTTGTATCTAGAGATGAGCGAGCACTAAAATGCTCGGGTACTCGTTATTCGAGACAAACTTTTCCCGATGCTCGAGTGCTCGTCTCGAATAACGAGCCCCATTGAAGTCAATGGGAGACTCGAGCATTTTTCAAGGGGACCAAGGGTCTGCACAGGGAAGCTTGGCCAAACACCTGGGAACCTCAGAAAAGGATGGAAACACCACGGAAATGGACAGGAAACAGCAGGGGCAGCATGCATGGATGCCTCTGAGGCTGCTTAATCGCACCATTATGCCAAAATTATGGGCAACAGCATGGCCATGACAGAGTGACCGAATGAGGCTAGATAGCATCTAAAACATCCAATAATTGACCCTGACACTATAGGGGACGGCATGCAGAGGCAGCGGCAGCAGTGGCAGGCTAGAGAGTGGCATGGCGACATACCCTAAATGGACTCAGGTTTCAGGTTTAGTCGATAACACAGCATGGTGGCGACATAGTGACCAAGTTCCATAACGTATCTGGTGAAACACCCGAAAAATGAGCCTGACACAGCTCTTTTGATAAGGGGACCACATGTGGAGGCAGCCATGGAGACGACTTCCATGATTAAGAGCGACAGTATGGGGCATCCATATTGCGCTGCTATGATTGCAACTTCAGGTCTCCAGCATGGCGGCGACAGATGGGCCGAGTTCCACTATGTATCTGGTGAAACACCTGAAAATTCTGCCTGACACAGCTCGTTTGATAAGGGGATGATGTGCTGCATATCCTCTCGTGCTCCAGCGTCTGGGGTATAGAGAGTTGAAATGAGACATTGGTGGACGCTGTGGAGGATCGTGGAGGCAAAATGGACAGGAAACAGCAGGGGCAGCATGCATGGATGCCTCTGAGGCTGCCTAATCTTGGGATGGAGCTGGCGGTCCACTGCCAGGCGAGATTTCGCCTGTCCAAGCCCCTGTCTCTCGGCTCCTCCCCACCCAAAATGGGCCTGGGGGCAGAAGCGTTTACTTTGAAAAAATTATAATTTTCAAAGCAGGCTGGGTCGTTTGAGCTAAAAAGACGACATGTGGAGGCTGCTATAGAGACAATTTAATTTGGATAGTGCCTGTATGTGGCAGTCCAAAAAAGTTTTCAAACCAGAGGAGCAGGTAGGTGGTCCTCCAGAAAAATTAAATAAATTGAGTGCCTGTATGTGGCAGTCCAAAAAAGTTTTCAAATCAGAGGAGCAGGTAGGTGGTCCTCCAGAAAAATTAAATAGATTGAGTGCCTGTATGTGGCACTCCCAAAAATTACTTAAAACAGAGGACCGGGTAGGTGGCCCTCCAGAAAAATTAAATACATAGAGTACTATAGCTAGAGCCAGTTGGCCCTGGCAAAAAATAGCCAGTTTCCTATGCTTTAGTGTACAAAGAGGAGGAGAAGGAGGACAATGAGGAGGAGGAGTGCATACATTATTCAGGTTGAGCTTCTTTCACCTGATGGAGAATGAAAATCCGGAGAAATCCAGGCTTTATTCATCTTGATAAGTGTCAGCCTGTCAGCGCTGTCAGTCGACAGGCGTGTACACTTATCGGTGATGATGCCACCAGCTGCACTGAAAACCCGCTCGGACAACACGCTAGCCGCAGGGCAGGCAAGAACCTTCAAGGCGTACAGCGCCAGTTCGTGCCACATGTACAGCTTTGAAACCCAGTAGTTGTAGGGAGCTGTGTGATCATTTAGGACGATGGTATGGTCAGCTACGTACTCCCTCACCATCTTTCTGTAAAGATCAGCCCTACTCTGCCGAGACTGGGGACAGGTGACAGTGTCTTGCTGGGGTGACATAAAGCTGGCAAAAGCCTTGTAAAGCGTACCCTTGCCAGTGCTGGACAAGCTGCCTGCTCGCCTACTCTCCCTCGCTACTTGTCCCGCAGAACTACGCACTCTGCCGCTAGAGCTGTCAGAAGGGAAATACTGTTTCAGCTTGTGCACCAGGGCCTGCTGGTATTCATGCATTCTCACACTCCTTTCCTCTCCAGGGATGAGAGTGGAAAGATTTTGCTTGTACCGTGGGTCCAGGAGAGTGAATACCCAGTAATCGGTGCTGGAATAAATTCTTTGAACGCGAGGGTCACGGGATAGGCAGCCTAGCATGAAATCTGCCATATGCGCCAGAGTCCCAACGCGCAAGAATTCACTCCCCTCACTGGCCTGACTGCCCATTTCCTCCTCCTCCAACTCCTCCAACTCCTCTTCTTCTGCCCATACACGCTGAACAGTGAAGGACTGAACAATGGTCCCCTCTTATATCTCGCCAACATTCTCCTCCTCTTCCTCCTCATCCTCCTCCACCTCCTCCGATATGCGCTGAGAAACAGACCTAAGGGTGCTTTGGCTATCAACAAGGGAATCTTCTTCCCCCGTCTCTTGTGACGAGCGCAAAGCTTCCGACTTCATGCTGATCAGAGAGTTTTTCAACAGGCCAAGCAGCGGGATGGTGAGGCTGATGATGGCGGCATTGCCACTGACCATCTGTGTTGACTCCTCAAAGTTACTCAGCACCTGACAGATATCAGACATCCACGTCCACTCCTCATTGTAGACTTGAGGAAGCTGACTGACCTGACTACCAGTTCTGGTGGAAGTTGACATCTGGCAGTCTACAATCGCTCTGCGCTGCTGGTAAACTCTGGATAACATGGTTAATGTTGAATTCCACCTCGTGGGCACGTCGCACAACAGTCGGTGAGCGGGCAGTTGGAGGCGGCTCTGCGCTGCCCTGAGAGTGGCAGCATCTGTGCTGGACTTCCTGAAATGCGCACAGATGCAGCGCACCTTCGTGAGCAAATCAGACAGATTGGGGTTTGTCTTGAGGAAACGCTGAACTATGAGATTTAACACATGGGCCAGGCATGGCACATGTGTCAGTCTGCCGAGTTGCAGAGCCGCCACCAGGTTACGGCCGTTGTCACACACAACCATGCCTGGCTTCAGGTTCAGCTGTGCAAGCCACAGATCAGTCTGCGCCGTGATGCCCTATAATAGCTCTTGGGCGGTGTGCCTTTTATCGCCTAGGCTCAGCAGTTTGAGCACCGCTGCTGTCGCTTAGCGACGGCACTGCTGCTGTGCCTAGAGCTACCGACTGATGGCGCCATGCCCACGGATGGTAATTCGGAGGAGGAGGTGGAGGAGGGGTGGGAGGAGGAGGAGGCATAGTAGGCCTTTGAGACCTGGACCGAGGTAGGCCCCGCAATCCTCGGCGTCGGCAGTATATGAGCAGCCCCAGGGTCAGACTCGGTCCCAGCCTCCACCAAGTTAACCCAATGTGCCGTCAGCGCCCGGCAGCACTCGTCCACGTGTCCGTGGTCAGGTGGACCTTGTCAGAAACGGCGTTGGTCAGGGCACGGATGATGTTCTCTGACACGTGCTTGTGCAGGGCTGGGACGGCACATCGGGAAAAGTAGTGGCGGCTGGGGACCGAATACCGAGGGGCGGCTGCCGCCATGAGGTTTCGAAAGGCCTCGGTCTCTACCAGCCTATAGGGCAGCATCTCCAGGCTAAGCAACTTGGAGATGTGGACGTTGAGGGCTTGGGCGTGTGGGTGGCTTGCGCTATACTTCCTTTTGCGCTCCAGCGTCTGGGGTATGGAGAGCTGAACGCTGGTGGATGCTGTGGAGGATCGTGGAGGCGAAGATGGGGTTTTCGCACGGGAGGTGTTTGGGTCGTGGTCCTGGGCAGGGGGCTGACTAGCAGATGACACAGGGGAAGGAGCAGTGGTGTGCCCGGCCGGAGGTGAACGGGCTTGGTGCCATTGAGTGGGGTGTTTAGCATTCATATGCCTGCGCATACTGGTGGTAGTTAAGCTAGTAGTGGTGGAACCCCTGCTGATCCTGGTTTGGCAAAGGTTACACACCACAGTACGTCGGTCATCCGGTGTTTCTTTAAAGAGCCTCCAGACTTCTGAAAATCTAGCACTCGCCACAGGAGCTTGACTACGGGCAACATTTGGCGCTGATGCACCAGCTCTGGCCCTGCCTCTCCGTCTGGCCCCACCACTGCCTCTTCCAACCTGTTCTGCTATAGGACTCACCTCCGTCTCAGAAGCACTGTGTTCACCCGGCCTATCAACCCAGCTTGGGTATGTCACCTCATCATCCTCCGATCCCTCAGTCTGCTACCCCCTCGGACTTCCTGCCCTGACAACAACTTCACCACTGTCTGACAACCGTGTCTCCTCATCGTCCGACACCTCTTTACACACTTCTTCCACTACGTCAATAATGTCATCATCACCCACAGACTGCGATCGGTGGAAAACCTGGGCATCGGAAAATTGCTCAGCAGCAACCGGACAAGTGGTTTGTGACTGTGGGAAGGTTCCAGAAAACAGTTCCTCAGAATATGCCGCTTCAAATGCCCAATTTTGCTGGGAGGGGGCTGACTGGGGGGAAGGAGGCTGAGGTGGAGGAGCTGGAGGAGTGCTGATTTCAGTGACATGGGTGGACTGCGTGGAAGACTGACTGGTGGACAAATGGCTAGAAGCATTGTCCGCAATCCACGACATCACCTCTTTGCACTGTTCTGGCCTCAACAGTGCTCTACCACGAGTCCCAGTAACTTGAGACATGATGAACCTAGGGAGTGTAGCTCTGCGGCGTTCCCCTGCTCCCTCATCAGCAGGTGGTGTCTCACCCCGCCCAGGACCACGGCCTCTGACCCCTGCAGTAGTTGGACGCCCACGTCCACGCCCTCTATCCCTAGCCCTCGGGTTAAACATTTTCAAAATTAAAGTGTAAACTTAAAATTTTTTTTTTTTGTGTGTTTTTTATTTATTTTTTTTAAACAAAACGATGCTATCCTATTGCTATGGCTAGTTTCTAACCTACACTGACAGCACACAACTAGATTTTGTGCTGTGCCTGATGATTTTGAGCTATAAAAAGAAATAAAGGGAAAAAAAAAAAATCAGCAGACTCTGCCTAATTCTAATCAAACCCCTAATAAATTGTCCCACTTCGCTGTTTGAGGTGGATATGCGTGTCACTAAGAGCTAAACACAACGGTCGCAAGTCTCCCAGCAAATTCCTCACAATATGGTACTAGCTGCACTACTAATGCCAGCAAGCCCAGCCACAAGCAAACAAAAGAAAGGAAAATATAACGCTATTGTAGGCCTAAGTAAGCCGTTGGGGTTCTCCTATGGCAGTGATGGCGAACCTTATCGCAAAGTGCCAATAAGGGAGTTTACACTGAAAACATAGGTTTAAGTATAGAAACACAATGACAGAGCATAAAAGGTTGTATTTGGCACACTTTTGTACAATAAAAGGGAAATAATCTGGCATTGCATCCTCTTTTTCTCCACAGTGTTTACCGCTGCAGCTAACCACGGCACATCACTGCTAGTAAAGTACCGGGATGACGGCCGAGAACAGTAATTGGCCAATGACCAATATTTGGATCTTCACTTTGGGGCTCCCGAAACAGAAATGCAATTCAAACGGCACATAGGACCTTTCCTTACATAGGACAGATTCTTTTTTTTGGTCAAGCAGATAGTCCTGTGTTAAGTGTCATATTTTACAAATGACTGCTTAACACTGAGGAAGAGGCAGCAGTTCTATGTAAGGAAAGAAAGCTGTCTAGCTACAGAAGTCCTGTGTAAAATATGGTGCAATAAGATGCAGCAGTCTGTTACTAAATGGCTTTGCTGTATTTTACACAGGACTGCTGGAATCTATTGATCCATAGTTTACTTAGGACTGCTATATTTTCCTCCATGTGAGGGTGAGACAACAGTCCTATGTATATAAATTACATAGGACTGCTGCTTTTCCCACCATGCAGAATAGTCCTGTGTCAGTAAGTACAGTGGTTCAGAGCTATATACTGTCTGCTATGGATTGGGCTCCAGCAATGAGAAAATAATCATCAGGGCTGTTTATGGGTTCGGGTGATACAGGAGGCTAAAGGAAAGTTCACCCACCAGCTCAGATCTGCTCAGCTCACAGACTCCTGTCCTACATCTTCAGTACAGTACTTTGCTGATGACACTTGAGAAGAGAGCAGAGATAAGGCAGGAGACACTGTGTGAGTGTCCAGCGTCAGTGACTCCTCCCACACACAACCTCTGACCTCTGTGGCCGGCTCCGTGCTGCTGCCTGCTCAAGCTCATGTAAGCTGTGAGCAGAGAGCAGCGCTAGCACACATAGAACTGCAGAATGACCTGGGCAGGAAGCTCAGAGTCCCAGCATCACTCCGTACATGGGATACATTTGCAGTAAGTCCTGCCGCAGTAATTGAGAGATAGGCGAGCGTGCCCACAGAGAAGGCTCTGCGTGCCCCCTCTGGCACTCGTGCCATGGGTTCGCCACCACTGTCCTATGGCTATTTTCTAGCCTACAGTGAAAACACACTGCTTTGCAAGATGACTTTGAGCTATAAAAAGAAATAAAGGTAAAAATAAATAAATCAGCAGACTCTGCCTAATTCTAATCAAACCCCTAATAAATTGTCCCACTTTGGTGTTTGAGGTGGATATGTGTGTCACTAAGAGCTAAACACAACGGTCGCAAGTCTCCCAGCAAATTTCTCACAATATGGTACTAGCTGCACTACTAGTGCCAGCAAGCCCAGCCACAAGCAAACCAAAAAAAAGTAAAATAAAACGTTATTGTAGCCCTAAGAAGGGCTGTTGGGTTCTTGGAGAATCACTCCTGCCTAACACTATTCTAATAGAACACCCTAACACTTTCCCTGACCAGCAGCAGCTCTCTCCCTAGCGGCATCCAGACAGAGAATGATCGAGCAGCGCGGGCAGCGGCTAGTCTATCCCAGGGTCACCTGATCTGGCCAGCCAACCACTGCTATCGACGTGTAAGGGTACCACGTCATGCTGGGGTGAGTGCAGAGTCTCCTGGCTTGTGATTGGCTCTGTTTCTGGCCGCCAAAAAGCAAAACGGCGGGAGATGCCATTTTCTCGAGCGGGCAAAGTATTCGTCCGAGCAACGAGCAGTTTCGAGTACGCTAATGCTCGACCGAGCATCAAGCTCGGACGAGTATGTTCGCTCATCTCTACTTGTATCCTGTCCTGTATATAACCCCTCACATGGCTTGTATCCTCTCCTGTATATAACCCCTCGCATGGCTTGTGTCCTCTCCTGTATATAACCCCCTCACGTGGCTTGTATCCTCTCCTGTATATAACCCCCTCACATGGCTTGTATCCTCTCCGGTATATAACCCCTCACGTGGCTTGTGTCCTCTCCTATATATAACCCCCTCACATGGCTTGTATCCTCCCCTGCATATAACCCCCTCACATGGCTTGTATCCTCTCCTGTATATAACCCCCTCACATGGCTTGTATCCTCTCCTGTATATAACCCCTCACATGGCTTGTATCCTCTCCTGTATATAACCCCTCACATGGCTTGTATCCTCTCCTGTATATAACCCCTCAGATTGTTTGTGTCTTATCCTGTATATAACCCCCTCACATGGCTTGTATCCTCTCCTGTAGATAACCCCTCACTTGGCTTGTATCCTCTCCTGTATATATCCTCCTCACATGGCTTGTATCCTCTCCTGTATATAACCTCTCACATGGCTTGTATCCTCTCCTGTATTTAACCCCTCACATGGCTTGTATCCTCTCCTGTATATAACCCCTCACATGGCTTGTGTCCTCTCCAGTATATAACCCCCTCACATGGCTTGTGTCCTCTCCTGTATATAACCCACCTTACATGGCTTGCATCCTCTCCTGTATATAACCCCCTCACATGGCTTGTATCCTCTCCTGTATATAACCCCCTCAAGTGGCTTGTATCCTCTCCTGTATAAAACCACCTCACATGGCTTGTATCCTCTCCTGTACATAACCCATCACACGGCTTATGTCCTCTCCTGTATATAACCCCTCACATGGCTTGTATCCTCCCCTGCATATAACCCCCTCACATGGCTTGTATCCTCTCCTGTATATAACCCCCTCACATGGCTTGTATCCTCTCCTGTATATAACCCCTCACATGGCTTTTATCCTCTCCTGTATATAACCCCTCACATGACATGTATCCTCTCCTGTATATAACCCCTCAGATGGTTTGTGTCTTCTCCTGTATATAACCCCCTCACATGGCTTGTATCCTCTCCTGTAGATAACCCCCTCACATGGCTTGTATCCTCTCCTGCAGATAACCCCTCACATGGCTTGTATCCTCTCCTTTATATATCCTCCTCACATGGCTTGTATCCTCTCCTGTATATAACCTCTCACATGGCTTGTATCCTCTCCTGTATTTAACCCCTCACATGGCTTGAATCCTCTCCTGTATACAACCCCTCACATGGCTTGTGTCCTCTCCGGTATATAACCCCCTCACATGGCTTGTGTTCTCTCCTGTATATAACCTTCTCACATGGCTTATATCCTCTCCTGTATATAACCCCCTCAAGTGGCTTGTATCCTCTCCTGTATATAACCACCTCACATGGCTTGTATCCTCTCCTGTACATAACCCATCACACGGCTTATGTCCTCTCCTGTATATAACCCCTCACATGGCTTGTATCCTTTCCTGTATATAACCCCCTCACATGGCTTGTATCCTCTCCGATTTGTAATCCCTTCACATGGCTTGTATCCTCTCCGATTTGTAATCCCTTCACATGGCTTGTATCCTCTCCTGCATATAACCCCTCGCATGGCTTGTATCCTCTCCTGTATATAACCCCCTCAAGTGGCTTGTATCCTCTCCTGTATATAACCACCTCACATGGCTTGTATCCTCTCCTGTACATAACCCATCACACGGCTTATGTCCTCTCCTGTATATAACCCCTCACATGGCTTGTATCCTTTCCTGTATATAACCCCCTCACATGGCTTGTATCCTCTCCTGTATATAACCCCCTCAGATGGCTTGTATCCTCTACTGTATATAACCCCTCACATGGCTTGTATCCTCTCCGGTATATAACCTCTCACATGGCTTGTATCCTCTCCGGTATATAACCCCCTCTCATTGCTTGTATCCTCTCCTATATATAACCCCCTCGCATGGCTTGTATCCTCTCCTGTATATAACCCCTCACATGGCTTGTATCCTCTCCTGTATATAACCCCTCACATGGCTTGTATCCTCTCCTGTATATAACCCCTCGCATGGCTTGTGTCCTCTCCTGTATATAACCCCCTCGCATGGCTTGTATCCTCTCCTGTATATAACCCCTCACATGGCTTGTATCCTCCCCTGCATATAACCCCCTCACATGGCTTTTATCCTCTCCTGCATATAACCCCCTCACATGGCTTGTGTCCTCTCCTGTATATAACCCCTCACATGGCTTGTATCCTCTCCTGTATATAACCCCTCAGATGGCTTGTATCCTCTCCTGTATATAACCCCTCGCATGACTTGTGTCCTCTCCTGTATATAACCCCTCACGTGGCTTGTATCCTCTCCTGTATATAACCCCCTCGCATGGTTTGTGTCTATGTGGATTTAAGACAATATGCAACAAGAAGTCTCAAAAAAAAGCCAAAATTTGAACCTGCCAGGACCGGAAAAACTGAAATTGTATCACAAGTTAAAATACAGGGTCATAAATAAGGTGCAAAAAAGACCTTCCAAGTATCTCAAAAATTCACTACAAAAAGGAAAAATGATACTTTTCCCCCACTGAGTTTTGTGCAATCCTGCAGTGTGAACTTGGGTCTAGTGGCTGTCTGACCTGATGTCTGCCACACCCCTCACCCTGATTCTGTCTTGCAAGAGTTAACACTGTGGACCTGTAATAGCCCCTTCCACCTGTGGCAGGGCAGAGTTTCCCTATAAGTGTCCTGTTAAGCCTGGACTCCTTGCTGCTCAAACTGACCCGGATTATATACCTTGCCTTATTATATTTTGTCTGTATTGTTGCGTGTTCACAACTTACCCAGGCAGGGAACGTCGACCAGTTATTGGCCTCCGTTTAGTGGGGACCCAATAAGTAGGAAGGGAGAGATTGGGGGGCTAAGTGTCAGGGCTCACTGTCCTTGTTTGTGTCCTGCCATTACAACACTGCTTTGCTGCTGTTCTATACAGGGGATACACTGCTCTGCTGCTGTACTATACAGGGGATACACTGTTATTCTGCTGTACTATACAGGGGATACACTGCTCTGCTGCTGTACTATACATGGGATACACTGCTCTGCTGCTGTACTATACAGGGGATACACTGCTCTGCTGCTGTACTATAAAGAGGATACACTGCTCTGCTGCTGTACTATACAGGAGATACACTGCTCTGCTGCTGTACTATACAGGGGGATACACTGCTCTGCTGCTGTACTATACAGGGGATACACTGCTCTGCTGCTGTACTATAAAGAGGATACACTGCTCTGCTGCTGTACTATACAGGAGATACACTGCTCTGCTGCTGTACTATACAGGGGATACACTGCTCTGCTGCTGTACTATACAGGGGATACACTGCTCTGCTGCTGTACTATACAGGGGATACACTGCTCTGCTGCTGTACTATACAGGGGATACACTGCTCTGCTGCTGTACTATACATGGGATACACTGCTCTGCTGCTGTACTATACAGGGGTTACACTGCTCTGCTGCTGTACTATAAAGAGGATACACTGCTCTGCTGCTGTACTATACAGGAGATACACTGCACTGCTGCTGTACTATACATGGGATACACTGCTCTGTTGCTGTACTATAAAGAGGATACACTGCTCTGCTGCTGTACTATACAGGAGATACACTGCACTGCTGCTGTACTATACAGGGGATACACTGCTCTGCTGCTGTACTATACAGGGGATACACTGCTCTGCTGCTGTATTATACAGGGAATACACTGCTCTGCTGCTGTACTATACAGGGGATACACTGCTCTGCTGCTGTACAATACAGGGGATACACTGCTCTGCTGCTGTACTATACAGGGGATACACCGCTCTGCTGCTGTACTATACAGAGGATACACTGCTCTGCTGCTGTACTATACAGGGGATACACCGCTCTGCTGCTGTACTATACAGGGGATACACCGCTCTGCTGCTGTACTATACAGGGGATACACCGCTCTGCTGCTGTACTATACAGGGGATACACCGCTCTGCTGCTGTACTATACAGGGGATACACCGCTCTGCTGCTGTACTATACAGAGGATACACTGCTCTGCTGCTGTACTATACAGGGGATACACTGCTCTGCCGCTGTACTATACAGGGGGATACACTGCTCTGCTGCTGAACTATACAGGGGGATACACTGCTCTGCCGCTGTACTATACAGGGGATACACTGCTCTGCCGCTGTACTATACAGGGGATACACTGCTCTGCTGCTGTACTATACAGGGGATACACTGCTCTGCTGCTGTACTATACAGGGGATACACTGCTCTGCTGTGTACTATACAGGGGATACACTCCTCTGCTGCTGTACTATACAGGGGATACACTGCTCTGCTGCTGTACTATACAGGGGATACACCGCTCTGCTGTGTACTATACAGGGGATACACTGCTCTGCTGCTGTACTATACAGGGGATACACTGCTCTGCTGCTGTACTATACAGGGGATGCACCGCACTGCTGCTGTACTATACAGGGGATACACCGCTCTGCTGCTGTACTATACAGGGGATACACTGCTCTGCCGCTGTACTATACAGGGGATGCACCGCACTGCCGCTGTACTATACAGGGGATACACTGCTCTGCCGCTGTACTATACAGGGGATACACTGCTCTGCTGCTGTACTATACAGGGGATGCACCGCACTGCTGCTGTACTACAGGGCAGCCATCAGGAAATTCGGGGCCCCATACAGCAAAAGTGTCTGGGCCCCAACACACCCCAAAACCGAACAAGCCTCCTGCCCCCCGCAGTGACCTTTCACAAACAGGGTTTGAGGCCTGTTGCTACGACAAGGCACACTCTTCTGGTAGATTGCCAATAGGAGTCATACTTTTGGTCAAGTATATTTATTATAGTGCAAATATGGCATCAAAAACTAAAGCATGGTGAACAGTAAACATATAAAAGTGTTTAACAGACAACATATAACAAATATAACATTATAAAGTGCAATTGCTAGGGCCGCCACTATCTTTTAATGTTTTAATAAAGAATTGTGTTAATTACCAGTGGGGGTGCTCCAGTGCACCTAAGGGCTCTTTACGTCACCCTGCCACCAGTCCTGAGGTAATCTGAAGTCCTGGTACCTGTGCCTGCTCAGCAACCTCTGTGAATCACTGCATAAGGGTCAGGACTTCATATTTCCTCAGAACCAATGGGAAGGAAAAGAAGGAGCGTTCATTGCATGCCCCAAGGAAACCTAAAGTCCCAGCACCTGCACACTGATTCACAGAGGCTGCTGAGCAGGCACAGGTATCGGGATTTCAGATCACCGCAGGACTGGCCGCTGGGTGACATAAGGAGCCCTTAGGTGCACTGGAGCACTCCCACTGCTCCTAAGCTGGTAATTAACATAATTCTTTATAAAAGCATTAAAGGATAACCATAGAGGCCATTTTGATGGAACTTACAGTGCTGAAGTCAGGGTCATCAGGTGCATAGCATGATACCTTCAGGTACTATGCTGTGCACCTGGTGCTCGATTCCCTTTAAACAAGGGATATATATAAAGACAAAATACTCATGTACCACACTATAAAAATAACTTTATTAGATGCATGCATCTATAAGTGTGTAGTCACAAGAATGCCAATAAATAAGCATCAGCATTCAATGGATAAAGTAAATGCAACTCGTACTGCCTCTATTATAGAGGAATAATGCTTCTATTTTAAGAGCACACAACTTAATACTGCCATATATGTACACTAAAAACATACTACAATACCTTCTCTGATAAACAAGAATGTAACTACCATAGTACTGCCCCCTATGTACAAGAATATAACTACTATAATACTGCTCCCTATGTACAAGAATATAACTACTATAATACTGCCCCCTATGTACAAGAATATAACTACTATAATACTGACCCCTATGTACAAGAATATAACTACTATAATACTGACCCCTATGTACAGGGATATAACTACTATAATACTGACCCCTATGTACAGGGATATAACTACTATAATACTGCCCCCTATGTACAGGAATATAACTACTGTAATACTGCCCCCTATGTACAAGGATATAACTACTATAATACTGCCCTCTATGTACAGGAATATAACTACTATAATACTGACCCCTATGTACAAGGATATAACTACTATAATACTGCCCCCTATGTACAGGAATATAACTACTATAATACTGCCCCTTATGTACAAGAATATAACTACTATAATACTGACCCCTATGTACAGGAATATAACTACTATAATACTGCCCCTTATGTACAAGAATATAACTACTATAATACTGACCCCTATGTACAGGAATATAACTACTATAATACTGCCCCCTATGTACAGGAATATAACTACTATAATACTGACCCCTATGTACAAGGATATAACTACTATAATACTGCCCCCTATGTACAGGAATATAACTACTATAATACTGCCCCCTATGTACAGGAATATAACTACTATAATACTGTCCCCTATGTACAGGAATATAACTACTATAATACTGCCCCCTATGTACAAGAATATAACTACTATAATACTGCCCCTATGTACAGGAATATAACTACTATAATACTGCCTCCCATGTACAAAAATATAACTACTATAATACTGCCCCCTATGTACAAGAATATAACTACTATAATACTACCCCCTATGTACAAGAATATAACTACTATAATACTGCCCCCCATGTACAAGAATATAACTACTATAATGCTGCCTCCTATGTACAAGAATATAACTACTATAATACTGCCTCCTATGTACAAGAATATAACTACTATAATACTGCCCCCTATGTACAAGAATATAACTACTACAATACTGCCCCCTATGTACAAGAATATAACTACTATAATACTGCCTCCTATGTACAGGAATATAACTACTATAATACTGCCCCCTATGTACAAGAATATAACTACTATAATACTGCCTCCTATGTACAAGAATATAACTACTATAATACTGCCCCCTATGTACAAGAATATAACTACTACAATACTGCCCCCTATGTACAAGAATATAACTACTATAAAACTGCCTCCTATGTACAAGAATATAACTACTATAATACTGCCTCCTATGTACAAGAATATAACTACTATAATACTACATATATACACAGAAGTGAACATGCAAAAAATCAGTATTTATCATATACAGCTACAGAAAACACATGAGATCCTCACCTATTGCATCCAGTGACATCAGGTGACGTGTCCTCGGATTGTTCTTGTTCCTCATGTTCTCCATTAGTTCCACCATCACCTTGTCTCTTCCTCCACGTACACAGAATTCCTGCAGAGTTTACCACACAGACGTCATATGTTCTGCACTTTCCCATTGTCCCTTCTTCTGCTACCACCAATACTGTGCCCCAAATACTGTAATAGAGCCCCCTGAAATATTAGTACCACACAAATAGTGCCCCATAATGTAACACACTGTAATGGTAAGGGTAATTTATTTCTTCTTTCTCTCCTACCCCAGACATAGAATGAATGGCCCCAGCCTACCCCAGACATATAATAAATGCCCCTGCCTACCCCAGACATATAATAAATGCCCCTGCCTACCCCAGACATATAATAAATGCCCCCTGCCTACCCCAGACATATAATAAATGCCCCCTGCCTACCCCAGACATAGAATGAATGGCCCCAGCCTACCCCAGACACAGAATGAATGGCCCCTGCCCACCCCAGACATAGAAGTAATGGCCCCAGCCCGCCCCAGACATATAATTAATGCCCCCCTGCCCGAGACATAGAATTAATGCCCACTGCCAGCCCTAGATATACAATAATGCCCCCCCAGACACATAAATAATGCCCCCTGCCAGCCCCAGATATAGAATAATGCCTCCCACCATATAAATAATGCCCCCTGCCAGCCCCAGATATAGAATGCCCCCTGCCAGCCCCAGATACAGAATAATGCCCCCCCCCCCCCTGTCCCAGACACATAAATAATGCCCCCTGCCAGCCCCAGATATAGAATAATGCCCCCCGTCATATAATTAATGCCCCCTGCGGGCCCCAGATACAGAATAATATCCGCAAGCCCCCCCCCCCCCTGACATATAAATAATGCCCCCTGCAAGCCCCATATATAGAATGCCCCCCGTCATATAATTAATGCCACATGCGGGCCCCAGATACAGAATGTGTCCCCCCCTGCCCCAGACACATAAATAATGCCCCTGCCAGCCCCAGATATAGAATACCCCCCGTCATATAATTAATGCCCCCTGCGGGCCCAAGATACAGAATAATGCCCCCCCCCCCCTGCCCCAGACATAAAATGAATGTCCCCTTTCTATAATTAAAAAAAAAATACATAATACTCACCCCTTTGGCGCAGGTTTCTTCCTGTCCTCGGTCTTCTGTGGCTTGGTGTAGAGGCTCAGGATAGTGACGTCACTGCCCCGCGCCTCCACACCAAGCCGCGGAGCTGCAGGGAGGGCCGGAGCTGACATGGTAAGTGCCAGCCTCCTCCACGCTACACAGGTTGCGCAATGACGTCGATTGCGCAACCTGTGTAGCTGCCTGTATACACAGACGCAGAAGCAGCGGTGCTGCGCTGCGTCTGTGTACTGATTAATAGTACCTGCATCGAACGATCGTACGATGCAGGTACTATACATTAAATCAAAAATTGTAAGGAGGGAGTGCGGGCGGCCCGGATCAGCGCCGGCCCGGCCCCAGACCGGCCCAGGACCGACCGGCCGCACCTGTGTGCAGCACAGACCGCACAGTCTGCGGCCCACCGGCCGGGCCCCCGGGCCCCCCCCCCTAGTGTCTTAGAGTCCGGGCCCCATAGGGCAGTACCAGTTGTACTGCCCTATCGGCGGCCCTGCTGTACTATACAGGGGATACACCGCTCTGCTGCTGTACTATACAGGGGATACACTGCTCTGCCGCTGTACTATACAGGGGATGCACCGCACTGCCGCTGTACTATACAGGGGATACACTGCTCTGCCGCTGTACTATACAGGGGATACACCGCTAGGATAAATGAGAAAAACATGGTTATTTTTCGCTAGTTTGCTGATTAGTCACAAATCTGTCGCTAAAACAACATGATACAGCCTGCACAGTGTCTCTTCATTGGGGTGGAGTGGAGGGGCTCAGACGGGGCGGGGGGTTTCGGTTCACCCCTCTCTAGTACTATAGATAACCATTATTATCCGGATGTGCCGCTATAAGGCTTATGTCTATGAGAGTGACCGCAGTGTTCTGAGATAGATAGATCACAGCCTATGATAGATTGTTGTCCCTCTCTATCTGATACATCTCTGTTTTATACATTGTATGTGACATTCTCCTTCCTTGTATGACACAAATCTATTAAATCCCCCACATCCCGGACACCCGGGGCCCCGCACTCGCTGTCAGGATCCTCGTCCTGATTCATTTTTTAAACTCAATTCCTAATTCACCCGAGGTGAAGAGATCACTTTTCAGCTCGTCTCCAATCGAATCATTAGGACCCCCGGTAACAGAAGATGAATGGATTGTTACTTTGTTGCAAGGTCTGATGGGAAGTTTTCAGGACAATGTGTTTTATCTAATCATATTAAAGGGGTCTAATATCTCCCTGGGTCTGGTGAAAGGTAAGGAAGGTCACCGACCCGCTCACAGCAGAATGACAACCCCTGAGCGATAATCTGAGGATGAGACGTGTCATCTGTAACTGTATCCCAAGCAGCCAGAGACTAATCCAGTATTTCATACATCCCCCCAGATCTGATACTGTATATTACAGGGATACCTGGAGTATCTAATCATATCATGTGTGATACTGTCTGCTGAGCTGTGTATCTAATCCTATCATGTGTGATACTGTCTGCTGAGCTGTGTATCTAATCCTATCATGTGTGATACTGTCTGCTGAGCTGTGTATCTAATCCTATCATGTGTGATACTGTCTGCTGAGCTGTGTATCTAATCCTATCATGTGTGATACTGTCTGCTGAGCTGTGTATCTAATCCTATCATGTGTGATACTGTCTGCTGAGCTGTGTATCTTATCCTATCATGTGTGATACTGTCTGCTGAGCTGTGTATCTAATCATATCATGTGTGATACTGTCTGCTGAGCTGTGTATCTAATCGTATTATGTGTGATACTGTCTGCTGAGCTGTGTATCTAATCCTATTATGTGTGATACTGTCTGCTGAGCTATGTATCTAATCCTATTATGTGTGATACGGTCTGCTGAGCTGTGTATCTAATCCTATCATGTGTGATATTGTCTGCTGAGCTGTGTATCTCATCCTATCCTGTGTGATACTGTCTGCTGAGCTATGTATCTAATCCTATTATGTGTGATACTGTCTGCTGAGCTATGTATCTAATCCTATCATGTGTGATACTGTCTGCTGAGCTATGTATCTAATCCTATCATGTGTGATACTGTCTGCTGAGCTATGTATCTAATCCTATCCTGTGTGATACTGTCTGCTGAGCTGTGTATCTAATCCTATCATGTGTGATACTGTCTGCTGAGCTATGTATCTAATGCTATTATGTGTGATACTGTCTGCTGAGCTGTGTATCTAATCCCATCATGTGTGATACTGTCTGCTGAGCTCTGTATCTAATCCTATCATGTGTGATACGGTCTGCTGAGCTGTGTATCTAATCCTACCATGTGTGATACTGTCTGCTGAGCTGTGTATCTAATCCTATCATGTGTGATACTGTCTGCTGAGCTGTGTATCTAATCCTATCATGTGTGATACTGTCTGCTGAGCTGTGTATCTAATCCTATGCTGTGTGATACGGTCTGCTGAGCTGTGTATCTAATCCTATCATGTGTGATACTGTCTGCTGAGCTATGTATCTAATCCTATCCTGTGTGATACTGTCTGCTGAGCTATGTATCTGGTGGAATGATTAACTTAACCCCACATTAAATATATGGATTGAACTGGCACTTTTCAAACTGCATTCAATTAACCCGTGGTGACCCATATAACATTGAAGACCGAGGCTCATGTTGGGTGGTGGAAAACCGGTCACAGCATTTATAAACAAATATTATTTAACAATTTCAAAACATCATTATCAAAAAAATGGTAGGCACTTTAGGTGTAAGAACTCTCCATCCGACGGTAAACGGCTCGGGACTGCACTATGCCCATCTGGACTCCCAGATGGCAAGTCGGCCAGACGAGCAAAGCACACATCTCAGATCTCCATTTTCTGCCTGCTGTGACTTCAGAACTAAAGAAAAAAGTCAAATTATCCAAAAACAGTAAAAACAAACAACCAATAAATTAGGGAGGGAAGGAGGGACTGCTTCTTTGAGTGCTGCAGTCAAGAGAGAGAGGGAGGAGACTCACTCCCCTTATATACAGGAAAAGAGGGGAGGGGAAAGTGCCCTGCAACAAACCTCCTCCCCTTAAAGTGCAACATAGAATTAACCCCTTCCGCCTCCAACATCCTCCACCTGTCCAGGTTTACCCTGCGTAACCCGTCGGGCGTACACCGCAGCCTGTGAAGTTCTGGCTGTAATTTGGGTGATTTGGGGATCGGTAGACTCTTAAAGTGAATCTTAGTAATTTGGGACACACAACATTCCACAGATCCGAATGGAGAATTGATTCAATGTAACAAGTCATCATTCTGACAGGTTCCCTTTAAGAGCTGCTGGATTTATCCCTATCATACTGATATCACAGCGCTGCACCCTCCATTATGTAAAGTTACATAGAGATGAATTCTCCTCAGCGCTTCCTGTAGTACAATAGATCCCAATTATGGTTAATAACTTTCATTAATGGTCGGATCTCTCATTACATCCATCTATGGCCGCTATCATCCTCCGGCTACATTCAGATACAGTGCACTCTGCACATTTCATAGAGCCCTGAGATAAAAGACATGAAAAGCGCATAAAGCGTGAATGGCGGCGGATACATTATGCGCTGCTGATGAGATAATGACTCCGAGGAGGAGAACGACCTGCAGGTAAGTAGCGAGTGCCAGGCATTTATAGGAAATCACGCACCCTATAAAGACTTAAGCATCCACTTACTGCGCTGACATCCCCCAACACTCAAGACGACGCACGGTTTATTCTAAGCAACCACTAACCAGCGACGTCCTGTAAACAAGTGTCATAGGAATGACTCACACATATATAGCCAGAGCCAGGAGGAGAAGGGGTGACATCCTGACACCGGGGGACAGGACAGGGACACGCTGACACACCGGGGGAATGGGACAGGGGCAAGCTGACACACCAGGGGGATGGGACAGGGGCCCGCTGACACACCAGTGGGATGGGACAGGGGCACGCTGACACACCAGGGGGATGGAACAGGGGCACGCTGACACACCAGGGGGGGGGACAGGGACACGCTGACACTTGGGGGACGGGACAGGGACATCCTGACACCGGGGGACAGGACAGGGACACGCTGACACAGCAGGGGGATGGAACAGGGACACGCTGACACACCAGGGGGATGGGACAGGGGCACCCTGACACACCAGGGGGATGGGACAGGGGCACGCTGACACACCAGGGGGATGGGACAGGGGCACGCTGACACACCAGGGGGGGGGGGGGACAGGGACACGCTGACACTTGGGGGACGGGACAGGGACATCCTGACACCGGGGGACAGGACAGGGACACGCTGACACAGCAGGGGTATGGGACAGGGACACGCTGACACACCAGGGGGATGGGACAGGGGCCCGCTGACACACCAGGGGGACGGGACAGGGACACACTGACACTTGTGGGGGGGGGGGGGTATGGGACAGGGACACGCTGACACCAGGTGGACAGGACAGGGACACGCTGACACTTGGGGGGGGTATGGGACCGGGACACACAGACACTTGGGGGGGGGGGGTATGGGACAGAGACACGCTGACACCGGGGGGATGGGACAGGGGCACGCTGACACTTGTGGGGGGGGTATGGGACAGGGGCACGCTGACACTTGTGGGGGGGGTATGGGACAGGGGCACGCTGACACACCAGGGGGATGGGACAGGGGCACGCTGACACCAGGGGGATGGGACAGGGACACGCAGACACCGGGGGGACGGGCAGGGGCGCACCTGCCATGAGGCGAGTTGAGCATCTCGCCTCAGGCGGCGCACCTCCTGCTCAACGAGGGGGCGGCACCGGCCGGCACTGAGCTCCCGGGCCGCACGCGGACGGGACCGCGTTGCAGCCCACCTTGCTCCCCGACGCTGCCGGCACCTTGCGCCCGCCCCCCGACGCCGCCGGCACCGAGCTTCCGCCCCCCTGCCTGCATCAAACTCCTGCCGGCCGGCACTTTCCGGTGCTCTGTCTGGCACCATGCTCTCAAGTGCTGCCGCCCCCCACTCCCCGTATACTTTCGCTCCCGCCCATAACTCCGCTCCCGGCTCCCCCTCCATTCCCTTCTCAACCCCGCTCCGCTCATGCCCCCCCCTCCCTGCTTCCCCCGCCCCTGCTCAAGCTCCAGGCTCTCCCCCCTCAAGGCTCTCGGCTCTCGGCTCCCGGCTCCCCCTCCATCCCGTCTGAACCCCCGCTCACGTCCTCCCCCCCCCTTCCCCGCTCCCGGCTCTCGACCTACGCGTTCCCGGCTCCCCCACTGCGCCACCGCCGCTGCAGGACAAGGCCCCGAACTTTCCAAGAACAGGTAAGGTTACTTTATCTTTATATATTTATATATATGTGTGTGTAATATGTATATATATGTGTAACATGTATATATATATGTGTAATATGTGTATATATATATATATATATGTGTAATATGTGTTTATGTGTAATATGTATATATATATATATATATATATATATATAATATGTGTTTATATATGTGTAATATGTGTTTATGTGTAATATGTATATATATGTAATATGTGTATATATATATATATGTGTAATATGTGTTTATATATGTGTAATATGTGTATATATATATGTGTAATATGTGTTTATATATGTGTAATATGTTTATATATATATATGTAATATGTATATATATATATATGTGTAATATGTGTGTATATATAGAGGTGTGTATATATATATATGTAATATATGTGTGTATATATATATGTGTAATATGTGTGTATATATATATATATATGTAATATGTGTGTATATATATATATATATATATATGTAATATGTATATATATATATATATATATATATATATATGTAATATGTGTATATATATATATATATATATGTAATATGTGTATATATATATATGTAATATGTGTGTATATATATATGTAATATGTGTGTGTATATGTTATATGTGTGTATATGTATATATGTAATATGTGTGTGTATATGTTATATGTGTGTATATGTATATATGTATATGTGTGTGTATATATGTGTACGTGTATATATGTTTGTGTGTGTATGCTGTATCTACTGTTTGTTTATGTGTATATATGCTGTATGTATATGCAGCATTTGTACTACATGGTGGTATTCTGTATGCATTTTATACTACTTGGTGGTACGCTGTATCTATTTTATACTACTTGGTGGCACGCTGGATGCATTTTATACTACATGGCGGTACGCTGTATGCCTTTTATATTACATGGTGATATGCTGTATGCATTTTATACAACATGGCAGCACGCTGTTTGCATTTTATACTACATGGCGGCACGCTGGATGCATTTTATACCACGCGGCGGTACGCTGTATGCATTTTATACTACATGGTGATACGCTGTATGCATTTTATACTACATGGCTGTACGCTGGATGCATTTCATACTACATGGCTGTACGCTGGATGCATTTTATACTACATGGCGATATGCTGTATGTATTTTATACTACATGGCGGTATGCTGTATGCATTTTATACTACATGACGGTACGCTGTATGCATTTTATAGTACATGGCGATACGCTGTATGCATTTTATACCACATGGTGATAAGCTGTATACATTTTATACCACATGGCGGTACGCTGTATGCATTTTATACTATATGGCGGTATGCATTTTATACTACATGGCGGTATGCTGTATGTATTTTATACACGCTGTATGCATTTTGCATTGCTTTATTTTTACACCAAACCAATATGATGGATCTGGTCCTGACACTCCCTGATATATCACATATATTGGCGGGGGTGGGGGGGGGGGGCGTCTCTCTATGGCTCGCCTCAGGCAGCAGACAAGCTTGGTACACCCCTGGGGACGGGACAGGGACACGCTGACACAGCAGGGGTATGGGACAGGGACACGCTGACTCACCAGGGGGGCGGGACAGGGACACGCTGACACTTGGGGGGGGGGGTTAATGGGACAGAGACACGCTGACACCGGGGGGACGGGACAGGGGCACCCTGACACTTTGGGAGGGGTATGGGACATGGACAAGCTGACACCGGGGGACAGCGGAACAGGGGCACCCTGACACTTGGGGGGGTTGGGACAGGGACATGCTGACACTTGGGTGACAGATACACGTTGACACTTGGGGTACAGGACAGGGGCACCCTGACACCTGGGAGACAGGATCGGGACACGCTGAACTTGAGGGGGACAGGGCTGTGACAAGCTGACACTTTGGGGGATGGGACAGGGATACGCTGACACTTGGGGGACAAGACAATGACACTTGGGGTGGACAAGACAGAGACAAGCTGCCACTTGGGGGGCAGGACAGGGACATGCTAACATTTGGGGGGAACAGGACAGGGACAAGCTGACACTTGGGGGACAGGGGAACTCTGACACTTGAAAATCAAGGAAGGGAGACACTAACAGTTGGGATCCAGGACAAGCACACGCTGACACTTGAGGGGGACAGATCAGAACAATACACTGAGTTATCTTGTTGCTCTGTGTACTGTGGGTAAGTGTGCACTAGCCATGAGGCGAGTTGAGCCTCTTGCCTCAGAACCACCTGCACCAAAATGGGGAGCAGCATCAGGAGCACAGTCCCCTGCTACAAAGCAGCACCTGTTGGTATGTACGCACTGCCCCTAAAGCTAAAATGTAATATAGAAGTGAACTCCAAAAAAATGTAGGAAGTTTTTTAATTGTTTATTTTTTCAATGGCGGACCGCCATTGAAAAAATAAACAATTAAAAAACTTCCTACATTTTTTTGGAGTTCACTTCTATATTACATTTTAGCTGTAGGGGCAGCGCGTACATACCAACCTGTGTATTTCTTTGTACTTTTCTGTCTTATCACTACCTATCAATTAGACCGCAGGTACTCCTGCTCGCCACAGGGTCCGCAGCAGCCCCCCCTTTCTATCCTAGCCATGAATAAGGATACAGAGTTTATCCGAAACGCGTAGGCATTCCAGGGACCCTTCCCGCTACCCATGCCAATCCGTTTTATCATGTTGTTTGTATATCTTCAATAAAAGTCTCTTCGATTTTATCTACCTGGATTGAAGTTTACTTTTGAGCCGGAGTTCCTCCTCCCTTTCCTTTATTAAGTGCCTCCTGTGAAGCGGGCGATATCCGAGCTTGAGTTCACTTCTCCACTAATCCACTGCGTCCCAGGTGAGCTGACAGAACTGTTTCTTTGTATTTTCTATCCTTCCCTCCATATTTTATCTTCACAATCATATCTCTATATACCCCCAAAACTATTACTTCCCTCCCCACGTGCCCCCACAATACTACAAAGCAGCACCTGACCCCTAAAAAAAAGTTTCTTTACACTTCTGTTAGCATGGGTGTGGCATACTGCATGGTGAACCTGTGTACTAAAAAGAACCTGATATATTTCTACTGGATGGGGCCCCATTCTATATTCTATATCTCGCCTCAGCCCGGAGAGAGTTTAGGTTCATGCCTGACTGTGAGTTCCCCCGTACGCCCCTGTCCTGTGCTCTGATCCTGTAGTCATCAGTCTCTGTATTTTTAGGTCTCGTTGGTGACTTGCAGTTATCCCCCCATGTCTTGTACAGAGTAATTGGGGCTGTGTATCCTGCAGGTGTAATTAGTCCACGTAAATTATACATAGAAATCAATAAAATATTACAATTATATGTTATATATTACAGGCGGTCCCCTACTTAAGGACACCCGACTTACAGACAACCCATAGTTACAGACAGACCCCTCTGACCACTAGTGAAGCTATCTGAATGCTTTACTATAGTCCCAGATTGCAATAATCAGCTGTAAGGTGTCTGTAATGAAGCTTTATTGATAATCCTTGGTCCCATTACAGCAAAAAATGTTTAAACTCCTATTGTCACTGGGGCCAAATTTTTTTTAGTCTGGATCTACAATTATAAAATATATAGTTTCAACTTACATACAAATTCAACTTAAGAACAAACCTCCGGACCCTATCTTGTACGTAACCCGGGGACTGTCTGTATACTAAAAATTTACAATCTAATATAAAACCAGGCAACAAAACTACTAAGAAAAAATATAAACTTTACATGTAAAATCAGAAATCATAAATAGTATATATCTTTTTTGAATAATCTATTTTCTATTTTTATTCTTTTTTTGTACATTAATATAAAGGCAGCCATCTTGCCTGAACTACTGTTAACAGCAGTCACATAGACCGTAAGGATCTTTGGTTAAAAGATGATTTTTTTTTAGTAGGAAAGTGTAGTGGGCATGCTCTGTGGCCTGTGCAGGGAAAAGAAGGAAGGAAACTATGGGGCAGATTTATCAAGCTGTCTGAAAGTCAGAATATTTTTAGTTGCCCATGGCAACCAATCACAGCTCCCTTCAAAATTCATGAGCACTGGTAAAGTGAAAGCTGAGCTGTGATTGGTTGCCATGGGCAACTAGAAATATTCTGACTTTCAGACAGCTTGATAAATCTGCCCCTATGTCTATTACCTATAGACCTTTAAGGTAGCATGTAATGGGCATGTTCTATGACCTGTAAAGGGAGAAGGGGAACTATGTCTATTACCTATAGACCTCTATGGGAGAGTATTGTGGGCATGCTCTATGATCTGTACAGGGAGGAGGGGAGCTATGTCTATTACCTATAGACCTCTTTGGTGGAGTGTTGTGGGCATGCTCTGTGATCAGTGCTTTGGTGCTTTATGTTTCAGCTCTGAAATCTGTAATAGAAGCATCCGGATGAAGGATGAATTAATATTCTGTTTATTAGAACTTTTTCACCCATGAAAAAATAAGGCATTTGTTTTTGCCTTCAGACGACCTTTGTTCTGTGACCACCCGTGGTGATCCGAGAACTTGGACGTTGCGTTAAAAATTGAAATTTCCAAATCATTGATGTTCCATGGCGGCTCCTGCCTAAATGTCAGCGCGGTCTGTGGTCAGGACACGTCCTCTCAATAGTTCCCGCCTTGGCGGCTGATACAAGATACTTATGGAGAGACACTTGAAAAAATGTCATCCTGTCTGAAAGTTTTAGTACAATTCACTCTAAATTCTCAATGCAGCGAAGAAGAGCCGCATTACGGCAATTACTCTGGAGGATCCTCTCATGTGGATGAAAGAGACCGGTCCAAGGTCACCTGTGACGTGGCGAGCCGCCAGGCTTGCAAGACCGGATTGTATTCTTGCATGAACAGAGTTAATTTATTTTAAAGGAGCCCTCGACCTTCACTTAACCCTTCATGTTTTACAATGTTATCATACAGGCTGATAAGAGACCCTCTGTGGTCACTGTGTCCAACTTCATCTAACTAGTTTCTGAAGTTCCTTCTAGTTGTAAAGGAGACAGTAACGGGCAACCAGTGGTGGGTTCATTGTGCCAAATTAACATTGGAGATCTGGACTAAAGCAAAGTTATCAAGCTGGTACCTATTGGAGCAGACATGAGGGCTCATTTACTAAGGGTCCTGCGGCCACACTTTGGGCAAATATTCAGACGATTTCCGATACGCGCCGCATCGCGCCGGGGATCGTGCCACACACAATCAGATTTTGGTGCATCGGCGCCAGCTTACACTCGACATAAATGGGGGGGCGCAGGCAGTTGTCAGACGGATTGGGACTACGCGTGGGATTTAACATTTTAAATTGTGTCGCAAGACACGCACTTACATGCACCGGGAAGAAGAAGGTGAAATTCGGTGGACCTCGGCAGGGAAGCAATGAATGCAGGAACTTGGGCGCACGATCTTGAAGAATCGAGTCAGACTTCATCCTCATCGGATGAAGTAAATCTGCCCCATGGTGTAGGTGGATTCAGCACCAGGAGTAAGGCAGAGTGGTCAGGAACAAATCAAGGTCAAGTTAGGTGGAGTATACATACACCATGAGTGGTTGTTGGAGATGCGTTGAAGATGCTTTGTTGCTGCCAAAGTTGGAGAATTTGGTTGACATATATCTAATATAATGGCTACCCTTCACTTACCTCGTTCCCTATCACCAGAAAGTCCCATAGTAGATGGAGGAATTACATCTACCACCAGCTGGGAGCACACATGGGAAGAGTGTGACCATCGAACCTTTAGAAAGAGGGTAGCACCATGTTACGTTTCGTCGGACCATGAATGTTCACACGTCCACAGGAAGTTTCTAATGTTTCAGTAGAAGCTTTAGTGACTCCTTACAGACACTGAACTCCATGGATGATGGCTTACTTCCATGTCTAATATCCAAGTCTTGGCACCCGCTCACCATTACTCATGTTTGTATATATAGTTTTTGCTTTTCATTTTTAAATATTTATTCCAAAGAAATGAGAAAAATGTGGCCCAAGTCTCGTCGCTGGGATAAATTTATGGTCGGGGATGTTTGTTTTAGTCATGATTTTTGTCATGAAAAAAAACAAGATGTTTCCTCCTATTGAAGAATAACTGCATAATTGGACGAATAGCTTACAAAAGGAACCAGAAAATGCCCACCAGTAAAGAGACAAAGAACCAAAGGTAGAAATGTGATATCTTAACCGGTTAAGGACCGGGCCCTTTCCTGTTTTTTCATGTCCATTTTTCACTCCCCACCTTCAAAAATCTATAACTTTTTTATTTTTACACGTAAAGAGCTGTGTGACGGCTTGTTTTCTGCGTAACAAATTGCACTTCATAATGATGGTATTAAATATTTCATGCCATGTACTCGGAAGCGGGAAAAAAATTCCAAATGCAATGAAAATGGTGAAAAAACGCATTTGCGCCATTTTCTTGTGGGCTTGGATATTACGTCTTTCATTGAGCGCCCCAAATGACATGTCTACTTTATTCTTTGGGTCGGTACGATTAAGGGGATACCAAATTTGTATAGGTTTTATAATGTTTTCATACATTTACAAAAATTAAAACCTCCTGTACAAAAAATTTTTTTTTGATTTTGCCAACTTCTGGCGCTAATAACTTTTTTATACTTTGGTGTATGGAGCTGTGCATGGTGTCATTTTTTGCGAAATTTGATAATATTTTCAGTGATATCATTTTTAGGACTGTACGACCTTTTGATCACTTTTTATAGATTTTTTTAGATTTTTCAAAATGGCAAAAAAGTGCCATTTTCGACTTTGGGCGCTATTTTCCGTTACGGGGTTAAACGCATTGAAAAACCGTTATCATATTTTGATAGATCGGGCATTTTCGGACGCGTCGATACCTGATGTGTTTATGATTTTTACTGTTTATGTATATTTATGTCAGTTCTAGGGAAAGGGGGGTGATTTGAAATTTTAGGTTTTTTTATTATAATTTTTTTTTTTTAAACTTTTTTTTATTTTTATTTATACTATTTTTCAGACTCCCTAGGGTACTTTAACCCTAGGTTGTCAGATCGATCCTATCATATACTGCCATACTACAGTATGGCAGTATATGGGGATTTTCTTCCTCATTCATTACAATGTGCTATCAGCACATTGTAATGAAGGGGTTAAAACGAAATAGCCTCGGGTCTTCGGAAGACCCGAGGCTACCATGGAGACGGATCGCCGCCCCCCGATGACGTCACGGGGAGCGGCGATCCCAGGTAAGATGGCGGCGCCCATGCGCCGCTATCTGTTTGAGGCTGCCGGCAGCTTTGCCGGCAGCCCACGCTGTAAAAACACCCGCGATCGGTGCTAGCACCGATCGCGGATGTTACCGGTAAGCCTTTGCTGCAATATGCAGCAAAGACTTACCGGCTATGGAGAGGGCTCAGCCCGTGAGCCCTCTCCATGCAGCGCGACGCGACCGCCGCCGTGAATACACGGCGGGCGGTCGCGAACCGGTTAATAACTTATACTTCCAGCTATATCAAGGGGGCTCCCAAATTTCCGACCCCAGTTTGCTCTCTCTTGGAGCAGTCTCCCTTCATTTAACCCCTACGGGACGCAGCCTCTTTTGGCCTTAAGGACGCGGCCCCATTCTTCAAATCTGACCTGTGTCACTATAAGTGGTTATAGTTTTGGAACGCTATGAGATATCCAGGGGATTTTGAGATTGTTTTCTCGTGACACATTGTACTTCAAATTAGTTTAAAAATTTGGATGAAATCTTTTGTGTTTAGTTATGAAAAAAAACAAAATTTGGAAAAAATTTGGAAAAATTCTTTATTTTCAACGTTCTAAATTCTCTACTTTTGATGCAGATAGTCATAGCTCTCAAATAAATTCATAACTTACATTTCCCAAGTATCTGCTTTATGCTGGCATGGTTTTTTAAGATTCCAGATATTTTACTAGAATGTTCTGAGGCTCAGAATTTGGGTGCCATTTTTCACATTTTTTGTAAAATCACCAAAACCTGTATTTAGATGGACCTGCTCAACTTCTAATTGAGACTGAGAGGCCTAAATAATAGTGAGACTCGTAAATTACCCCATTGTGGAAACTACACACCTCAACGTATGAAAAACCACTTTTAAGAAGTTTGTTAACCCTTTACGTGTTTTATAGGGGTTAAAACAAAATGGAGGTGCAGTCTCCAAATTGTAATATTTTTTCACAATACACCCATTTTGGGTGGAAAATTAAACATTTACAATGGATTAAATGAATAAAGGCTCCACAAAGTTTGTTACCCAATCTCTCCCGGGTACACGGATACCCCATATGTGGTGGTAACCTGCTGTATGGGCGCACGGCCGGGCATAGAAGGGAAGGAGGCGCCATCCAGATCAGATTTGCTATGTCACATTGTACAGGCTATAATTTTTTTCTTTTTTTTATTGTGGACCTATAGGGGCTTATTTCTTTTGCCACATGAGATGCACTTTTCTGGTACGTAATTTGGGGGAATCTATAGGCTAATTGGTGAGATTTTATTAACTCTTTGTTGGTGGAGGAAATGAAAATCATCACTTTTCAGGAAGATTTTTATGGGTTTTTTTTTTTGGCTGTTTACCATACCATAAAAGTAATATATTATTTTTATTCTATGGGTCGCCACGATTACAAAAAGACCTCATTTATATAGATTTTTTATTTTTTTCCCATTTTTACTGCATAAAAATTAATTTGGCAAAAATGTTGTTAATTTTAGCATCACCGTCTTTCATATGCATAACTTTTTTATTTTTCGCCTCACAAATCTGTTTAAGGGCTTATTTTTTGCGAGAAGGATTGTTCTTTTTAGTGGGCTTATTTTAGAGTGCATAACATTTTTTAAATCCCTTTTTAGAGCATTTCTATAGGGTATTAATTGAAAATGATCTTTTTTCTGGAGCTTTTTTTTGTTTTGTTTTTTACGGGGTTCACTTTGCGGATCTAATAACAATTCTGTTTTATTATAAAGATTGTTACGGACGCAGGGATACCAAATATGTGGGGGTTTTGTGTATTTTATTCAATTGTACTGAATAAAAAACAATTTGGAGAAAATCTTATTCATTTTAGCATCACCATCTTTTCATATGTATAACTTTTTTATTTTTCGGCTGACAAATCTGGTTAGGGGCTTATTTTTTGCGAGAAGAGTTGTTCTTTTTAGTGGGCTTATTTTGGAGTGCATAATATTTTTAAATTACTTTTTAGAGCATTTTTTTATAGGGTATTAATTAAAAATTATCTTTTTTCGGAACGTTTTTGCGTTTTTTTTCTACGGCGTGTACCGTGCGGGTCCAGTAACGATTCTGTTTTATTATACAGATTGTTACGGACGCGGCAATACCAAATATGCGGGGTTTTTTGTGTTTTTGTGTTTTTTATACTTTATTAAGTGTTTTTATGGGAAAGTGACATTTTAGGGGCTTATATTTTTATGTATTTATTTTTTATTTATTATAATGTGTAGTGTTAAGTGTTTTTGCATATTTTTACTTATACATACTTGAACTTGAACCAGTGATGCTCTGATCACTGGTTTAAGTTCAATACACTGCTCTACAATACTATTTTATTGTAGAGCAGTGTAAACTGTCTGAGCAAGCTTGCGCATGCTCAGACAGTTTACAGCCAGACCCGGAAGGGGTCTGGCTGCCATGGAGACCGGGCAGCTCCGGGGCACATGCCAGTCCTCGGAGCTGCCCAGAAGTGGATCGGATCCCCCGGTAAGCGGCACGGGGGATCCGATCCACAGCGCAAACACCCTTACACGCCGCGGTCATGTTTGACCGCGGCGTGTAAGGGGTTAACACCCGCGATCGGAGCCGGCTCCGATCGCGGGTGTTAGCGCAGGCTGTCAGCTGTACTAGACAGCTGACAGCCGCTGCTTCTGGTACCGGCTCCGTTCGTGAGCCGGTGCCAGAAGCAGGACGTTATAGAACGTCCCCGTGCGCTAAGCATCTAGCCCCGGGGACGTACTATAACGTCCTGGTGCGCCTAGGGGTTAAGGACATCTATCACCAAATCAAGGATTGTAAACCATGCAGACACACTGATGTGCGCCCCCTCTGCCAGGATCTTCTGTTCTTTTTGCTTCTCAAGCCCTTGTTTTTAAGAAAAAAAAGCTTTAAAAATCATGGAAATGAGTCTGAGCGGCTCAAGCCTCCATTAACTACTATGGAGCCTGGAGCCCCTCAGGCTCATTTGCATAATTTTAAAAGCTTTTTTTTTTTTAAAAAAAAAACCTGGGCATAAGAAGCTAAAAGAAGAGCGGATCCTTCCAGAGGGGGCGCATACCAATATGTTGATGTGTTTGGTTTACAATCCTTGATCTGGTGATAGATGTCCTTTAATGAAGGGAGACTACTCCAAGAGAGAGCAAACTGGGAGACCATTCTTCTCTCTAGGCTTTGACATAGCTTTAGTTGGGTCAGTTATGAGAAGGAGGTAGGATCAGCGCCGCTGATTTGGATAAAGGCTATTTACTTCTGTGTGTGCTATGTCTCCTCCGTTCTTTGTACTCCCCATCCCCCACTGTCCTAGGATGAGGGGAGAAACCTTTAGGGGAAGTGTAGTTTAATCTCATATTCAGATAATGTTCAGGGTACAAATGTACATATTCTATACAAACACATCTTCCTCGTAGCTTGAAATCAATAATCTGAAGTGTACATAGCATCTCAGAAATAGTATAATAAACTACAGAACACCAAATGTAAAGTAAAGGAAAAATATAAACTAAAAGAAGGATATAAACTGGTGCCTAGAGCAAGAAGATCAGTTTGTTATGTGCGCTGGTACTTTTAGAGAATGAACATAGTACGTGTTTGGCATCACCATTGGTTAAATGAGGTGTCGGCTATGCCGGTGGGTGGTTTGTGATCCATTGATTCCAAGTTAACTGAAATCTCCGATCTTTCCCCAAACTATGGAATGCAAGTTGTTCTTTTATGAAACTATATCTGACTTTAATTGCAACAAATTGAAAGAATTCAGTCATTCCATCCATATAAGATTTTATAGATTTAGCATCTCTTAAAGGGCCAGAGTAGCGTCAGGCAAGGATTGGTCCACAGCACCCTTGCTACACAAGAACAGTATGAATGGCTAAATAAATATACACCATGGATAGCTTGGATCTTGGTGGTGCACATCAAGGAGCAGTGGTGGGATGGAATCTATTCATGGACTTTAAAGGGCATCTTCCACCAGGATGAAGGGTAGTTAGTGCATGGTGAGGTATGCGATATGCTCCCAATGGCCCCTAGTGGTGGTTAAGGGTGACCATTTACTTACCCGATCCCTGCACAATCCCCAAGGTGCGTTGTCCGACGAAGATGAAGTCCGGCGCGATTCACTAAGATTGTGCACCCGATATCCTACAAGTGTGGCTTCCCCGCTCAGGTCTGCCAGAGTTCACCTTCTTCTTCCCGGTGCATGTAAGTGCATGTTTTGCGACACAATTTGAATTTTAAATCCTGTGCTTTGCCCGAGTCAGTCCGATTGTCCGACGGCCCAAACCCCCCCCCCCCCCCCCCCGATTTGTGTCGCATGAAAATCAGCTTGATTGAGCAAAAATCCAATCGCATTTAAACCCCTGTTAAATGCAGCGCAAATCGGAAATAGTCGGGAAACCCGACGGACCCTTAGTAAATGTGCCCCATAGAGTTTTGATAATGAAATTGGTAATAATTTGCGACAGATTAAGTTCCTTAGCATTCAAGGAAACATGGAATGCAAAGGTTATTTTTTATAATTAAAACTTTTTCAAAAAGTAACAAAAAATCTTTACGAGGAAAGAATCTCCATTTAGATGATGATTAGAGGAGAAATCCTTCTCTCTATCAGGCCCACAAGAGGCGTCCTTTCCCCGCAGGTCGCGTCGCTGCTTTCTCAGAGCTGAGTGTTTGTTTTCTGTGTCTCTTTTGCAGCGAGATGATAATGAATTGTTGGCTGGAATAAGAACACAGCCGCTGATTTGGCAAGGGGGCGACTTTTGTGGATTTTTTTTTTCTTGTGTTTATCCAAATTTGTACGGCTGAAAAAATTACTCATCACTTTTTAGAGTCGGCATGAAACAGTCGTAACAAACGTGATGGTGAGGGTCATGGACACAGCACGGAAATCTCTGACAGCTCCATCTGCCACAGACAGCGCTTCATGTTCTCCTCCGCTGAGTGGCTCTGGGAGGATTCATCATTCCCACTAGATAGACAGAAACAATTATACGGACACAGCTGCTGCAGCGCAACAAGAGACCACAGTTACAGATTCTTAAGAACAATAAGTACCAGCATCATCAGATCAACGATTGGGGAAAGACCATCTTGTCTCTGAGTGCTCCACAGAAGGATTACATCTCAGGGGGCAATGTGATCTCATATATCATACATATACTATTATTTTATATATAAGATCCCCAGGTTATACCAGCTGTACATATACAATTATATAAAGGTGATCCCCAGGTTATACCAGCTGTACATATATCATTATATACAGGGGATCCCCAGGTTATACCAGCTGTACATATATCATTATATACAGGAGATCCCCTGGTTATACCAGCTGTACATATATCATTATATACAGGAGATCCCCAGGTTATACCAGCTGTACATATATCATTATATACAGGAGATCCCCAGGTTATACCGGCTGTACATATATCATTATATACAGGAGATCCCCAGGTTATACCGGCTGTACATATATCATTATATACAGGAGATCCGCAGGTTATACCAGCTGTACATATATCATTATATACAGGAGATCCCCAGGTTATACCGGCTGTACATATATCATTATATACAGGAGATCCCCAGGTTATACCGGCTGTATATATATCATTATATACAGGAGATCCCCAGGTTATACCGGCTGTACATATATCATTATATACAGGAGATCCCCAGGTTATATCAGCTGTACATATATCATTATATACAGGAGATCCCCAGGTTATACCAGCTGTACATAAATCATTATATACCGGAGATCCCCAGGTTATACCAGCTGTACATAAATCATTATATACAGGAGATCCCCAGGTTATACCAGCTGTACATAAATCATTATATACCGGAGATCCCCAGGTTATACCAGCTGTACATATATCATTATATACAGGAGATCCCCAGGTTATACCAGCTGTACATATATCATTATATACAGGAGATCCCCAGGTTATACCAGCTGTACATATATCATTATATACAGGAGATCCCCAGGTTATACCGGCTCTACATATATCATCATATACAGGAGATCCCCAGGTTATACCAGCCAGCTGTACATATATCATTATATACAGGAGATCCCCAGGTTATACCAGCTGTACATATATCATTATATACAGGAGATCCCCAGGTTATACCAGCTGTACATATATCATTATATACAGGAGATCCCCAGGTTATACCGGCTGTACATATATCATTATATACCGGAGATCCCCAGGTTATACCAGCTGTACATATATCATTATATACAGGAGATCCCCGGGTTTTACCGGCTGTACATATATCATTATATACAGGAGATCCCCAGGTTATACCAGCTGTACATATATCATTATATACAGGAGATCCCCAGGTTATACCAGCTGTACATATATCATTATATACAGGAGATCCCCAGGTTATACCAGCTGTACATATATCATTATATACAGGAGATCCCCAGGTTATACCGGCTGTACATATATTATTATATACAGGAGATCCCCAGGTTATACCAGCTGTACATATATCATTATATACAGGAGATCCCCAGGTTATACCAGCTGCACATATATCATTATATACAGGAGATCCCCAGGTTATACCAGCTGTACATATATCATTATATACAGGAGATCCCCAGGTTATACCAGCTGTACATATATCATTATATACAGAAGATCCCCAGGTTATACCGGCTGTACATATATCATTATATACAGGAGACCCCCAGGTTATACCGGCTGTACATATATCATTATATACAGGAGATCCCCAGGTTATACCAGCTGTACATATATGATTATATACAGAAGATCCCCAGGTTATACCGGCTGTACATATATCATTATATACAGAAGATCCCCAGGTTATACCAGCTGTACATATATCATTATATACATTACTAATTGTATATCCCGGTGCTGCATGGGATACAAAATAAGTGCTCTTAGCTACAACAAAATAGAATGGGTTAACAAAAAATATTTGATAAGTATCTATTAGAGATGAGCGAGCACTAAAATGCTCGGGTACTCGTTATTCGAGACAAACTTTTCCCGATGCTCGAGTGCTCGTCTCGAATAACGAGCCCCATTGAAGTCAATGGGAGACTCGAGCATTTTTCAAGGGGACCAAGGCTCTGCACAGGGAAGCTTGGCCAAACACCTGGGAACCTCAGAAAAGGATGGAAACACCACGGAAATGGACAGGAAACAGCAGGGGCAGCATGCATGGATGCCTCTGAGGCTGCTTAATCGCACCATTATGCCAAAACTATGGGCAACAGCATGGCCATGACAGAGTGACAGAATGAAGCTAGATAGCATGTAAAACATCCAATAATTGACCCTGACACTATAGGGGACGGCATGCAGAGGCAGCGGCAGCAGCGGCAGGCTAGAGAGTGGCATGGCGACATACCCTAAATGGACTCAGGCTTCAAACCAATGGGTGGCAGAGAGGAACCAAAGGAGGTGAGCAAGAAGCGCTCAAATAATATCGGTACATGATAAAAGTTTGCCAGTATATTTTGTGGATTACACAGCAGGGTGGCGACAAAGTTAACATGGAAGCCATGAAAACAACCCAAAATTCTGCCTGACACAGCTCGTTTGATAAGGGGACCATGTATGGAGGCAGTGAACTAGTAGTAGATTAAAGGTGCTGCAGTTAAAACTATGTTAGTTGGATCTTGGCATGGAGCTGGCGCTCCGCTGCAAGGCGAGCTTTCGCCAATCCAAGCCCGTGTCTCTAGGCTACTCCCCAAACAGCACTTCTAAGAACCTTTTGTATAAGATCAAGTGTAGTAGCGTTCTTATAAGTTTAGGATATGGCGGGTGAGGGGAATGTAAACAGAAGCGCAAGAAGCACTGAAATAATATTGGTAAATGATAAAAGTTTGCCAGTATATTTTGTGGATAACACAGCTGGGTGGCGACAAAGTTAACAACTTTGATGTGGAATCCATGAAAACAACCCAAATTTCTGCCTGACACACCTCGTTTGATAAAGGGACGATGTATGGAGGCAGCTATATGGACGACTTTTGGAGGTAGCAATGGAGACAACGTGTGGAGGCTGCTATGGAGACAATTTAATTTGGATAGTGCCTGTATGTGGCAGTCCAAAAAAGTTTTCAAACCAGAGGAGCAGGTAGGTGGCCCTCCAGAAAAATGAAATAGATTGAGTGCCTGTATGTGGCAGTCCCAAGAAGTTTTCAAACCAGAGGAGCAGGTAGGTGGCCCCCCAGAAAAATGAAATAGATTGAATGCCTGTATGTGGCAGTCCAAAAAAGTTTTCAAACCAGAGGAGCAGGTAGGTGGCCCTCCAGAAAAATGAAATAGATTGAGTTCCTGTATGTGGCAGTCCCAAAAAGTTTTCAAACCAGAGGAGCAGGTAGGTGGCCCTCCAGAAAAATGGAATAGATTGAGTGCCTGTATGTGGCAGTCCAAAAAAGTTTTCAAACCAGAGGAGCAGGTAGGTGGCCCTCCAGAAAAATGGAATAGATTGAGTGCCTGTATGTGGCAGTCCAAAAAAGTTTTCAAACCAGAGGAGCAGGTAGGTGGCCCTCCAGAAAAATGGAATAGATTGAGTACCTGTATGTGGCAGTCCAAAAAAGTTTTCAAACCAGAGGAGCAGGTAGGTGGCCCTCCAGAAAAATTGAATAGATTGAGTGCCTGTATGTGGCACTCCCAAAAATTGTTTAAAACAGAGGACCGGGTCGGTGGCCCTCCAGAAAAATTAAATGCATAAAGTACTATAGCTAAAGCCAGTGGGCCCTGTCAAAAAATAGCCAGTTTCCTCTGCTTTACTGTACAAAGAGGAGGAGAAGGAGGAAAATGAGGAGGAGGAGGAGTGGATAAATTATTCAGGTTGAGCTTCCTTCACCTGGTGGAGATTGGAAATTATGAGAAATCCATGCTTTATTCATCTTAATAAGCGTCAGCCTGTCAGCGCTGTCAGTCGACAGGCGTGTACGCTTATCGGTGATGATGCCACCAGCTGCACTGCAAACCCGCTCGGACAAGACGCTAGCGGCAGGGCAGGCAAGAACCTCCAAGGCGTACAGCGCCAGTTCGTGCCACATGTCCAGCTTTGGAACCCAGTAGTTGTAGGGAGCTGTGTGATCATTTAGGATGATGGTATGGTCAGCTACGTACTCCCTCACCATCTTTCTGTAAAGATCAGCCCTACTCTGCCGAGACTGGGGACAGGTGACAGTGTCTTGCTGGGGTGACATAAAGCTGGCAAAAGCCTTGTAAAGCGTACCCTTGCCAGTGCTGGACAAGCTGCCTGCTCGCCTACTCTCCCTCGCTACTTGTCCCGCAGAACTACGCACTCTGCCGCTAGCGCTGTCAGAAGGGAAATACTGTTTCAGCTTGTGCACCAGGGCCAACTCCTCCAACTCCTCTTCTTCTGCCCATACACGCTGAACAGTGAAGGACTGAACAATGGTCCCCTCTTGTGTCTCGCCAACATTCTCCTCCTCTTCCTCCTCATCCTCCTCCACCTCAACCTCCTCCTATATGCGCTGAGAAACAGACCTAAGGGTGCTTTGGCTATCAACAAGGGAATCTTCTTCCCTCGTCTCTTGTGACGAGCGCAAAGCTTCCGACTTCATGCTGATCAGAGAGTTTTTCAACAGGCCAAGCAGCGGGATGGTGAGGCTGATGATGGCGGCATCGCCACTGACCATCTGTGTTGACTCCTCAAAGTTACTCAGCACCTGACAGATATCAGACATCCACGTCCACTCCTCATTGTAGACTTGAGGAAGCTGACTGACCTGACTACCAGTTCTGGTGGAAGTTGACATCTGGCAGTCTACAATCGCTCGGCGCTGCTGATAAACTCTGGATAACATGGTCAGTGTTGAATTCCACCTCGTGGGCACGTCGCACAACAGTCGGTGAGCGGGCAGTTGGAGGCGGCGCTGCGCTGCCCTGAGAGTGGCAGCATCTGTGCTGGACTTCCTGAAATGCGCACAGATGTGGCGCACCTTCGTGAGCAAATCAGACAGATTGGGGTATGTCTTGAGGAAACGCTGAACTATCAGATTTAACACATGGGCCAGGCATGGCACATGTGTCAGTCTGCCGAGTTGCAGAGCCGCCACCAGGTTACGGCCGTTGTCACACACAACCATGCCTGGCTTCAGGTTCAGCAGTGCCAGCCACAGATCAGTCTGCACCGTGATGCCCTGTAATAGCTCTTGGGCGGTGTGCTTTTTATCGCCTAGGCTCAGCAGTTTGAGCACCGCCAGCTGTCGCTTAGCGACGGCACTGCTGCTGTGCCTAGAGCTACCGACTGATGGCGCCATGCCCACGGATGGTAGTTCGGAGGAGGAGGTGGAGGAGGGGTGGGAGGAGGAGGAGGCATAGTAGGCCTGAAACACCTGGACCGAGGTAGGCCCCGCAATCCTCGGCGTCGGCAGTATATGACCAGCCGCAGGGTCAGACTTGGTCCCAGCCTCCACCAAGTTAACCCAATGTGCCGTCAGCGACATATAGTGGCCCTGCCCGGCAGCACTCGTCCACGTGTCCGTGGTCAGGTGGACCTTGTCAGAAACGGCGTTGGTCAGGGCACGGATGATGTTGTCTGACACGTGCTGGTGCAGGGCTGGGACGGCACATCGGGAAAAGTAGTGGCGGCTGGGGACCGAATACCGAGGGGCGGCCGCCGCCATGAGGTTGCGAAAGGCCTCGGTCTCTACTAGCCTATAGGGCAGCATCTCCAGGCTAAGCAATCTGGAGATGTGGACATTAAGGGCTTGGGCGTGCGGGTGGGTTGCACTATATTTGCGTTTCCGCTCCAGCGTCTGGGGTATGGAGAGCTGAACGCTGGTGGATGCTGTGGAGGATCGTGGAGGCGACGATGGGGTTTTTGTGGCAGGGTCCTGGGCAGGGGGCTGACTATCAGCTGACACAGGGGAAGGAGCAGTGGTGTGCACGGCCGGAGGTGAACGGGCTTGGTGCCACTGAGTGGGGTGTTTAGCATTCATATGCCTGCGCATACTGGTGGTAGTTAAGCTAGTAGTGGTGGAAGCCCTGCTGATCCTGGTTTGGCAAATGTTGCACACCACAGTCCGTCGGTCATCCGGTGTTTCCTTAAAGAACCTCCAGACTTCTGAAAATCTAGCCCTCGCCGCAAGAGCCCTCGCCACGGGAGCTTCACTAGTTGACACATTTGGCGCTGATGCACCAGCTCTGGCCCTGCCTCTCCGTCTGGCCCCACCACTGCCTCTTCCAACCTGTTCTGGTCGAGGACTCTCCTCCGTCTCAGAAGCACTGTGTTCACCCGGCCTATCAACCCAGCTTGGGTCTGTCACCTCATCATCCTCCGATCCCTCAGTCTGCTCCCCCCTCGGACTTCCTGCCCTGACAACAACTTCCCCACTGTCTGACAACCGTGTCTCCTCATCGTCGGGCACCTCTTTACACACTTCTTCCACTACGTCAAGAAGGTCATCATCACCCACAGACTGTGACTGGTGGAAAACCTGGGCATCGGAAAATTGCTCAGCAGCAACCGGACAAGTGGTTTGTGAGTGTGGGAAGGGTCCAGAAAACAGTTCCTCAGAGTATGCCGGTTCAAAAGTATGAAAGCACACTACTATGCCAGATGAGATGACGCTGAGTTATTAAAAAAATAAATGTAAAATAAAAAAGGAAATGGCAGACTGTGCCTAATTGAAATCCAACCCCTAATAAATTTTCCCACTTCGGTCTTTGCGATGGATATGTGCGTCACTAAGCGCAAAACACAGTGGTCGCAAGTCTCACTACAAATTGCTCACAATTTGCTAGTAGATGCACTGCAGCAAGTACAGCCACCAGCAGATCAACCAGAAATCAAATATATATAACGCTACTGTGGGCGTAAGTAAGCCGTTTGGATTCTCCTATGGCTATTTTCTAGCCAAGTATGAAAGCACACTACTATGCAAGATGAGATGACACTGAGTTATTAAAAAAATAAACGTAAAATAAAAAGTAAATGGCAGACTGTGCCTAATTGAAATCAAACCCCTAATAAATTTTCCCACTTTGGTGTTTGAGGTGGATATGTGTGTCACTAAGAGCTAAACACAACGGTAGCAAGTCCCCCTGCTAATTCCTCACAATATGGTACTAGCTGCAAATAAAAAAAAAAAAAGTATAACGTTATTGTAGCCCTAAGAAGGGCTGTTGGGTTCTTGGAGAATCACTCCTGCCTAACAGTAAGTTAATAGACCACCCTAGTCTATCCCAGGGTCACCTGATCTGGCCAGCCAACCACTGCTATCGACGTGTAAGGGTACCACGTCATGCTGGGTGGAGTGCAGAGTCTCCTGGCTTGTGATTGGCTCTGTTTCTGGCCGCCAAAAAGCAAAACGGCGGGAGCTGCCATTTTCTCGAGCGGGCGAAGTATTCGTCCGAGCAACGAGCAGTTTCGAGTACGCTAATGCTCGACCGAGCATCAAGCTCGGACGAGTATGTTCGCTCATCTCTAGTATCTATCTCTCTCTGACTGTCTCTCTGACTCTCTCTTTCTCTAACTGATTCTTACTGTCACAGACCATCTCTTTCAGTGACGGTCTCTGACTGTCTCTCTGTCACATTGTCTAAGGGGAGATTTATCAGAAGTGTCTGATATCAGAACTGTTCTAGTTGCCAATGGCAACAAACCAGAGTTGA